>NC_140943.1:27318170-28693170 GCF_014529385.1 Adiantum capillus-veneris
TGAGATATTAAGAGAGAACATATATTCTTTTTTTTAAATAATACACTAAAGACGGATTTGATAAGGATTAATGAATAACAGATAGTCTGTCTATGAACAGTAAAATTGAGATTTTTATTAATATCAATGTTTAATATTTATGTCTTTTAGCTTAAAATACATGGGTAGACTTAAAATAAGTTGTAAAAGTAGTGGAGACCCAAAAAAATAGAGGTTTTATGAGTCGCGACCTAAAAGTTGCGTTTCCAGCCAAACAAAGACATTTTTCGCAATTCTGTCCGCGATGCCTTGTAGACCAGACCTATTCCCGTCGTTTTGAGTACCTGGATTGCTCTATTCTGAGTTTGTTTGTAAAAGTTATGATGAAAACAAACAGAAGGCAGCAGCAGTGTAGTGTACACAGGGACAGACAGACATACAACATCATACAGTTCTCCCTGCTATCAACCAAGAAGTGGATTGTTTCTTCATGGTAGAGTATGGAAATTGAGATTATGAAGGTATATAATTATGTTTTTTTACTTTGATTATCATGTTGAATTGGTTGCACGAGTATGTTCTTTTGGCTATTTTGTAGGCGATGCAGAAATCAATGTGTGAAACAGGATCTGCGCAAAGTGTCATGATAGAAATCTAACCTTTACGGATCGCTTAGCGATCACGTTCTTATATTATTCTCGCAGGTATACTTGGTACAAAAATCGTGCAGGCTTTTCGAGGAAAAGAAGGATAAAAGCACGACGGGTGGTGCGTTTGGGGATCATTCACCGATCTCTTCTTCTGCGAGTGCGAGTGCGAGTGCGAGTGAGAGTGAGAGTGAGAGTGCGAGTGCGAGTGAGACGCTGCATGCAAGCGAACTGAAGCTCGGGGGTGGTCGGGAGGTTCGAGCTCCGTACAACGGAGTGCGCCCATATATTTTGCTCCTCTGTTGTATCAAAACTCTACAAAGATTCATCAATACAAAGATCTCTTTCTCTAGCTTTTGCTATCGATCTCTATTATTCGGTTCCCATGACATCCACTCTCGGTCTTAGCATTCCAACAAGTTCAACTCCCCCACACATTCTCACAACAATGGGGATACCCTGCCTTCAGCTGTTGACAAGCCATCCCCCAGTGCCAAGAAAGAATCCAAATCTTTGCTCTTCGATAGTGATGAAGGTTTCTTGGAAGAAGTTTCCAATCTACAAAAGATCAAGGTACCCGAGAAACCACTGGTAGAAAAAGAAAAGCTTACATAGCAGGGACAATCTTGAAGAACACCTTCCAACAAGTGTCCCTCTATGACATGCTGCGACTAGATGTGAGTTTTAGAAGTGACACCCTTGCTGTTATTCAGTCAGTTTACCCCGGAGCAGTTGTAGTGGCAGGCACCTCCCAGTGCAACCATCAGAGTCCTTTATGATTCTCCATCCCACTGCTCCCCTCACTGATTATAGAAGCCCTCATCTCACCGTGTCCGTATTGGGGTGGCAATTCTTAGGAGTGATTGTGGATGGTGGATCTGGCATCAAAACTGATTCCTTGTTCATTATTTTAACTCTAGGTCTACAACCTACTTGCCCTGCTCCCTTCATAGTTACATTGGCTGACCAACGGATAGTCTACCTGGTGGGCATAATGGACAATGTGCCTCTGTAGGTACAAGACTTTACTTTTAACTTGGAGTTTGTTGTGGTTCATCTTCCCCAGGTCAAGGGAAAATTTCCCTTGCTCATTGGTAGACCATGGCTACAACACACTTTAAAGCACTTCATGATTGGGGAAACGACACCATGTGGATACATACTCTTGGCTCCCTGATGCAACCCATTTTCCTAGAAGGAGGCATGTATCCCGTTGTGCAATATAGTTCTTTGTCCCTAGCAGCCAACCTTGAATTGGAACATCCTACTCCACCTGACGGGTCAGATGAGGATCTATTGGAGTGGTTGGAAGCTACCAAATCTATGCCTTGTTATGGAGTCTCTATTCACTCTTTGCCTAAAGGTACACTTTCTCCAAATGTTTCCACATTAGCTAGACCTAATGAGCCACTCGAGCTAGCTCAAAGGTTGAAGGTCACAGAAGCTACTCCCCATGTGCCCTTGGTGGAAGTCTTTGGATTTGGTGAGCCTATGAAGAATCATAGAAGTGGGAAGAAATATCCTCTACAAGAGTTCACCCCCCCTTAAACATCAGCCCCATTGGTGTCTACTTCTCCGACCTGGACAAGCTCTCCTATGTGTCTAGCGAACTCCCTTCACAGAGCTCCCTCAAAACGGGATACAAAAAAAAAATTGTATATTTCAAGCTTGATGAATTCATTACTCATGATATCTATCTGCTCATCATTCCTAGTCACATCCTCTACCTTGCCCCTTCACCCCCCACTACCCCTCCTCCCCCTCCCTTGCCCTCGCCCCCCCGATCTCACCCTCACCCCTATACTGCCCTCGCACCTCACCCCCCTACCCACCCCCCGCCCCCTACCCACAAGGCCTGGCCCCCTCCCTTGCACTCGTCCCTACACACTCCCCCTTCGTTCCTTCCCACCCCTTCTCCCCCCCCCCCCCCTGCCCCTATTTAGTCACCCCTCACCCCTACCCACCCAATCTCGCTCCTATCTAGCCCCCCTTGCCCCTTCCAGCCTAACCACCCACCCTACCCACCCCTACCTACCCCTTCCCCTCTAGAAAAAATTGCCAAAAAAGAAGAAAAATTGTAGCAGTCTTCAGTTCCTACTTTTTGGTCAGCTTACCTAGCGAGGGAATTACTTCTTCATCATATTTTGCAAATATTGGCATTGCTTCATTGCGAGCATTAGTGTGTGTGTGTGTGTGTGTGTGCATGCATTGGTGTGTTTTCACACACTAATTTGTGCACAAACACACACTAATGCAAGCATTAGTGTGTGCATACGTTACAAGCACACACTAACGCTAGCATTAGTGTGTGCTTGGGCATGCATTAGTGTGTGCTTGGGCATGCATTAGTATACCAAAACATACCTCCATTAGCATTAGCATACCAAAACATACCTCCATGTGGGTGTGCGATGAAGCTGATTGAGACCCCAATGGTCACCGAGAAGCCCAACGGTAGATTAAGGTCCAACACACACACACTAGATTAATTTCTTTGCCACACACTAACGCACACACACAATAGATTAATTAGAATCACACACACACACACTCTAAATGGATGTAAACAAAAAAAGCACACAAACCATTTCTTAAATAGGAGATAAAAGGAATCCTATGCAGGGAGGAATCCTATGCAATAAAGAATCTCACTTTGACTAGAATCGAATGTTAATTAGGGTCCCTTTTTTTGTAAAATTGTAGGATATGGCATCCTGTTCCACACCCGGCTATCGATCCATAGAGGACTTTCTCGCCGAGCACCTCTCTTACGAGGACGCTTGTGATGCTTACTACTCGCACTCTTCCTCCCACCAGTCACAATCCACCCGCGGCTATCCATGGTTCCGATATGCAGTACACGACCCCAAACATGAGAGGGCATACCGCGCCCAGGCAGAGTGGCTATCCTCGCAACAGAATCTTCGTGGACGGTACACACCAGCACAGTTGGCTGCCTATGGGCTCTCACCGCTTTCAACACCTGGCGCCGGCACTCCGATCATGCAGAGTGTGCCTCCTAGTGGGCCTCCCTCCACCTTACCCTCTACTTTCCCATCACCTGCAGCTCCCTCCACCTTGCATTCCCAGCGATCCATGCCCGCACCGTCGAGTTATCCGTCACCTACACCACCCAGCGGTTCCGGCTCGGCAGCACTCTTCGCGTGGCCAACGCTCTTCCCGTAGTGGTGGCTCACGCTCTCTTCGAGATAGTGGCTCGTGTTGCTTTGGTGGTGGAGGGGGCAGTGCTACAGATTCTCCTCCTCCTACACCCCGACCTCCTCGCTCAACCCTTGGAGCTCCACATGAGGATGAGGACCGCGATGCGCCCGCCTGCGGACGCTCATGGCTACTACTACTATATACATTGAGGGGGGGAGGTGGATCTAGGTTCCTCTTTGGGGAGGACATTTCGAGGGCACCTTAACCAGCTGATCCACTCGAGATACCAAGATCTTTCAAAGATCAGGACCCAGCCGACTTGACATACATTCACACGACATTGCTCATGCGGTTCCCTAATCCGAAAGTGGAAGAGTTCTCTAGGCAGTGGCTCCAAGAGTACGTCAAGAATTTCTTGAAAAATAAGAATTCCAGTGTGCGGAGGGTGGCAAAGCGAACATTTGAATGTGAGGGTCACAACTATCGCCCTGAAAATGTTCACGACGAGGAGTGGGAGAAAGCCCAGGGCGAGCTAGAGGACGAGAGAGCGGCAGGTGCTAGGGCGCACACTCGGCAGGTGGAGGCAAGGGCGCAGCAAACGCACCCGCATTACGGCTCGGGTGGAAAAGCAACATGGAAAGATAAATTTGTGAGTGTGCGTATTTTCATTTGAATTGATTTAATTTGTGGTAATAAGGTTAGGTTTGTGATATTTTTAATTGATATAGAAAAAAATATTACTATGACCCGCCCAAGTTGAGAGATCCAGAGATACAGAGAGAGCCACTCTAAATATGAGACATGGTGCTGGCTGTATGAAAACAACAAAATCAATTGCGAAGAATTTGAAAATGCATGTCGTACACTACAGCCTATAAGTGTGAACTTTTTTAAAAAAATGAGTGCATGCAAAATTATATATCCATTTGTATTAATTAAAGGTTTTGTTGTTTTTTTCTTTTCCAGAGTCAAGGAGTCCCTCGAGAGGTCCCAGGATCCGAGTAGCTCAATCTTCCAAGTGTTTTTGGGCCCGTCTTCTTTTCGCCACAGTTGTATAGCCCCCATGTATCGCCTATTTGGGCAATTTTGTAATATCCAATATAATTAAATACTTGATTTTGGCCCAAAGTCTTCTTTTGGCCATAGTTGTATAGCCGCCATGCATCGCCTATTCGGGCAATTTTGTAATGAACAGTTTCTCCAATATAATTAAACATTTGATTTTGGTCCAAAGTTTTTGTGCAATGAAATTGTTGTTTTTTTATTTATTAAATGTATAGGAAAAAAAAGGCAAATGACCATTTGGATGGGTCCTACCAAGGACCATCCAAATGGTCATCTGCTTTTTTAAAAAAAATACTTGCGTACGCGGTAATACTGGCGGTAAGTCCCGCGGAAATATAGCTGGGCCGATTACCGCGTGCATTGTTGAAGGACCATTACCGCGAGCATTGACTCGAGCATTACCGCCCCCGAGATTTTTTGAATTCAACTTTTCCTTTGTTTTTGTGTGTCTATCTAAGCGGTAATGTGCTCCAAATGTCATAGTGTGTGTGTGCCCTATTGTTTGCTTGTGCGTAGATAGGTTTTATGAAGTTCTAGAACCATTCACTTTGTGTGTGTAGCTATTGATGAAGTGTTTTGATTGACATGTGGTAATTAGTGTGTGCTTATCATTAGTGTGCTTGGGGTTTCTAGTCTATGGTAAGTCGGACTTCGGTGGTCTTGATGTGTGTAGGAGTTTTTTGATTAGTGATTAGAGTAGGTTTAGAGTTAGTTTTTTCATGGCTAATCTCTACCTGCATTGGAGAGGTGATCTCTTGAATCCTCTATTCCATTCATCCGATGCTCGTGCTTCCATGCCTTAGCCGGGTTGCCGATCCACGGATTGGATAATTTTGTGTGGGGTGTGATTAAGTCATGCTACAACGCTTCTCAACATTTGGTGTCGTTGCCGGGGATCGATAACCTAATCTAGTGAGTGTAGGATGTGTAGAATAGAGTAATTTCACTACTAATTTTTCAGTTTTTGAGTGTGTGTAACTCAATTTTTGGTTTGATTTGATGATGTTGTGCAAGAAGTTGATGCTAATGTTGAGTTATGAATACCCCAAACCCCCAATTTCACTAATTTCATGCTAACCCTTACTAATTCCGCTTCATTTCTATGCTAATTGTACTAATTTTATGCTAATTTCTACTAGTTTTGACTAACCTTGCTAACCTAACCGCGAACAATTGAAGTGAAATGTATAATTAATCCCCTTGTAAGAGGTGGAATCATCACTCTAATCAAGTCAAATGTGCTAATTTATGCCTAATTTGATGATTTGAGTGTTTGAATTTTGACCTACAAATGGTCAACTTTGGAGCCGATTTGATGGTGCACACACTTGTGTGCAATGGTGCGTCTTCGCGTGGAGCAAAGGAATAGCTTGGAGTGTAATTACAATGTAAGTGCACTCACTTGCTCATGTCAGTTCTTGATTGATTAATGTGATTCAATGTGCTAATTATTTGCTAAATTTAGGTGTGTGGTAACACGAATTGACCTACACTTTGCACCTATTTGATACACTTGGAATGAAATTGATTGTCAAATTTTGACTAATGAACCTTTTTTGTATCAAAATAGTTCTTAATTATCATCAAGAATTCATGTGTGTGCATACACCAAAGAGGGAAAAAACTGTCAAAAAATTTCAAATGTGTGTGCACCTACTCTTGAATGTGTGCATGCATATAAAGTGTTCACCTACTCTTGAATGTGTGCATGCATATAAAGTGATGGAATTGATGATACATGAGTATGAAATCATGTAAATGATGTGTATGTTAGGTTAATTCAATCATTGGATAAGCTTAATTGCCAAAAAATTGGGCAAAAATTGAAGTGTGTGTGCCCATCCATGAACACTTGATGTTCAATGATTGATGGTCAATTGGGACACATGAATGGTTTTTGATTGTGAAATGATCATGAAAAGTATGTGCAATCATTAGGTTTAAGCCTAAATTCGTTGCCAATTGAGCCAAAGTTGATTTTTTGTGCTTAATTTTTGAGTGTGTACATTGCTTGAAAATAGTGTTAATTTTTTAGAAATAGAGCATGCATGCATTTAATTATGCTTGATAAAGCTTGCATTTTGTGCATTGCAATGTGAAATTGATTGGTGAATTGCATATAATCTCAGTCTAAATTTGGATGTGTGTGCCTACTCAATGGCATGTGCAATCTGGTGCTTGAATGAATAATTGGGAGCAATTACCAATTATGATGATTAATAGACCTAAAATGGTTGATGTCCTATGTGTATAATTGATTTGGGATGATTCTATTGATACACAATTGAAAATGATTTTACATATTACCATTGTCATATATGTCTATATGATTGGATATGGTAATACTTTGTTAATTTGTACGTCCATGAGTTTTCATAATCATGAGTGTGAAGCTTTGTAAAAACCAAAATGACAAGCCTCATTGGGCTTGAATGATTTGGGATATTGAAATTGAGCAACCCAAGTTGCAATGATGATAATTGGGAATGGTTTTGTAAATGGTGCACTACATTGTTCATGTGCAATGTTCTATAGTGTATAACACACATCAATTACAACTGTTTTACCCATTTTGATCGTTAATGGATCAATTTTTGATGTGTTTCATACCATATGACTTGAAGAATGCGATCAATCAAGACCAAAATGTGGGTACTTTTATAAGCTTGTAGCCAAATTTTAAAATCAATTGAGGATTGAACTTGATTTTGAACACTCACACATTCTCGTGATTCTCTCTCGTATCGGTCATGGCGTTATGAATTCAATCATACCTTATCCATTTGTGATATGTAACTTTGGACCCATGATGTGTTCCTTGCCTTGGGTTCAATTTCCCCACATACACTATCTCATTGTGAGAACAAACTCCTATAGAATTTGTTTTTCAAAAAATAAATAAGTAAAGAACCTTTACCCACTTGCTGTTTGGCTTGACTCACACACACTCGTTTTTTCCAGCCTGGTAGCTTTTGACGCTCACACACACCCAATTTGGCTTGGCTTTATTCATTGACACACACACACACACACACACACACACACACACACACACACACACAGTGATAAAATCCCTAAGCATTATTTCAGGTACAAAATTGAACCAGTGGTACACACATGTCAAACACACTATGACCCTTACAACCGATTGGAGTCGCGTGAGGTTTTATCATGCTTCCACCTCGCTGGGTTCTCACTGGCCCCACCCCGACTATGATGTCTTTGTGCCCACTTGGTTGATAAAGCACGCACGCACACACAGTCATACACAACCTGTATTTGCTACAACATTTGTGCAATCTTTAACAGAGATGGCACACGCTCAATTGAGCTTCACGCTGCACACACACACACACACACACACACACACACACACACTCGGATCATGCTCATCCACTTGCTAAATCACTACCAGGCATGATTGTCAATTCAATGGTGCCGCAAATGCACACACGCACTTGCTTGACCACCTTGTAGCATGAGTTCACACTTGCTGCAGTTGCATACAATGAGTCCTACTCTATTGCAACAACTGCCCGTTGTCGTGTTGTGGCACGTATATGTGGGAACGAGCATTAAACGATTTATCTTGTGACTTTTTGACGCATAAGTATAATTCATATAATACTCATATGTATAAATAAAATCTTTCTACCATACCTTAGTATTTACCTTTGAAGTAATATAAATGTACATTACTATTAGAAAGTACTGCAAGAGAAGTATCAATGATTGTGCCTCTTTTTTCTGGGGGAAAATCATTTGTATATTTCTTCTAATATCTCAGCTATACCCTACCATATATAAATTATTTTCTTCTTTTCACATTTATTTAATAATATAACCCTTCAATAATGCATACCTTCTTGGATACATAGAAGAGAGAAGGGCCTACTAGAAGACTTTATGAAAAGGAAGATCCAAAGCTTCTTGGACCATCCCAATTTAAAACTCCCGACCTAAGGGCGTGGATAAAAGTCCAAAACCAAGTCAAGATTTTTTAGTAGGCCAATTTTGCTTTTTGAAGCATGTCAATCCGAGTTACAGATCAAAATTACAGGAAAAATAGTGAAAAATCCTCTCACAACTACACTACAAGAAGAGATGGTAAACAGGTGAATCAAGTGAAAAGAGGTAATCTTGGTCTTTTTCCATAAAATAAGATATTTGGAGGATAAAAGACACAAGCATGTGAAAGTGACACACTCATCTTAGTGCCATACTTTCCCTTGAGGAAAGGCTTAAGTCTTGCCTCATCTTCTCTCTCCATTAAGGTGGTGATGATTGCTATTGCTCTCATGTAAGATATATGTTGCTAGTTTTCTTTCATTTTCATATCTAGTCCAATACTTGTCTCTAACTCCATCTCTATCTGTCATTGTCTATCTTTAAAACCACCACACTACTTAGATCTATCTCTAATTCTATCTTTACTCCTCCTTTCATCTCTCTTGTTGTGTCCTAATTGTTTCATTGGAAGGTATTCAAGCAACAATCTTGTCAACGTAACGGGCACAACCTTCTTACGGGAAACAATTATGTGCACAAGGTTAGGAACCATATCTTCATCTTTCACAAGCATCTCTCTCTCTTAAGGTTCTCATTCTCTTCCACAAACTCTAGGATCTCCTTGCTACAGGTACTTCTCTCCCCCCAATATCCTTATTGCCTAAGGGCAACAATAGGGCTTGGGAGAGAAACTCTTTTCTTCTTCTCCTTTCACTTCTTTCACACCTTTATCTTTAACATACTAAGTATATCATTGATGAAGAACCATTATCCACATAGAGGCAATTTCGTTCATTTCCATTCTGTGCAATCTATAAGGGTCAACATTTGGTTTAGTCGAAAGATTCACTTTCAGCAACACGTAGTGTTTCTATTTGGTCCTGAAAGGCTCAACTAAATACTTATCTCACCAGATCCCATCATACTACCTAGTATTGACTATAACTTGTCTTTTGATGTGAATGTGGTTATTTTATTATGAATCAAGAGGATTTGTACTCACAACTAATCCCAATTTCTAGACAAAACATATACATTATAGTAAGCACAAAGCTACAGTTCCAAAGAGCAATCCGTACCTTATTTGGACAACAAAGATTAAATATCATTAGCTCATCCATTAACCCTTTTATCCTACCTATGATACGATATGATCGTAATCTCGATGTTTTCATTTTTATTTATTTTTTGACTATCTTTCATGAGTTCTCTCCATCATGTGTGTGTTTGTAAGGGAAAGTGAGCGGCTTATCTGGCTACATTTCTTTTTTAGATCTAGAAGCTATGTTATCTACATCTTAGCTCCTTCTTATAACCTTTGAGCTTCCTCACAAACTCTCACAGCAAGAGGCCCGGTGCCTTCCTTGCAAGACTGCCAACTTCTTGACATGTTTTTGGTGAACCCGACGCGAAACTGAGAAGGTGAGAGTTTTTGGGTAACCATGAGTGATCATGTTGAGCAACAGGGTATGGATTCTGACCCAGCAACAATGCAAATGTTTCAAGCATTTGCAATGTTCATGCAACAACAACATGCTACTGAAAGAAGGGAGATTTCAGCAACAAAGTCCATACAAGCAGTCGTCAACAGAATGGATGAGTTCAATGGCAAAGATGTAACCAAGTACTTATCTAGTATGTGAAGGAGATGGATCTGTATCGCATGTCAAAAGGTGAGATGATTCAAAGCTTTGAGCTAGTTGTTGCTCCATAAATTAGGGAGTATGTTAGGGCAATTAAAGATGGGCATGGGAGAAATTGGGAAGAACTCAAAGTAGCTTTCAAGGAGGAATATTTCATGGAGGACTCGGAGAGAGTGACCAAAAGGACATTCTTAGAATGGGTAGTCAAGCCAAAACAAGGACTATCAATAAGAGAGCTACTTAGGGAATTTGAGAGGCGCTATGCACAACTCACGAGGACAGAAAGGGCCACACTAGATGCAGAGAAGACATATCTTTTCTTACAATCCACACGTAAAGAGTTTCAAGAAAATTTGGAGCTTCTTCTTGAAGATAAAGATGCTGATCAAGGACAAAAGACTGACTGGAATGAAGTTGAAGGTGCTATCTCATTGCTTGCCAAACTACAAAGAAGAAGGGACAAGATGGTAGTAAGCAGTACAAGTCCTTCAACCTCAACTTCTGACAAAATGGTAAAGCCTACTTATATAGCTCCTAATTTTGATGAGTCTATGCAAGATGAACTTGTGAAGGGAATGCGTGACTTGAAGGTAAAGCTTGCAAAGCTTGAAGAAAAAGGCACACCATCAGGGCCACTTCTTAGGCAAAGACAACAGCCCAAAGAAGGTTTTGTTAATAGATGTATTTGGTGTGATAGTACAGACCATGTAAGAAGGGATTGTGATGATTTTAGTGATGCTTTGTCAAAAGATGTTGTCTTTTTTAAGGATGGTAAAATCCACTTAAGAGAGACAAGTCTACCCTTGAGAACTAACTTTGGGAAGGCGGGAATGTAAACCTTAGTTGAAGATATGGCAACTAACCATGCTAGATCTTCAGTTGAGGCAGCTACTTATGGAGTAAAAATTGAGCATCTTAGTGATGAAGAGGTGAATGACCATCATGGTCGAATTTGGCCAAATGTCATGCAATTAGCTAAAAAGGGAAAGGTTACAAAAGAGATTCTACATGAAGCAGGTGATTGCATACGTCTAGAAACAGGATGGAATGATCCAGTGGACTCATTGTCAGTGCATGCCTACATTACAAAATGCCAACAAAATGAGGCTATTGTAGAAGAGAAGCGCAGACGTGAGAATGCCGATGAAGGACCATCAAAAAGAGCTTCTAGTAGTGGGGGAAGAAGCGACTCAATGCCTTCTCAAACACCCTCAACACAAGGAGCACCTCCACCTGAAGTACTCATGGAGGATTCTACAACACGAAAGAAGAAAGAGCCAACAAAAGGTAAGACAAAAGGCCCAACTTATAAACTACAATCTAATATTGAGGTTGCTACAGATTTAAAGAAAGTCTTGGAGGAAAGGATTTTGAATAGCAAGATTGAGTTCACTCTGGGAGAAGTCCTTGGCATTGCAAAGCATGAATTCCACGAGGAAATCATTGACATCATCAAGAGAAAGAGGCAAACTCTTGCTGAGGTTGCTCGTCCACATGCCAATGGAGAAACCTTGAAGACACAAGGGATGTATTTGCAAACCGAGGAGAAGGATGGAGGTGTGGTAGGATGCTACCAATCTAGTGGGAGAGTGAAGAAAGTGCATTTCTCAAATGATGATGAAGAAGTTGAAGCTATTCCTAGGAGCTACTATTCACGAAGTCATTGGGCAAGGGCTACTACAAAAACTTTGGTCAAGGTAGGTGATCTTGAAGATCCATTTGTTTCCTTGATTGACCATGGTTCAAAAATAAACATAATGTCAAAGAGTCTCTACAACAAGTGCAAATGTCATATGGACACAAAGTCATGGTTGGATGGTGAAAGTGGCAAACAATTCATCGGGTGAATTGTATGTAGCATGTCCAAGTGTGAAGGTGACAGTAGGTGATGTAAAGATTGACCAAAACTTCTTTATATAGGATATATCTTCATATCATCTCATCCTTGGACAACCCTACATTGTGGGAGTTCGAATGGAAATAAAGGTAATGGATGATGGTTCAGAATATGCTAGGATACGTAGCAAAGATGGTAAACGAGCTGTCCAATTTCTCACAGTTTGTGTAAACCATGAAAGAAATCGTGACAACCTCAGAGAATATCCTCTACCAAAGGTGAGCAAAGAGTTTCATGATCATAGAGAAATGATGGGTTTTGGCCAAGTACCACTGTAAAGCGGGATTGCAGTGGTACAGAAAGAGAAAGGGTCTCGCCTGATCCAAAAATAGGTGAAACTTTTTCAACGAGCTCCTTAGTAACAAGGAATGGATCAGTATGTTTTACAAAACTTGAAGATTTGAAGAGATGTGAGAGCCAATATGTGCATAATGTACAAATAGGCATGAAAAAGAGTGGGTTGCTAGAGCCTACTGAAATTTTTTTAGGTTTGTGTGAACAAGTTTCTTTTGTATATACTATGGGTGAGCTTGATGCTATAATAGGGACTATTTTGCATCTTGAAAATGAAGTTGTGAAAGTTTGCTCTATGGAAATGTATCAAGTAATAGAAGCCTTTAAAGAAAACCAAAAAGTTGGCCCAGAAGTAAATGTTGAAACTAAATACAAGAGTGTAGCAAAGAAGGTGAAACCAGTAGCTTCACCCTTACCACCCAACAATAGGGAAAAGATTGAGCAGGCTTCTTTACAACCAAGTTTGAGGAATCCTAAAAAGATTGGGCATACCTTCACAAAGGAGTATTTCCAAGAGTTGCAGATTGGTCGCGAGGAGTTTCTAACACAGGAGGAGACAAAGTACTTCAAAGAAATGCTTTCAAAGCATGGTAAGGCTTTTGCATTTGAGCCACATGAGATAGGATGTGTTGATCCTTCTATTGTAGCTCCTATGGTAATTTTCACAATACCTCATGTGCCTTGGAATCTGCGGCCTATTCTGGTTCCAAAGGCTCATTTGCCCAAGTTAGTAGAGCTATTGAATGGGAAGATCAGAATGGGAATTTTGGAGCCTTCTTGTGCTCCATACTCAAACAGGTGGTTCACAGTTCTGAAGAAGAATGGAGCTCTACGCTTCATCCAAGATATGCAACCAATGAACAAAATGACAATTAGAAATGTAGGTACATGACCAATTGTGGATGATTTTGCAGAGGTGTTTGTAGGGAGGGCAATCTACTTGATGGGGGATCTCTACTCAGGCTATGATAAATTTCAGCTTGCAATTGAAAGCAGAGATCTTACAACCATGAGAACACCTTTGGGTTTGGTAAGGATGTGTACCCTGCCACAAGGAGCAACCAACTCGGTTGCATATATGATGAATGGGATGAATAAGGACTTACGTGACTTTATTCCTCAAATCACAATGCCTTTCATTGATGATTTGCCTATCAAAGGATGTGAAGAAAGTGACAAAGATGAATCTTTGGATCCCAGGGGATGTCGCAGGTTTGTGGTAAATCACATAAATGATTGGGATAAAATTTTGTCTAGGATGGAAGAAGTGAATCTTACATTGTCAGGGAAAAATTCTATGTTTGGTGTCAATGAAGTTCTCATTGTGTGGCACATGTGCGGGCCATATGGTAGGAAACCTTGTCCAACAAAGGTAGATGCCATCCAAAGAATGAAAGAAACATGCACTAGCATCACTGAGGTTAGAAGGTTTCTAGGAGCATGTGTCTTCTATGTTATTTGGATTCCACATTATGCACATGTAGATGATCCTCTTTATCAATTGCTTAGAAAGAATCAAAAGTTTAAATGGATAGAAGCACATGTAAAAGCCATGAAAAAGCTAAAGGAGTTGCTCCAGTTAGCACCAACTTTGAGAAAGGTAGACTATGAGTTTCAAAGGCCAGTAATTGTGACAGTAGACACCAGTCCTACAGGGATTGGATGGGCAATAGGGCAAGATGACGAAAAAGGACGCAGGTATGTGGTAAAATTTGGAGCAAAGTTACTAAGTGCTCGCTAGAGAAACTATCCACAAATAAAGAGAGAGCTATGGGGTATGGTTATAGCCTTGAAAAATGGGAAAGAGTACCTAATTGGTGCATGTGTGGTTGTAGAAACAGATTGTCTACCACTTCTTGGGATGATTACAAGCTGCTCAACGCCAGACATTGCTATGTTGTTGTGGATTGCGTACATTAAGTCCTTAAATCCCGAGTTTAAGCACATTGTAAGTAAAGACAATACAGTAGCAAATATGTTATCAACGGCAAGGTATGAAGATGAGTCACAGATGATTGACAAGGGAGATGATGTAGGCACAAAGTTCTATTCTATCTCTCATGTCAAAGGTAACAATGTTAGCATGACTAATCCACTTGAAGTATTCTTAAAAGAGCTTTATGAAGGTGATTAGCTTCTTATTGGAAGCTACTTCAGTACTCTAGCAAAACAGGATGATTGGTCTGAACAAGAATTCAAGAGGATACGCGTAGGAAAGCATATGGTTACTTTCTAAGGGATGGTTACTTGTGGAAGCATCCTAAACAAAAGGGTGCGACACCACAATGGGTTATATGTAAAAAAGAGACTCAAGTAATTTAAGCTCATGCAAGAGTTTCATGAGAGTCTATGGGCTGGACACAGGGGTGTGTGGGCAACCTTCTCCAAGTTGAAAGAAAAATACTAGTGGAAGGGTATGTATAAAGATGTATCTCAATTTGTAGAGCCATGTGTAGCTTGTCAAATGTATTCAAATGTCCGAAATCGTGATGGATTGTACCCTACATATCCACTAGCCATGCACTATAAATGGGTTGTGGATCTAGTCACAATTCCTTTAGGACTCTGGTAGATGAGGTACTTGGTTCTTGCATGAGAGGATCTAACTAATCAGGTTGAAGGAAGAGCATTAAGAGCTAAAACCACAGAAGGTGTTTGCAAATTTCTTCTTGATGAGGTGATTTGTTGTTAGGTTGTGTGGGAAAGATAACTGCAGACAGAGGTGAACTGGATGCCGAAGAAGCTGTGAGGTTCCCACCCCGCCGTATCAAACAGTGGATCTGATGGTGAACCTGGTGGCCACTAGATCTATAGCGGAAGCAAACAAAATGGTTCAGGGTTCAACTAGCGGACGATCTCTCATCACAAAGTGAGTCGAGTTCGAGCCTACTAGCAAGGAGATCTAGGTCCACCTCGCAGAGGAAGCGTACTTAAACTATCTAGCGATCCTAAGACCCACCTTCCAAGAGGAGAGAAATCTCGAGTGCCTTCTTCCCCATGTTTCAGAGGCACGTACACTTGATACTGGTGTCGATTTAAACACTATGGGGACAGAGAGTTCCCGACCAATCGGGACCACCCTTCTCATAGGCATTGGCAACTTGAGCCAATCCTCCACTTTCCACCCCCACACTCACACTTCCTTGTGTGCCCTAATTACTACCATAGTGGTTGTTCAACATAAAAGTTCCTTGGTTAAATTCTGATTTACAAGTTCGTTAAAACAGCCCTTCAATCAGTCTTGCACAACGGCACCAAGAGAGAGTTCTAGTAAAAATTATACTCAAACTTATTCATTAAAATTCCAATGTTTTGGAGGTACAACATCCCCCCTCCAGCGAGAGTTTACTCCTCCCGTTGTCGCCTAGCTGCCCATACAACTAGGTATGTCCACTGCATAGAAAGCACGACATGGACATTCCCATCGCTTAACCAATAGACGTGGGTTACCACCGCTTAACCAGCAGTCGTGGATATCCACCGCTTAACCAACAGTCGCTGATTCAAGAGCCCTTAACCAGGAACTCTGCCCCCTCTAATCAGTAGGGGGTTCATGACTAATTCAACATTGGAAATAGAATGAACATGCCGAGCTAAATTTTCCCTAGCAGACATTCTTTCCTATTGCAAACAGTATATATGTCAATCATTTCTTTCCTACTTTAGACTTTAATACACAAATGAATTCAATTGCCGAGGTTTCTGTCGGATTTCTCCAACATGTTTGGGGATATGTTCATTCCTAGCTAAACGTATGCAATGTTAAATTAAACAACTTGAATAAAACTGTGATCTACCTCTTCCATTTCTTCGTCATTGGCTCGTGAGATGGCCGGTGCTTATTTGACCATGGGAGCTTTTCCTTTTCCATTTGTATTGCTCGTTCCCGCTTCGTGGTCGTGGGCACCACCGAAGCGAGTTCTCTTAACCGGGGCCATTTTACTCACTGCTTTAAATGATAAACTTGAAGAAAAGAGCTAAAGTCCGAGAGCATCATAACAATCAAATGGCAGATTAGAATTATTAAAGAATCCTCCTTAGGCAAGAGATTAGATTTTCCTTCGAGACCTAGCAATTTTATGGGTAATTCCTTACTTACCCTATGGGAAATGGCTCTAAGGTTAATTACTTGGCTTAGATGATTAAGAAATTCAGAATTTGACTAACTGATTCATGAAAGAGATGAAGTAAGCAAGCTCATTCATTTTCTTAGAGCAATATGAAGATGTAGAATTGCCGCAGGTATGTGTGACATAAAATTCTCTTCTTAATGGCCTAATGACAAATTTATTTTCAGCCTTAATCACATTTTAATGTGGGATAAGATTGAGTTTAATTTAATTACAACACTATTGAGTGATAAAAGAATGAATTTCATCAAATCTACACTATTACTGGCTGACAATTTATTAACTATGCTTCCTAGAGAGAGAATCTTTCCTAATAATGCATTAATCCTTGGTTAAGGATGATGAATGGCTGCATAATTTAGCTAATTGAATGATGACTATGTAATGGAGTATAGGTATGGAGATTTAGAGAGCAGCTATAGGGAATTACAGCCAGGATTAAGCATAGTAGCTAAGGAATTTGGAGAATAAAGATGAGAATTAAGAAGAGCAATAATTAAACCATAATTACCGTGATTAGGGGATGAGAATCCTCTGATTTTTTTGATCCAATGAATCCTCAAGATGAGAATCTCAGCAACACCTCCTTCCTTGCTTCTCCCCAAGGTGTGTGTAGGTGTGTGTGTGTGTGTGTGTGTTGGGTGTGTGTGTAAGCATGTGTGTGTGTGTGTGCATGCCTTTAAATAGGCCTCTTCAAGCTGAAAATCGATTTGCGCTGCTATAAGCATCTAAGTGAGCACTCAGTCCTTGCATGGCAAGTCTAGTTGCCTACCCACCAAGTGTCTAGTTGGTTTAGTTAACTGGTTCTCACACTTAGTTGCAAGCTTGGAAACTTCCCAAAGACTCCCACAAGGCAAGAGGGCGCCCCCTAGCTGCTAAAGCTGGTATGGAGTGGCCTCCTCAGACAATTTTATGAAAAAATGGTTTTAGGCTAAAACGGGCCATACGAGTCAGATTTTGATGCCGTAGATTGCTATACGAAGCTCTAACTAAGGCATACTGGACTGAGTACCTGCCATATTTAGCAGCCCCTCGGGGTTCGAAAACGCATTTTTTTTCAAATTCGGGGTACGGGTGCAAATTTTCGAAACGGTCAAAACTGGATGGGTCGGGTGACCAAAAACTTACTATATTTGGAAAATTTTCACAAAAATTATTTTAATTCACATTTCGAAGCTTTATAACATTCTAAACATCATGGCACTGACAGAATTCGAAAAACTACTAAAATAGTAACTTTTTTCATTATATTCATTTCATGGTACAATGGTGCTCTTTTTTGGTCCGGGTCAGAGACCTTACATAAGGAAGGGAGTTATTTTCTAGATTAGGAATCAAGATTTCTCTTACTACAACTTACAACCTTGAAGGCAATGGAAAGAGTGAAAGAGGGCACCCTCCTATCATCAAAGCTTTGGCCAAGGCTTGCGAAGGAAGAGTTGGTGAGTGGACAAAATTGTTACCATATGCTTTATGGACTGATCGTACAACACTGTTAGAAGCTGGACACACCCCACGGAATTTAACTATTCGGAGGATTATTATTTTGTAGCTATTCATTCATTGAGGAAAACCTGATTTTTCACCTTGTAAATATTGGGACTTACAGAAGTTTCTAGATTGTATCCCAGTTTTGATAGTTGGATCGAGTAGATGGTTGATTTTGGAACTTTAGGGTTTGAGAAATTGTAAGGTATATATACAACTTTTTGACCTTAATGAAAAACCTTTTGTCATTTTAAAAACAAGTTTTGAAGTCTTTGAGTGAGCGTACTGTGTACGAGAGAGAGAGTGTGAGCTTCATCTTGACGCTACGCATGCTCCGGTGGTCAGAATCGAGTGCAAAGAAGTGCAGCGTGTTGCCCCGGACGAGAGCTACGCATCGATACCTACATTGCGCGCGTACGGTCCGGTTTTGCGAGCTTCTTCTACGAGCTTCATCGGGTGTTTGAGTGAGTATACGTTGTCCGATTTTTCATTACAATATATCCACACGTTCACATCGAGTAGAACTACACATTAGACACTTTAGATTTTGGAAATGAAGACCTGCAAATTTCGGCCAGACATCCTACGTGTTTCTGCACCAGGTGTTTTGGGTCGGGATTTGGGTTTTCTGCACCGGGTGTTTTCTGCACCAGGTGTTTTGGGTCAGGATTTGGGTTCATAGACCTTAGGGAGAGCGACCTATTGGTATTAGTAGGGTCTCCTTCAAGTTCTATGGTGTTTCGAGATTGTTTGATGGGTGTTCGGCTCTAGAAATTATTGTAGGAATTTTCCTCTTATGCACTCTTGAAGGCTGTGACTTAGACAATTGGTAGAGACCTCTGTAGGAATTAGTTAGGAGTCGGTCGAGTGTAGGTTGACACCTTATGCTTGCTTCCACGTGTTACATGTTAGGTGAGTTCTTGCTGTGCTGACGTCCGTCGCGGCGTATCCGTCCAACATTGGCGCCGTTGCCGGGGACGAAAACCTTAAGTATGTGACCAAGACTAATCCTTGAGGATTGGGTTTTTTGGCTTGCCAAGAGTCTCGCTTTACATTTAGATAGGATCAGAGGGTGGAGGACTCTGTAGGTCCTAGAGGGAGTCTAGGAAGCGTGTGTCTGGCCTAGATCCTTCGACTTAGGTAGATGGGGTAGACTTAGGTAGTTTTAGGTGGTAGTGGAGTTCTAGAGTAGCAGTTGGAGTGGTAAAGCGGTGAGAGGAGAGCTTGAGAGTCCGGAGAGGCCAAAAAGCAACCAAAAACACCATTATCACCATTTCACATGATAGGTAGGATTAGGGTAAGTAGGACATCATGATTCGGGATCTAGAGCATTTCATGCATGTACACTTGCTTGGTAAAGTCATTACAAGTTTGTAAAAGATGCAAAAAGACGCAAAAGTGTGTTTGAAAGCCTAATTGAAGTCCAAAAGTTACTGTGAGTGCTTCTGATAGATCTATAGAGCATCAGGAGCATTCCTGTCAGAAAAAAAATTAATTTTAAGCCAAAAGACATCCTACGCGTAGGATGTCTACAGGCTAATCTGGGAGGAATTTTGGGATTTTGAGTTTACTAGTGTGTTCAGAAGGTAGGGTTTACCCTTATTTCAACTAGAAAGTGGAAATTTGACCATATCTTGACAGGACAAGGCCAGATAGACTGAAATTGCCAGACATCCTACCCAAATAGTGCCAAAACATTATTTTGAGACCAAAACCACAAGATGGCTGCATGAGCATGTCTTGCATGATATATTGAGTGACTGAAAGGGGTTTCACCTCATTTGGGTGAGAAAAAAGGGTTCAAAGCGGACTTTAGCACTTTTGACTGAAAAAGGCAAGAACAGCTAAAATTTGGGACTTTTGACATCCAAACCAAAATCTAAGCATACCATTGGGTTACTGACATCAAGGGGAAGCTGTGGGACAAGTATGGGGTCAAACAGGCCAAAAAGACATCCTACGCGTAGGATGTCTTTTGAGTGATTTTGGACTCCAAACTAAATTTTGAGTATACCAAAGTGATCAGCAACTCAAGGGGAGCCTGGGCTTTGCGTTTAAAGCCATTCTGATGAAAAGACATCCTACACGTAGGATGTCTAAAGAAAGAAACTGAAGCCAGACTTTGACAATGAGCATAGCCAGGTGTTGTATAGCCTAAGGCAAGCCTCCTAGTCAATTTTGGTCCAATTTGGAGTTGATTAGACTGATCAATACCAGCAACAGGCTGTCGGAATAGATTTCTAACTCATTGACCAGCTAATAGGTGTCCAAACCAAAAGGTAAAAGCAGCTGTAAGCTCAGCACAAGAAGGGGAAACCACAGTGCAAAAATCCAGGCAAAACACAACAGGAGACATCCTACGCGTAGGATGTCTATTGAGGCATACTGCAAAGAAAATTTAACTTGGCATAGAGAGTGAGATTCTATTTGGCTTAAGGGTTCCAGAACTTCTTTTAGAAGTGAATTTGGACCTTGTTTGCCCATTTGATGAAGCAAAGACAGAATTCAGACTTTTTCGCATAAATTGACCAACACCTGAGGGTAGTACAATAGTGGTTAAGATTAACTCTCCAGTTATACCAAGCATTACTAAGATAACCTCTAGCAGATAAATGCTTTGATTCGATTGCCGAAATTAAAATGCTTGTGTACAGGTATATTCAGCAACAAAGCAAGAAGTTGTGCAGAAACCGACCCTTTGACACGTGAGTGGTTGGATTTGTGATAAATTGCATTGATAAGTTTGATGAATTTAAGATCAGGAAGATACATTGTTAGAGACCAGAAGGTGGCAAGTGACCAAGGTAGCTTAGTGTCCACCAAAGAGAGTGTAACTCAGACAAGGCTAGATCCGCTAGCACCGATTATTGAGGAAGGTAGTGATACTGACACTTCGTCAGACAAATATTTCTTCATGATGGGTAGTCAACAGCCAGGAGGTTTCACCTATGATGGACCTATGCGAGGAGGAAGCACCTCCCAAAATCCTTTGAATGATTCCAAGGTCACGATGATCTTCTTAGGGGGAAAAAATTCGAAAGGAGCCCTAGTCTATTATGACTACTGAGGCCGCAAGTGCATTTGTATCAAAGAGAGGCCAGCTCAAAGATTGGAGATAATCCGAGTGTATGATGATAGAGATAGATTCCGAGACGAAAAGGGGAACCACTATTTAATAGTTAGTAACCCTAAAGATTACAACAGATATGGAGATAATGTGGAGAAAGGGAAAATGGTTTCGGAAACTCAAGAACCGCCACCAAACATTAATCTGCTTGGAGCTATTTTTATGTATGATAAGAAAACAACCAGGGTTCCAACTTATAACGAGAATGTGGGAATCTACAAACATGAGAGTGAGGGTATAGTCTCTTACTTTCGCAGCAAAGAACCATACGTAAACGAATTAAGCAAAGACAAGGTTCTTTACTTATTCTCTTATGAAACTGTTACGGAGAAGGGTATAGTTTTTGTTGATAGATATGGAAGAGAATACCAACGTATTCTTCCAGAGGAGGTAGAGAGGGCAACAGGTCCAAGAGCATCAGCATATGCCCCTGAGGAAGTGCCAAGAGCCACCTACACCCCAAGCAAGTCAATGAATCCCTTTTCAGATGAGTTTGACACTACCTCACATTCCACCCGACCGCAAGCATTCAACAACAAAGACCAACCAGCAAACCAGCTATCATTGCAGGCATGGCTTCGACAGAGTGCAACAATGGAGCCAAACCAAAACCGAGATGGTTATCAAGCCGCACGAGGGCTCAAGGATTTGCAAGAACCACCACCCTATTCAAGGTATGAGGCAGAGAGTAAGCCAAAGACTGAAGGGTCGACAGAGCCTGGAGGACCACCCATAGAACAAGTTCAAAGGGAAGAACCACCTCCAGCAAGAATTATGGCTTAGGAGCACCATTGGGAGAGGAACCAGTCTATTACAGAAGGCCTCAGGAGGTATATCGATTAGGATGGGGAGATCCAATGATGAGGTTTGTAGAACATCAAAGAATTAGACCTTCTCAAGTGCAAAAATGGGTAAACAAGAAATACACAGGAAGCAGAGACCCAAGAGATCATGTAGCAACCTTTGTGCGTGTAATTAGTGCCGAAGAGGTGTTAGATTTTCCTACCCAATTTGCAGGGTTTGGACTAACCCTAGAGGATGATGCTACCACTTGGTTTGACTCTATGGAGCGTAGAGACTTTGATTGATGGAGGAAGTGTTTGACGAGTGTATCGAGGAATTATCTCAAAGGGGAATAGCTCATAATACCGTCTCAGAGATCCATAAATTCAAACAGAAAGATGGAGAATCTGTACAAAAGGCAGCCCTAAGACTAAAAAGATATGTTAAGTTCTGTCGTGTTGAAGAACTGCCAACTCAGTCCAGACTTATGCTGATATTCATCCAAGGACTAAGGAATGCAGATCTCCAGAAAGACTTACATATGAAGAGGAGCGCGACGTTGAATGAGTTAACCAAGGAGGCTCTTTACCTTGTGGACAATTGTGCGGTCTACAAAGAAGGCGAGTTCAAGGACCTTGATGACGATTCGCCTTCACAACAAAGTGGAAGCAAGTCTTCTAAGACAGCACCGAAAGGATAAGTAGCGGTAAACCAGGAGTAGCTTGTAGATGAAGTGCTAAAAAATATCAACTTGTATGCCAAACCCTAGGCTAAACAGCCCAAGTGGTGTTCTATTGAACAAAAATGGACAAACCATGGGACCGAGGAATGTTATTATAACAAGGGATATGTGAGAGAGAGACCTTACGCTCCCCAAGCTTTAGTAGCTTCCCCTCAAGTTCCACCGATGCCTAGATATCAAGCAGGCAACTTACCAAGTTCTGTAGGTGTAGAAAGACCACAACCGGTGTTGGGGCAACAACCACCCCTACCAGGATTACGACCAGTTGGTATAAGATACATACCAAAAGTAACTGAATCAGAGGATAGGACTTTGGTGCCTATGCATGTATATTATGAAGATCCCAATGGATATGCGGCAAACCCTGTCTATTATCCACCGGAAGAACCCTCGACACCTGAACCATGGAGCATGATAGGAAACATAGGACCACCAACTGCTGCATTGGCCACTGGCAGCAGGAGAAGGAATATATATCTTAGATAAACGAACACTGATGTTCATAGCCAATGGAGGCATGGGCAGACAGAGACATGCTTTCCAACAAAGAGGAGCTCAAGGAGCACCTCAACAACCCAAGTGACCCTACTACAAGTGTGGTGGAGACCATTGGCTGAGAGACTGTCCTCATGATGAAATCATTAGAGTCAATGCGTATTGCCCAGAATGTGGAATTACTCATTTGATTCCCGATTGCCTTAAAAACCCGAGCAAAGGACCAAAAACCACCTTGAACATGCTAGAAACAGCACCTTCCAGTGGAGGATCGGAAAATGAAACAATCATACCCATTCAGGTGGTAACACGAGCCCAAGCTCAAAGAAAGACGAACGAACCCATAGTTGAAGAACCAAAAATGGATGCTCAAATTTCAGAAACAAGAAATCAAAGAAGCACTTGGAAAGCTAGAAAGGCGCGTAGGAAAGCCAGGAAGGAACGAGAGTAAATAGCCCTATCCGAGGAGTTAAAACATACAAAGGAGAGATTAGAGCGGCTAGAGGATCTAGCTAGCTTAAGCTCACACACCACGGCAACCATAGCACCCAAGGAAATAGCAGAGCCCAAAAGTGCAGGATCAAGAGGATCTGTACTGGAAGACAAGGTAAATGAGCAGTTGGATGCACTTCTAAAAGCTTATGAAGCTCGACTTAAAAAGAACCGAACCCACGAGCAAAGGTGGATGAATTATCCATATGGAGAAATAGAAAAAGAGAGGTTGGATACGTGTAAACAGATGATCGAAACAGCTCAATCATTGATGGAAGACCCGCTGGGTAAACCTGCGAATTGGCATGAGGCACCAGCTCCAACCCCTATCCAACCAACTTTAGAGAAACATGTGGAAACAAAGGAAAGACTCACTAATGCCTATGAGTCCAGAGGAGAGCCTATCATAGTGCCAAATACCACAGATGGGACAAGTGACGGTTTTCAGCCTAAAATATTAGTAAAAATGGGTAAGGACTGTAACGTCTAGACTATCTATGGAAGCAAATCCGTGAGTCCAACGAGGCTAATAGGATGAGTAACCACATGAATAGCACGAGAAAAGAAAAGAATGTGATCTTACCTCCTATTGAAGAATTTGAGGCAAGGTAGAAAATGAACTTTCAGATACATACAAGGGGGAGACCAAGGATCAACAGCCAACCAGACTTGTTGAGAACTTTACCCTCTTACCTGGGAGAGTACGAAGCCAATTCGGAAGTGAGAGCAATCCCATCTCAAAGACTTTCTTCTAACAAGGTGATGGATTCGCAAGGATTGATTGAGTTGTTATCCACCCCGGTGACATGCACAATCATGTTAGCAGAACTCCTAAGGTTAAGGCCAAACATGTGGACCACAGTAGGAAAATGCCTAGAAAAATTTGGAGTGAAAGACCCCACCTTGAAGCTACAAGAAGGGATCAGAGAGTTGGACAGGCCTCAACTAAACACTAGGCCAGTACCATTGAATACCAGGTTCCAAGGGTAGAATATTCTTGACAGTGCAGAGGAGAAATCTAGAAAAAATGGGAAACACCACGCTACCAGTAGAATTCCAAGGAGTAGTTTCCAAAGCTATTCTTGACAGTGGAGCAGGAGTTGCTATCACCACCAAGGAAATCTAGAAAAAATGGGAAAACCAGCTTTGAGGGCTACAAGAAAATGGGTTCATGGAGAAGCCTCTAGGACTCTTAGAAAAAGTGATTGTCCCTTCGTGCGGAATCGAGTACGAGCATACATTTGCAATTGTCGATTTCGACAAAAAGAACAATTATAAGATCATCTTGGGACGACCATTCATGCGACAATTGAAGATGGTCGAAGATTGGGGTTATGACCACATATACCTCAGACATGGCGAGACAACAACTAAAATACACCTGAAAGACCATACTTACAAATATGTGAACCAAACACCTGTGGAAGAGTTTGATTCGGCTACAATAGCAGGATCAGAACTCCCAGCATAGTTAGGGCAACCAAAAGAGCTATGAATGTGCGAAGCTTCACATTGTGGAAGCTTAAGAAGAGAGGAACGCGTCTTGGAAAGAGAAATTGAAGACAGAGTATATTCCGGAACCTTTCCCTGAAGATCCCTTGGAACCTCTAGAATGGGAACACATACTAGCAACATTGGATGTATGTACCATTACCGACAGTGTAACAACAAAATTTTGCGATAAGGATGGCTATGATGTGTTACCCTATTACATGGTAAGCGTTATACCAGAAAAAGAGATGGTAGAACCACCAGAACAAGAAGATTTTTACAACTCCTCTGTACATTTGGAAGTAAATGATGATGCAGATAATGAGTGTTCAGACACCTCAAGTGGGCGTGGAATTGAAACTGAGAATATCAAGTTTTATGATTTTGCTAATCAACACCCTAGACGCTAAGGACGCTATAGGAGGAAACGAGCAGGAAACAAAGCGAGAGAGAACCTTATGCCCAAGATAAAAGGCAAAACTCACTATTTGATGCTTGTAAAAGCAGAGGATTGTGTAAAAGATCAAATATCAGGAAGATTCTCAAAAAATCAAAAAGAAAGAACGGGAGAGGAAATAAAACAGGCACGAAAAGCTAAAAACGAAACAAATTGACAAAAATCTCAAAAATAAAAAAAAGAAACAACAAAAGACCAAGAGTGGACCAAACTGGAGCGTGAACAGAAATACCAAGAACTGAAATGGTCTTTGAGAGAGATATGGACTACTGAAGAAGATAGTGATGGTAAAGGGGAGTCAGAAAAGGGGAACATGAACGTACCATCACACTATCGGAAATTTACTATCTCGGAAAGAAAAATCATCATGACACCACTAGTCAGGGAAATAACCAACCAAGAATCTTACGATGGGCCTGAAGATGCAAAAAAGATAGACCTCGCAGAACCAGGTGAAAAGCCTCAGCTGGTCTATATAGCTAACGATTTAGAGCCTGAGGAGGAAGAACAGCTAACACAACTTCTCAAGAAGTATAAAGATGTGTTCGCGTGGTCCTATAAAGACCTCAAAGGAGTTGATCCATTGAAATGTCAACACACAGTTCCTTTGAAATCGGATGCAAAACCTAGCAAACAACGTCCTTATACATATAATGACACATTTGCTAAACGAATCAAAGAAGAGATTGATAAACTGATGGAAGCTGAATTCTTCTATAAATCGAACATACAGATTGGGTGTCACCCATTGTGGTAGTTCCCAAAAACAATGGAAAACTGCGAGTGTGTGTAAACCTCAAGAAGGTGAATGCAGCAACCGTAAGGGATAATTATCCCTTGCCAATTACAGAACATGTACTTGAGCGAGTGGCCGGGAAACGGGCTTATTCATTTTTGGATGGGTTTTCAGGATACAACCAATTGCAATAGCAAGGGAGGATCAACACAAATCAGCATTTACCATAGAATGGGAGATTTATGCCTATCGAGTTATGCCATTTGGCTTAACTAATGCACCAGCCACTTTCCAAAGGTTAATGACTCACACATTCAAGGAATACCTAAGAATATTCTTAGAAATTTACATGGATGACCTGTGTGTACACTCTCTTCTACAAGAGGAGCATATTGACCATTTGCAAAAGGTCTTTGAAAAATGTAGGACATATCGAATCTGTCTTAACCCAGAAAAGTGTGTATTCATGGTTAAGCAAGGACGAATCTTAGGACACATTGTCTCAAGAGATGGCATAACCACAGACCTAGACAAAGTCAAAGTCATTGTAGACCTACCCAGGCCTACTAATGCGAAACAAGTGCAATCCTTCATGGGACACTGTAGATATTATCGAAGATTCATATACATGTATGCGGTTGTCGCACAACCTCTGTATCGTTTGCTAGTCAATTTCAAGTGGACCAAGGAGTGTGAAACTTCATTCCAAAAGCTGAAGGAAAACCTTATATCAGCACCTATACTAAAGGCACCAGATTGGGAAAAGATATTTCATGTGCACATTGATTCTTCAGCATATGTCATTGGAAGTATTCTAGCTCAACCTGGAGATGGAACAATATATTTTCCGGTTTGCTATGCGAGCCGACAATTAAACAGTGCAGAAAAGAACTACACAACCACTGAGCGGGAAGGGTTAGGAATGATTTATGCTGTAAAGAAATTCGGCATTATTTGCTTGCAAAAATAAATTTGTGTTCTTCACAGATCATCATGCTCTTTTGTACCTAGTAAATAAACCTTGCAATACAGGGAGAATTGTACGCTGGTTTATTATATTGCTAGAATTTTACCTCACAATGGTGGTCAAAAAGGGTAAAACCCATCTACGAGCGGAACATCTTTCAAGGATACACAACGGGGAAGCTCCTGAAGGTGTAGATGATGACATACCAGATGCTTATCTTTTCAACATTGAAATGGTACAAATGGTCTCAGGAAATTGTTAGCATTCTTTCCTTTGGAAGTAGGTTTGATAATACGGAATGCAGATCCAAACACCAAACAATTCGACAAACAAAAAACTTCCAGTTGATAGCAGGATGGATGTATCATCTTGGATCGGACCTAATCCTACGATTATGTATAAATCCGGAAGAATTCGAGTGCTACCTTGAAGAGGCACATGTCCAGGGTTGTGCATTTCATTGTTCAACAGTGAAAACACACCAGAGACTGAAACAGTTAGGGGTTTATTGGCCAACTATGTATGCGGACACACATTCTTATGTTACCAATTGTACTATATGTAGTGCCAAACGACCAATGGATCACGGAAATTTGTTTCAGGTAAACATAGCACCTGCATGGAGTCAATATATCATTGACTTATTAACCACTAGGACGTTCCCTGGGAACATCACAAGAGCACGAAAAAAAGTTATAGAGCTGGAAGCTCGTGACTTTCAGTTAATTGGGAACCAACTCGATAAACGAGGTAAGGAAAATCAACTTAGAATCTGTGCAAGTGAAAGTGAATACCTCTGCTCATTCTAGAACATGCACATAGCGGAATAAGTGGAGGCCATTTTTCGGGCGATAAGATGACAAAAATTATCTTAACCGCAGGAATTTGGTGGCCTACATTGCACATGGATGCTGAAGAGTTTGTAAAGCGTTGTGACGCATGTCAATGCACCCAGGTGCCAACAAAAACAGATGAGATGCCATTACGGCCAATGATGGGAGCAAGAGCATTTGCAAAATGGGGCATAGATTTTGTAGGACCTATATCACCCCCTACATATCGCACCCATACCCAATATATCATTGTGGCTACGGACTATCTCACAAAATGGGTCGAAGCCAAGGCAACACAAAAAGTTGATGCACGCACCACTGCACAATTTTTGTATGAGAATGTTTTTGTATGTTACGGGTTACCAATAGAAATTTTCAGTGACCATGGAACACATTTTCTCAATGAAGTCATTGAATATCTTCTAGAGGAGTTCATGGTCATACATAGGAAATCTGCACCATACCATCCACAGGCCAATGGGCAAGCTGAGGCCACAAATAAAACACTATGCACGGTTCTCACTAAAATAGTGTCAGAATCAAGAACAGATTGGGATCAGTAGCTACACTCAACACTATGGGCATATAGGGTAGCTTACAAAACATCAATAGGAACAACACCATACAACATGGTGTTTGGCCTAAATGCTATACTACCCATAGAGTTTTTAATTCCAAATCTACGAGTAGCAAAAAGCTTAGAATGGACAGGACATGAGCTCTCTTCAAGAATTGATGATCTTGAAAAGCTAGATGAACTCCGCTTACGGGCTGTTGCTTCAATCCATGCTAAAAAGAGAAGACAAAAAGAATTTTTTGACAAACATGTGCGTACCAAAGAGTTCAAAACAGGTGATTACGTACTTGTTTATACCTTGAAGCAACATGCCAAGAAACTTAAAAAGTGAGGGATGGACCCTTTGTGATTAGTGATCTATCACAAAGTGGAGCTGTCAAGCTTGCTACATTAGCAGGTGAAGAAATGCCAAGCTGGATTAGTGGATGTCCGACTGAAGAGGTATCATCTACCACTCACACAGGAGGTGCTCCAACAAATTCATCAAGGAAAACAAAGAATGACGGAAAAACAGAGAGTACGAGAAGAAGCTCAAGCCGAAGCACAAGAACGCATTGCAAAAAGACGGCTTCTGCGACAACAACAACAAAGTGGACCACCATTGCGAATCAATGCCATTTGACTGACGAAGTTGGATGAAGAAATAGTGGAGCCAATAATTGAGGTCAAAGTGGACAGCAATCAAGTTCAATCAACAGCCTTGCTTGATTCGGGGGCTCAAGCAAATTTAATCTCTTACGGATTATACCAATAGCTCAAGGTCACAGGTTAACTTCATCCTACTCCTCAAGTGCTGGAAAGTAGCACATCACACCCGTATAAAACATTGGGATGGACTATATTGCATGTACAGATACATCAATATATTTATCCACACAAATTCTATGTGGTGGCAGATGAAAGCACACAACACCCAATGATGCTCGGGCAACCTTGGCAAAAAGCGTACAATGTGCAGATAGATTGGAAAGCAAAGGCAGTAAAACTTCAACATGAACATGAACAACAGGTGATAGATTTTGCTCAGCAATACCAGCATGATCAACCGCAAGCCATGCAATCACTGGAAACAAATCCAAAAGCACAAATTCCATTAACACTAGAATGGCAACAGGACACTTTTATGTCCTTGGACACTTTTGTGTCCTGTTAAGTGACCATTTTGCTTGAATTATTTGAAGAGTATGAAAATGAATTTCTAGGTGCTATATATCCACAAAGTTGCCTTATGAGATGAAAAAAACTTAGCATTTTTTTTGGAGTATCGATCTCACCATTAACCTTACTCTTGCACAACATTTTTGAACCTAAACTGTGTGAAAAAACGGGTCCTGTTTTCGGCTTTTTTTCAATTTTTGGCAACTATACCACTCTAAACATCATGTTTGTGAAGTTTAGATGGCTAGAGGTTAGGCCTTCATAGTTCTCAACATGTTTTGATGCTTGTAGGGAGAGCTAAGTGTTAAAATTGAAAGTTATGACCAATTTACAAGAATTGCATAATCCTGTTTTTTGGCCAAAATTAGCACTTTATGATTTTTTTGGTGGGTTTCTTGATATCCAAATTCAATTTTGATTGTGTAAGTGTAATGTATAACATAAAACTAATCTTCCTTGAGTTCAAGGGGACCTAATATGCTATATAGCATAGTATATGATGATGGTTGAGTTTTTTGATTTCTAAAGAATACGATACATTTTAGAGTAGCAAGTATAACTTTCTCAATATTGCTAGTTTCCTAGGCCAATTGTGTGTATTTTGTAGGTAGTAACCATATCTAATCATAGACTACAAACTTGGCTAGATATTGAGTAGTTTCTATGGGTTTCTAGAGGTCATAATGCTAAACCCAGTTTTTCATGTTTGTTGTATTTAGCACTTTATCATTGCCAGACCTATTATCCTTTTGACATGCTCCATGGCTCTTTTTGAATCCAAAGGCCCAAAGGGAACTAAGAAAACATGTATATAGTATCTGTATTGAGCGTGACTATAGAAACTTTGATGATAGGTCCGCAGAATGGCAAAAATGCAACTTTTTTGTACCTTTCTTTTTTGCCCAAAAAACAATAGTGAGGTAAAAGCAACCATATGTTTTGGTCACCAACCCATTGAAGTTAAAGGGGCATTTTATCTCATGTCCTACAAAAATCCCCACTCTTATTTATATGCAATCAACCGTAAGAAATTGTTGTTTTGGGCAAAATGCACTGGTCCATCAACTTTGGAGGCTTGTAGTGGCCAAGGGATGAGAAAAATTACAAGTTTCTCATTTTTTCCATATGTAGTAGTCATTGAACTATAAGCTCATGAAAGGATTTTTCAAAATGAGTGGATCTACTATGGTTTTGGAATTTTTTCCCAAAACCCTGAAAGGGAATTTTTATGTCATGTAAGGTTACCATTCTAGTGTTAAAGAACAACATGATACCCGAGACGAACAATCACGTAAAAGCCAACCATGCTAATTACGGACATATGAAGTCACCGGCAGCAATGCAAAGATCTAGGTTACCAACACAAGGAAAACAAGTATGGATGCGGAAGGATAGAAATGCCATGGCGGACAAACAACAATGCAACAACAAAATTTCAACAAAGCAGATGGTTCAACCACAAACCAAGGGCATAAAATAGATATGGATCACAAAAAAAATGCTTAGCCATAACCCAAATGTCACTCACATTTGGATACCAAAGAAAAAGTAAAAGGAACTCCCTTCAGTACAAGCACCAACGGAAGGTAGACAGCTGCATTTCAAAAAGGAAAACCGCTTTATGTGGATGCCAATCAACAACAAACCAATGGCAAACAAGAAAGTGCCAAACCATCTACAAAAACCGGCAGCAACTAAATACCAATGGAAAGCAAAGGCAATATGGCCCATAATCATTACTTCCCAGCCAATTCTCTCCTTAGTCACAGCTACGGCTCTATCAACAGTGTCGGCAAACCAAGTGCCTTTTGCAAAAAAAACAATTAAACAAAGAGCAGTAGAGTTACAGCTGTTACTTGCAAAAAAAAAAAGGAAACCTCGATGGCGAATGCCAATAAGCATCTTGCTTATACCCTTCTCTTGCACAACATTACTTTTTCCATGCATTGACCGAGTATGCATAAAGTAGGGCCACAGTAATCGGCCACGCATTAGCACAACGTTTTCAACCTATGCACCACACATACTCCGAGGCGATACCTTGTCGTCCAGGAGGACTCCGACTAGGAGGGGGGGAGGCATTCTAAAATGCGGAACCAATAACAGAAACAACAAAAAAAGGCTTGAATTTTGACTATTTTAAGGGTTGTTGTTTGATTGCAAAATTTTCTGGAGTAACCCAAGTATAGATACCCTTATACAACATGAAGCTACAAGTATATGGGGCCAAATGCCAAATCAAGGCCCTTGGTGTGTGTATATAAGTAGAAATAGCCATTTTTCAGGCAAAATATTGGTAAAACGGAGAAATCCGGCCATAAAAATTTCATGCGAGTGTATATAATGATTGGCGATGATGTTTGTGATTCATTATGATTTTTGGGGATTTTTTGGGTTTGATTTGCTATTTTTCTTTTAATTTTGCTAATTTTTGGCAAAAAAACTTCAAAAATAAAAAAAGCAAGTGAAAAAAAGTCGTAATGAAAAACAAAAAATATGGGGATGATTAGTGACTATAGGAAAACCTATGGTGCAGTGGGGGTGCAATTATGAGACTGGAGCAGAAAGCGTGTTTTGGCCAGATTTTGACAGAAATGCCAAATTTCTGATAAACATGGAGTCCAAATCAAGAAATTTTTGAGCCTAAACCGCATCTTGCAAGAAGATAGGAGCACATGTCAAATTTCATGAAAAGTGGTTCGGGGACCTCCATTATAAGAAATTTTCACCTCTTTTTTAGCTCATTCTCACTATTGACTTTGTGGAGACAGCTTCTGCCACCTAGAGCGGATCGACCTTTCAGCAGCTTCTACGACGTGCACAACTACCCGACGAGCTCCAGACATGAGAGGTAGGCTCACCACCTTGAGCTTTTTGCGCATGTTTGTCATTATGTCGCGAACACTAGCGTAGGGGTCACACACAAAGCGAGCGGTAGAGACCTACAAGTAGAGACGGCGGCCTAACGGCTAACCCAAAAGCATCAAGACTTCATCAGAAGATTACCCTAGTCTAGGAGACCAGTCTTGGATATCCAAAGGCAATAGGAAACCATCGGGAAAAACCCTAATTCCCAGAAACCGCAAGAGGCCACCAAATGGGAAATCGGCGAAATGGCAACCAAATGCTACCAAAATTCATGGGTAGGAGCATCTCGACATGCTTGACAAGTCTATATGACCCGCATGACCAAAAAGTAACCCGAAGCGGCACTCAACTTCAGAAACGGCATCAGACACACAAAGCGTCAAATTGCAGTTGCGGCCAAAACCGCAAACCCGGCCGTTTGCCACCAAACTTCACGAGTGGCTTTCCTAGACCATCAACAACCAATTCCTATGGTGGTAGACCACCACAAACCATTGAAGTTATGTAAACGCAACCACGGGTGCTTCTAGAGCGACAAATTGCCAAATGGAGCTCCGGTGAAGCCAAAGTCGACAAAAACCATACGACAAGGATCCCCAAGGGATCGGGAAGCTATGGAGACCAACATCAAGAAATTTTCGCCAAAAAGCACTCCAAAAGTCAGAAAACGGCTCGGAGGCTCTGAAGTCCACACAGAGAGTTATTCTCTATCTATTTGAATTTTTTGTTGAAATTAGGCTCAAAAGGGACTTAGGGGGGGCCAAGGGAAAGCACTAGGAGCACCAGCAATAAAAAAATCACAAGGACACATCCTATGCGTAGGATGTCTCAAGGGAACTTTTGGGCACAAAATCCAACATTTTTCATGATGCACATGTTCTGAATGACATTTACAAGCTATCCACCTCATATGCATGGAAAAAACGCAAAGTTAGGACATAGAGGCAATAATGGGCCATAGACCTACCAAATCTTGTCCAAATCCAATGAAAATTGCACACCACATTCACCAAAACATCAACAAACAATCTGTGTGGTCAGAAGGAGAAAATGATGAAATAGACATCCTACGCGTAGGATGTCTATTTGACTTTTTTGACATGCAAGGGATGTTTTATCATTCCAGATCCAATCACCTCATCATCAGGAGCCCATATATCAAGTTTGAAGCCATTCTAATTACTCTTGACCCCCAGCACCTTCAAGATACACTTTTTGAGCCCAAAAACACCACACAGTGCCTTACAAGCATCAAATCTTGTCCAAATTCAAATCCAAGAACGTGGCCATGTTCCATAGGCCAAGGACAACACACAGAACAAGTTTCATGTCATTTTGATGAAAAAGACATCCTACGCGTAGGATGTCTCCAGCATAAATTTAGCCTCTGTGCAAAGAATGACATCCTGGGAGCCAATACCATGGTGCAATGAGCCCATATACCAATTTTCAACCCAATTGGACATCAATTGCTACCATGATGGACATTCTATCCAAATTGTGACCTAAAGCCTGAACCAGCCCCAGAAAATCCACTTTTGGATATCCAAATTCAAATCCAAGCATATAGCCATGTTCCATGAGCCTTACACTGCCTGCATGTCAAGTATGAACCAATTCTCATGAAAACGACATCCTACACGTAGGATGTCTAGATGAAAATTTTTGGCAAGATTTGCACTGTGAGCACATGCACAGCTTCACAAGTTTCTTTTAAGCTTTATTTTCAATTTTCAAGTCATTTGGATAAGTAAAACTCAATTTCGCAGCTAATATAGAAAAAATGCTAACTTCGGACTACTGAGTGCAATAGGATCTATGGCAGCCTTGAGGTCACCGGCAAAGAGGAAAATAATGACCATCAAGGATTATCTGGAAGAAGTGGAACCCTTTGTCATTCTAGAAGGAACACTAAATCCCACCAACACATGGATACAAGAGGATCTGTTAGAGTCCAACGACCTAAAGATCTACCAAGGAGTGTTCAAAGACACTGAAGGCAATGTTATAGAGCTACCAATGCTGCCGAGAGAATTCGTACGAAGCAAAATGTCCGGATACTTGGAGAAGATTGATCTCCACAACTACTTTGAAGCAATACCGGCAGGAGTGGACATCAAGAGAGTCTGGGAGTTTGTAACAAGCATCAAAGAGGACGGAGTGGCCAAGGTAACACATTTACAAGGCACACCAGAAACAGAGATAATAATCACTGAGCGGGTTGTAGCAGATGCACTAGACCTCTCCAACGAGGGGGATAGTGTAACAAAAAGAAGAGATGAGGTTAAGGTGTACAAAGAGAAAAAGGGGAATTACACCTTTGAAGACATTGCCAACCCAAAAGTGGCAATCATGAGCCAGTTATACAACCAGTACTTCCACATGTGCACGAAGAGGCCACAGAAGTACAGGATGCCGCCAGGTGCAATTTCCACAACGTTCACTTGGGCAATGACAAAAGGCACCCCAAAGATAATCAACTATGCGGCATATATACATGACATCCTAGTAAAGATGGGCAACAAGAAGCCAACCTATATAGTGCCAAGAGAACTGATCACCAAGGTGATTTATGGGGCACTACACGCAAAAGGAAGGTGGCCTGACCCCCCATCTCAGAATGATTAGCTAAGAGTAAAAGAAGACAAGGAAGATGAGCCGCAAAGGGAACCAAAGGTGGCAACAAGATTGAAAAGACGGCTAGAGCCAGTTCAAGAGGGGCAGCCCGAGCAGAAGAAAGGGAAGAAGGAGTTTGCTCAAGTGCCGGCCAAAGAAACAAGGTAACAGAAAGCGGCAAGACTAGAGAGGCTGATGGAGAGTTTTCGAGCGGAGAGAGCCCTCAAGGGTTACTTAAGCGAACTCTGGAAGACATCTCTAGAGTCTATGTCAGGATCACCCAGAAGAGTGCAAAGGGACCGATTTGAAGATTATATCAAAAATTTTGAGATTCTTGATGTTGCAGCAAAGAACATTCCCCATGTCCCTTTCACAGAGGAGGAAGTACAGCAAATAAGGCAGAAACTGCTAGATGAACAAGAGAGCCAAGAAAGAGAAAGAAAAAAAAAAGCAGACAGGGACTTAAAGGGCAAACCTGCATCTTTACGAGCCAGCCCTAAACCCAGCCCACAACCATCACCACCTCCTAGCAGCCTCCCACAAGAAGATAAGGAGGCTGAGGACAAACAAGAAGAAAGGCAAGCAAAAGATCAAGAGCAAAGACAAGAACCTGAGCCAAAAGAAGAGGCCAAGCCTGAAACTGAGCAAAAAGAACTAGATGATTCTTACTATGCATTTTTGGACCTGCTAGCTGCAGGCTATACGAAGGAAGAAGCCGCCACAGTCGCATTTGACTTGGCGAGGACAGGGCCTAAAGAACAGATGCAAGGCATCAGGCTAGTGGAGAAAAGATCAAAATGGAAGTAGATTCTCTGCAGGAACAAAGACAAAGGCAAAAGGAGAGAGAAGCTGACCTACAGGCCAGCTTGGCAAGGGCTCTACAAAATTGCCAAGCAATGGAAGAAGCAAATCAAGAAGCAGCAAAAAGAATACAAGCAGCTGAAGAAGAGTGTCAGTAGCTCAGCAAGTCATTGCGAGATGCTGAGAAAGAAAGAGATAATCTGACACTACAGCTGGCAGAAGAATGAAAGAAGTAGAATCCATGAGGAACGTCAAGGAAAGAGCAGAGATAGATCAAGAAGCAAGCCTGGATGAAGGCCTTGAGCTCAAGGACCACCTAAAAGTCAAAGATCAAACCATCCGGAGGCTGCGAGCATCACCTGCTAGAGTCAAAGCTACGAGCTCGACTCAAATCATCACTGAGAGTCAACTCTATGAAGAGCAAATGCAAGAACTTCAGAAAGAGCTGACTCTCGAGAAAAAGCAGAGATTGATGATGGAGGAAGGTTCTATAGTCATGCAAACTAGAATAGAAGAGGGACAAAAAGCCCTGCAAGAAGAAGTAGAAAGCATGAAGAGAAAGCTCGAGGAGGTGGAAAGAATAAACGCCGAACTTAATGACCTCCTCGTGAATATGGGCGAAGAAGCTAAAACGGAAAAGAAAAAACTCCTCAGGCAAATTGAGGAGTTGAAAGGCCAGCAAGGAGGAGAGGCAGAGAGCACAGGGCCAGCCGCCAATGAGGGCATTGACCTAGAAAATGTGGCAGATCCGGTGGACACGCCTATGCAAGAGGAAACCATCGCAGGATCCTCTCAAGAGCCATAGGATCTAACACAAGAAGAGGAAGAAAAATTGCGTAAAGCAATAGAGGTGGAGCTCAGGGAAACAACAAAGGAAGTCCTGGAGTGGAAGCACAGGGTCTTCAAATCTATGACCATTCAGAAGATCGACACCACCAACTTTAGGCGTGAGTGGCTTCAACCCTCTCTCCCATACCCATTGCTGAAATATGAGGCAGCTACCATAAACAAGCGGATTAGAGAAGAGCCAGTTGTACCTCTCTACAATGCAGATACCTCAAAACCAGAAGGGGTCAAGCTTATTGTGGATTCTCAGCCAAAGTGGAGGAAGGCCTGGCTTACAAAGTACCCACAATACCTAATCCACTTGGTAGAGGCACCTAAAAATATTAGAGACAACCTCAGCTTCTGTCCTCTACCAAGGGTTAGGACGTGGAAGGAGCACAAAATTTTGCAAAGAAGCCAACCCACTTGGCTGAACTACCCCAAGCTGCCGGGCTTGAAGGCAGGTGAGAGAATAAGTGTCCAATACATGGTGAAAATCCTAACGGGCACCATAAAGTTTTTCATTGTCTCACCTGACCTCACAGGCATTATGATGATGAAAATCTGCAGAACCATCTTAGCAGTGTTCGAGACCTTCAAGCTAGGCCAGGTGACTGACAACATCTTCTTCTTCCAGGATATACAGATGCGCCTATGATCTGTCAAGTCAGCCTTCCAAGGAGGTGATACATGCGCTGTATCAAACGATAATGTTTCTACCATCCTATCACCTCTAGGCTTTTGAAGAAGTATTCTATACACGCTTTTTCACCATAAATACTGACATTTTTGGCCCAACAATGCTGAACCTGCATGCCACGTACGAATCACTGCTAAAGATGCGGGAAACGATACGATGAAGCAGCAGATCAAGGCCATGTCGGGGACGACATGAGCAAGGAGAGGGGAGTGCTAGAAGCTGGACACACCCCACGGTATCTAACTATTCGGAGGATTATTATTTTGTAACTATTCATTCATTGAGGAAAACCTGATTTTTCACCTTGTAAATATTGGGACTTACAGAAGTTTCCAGATTGTATCCCAATTTTGATAGTTAGATCGAGTAGATGGTTGATTTTGGAACTTTAGGGTTTGAGAAATTGTAAGGTATATATACCACTTTTTAACCTTAATGAAAAACCTTTTGTCATTTTAAAAACAAGTTTTGAAGTCTGTGAGTGAGCGTACTGTGTACGAGAGAGAGAGTGTGAGATTCATCTTGACGCTATGCGTGCTCCTGTGGTCAGAATCGAGTGCGAAGAAGTGCAGCGTGTTGCTCCCGACGAGAGCTACACGCCGATACCTACATTGCACGCGTACGGTCCGGTTTTGCGAGCTCTTTCTACGAGCTTCATCGGGTGTTTGGGTGAGTATAAGTTGTCCGATTTTGCATTACAGCATATCCACGCGTTCACATCGAGTAGAACTACACATCGAGCTCCTTCTACGAGCTTCATCGGGTTTTTGGGTGAGTATACGTTGTCCGATTTTGCATTACAGCATATCCATATGTTCACATCGAGTAGAACTACACATTATGCACTTTAGATTTTGGAAACGAAGACTTGCATATTTCGGCTAGACATCCTACGTGTTTCTGCACTAGGTGTTTTGGGTCGGGATTTGGGTTCATAGACCTTAGGGAGAGTGACCTATTGGTATTAGTAGGGTCTCCTTCAAGTTCTATGGTGTTTCAAGATTGTTTGATGGGTGTTCGGCTCTAGAAAGTGTTGTAGGAGGTTTCCTCTTATGCACTCTTGAAGGCTGTGACTTAGACAATTGGTAGAGAACTCTTTAGGAATTAGTTAGGAGTCGGTCGTGCTTCCACACGCCAGCGGGTTGAGCTTCGTCCTTGGCTAACATTACATGTTAGGTGAGTTCGTGTTGTGCTGACGTCTTTCGCGGCGTATCCGTCCAACAAACACATAGCTCAATAAGTGGCTACATGCCTGCGAAGCTAATGTATGGTCAAAATCCAGTGATGCCGATTGAAGATATAATTCCCACATGGAATGTACTACCTTGGCAAGAGGGGCTTAGCAAGGAAGATCTCCTTGTGCTGCGTATAAATCAAGTAGAGAGAAGACCTAGAGACATTGAAGCTGCAAAAGAATGACTCAAAAATGCAAGGCTGAAAAACAAGGACGACTTTGATAAGCGACATCGGCTCAGGAGCAAAGAAATTGACAAAGGTGACTGGGTTTTAGTGTATGATAGTAGCCTTGATAACCATTACACAGTCATGCATAAGTTTTCAAAAAGATGGTTTGGACCATATGTTGTAAAGCATGTGCATGAAAATGCTACTTAAAGCTTGTCTGAACTAGATGGTATAGAAGTAAAGATTCCCATTGCAGAAAAAAGGATCAAAATGTTTAAGAGAAGATTAGACAATGATCCTGAAGATATTGAAGAAGAGCAAAACACAGGTGAACATGAAGCTCTTGAATCATCGAGTGAAGAAGAAATCAAGGAGGATGTACAAGAGGGTTGATCTTACAAAGAGACAATGTGGCACATACCACAGGATGTGCAGGTTTAGAGGGGGTGGATGTCGTGCTGTGGCACGTATATAGTGGGAACGGGGATTGAATGATTTATCTTGTGACTTTTTGATGCATAAGTACACTTCATATAATACTCATATGCATAAATAAAATCTTTCTACCATACCTTAGTATTTACCTTTGAAGTAATGTAAATGTACACTACTATTAGAAAGTATTGCAAGAGAAGTATCAATGATTGTGCCTCTTTTTTCTAGGGGAAAAGAATTTGTATATTTCTTCTAATATCTCAGCTATACCCTACCATATATAGATTATTTTCTTATTTTCACATCTATTTAATAATATAATCCTTCCATAATGCATACCTTCTTGGATACATACAAGAGGGAAGGGCCTACTAGAAGACTTTATAAAAAGGAAGATCCAAAGCTTCTTGGACCATCCCAATTTGAAAATCCTGACCTAAGGGCGTGGAGAAAAGGCCAAAACCAAGTCAAGCTCTTTTAGTAGGCCAATTTTTCTTTTTGAAGCATGTCAATCCGAGTTACAGATCAAAAATTACAGGGAAAATAGTGAAAAATCCTCTCACAACTACACTCCAAGAAGAGATGGTGAAGGGGATCGGGGAGCACCACAGAGGGAGAGTCAGCGAGAGAAGGAGACACACGACACAGATATGGGTGGGGAGACTGTGAAGTGGCAGCTCCCCCTATACAGTATACTCACTATAAGTATAGGGTAACAGTGGGCGGACGCCCATTACCTAGGCGACCGGTCAAGGCACATAGGCCTTAACCCCAACAACCTCCCACTCAAAGGCCAATGTGCCTTTAAGCAAGATCTACTAGTGTACAACTAATAGAAGGTGAGATATTCTCTCAACCTATGCCCACTGACTCTCGATGAGCTAGTGCATCCGGCTCTACTGATAGACAAACATCCCGCTGTGGAAGCCACACAGAGCTAGCTTCAAGCTCTGCAAAGAGTCTACAAGAGCTCATGCACTCCTGCAAGTATCGGTCCAATACCTGCAAATCTCCCTCGTGCACTATGCCATCATCAGTCAACAAACGACTGACAACCCCAACTGCAAATGCTCCCACTAAAGCTGCGATATCTGGTCTCAAGATCAACATCTCATACATGAGACCACCGAATGCCGATGCAATGCTAGCGGGCCCTGCTAGCTCTACGGAGCATGCATCAACATATATATCCCTGGCAATAGGAATCTCTGACGGACAAGGCGTGTCAGCCACATGCATCTCCTGACTGTCCACAAAAGACGCATCAACCTGTCGTGCAACCTCAGAGCAAACTAGCTGCTCTAAGTGTGTGCTGGAAGACATATCCTGCACAACTATATCCCCATGCTCACTATCGAGCATAGAAAGGAATGATTGCATAATCGCTGACGTCTCAGCCTCCTCTACAATCATCCACTACAAACATGACCACTCAATCTGCTGTGACTCACTAGAGCTCTCATGCTCTAACTCCGTATGCATAGACTCTTGCACAACGTCCTCCTGTTGTGACTCACTAGAGCAAGACCGCTCTACCTGTCTATCCTGCATAGAATTATCTCGCACAACTGAGTCTCTGCTTTGCTTAGTCACTAGCAAAGCATGCATGTCTGACTCTGTCACCTCTCTGTGTGAGTGCTCAAGTCGTGCCCCAACTGTGTGCACAACGAGCTCACTACTCTGCACTCCATGCAAAGCATCCTACAACCCACAAGCAAAAGAGACTCGCCTCCTCTCTCGCTGTCTACCTGGCTGCATGATCACAGAGACAGCACCGTCTTTTGCGTGATCCACATGAAATGGGTAACCTGTACCACTCCTGGCACCTCTCGCAATCACTAGCGAACCCAAATGCATCACAAAATCTCGCTCTGGTAGCGAAATCTGACATCCACAATCTCTAAGCTGACCAATCGAGATCAAACTCACTGTCAAATCTGGTACATAGCACACATGTCGTAACAAGTAAGATGCACCACTCGATAATGACAGTCTCACATCTCTTGCACCTGCTATCGCATGCACCAATCCATCGGTCAAACGTACACTGCCAAGCATCCCGCTAGAATAGCTACAAAAGCATGCACGATGCGGCGTGACGTGAAACATAGCATCTGCGTCTAGCAACCACTGTGAAGGGAGTGCACTATCCACATGTATAGCATCTCGTGCATAGCTCGAGGTAAAAGTGGCATCCCCGTCACGAGTATACTCCGACACTACATGTGCCTCAACTGTCAAAGCATTTGAGTCCATGTCATCACTACATACATCTCTGAGACTGCCATGTCTCCTACGATGTTGCATACGACAAAAACAACGCTGTCTAACGTGTCCAGAATGACCACAATACCAACATGTCACCTGTCGGCGTGCTCGTGAATGTACATGTCTCACACGAGTCCGTGATGACTCAGATCTATCATACATATCATGTAATCTGCGCCAAAGTGCTCTCGAAGTAGTCTCATACATAACAAGAGCATATACAGATTTTGCAAGGTGCAAAGAGAGCATAGATAGTGCCATCTCCTCTAGCTCCTAACACTGATCGTCAGACATGTTTGAAGGTCTACCTGCATCACCACTCAATGGTCGATGCAACCCTCGTTGTGTCAATGCATCAAGCATACACTCTCTCCATGCTACAAAGTCTGACCCATCAAACATGCACATTTCGGAGAGATCATAATCTGAGTGATCACCTATCTCTGCCATGAGCACAATGTAGCAAACTAGAAAGCAAAACCACCTCACCAACAACACCTGGAAACTGTCTACAAATATGGCCAGAAACACAATGTAAAACCTGTGAGACACACTCCAAAATAGAGCTCCTGCAATGTCAATACAAGCCTCGCATGCTCTAGTATCACACTGCAATCTTTGAGCTAATCACCAAGCCCACACTGTGCGTTATCGATGCATACACACGCACAAATATCCCACCTGCAGAGAACACCGCACGCAAATGCTGAGTGCAACCCACAGTCTCTACCTAGATCGCATAAATGATGCACATAAAACTGCTGGGAAAATTTCGCCAGAGTTTCGTCAGTAAAATGGCCACAAAACCAGTAACCAAACTGACAGCATGCTCAAAACCATGAGCAACCAAAGGGCATCAAACCGCACTCGAAATGAATGCACCAATCTCCACACTTTGCATACATCATTGCAAACACCTACAAATCTAGTACACAAATATCTGCTCTCCCTGTGACTGCCAAAAAACATGCTCGAGGCATACACAAATATCCTCCCACCTGTGAGGAAACTTGCAGCAAATATCACTCTCACATCTGAGAGCAAACCATGTGTGGAATCCTTGACACACAATAAACAACTGCTGCTGCGGAAAATTCAGCGTTCAGAATTTTAAAATTTTGATATAACGAGCGTGTCCGGAGCATACCAAAACCCCTAGGTAGACTCCTGGATCACATGTATCCGAGTCCGGGTGTGAAAGCTATGCCAAAAACCTCCGTTTCGACCCAAAAACGCAGCATAAACTACCAAAAGAGGGTTGAAAATGCAGCTCCTCAACCGTAGCTCGAATGAGGTTGCTAATGGCTCGAACGGCTTCGAAAGCACTACAAGAGGTTGTGTGCTCTTGTGACGCTGTTAGCGACGGAAATACACTGGGTTTTTATAACCCCCGGCGTCGCTAAAACCGTCACTACGAGCGTCGCTACGAGAGCGTCGCTATATAGCGATGCTCATAGCGACGATTATAGCGACGTTTACACTGCAGACTATAGCGACGCTCATAGCGACGCTACAGAGCCATAAATAGCGACGGTTATAGCGATGCCCGAGAGAATTTTTTTTTGGTGGCAAGGCATTGAATGCCCTGCCACCCATCAACCATATTGTACTTGATTCACTTTTTAAAAAAAGTGCAAGGGTAGATAATAGACCCAAAATAGTCACCCACAAGACGCAATGTTTGCAAAATTGACAATTGTACACATCATAGGCAAAATGAATTGATTGGCAAATGTAATAATGACAATTGTACAACATCATAGGCATAAAGAATTGATTGGCAAAAGGAACTGGGGTGACAAATGTAATAATATACATGGTTCAAAAAGACGTATAAAATCCGTCTCATGATACATAAGCTATGAGAAACCCTAAACTAATGCTATCTAGCTACGGTTAAACTGACGTCGTCTAGTCAGACGTCTCATCGCGTCCAAGCGGCGTATCTGTCGGATTCTGCAAAAAAAGACAATAAGACAGCTTTCAGTAAGTATAAACATATAACGACATTTATAAAACAATACAAAAAATAAAAAAGAGTAAACCCTAATACTAACCATGCCTCCGCGAGAACTGAGAATGTCCATCAGGGCGTTTAAGCCCTTCCTGCCTGCGTACTCGCGCTCGTACGGTGTGGGATCACGTCCTGTCATCGACCACTATCAAAACATACAAAGATTTCATTATGTTAGAATTAAAAAACTCATAAACCCTAAACTATCGAACATAAAGAGCAATGTGAAAACACTTACAAAATCGGCCTCAAATGATGCCCATCCACCGCTCCCCAAGTGGTGCGAGCTCCCTGCCTCTACTCGCGCTCTGGATGCATCCTTTTGTTGCTTCCACTTGTCGGGATTCTCGCGCGCTGCTTTCTTCGCATTCTTCCAATCTTCTTTGGCCAGCCAATCTGGCCTGTTCCACCCATTCTTGATTGCTTTTTGCACTTCGGAACGCTTGTGTTTGCAGTATTCGCGCATTCAAATCTTCATCAGGTCTTCATTGAAGCGCTGATCCCGTGTTGGAACGGGAAACTCATCATGAACTATGCTGATGAATCTGTTTTTTAAATCACTTGGTACTTCACTCCATTTGTTTAGTATGTAGTGTCTAAACAGCTGAGAGCAAAGACCACGCATGCGCGAGATCACCTTCTTGCCGTCATCATCCATGATGATGCCGCCGCTGAAGTCGATGGAGTAAGACAAACCCTCTAGCCGCTGACGCGTGAACCTGGGTGTCCCGGCAGGGGTCTCTAGCGGCGTGTCGATGGGGGTACGGACGTCAGGTGTCTCCACCGGCGTCTGGGCCCCGAAGCGAGGAGTGTCGAGTGGGGTGGCTCCTGGCGGAGTAGGTAGAGGTGTGTAGCTTCTAGGAACAGTCATCCGTGCAAAACCTGGCATAGATGGCGATGCTGTGGCTGGTGTGGGGGCGGGCAAAGAAGGGGAGGGTAAAGAGCCTCGTCGAACACGAGGCAGTGTGGAGGCATCGGTGGCGGAATCCCCACAACAACCGCCACCGCCACCACTAGAGCGCCGGTGTCTAGACGAGTGTGAAGCTCGTCTTGTCGACGCCGAAGCTTCGGAGCGCGCCGAATGCTCCGAAAGAGAGGGAGATGCGGATGGAGTAGGAACGCGCGATGATGCGCCAGAGCGATGACGCTCCACGTACCACTGTCTCTGCTGCGGTGACAAAGAAGAAAGAAACTCCTCATCATCCATACCTGCATTAAACACACGAATATTTAAACTTAATATTGAATGAATAGAGTAGACAATGACGGAAAGAACATTAAATACAATGACGTAATGACGCATATAAATACAATGACGCAATGAATTGAGTGATAGAAGAGGCAAGTCGAAAACTCAGAATTTTCAATCAAAAGATGTGAGCGCGAGTAGAAAAGAGCGTTATACACCATGGAAGGTACTTAGAGAGCCAGAGCTTTTACAACACGGAGCAAAATTGTTCAAATACAATATTTGTGGCTTTAAGAGATCTCTCTCTCATCCTCGCATAACTCAGCATAACTTCCTATATCTATATAGAGCTCTCCATTTAAACACATATCCTCTGTTTCATTTTGTAGCTCCTCTGTATGCACCCCATATAGAGTAGTAGCATCTTGATGCTCGTCTGGCACCACCGCAGCGGCTTCTGATTGAGCATCTTCTTTGATCTCCTCCATTGATGCCGTTGTGATTGGCACATGGTAGCCTTCATACGTCCTTGCACTACGAGGGGCTACCTCTATGACGTACCACCAGTTTGATGTAGACTTTGTAGGATGAAATATTACCTGCCAGAGCCACATAACTTACATGAGAGCTTTCAAGCACATAACTTGTAAAAGGGGCATGTTAACTGTTTACATACTTACTTGTTCACAATGCTCGGGTAGTACGAAAGTGTCTCTTAGGTCAGTCCATTTCTTAGTAGAATCCACCTCAAGAAAACCAGACTCTCCTCTACGTACAGTAGCGTTGCGACCCTCCATGACTATCTTGAACCATTGCACGTCGAACAAGTCGACAAAAAATCCTCTGTAATCGATCCTCAAAATCTCTTGCAGCATGCCGAAGTAAGTGAGTTCCGCCACCACAGGATCTGCATCAGAGGAACGTCGTCGACTAGACTGTTCAAATTTTGCCATGATTCCACAATCTTGAGTAAAACGCTTTTTGTCGATTCGTTCCACCCTAAAATGTCGACCTTTACACCATGCTACTGTGTATGACTTATACTACAACGAACAAAGATTATGAGTGGCCGTTCAAACGTTTATAAATAAAGTCACTTGCTAGTCGTACATTGCAAACTTACCTTGGTCACGCAACCCCGAGAGTACTCCCACTCTTCCTCAGTCACTTCGTCACCGCATTGTTGTGCGCTTTTCAATTGGTTGTGCAACCATCTTAAGCTCATGAAGGTTGGTAGGCTCTCCAGAACCGCTGGATAGTGCATCGGTGGTCGTCTTCCCCGTCTCCACTCGATTCGTGCCCTTTATCGCTCTTGCTTTGCATCCTCATATTGTGAAATCCACTTTTGCATCACTGGATTGTGAAGCATGCAAAATCGGTTGATGTTAGCCTCTAGATCTTCCGTCATCTTCTTCCCAACACCGAGATTGCACATGACAATCCCAGATATGCGCTCATCATCTATGGTTCGCCATAGCGTGTCCCGGGCTTTATCAAATCCATCTAGCCACTCTCCAATGTACACTAGGGACTCTGATACCAACCAACCTTCTGCCATGCTACCCTTCGGACGTGCCTTTTGACGCACATATCCCTTAAGCGTTTTCATGAAACGTTCTAAGAAGAACATCCATCTGGAATGAACTGTGCCAGCTATTTCCACCTCATCAACTATGTGAACAAGAAGATGCACCTGAATGGTTAGCATTGTAGTAGGAAAATGTTTCTCAAACATGCACACAAGCTCCGCAGCATTTAGTTTGGCGAATGGTATGGAGTCTACGTTGATCTCCGTTTGTGAGATCCATTGCACCAGCTTTGCAAGTTTGTAGATTGTGTTACGGATGTCGAGAGACAAACATCCCTCAATGGCAACCGGTAAAATAAACTGTAGAGTATGTGCAGCAATGATATTAAAGTCCACATTTTATGCAATGATATTAAAGTCCACTATGAACGTGCCTGACACATTTTATGCCAATCGTGTGACTTCAAACCGGTAATCTTTCCTTCTTTAGTAAAACACGTTCGGAGCGAGTGCATTACGCCAGTGGGGGTCCGCAAAGATCGAATGGTCTCTTTTACTTTGCGTTCTTGGGCTCCTGTGAAAATCCATGGTGCTTTAGGGAGTTTTATCGATCCATCAGAAGCTGTTTGCGGCCAATATTGCTCCATACGATCCACATTTCTAAGGTCAACTCTGGCTCCCAAAGTATCTTTCTTGCCGGTCAGATGCTCCCATAGTAGATTACCCACATTCTTGAATATGTGCATTGGATCGGGCAAGTGATTGATCATGAGTTGGGGCCAGTATGGTAACTCGTACCATAGAGATAGTCTCTTCATCCCTGGAGGCAATCCGTCATCGCAAATCTCCTTCTGCTCTAACCATGCTTGTGCAGACATCCTTGGTGGCTCTCTTCCCAAAAAGCCGCATGATTCTCTGGAAGATACGCTTGATGACCTTCGTAGATTTGCTTCTTAAGTGAGGGTGCCCTACGTGCATTCAGTTTAGGTCCACATGTGACACATGCTCTGTATCCACTTGTTTGAAGCCCTGCATGTATACACATGATAATAGATCAACTATGGGAAAAAACAAGATTTACAGTGTCTGAGTGAGGAGTGTCAATAGATCACCTGAGCATTCTGTTAGCCCGGGATAGTCATGCATGGTCCACATTAGAATGCCTCTGATCAAAGCATTCCGTCGTCCTGTGTGTCGGCTCATATCCACCACCTCTATGCCAATCCACAATTGTTGTAGCTCTTCCAATAGTGGATGAAGATACACATCCATATTCCCCACTTTATATCTCCCTGGCACAATCAAGCTTAGCCATAGGTGCCCCTTCTTCGTAGTCAACCACGGGGGAATGTTGTAGTTGACGATGACAACGGGCCATACACTGTAAGATGTTGATCTTTGACCAAATGGATTTACGCCATCCATAGCCAGGCCTAAGCGCAAATTTCGAGCTTCCCTGGCAAAATCCAACCATGTTCCATCTATATGTTTCCAGGCTACGCAATCTGCAGGAATTTGTAGAACACCATCCGAAGATTTATTCTCCTCATGCCATGATGCTAGGGCGGCCATGGACTTACATTCAAAGAAATGCTTGATGCGAGGAAGCAGAGGGAAATGTCGCAAAACCTTTTGTGGAATTTTTGTCCCGTGGAGATCTACTCGATATCTTTCGGAATCACATTTCGGACACTTCTCCATGTCTATGTATTCCCCTCTGAAAAGAATGCAGTCATTAGGACAAGCGTGGATAGAATTGTAATCCATCCCCAAGTTTCGCAAAATCTTTCTTGCTTCATCTCGGGAATCTAGCATCACATTGTCAGCTGGTAGTATGTGCTCTTTCAGCAATCTACACAACATAAAAATATGATACAGTCATGTAAAAATCTATCAGATCATTATACATTTAGAGTTTTATTAAAGTAAACTAATTGTAATAGATCACCTGAAAAGTGCTGTGACGCTAGTGTCACTCCATCCAAACTTTGCCTGCATGTTGAGAAGAACCAGGAGTGCTTTCAATCTAGACATATGTGCTCCATTATACAATGGCGTATCGGCTTCACTTTTCATATCATCATAGATAAGCCTTTCTGAATCCATGATCGTCTCGATCATTTCATCAATCTCGGGCTCAAACATTGCCTCGTTGGGAATGTGCTCTGCATGATCATCCCCCGAGCTGTCAGAGGCTACATCTTGTGGCCTCACATATGCTTCTTGACCAAAGCGCCTGCGAACACGTCTATTGGGTTGCAAGATTGCTGCTTGTTGGCCAGCGTCAGAGTCCGACGAGTTAAAATTGGCAACAACTCGATCTATAATAGATGGATCGAACTCGCCAAATTCGCGAACGTGCTGCAAAGAAACACGTCTTGTCCATCGCACAGCATGCTTGCATTGATTACAAGGACATAAGACCCTCGTTGAGAGATAGGTGTTTCGGTTGGACGGTCCCACATCCTCGTCACTACTCATAATGAGGATAAAAAACTTATAAACTGGACAACAAATTTAATATTCTATTGGCATTCTTCGTCTTATCTCTCTCTCTCTCTCTCTCTGTCTCTCTCTCTCTCTCTCTCTCTCTCTCTCTCTCTCTCTCTCTCTCTCTCTCTCTCTCTCTCTCTCTCTCTCTCTCTTTACCTCACATTCTCTAGTCATGTCCAATCCCCGCACACCTCGGTCTAGAGGTGCACGGAGATCAGAACCACCGGGTTATAATCTCGTCTTTATTGGTCAATACCTATATTTGTGGGTACAAGAAATCTACACACCCACGTCTACATGATACTGCATATAGTGGACAAAACCCCTTTGCCTCTTCTCTAGCTGTAGCACTTCACAGCATCTTAACATCTTTTCACAGTAGATCTTTTCACTGTTCGTCTAACTCTAAACCCTAAACCGTAAGTAATTCTTGCGTGGACTCGATCTAACGTAAATAAGCGTAAATCTAAATAAACGTAAATCTAACTAAAAATAAACCTAAATCTAATTTAATGTAAGTCTACATCTAACCTAATCTTTAACGTCTTTTGGGATAGTTTCCTACGACGTTAAAACTCTCTTCTTCTTGTGTGTGTGTGTGTGTGGGTAAACCTAAATAAACCTAAGTCTAATCTAATATAACATAAATCTAAATCTAACGTAAATTATGTTATATTAAAAACAAAGAACTAAACTAACAGGGATTATAAGAACCTTAAAACTGATTTAACACATAATTTTTCACATAACTCGGCAAGAGTTGGCATTCTCATCACTAAAGATGTGAGAGTTAACTTCCGGCGGTGACGCTGCCTCATCTCTATCCACATCTGACGACAGCAATTGGCCCTTTAGACCGTTCTTGCTCTTGTTACTAACTTTGAAGTTGCTGTTGAATGACTAGAGGTTGTCTAGATGGTCATTGTGTCGGGGATGTAGTGACTCTTGCCGCCCTGAAGATCCACCTTCTTCCCTATCTTCTGAAGACATTTCACCAGTACTTTTGGATCAACGGAGCCCACCATGAGTGAAGGCAGCAATACCCTATATTCCATTGAGGGCTTTCTTCACCCGCTTCATGCAGGCATCGCAGTCTATGGAGACCTAAATCTAATCTAATATAACGTAAATCTAAATCTAGCGTAAATAAACGTAAATCTAGTTAAAAATAAACCTAAATCTAATTTAATGTAAGTCTACATATAACCTAATCTTTAACGTCTTTTAAGATAGTTTCCTACGACGTTATAACTCTCTTCTTCTTGTGTGTGTGCGCGTGTGTGGATGTGTATGTGTGAGCGTCGCTGTGTGAGCGTCGCTAATATGAATAGCCTCTTGTAGTGAAGGGGGGTAAAACACCAGGACACCTGGTGGAAACGCTCTCGAAAAGCTGAATTTGCCGATGCCGAAGTCGAAACCCTGTTTGCACTCTTAAAAGTGCGCGTGCGCGAACGCGATTTCGGGAATGAAACTGGCTCTCCGCTGTCGTCGTGACTGTGCACACACGCGCTCCCTCCGCACCTACGCTCTGATACCAATTGAAGGGGATCGGGGAGCACCACAGACGGAGAGTGAGCGAGAGAAGGAGACACACGACACAGATATGGGTGGGGAGACTGTGAAGTGGCAGCTCCCCCTATACAGTATACTCACTATAAGTATAGGGTAACAGTGGGCGGGCGCCCATGACCTGGGCGACCGGTCAAGGCACATAGGCCTTAACCCCAACAGATGGTAAACAGGTGAATCAAGTGAAAAGAGGTAATATTGGTCTTTTTCCATAAAATAAGATATTTGGAGGATAAAAGACACAAGCATGTGAAAGTGACACACGCATCTTAGTGCCATACTTTCCCTTGAAGAAAGGCTGAAGTCTTGCCTCATCTTCTCTCTCGATTAAGGTGGTGATGATTTCTATTGCTCTCATGTAAGATATATGTTGCTAGTTTTTCTTTCATTTGCATATCTAGTCCAATACTTGTCTCTAACTCTATATCTATCTCTCATTATCTATCTTTAATACCACCACCACACTTAGATCTATCTCTAATTCTATCTATACTCCTCCTTTCATCTCTCTTGTTGTGTCCTAATTGTTTCATTGGAAGGTATTCAAGCAACAATCTTGTCAACGTAACGGGCACAACCTTCTTACGGGAAACAATTATGTGCACAAGGTTAGGAACCATATCTTCATCTTTCACAAGCATCTCTCTCTCTTAAGGTTCTCATTCTCTTCCACAAACTCTAGGATCTCCTTGCTACAGGTACTTCTCTCCCCCCAATATCCTTATTGCCTAAGGGCAACAATAGGGCTTGGGAGAGAAACTCTCTTCTTCTTCTCCTTTCACTTCTTTCACGCCTTTATCTTTGAACATACTAAGTATATCATTGATGAATAACCATAATCCACATAGAGGCAATTTCTTTCATTTCCATTATGCGCAATCTATTAGGGTCAACATTTGGATTAGTCGAAAGATTCACTTTCAGCAACGCATAGTGTTTCTATTTGGTCTTGAAAGGCTCAACGAAATACTTCTCTCACCAGATCCCATCATACTACCTATTATTGACTATAACTTCTCTTTTGATGTGAATGTGGTTATTTTATTATGAATCAAGAGAATTTGTACTCACAACTAATCCCAATCGCTAGACAAAACATACACATTATAGTAAGCACAAAGCTACAGTTCCAAAGAGCAATCCGTAGCTTATTTGTACAACAAAGATTAAATATCATTAACTCATCCATTAACCCTTTTATCCTACGCACGATACGATATGATCGTAATCTCGATGTTTTCACTTTTGTTTTGTTTTGACTATCTTTCATGAGTTCTCTCCATCACGTGTGTGTTTGTAAGGGAAAGTGAGCGGCTTCTTTGGCTACATTTCTTCTTTAGCTCTAGAAGCTATGTTATCTACATCTTAGCTCCTTCTCATAACCCTTGAGCTTCCTCACAAACTCTCACAGCAAGGGGCCCGGTGCCTTCCTGGCAAGACTGCCAACTTCTTGACACCACGCTTTTGTCATCGACGCTCTCTCTCTCTCTCTCTCTCTCTCTCTCTCTCTCTCTCTCTCTCTCTCACACACACACACACACACACACACACACACACACACACACACACTTGCTGAGTGCCTCTCACACACGCACCTCTGACGCCCCTCCCCACATCTTTCTCTTTCGTCCCCAAAAAATGGAGACACAGTCAGAAAAAAATAAAATCATTAAAAACGAAAATAAAAAAGAAATCTTCTTAAGGTTGGGTTCTCACCCTATGGCTTGACTTGAAAGGGAGGATTCAAATACGAAACTGAGCTCACCTCTCGGATGGTTTTTTTAAAAAGCAATTGATAATGCTACAAAATGAGAACACTTGATATTGTGTTATGATCAATAGTTTTTTCTTTATAATATTGTGTTAGCTTGGACGTATGATGATTCTTACAATTTGTCATGCTTGGTATCATGCACTAAAGAATAAATGAGTTTTGAAGGAGAACATGACATTTTGGATTTCCATGGTTGTGAAAAGAGGTAATTTGGCTATCAAAGAGTTGTATATCACCGCTACACTTAGATGATGTATTGATACTTCAAATTGCATTAAAATGTGGGCTTGGTATTGATTGTTGCATCTCTAGTGCTTTCCTTGAATGCAAAGATCTTTTAGCACTAAAAATTTTCATTATTTAGGTGTCTTGGCCCAAAGATACAACATTGTGTTTTGATTGACTTTAAAAAATCTACAAGTTCACTTCATCATATGCACTCTCTCTCTCTCTATGTATGTCATATTTGCTATGTCAGAGCAAGCAGGCAAGCAATGAGTGTATGCTATGATTGTGTAATTTCCTTACTTGCACTAAAAATTCGACTTGTGCATGGTTTAGTGCTCAGCTTGATTGAATTTTCATTGCACTAAATGTCAAGCTGTTTTTGAAAAGCATGTGAGCTTCATGTGAGAGTTACACTTGATGGTGAATTGTGCTTGTTTGGTTGGGATTTTATGCTTGAAGATGGCATTGGATATGCATTTTAGTGCTTGATTTGAATGAAAAAAATACCTTGCATAGCACTAAAATTAAGCTTGTTTGATGGCCAAGAGAGAGCATGAAAATTTTGGGCTTATGATTGATTGAAAATTTCTTTAGTGCCTGTGTTGAAATTAAAAATTCCTAAGAGCACTAATGATTTGAGTTTTTTGAAGGGGTGTGGCAAAGTTGAGCTTTCATTTATCAAAGTGGGAGTTGGCATTGCAAAATATTGCAAAATTTGGCTACTTAAAGCCATTCCAAGTCTTTGGATTAAAAGTTATATACATGCTAGCTCATAGCTTGGTCTAAAATGCAATTTTTTTCACTTTAGTGTTTAGCCAACTTTTTTGAGCTTTCAAGTACAAAATTTAGCTATTGAGAGCCATTCATTTTATTTCATCAAGTTGTAGTTATCTCTAGCTCATAGATTGCTCTCGAATGTAAAATTTCATGTGAGCTAGTTGTTAGCCAACTTTTTGGAAATTGTAAAATTCATCTTTCAAGAGCCAGTTCATTTCATTCAAAAGTTGCATTATTTTCAGTTCTTGGCTTGTTTTAATTCCATACTTCAAGTGAGCTAGAAGCTAATCTCCTTTGAATCATGCAGGAGAGATTGTAAAATTTGTAAAATGTAGAAGCTCATTTTATCTCTCTCATGATTGTTATGTATGCATAACCTTGCTACTAAAGAACATCATGTGAATAACCAAAGACACATTTTTCACTTGGGTTTTTTTCCTTTTGCAAATTCGGGTATGCAAGACCCTAGCTTTAGGTTTTCATTAATATTTTTTGTGTGCTTTTGGCTTTCAATAATTGGCTTTTGTAGCTTGTGTTGATACTTAGCTTCAAAAAGCTTGGATTGTAATAAAAGATCCAGAGGCTTCTCTACAAAGGGGATGCTTGCTCAAGGATGCTCAAAAGAGCATGAATAGGTGTAATCCTTCCATGATTTTTATCTTTTTCATCTCTCCATTCTCTATGCTTGGCTTAAGTAATTTTTTCTTCTAAGCTATGGTTTTTTCATGTTCAAAAGCTAGGCATACTAAAGTTTCAACACTTGGCTTTGTGAAAATTAACTCATCAAAAAATTAGGTTTTATGTGTGATAATCATAGGTAATTGGCCTTGACCTTAGGTTAATGTAAGTTCATTTCTCATTAGTCCTAGACTCTTAGTGATAGTCTTAATACTCCATTCATTTCTAACATGACCTAGGGCTACGATTAGGTTTTAGTCTTTTAGTCCAATTGCCATTAGCATCTCATGTTGGAAGAAATAAAAAAGGGCTTAAAAATGAATCAATGAAGCAAAAAAATGTCAAGAAAAATTAGCAAAAATGTTACTAGACACATGAAAAACAAAATCTTTATGTTATGTTGTGTCTTTGTGAGGCCTAGCACCTTAATGGCACTTGGCAGGCGAGCGGAATCACCTTGGCTTGCTTGGTCAAGGCCCTAAACCGATGCCCTGGGCTGATAGGGGTTAGTTGTCACCTTGGTAGGCTAGTAGGCTTTTGGAACACCTTCTTGAGGGTTCAAGGAGCCGAAAGTCATACTTAGATTTGCCTTCGGGTAGTAGCCTTATGATGTGCTTTACTTTTTTCAATGAATGACAAAAACAAAACTTCCATGAGCTTCAAAAATCTTTGACAATGTACTAATAGATTATGAGCTTTTTTATAACCCATAGACATAATAGACTTGTATGATTTATTAACATTGGTCACATAGTTTTTAGGCTATTAGGTTATGAACTTGCATTAGCCTAGGGTCATACTTGATTGCTTGTGTTTCATGCATAAAACTGAAATTTCAAGTGGTTTAATCTTCACAATAGTATAGGTGTCTTTTTTGCTCTATGTTGTCTAGTTTTTGACTATGATTCACCCATATTTTAGAAGCAAAAAATTCACTTTGCATGATTGTTCATTGTGCTTCATGTTTGTGCATGATTGTTCATTGTGCCTTTGATTCTCATTACTTGTTCTTATCTTTTGCAGTTCAACATTTCTTCCATGGTTTCTACCATGTCACCATGTCTTGCTGCACCGTCACACGAGGACGTGCGCCAAATTAGGAAGGGGGTAATGTTAGCAGCAGCTAACACAGGCTACACCAAATGTGCATCAAGCGGGAGATATGCTATGGTTGTGAAGAATATTTCCAACTCACTTTGTATAAGTCTTGGGCTCACTTGGAGTTCCAAAGTTGTATATGGTAGTTTGAGGGATCAAGCCTTTAAAAGGAAGACTTTATGTAAGGAGGCTTCATTCTTGAGTATCCACTCTTGAGGCTCCACTTTTGAGAGATCCCTCTATCTCTTGAGTGGTTACTATATGACCTAGCCTTGAACTTAATGTTTATGCTTAAGAGGCTAGTACTAATCCAATTGTAATTAGAGTAATCTCTTCTTGATTAATCTAATTCTTATTTTTTCATTAGTCTACATCTTCTCTACATTTCATCTTGTCATGAATTAGTATTACACTTTCATTATGCTAGATTTGAGAGATGTATGTACTTCTTGCTATTAACCACTCCTATTCTTCCATAAGCATTTGATTTGTGATATTTAGAATCACTAATTAGGTTGATTAAGTTGGATCTTAATCTTGTAATTAGTGTGTGTGCCCTATTGTTTGCTTGTGTGTAGATAGGTTTTATAAAGCTCTAGCCCATTCACTTCGTGTGTGTAGCTATTGATGAAGTGCTGTGATTGACATGTGGTAATTAGTGTGTGCTTATCATTAGTGTGCTTGGGGTTTCTAGTCTATGGTAAGTCGGACTTCGGTGGGCTTGATGTGCGTAGGATTTGTTTGATTAGTGATTAGAGTAGGTTTAGAGTTCGTCTTGCCATGGCTAATCTCTACTTGCAATGGAGAGGTGATCTCTTGAATCCTCTATTCCATTCATCCGATGCTCGTGCTTCCATGCCCTAGCCGGGTTGCCAATCCACGAATTTGATTATTTTTTGTGGGTTGCATGTGAGGTCCCCACCCCGTCATCCCAAACGACGGTTCTAATGGTGAACCTAGTGGCCACTAGATCTATAGCGGAAGCAAAAAAAGTGGTTTAAGGGATCAACTAGCGGACGAGCTCTCATCACCAAGTGAATTGAGTCTAGCCTACTAGCAACGAGATCTAGTTCCACCCCGCAGGGGAAAGCATGTCTAACCAATTATCGGTCCTAAGACTCACCTTCCAGAAGAAGAGAAGTCTCGAGTGCCGTTTTTCCCATTGCTTTTAGTAGCATGTACACATGGGACTTCACTGCTTTTGGTGCAATGAGCAATTCTAGCATCATATACCGTACTATGGGGACAGAGAGTTCCCGACCAATCAAGACCACCCTTCTCATAGGCATTGGCAACCCGAGCCAATCCCCCACTTTCCACCCCCACACTCACACTTCTTTGTGTGTCTAATTACTACCACAATGGTTGTTCAACATATAAGTTCTTTGATTAAGTTCCGATTCACAAGGTTCGTTAGTAGAAACCTTCAAACAGTTTTACAAAGCGGCACCAAAATAATCTTTCTAGTAAAAATTCACTCAAAACTCATTTCATTAAAAATTCCAATGTTCTGGAGGCACGAAATCCCCCAGCGAGTGTTATCTCCACCCGTTGTCACCTAGTTTCCCATACAACTAGACTTTTCCACAGCATAAAAAGCATGACATGGACATCCCACCGCAAAGAACACAAGTCGTGGGTATCCACCACAAAGAACGCAAGTCGTGGATAGAGGCCCTAAGCTAGTAACTCTAGCTACTGCGAAATCTTCATGAGCCGCCGCCTGTGATCGAGAGGGGGATCAGGACTAAATCAACATTGGAATTGAAAATGAATTGGCCGAGCTAAATTTTCCCTAACAAACAATCTTTCCAACTTCAAACAATATATCCCAAAAACATTATTTCCTACTTGAATTAAAAAAATACACTCAATTTAATGTTGCGGTCTCCGTTGGATTTCCAACATGTTTGGGGATATGTTTTCTTCCTACATTATCGAATGCAATTTCCATTAAACAATACTTGAATTGAATTTTGACCTACCTCAACGATCTCCTCGTGGCCGGTGCTTGCTCGTCCATGGGTGCTTTCCCCTTCTTATTAGAGTTGCTCGTGCCAGCCTCACGGTCATGAGATCCACCGAAACGAGTTCTCTTTGTTGGGGCCATTTTATATTTACTACTTTAAATTGATAAATTCAGGAAAAGAAGAACTAGTGTTCGAGAATATCATGACACCAAGATGACAAGATTAGTCTCAATGAGTAAATTCTCTTCTGCGAGAGGATTAGATTTACTTCAAGACATGGAAATCGTTCATAGCTATAACAAATTTAGGATAGCATCTCACTTGTTCTTATGGGAACAGACCCTGGAAATTAATTACTCGGTCTAGATAATTAGCTCTTGCTTAATTAGAGTACTAGAGATGAATTAGGCATAATAATTACTTCACTAATGCAATGCAGAATTACCATGTGCATAGGTGAGAGAGTTCCCTTTCTAGAGATAACTATAGGCAATTAATTTCTCTAATTATACCTTAATCATGTGTAATTTGAATTTAAACTTAGCTAATTGATCATTGTGAAATGATAGATTGAATTTGGTCGTTTAACCACATTGCTAGATGTTGGTTTAATTCCATCACTGTGATGGCTAGTGGTTAAATTCTTTCTGCTAATCATGCATTAATTTATGATCAAGAGAGTTTAATTACTTGCATAATTGATAATTGAGATTATTATTAGGCAATAGGGTAATAGTATAGTGAATAAGACAGTAGATAAGCTAGGATTATGCTTAATACAAGCGGAATTAAGACAATGATAGAGAGAATTGCAGCATAAGCATGAAAATTAACTTTGATTACCGTAGGTTGGGCTGAATTTTACTTGATTTGCTGATCCAATGGAGCTCTTGAGGCGAGAATTTGGGAGGACTTCCGTCCTTTGACCTTCCTCTAAAAGTTGCGTGTGCTGAGAGCACCTCCCCAATGTATGTGTGTGTAGGAGTGTGTGTGTGTGTGTGTGTACTGAGTACGTGTGTGTGAGAATATGAGTGCTTGTGTGTGTGTGAGCATGTCCTTATATAGTGCTCATCCTCATGCAGGTCGATTTCTACTGCTATATGCATCTGAGTGAGCAACTTAGTCTTGCATGGGAAGTTGAGTGCATGCCCTGCAAGGTGTCCAGTTAACTTAGACTAACTGACTCTCACACTCTCTCTCAAGCATGGCAAGACTCCCACAAGTCCCTAGAGGTGTGAGGGCGCCCTCTAACTACTAAAGCAAGCTCCCAGTGGCCTGGGACTTGTTCCCACACAGCCCCTCAGCCCCGGTGCTCCCCGCACAAACATTACGAAAATTTCATTTTAACCTAAGACGGCCAATTCAAGTCAAGTTTAATGCTGAAACTTTCTGTACTAATCTGGAGCTAAGGTGCATAATCTCGAGTACCTGCCATATTTAGCAGCCCTCGGCGTCCGAAAATGCATTTTTTCAAATTCGAGATACAGGTGCAGTTTGTCGAGACGGTCAGAACTAGACGGGTCGGGTAACTTACTATTTTTGGAAATTTTTTACAAAAATTATTTTATTTCATTTTTGAAAGCTCTATAAGTTCTAAACATCAAGGCACCGATAGATTTAAGAAAATTGCCAAAAATAGTAACTTTTTGTAGTAAGGTTATTTTGTGATACAAGGGTGCTCTTGAGCTCGGGGTCACAGATCTTACAACCTCCCCAATATGAAAAATTTGAGATGCCCTCATCTCAGTAATTTATTAGGATAATCCTTTATGAGTATTGGTTCGTCCTCCCAAGTAGCATCTTCTTCAGGATAATCTTTCCACTCCACAAGGTGCTGGGTAATTGTCCTGTTTCGTAGCTTTCTTTCTCTTGATTCAAGGACGTAATCAGGTTGAAGTTCGAGAACTCCTTGTGCTGGCATAACTATCTGATCTGAGTCCAAGAGTTGATTGGGGCTAGGAATGTAGGGTTTGAGTAGGCTGACGTGAAATACATCGTGAACCTTTACGTTTGCGGGTAACTTAAGCTTGTAGGCCTGGTCACTCACAACCTTAGTGATTTCTAAGTGTCCACAATATCTTGGGCTTAGTTTCTTGTACCTTCCTAATGATAAGTTTCTTTTCTTCAGTCGGACTCGTAGAAAAAACTTTTTCTCCTTCCTTGAAGGTCCGTTTTGATCGATTCTTATCTGCGTAATGCTTTTGTCTATCCTGAGTATCTTGGATATCTTGGCGAATGGCTTTAGTCTGAGCTTCCATGTCTTCTAGCATCTTCTTAGAGGCTTCTACCCTGATGGTTGGGTCTAAAAATTTAAGCGGTGCTAAACAGTCTTGTCCATAAAGAGCTTTGAAGGGTGACATTCCAATGCTTCTGTGTTCGGAAGAATTATAAGCATATTCTACCAAAGGTAGATATTGTAACCACTTCTTTGTCTCTTGCAAACAATAGGCCCTGAGAATGTCCTCAGTGACTTGATTTACTCTTTCAGTCTGCCCATCTATCTGCGGATGATACGCTGTGCTGAAGGCTAATTGTGACCCGCTAGATTGGAAAAGAGAAGTCCAAAACTTTGATGTAAACTTGGCATCTCTATCATTGAAGATACTCTTGGGTAAACCATGTAACCTAAAAATTTTCTTGATGAATACTCGGCTAATATCCGAAGCAGTAAAGGTTGTCTTTACAGGTATTAGATGAGCCACTTTGTGAGCATATCAGCAACCACAAATACTGAGTCATAACCTCCTGTAGAAGGTAATCTTGTAACAAAGTCCATACTAATGCATTCCCATTTCATCTAGGGTATGTCAAGAGGTTGAAGTTGCGCTAGGAACTTGATTCTTTTGGCTTTTATCCGATGACAAGAAAGACATTGCCTCACATAGAGAAGTATGTCTCTTTTCATTCCAGACCAAAAATAACTTCTCCTGATAGCATGAAGAGTCTTAGCATAACCTGGATGTCCAGATGTAGGGCTATTGTGTGCTTCATACAAAATAGTCTTCTTTAAAGCTGGGTCTCTAGGTACATAGAGCCTATGTCTGAAGTAAAGAAATCCCCCCATAAGAGAGTAATCTTTAGCTTCAGGCATCTTATTCTGCTGGACTAATGATACCATACGTTGGTATTCTGGATCTACCAAAGATGCTTCTTTAATTCTATCCCAGATAGGGTTATTTGGAATAGAGATAGCACCGAGAAAATATTTTCGGCTAAGTCCATCTGCAACGGCATTTTCCTTCCCTAGTCTACACTTTAGGGAATTAATTTCTCTAATTACACCTTAATCATGTGTAATTTAAATTTAAACTTAGCTAATTCATCATTGTGAAATGATAGATTGAATTTGGTTGCTTAACCACATTGCTAGATGTTGGTTTAATTCCATCACTGTGATGGCTAGTGGTTAAATCCTTTCTGCTAATCATGCAATAATTTATGATTAGGAGAGTTTAATTACTTGCATAATTGATAATTGAGCTTAAGATTAGGCAATAGGCTAATTGTATAGTGAAATAGAGAGTAGATTAGCTAGGATTATGCTTAATAGAAGCGGAATTAAGAGAATGATAGAGAGAATTGCAGCATAAGCATGAGAATTAACTTTGATTACCGTAGGTTGGGCTGAATTTGACTTGATTTGTTGATCCAATGGAGCTCTTGAGGCGAGAATTTGGTAGGACTTCCGTCCTTTGGCCTTCCTCTAAAAGTTGTGTGTGCGGGCAGCACCTCCCCAATGTATGTGTGTGTAGGAGAGAGAGAGAGTGTGTGTGTGTGTGTGTGTGTGTGTGTGTGTGTGTGTGTGTGTGTGTGTATTGAGTAAGTGTGTGTGAGCATATGAGTGCTTGTGTGTGTGCCAGCATGTCTTTATATAGTGCTCATCCTCATGCAGGTGGATTTCTACTGCTATATGCATCTGAGTGAGCAACTTAGTCTTGCATGGGAAGTTGAGTGCATGCCCTGCAAGGTGTCCAATTAACTTAGAATAACTGACTCTCACACTCTCTCTCAAGCATGGCAAGCCTCCCACAAGTCCCTAGAGGTGTGAGGGCGCCCTCTAACTGCTAAAGCAAGCTTCCAGTGGCCTGGGACTTGTTGACACACAGTAATTTTAACCTAAGACGGCTAATTCAAGTCAGATTTTAATGTTGAAACTTGCTATACTAAGCTGGAGCTAAGGTGCATAATCCCGAGTACCTGCCATATTTAGCAGCCCCTAGCGTCCGGAAATGCATTTTTTCAAATTCGGGATACGGGTGCAGTTTGTCGAGACGGTCAGAGCTAGACGGGTCGGGTGACCAAAAACTTACTATTTTTGGAAATTTTTCACAAAAAATATTTTATTTCATTTTTGAAAGCTCTATAAGATTCTAAACATCATGGCATCGTCAGATTTAGGAAAATTGCCAAAAATAATAACTTTTTGCAACAGTAAGGTTATTTTGTGATACAAGGGTGCTCTTTAGCTCGAGGTTAGAGATCTTACATTGCAATTAGGTCGTGCTACAACGCCTTTCAACATAATCAATGGTTAGAAATACTTAGCTTTGATTAGGCTCATAGAAAAGATCTTCTTTAGCTACTGATTCTTCTCTACTCATGTGTAACAACTGCATATCACAACCAATCTTGAGATGAATCATAAGCAAAAAGTGGACATTGAAATTACAAAAAATATTTGCAAACATCCAGCAAAAAAATGAAGACCATGGAAAATCCTTGACATAAACACACATGTACTATCACATGCAAAAATCAACACCATTCACAAAATTTTAAGTACACTAGCAAACCAACACCCTATTAGAATCAATAAAATGGTTTTGTGAGTTGGAATGCAATTTTTATCATCCTTGTTGGGAAAGGGAAAATTAAGTTCAAGGACTTGTAAAAGAACATACATGTTTGTTTTTTGTGAATGCTACATCCTAGCTTGCTTTGAATGTATCCATTTGTTGTAGCCACTTCTTAGATACTATAATAGATATCACTCATTTAGACGCGTGATGTAGTGAATTAATAGTACTACTACATAGTACACATTCAAAGGAAAATATTTTTGCTTCAAAATTCTCCACAAGTTCAACAGGAACTTAGAACGAAAAACCAAGATAGAGGATAATATGACAATGAGATCATCATAATTACTCCCATAGATCTATTAAGAAGCCAAGAAGATCAACCCTGCAAGAAGAGTTCTATCTTTCATCCATCAAACTTGAGTAACTATCTTTTAATATATCTTCTTATATGCAAAGATGAAAGACTGCAATTCCATGTGTCTACAAATGGATCCAGTGATGACGAGGGCAGAGCTTGTCACACCTGACCTTACATCCTCACTCTCAAGACATCCACACTGACCTCCTACGTGATATTTTGGGCCACACCAATAGGAGCCTATGCCTACATGTCAAAGGATCAAGATGTCAACATCTCCTCTCTCCCTTGAGTTGAGACCACATGCACACTTCCTCCATCCACTAACATATCAAGAATCCAACCCTTGAGTTGCGAGCACAAGCTCACTTCCTCTTGGCAACCTCTTTTGTGTATAGACCATCTCTAGTCATGGCCACCTAGCACTTTAGTCTCTGTCCTTTGATCTATCAACAAGGAAAACCTTCCTTTGCATTCACCACCATCAAACATGTACTATGGGCATGAAAAGAGAGAGAGAGAGAGAGAGAGAGAGAGAGAGAGAGAGATAGAGAGAGAGAAAAGTTGCCAAGTCTAACTTTGTGTTGCTAATCCCTAAACCCTATATTCTCTAGGGATTTTTGACACAAAGGTCCTGTCAAAAGTACTCCATAGACATGCCTCCATGCAATACCTTGTAGCATTTCTCACAACTTGGAGCATTGCTCACAATGCCACTCCTTAAAATGAATGCGGCAATGAAGACTATACTAAAAACACTATTGTTTACCAATTAACTGGATATGATTAAACATGGTAAGTTGTCAACCAGAAGTTATGTTGAGAAGGTCAAGGAGCTTACTAGACAGTTAAATGAACCACCCTCAAGAAAATGCATGCGCGGCCTGATTTTTGAGTGGTTTAAGAAGTAAGAAGCTCAGGGAGTAGGAGGTACTAGCACCGCCACCTAGAGGGTTGAGGGAAAGGCTAAGGAGGTCGACGAGTGGTAGGAGCAAAGGACTCTAGTAGCCAAGATTACAGTAGGAGGTACTAGCACCACCACCTAGAGGGCTAAGGGAAAGGCTAAGGAGGTCGACTAGTGGCAGGAGCAAAGGACTCTAGTAGCCAAGATTACAGAAGATCTCGCTAAGAAGATGCAACATTTGAGTGCTTAGATGCCAAGACCATCCAAAGGCTATGGCCACAACTTTCAGAGGCTCAAGAGATCAAGCTTCTAGAAAGTAGTTATGGTAACGATGAAGCTAAAAAATAGAATGAAGAATCAGTGAAGGCATTAGAAGAGTGCCTAGAGGAGGTCCAACAAGCTAGAACAAACTTGATCAAGGCTGAGAAAAATGAGTCAATGACAAACGATGTTCAGCTGGAATAATTTGATTTCTCAGCAAAGGATAAATCAATCAGAGGACGCAGTAGGCTAGCATAGGCATGGTACTATAAAGATAGTCATCTGGATGGAAGATCATCAAGCTCGAAACGTAGCTCTCACAAGAACAAGGTGAAATCTATGTTGAGGTCTACAAAAGGATTCAAAAGCTAATTATAGAGATAGATGACATCAGACAAATCTAACCAAAGGCTGCAAAGTTTATCATAAAGTAGAGAAAAACATCATAAGAGGCTATGGCTATGGATCTCTTTGAGATAAAGGATGATGAAAATTCCAATTATCTAGATGGACTATAAGTTAAGGAAACAATGGAAACCATTTTCAAGGGTGATATCGGATGGCAAGGTAGGTGTAAACATTCTAGGAGGGCAAGTCTTGTCATTTAAGAAACAAAACTAGATCCATTCAAGATAAGGATGGTTGATTAAAGAGTGGTCCAGGCCAACGACTTAGTGAAAAACATACAAATTAGAGTAGGAAAGGAGAATTTCAAGACTAGTTTTCTAGTATTCGGCATTTAGGGAATGTATAGTATGTTATTGAGTCGCCGTTGGCTCAAGAATTCATGAGCTATCCTTGGTTATGCAAGCTAGACATTGATAATTCAAGGATCCAATGGACCCATTCACGTAAAATCGAACAACATCAAAAGGTGGAAGAAATAAATGCATCCAGAAGAACTCTAAAAGAAATATAGAACAAAAAACAAGAGCAAAAATATGGAGGTAACAATACCCAAAAATTCACTGAGTCTAACCCAGGAGAAGGACTAGTGACTTTGGATGGGAGGAATCTAAAAGGGTGACCATGAACAAATGAAGATTTTAGATCATATGGGGATCACATGCAAACGAATGCAGATAGTCCTAATCAAAATAGTGAGCAAATGGACAAGGAGGGGACTAAGGAATTTCTTGAATGAATATGCAGCAGGGGATTAGGCCAAATAAGGAAGAAAAATCAGTGGCAAAAACGAAGGGTGGTGGAGAACAGTGGTTATTGCCGGATGATTAAGAAATTGAAGAATGGAGTCCTAGTTTAGATGAGAATTCAAAAATGATCAAAATCAGTAAACATACAAAACTAGAGATAAAAGGAAAAGCCAAGCAAGTATAAGGATGTTTTTGCTTGGGAACACATAGACCGGAAAGGGAGTGGATCGAGAGATGTGCCAACACAAGATGCCATTGAAACTAGGTGGATGACTAATGTGTTTGTATACTTGCAATGCCCACCTCTCTAAGTTTTGCCACCACAATATATGTTGCACAGTTTGTAAGGCCCCCATATGAGGAGAAGCCAATGGTGCACATATATTTGGTGGATTCCAGCTATGCACGCTGATGAGATCTCTATTTGTGATCTTCGGTGGTACGGAGCAAATTCAAGGGCAACTTTGGGGGCAGGAATATTCCTTTTCGCTGGAATATTCCTTTTCGCAGGAATATCTTGGCCGGACAACGGCCGGAAGACAATCGGAAAATGGCCGTCTAGTGGCCAGTGGCTAGTGGTCCATGGTCTTTGGTCGGTGGTCGGCGGCCGGTGGCCGGATTTCCTTGGCCGGTGGCCGATTTCTAGGAGGACTTGTCTACCCAAAAGCGGCTACACATGGGCGCATGTGAGAGTCCTACTTGGACTTGGCTATCTAAGGGCGGTTGCACATGGGCATTTAGAGGCTCCCTTAAAACTATATAAGGAGGCCTTTTCATGAGTATTTTGGTAGAATGGTGTGCACACTTGACGCACACAGCACATCCTTGTGTAAGGATTATTAGTCCCTTGTATTCACTTGCTCTAGTTGTCTAAATCGCCATCTAAGATCTACCTTGAGAGCACATGGGTGGATGATGCCATCAATTTGTATAGTGTGCTAATCTAAAGTTTTTGATTTGACACTAATCTACTTTGCATCGTGTCTCTCTCTACTCTCCTTGCTACTAGATCCTTATTGTATTCCGCATTTCTTACATAATGAATCTCCTAGACCTACATGATGAATCCAAATTATGCTAAAATGATGAAAGAGAAAATCAACAACTTGCTAAAAGCGAGATTGATCATTGAAGTGGAAAGTAGTGATGACTGGTTGTTTCCAATAGTGGTTGTCTTGAAGAAAAATGGTAACATGAGGATCTATGAAGATTATCAAAAGTTGAATGCTTAGACTATCAAGGACCCATTTTTGCTTCCATTTATTGATATGATGCTAGAGGAGATTGCTAGCCACGAGATGTATAGTTTTATAGATGAATATAATGGCTATAATCATTTAATCATAACACCAAAGGATAGGGTCAAAATGGCATTTATCACTGAATGGGGAGAATTCATGTACTTATTAATGCCTCTTGGATTGAACAATGGTCCAACAACCTTTCATAGATGTATGGTGGAGATATTTAGTGACATTTATAAACCAATGGCTATGTTTGTGGCTGATATTGGTATGTTTTCAACGAAGAACATGCATCTTCTATTTTTGAAAATGGTATTTAAGAGATGAAAAGAAAAGTGGAGATTTGACAAACCTTTTTAACTCGGTCTTTATGGTCTAGAAGTGGTAGCTTCTAGGGAATATTGTATCCAAAAATGGCATTGAGATGGCTCAAGAGAAAGTCTATCTAGCAAACTAGAGCACTAATGAATGTGTATGAACTTTAAGCTCATTCCTAAGGTACATCAACTTTTATAGAATATTCAATTATATGTTTGTAACCAAGGATTTCCCACTATATGAGCTAGCCCAAAAGGGAGTGAAGTTTATATGGACCCAAGAATGTGAGGCTAGTTTCCATAGTGCCTAAAAGAAGCAATCAACAAGAAGCCAATCCTTCATTAGACCAGGAAGTGATATTCTATGTTCATGTGGATGCAACTGGTATGGTGATAGAATCAATATTAGCCTAGCCTAATGGGAAGACAGACTACCCAATCTACTTTGCTAATCAAAATTTTAGTACAGTTGAAGAAGAGTACTCTATAACTACAAGAGAAGCATTAGGAATGGTATTCAATGCAATCAAGTTCAGACACTCTTGCTGGAAAAGCTATTCTTCTTTTATGTTGATATAATCAAGCACTCCTCTTTTGTATTAACAAGGTGGAAATTCATGTCTGGTTAATCACATGGATCATGTTCTTGATAGAGTTTGACCTCAAAATCTTCCACAAGCTAGGGAAGACTCACCATGGTGTAGATTTCTTAACCAAAAGTATAGAGGGAATTTCAACAATGTCACTAAGAGATGAGCCATTGGATGTTGAGTTATACAAGAGTATGAAAACAAATGAACTAGATCCAGAGTGGCATGACATATATGAATTTCTCTAATCTAGAAGATTTCTAGAGGAATGGTCCAAATCCACTAAGAAGACACTGATCATTAAGAGTCTAAAGTGGATCAGGGTGAAAGCATGTTAACTTGTCATGCTTTTTCATGTCCCAGACAATGCTAACTAGCACAATTTTGACATATTCTAACTAGTACAATAACTTGAGCTACATCTCCAAGATCTATGACATATGATATATCAATAGAAAGCACTTGAAACAAGGAATCCAAATGTACAACCTCCGACAAATTTTGATATTATTTATAAAAAATTTACTGGACGCCCAACTTTTCGAAGATGTGCTAACTTGAAACTGCTAACTACCACAAAAAACGCGACAGGTTAACATGCTTTCACCCATCATCATACATACTTAGAATTGATGGAGTACTTAGAAGATGTGTACCTATGCAAGGTGGGTTGTAGGTCATTACAAAGGCTTAGAGTGGGAGCTCAAGGGGACAACTGACATCACTTACAAGCAGGGTTATGGTGGAAAATCATGATGGATGATGTTAGCACTGTGAAGAACTTATGATATTTCCTAGAGAATGGAAAGACCAACACAAAACAGATATGATTCCTTTGACCACCATATAACCATTGGGGTTTTTCTTGAAGCGAGGTCTAGACTTTATGGGTCCATTCAAGAAGGGTACGCCAAGGAAGAACATGTATATTGTGATGACCACATGCTATGTTAGAAAATAGGTAGAGGCGAAAGCATTACTCAACAACACATCAAATTCAACAACATGGTTCTTGTACGAACATATAGTCTGCAAATATGGTTGACAAAGGAACTCATTTATCAATGATAGAATCTAGATCTTCATTGAAATTTTCTCTATCAAGTATCAAAAATCAACAACGTACTACCCTAGAAGCAATGGACAAGCCGAGAGCACTAATAATACCATCAAGACCATTCTATCCAAGATAGTGTAAAAGGAGCCCCATAAATGGGATAAGAAGCTTCAAACAACACTGTGGGCTTATAGTAAAACTCACAAGATCATGATCAAGATGACTCCATTTTGAATGGTATATGGTACAGAGGCAATAATGCCTATGGAGCTTGACACCCCCAGCCTTAGGATGTCCATTGAATATGACATGTTTTAATTCAACATAGAAGAATAGGCTCTTGATGATGCGTTGAAGCTAGAAGAGATCAGACAAAGGGAATGTTGGAATAGGAAGTAGTGTATAGAGAAGGAAGTAATGGCATGATAGTAAGCTGAAGGTTAGACAATTTAATAAAGATGACTTGGTTTTACTATACCACCCAAAGCTAGGCCTATTAATAGTGGGTAATGAATGACCTTCAATAATGCTATTTTTAGCATATAGTGCTTCATTTTTTGATAGCCATATGATTTTTTAATACACTTTTGATGTATTTATGGGCTCTATACAAGTTCTAGATTGTATATTTGACACTACCATATGCCTAGGAGCTGTAGAGATGCACATAAATTTATGCATCTTATGGGCGGTCGGACATATTTTTTATGCCCTAGGTATAAAGTGAATTTTACTTCATTTTTTCACTTATCCTCTTGAGAGTAGAGATTTCATGGAAAGCTTGCAAAGAAGGTGGAGATGATGATGCTTGTAGTGTAGCGTTCTCTTGCGCTTCCACTCTTTCTATGGCATGCAATAGAAAGTTGAGTGCTCTTCTTCTTCTATCTCTTTGTCACTTGTGTTAATGGTGTGTGGTTAAGTGTTAATTAGTCTCCAATTATTGCTTCTTGCTCTCATTTCTCTTATTGATCTTCTGATTTGTGTGTGTGAGTGATTGACGAGAGTGTGCACCATTGTCCTCTTGATTTGTGAGATTAGAGAGTAGGCATTGAGTAGCATTCTCTATAAGCATTGCATTTCCTTCTTCTCTTTCTTGATTAGGCTCCTATTCTTACATTTCGTTTGAATCCATGTCTCTATTTACACACTTGGAAATTGATTGGAATGGGTGAATTGATTTGAAATGAAATGTTTTAAATGTTAATTTATTTGTGAGAATTGGGGCAATGTGCATAATTCTTTTAGTTAAACCACTAATTAGATAAATTTTTGGGTAAAAATTGAGTCCAAAAAAGAAGTTCTAAAACAACTCAAATTTGATTATCAAATTGACATGAAGCTCTTCTCTTTCAAGGATGTGACCTTTCTCCAAGTCAATCAGCGGTGGACAAAGCCCACAAGGATGTGACCTTTCTCTTTCAAGGATGTGACCTTTCTCCAAGTCAATCAGCGGTGGACAAAGCCCACAAGCTAAAGGTGATAATGTGAAGACACAAGGAGTACATGTTCAAGCTAAAGAAGGATGCTATCAATCTTCTTGAAAGGCAAGACAAGTGCAATTTGATGATGATGAGGAAGAAGCTCAAAGCATTCCTAGGAGCCACTATTTTAGAAGCCACTCGATGCAAGCTCCTACAGAGACATTGGTCGAAGTAGGTGATCTTGAAGAACCTTTTTTTGACTTAATTGACCATGGGTCTAAAATAAATATAATTCCAAAAAGTCCCTACAACAAATGCAAAGGGCCAATGGACACGGAACATGGTTGGAAGCTCAAAGTGGCAAACAATCCATCCGGTGAATTTTATGCAACATGTCCAAGTGTAAAGGGGACAATATGTGATGTGAAGGTTGAACAAAATTTCTTTATACAGGACAATATTCATATCCTCTTATCCTTGGGAATCCCTACATTGTGGGAGTTTGAATGGAAACAAAGGTAATGGATGATGGTTTAGCTTATGTCAAGATACGAAGCAAAGATGGAAAAGGTGTTGTTCAATTTCCCATAGTTTGTGTAAGACATGAAAGAAATTGTGACCCTCAGAGATCATCCTCTACCAAAGATGAGTAAAAGGTTTCATGATCATAGGGAAATGATGGGGTTTGTCTAAGTACCATTGTAAAGCGGGTTTGCACTGGTAAAGAAAGAAAAAGATTCTCACCTAATCTAAAAAATCGGTGAAACTTTTTCTACAAGCTCCTTGTTAACAAGGAATGGATCAGTATGTTTGTCTAAGTACCATCATAAAGCGGGTTTGCACTGGTACAGAAAGAAAAAGGTTCTCACCTAATCCAAAAAATGGGTGAAACTTTTTCTACAAGCTCCTTGTTAACAAGGAATGGATCAGTATGCTTTATGAAAGTTGAGGATTTGAAGAGATGTGAGTGGCAATATGTACATAATGTAATAGGCATGAAAGAGAGCGAGTTGTTAGAGCCTAGTGATAATGTTTTTGTTGAGATGCAGAGAGAAAGAGAGAGAGACGAGACAAGAGACACACCATATACGCTCCCAAAGACTGATTCATATTGAGGACAAGATACAAATATATAGGTGAGACCAAGTTGAGTAGAGTGAGCCATATATAGCTCCAACACCCCCACTCAAACAAAGGTCTCTAGCTTTGGATGAAAAAAACCCTTGGGGAGTTCAAGGGAAAAACCCAAGCCCCTATACAATGTGAAAATATGAACCAGCGATGATGATGTGAAAGTGAATTGTGCATCTATGTACAAATATTCAAGTGACTTAGAGATCACAATGTGCAAATGTGGAGTGTGCATAGTGCATGGTACCTAAAAGATTACAATGTCATATGTACAAAGCTATTACAATAGCAAAGAAGCTAATCTAGAAAGAGTGAGGTCGAAGCAACTCCAAGCTCCGAGCGCAAGAGGATGAAACGTGACTCGTTGAGGCCTTTGGTCAAAATGTCTGCAATCATCTGGTCACTTCGACAGTGTTCAACCATAATGGTTCCTTTGCGTACTTCATACCTGACATAATTATAATGGACAGCAATGTGCTTTGACTTATTATGTTGAACATAGTCTTTTGCAAGACTAATAGCACTTTGGTTGTCACACCGCAAGGGTGTGCTAGAAAGAGGAGAGTGACCAATATCAACCAGCATTTGTCGAAGCCAAATCAACTCACGAGCTGCAAGTGATGCCGCAACATATTCTGACTCAGTCGTAGAAACTGCAACACAACGTTGTTTCTTGCTAGTCCAAGAAACAAGACAACCATTTATAAAGAAGCAATTTCCACTAGTAGATCGCATAGATAAATGTGAGCTTGCCCAGTCTGCATCTGTGTAACCCAAAAGAGAAAGAGATTGCATAGAATCCGATGTGAGTTGTCGTCGATAGACTAAACCAAAATCTGTAGTGCCTTTCAAGTATTTCAACACACGCTTTGCAGCAGACCAATGCTTAAGAGAAGGACATGCAAGATGTTGTCCAAGATAATTAGCAGCAAACAGAATATCAGGACGAGTGTTCATGCCAACAAAATGAAGACATCCAATCAAGTTAGCATAAGGTTGATTTGTGACAAGTTGACCGCCATTGTCAGAAGTGTTCTTCGTAGAGCTTGCAAGACAAGGTGTGTTGGCTGAATGTGCAGATTCCATACCAAATTTTTGAATAGTATCTGCAATAAACTTTGACTGTCGAAGGAATAAAATACCTTTTGTACGGTTCCGTTGGATTTGAATCCCAAGACACGAGTGAATCTCTCCAAGATCCACCATATCAAATGCAGAAGACAATAACTTTTTCACTTGCTGAAGAAATCCCAAATCATTGGAAACAAGGATGGTATCATCCACATAAAGAGCAAGAATCACAAAACTGCTACCTTGGCGTTTTATGTATAAGTTGGGGTCTGAAGAGCAAGAGATGAATCCTTTAGAGGTGAGAAAAAGATCAAATTTTGTATACCAGGCTCGCGAAGCTTGTTTGAGACCATATAGTGCCTTATGGAGTTGAGCAACAAGGTCTTCTTTACCTGGAATAACAAACCCTTCTGGTTGTTCCATATAAATTTCCTCTTCCAAGTCACCATTAAGAAAAGCAGTTCGCACATCCATTTGATGAGCTTCTAAATCAAATTGAACAGCAAATGCCAATAAAACTCGAACACTTGTAATGCGAACAACTGGTGAAAAGGTCTCTTGATAATCAACACCAGCTACTTGGGAATAACCTTTTGCAACTAAACGCGCCTTGACCTTGTCAAAAGATCCATCTGCTTTTACTTTTGTCTTATACACCCACTTACATTTAATAGCTGTACGACCAGGAGGTAATTCAGTTAGTATCCATGTACCTTTAGAGATAAGAGAATCGTACTCTGCTTCCATAGCCTCTTGCCATTGATCCTTTTGTGGTGAAGAGATAGCTTCATCATAAGTAATGGGATCTTCGGAAGTACAAAAACCATTATCAGCAATATCGTCATCATAAACATGACATGAGCCATGTTCAAAATCAATAGGCAGATCAACAAAAATATCAATATCATCATTGGCGACATTCGGAATGGATGGTTGTGAAGAGGAAAGTTTCTCTATAGGAAGAGTTTCATCTTCTGAAAGAAATGGAAAAGCTTGAAGCAATGATTTAGTATCATCAGAATCATCCATGGACCATGAGCCTCCCATAAGCTGTTCGTTAAAAGTAGCATCACGATTCACAATTACTTTCTTGGAGGAAGGGTCATAGAATTTGTAGCCTTTGGAAGTGTCAGAATATCCAATAAAAATAACTTTAAGACCAGGAGCATCAAGCTTTGTTCGTGTTTCTTTGGGAACATGAATATCAGCAATACATCCAAAGGTTCGAAAATGAGATACAGAAGGAATGTCACCTGTCCATGCTGTGATGGGTATCTTACCAGAGGGTGCAGTAGTAGGAAGATGCTGTCAAAGTAGCTTCAGCCCAAAAAACACGAGATAAGCCAGAATGAATCAGCATACATCTTACAGCATTGAGAATAGTGCGATTCTTTCGTTCAGCAACTCCGTTCTGTTGAGGCGAATATGGAATAGTGTGTTCATGATGAATTCCACTGTCAGCACAGTAACTCACAAACTCTCGAGAAACATATTCGCCTCCATTGTCACTACGAAGCTTCTTAAGGCGACGACCAGTTTGAAGTTCCGCAGCCTTGTGGAATTGTTTGAAAACAGATAAGGCTTCAGATTTTTGTCTAAGTAGAAATACAGTCGTATACCTTGAGAAATCATCAATGAAAGTAATGAAGTAGCGATATTGTGATCTCGAAGAAGGTAGAGGTCCACATATATCAGTATGAACAAGATCCAATATGTCATGAGAATGAGTTGTATTTGAAAGAGGAAAGGGTTTGCGATTGTGTTTCCCAAGAGCACAAAATTCACAAATTCCCATATGAGGATGGGCTTTAAGATCCATGCCATGAACAAGATCACGACGTTGAAGATCAAGGAGTTTTGAGAAATCAGCATGAACAAAACGGTGATGCCATATTTTGCAATCATGATCACCTGGAGCAGTGACAACATTTGCTACAGCATCGTTGAGAGAGAGTTCAAACAAATTACCATTTCGAGGAGCAGTGGCTATAGTCTGTCCATCTTTCTCAATTCGGCATTTGGTATGATCAAATCCAACAAATAGACCAAGATCAACAAGTCTAGCAACTGAAAGAAGATTACGTTGAAGATCTGGTACATGTAATACTCCTCGCAAAATTCGAGTGGAAGAAGATAAGGTACCAAGATATAAGTCTCCAATACCCTTTACTTGACAAGTAGTATCATCAGCAAGATAAACAACACGTTGAACTGGCAGTGGATGATAGTTATGGAGCCACTTAGACTGATATGTCATATTTCCTGTAGCACCAGAATCGACAATAAAAAGTGATCCATCGTGTACATGAAGTATTCTGTCTGGAGCAACTGAACATAGGACGCAGCTTGTTTCTAGTACAATGTTGTTTCGATGTTCAGTAGCATATGCTCTATTCCGATCTGTGTCGAATCGACGCTTATAGCACATATGAGTGGGATGATCAGATCGTCCACAATATTCACAACAAGAAGAAGAAGAGTCTCTAGATAAACGTGGTTGTTTTGTGGTAATATTGTGTTCTTCATCATATTGACGTGCCCAACAATCATCTTCAGTATGGTCATTTCTGTTGTAGTAAGAACATTGCTTATTAGGAAATTTGAGACGAGAGAAAATATTACCGCGACGGCCACCTCTGCGGTTTCCTCGTTGAAATGGACGCCTTCGAGCATAAAAAGCCCGTTCCATCTGTTGTGACTCACTCTCCTCGTGTGAAATCATAGCTGTATCATGACTAGCATTACGACGTTCTTGACGTTGAGAGTATTCAATTAAAGACATGCAGGCTTGGTCGAAATCAAGACCATCTTTATTAGAGAGAATAGTAACAATGTTATCATAAGAAGAGTCCTTCACCGTATCAAGGAGAAGTGTAATCAGTTGCTTTTGTGGAACAGGATCACCGGCAGCAGCAAGTTGATTAATAATAGATTTGAAAGATTCAATATGTCCCGTCATGGCAGTACCAACTTCATATTGTAACTTGTTAAGCAACCCTCTCAAATAAAGTATTTCTGTGACAGATTTCTTCTGAAAGTTTGCAATAAGGTACTTCCATACGTCGTGGGAAGTAGGCAGTTCGTACATATCAAGCAAAAGGGAATCAGTAAGAGCAGAAAGAATATACCGACGAGCTGCTTTATCACGTCGTTGCCAATCCGTATAGGCAACATTCCAATCTTCAAATATAGGTCCTTCAGTGATAAGCACGTTATCATTATCAGTATCAACAGGCTGAGGCGGACAAACACGATTTCCAAGAACAACATCGGAGAGTTCATCGCCTTCAAGAATTAACAACATCTTTGCTTTCCAGCCTGGAAAACCTTGACCTTGGAAAGGAGGAACAGAACGCTGGCCAGAAGGAAAGCCGTTGACGAGAATATTCATAGCCATATCTTGTTGCGAGAAGACCTATAAGATAAGATCGCAGAATTTGCACACCATATATGGTGAAGGCCGCAATTGAGAATGAGAGAGATATGAGGACTGCGTTCTGTCAACGATAAACGTAAGAAGGACGCTCAAGGAACTTCCAAAGATGTGAGAGACATCACTCAAAAAGGGCAGGGTAAAGGAGACGTTAATAATAAAAGAGTCCTCAAAATAGAGTGGCGTGAGACGCAAGATTGACGGCCACAATATGAATAGCGAAAAGCTAAATCTTCTCGAAAAAGTTAACGCCAAAATAAGAAAAACGATCGCGGACGCTTCACGAAGAAGTAGGACGAAGTAAGCTGCGTCAAGCTCAATTGCAGTAAAAACAGCATAACTTTCTGCTGCGAACTCTGATTGACGCAAACCTAGAACTCAAATCGAAGAGCTCGAGGAGACGAACAAGTTTTGGATGAAAAGTGCCATTGCGCTACGCTCCATTGCGCTTTTCCCGTTTCTCCAAATTTTGAGCAGAACAGCAAGAAAAATTGAGATGAAGTTCAGGGTGTCATCAACAAGAAAACGTAATCAACGATTAGATTGATTAGCAATAAACATCACACAAAACACTAATCATATTCTTCTTAACACAAAACAACCACAATTAACAAGAATCAATGCTCAAAAATAAAATTTGTAGCAATTTTTGAATCTTACATGCAAATCGCATTCACATACTGTTTTGTCACCATGAATTGAATCGGCGCATGATCGTTACTGCTTTGATACCATGTTGAGATGCAGAGAGAAAGAGAGAGAGACGAGACAAGAGACACACCATATACGCTCCCAAAGACTGATTCATATTGAGGACAAGATACAAATATATAGGTGAGACCAAGTTGAGTAGAGTGAGCCATATATAGCTCCAACAGTTTTAGTTTTATGTGAGCAATTTTCTTTTGTAGATACATGGGTGATCGTGATGCTATATTGAAGTCTAGTTTGCATCTTGGGAATAAAATTGTGAAAGTGTGCTCTATGGAAATTTATCAAGTCATAGAAGCCTTTAAAGAAAACCAATGTTCCAAGAAAACAATTGGACAAGAAGTCCATGTTGAAACTAGATACAAGAGTGTAGAAAAGAAGATAAACCAGCTGCATCACCCTTACCACCTAGCAACAAGGAAAACATTGAACAAGCTTCTTTGCAACCAAGTTTGAGAAATCCTAAAAAGATTTTGAACACCTTCACAAAGGAGTCTTTTCAGGAGCTGCACATTGGTTGTGAGGAGTTTCTAACATAGGAGAAGACAAAGTGCTTTAAAGAAATGGTTTCAAAACATGGTAAGGCTTTTTCATTTGAGCCACATGAGATAGGATATGTTGATCCTTCTAATGTAGCTTCTATGGTAATTTTTACAATACCTCATTTACCTTAGAATCTATGACCTACTCCAATTCCAAAGACTCATTTGCCAAATTTAGTAGAGCATTGAATGAGAAAATCACAATGGGGCTTTTGGATACTTCTTGTGCTCCATACTCAAATAGGTGGTTCACAGTCCCAAAGAAGAATGGTGCTTATGCTTCATCCAAGACACGCAACCAGTGAACAAGGTGACAATTAGGAATGTAGGTAGAAGTCCAGTTGTGGATGAGTTTGTAGAGGCATTTTCAGGGAGGGAAATTTACTCAATGGGAGATCTCTACTCAGGCATGATCAATTTCAGCTTGCATTTGAAAACAGATACTTGACAACCATGAGAACACCTTTAGGTGTTGTACTACGAATGTGTACCTTGTTGTAGGGAGCAACCAACTCGGTTGCACATATGATGAATGGGATAAATAAGGTCCTACATTGATGATAGGGTATAAGCCTTATTTCATTTTTCAATTTTTTACCAGCTACGTTAGTTTGATGATGGCAAAGAGCTTAAGGTACCTTTAGCATATGCATATTAAAGTGCAGTTGGCACAGACCGGAGGCTCTGCAGGTTCAGAGGGGGTGGATATCGTGCAGCTCCGCTCCCATGCTAAGAAAGATGCCACAAAAATGCACATCAAGATTATTTGAAGCTTACATGATTATTGAGCAGTGATCAGGCTTGTTAATCGGCCAAGTTTAACGATTAGTGTATGCTAGATGCGACTTTAAAGGGCCAATTGATGCCTTAATGATGCCAAAAAGGGCTATGGTTGATGTGATCACAGATGGGAAATTATGATCTAGAACTGCAGTGCTTAAAGTGCTCTACCGGCATGTCTTTACGGCTCGTCGATTGGAGCTACGGTGAAGACGTTATGGCGGTTTGAAGTTTAAGTCGATCATACCGGATTGGGCAATTGCAGCTAAGGTTACAGAGATGAAGTGGATGCACGGGCCTGAAGTGCTCAATTTGTGGAGCGCGTCAATATTTTCAGATCAGTGATCGGAGTTACGGTTGCCAAGTTATGGGCCGTTAAAGATTCACCGAAGGCCGGTTCCTTGCCGTATAGTCCGCTCGATCGGAGTGCCATCCGGGAATTTTTAGCTCTTGATCGGGTTTTGGAATGCAATTGTTACGGGGAAAGGCCAACACTACTATGGCTTGCTGGAGAAAAATGAGTTGCTAGGCAATGCTTGGCCGATGTGTATACTAAATGTGATGTTGTTTTACGAAAGCACAACAAGTGCTTGAAGAGCTTTGTGTTCGGAATGTGGCCTCTTGGAATGCATTGATTGCAAGATTTACCCCAAGGTGAGAGATTTCCTGAGAACATTGTTGGACAAGGCTGATGGAGAAGGTTTTAGTGTGTGGCATTGTTTGGCCAATATGTATGCCTAATGTGATGCCCTTATGAATTAAACTGGCCTCCCAAAGCCAATAAAAAATGGCCGCCCACTGTAAATGGGGCTACCCTAAACCTTATAAGGTGTGAACTAAAGGAGAAAAGCCATGGCGTGAAGGAGACGATGGGCACCCGTTGCGTAGGGAGTGAGGAGCACTTGCAGCGGCTTGTAGAGGGTGCAAAAGCCCGCAAGCATGAAGCGAAATCAGACCAACACGTTGAGGCGACCTTTTTCGATAGCATCTACGCAACTTTCTGCGTGGGTCGAGGATAGCATGCCACGTCTCTAGCGACATTTTATGCAACAACGACGCGGTCACTGCCTAAAAAAGATATAGCGGGCTCAACAATAGAGAAAAAACGAGTTCCTTATGGAGGGCTAATAATAGGGGGAAGAAGGAGGTAATGAAGGGAAGGAGGAGAACAACAAGCGAAGAAGGCAGAGGGAGTCGAAGGGCAAGGCATAAGGAGGAGTGTTAGTAGCGGGTAACGGCTACACCTATTATGCACCAAGCTGTGGATGTGCCATAGTGCACAATATTTACTTTTCATTGTATAGGGCTTGGGCTCATTTAGGAGTTCCAAAGTTGTATGAGTCTCGGCTAGAGAGCTCACTTTATCCCATAGTTGAAGGGTTTGAGGCCCAAAACTATAAAAGAGCCCTATGCTGAATGAGAGGTCATTCTACAGTTGTCCTTTTGAGAACTCTCTCCCTAGAGTAGGTCTTGATGGCCTGGCCTTTGAGCTTAATACCCATGCTTAGAAGGATAGTTCTAATCACATGTAATTAGTGTAATCCTCTCTTAATTAATATAGTCTTCATTATGTTGTCAATCATGTTTCTCTACTTTCCTTCATTGTTTTGAAGTGTTGATCTTTTTTAATCTAAGTCTTACTTATGCTAAGCTACTCCGATTAGTGGAGTCCTTATCTAACTCTCTCGATTAAGTGGAGTGGGCGTACTCGTGATTGAGGGATTAGAGTTGTTCTCTAATGGTGTGCTTGTGTGTGTGTGTGTAGGTTTAAGAATCCTTGAGCTTAATTTCATTATGTGTGACTTGATTTGGACACCATGATTGGCATGGTTGGGGTAGCCGACTTGAATGTGATCTTGTGTGCTTAATCGTCAATGCATGTAATTAGAGTTGTGCTTGAGAGACTCCAAGATTAGTGTGTTTCACTTCGTTGGTTGATGTGTGTAGATGATTGCTTGTATTGATGCTTGATGTGTGATTAGCATTAGTTGATTTGGGACAATTTCTATTCGCATTGGAGGATTCACGCTCTTGAATCCTCTCAATCTTTGCATCCGATGACGCTCTCGCACATTCTCTGTGTGATGCCTCCAAGCCCTAGCCGGGTTATGCTCTCTCTCTCCAGATTGATAGATTTTGTGGGAGATTGCCTATGTTATGGCGAGCCTCCAACATTGGCGCCGCTGCCGGGAATGGGTTGCCTACGCTAGTGGAGTTGAGGTTGCAGAAGATAAGAGTAATTTTATTTTACCGATTTCTTGTAATTAGGTAAGATTTGATTTGTGTGTAGTGTAATTAGATTAAAGTGGATGAGTATATAGTCATTTCACCCCAAAGACCCCTAAATTCTCTTTTGATTTTGCTAATTTTTCACTAATTTTGCATCCCATTCATGCTAATTTCGTGCTAATTGTACTAATTCCATGGTAATTTCATGCTAATTGTGCTAACCTGACCACTAATTTTGATTTGGAATGTATGCTAAATCCCCTTAATTGAGGAGGATCATCACTCTTAATTTCTCTAATCTATGCCTAATCATGTGATTGAGTGTTGATTTTGGACAATTTTTTTATCAATTTTGGACCAAATCAGAGTTGCACACGTGTGTGCAATGGAGTGTCTACACGAGGAGCAAGGACTAAGCGAGCAAGCAATCAATTGTAAGTGGATTGACCTACTCCATTCAATTTTTGATTGATTATGTTGATCCCATTGAGTTGCTAAATCATTGCTAAAATTAGGTGTGTGTGCCTAATTGATGGAATTTATGCCTAATTTGATGAAATTGGAATGAAATTGTAATCAAATTGAACACCTAAATGCTTGTAGATTGATGATTTTTCAAGAAATGTGTGTGCGAACATTAGGAATTGGCCTAATTTCGTTGCTAATTGAACAAAAAAAATAAATTGTGCACCTAATTTTTGTGTGTGTGCAATGCTTAATTGAGTAGAATTTGATCAATTTTTTATTAAAATTGAGTTAATTTAGCATGTATATACTCATGTATGTGTGCAATTGATGAAATGCAATGAGTGTTTAATGAAATTTTTGCACAAATCGACGGCCTAAATTTAGGTGTGTGTGCCTAATTAATGGCCAAATATGCCTAAATTGGGGATGAATAATTGGCCTTGGTTGCCAATTGTGATGATCAAGACCTAAATTTTGGTGCATGTATAATTTATTGATTTAAGATGAATCAATTGCACACAATTGAGGATGATTTAATGCACTACCATTGCATTGAAGCCAAATTGATGGGAATTTTATTGGATGTGTGCCTACGTATTGATGTAATCGAATGAGTGTGGCCATACAAACCAAAATGACAAAATCCAATGGGTTTGAATGATTAAATCTATTGGAGATGAGCAATTGATTTTGCAATGATGATAATTGGGAATGGGTTGGCAAGAGAGGGAATGTGTGCACTAAGCTTGTGTATGTACATTGCCTTAATTTCAAATTGAAAATTGTGCATTTGTGAGTTCAAGTTTCATATTAGCCGAGCTTAAAAGAGAACCAAGTGCATGATGAGTTTTCGAATGATGTGAGAGCCAATTTTGTGTGCACACAATCTATGACCGCTCCAATTGAATTTATGCTTTCAAGTATCATCTATTGAAGAACTCAATGTTCTTGATGATTAATGCACGAAAACCATTGATATATATGTTCGTAATGTGTGCATTGGGTGAAAGTTCATAGTGGCTTCATGGTCTCGAAACATTTTTGGGAAATGAACAATGTCTTGGTGATAGCATGATTGACGATGATGCACTTGAGAACAAATTATTGTGTTTGAGTGTAGAGCATTAAAATTATGAACCTAGTTTGCATCATAATTCATAGAGAGGATCGAGATGGAAATTTCATTAAAATTTCAAAGTAACACGTTTGTCAATTGATTCGCTACAGAATCGGGGGCTCAATTGGCTCATTAGTGCTTCATGAAATAATTTATGCGCATGGGAACAAACTCGCTCACAGACTCCCTATGCCCATGGAGAAGCCCCCTTATAACTCTCATGCTTTGAAGACTCAATTGGCCCACAAAAGGCGTCATGCCAAATCAAAAACACAAAGGTGATTTCTATGCCAAATCAAAAATACAAAGTTGATTTCTTCCGCTTTCATGCTGCCAATTTTGGCGCCCTAGCCCCACCCCACTTGCCTCAATGCCCTCCCTTCTCGGCCACTTGCGGCTTGTTGCGTAGCTCTAAACGCTGCCCTGGCTTTACTCACACACACACGGTTTTCATAAAATGCCAAATTAGGCCCACGCGCTGGCCCACAGCCCTGGCTCGTGAGTCTTCACACACACACACATTATACCCATTGGAATTGGAGCTGATCTCTTGAGACAGCTAATTCCAGTGTTGGAAGATTTCAGCTACTAGTGTGGGAAGATTTCAGACAGCAGACTGAACAGGAATCAGAGACTAGACAGGAATGTGGATACTAAAATAAGAATCAGACTTATGCACTAGAAATAAGGTTCAGATTCAGATTCAGATTCAGAAGACTGGACGAGAAGTGAGTATAACTGAAATATATATCATGATTGGGATTACAGATCAAGATTACAATGAATATGATTTACAGAGAGAAAGTACAACCGACAATACTGCCAATGATTCTCAAGTACAAGTATATCCAAGGCGCTAACCCAAATGATAATAACTACCAGACCGATTACAATGTAATGGGCCCTATTTAAACACTTCGGGTTTACTGTAGTAATTACCATAGTAATTACTAAGTAATTCGCTGCCTATCTTCTAAGAAGATGTTCCCACATAGTGAACTATCCAGTTGTCTACATCCTTCCCTTCTTTCTGAATTTTGGCAAGATTCCAAAATTTTTGAAAAACTCCCCTGTCTGATTCTGATGTGAGACTGAAAAATCCATCGTCTGGTTCTGATGTTGGGATTCCGGCTTGACCACTGATAGAATGGCCATACAAAGATTGCGAGTAGGAAGCTGAAAAGGCCAAGGATTGCGAGAGGCAGCTGAAAAGGCCAAGGTGGAGCTGTCATCACGACAAGGTAGAGCTGTCATCTCCACCTTCCTGCTGAGGAGAAAAGTCGCCACTGAATTCTGAGATGGAACTACTCAGTATCCTTCCATTGGACCGTCTTTCGTTTGCCCTTTGACCTAGATGGTGCCTGAGAAGTCCCAGTACCAGCATTCTCCTTCTGAATCAGTCGGTAAATGGCCTCCTGCTCAAGCTGATCCTGCCAATCGGTTGTCATCTCTACTTCATAAGGCGTGAGAGAATGATAAGTTTTGGTGTCAGGATCACAGAGTGTACTCCTGCCCTTGCTCAGTCTATTTCTGGACAGCTTATGACAATGCGAAGCAGTATGGATCCAACCTTCTAGAAGAGGCTGATTAGTTTTGACTCGAGCTTTGAAAAGAATCTCAGCCATCTCCCTTTACTGTGGTTCGAGACCCGGCTTTGCTGCAATGTCTTTTTCAGGCAATTTGGAAGATTCGACCGTAAGTTGTAGCAACAACTCATTAGTAATCCTGGTCAGTCCTCTGACTTGAATCTTCCACTGGCCCATACATAGCTGGATCCTTTGCATCTCCTCTTTCAGTGCTTGAATGTCATTGATTTGGAGAGCATCATTGAACAACGTCTGCCTAGTCTTCCATTCCACAGTTGAGCGCTCATACCAATCCTGAAGCTCATCAATAATTTTGAAGTATGTGAGACGATCAACTGGTTCTTGATGTTGAGGATACAGCGTTGGAAAGAATGTTGGCCGCTCGGTTTCTCTTGCTAGAACATCATACAAGAGGACTAGAGAATCAGAAACAAATTCTAAGAAATTGAGAACATCTTGGTTCTCCTACTACATCATCTTTCTGGTGATTCTCACTAGCTGGAACAACATTCGGAGAGCAGTTGCTTGTGCTCCGACGGGACATTCGCGTCTGAGGTCCTCTGCTGGTGGCTGTCTGGTCCTCAAGAATGGCTTTGACTCTCTGATCCAAAACACCTCTGGCAGTTTGCATTTGCACCAAAACTTCCTTGAGTTGTACCCTAACATCCTTCATACAGCGATAAGTTGGTTTGTTACCCAGCAGAAGTTCCACTTCCAGGGCTAGGGAGCGACAATCTGTAGTAGACTGCCTTTGCCAGTGCAGGTTTGCCACTCTCTCATCAGCATTGAGTATCCATTCAGGAACTCGTTCTAGCAGCTGGACTGTACTGGGATGCGCAGGTAGTTGGCAAGCTTCTTTATCATGGAAAGCTGCTGATTTCCAATGTTCTACCATTTCCCTGGCTCCCACATATAGCCTTTGAAATCTTTCCAAGTCAGACAAGAGATCATCATCCTCCAGATACTGTCTGGTTATGGAGGCCTGTTGATGTCTCAATTTCCTATTCAGGGTAATGAGCTGCAGTGAATGCTGATGATCAACAACTGGTCCCTCATCCTGCACTTTCATTTTCCCTTTAGCATCTCTGCTGAGATGGGACTGATCAGTTGGTTGATTCCCATTGTGACTGGGTTGCTGCTCTTTAGTCTGTTGGTTACCCGACTGGTGCTCTTTGTCCTGTCCTCCCTGCTGGCCCTCATTTTGGCCTGGCTGGTCTGGCTGTGACTCACCTCCTTCATTTGGCCCTGTCCCACCAGTACCAGGTCCTGGAGGTGGAGATGGTGGTGGGGCATTATCATCATCCTTTGTATGCCTAGCTTCTTGATCATCCTCCTCCTGATCAACTTCATCTTCCTGGTCTTCTTCTTCCTCATCCGGAGAATTCTACTGCTCAATATAATCTAATATTGCTTGATTCATGAGAGCATTATTATACTCAGTCACCTTGTCCTACAAATCACTCTGCATACTTTCCATCAAGGTCTTTAAATTCTCTAAATTGAAAACAGCATTGCCTGATGGATTTAAAATTTCAAACAAGCTGTTATAAATGTATCTTTCAGTTAGAGAAGCCTTGAGAGCTGTATGGTGCAGTAGCAGTTTTCTGAATTCCGCCCGCTTCATCCTGAGCATTGTTTCAGCCCGCTTGGCAGCTCTCAGTGCTTCATTTCGTTGATTTTTGATGATCATTATTTCAGATTTAGCCTTAGCTAACTTTTTGTTTAGCAACTCATTAGTCCTTTCTGAATGAGATTCCAGTACCTTGTGTTGTATGTTGTACTCTTCCTGGGCTTTCTGGAGATTTTCAATCTGATGCTGTGCTTCCGTCAAGTCAGCTTTGAGCTTTTTGACTTCCTCTTCTTATCATGCAGCCTCCATCAGTTGTCCCATAAAACTCACAATGGTATTCCAAGAAGACTGTATAAGGACTGAACATCTGTCTTTGACTGTGGTTGGATTAGAATTAGTAGGCTCATATATTGCCACTAGAGCCACGTAGGGTAGAGTTTCCCAAACCCAGTAGCAACTGTATTTTTTACAACTGACTTGTCAGGCACAGTCTTCTAAGCAGATTGCTTCTCAGTCTGGCTCACTACAGCTTTCTCAGTGGTTACTATCTTGACCTGGCTTTCTATCTGCTTCAAAAACTCATTGCTTTTTGTCAATGTAATTTTTGGCTTTTTGAACTGCCAGCCTGTTCTGCAGTTGCTTTCCTTTTCAGGTTGGTTGAAATGGTTTGACTGTCTGTTTCCTCGTCGTCTGGGGACAGTACAATGTTCTTTGGTTCAGAAATTGGCTTCTCACTCCAAGCCTTCTTTACCTGCTCATTAGCATCTGTAGCAGTAGCCCAGTACAAGAATTTCCAAACATACCAGGCCTCGAAAAAATTTTGAGATTTTAGCTTGGCAGTCTGCTGGAGTACATTATGCGAGAGGATTTGACAAAGGTTGATAGGAACCGGATCCAATATCTTGGCCAACAGCATAGCAAACAATTTTTCGGATACATACGTTGGGTTGTTTTTAAGGCTTACTGCTTCGGCTACAAACCTGTAAGGAGTAGAGGCTTCCAGTCGTACTACTGGAACTCCTTGAGCACTTGCCTTGCGCTTTCGTCTAGCCGTTTCATCCTCCTTCATAGCTATACTTCTACTACGCAGTTGCCACAGAAGGTTTGGGCTCATTGGGCATTCGGAATGCAAATTCTATGGCTTGTGGTGTCACTAACACCTTCCTTCCATTTACCATGGCACTGCCATCTTCAGTGTCGAAGGAATCAAGAACTTGCTTGATGATGTCTGCATCAAAAGCAATTCTTGTAGCTTGCAACACAACTCTAAGATCCCAGAGTTGTAGCAGATTCATTGCTTGATCAGTGAATACATAACGCTGGATTTTACTGAACAGGATAATCGGAAGGCTTTCCTTTGCCTCAACAACTATGGCTTGGGTTCCTCAAGAGACTCCTCCATCTTCTCTGAGCGTTTTCTTCTACCCATACACTGTGAGGTCGATGAAGATGAAACAAACAAAGGAGAAGATGACTTACTTGTCGTGTCGAAGCCGTTTCCTGGTATCGCTTGCAAGACTAGTTGACAGTCAACTGTCTTGTCAGAGGTAACTGATGTTTATGGCTATAGCGAAGAAACCTCGGACCTTGGCGATGGCGAATGGTTAACAGGAAAGAAGCATCGCGCAGGGGATTTATGAGGAAAAATGCTAACTCTCCTGACTATTATACGTGTTCACTCCATAAAAGCTCCACCACTTGCCTCTCCTAGACTTGTGTGCATCGTTGCTGTCGTGGCAGACATGCATTGGACAAGACTGTGACCCATCCTTGAAATAATTACCACTGATGTGCTGACGAAGGAAATTTCGAATGGCGGCCTCTACACCAAAACAAACTCCATTGCACCACAAGGGAAATGAGATGAGGGCACCACCTAGTCTTGGAAGCGTGGACTAGGACCGCTACGCAAAGAGGGGGAGAGAGAGAGAGAGAGAGAGAGAGAGAGAGAGAGAGAGAGAGAGAGAGAGAGCTATCACTATGAATAAAGCATTAACCTCAATGTCTGTACAAGGAATGGATAACTTCAAGCACTCCCAACACAAATAGCATGTAGATTACTAAACAACAACTCAAGATTTAGCCAAAATCACATCAAGCACTCTCACACACACATAAAATACCTCTCTTAATTAACATAAGTAAGAGGAGGGGAGGTTACTTGCATAAACAATTTGCACTCTAGAATGTGCAAAGAATAGAGTGAATGAATGAGCTTTATGGGCTCATGATGAGTGATACAAAGACTCAATGAGGCTGAGGGAGACTTGAAATTACAAAGGGGGGGGGCTCTTTATATAGGCAAGCGAGTGATTAGGAGTGAGGTTAAGATCCAAGTGCAATTTGTATAAATGAAGCTTGATTAGGGACATTCCACCAATGAAGAAGCTCCTTCCAAGTAATTTGTTGACCTATTTGCAACTAATTGACTCCATCATCACTTGTGTTTTCTTCACTCCTTCCTCCATAGCTTGAGTCCAATAGCTTCCTTATTTTAAAATGTAAAGAATCTACATAAAATCAAGGAATATCTAGTAATAATAGAAAGGGGTTGAATGAAAACTTATGAATTACAACAAGATTAAGCATGATTTGAGAGGTGATTAGAAGAGGAATTTGTGATGGTTTTATGAGCTTGAGAGAGAGGAGGAAGGAGGGGAGGGTGAGAAGACTAATGGCTGATTTTTAGAGAAGGACTCAATGTGGAAAAGGAAGGGTGTGTGTGTAAAGGTAGAGGGGGTGGTCTCCACCACAGTTGAAAAAACTGGCGTCCGCCATTTTGGCCATATCTCCTAGACCATAGATGCAAAATTATAAAACAAATATGGTCAGTATCTCCAGCTCATGAGCTACAACTTTTATGAAGACAACTTTTCTTGGATCGGAGTGGAAGTATTTTTTTAAAATCCAGCAAAATCATGTGTTTGGTTCCTTCCTTTACCAAGTCTTCCACCTGGGTCCCATCTGTTTGAATCATCATATGGATCCAAAGCCATGATGATATGAGCCCCTCATGACCCTTGAATTATGGGTGCATGGCTCCACAAACACATCATATCTTTTCTTTTCACATCTACATATTTTCCCTTCCCTTTACCATTAGGTTCTACCTTTCACCTCCTGTGAACTAGTCCAGGAAAAATTCCCATCAAATCATTTTTTTTGAATTTTTCCAAGAGGTTGTTCTCACTCTTTCTTTTATTGTAAACCTCTAGAAGCAAGGAAAACCAACAAAATATAGTAACCAGAAAAATATGTGATAGGCTCGAATCATAGCCCCCCCCAAACCTGGCTAGAGGTATTTATGCCTCTAGCCTACTTTCTTTGATCTTGGGCTGACCTTATTCTAATGTGATAAGGCTTTAGACGCCATCCATTTTTCCGAGTCTTATGCACTTTACCATCAATGTCTTGAAGTCTGTAAGAGCCATTTTTGAACTTTTTGGTGACCAAGAGCGGGCCTTCCCATCGAAAAAGAAACTTTTCATCCTTACGAGTGTCGAAGCGATTGTCATATCGAAGCACTAGAGATCCCTTTTTTATGTCTTTAGATGCTAGATTTTTGTTGAAATTTTCTTTGCACTTCTCTGCTTCTTGAGAGTAGTGGTTGATGGCTTCTTCACGATCCAATTGTAGCCTCTCTAGATCCATGATCCTTTGATGTACTTTCTCCTTTTCAGAGCCTACCTGGCTACCCAATATTCAAAGACTTGTTAACTTCACTTCAATGGGCAAAAGCGCCTCCTTTCCGTAAACCAAATGAAAGGGTGTGTACCCTAATGCGGTTTTGAAGGAGGTTCTATAGGCCCATAGAGCTCCATTCAGGTGTTTGTCCCAATCTTGGCGCCTGGCATGTACCTGTTTGGTGAGAATTTTGCAAATGATTCCATTTACCTTTTCCACCAAGCCATTGCACTGAGGGTAGTAAGGAGTAGAGTGTTGATGCTTAATATTTAGCTTCTGCATGAATTCTCCTACCAACTCTGCTCTAAACCCTGGTCCTCTATCAGATAGTATTTCAAGAGGGGTGCCAAACCGGCAGCAGATGTGGTGAAAGATGAACTGACTCACATCCTTAGCAGTAATTCTATTGGTTAGCCCATCTAGTCATGTAGTCTACTCCCATAATGATGTACTCTTTACCTGACTGAGTGCGTGGTAGAGGCCCTATGGCATCAATTCCCCACTTCTCAAAGGGCCCATATACCTTTATTGGGTTATGAGGTTCAGCTATGAGCCGTCGTGGTCCTGCTTTCTGACATTCATCACATGTTTGACACTAGTTTTTGACGTCACGATGAAGACTTGGCCAAGTAAACCCAACTTGTAGAACCTTTCTACTAGTGATGTCGTGTGCAAAGTGTCCTTCGCACACATCATCGTGACAAGCTTTTAAAATCTCTTCAATTTCACTCTTCAATTTCACTCTTCAAAGGCACTCTCCTAAGCACACCATCCTTACCAAGACAATACAAATTATCATTTACTATGCGATACCTGGTAGCCTTCCTAGCTAACCATCGCCTGTCCCCTGCATTCAAGTGTTTAGGAGCCTCTCCTTGCTCCAAAATGTGCATGATATCTTCTAAGTCCTCCTTGCCTTGCTGAAGTGGAAGTTTGATGGCCACTGCTCCCACTATTGACTCATTTAACTTCGATGATGCTAGGTGGTCTGCATCCTTGTTCTGGTCTCTTGTCACATGATGTACTTGTGCCTCCCTAAATCTCCTCATAAGAGCTTTGGCTTCTCTCATTTTAGTAGAGAGACTGGCATTTTTGCAAGCCCATGTACCTTGCATTTGCCTTACCAAAATCATGGAGTCACCAAAAGCATTTAATCTCTCAATTGAATTATCCAAGCACCAACAAAGGCCATGAATTAGAGCTTGATATTCTGTATCATTGTTGGAGTGGACATCTTCTAGAGTGATCCCTTCACAATGGATCCTCTCTCCCAATGGAGATAAGACCACGATGCCTGCAGCTGCCTTATCCTTGGTTCTCTTGTATGCTCCATCAAATTAGAGGCTATAAGCATTGACCAGAGCCTCTAGAGATGGAGGTGGTGGTAGTTTATTTCTCTTAAAATGGAAAACTTTTTCATAGCACTTGTTTGTTAAAATTTCGGCTAAGCATGCTCGAGTTGTTATTTTAACCTATATTGTATAATCAAACTCTTTAAGTCGCACCACCCACTTTGCTATTTTGTCAGAGATTTCCATATGTTGTAGTGCATAGGGAAACATATCCTCCACAGTGATAATTACAAACCTCTTTGGCAGCAAGTATGGCCGAAATTTGGTTACCGCAAACATGAGGGCTAACACTAGTTGTTCCATCAGGGTGTAGGCCTTCTCTGTGTTTTCCATGAGGCGGCTAGCAAAATACACAGGCCTCATAAAGGATGTTTTTGGATCTTTTTGTAGGAGGGCAGCACCAATGGATTCTTCTCCCACACTAGGGTTTACAAAGAATGTTTCTTCCCAACAAGGTTGGAGGATTACAGGGAGTGACCCTGACATTTTTTTTATCTCTCTAAAATGCCCATCACTTTCTTCACTCCAAACAAGCGTCTCTTGACGAGTCAGCTGTTGTAGAGGAAATATCACTTGGGAGAGTAAGTGTATGAATCTACTCAAATATCTTAGCTTTTGCAAGAAAGAGATTAATTGTTTGATGGAAGTTGGGGAAGGTAGATTTAGCAATGTTTCTATATTTTCGGGATCTACCTCAATTCCATCAATGGACACTACATGCCCCAATAGTGTTACCTTGCATTCCCCAATGTGACATTTGTCCTTGTTTAGTTGTCCACCCAGCTTAGCTAAACGAGTAAATCCTTCATCAATCTTGCCAAGATGCATACTTTTGGAGCTGTAAATACAAAAGTCATCTATGAAAACCCTTATGGACTTACCAAAGTAAGGTTGGAAGACCATATTCATGAATCGTTGAAAGGTGGTTGGAGCGTTGGTGAGACCAAAAGGCATGACTCGAAATGCAAAACAGCCCCATGGTGTGATGAAAGTAGTCTTTTTCTGGTCGTCCTCTGCAATGCGTATTTGAAAGTAGCCGGAGTAGCCATCACACACTGTGTATCGCTCATGGCCTGCTACTTCATTTAGAATCTCATCTTGAAATGGGAGAGGGAAGTGGTCCCTTTTTGTTGCAGCATTTAGTGGCTTGTAATCCACGCACACTCGCCATTTACTGTTCTTCTTTGGCCTCACCACTACTGGGGAGACCCATTCTAAATCTTCTATTGGGTATATGAATCCTGCTTCTAAGAGTCTCTTCACCTCGGACAATAGTGCATTTTGTTGAACAACTCCTAATCTTCTTAGTTTTTGTACTACTGGCTTGCTCCCTTCTTTTAGATGGATATGATGCTTCACTGCAGTGACACCTGTAATGTGAGTGTAATCAGAAATAAACAATGATGCATGCTTCTTGAGAACATTTACATAACCCTCCCTTTCTTCTTCCTTTATATCCTTGGATAACATCTTCTCTAGGCTAGCATCCCACACATTCTCCATTTGGCTCCTTGGGTTGTCTTCTGACGAGGTAGTTTCCTTTATGGTGACGCCCATGACTTCGAGAGTGCTATCACTCTCTTCAGTTGAACTCTCTTCCTCGTCCATGGATGAGGAGCATCTACTTGAGCTCCACTCATCAGCTGACGTCTCTAGTTCAAGGTTCTCTTGTCGCCCATTCTTCAAGTTATAAACCACCTTCCGACTATGGCCACCCACACGAGGCCTCAACTCCAAGTCTCCTGTTTCCCAATCTTGCCTAGCTCCTATACCCATGAGCCAAGGTCATCCTAAAATAAGGGGGTATCCTTCTCCCTTCACTGGCATCACATAAGCATCAACCTCTGTAGTGATTCCAAAAACAGAAACTCTCAAAGCTTTCACTACACCCACACAAGTGACAGAGACATTATTGGCCATTTTTTCCTTAAAGTTTGATGATTCCATTACCTGTAAACCCAATTGATGCATTAGCTTTTCTGTCATGACACAAACCTTTGCTCCACTGTCAATGTAAGTTTTTGGAATCTGTTGTCCCTTGATTTGAGCCTCCACCAAAGGCACTATATCCTTGAGACCATAGGCTTTGATTACACTTACTAGCTTAGTTCGCTTTGCCCTCGTGCTCACCATTTTTGGCCATTGTCGTCGCAGCTTTGGGGAGATATGAAGTAGTTGTGGCCAAGTAATCTTTGGTCCTTGAGAACTCACATCAGCTGTCAAGTCATAAGGTTGTGCCCGAGATCCCATAGGGAAATGAGAGATGTCAATTTGAGACCTAGTACGGGTCTTTCTCTTCTTGGCTTCATCTTTAGTTTCCCGAGATGTACTTGCTTCATTGCTTGCATCCTTGCTTGTTTCTTTACTTACTTCATCTTGGACACGCACACGCTTGATAGGCATTGTAGCCACTTCATCTATCTTCATCTTCCCTTTAGCTATTTCTTCCTGGTTGCTTCTGCCCTTGACAACCTCCTCCATCCTTATGATGCTCACATTTGGTTGAGTAGCAGGGGCTTGAGCTTGAGCACGAGGTGGCTGCAAAATTTGAGGTTGCGGTTGCTCTTGTGCTTGAGCTCTAGCACGGGGAGGACTTACTTGTTGTCGAGGACCTCTGTCAGGGTAGTCATATCTTTTGGGATGAGGGAAATTATACATGCCATGGCCATTTTCTCCACAATTGTAACACAACATTTCCCTTGCTTAACGTCGTATTGGTGGCCGATTCCCACCATTCCCCTCAATAGGCCTTCTTGCACCCTGCACAAGATTTACTCTCAAACCCTCTAGCTGGTTTGTGAGATTGTTTATTTGTTGGAGCATATCTTCTTGTTGACCTCTATTGAGGTCTGGTGCATTAGGCACATTTGGAGGTACGTGAGAAGCTTCCATAGTTGTGATATTGCCTCCCAAAGCTAGCTGGCGAGCTTGGGCTTGATAGAGAATCTTTTGATTCTTTTCCCTATCAATCCTTAAGGCATCTTCAAAAGTATTTGGAAATTTTCTCTTTACCTTCTCCCTTACCAAGGGGTACAAACGTGAGATAAATCGATCCTTTTGGAGGAAATTGGGAGCTCGCTCACCAGGTTTTAGTGAGTCTGACCATTGCCCCCAAAGTTTTAGAAAACCTTCCTCATAGGTTGCATAACCATGAGGGTCAACTTGATGAAGGGACAGAAGCCGTTGCCATAGTTCTTCTGCCGAATTGGCTTGTTGAAATCTTCATAGGAAAGCCGCCTTCAATCCCTCCCATTCAGCTCTTTGGGTTGGATCTAGAGCCTGGAACCATACCCTAGCTTCTTCTTTGAGCACCAAAGGAAAAGCTCTCAATTTCAATGCTTTGTCATCCCTCCCAGAGACAAGAAAAGCCATCTCCAAGTTATCCAAAAAATCCCCAGCATTTTCTCCACTACGCCCAAAAAACTTAGGGAAAGCCATGATAGGATGGGTTGCCTTCCTCAATATAGCACAAAGATAAAAACGTCTAGGCCCAAATCATATCTTATTAAGGGTAGAATAAATGGATTGATAGATGCATTAACCTCAGCTAGACGACAAGGGCCTAGTAAATTCCTTATGACATTTTGGAACCTAAGCTTTGTGCTAGCTCTTATATGCACAGTTTGTCTAGCAAGAGGTTGGATAGGTCCATATAAATCCCTATGATTTATGGAGTGTGCTTAAAGAAAGATGAAGATGTTAACATCAAAAGATACATTATACTCCAAAATAGGAAATATTATAGGGTTAGGGGACAACAATATCTCTCTCAACCTCTCAGCTCCAAAATAGAAGACCAATCTTTGTTGGAAAAAAATATTTCTATCAATGCGCACATTCACCCTAATATTCTGAACTGATTGAAAGTTGTAGAAAATGGGATTATTCATTTGTGAATTAACTACAAACTTCCATGAAGCACTTCATTGAAGTTCAGCTCTCTTGGATCCCACCATTTGAGAGATGCAAAGAATTTGCTCACCAGTGATTAGCCTAGCTTTGGTGTGACCATCTTCACCTTTGTAGAGTTCATAGCGTTCAATGGCTACCTTCTCAACCACCTTGAGCCTTCTTGCTAGTAGTAGTTGGAGTGCATCACCATATGTAGCCTCTTGCCAATACCGCACACCATTGATGTGTAGCTCCCGCTCCAAAACCTTATTAATACCCGAGTTTGAGAGTGCTTTCACCACCTGAAGTCAAGGCTTCAAAGGAAGTGTCTTCACACTAGCCACGAAGTACTCAACACAATGCTTTGACCTAGGGACTTGATGACTACAAGATTTTCCTTGAAGCAAAGAAGGGTGTATGTAGTTAACTCTCTTTACCCGCATACATGCCGTTTGTCGATAAAGACGCTTCTTCTCTCGAGATTCTTGGGAAGACCATAGTGGAAGTCTTGGAGAATTTGATGGACCTTCCTTCATAGGATTGGTAGAGCGCTGCTTGAGAACTCCTCCGTGGGGGCACCAATTTATGACGAAGGAAATTTGGATGGCGGCCTCTACACCAAAACAAACTCCATTGTGCCACAAAGGAAATGAGATGAGGGCACCACCTAGTCTTGGAAGCGTGGACTAGGACCGCTATGCAAAGAGAGAGAGAGAGAGAGAGAGAGAGAGAGAGAGAGAGAGAGAGAGAGAGAGAGAGAGAGAGAGAGAGAGAGAGAGCTATCACTATGAATGAATCATTAACCTCAATGTGTGTACAAGGAATGGATAACTTCAAGCACTCCCAACACAAATAGCATGTAGATTACTAAACAACAACTCAAGATTTAGCCAAAATCACATCAAGCACTCTCACACACACATAAAATACCTCTCTTAATTAACATAAGTAAGAGGAGGGGAGGTTACTAGCATAAACAATTTGCACTCTAGAATGTGCAAAGAATAGAGTGAATGAATGAGCTTTATGGGCTCATGATGAGTGATACAAATACTCAATGAGGCTGAGGGAGACTTGAAATAAGAGAGTGATTAGGAGTGAGGTTAAGATCCAAGTGCAATTTGTATAAATGAAGCTTGATTAGGGACATTCCACCAATGAAGAAGCTCCTTCCAAGTGATTTGTTGACCTATTTGCAACTAATTGACTCCATCATCACTTGTGTTGTCTTCACTCCTTCCTCCATAGCTTGAGTCCAAGAGCTTCCTTATTTTAAAATGTAAAGAATCTACATAAAATCAAGGCATATCTAGTAATAATAAAAAGGGGTTGAATGAAAACTTATGAATTACAACAAGATTAAGCATGATTTGAGAGGTGATTAGAAGAGGAATTTGTGATGGTTTTATGAGCTTGAGAGAGAGGAGGAAGGAGGGGAGGGTGAGAAGACTAATGGCTGATTTTTAGAGAAGGACTCAATGTGGAAAAGGAAGGGTGTGTGTGTAAAGGTAGAGGGGGTGGTCTCCACCACAGTTGAAAAAACTGGCGTCCGCCATTTTGGACATATCTCTTAGACCATAGATGCAAAATTATAAAACAAATATGGTCAGAATCTCCAGCTCATGAGCTACAACTTTGATGAAGACAACTTTTCTTGGATCGGAGTGGAAGTATTTTTTAAAAATCCAGCAAAATCATGTGTCTGTTTCCTTCCTTTACCAAGTCTTCCACCTGGGTCCCATCTGTTTGAATCATCATATGGCTCCGAAGCCATGATGATATGAGCCCCTCATGACCCTTGAATCATGGGTGCATGGCTCCCCAAACGCATCATATCTTTTCTTTTCACATTTGCATATTTTCCCTTCCCTTTACCATTAGGTTCTACCTTTCACCTCCTATGAACTAGTCAAGGAAAAATTCCCATCAAATCATTGTTTTTGAATTTTTCCAAGAGGTTGTTCCTCACTCTTTCTTTTATTGTAAACCTCTAGAAGCAAGGAAAACCAACAAAATATAGTAACCAAAAAAATTGTGATAGGCTCGAATCAGTGCCATTTGACCGTTGGGCGACTAAAAATTGGAAAGTGTGTCCATACTGGTACTGCACTGATTTCCAGTCTGGTTTGACCATACTGGTACTGATTCTAAGGTCAGCCTGATCTGGTCCTTCTAGTACTGGTTCTGAAGTTGGAACTGTTTGCATATGAAAAAATCCTAAAATGTTTGATTTCGGTAACTCTTGATCAGCAACCTCTAGTTCCTTGGTACCTTGTTCTAGCCCAGTTTCTCTGGTCTCTAAATAATAAAGCTTGATCTTTGCTCCATTATATACTCCTGGAAACATTAGTCCAGATAAATCTTTCAGTCTGACTGTGCCATTGGAGAAGACCCAGTCTACCTCAAAAGGTCCTGCCCAGGAAATCTTCAAGTTTGGCTTCTTTGGACCCACCAGTCTAGACTGATATAGAAGCACTAAGTCTCCTTTTTGGAATTCTCGAACTTTAATTCGGCGATCATGCCAGTTCTTCCTTCGTTGTTGAACAATTTCTTGTTCCAATATAGCCCTTTGCCTGAGTTCATCTAATTGCATCAGTTCATCTAGCCTCTTCTTAAGATTATGGTTGAAGTCTAATCCATACTTCACAGCCATTCTCAGACTGGGGATCCCAAACTCCATAGGAACCACAACTTCAGTACCATACACCATTCTGAATGGTGTCATTCCAGTAGTTACCTTATAAGCTGTCCTATAAGCCCATAGAGCAGTCTGAAGTTTCAAATCCCACTGGTCTTGTTTCTTTTGCACCACCTTAGTGAGAATAGTCTTTATTGTCTTATTGCTACTTTCATCCTATCCATTGCATCTGGGATAGTAAGGAGTAGATTTCCGATGCTTGACTGAAAGCATATCCAGTAGGATTTCCATAGTGTCATTGATAAATGTGTTCTTTGATAAGTCACAATCTCTACTAGACATCCATATCGGCAGATAATATTCTCAAATAGAAACCTTCCAGTTGACTTGGATGTGTTGTCAAGAAGAGCCTTAGCTTCAATCCACTTGGTAACATAACAAAGTAGCCATTACTATGTACTTGTTCTTCCTGGCAGTCACCTTCTTAAAAGGTCCCATAAAATCCAGTCCCCATTTCATGAATACTACCAATGGTTGTAATTGCATTAAGGGAGTCATATCTGCAGCTATTGGTCGGCCCATTCTTTGGCATATGTCACAAGTTTTACAAAAACTTCTGACATCAGCAATCAGTGTTTGCCACCACAGACCTGCTTGCAAAATCTTCTTGTAAGTTACTTCGTTGGAAAAGTGTCCACCAGACTCAACATTATGCGCTTCTGAAATCACTTGCATTCTTCCTTCCATAGGGACACATCGTCAAAGTATACCATCTACACCCAATCAATAAAGTAATCCTCCTATGATAGTAAATTTCAGGCTTTTTATGATCAGAGCTTTTTTCTGATTCTGCTTGCAATCCTCTGGAAAGGCTCCTTGGGAAAGGAATTGATAAATATCATACCATTCAGGATCCACTGACTCTTTTTCCTCTAACTGAAATAAATCATCATCCACTGGTTCATCTCTCAAGGGTGATTCTGAATATCCTTCCGTACTTCTTGAAAGAAAATCAGCTCCACAATGGTTTTGGCCAGGCTTATGGAAAATTCTGAATTCAAATTCCATAAGGAACATCATCCATCTTATCAGTCTGCCTTGAATAATGACTTTGTTAATCAGAAACAGAAGAGCTTGATGGTCCACATAAAAATGGACTAACTTTCCCAATAGGTAATGCCTGAACTTTGTGGCGCTAAAAACCATTCCGAGGGCTTCTCTCTCAGTAGTCGTATAGCCTTGTTCAGCCTAACTGAATCTGCGACTAGCAAGATAAACTAGATAGTCTGTTCTGCCATCTAGCTGAGCTATTTCCCCCATTGCCAATCCCGAAGCATCTACATGTGCATGGAAAATAATATCCCAATTCGGCTGCCTAAGGACTGGTTTACTGGTAATGGCTTTTTTCAAATTCTGGAAACTCTCCTCACACTCAGCAGTCCAGTTGAACTTACTGGTCTTCTTTGTAAGCTCATATAGTGGTACTGCTTGAGAAGCAAACTTGTGTACAAATCTTCTATAGAAATTCACATAACCCAGGAAAGAACTCAACTCTAAAGCAGTTCTGGGTGCTTTAGCTTGCTGAACACACTGGATTTTGTCATTGGCCATCTCTATTTCATTTTGCGGGAAACCACATGTCCCAGTAGTAGCTGTCCCTTCCAGACTAGAAACACAGATTTGAATGGATTCAATCAAATCCGCTTCTCCTGACAGCGTTTAAAAACCATTTCTAGTAATAGAATGTATTGTTCCTCATCTGAATAGACAGTGAAGTCATCCATGAAAATGGCGAGGAACCAATGAAGAAATTCATTAAACATCTCCATCATACACTGCTGAAAAGTAGCTGGTGCATTGCACAGGCCAAAAGGCATCACCAGATACATGAAATCTCCCGACTCAATGATGAAAGTGGTCTTGGCTCTATCTTCAAGAGCGATCTGTAACTGGTTATCGCCGTTATAACCATCCATGAAGCTATACATATCATATCCTGCAATCTCATCAAGCAACATATCAGTAAAAGGTAAGGGAAATGGATCCTTAATGGTCTGGGCATTTTGTTTCCTATAGTCGACACAAACTCTCAGTTTTCCATTCTTCTTGGGAACGATGACTATGGGAAATAGCCAATCACTGCTTGCCACTTCCGTAATGAACCAAGCCTTGAGAAGATTATCAATCGCCTCCTTGACCTTCTTTGCATAGCTGGGGTTCATCCGGTATCTTTGCAATCTTACTGGCCTAGCATTCGGTTTCAGTGGTATTCGGTGCTGACAGACTTCAGGATCTACTCCCTTCAGATCTGTATGTTCACAGGCAAACACATCTTTATATTTCTGGAACATTTTTTGTGCCTTTTCCTTCATTGCCGGGTTGAGGTGCTTGTTAACCTTGATCATTATAGGATTTTCCTCTGATCCTAGGTTCCACTCTTCTACTTCTTGGTCATCTGGAAGCAACCAGTTTGGTCCGCCTCCTTTTCATTTGGTCGATTCTTCAGCGTAATCCGAGGATGGTCCATTTATTTCTGAATCATTATTCTGATCCAGTGGGTACTCTTCAAAACATACTAGTTCCCCTACTATACCAGTATTAGCTGGTTCCACCATCCTTCTAGTTAGCTGAACTATTATTTCCCCTGTATTGACTTCGGTAAACTAATCAGGGAATTGTATCTTTTGCTTGTCAGCCTGCTCTTTGTTCAGCAAGAGTGCATTCAAGTCTATTTCTACCAAAGGGAATATGTTCATAGCCGCTAGCATTCGCTCGATCTTCTTGGCTCTGTACTTGTGACACAACTCCTTCAGCCTCAGTTCCTTTTTCCAGCTCCTGGTATTGTTGGTCTGGATTTGGATTCTGCCACTAGCCCCTTCTATGGTCAATGTTTGGTTTGCATAGTCATGAACAGCATGTGATGTTCTCAACCATGGGTTCCCTAGTAGCATTCCATATGCTCCCTGCACATCCAGGACTAGGAAACTGGTTTTGAATTTCTCCCTCCCAACTCTTATCTGCATGTTTTCAATCATACCCGTCGCATGTATGACTCTATGATCTGCCATTCTTAATTTGAATGGTGTTGGTTTCATATTACTGATACCCATTCTTTGCTAAAGATGGGCTTCGATTATGTTGACTCCTGCCCCTCCATCTAGGATAACGCTTGTGAGAGGTTCCCACTGCTTCCTGACCTTGTAGTCTACCTGAATAAGTGGAACTTCATCATCCCGGACAGTCGTCACGTCCACTGTTCTGGCCTCTGCCTTAGCCTTCCTGTGCTGTCTGATAAAGTTGGCCACCTCAAGCAAGGTTTTTCTTATATCCTCCAGCTCTACAGTCAGCTTCTGGATTCTATCACAAATTTTCACCTGAATTTCTTCTCTTTCTTGGTCAGACTCATTATCAGAGCTTGAAGAACTAGTATCTTCACAGTGCCATTCTTCTTTTGCAGTGCTTCCACTCTTTCCATCCATTCCCATTTCATCAGCTAGTCCATGTACCACAGCCAGCATGGCCTTTGTCATGGCTGGTACTTACTGATCTTTATCAGTCAATTAGCTGATATCCTCTGAATGACTCTTGCTTCGGAACTCTCTGGTTGCTCTGGCAGCTTCTTAGCTAAATCCTCTGTGATTTTAGCTGCTAGTTCCCTCTACTCTTGCCACTCATCTACCACCTTCTCTTTACCTTTGGCCTTCCAAACTTCTCTTTGTTGAGCCCACTTGCTGCTGTTCGGATTGACTAGTACTTCTGAAATGTCTGGGATTTCTTCAATGACTACTCCCTTGCTCCTGGTAACTACCCTGACTGGGACTGGCTCTGGTGCCTTAGCCTCAGTAGTAGTCGTTACAGGTGCATCTGGACATTAGGCTGCAAAATGACCATACTTCCCACAAGTATAGCAATTCATGCTCCTATTCTGGAAGTTTCCTCTTCCTCTGCCTCTTCCCATTCCTGGTTGGTATCTGCCACGTCCCTGACCAGTACCACTGGTACCTGGTCTTTCCTCTTGAGCTACCTTGACTGGTTCTTCCTTCACTGGTTCAGTGTAGGCAACCACTGATAGATCCTTTCCTTTCTTAAAGTGGTGAATTCTGATGCCACAATTATTCCATAGGTGACCAAAGGCCTTGCAGTAGGTACATTGTGGACATTCAATGGAGATATGGTCCTTGGATTTGCATCTTGAACACCAAGTCTCCATCTTTCGAACTGGCTGTCTTGTGTGGCTAATTTTTGCAATCTGCCTAGCCATCTCTTCAATTTTCTTGGTCCATGATCCCTTCTTTGATTTCTCCTTTGCTCATTCATTGGAGCTGCTCTCGGAGCAACTAAACATTTCACTAGAATCAGAAGTTTCAGTAGCAGAGCTACTGCTACTGGTCCTTCGCTTCTTGTGGCTCTTTTCCTTCTTAGCTTGCTATTCTAGTTTTAATGCCCTTTGGACCAGATCATTGAATTTTTATGTAGGAGCTGGTACCTCTTGCTCCCTAAGCTTCTTTCTTCTGAACCCATTCAGGAACCATGCCCTCAATCTCTTCTCAAATGGCGGTTCTTGCAACTGCCTGGTTAGCTCTTTTATCTTTTCCACATAGGTGCAGACTGACAAATTCCTCTGTTTGATCTTATCTAATTCACAGAGAATATCTTTGTCCCCTCTATTGTCGGAATATTCTAGCTTGAAGGCCTTAAGCAATTTGTTATATGATCTCAACTAGCATGCAGGGTAATGGTAATACCATTTCCTCGCTGCCTCCTTCAAGGTTTGTGGAAAATATTCCCCCCAATCATCTTCATCAATGTTTTTTAGTTCAGCATACTGCTCGAAAGCTTGTATGTGAACATCTGGATCATCCTTTTTTCCCCCTTTGAATATTGGAAAGGAAATCTTCAGGGAAGCTATGTAATCATTTTGATTACTACTGATCCTGCCACTTCTCTTCTTGGCTTCAGAATGACTCTTGGGAGCCTTCTTGCAATTGTCAATGTCACCATCCCAATCAATCTCTATCTCTGTCTCTGTCTCAGTGTCAGTGTCTTCTCTGGTTTGTCTGCTACAAGTACGGTGACTTCCCTTACTACCCTTGGTATCCTCATATCTCTGGCGAGACTGAGAATTCTTGGAACTATTTGCCTTCCGTGCTTCCCGTTCTGCCCGTCGGCGTCGAGAATGACTGGAGTGCTGTGAGTCCTGCACCTCATCAACCTGACTATGATCCTCCTGAGCCTCAGTTTTAGTCATATTCTCTTGCTTGGGGTCAGGCTCTCTTCCTGACTCCTCAGGAATGGGGTCCACACGAATGGTAGATTTCCGGCCACGATTGGATTTTGGTGCCATTCCTGAAAACTTCAAACTCGCAGAAGAGTCTTTCAGTCAACGAGCTTCAGCTCGAGCCACCGTGATCGCCAAAATGGAATTGGAGCTGATCTCTTGAGATAGCTAATTCCAGTGTTGGAAGATTTCAGCTACTAGTGTGGGAAGATTTCAGACAGCAGACTGAACAAGAATCAGAGACTAGACTGGAATGTGGATACTGAAATAAGAATTAGACTTATGCACTAGAAATAAGGTTCAGATTCAGAAGACTGGACGAGAAGTGAGTATAACTGAAATATATGCCATGATTGGGATTACAGATCAAGATTACAATGAATATGATTTACAGAGAGAAAGTACAGCCAACAATACTACCAATGATTCTCAAGTACAAGTATAGCCAAGGCGCTAACCCAAATGATAATAACTGCCAGCCCGATTACAATGTAATGGGCCCTATTTATACACTTCGGGTTTATTGTAGTAATTACTAAGTAATTCGCTGCCTATCTTCTAAGAAGAAGTTCCCACATAGTGAACTATTGTTAACCCTCACGGCACATGGACACCCTATGATCTATAAACGTTGTATTATTTAGAGTCAGGTACCGGGCTTGTCGGTCCAATAGGAAAAGGGTAAGAGTGATCGTCGATGAGAGGCGCACTCTAACTGGGACATTCAAGGGATTAGTTGGCTAAGCATGGGCGCCCAAGTGTGAATGGGGTGAGCTCCTATAAAAGCCAACTAAACCTAATTTTTACTCATTCTCTCATTTGTGCAATTGAAGAGTGCTCTTGCTCCATCTCCATCTTCTTCTTCTTCACCTCCTCGTGTGTGTGTGTGTGTGAGAGAGAGAGAGGGAGAGTGTGTGTGCGATCGAGCATTACGAATGCACGACGGCGGCGAAGCGGTTGAGCGCGGCACGACTGCAGCTTCTTCTTCATCGCGGCGAGGAATCCACCACGAAGGCGAGCGTAGAGCGGTGAGTGACACACCCTTTGTTCTCTTGAGCTTGCTAGTTTAGGCTTGTTGTGTGCTTGGAGCCGTTTGTGGCTCGCACACGGTGTATTGGCAAGTCCCTTGCTTCAACAGTGTGGCAAGGAGCGCACAGTTTTGGCGCCGCTGCCGGGGATATGCCCTACACTAAGCTCGGTTAGCACTTTACGCTTTCTTCTGGTGCAATTTCTATCATAGGAAAGGCAGGGAAGGAGTGTGTGGAGATTTCTGTTTTTTGCGTTTTCTACATTTGCTGTCAAGTATCAATTTCTGCTATTGTCTGCGTTTTTTCAATTTCTGCAATTTCTGCATTTTCAAGTTCGGCGTTTTCAATTTTTGCAATTTTCTACATTTCTGCGTTTTTTTAATTTTCTGCAATTTCTGCATTTTCTACATTTTTGCGTTTTTTCAATTTCTGCGTTTTCTGCAATTTCTGCATATCTGCGCTTTCAATTTCTGTATTTTCTGCACCCAAAAAAAAAAATTTCTGGAGAAAAAAAATATTTTCTAAAAAAAAAAAGAAAAAAAAAATCGGAAATTAAAACCGCGAGTGAGCGGGCGGCGAAATTTTTCGAAAATAAAAAACGTGACTCTTTAAACGGACGGGTTGGTTTGTATAAAAGGTAGATCGGGATCGGGAAGCCCAAGCCCAGGCCCAGGCCTCAGTCCTCAGTCTTATGATATATACTATACTCACTCTTATATATATACCCTACTCCCTCAAGAGAGAATCAGAGCATGCGGGACAAGTCCTCCACTCTCCTCCTTTCTCTTCCCACTTGCACCCTTAGACTTTCTAGTTTGGGCCTAGTTCCCTACTGGAAATTGACAGTTTTAGGGATTCCGAGGGCATAGAGTGACCAAACGGAGGGCTGTAAAGCACGGCACAACCCTCTGACCGATATGCTCGTTTCGAGCTATCACACGGCCCATTCCACGACACGCTCTAAAAAATCTAGCAAAAAAACAAACAAAAAACACGTTAAAAACTAGTCACAAGGCCTCCTAGAGCAGCTTTTCGACACCTTAGGGTATCAGAAGCACATGCACTTACGCTCTGGGCGGGTGCTAGAACACGAGCATATTGAGGGTGCCTCTGTTCATACGGACACCCATTACCCATCCACGATAAGCTCTAGACCCTCAGCGGGGACACAAGGTAGCACCACCCAAAACCCTAAAATAGCCGCTAGTGATTCCTCCTCCGACTCAGAAATCATGGAAGCATACCCTACCCAAAACACTGAGAGAGAAGGCCATGCACCTCCCGAAGCTCCACAGCCTAGTACTAGTATGTTTAGCCGTTTCATGGAAACATTAGGTAGAGCTACTCGCTCGGAACCTGATGCAAATGAAGCACACGAAGGGGGTGGGGAAGTGGACTCTCCTTTCACATCGCACGTGGACCCCACACCCCCAAAGAGTGTCCATGTGGATATCCTGCCAACTTCTTACCAAGAAGGCCCTGTTGAGCTGCCTCCTTCAGAAGTTCCCTCTAGAGTACCGTTGGTGACAAGTAAAACCACGGGGAGCAACATTGCTTCTACCTCACAAGAAACCATTAACACGTCGACTCGAGAAGGATTGTTCATTAATGATCATTGGACATACGACCTCCACACTGAGGTGTTGACGGATCTACACTCTGGCCACGCCTACCATGTAGGATGGATAGAGATTGTACAATCCACCTCTAGTGCTACGAGCATCGAAGATCAACAGAAAATGATCTGTAATGTTATCCATGGCATTATTCAATCAGAAAGGCAAAACCGAGGGGTAAATATACTCTCAATTGGCCCCATGAGATTTCTGGATACGAGCAAGGCTCAACAGCCTACTCTATCACAAATGGAGACTCCTCTAATGAGCCCCATGGACCCATTTTACATCATTTCACCTGGGGTCTCTATGCAATCTGAGCCTCCGAGCGACAACTTTAGCTTCCCTAACTTGGCTCAACCCTCTATTAAGGAAAACACAGTGCTCACTACAGGGATAAGCCTGACAGAGAATGTACCGATGACATCTACGGTTAGCGCAGTGCCACTACCTAGTGTCATAGTACCTAATATGGGGCCTTGACCATATGTGCCTCTAGCCCCTTATGCACACATGGCCCCCACACCTCCAATTGTACCACTTGCTTATGCTCCTCGAGTGCCGCTCCCTAGCTCTTATCCGAGTGGACCTATGCCCGGTTATGTTCCATATCCTGCATCATCCACACATATGCCAAGACCGGTACCCGTTCCTCTCCCACATATGATTCCAAGAGTACCTCCACCGGCCCTGCCTCCTCACATAGGTGACTTGGCAGCGTTTGCTCAAACCATAGGTTGATCTATCGCGGAAAATATGTGTCATGCATCTGATAGAGAGCCTAGAAGTAAGGCAGTACAAATTGCCAAACTCACGCAAAAATTCAATGGGGACGAAGATGCTAGAAAACACATTGAAGTGTTTGAACAAGTATGTGATTCCTTAGGGGAACGCAACGAACTACATAAGTGCAATGCCTTAAGCTTGACATTAAGTGGGAAGGCTGGAGATTGGTATAGGACCCTAAGGGTGGACGAGAAAACAATCTACCCTACCCTTCGAAGGTTGTTTCTAAAGGAGTACATACGAGAAGGTGTGCTTTGGGGTGTAGCATCTCAGCTACAGAAGGCCGAACGTAAGGAAGGAGAGTCAGTAAGGGACTTCATTAGTCGTCTAAAGCACTTAAACTCTCGCTGCCCTGTAAATGAGCGCTTCAACAATAACTAACTGCTTGATCGATTCATTCGAGGGTTGAGGAATGAAGGAATCTATAATGGACTAGTGATTAGAGGTATCACAACCTGGGAAGATGTCACTGCCAATGCAATCCAATTAGAGGACAACTTGATGATAGCAGGCATGAGGGTGTCTACTGACACGAGATCCACTAGCTCACAAGCCATTGAGTATGAACCCATGACTGCAAAGCCCATTGCCAATGAGCCAAAGGTATTTGAGACATTCTTGACAAACCTCACCAAGGCAATCCAAGAGTCTCTTAAGGATAATCGACCCCCTCAAAATAATCACATGTATCCAAGAAGGGAGCAACAATGGTGTTCCATTTGCTTAGGTCCACATAGCACTAGTGAGTGCCCTACGTTTAGAGTAAAATTTAATGGAACTTGCAACGCATGTGGTAGGTATGGTCACCAAGCTAAGGATTGTTTAATGATCAAACGCATTATGGCAAATAGACCACATGTAGCCTGGACGGATGCGCCTCCAGCTCCTGTATTGATGCCTACTCCACCTGTTGAGCAACTACCGCAACACATGGTCCCTAGACCTCAAAATGTTGTACAAGCTACACCGCTACCACCTCCTGTGCTAGGACCGCAGCCCCCGCATCCAAGAGTCGCCCCTATGAACCAAGTGGGTTGCGAGCCATCAAATGCTTATGCAGATGGCTGTGAGGAGGAAATAGACACTAGTATTGCCTACGGACTTGATACATTGGAAGAGTGTCCTATATACTACATGGAAGATTATTGGGGGCAAGTCAAGCCGGTTTATCAAGCTGCTGCTCTCGCATCCAGAGGTCAAAATATCAACACCCAGGCTAGGAGGCCACCTCTTCAATGCTACGAGTGTGGTGGACCACATCGAGTAGCGGAGTGCCCTATTAGGCTGCAAAAGAATGCTGCACAGATGCAAGTGAATCAAGGGAGCACGTCTGCAATGCCAATACTCACATGTAATCGTTGTGGCATAGATCACTTGATTGCCCAATGCCCCTATAACCCAAATGCGCCTAAAATCACACCCCTGAATTTGGTCGAAATTGCTAGTGTGACATCGCCAATACCACCCGTCGCACCCGCTTATGCGATTACACGGTCCATGCTTCAAGGGCCAGGACATATCCTCGAAGAGAGAGATACCGCGTCAGTTATCCAAGCAAAGAAAAAGAAGACACGAAGGAAGAAGTCGCAGAATACGTAAAATTCAAAGCCAAGTTCCAAAACAAACATAGGAACAGGAGTTGACCCCGTGTATATGAATGACCTCGAGGATGATTCAGATTCAGTCGAGACAATGGAGACTAGAACCAATACCACAAAGGGAAAGACCGACAAAGAAAACCGTAACATGGAACCAAATGAAAACCGAATAAGAGAAAACCATAAAGAGCCTCTGAAAACACCACAAGTGTTTCCAAATCCAATCCAAGACCCCCAAGATAAACCGCAGGGGCAAAAAGGGAAAAATCGTAAAAAGAAGATTGGGACGTACCCAAACCCAGTAGAAGAGATTAACCAGGTGATACATCTAAGAGGTTTAGTGGAGGAGACTCAAAGGAAACTAGAACCAGAACCCATGCATATCAAAATTCATGACACAGTGTTTCCCACGCAAGTTCATCCACCCCACATGAACCATAGACCGTTAGCCATATCTAGTATCATCCAAGAAGGGAGTGAGGACAGGACATCAGAAAGTGAGCATACACCCTTCTTGTTGGGAAGGATGTTTAACGAAGGAATACCTGATCCCATTGAGGAATATGAGATTCCATCCTCACCAGTTCCTAGTCAAGGACCTACACCCTGCAAAACGCCAATGAATGTTGCCAAACTAGTGGACTTCATGTCTTCTGAGGTCTGAACCACGATCATAGCAAAGCTGTATGGAGATCCTGAGTTATTCCTTGCACTTCGAGCATTCCTTAACGGAGAGCTACGAACGGGATTACCGCAGTTTGCGCAACCAAATAGGCCTGACTCGATTATGATTGATGAGGAAAATCATGTGCAATCACTTGACTTAGATGACACAAGTCTATGATCGAGGTACCCATTAACGAATTAGGGTAGTATTTTGAAGGCGACGAGTCTAATGCGACCCTACCCATCACTACCAAGGGATTAACTATAAAGGGAATTCTTGATGGTGGTGCGGGAGTTAGCATCGTTACAAAAGATTGTTGGGAATCCATGGGAAAACCCCGCCTCAGTGTTACTAACATTGTGGTAAAGATGGCAAATGGTACCATAGCCAAACCTATGGGGATGCTCAAGGATCTTAAGATCAAAGTTCTAGGACACAAGGTACGACATACGTTCATTGTAATGGATTTCTCTAAACACCTTATGTCATATGAAATGATTTTAGGATGACCATTCATGAGGGAAGCACAAATGGTTCATGATTGGTCTAAAAATCATGTCTATTTGCAATTCCAAGACTCTGTCCTTAGAGTGGATTTGGTGACTGGTAAGGTACACCCCTTAGGGAGTAAAACCATTATTGATCATCGCTCTGACACCACAGTTCACTCGGCCCCACTACAATATTGTTACACTTGTAAGAAGGATACAGACATTGGCCAAGATTCTCCTTATATGGATATCCTACTTGGGATGACTGAGTCGGACAATGTGGATTGGGTCCACCTAGCATCAACCATAGACACTTGGGGAAATAGGGGGACGACCTGGGTAACACCTGAGGGGGATGAAATGCATATACCCTTAAATATGCTACAAGCAATGCATATCGCTTCCGACAAGACTCATCCTAATGTAACGAAGAAAACATACAAGTGGGTCCCTAAAGCTTCTTTAGTGACCATAGCTAGTGCTGAAAAACAGAAGCCTTGTAAGAAACGTACCACTCGCTCCAAGAAAAGTAAGAAAATGTTGCGATGGATCCCTAAACGACTATTGGAAGCCCAAGGCTACTATCAAGGAAATGATCAAATCTGGGTGCCAAAACGTAGATTGTGCTCTTACCTATCACCTGACCCAAGTGAGCCCAATCCCGTAGCTCCAAAACGAATCAATGATCATGGAAAGAAAAAAATCACAGAATGCTACACACCCGCTCCCGAGCTAGTTTGGGTACCAAAGAAAGAACGATTTGTTCCACCTAGCTCAGGAAGGGGGGAGTCCCATGAAGATTCTAGCTCATCATGTAATACATCCATAGAGGTAAAAGCTTCTACATAGCCTCCATCTATAGTAGTGGACCTCCATGAAGCTACCAAAGAATCCACACCTCCCAGTGTTCAAGAATCACCTAATGAACCACTTCAAGTTCGATCCTGGGAGAGTACCTTACCACCCTTGCAACTTGACGAGGCACCTAGGGTAATAGCAAACTACTAGCAAAAATCCTCACCTATTACCAACTGGAACAATTGGTTTCAAACGGTGACAAGCTCATTTCAAACGGTATGATCTACCCAAGGAAGGGGGGAGTGTTTGCTGACAGTCATCATTCATTTGTTTCCCTCTCAACCTTTCTCCCTGACCTCTCAATCACCAATCTTAGGGAATGTACATATAAAGCTTTATACTCACAAAAAACAAAAAAATAAAGAGCAAGAGCAATTAGCAAACGAGTATGCACAATAAAAGTCAAAACATTGACTCAGACCTACACATGTCACATCTGGTACAGTGAAGCAGAAACCTATGCCATAAAACACCTTTGATCCTCATCACTTGAGTGATGGAGGGTAGGTAAGATTAGTACGATAGGAGTGTTTCTGTTTTAGAGTTGAGAGATTAGCAAAGTTCTCTTTTCCCACTGATGTGCCTCCTGGAGGTATTCCTTTTGTTTCCTAGTGTGTACAGGAGCGTGTTGCTATTGATAGGATTTGGACCTTCATGGAACCTTCAAATCAAGCACGACCATCAACACAAATAGGTGTTTCTTGTCCATTAGCATTGCCGTTATCTTTTTGCATCCATGTTTGTCTGCTTTGATTGTGATTGGTAGCATAATATTCAACGCATTGGCTTAGTATCAAACATTTAATTCAATGTAATGTTTTGTCATAATCACTTGTTTAGGTGTAAATATCAAGCAGTCCGACTAAGCTAGTTTGACCAAGCTAGGTATTAGAAATCTTCTCTTAATACCATGGGGAATGCCTTCCTAATAAGCAATGGTTACTTAGGTTCTTAATCCGATTTAGGCAGCATTGTATGAAATGTACTAGGGCTTTCTAGTGGGCTTAACCCTAGTGACCTTTAGCTTAAGTATTATAAAGGGAGTTTACTAATGTGATGAGCCTGGGGAGGGTAACAGTGTTATATGGCCCCCCAAAGTTACAAAATTTAAATGCTGAAAATGAACAAGCAAAAAATCAAAGTGCCACAATGTAAAATTTTAAGCTGGAAGAGAAATCTCAGCTTGATTTGGTACTTCACTCACATGTATCGCCTATGGTACTAGAGCCCTAGAGGTTCCCAGTGTGGGCGCTTTTCCTTGAAAAGCAAAAAACCCAAGGCATACAAAATAAGCACACACATCAAATTGAATCAATGTGAAAAGACCTTGGGGGGTCAAAGAAAAAGTAATCAGTCAGGCGATGATTTCATGAGAAATTCCTTTTATGGTAGCTTAACTACAAGGTTTTCTAGATATAGCCTCTAGTCAGCCCTCGAACATCAATACTTGGCTCTCGCGATTAAACAACTTAATTGACCACTGAAAATTAAGAAGCTTACCCATGGTATTAATATTCGATCTCTAGTGCCTTTCGACCGTCAAATTAGCGACCCCAGACTTGTTTAATTTTTTGCCTTTACATCTGTTTATGCATTTGATTACATTGCAATTTAATGTTCATTGCTACCAAATTGTTTGAAATTCTTTTACCAATCAATTTGTCTACCTAAAACTGCATATGCTTTTTAAGAGAATGCAATTACTGTGGCAATGTTGTTTGATTTTGCAGTGACTGAAGAAGGCTAAGGACATTCATCTCAAATGCTCTTCCACCTCGACGAACTAGCTTCAACTCAATAGCTTCCGAGGACGGAATCTACATCAGGAAGGGGGGCATGTTAACCCTCACGGCACACGGACACCATATGATCTATAAATGTTGTATTATTTAGAGTCAGGTACCGGGCTTGTCGGTCCAATAGGAAAAGGGTAAGAGTGATCGTCGATGAGAGGCGCACTCTAACTGGGACATTCAAGGGATTAGTTGGCTAAGCATGGGCGCCCAAGTGTGAATGGGGTGAGCTCCTATAAAAGCCAAATAAACCTAATTTTTACTCATTCTCTCATTTGTGCAATTGAAGAGTGCTCTTGCTCCATCTCCATCTTCTTCTTCTTCACCTCCTCGTGTGTGTGTGTGTGTGAGAGAGAGAGAGAGGGAGAGTGTGTGTGCGATCGAGCATTACGAAGGCACGACGGCGGCGAAGCGGTTGAGCACGGCACGACTGCAGCTTCTTCTTCATCGCGGCGAGGAATCCACCACGAAGGCGAGCGTAGAGCGGTGAGTGACACACCCTTTGTTCTCTTGAGCTTGCTAGTTTAGGCTTGTTGTGTGCTTGGAGCCGTTTGTGGCTCGCACACGGTGTATTGGCAAGTCCCTTGCTTCGACAGTGCGGCAAGGAGCGCACAACTATCCTGCCCTGACGCATGCGCACCTGCCCGGGATTGACACTCCTTGCAATAAGTTACCCACACACACATACACTGCAAGGCAGTGCAAGTTGCTCTCGATCCCCCTAATTTCGCTGCAACTTGTTGAGTCCGCCAGCTATAAACTCACTCACACACACACACACACACACACACACACACACACACACACACACACACACACACACACACACACACACACACACACACACACACACACACACACACACACACACACAAGCCGAAATCCGTCACATTGCCTTCATATAATATCGCTAGAAGGAAATTTAAAAAAATAAAAAAAACTCAAATAACGTTTTTGATATTGGAGAGTGTTCCCACCCTTGCCCCGATTCGGAATCCAATTCATCCCCGTTTCTCTCTTAGTTCACCGAATTTCATTTGCTAACAAAATAAAATAATAAGTGGACTCTTATCAAGGGAAGATCTCCCTCCCTTGATACATCAATCATTTGAAGGAATGTTCTTGAGCTTATCAATGTGACAAAATTGTTGGCGTAAAGAGAACGAGTGAGACTGTGAAAAATGTTAGCTTAAGGATTGTTTTAAACGGCAGATTTTCATTGTTGATAACCATTCAAAAGGGTGTTCACAGTAAATTTTGAGAGTTCATTTGGTTTTTATTGCATGAGAGTTGGCTGTTGTCATGCTAACATCGATCTACCTCTAGTGCAAAACTAAAAACTGAAAAACTCATTAGGATGAAAGCCTCTTTTGTCATGGCAAAAATGAGAAACTCATTTTAAATGCATTCATTGGCCTATGATGGGGATTCGGGTTATGAATGATCACTTCAGAGAGAGTTGAAACTTGATTTCATCATCTTCTTTTCTCTCTTTGATATAAGAATATATTTGCTACTCTAGAGCAAGGTGTGGGTGTGGGCATGGATAGTGGGGGTGATAATTGTGTGAGTATTTGGCTTATGCATGATCCAGTGATTGGATTTATTGAAAAATTCTCTTTGCGTTAAAAGGAAAGTTATTTTTTGGCAAGCATATGAACTTCAAAAGCTATCATTGCTGATGCTTTAATGCTTGGGTAACATTGTGCATTTTGGGCTTGATATTGATTATGCATTTTAGTGCTTGAATTGAATGAAAAATCATTGGAATTGATCTTATTTAGGACAAGAGTGAGCATGAAATGTTTTGGGCTTATGATTGATTATGAATTCCGTTAGTGCTTGTATTGGATGTTCAAAAGCTAAAGAGCACTAATGATTTGAGTCTTTTGTGAAGTGATATGGGTAGGAGTGTGCTTTCATTGATCCAAGAAGGGGTCATCATTGCAAAAGATTGCAAAACTTGGCTAGTTAAAGCCATTCCAATTATTTGGATTTAAAAAAATTGTATAAATGCTAGCTCATAGCTTGGTATAAATGCAAATGTTTTCATTTGAGCTAGTGTTTACCCAACTTTTTTGAGCTTTCAAGTACATATTTTGGCTATTAAGAGCCATTCATTTTCATTTCATCAAGTTGCAGTCATCTCTAGATCATAGATTGCACTAAAAAAATGTAAAATTTCATGTGAGCTAGTTGTTAGCCAACTTTTTGAAAAGCTTTGAAATGATAAATTTGGCTTTGAAGAGCCACTTCACTTCATAAAGTTGCATTATTTTCAGATCTTGGCTTGTTTAAATTCCATATCTCATTGAGCTAGAAATTAATCGACCTTTGAATCATGCACGAGAGATGGTAAACATTGCAAAATTTGCTTATGTAGAAGCATTTTATCTCTCATTGTTGTTATGTATGCATAAATTTGTTACTTTAGAGCATCATGTGTATAACCAAAGGCATTTTTTTCCCTTGGGTTTTTTCCCTTTGGTGAATTCAGGTATGCAAGACCCTAGCTTTAGGTATTTCATTAATGTTTTTTGTGTGGCTTTTTCAATAATTGACTTTTGTAGCTTGTGTTTACACTTAGCTTCAAATCGGCTTCTTCTTTTGCAAATAAAAATATCAAGATTCGTCTCTACAAAGGGGATGCTTGCTCAAGGATGCTCAAAAGAGCATGAATAGGTGTAATCCTTCCATGATTTTGCTCTTTGTTCATCTCTCCATTCTCTTGTTTGGTTTAAGTGAAATTTAGCTTCTAAGCTATGGTTTTTTCATGTTAGAAAGCTACGCATTTTAAAGTTTCAACACTTTTCTTTGTGAAAATTAACTCATCAAAAAATTAGGTTTTATGTATGTTAATCATAGGTAATTGGCCTTCACCTTAGGTTAATGTAGGTTCATTTCTTGCTAGTCTTAGAATCTTAGTGATAGTCTTAATACTCCACTCATTTTTGTCATGACCTAGGGCTATGATTAGGCTTTAGTATTTTTTAGTCAATGCATGGAAAAGATTTATGTTGTGCAAGATGTGGGTATAAGCAATTTGCTTATTGGCGAGGCTTCCTATTCTAAGCAATGTAATGGTCTTTGAAGCTCTTGTATCGTTGCTTGATTGAAGCGACTTGCTCTCTTGTAACTGTACTGTAATCGTAGGAAGAATTGTAAGAATTCAAGCGGCGATGCACTAACAGTAGTTTTGTTGTTCTTCTTTGGGACCCATTTCTTTGCAATTATTGGATGTTTTGTTGCTGACGTTCGTTTGGGAACCCATACTTGACCGTGCTTCGTTTGTGTTTGAAGAGACTTCTTTGGGATCCACCTTTTTGTTGTGTGAGTCCACAGTGGTCTTTGCTTCGGCTCTTGTATGCTTGGTTGGTGACGGGATTCAGGCTTTGAAAGTTGATAATGTGGTTGTTTTGGAATCCAAATGAATTCCTGACTTTTTTGTGCTTGAATCAACTTCTTTGGAGCCCAAACCTGAGTTGTGAAAGCTTGAGACTTTGTGATATTCTTACCCATTCGTGCACGCTTTCCTTGTTTTTGTTTTGGTGTTCGATCTTGTGATTTGTCATTAGAGATCTTTGTCTTCTTGATCCATATCTGTTTTTGGCCGATCTGGCTTTTTGGTATTCAGATTTGTTGAGCTTTTTGGCTTTGACTTGTTGTCCTGTTCTTTTGACCTGTCATGGTTGTTGCTGAAGGGGTTGGTGATAGTGATGGCCTGAGTTGATGATTGGGGATGTCGTAAGATTCATCACTATCTCTACTATCCTCAGCAAGGTTGACTTCTTGTACTTTCCCTTGATTTTTTGGCTGGAAGTGGAAAGTTACTGTCTGTTTGTTCGTGGGTGGTAGTTTCTTGGAGGACTTTTCTAGCCCATTGATTAGAGCATTGTTAGCTCGCTGCTCTGGTCGTATTCCTCCTAGATGAGTCTTTGCATCGTTATTAGGAGCCATGTATGAGGATGCTTGTGGTGGCTGTGTCTTTACCGAGGACTTTGGAATCCACTTTTGATGCACTTTATTCATGTAGCGATGACATTGATTCCCGGGTCGTTGATCTTCTTGAAGCTCGAAGTGTTCTACAGAGTCATAGAACTCGTCGTCTTCTTCATCTTTTGATTCTCCACATTTCTTTGTTTGCTCCTTATGTCGAGAGCTTCTTGATGTCTGGTTCTCTTCGTTTTCCTGAATTACACTTACTGCAAAATAAGGAACGATATCATAGCCATTTTCATCACAAAACTTTGTTGTGGGAGCATCCTCCACGACGCACACGTCCAGAGTAGACAAGATGTGTTCCCATCCAAAAGGCTCTAACTCTTCTTCAGGAAATGGTTCTGGGATATAGTCCTTATCCTCTATAACCCGCTCTAGGATACATTCCTCACGTTTCAAGCTACCACATTGTGAAGCTCCACACATCCATAGTTCTTTAGGCTTACCAAACCAAGCTGGAAGTTCTGATCCTGCTACTGTGGTGGAATCAAACTCCTCTATCGGTGTTCTCATCACATCCCTATAGCTATGGTCCCTCAAGTTTATCTTTGTTATGGTCTCCATATGTCTCAAGTATATATGGTCATAACCCCAATCTTGGACCATTTTCAATTGTCGCATGAATGGTCTTCCCAGAATGATGTCATAGTTGTTCTTCTTGCCAAAGTCAACAACAGCAAAAGTGTGTTCATATTCAATGCCACAATAAGTAACAAGTACTTTTTCTATCAGTCCTAGGGGATTTTCTTTGTGTCCGTCTGCAAGCTGCAGGGTCATTCGTGTGGATATCAAGGCAGGTTTTCCCCATTTTTTTCCAAACCTCTTTGGTTGCAATGGCCACACCAGCTCCACTGTCAAGGATTGCCATAGTTTTTACATTATTTAATTCCATAGGAAGGGTGGTGTTTCCATCTTCTCCCTCGTAATACTCGCCTACCTTGTTTAATGGCACTGGCCTGGTATTTAGTTGAGGCATTTCAAGCTCTTTGATGACTTCCTCGATTTGAGTCATTGGGGTTTTTACACCAAATTTCTCTAGACATTTACCCACATTAGCTCACATGTTTGGTCTTATTCTGAGCAACTCGGCTAACATTATTGTATAGGTGACTGGGGTAGATAGAACATCTACTAGCCCCTTTGAATCGATGGCCTTGTTGGGAGACAGTCTCTGTGATGGGACTGCAACCACATGTGAGTTGGTCTCGTACTCTCCCATGTAGCACGGTAGTGTTCTTAGAGAATGGGGTTGACTATCCATAGATTGTACAAATCCTTTCTTGCCCCAATACGATCGCATGTCTAGATTCATTTGAGATCCAGTCTCAAATTCCTCTATTGGTGGTAGAATTACGTGTGTAGGCATGACACGGATCACATCCTCAGGTTTTGCAACTGGTGGTTCTTGTAAAGCTTGGTCTGTTTGAATCATTTTCTGGCACATTTCAAACCTTTGCTTTTCTAGTTCCGCATCGGGATATGTCATCCACCTGTGTTCTTGGGTTTGGTTGTTTTTGAGCCTCACATCATAGGCTTTCAAGAGGGTATCTAATATCTCATTAACCTTCTCTGCCAACAGAGATCCTCCTGAACTAGCACTTCTCGGTTTCTCATCTGTGGATGGTTCTTCTAGAGGTTTAACCATCTGTGTAAGAGAAGGTGCCTCCTTTTCCTCATGTTGTTTTATCCTCTCCTCATCTTCGGTAAGCTTCTCAGCTAGGGATTTTTGCTCTAGTTCCCTGCGTAGTTTCCTCTTAGTCTTTCTAGCTTTCCAACTATTTCGTTTGCTCTTGGTTTTTTGACTAGGCGCGTCTGTCTTTGGTCCATCATCTGTCTTTGGACTCGTGTCACTTTCCGTGTTCTTTGTCTCTGGATTCTCATCAGCTTTATTTTGAGCTTGTGCTCTCGTAACCACTTGAACTGGTACAACATTTTCATTTTCTGAGCTACTAGGGAGCTGAACAATCCCTGATACATTTGTCCTGATTTTCCTGATTTGGTTTGGGTTTTTCGGGTAATCAGGGCTCAAGTGAGTGATGCGACACTCAAGACAATAGGCATTTACTTCAGTGATCTCTCTATGAGGACATTGTTTGACCAAGTGGTTGTCACGACTTTTGTGACAATCTGTCTCTGGTTGAGGAGATTCTTTCTAGCATTTCCCATTGGCTATAAGCAAGCTTTGACCTAGATAAGCCGCTATTTGCAATGAATCACAATGTCCTTTGGTCCATTTCATACCTTCTTTCTTTCGACTGAAACCCAGGAGGTGGAGGTTGTATCGGCCTCACCGCTCCATGTGTTTCTCTCACATTTTGTTGCTCCGAAGGGTTGTACCCACTTTGGTTGCTATACCACATTGTAGCTCGTACAGGCGTTGGTTTATTTGATGCTTCCATCATTGGCATGTATCTCATGTCTACCTGCATTCTAGCACCTCGCAATGGAGGTTGTTGTCCTAAGACAAGCTGTGGCCTTAAAAACTCCTACTAGTCCTGGCGCATTCCCCGTAATGTATCTAGGTGGAGTAGGTGCTTCTGGAACAGGTTGTACATACGGTTCTATAATAGCACTCCTTCTCCATATGGTTCGTCCATTTTCTCTATTTCACACCACTTTGGCTCTCCCGAATCATACCCTACAAGAGGAATCAACCTCTTGACCAAGTCGTCGATAAGCTTTTCTTGATCAATAGGTGCCGTTGGCTTGGCAATGGACTCACTTATCTGTGAAACACTGTGCTGAGAGGATGTGTCATCTCCTTGACTCTTTAAGTCCTTTTCTTTATTAGCCTCACAATTATCCACTAGATAAAGAGATTCTTTGATCAACTCGTGTAGCGTCATCCTCCTTATCATATGCAGATCCTTCTGAAGGCCCGCATGTCTCAATCCCTAGATAAAGATCAGCATCAGTCATGCTTGTGTAGGTAGTTCTGCTCTCGGACAGAGCTTAACATATCTCTTGAGCCGTAATGATGCTTTGCGTACTGATTCGTTCTCTTTCTGTTTGAATCTATGGATTTGCGAGACCGTGTTGTGAGCAATGCCTTTTGGCAATAATTCTTCAATAAACTCCTCAAACAACTCATCTAGGATCTCAAAATCCCATTTTTCCACCCAGTCGAACCATGTAGCTGCATCATCTTCTAGAGTCAATCCAAATCCCGCAAACTGTGTCGCAAAATCTAAAACTTTCTCTGCTCTAATCACTCTTCTAAAAGCCGCTACGTGATCTCGCGGATCTTTATCTCCAGAGTATTTTCTGTTTACCCATTTCTGGATTTGGGATGGTCTAACTCGTCGATTGTCTACAAGTCTAATCAGAGATTCTCCCAATCCTTCTCCCGTTATCGCTCTTGAAGGGAATCCTAGTGACTCTCTTCTTGGAATTCCTATAGGAATTCTCGTGTTTGGTGGAGGCATTTGTGGTCCTTCATTGACCAAATATCCACCTCTTTCTATTACAGTCTGTGGATTTGTGCTTTCTAAAACTCTGTATTCTCGTCCATACTTGTCGACAACTATAGATCTCCATTGACAGTCGACTCCGTATGTGTAGACATGTAACAGCTTGTAATCCGTTATCTCTTCTAGGTATGGATCTGAGCACCTATAAATATTGACCTCATTGTTGTCAATGTATCTATATAGTCCTTCACTCTCATGACCAATCATCCAAATTCTCTCAACAAGATGGGTCTTTATCAATTGCAAGTTTGGAAGATCCATTGTGGGAGGATATTCCTCTATCGTCGGGATCTCCAAGCTTGTGTTTGTTGCGTTTGAATCTAGGGTAGACATGATTTCTGGGCTTAAGAGTTTTTTCTTGGTTCAAGTAGACTTAGTCCACTGTGTTCAAGTGCTTTGGTTAGGGAAAAGTCGAAACTATGTCCAAAACCGCAACCGTTTCGTCACAATTCTCGCAAATTGTGGTTTGGAGTCCTAAATCAAGCTAGAGACATCCTACGCGTAGGATGTCTAACTGCTCAGATTCTTTCCAAACTTTCACTGTAGCTTCCTCTTGATGTGCTAAAATCACATCTATTTTTACTTTTTCATTCTGACACCTATAGGTTAGTCAAATGATCGAGAATCTGTTTCAAAAGCCTGATGTTTGTTCTCATGAATTCCCAAGTCAAATCAACTCCAAATTGGAACAAAATTGACTAGGAGGCTTGCCTAAGGCTATACAACAGCATGGTATGTCCAAAGTGTTATAGAATTGACATTTTATTATTTATTGTTGCAGCTGACAGGTGGAAAAGACTGGACCAAGCTTGGCCTATGCGAATGGATTTGTATATCATGTACATTTTATAATTCAAGAGCTCTTTTATGAGTTTGGCCATTTATGACCGGTCGGCCAGTTTGTAACCAATTTGACCATTCAAGAAATCTATATAAAAAATACGTGCAAGAGGGAAATGGTCACTCTTGCACTAGGGGAGATTGCACCTAGTGTTTGTGTCGTCTTCTCCTCTCTCCTCCCTCCCCTCTCACCGTGCTCGCGTAGCACTCCGCTCTAGGAGGTGCGCTTGCACGTGTTCTTTCTCTATCTCTTGTTCTCCGTCTCTCTTTTTTCGTATTGTGCTCGATTATGGATTTGTGCGAGTTGACAGGTATGTAGATTTATCCATTTATCTCTTGCTATGTGCTATTTTGAGTATTTTGGAGGCCTCTCTATACTCCCGTTTGTAGCAGTGGTATCAAAGCATAGGCTACGCTCCCGGATAATGGATTTAGACAAACACCAGCTAAGTACTTTGTTCTCTCATGCTTTAGTGTTGTTAGTGTCTTCAGCCTGCAGTAATTAGTGTTGATTGTATAACATAGCTAGTCATCTTTGAAATTAAAGAGATTTTCTTCTTTATTTTTATGATATAGTAATTACTAGTGTAAGTAAGATAATTAAACGTCATAATTGAACATATTAAACTTTATGAAAGATACTCAATAATAAGAAGGGATTAGCATGCGGCCATAGATATGATATTACAAAAGAATAAATCGCAAGAGTGACCCTGCCTAAATTTGTATTTAATTTACCTATGATGACCCTTTGTAAATAGCGAGTATAGTCAAATTCTGTCACATAGAACGTCCAACAAAAAAAAAAAAAGAAGAAGAAGTAGAAGATTTTACAATAGATTGTTATAAGAATATACCCAAGCGACCTTGGTGACTGTCTGAGTGAAGAATGATAAAAGTCCTCTTTTGCAAAATGACCTAGGTACCTTATATACTAAGGCTACCTTAGGTTTAACAAAAAATGGGGTTGAAAGGGTCAAATGGCTTTGTATTTACAATCTGGAAGTGGCATTGCACCCCAACTTCTGAAACTAGAATAACTACTCATTACAAATGACGTTTATAGCCATAATCCGTAGCCTTTCATAACTCACAAAAGATAAGACTTTGGTACGAAACTTGAGTTATGTTGTGTTGTTGACCCAGTGGTCAACAATGGCCAAAGTGAAATAGGTAACCTAACAATTCTTGATCTAGTAAAAGCCTATGTAACGGAAGTAGATCAAAGATCCCAATGGGAAAAGTACTTACCCTTAGTGGAGTATGCTTACAATAACAGTGTACATACTTCCACGGGAAAAGCACCTTTCGAGGTAATTGAGGGAAGATCAAAAAGTCCCTTGCTACTTAAGGTACATGGGAAGATCTTCTATGTAGATGAGTAAAGCCGAGACCTACAAGAATCTTTTCAAAAGATTAAAGATGCTATCTCTATCTCAAAGCAAAGGCAAAAGGCTACTGCTGACATTAAGGCACACAACGGGCAAGAATCCTACGGGCCGCCAAAAGTACTATGCTAAACTAGCAAAAAGGTACTATGGTCCCTTCCAGATTCTTAGGCCAATCAATGAGATGGCCTATCAACTCAAGTTTCTCAATCATTGGCTCATACACAATGTGTTCCATGTGAGCCTATTAAAGCCTTACAAAGGAGAGCCACCTCAAGAACCAACTATTGAAGACCCACCGGAGATTGAGGACCAAGAGGAGGTGCTGCAGCCCAAGTCCATTCTCCGACATGAAGACAAGGTATTAAGAGGCGGTAAGACTATCCGATGATATCTTATTAAGTTAAAAAATTATCCTTTTGAAGATGCTAGATGGATGCAAGGCATACAATTAAAGGATAACCTAAACCTTGTCAATGCTTACAATGCTTCCCAAGAGTAAGCAAATGTAGAAAATGTTAAAAATGAACAAAGCTTTTGTCTTATAAGACTCTCTTTTTCTTTATTGTGCACAAAAATGAAGTAGTATGCATGCTTAGATCAAGTTTGCGGAGACAACGTCTCCCAAACACGAAGTAGAGCTTGTCACTCTACTATGGAAGACTGATAAGACTAATGTGCAAACATGCTTGCGGCAGCCTCAGGCTCTCAAGCGCCAAATGGACTAGTCATCCATTGTGGAATGATGTCGTAGGGTAACATAGGGATCCTCTACGCGCTAAGAAAAGGACTCATGAATATGCCTTATCTTCTCTATACCATAGTCGATCACGACTATGATTTCAAGAGAGAGGTAATGTCATAATAATCAATATCTAATTCTCCTAAATGATTTTCTCATGTTATACTGATCATTTAATATGGGGAAGTGCCAGGGGAGAAAAAGCTAGAATATTGGTTAAGCTAGCAGACCGGCCACAGTAGGGATCCAAAGGAGGCAAAATAGGGATCCAAAGGGGGGGAAATCTGCAAAAGAGCCATGTGCAACAATGGGCTAAAAAGACCCTAAGGTTCAGCCCATTAAGACTTCCAAAATTCAAAGGTTGTGTCCAAAGGTCAACCTTAAGGGAATTGGATGCTTTGTGTGTGACAAAAAAAGTCTTTGAATATCCCTACATAGGAGGGGGAGAGCCTAGCAAGTAGGGGATGAGAAAGAAGGCCACACACACACACACAAGCTCCCTTTACACAAAGGGAATGAGGGAGACATGTCAGCTCCCTAGGCCAGATGCCCACAAGGTGTACCCAATTCCTATGGGATGAACCTTGGAGTGGACCAATGACAATTAGGTTAGATTAAATTTAGCCTAATTAATTTTAAAACACTTAGTAAAAAGAACCAATGAAAATTAAGTCTCCTGTATGATTATCGGGGACAGCCTATGAAGGGGTCCAATAGGAATTGAGCACCCCATTGGGCTACTTAATTCCTATTGGTCAGAATGGGGAAAGGTCCAATGGGGATTTAATTCATTTATATCAATTAAGTTTAATTGATTAAGCTATCACAACAGGGGAAAGGGGGACACATGTCAGAAAGCTATCACTTATGCTGCTTAATAGCCATTGGCTTGACTTGGGGAGGTCCAATGGGGAGTCTGCTAGAGAAAATAGCAAGAGGGATCGCCCAAGAGCGAGTGGGGGCTGATTTTTGCAAGGCATTATCACACTAACAATCACACAATCTCATGTGTGAAGAAAGAGAATACTATCTCTTCCCAAGCTTTAATGGAGAGCTCATCACCTACTCCAAGCTTGTGAGATAGAAGCCTACATCGACACACTCTTGGCTTGTGGACGCAAATCCAACCAAGAGCCAATCTTCAATGCATGCTCATCTCCTCTATCAAGCTAATTACTAAGCTAAAGCTATGCTAATATGAGTGATTATGTGAGGAGATGTACATCTTTCTCGTAAGATACTCCTTATTCCTCTCATTCTACTCTCAGACCCTGCTAGCTCTAGATCTCACCATCTTCGAAGGTGTGTGAGGTCTTGGGGTTGAGAACGGGGATAATTAAAGTTGTGTTTGCTAAGTGTTTTGCTTAGTGCATGAATCTTTCGTCTTTATTTCACTAGTTAGTCTTGAAGGAACACAAAGAATTGTGTTGTACAATGTCTCTCTTGATGGGAGAAACCATAATACAAAGCCTTTTGGAGGGGGGACCGGCTCCATGAAAATCCGGTCCTCAATTGTTGTCAATAGCTTAATTTCTCTCTCTTTTGAAAGTATTGTTGATGCTATCTAACTAGGTGTTATGCTTTTTGTTGCTCTCTCCACCCAAGCACTGTTGTAATTCTCATTAGGAATCTATTCTAATGAAATGCCCACTATGTTCATGCTAATTTCCGCTACACATAAGTTTTTAGACCATTAAATGTTACAAAAAGCATTGGCAGTGCACCTTCACTCTCACTAGTATTGGAATCCCAATCATGCATATCTGAATACATCAAGTCTCTGGTAAAACTCTCTTCATTAGGCTCAGAAGATGCATCAAAAAACAATTCTCTATCTTGTAGAGGCTCAAAATCAAGTAGAGCATCATCCAACATCCGCATAAGGTCATCATCAGCTGCATCTGAATAAACTTGCTGATGCATGAATCTAGATTGATTGGTATCCTTAACATCTGTATTTGAGAACCCTTCCGAAGATTCTTTCAATAAGCACATAAGATCTAGGTCCATTGCTTGAGAAGGTTCCTCCATCTTGCACATTTCACGCTGCTGTAAACTAAGATTTCCACATATGACATGTATACTAAATAGGGTTAATTTTATTTACGAGTTAATCAATTCATGTTTTTTTGCTAACAGGTGATGCTTTTTCAAGATTATAGAAGCATGGATTTCACTCATATGTATGCTCTCTAAGGTGGCGTTGTGGTATGTTAAATAAGTAACAAGGAAAGGAGAGAGAAGAAGGATTAGACGGAGAGAGAAAAACATACTTGTGAAATAGAGATAGGATCGGGGTGTGAGAGTACCGACAACGAGAGAGAGAGAGAGAGAGAGAGAGAGAGTGGGAGATGAGGGGGAGAGAGGAAAGATAGGTTCAAAATGAAAAAAGACCGGCTCAAGTTTGGGCAAGAAGGTTCTCAAGCCGGTTCAAATTATTTCATTTAGTAACTTGGTATAGAATTGTTTATGTGTTGGTTTAATGTATATATTTTATAAATATCCCACATTTTAATTGAGATGAAAGTGGAGTTAAGTAAAAGTGGAGTTTTGTTGCCATGAGGATATACAAAAGCTATACTTAATTGCTTGCCAGTCGCTCTTAACATGGTCTGATTGTTGCACGAACCACGTGGCGGCCACCCCCTCAAGCAACGTGCGGATTTCCAAAGCTCGACGGTCATCGTGCCACTGGTGATAACTTGCCACGTTATGAAAATGGTCAAGCCATGTGAGGATATCTTCTATAGGTAACCCAAAGAAAGGAAGAGGTTTGACGCCTGTGTCAGTTCGAGTGGTGTGTAGGGAGTTTGTTGCCATGAGATTGAGCAAAGTTTGGTTGGTGTGGTTGACCTGCAGAAGCATGTTGGAGATTACCAGGAATATCTGCTCCATGGCTGGGTTATTGAATTTTGTTTGCATCTGGGCATCTTCGAAGGCTGGGGATGTAGGGGCGTGTCGTGGAGAAATATTATGACTCATCGTGACAGTAGTGAGGGTGCAAAGAAGATGGCACAGGAAACCAAGAAAGGGCAAAAGGACAAGCGAGTGGGATGTAGAGAGCCTGCCGTCTCCACTAATGTAAGATGCTCTCGCAGAGAACCAGAACCTCCTCCTCTTTGCACGTTCCCTTTCCATTATATTAGCTTGTTACAATCTATCCCAAGAAGTCGGTACCCAACTCTTGCAATAACAGATTAGCTGACTAGTCGGCCTCTTGGGGCTTACGGGATAGTACATCACAGTATTTACATTGCAACTTCAAGGAGAAATGTATCAATAATAGCATACAAGGAAAAAATACAATCCAAAAAACATTTAAGGTGTGTCCTATGCATATGTAGACACGGGACTTTTTTTCATCATAAAAGATTAGGCTCTAATACTTAGACAACAATGTGGTGCCTATAATGAAGATGGAGTGGCATTCTTGAAACACAGTAGTGCAAGGATGGGGATAATTAAGGGCATTAAAAGCATCCGTTAGAGAGATGAATCAAGTGGTCGTCGGTTCCATCTTCAAAAACCATTCTTGATGTCTCCCATTCAATTCTAGGAAGCCAGCATGCAAAGTTTGTGTTTTGTTGTTTTTTTTGGTTTGTGGGTTTGGGTGGGTTTGGGTGGGGGGATATTACATCAAGACATCCTAATTAGATACATGATACATCCTATAATTAGTAGATATTGCTAGAAGGGAGTGCAGAGGCAGCGCTTATGGTGCTTGGGAAAGAAAAACATGCACCAGCAATTGTTCTGTCCGCCCTTGCACGTTTCGCAGGTCCAGTGCAGCTTCAACTCCTCCTGCCCAAGCACATGTGCGGCCTCTCGGGTCGCCTCTGCTCCTGGCATCATCACCATCACCATCACGACGCACATACAGCTTGCCGCCATTATCACCAGCGCGAGCGTTAATACACCCTCACCTCTCATCATCGACTGCTGCTTCGGATTCTTATAAGGTACCTTCCACACGCAACGGGGTAACTCCTAGAATTAGACAGACACGACCTTCATCCCACTCAGGAACCCCTGAGCCTCCACGCCGACTCTTCACTACTCGAGAAAAGTCGTTTTCCAAAAAAATTCCGTCTAGTAATTTAAGATATGGGAGTGCTTCACCCCATTGAGTTGCCCAACTCTACCTACTCTAAATACTTTTCTATAGCTTATCAAAGATTCAACTATAGAACCCAACCTTGAAGCCTATAAAAGAGGGTTATTGAAGAGGCAAATGCGCACATAGTACCGAAAGATGGCAGTAGCCCCATCCAAGAAAACCATATAGACGATCATTAAATGGCCAAAAACAATGTCAAAAGCTCTAAGCAACCTCCGTTAGCCTCATTAGTTGCCTCTGCTGACATTACCCCAACGCAAGAAAACCCTAAGCAGGTCAAATAGCGAAAAATAGTGTCGGTACCCTCAACACCAAGAAGGGCCCAGTCATTCATGGTTGCCCCATGTGGTGCTTGTGCAGAGTGTGCAAGAGAGCGAAGCAGAAGAGAATTGGGGAAGGGGATGATACACAGGGACAGGGAGTTGGGTTAGTGGAGAGGAAGGTAAGGGTGGTTTCCCACGGCCACCTGGCTTACATCCCAACAACCCCCCACTTGAAGGTCATGGTGCCCAATAGTGGCATGAGTATAGTTAGTCTATACAAAGTTGATATGAAGCATTGCTTAGGTTTCATCCTACACCCATAAGTTCTATGCAATGAGTAAATCGTCCCGAAGCTAAGCTCTTCGTGAGAGCATCTGTGTGGTCATCATTGTGAACCTTGACAAGCTCGATGCGCTTGCCAGCCAATGCATCTTGTATGACAGGGTATCTGACCTCTATGTGTTTCGACTTTGAGTGAAACAGCGGATTCTTTTCCAAAGCAATGGCACTCTGACTATCACAATGCAGTATTGGAACCTCGTGAATACCCAAGTCTCCCACTAGACGAGCTAACCATAATATGGCTTCCTTGCTTGCGTCATAGACAATAACATATTCTGCCTCAGTGGTACATGAAGACGTGGAGCTTTGGAGACACGATCTCCAAGAGATAGCTGCTCCTACAAACATGAACACAGAGCCAGATTTGGATCTTCTACGATCCACACAACCCGCATAATCCGCATATGTGTAACATACCATAGATGGATCACTATTTCCGAAGCGTAAACGCTTGCTAGCTGTACCCTTCAAGTATCTGAGGATTTCCTTCACCGCTTTTCAATTCTTCTTGCCAGGGTTTGCCATGTACCTACTAACCATCCCCACTGCATGTGCAATGTCTGGTCTTGTGGCTACCATAGCGTACATCAAACTTCCAACTACTGAAGAATATAGCACTTTCGCCATTTCCTCTTTCTTAGTAGTTGTCTTGGGATAATTTTCCTTGCTAAGTTTGGAGTATGCTTGCATTGGGGTACCCATTGAATTCCCTCCCCTGCATACTAAAACGTTGCAAGGCTTTGTGGATGTTGAAGGAGTACGAGCGGAAGTGCGACGCGAGAGAGAGTGCGAGAAGAAGAGCACGACGATATGGTGAACTCACTCTACTGTAATGTGTAGAGCATAGTGAGTTCTTATTAGGTTTTTACAAAAGAATATGTGTACATACCTGGCGCCCCGCCCACTTACGTGGGCGACCACATTGGGCTTTATACCCCAACAACCTCCTACTTAAAGTCCAATGTGGTACTTTAAGTGTGAGAGAAGCTACTATACAAGCTAATATACAAGAGATGTAGAGAAGTGATGTACTACCCTACACCTAACTGCTTGCGAAAATGCGCAAAGCTCTCTGAGGGAAGTCCTTTTGTAAGTAGATCAGCAGGATTTTCTGTGGTGTGAAATTTGACAAGCTGAAGTTGCTTATCCTTGAGCATTTCCCTGATGAAATGATACTTCACATCCACATGCTTTGTCTTTGAGTGATAAACTGGATTGCGAGCCAATTGTATAGCACTTTGACTATCACAATATAACACAGGCATCTCTTCTTTGATTCCCAAATCTGTTACTAGTCGATTAAGCCAATTGATTCTTTGCATGCCTCTGATGCTGCAACATATTCAGCCTCTGTAGTAGACTGAGTAACACAATCTTGTAATCTAGAATGCCATGATACTGCTCCACCAGCCAATGTAAAGACATACCCTGACGTAGACCTTCGGTTGTCTAAGTCACCTTCATAATCTGAGTCTGTAAAACCCTTTACACTTAGCTCCTGACTCCCATAGCATATACGCATACTCTTTGTAGCTTTCAGGTATCTCAATATTCCTTTCACTGCCTCCCAATGTTTCTTGCCTGGGTTTGACATGTATCGACTTACTACTCCCACTGCAAATGCAATGTCTGGGCGAGTAGCAATCATTGCATACATCAAACTACCCACTGCAGACGCATATGGAATCTTATCCATTTCAGCGCGTTCTTCCTCAGACACAGGACAATCTTGTTTGCTAAGTTTCACATATGGTGGAAATGGAACACTCAACGCCTTTCCCTTCTCCATATTGAAACGTTGCAAAACCTTGTCAATATACTCTGTTTGAGATAACCAAATCAACTTCTTTGATCTGTCTCTCTCAATGCGCATACCAAGTATATAACTTGCCTCACCCATGTCTTTCATGTCAAACGATTTTGCCATCTTTGACTTCAAAGCTGAAATTTCTTCCAAGTGCTTGCCAGCAATAAACGTGTCATCCACATACAAAATAAGGATCAGCCAACTACCATCCTTAGCCCTCTTTGTATATAGACAGTGATCGAACTCACTACGTTTGTAGCCTTGAGAAAGCATAAACTTGTGGAATTTATGGTACCATGCCCTCGGTGATTGTTTTAAGCTATAAAGACTCTTTAACAACTGGCATACCCAATCTTCCTTGCCTTTCTCAACAAACCCTTCTAGCTTCTGCATGTAAATTTCCACATCTAAATCACCATGCAAGAACGCTGTCTTGACATCCATTTGGTGCAACACCAAATCTAATATGGCAACCAATGCAAGAAAGCATCTCAATGTAGTCATCTTGACCACCGGAGAGAAGACTTCATCAAAGGCAATGCCTTGTTCTTGCTTAAAGCCTTTGGCAACAAGCCTTGCTTTGTACTTTGGCTGACTATCATGAGCGGTGATCTTATACCTGTAAACCCATTTACAGGGTAGAGCCTTTTTGCCCCATGGTAATTTAACTAGCTTCCATGTCTGGTTTTTATGCAGAGCTGTCATCTCTGACTGCACTGCTTCCTTGTAACATGAAGGCTCATTGCAATCAGTCAACATGACATAGTTCATAGATGGAACAAACCTATCACGAGGTCACGTGACACGTCCAGATCTACGCACAATAGGTGGTTCAGGCTCAGCCACAACCTGTGGTTCCACTCTATCCTCTCCTTGCTCCTCTTGAGCCCTGACATTTTGTCTTGCACGTGCAGGTCCATCTTCTTGGAAGACAACTCTTCTAATCTCCTCAACCCTCTCTGATTTAGAATGATATTTGGATTCATTAAAGTGAACATCATTGCTGCGGACAACCTTTCTGGATTCGGGATCCCAAAGTCTGTACCCCATCTCACCAGAATTACCATAGCCTAGAAAGATACACTTTCTACTCTTTGTCTCAAGTTTGTTCCTAAATTCCTTTGGAACGGGAGTATATGCCTCACATCCAAAGACTCTGAGATGCTTGTATGAGGGCATTTTGCCTGACCATACCATCTCTGGCACTGAATCCTTCTACAAAACCTTGCTAGGAGATCTATTTACAAGATGAACAACTGTTGATACAGCTTCAGCCCAAAACCTGCTTCTTTGTAGTAGGTTGGCTCTCCACTGTCAGTGACCAAAATGTGGTGCATACCTAGGTCAAACCACCCGGGCGCACGAGATACTCTTACAGAACATCTCAATGCCTGACTACTGGGGACTCTGCTCTCTCCCAATAAATAGTAGTATCTTGCACTTGAGGATTAGGTGCAACACTACTGAAGTGAGTTGGTTCGGAGGCTACATCCTCAAAACGAACCCGTTTGTACTCAACTTCTTTAATGGTCTTCTTGTGCATTTTTTATTCATTGAAAATCATGTGTGAGCTACAAATGACTGTTGGATTCTGGGCGTTAGAGATGATAGCCCATCTCTCCATTTGCACCATAGCCGGTAAAAATGCATTCGTGTGACCTGGGATCTAACTTGTGACAAAGTTCTTTGGGCACATGTGCATATGTCTCACATCCAAATACATATAAATTCTCATGGCTTGGCATTTTCCCAGTCCATAATTCCTGTGGAATTTTGAAATTCAAAGGAGAATTAGGTGACCTGTTGATGATGTGCACTGCTGTTAGAACAGCTTCCCTCCCAAACTCTGGAGTAAGCTTCTCCATAAACATCATAAAGATAACTCGCTCTTGAATTGTAAAATTCATTCTTTCAGCTATCCCATTTTGATTAGGTGTGTATGGAGCAGTAAACTACCGACGAATGCCTCTTTGATTGCAAAAGTCCTTAACTTCATGGAGACGTATTCTCCACTATTGTTCGTGCGAATAGCTTTGAGATTTTTTCCTAATTGGTTCTCAACCATGGTGAGGAATTTTTGGAATGTAGAAAAGACCTCTTCCTTACGATGTCAGGGTATATGTGTTTGAAACATGAGCCGGGCAGCAGGCATCGGGTCTCTGGCTGTGGGATGTGTGAAAGAGGGAGATCAACAGACACTAAAAGCTCTGACAGTCACCCTAATCATCAATTAATTGAGTAAATCTTTAGGTATAGCTTAACCAATAGCCAAGGTGGTTTGTTAGCATCACAGTCACTCGGATTACTTGAAAACTAGGAGTTTAAGCTCCCTTTATAATTACATGGGCCGTTAACGACACCAAGATTTACCAAGATGAGTGTTCAAGTTTAAATTGATGACGATGATGCATTCATAGCTGCTCTCTTTTACTCCTTTAATTTCTTTTAAGGGGTCTATCAAGCTTACTGATAGCTTTAGTTGTGAAAGAATTAGATACTCGCTGCTCATCAATATACAAAAATTCTTATGTGTCAAATTTCTAGAATTGATTGCTATCTTTCACTTTACGTCTTTGGTTAGGTAAAAAACAAGGTTCAAGAACCTTGCTCCGAGCGAATTCCCTTCCTCTTGCTTCGACTGAGCTTCTTACTTCTCCTGCCTCCTTCTTGCTTACGCCCTCATGCCTTCCTCTTGTATCCTCTTTCCGTGCCTTGATAGAGAGAGCCCTTTGCTTTGCTTCACCTCCCCTTTTTCTCCCTCTTTGCCTGTCCTTACTCATCGAGGACAAGAAGAGCGAGCGGGAGATCCTTCAACCCTTTGAATACCCTCACAATACTCCCTTCTTCCCGTTACCCCTGCATGCTCCTTTTGTTTCCTCTTCTCAAGGGCGGAGAGAGAGAGAGAGAGAGAGAGAGAGAGAGAGAGAGAGAGAGAGAGAGAGAGAGAGAGAGAGAGAGAGAGAGAGAGAGAGAGAGAGAGAGAGAGAGAGAGAGAGAGAGAGAGAGAGAGAGAGAGAGAGATCCCTTCTATGCTTTTGATCTCCCCCAAGATCCACTCCTCCCTCCTCAATGCTTTTTGCCCATTGTTCCGCCTCCCTTTGCTCGTAACCCTCATGTTCTTTTCTCCAAACTTCATATGAAACTCGTTGATAACTCTTAAAATAGCCGCCATTATTCTTATACAACGATGGTGCCATCGGTGATGTGGCATGGGAGTTGGGTCTATGATGTGGTGAAAGGGCGGTGGTAATGTGTGTGCTAGTCTCCACCCAACCGTGCTATCTTTTAGCCTCATCCCATCTAGCGTACACACTATCCGGCCGTGCCGATGGCCTTGCCCGTAGGACCCATGTCCTTACATTACCCCCCCTTGGAGAATTGCTTTTGTCCTCAAAAATGAATGTAGGAAAACGTTTCTTAAGTGCGGAGACATTCTCCCATGTAGAACCTTCTTCAGGTGTATCTAGCCATTTTACCAGCACCTCTTGTCTGACATGATGTCTGGTGCGAAGCTCATGAGAATCCAAAATCTTTTCGGGCTCATGAGGGATGCTTGGCAGTTCGATAAGGTCAACTAACACACTTTTGTCAATGAAATTATCATTCTATCCTAGTTGTTATTGTAAATGGCTAACATGAAAAACAGGATGAACTCGGTGGTCTGGAAGAGCTAACTTATAGGCCACTTGACCTATACGTTTGAGATTTTGTCAATGAAATTATCATTCTGTCCTAGCTGTTATTGTAAACGGCTAACATGAAAAACAGGATGAACTCGGTGGTCTGGAAGAGATAACTTATAGGCCACTTGACCTATACGTTTGAGAATGGTAAATGGTCCACAATAGCGTGGTGAAAGCTCAACAACTTTTCCCATCTTCACACTTTTTGAATGCTCCAAAACTTTGAGGAAAACCTTGTCTTCTTCGTCGAAAGTAGCAAGACGACTATGTTCATCTGTGTACTTCTTATATCGATCTTGAGCTTGCTTAACATTCTGTCGAGCAACTCGAAGCATGTCAAAATGGTCTTGGAGAAAATCCTTTGCTTGTTGTATCTTCTCCTTAGCCAACCCCACCATAACAACTGATCTAGGTTGAAATCTATACAAAAGCATAAATGGACTAAACTGTTTAGTCACATGCTTTGAACTATTATAAGAAAATTCCAATATAGGTAAGTAGTCTTCCCAATTGGTTTGCTTCTTGCTAATGTACGCTCGTAGCATATCCTCTAGCACTTGATTAACTCTTTTTTTTTGACCATCCATTTTTGGATGATCAGTAGTACTTAGATTAAGTTTAGTTTCCAACTTTTGGAGCACAGCTCTCCAGAAGTGATTATTGAACTTTCAATCTCTGTCACTAATGATACTAGCTAGATGACCGTAGAGTTTATCTATATTCTCTACAAATAGCCGTGCTAGTTTTGATGTCTTAACCGTGGTCTTAGTGGGAATGAATTGACCCATCTTGGTAAGACGGTCCACAATTACCCATATGGCATCATGGCCATGATTTGTAGTAGGTAGTATTACTACAAAATCCATAGAGATACTCTCCCACTTACCTTGTGGAATCTCTAAAGGATGTAAAAGGCCACCTACCTTGAGGCACTCTGCCTTATTAACTTGGCATTGTTGGCAATTTAGTACGTACTCTTGAACATCATGATGTAAGCCCGACCAATAAAATTGTCGTCGAACTAAGGTATACATCTTCAGAATACCTGGATGACCAGCACTTGTACTATCGTGACACTCAAATAAGATATGGCACCTAGTGTGTGAGTCCTTTGGCACACATACTCTACATTTTTGGAGTAAGTAGCCATCATCAATGGAAAAATTCTTCCATCGCTTAAGCTCTTTCTGAGTAGGGGTGCAGCTCTATGTGTTGGAGTTTTTATCTGTAAGTGCAGAGACATGTTGATCTGGTTGTTCAGAGACATGTGAGTGTGAGGGATCCCTTTTCAAAACTACACTCCACACTTCAGTGTATGATTGATCTTGTGCACACTTTCCACGTAATGACTCTAAAAATCCACTCTTTATTTCCGTGAAAGCAAGTGAATTAATTTGAGGCATCCGACTTAGTGCATCCGCTACTGCATTATATCACCATTTGCGATATCGTAGCTTACAATCATAATCTTGAAGGATTTCGACCCATGTAGCTTTACTGTCCTTCAATTTCGTTTGAGTAGTAAACCATTTGACAAAAACTACTTCAAACTCGGTACCATGTAAACAATGTCGCCACTTTCGTAAAGCATGAATTATGGTATAAAGCTCTCTCTCATAGACAGAATAATTCTGTTGAGCTCTATCTAACTTTTTACTTTCAAAGGCTATAGGTCTTCCCTCCTCGAGAAGTACCACACCAATTGCTTTATCACTACCATCAGTTTCTACCACAAACGTCTTAAGTGGGTCGACGATTGCTAGGATGGGAGCAGTGGCTATAGCTACCTTGAGCTCTTTGAAACTACGTTTTTGGCCTTCTTCCCAAGAAAAGGTCTTACCTTTTGTTTTATGTTGATCCATCATAGGAACAATAATTTTGGCATAATCACGGATATACTGTCGATAAGATCCGACCATGCCTAAAAATATTTGAAGCTCCTCAACCGTGTTGGGATGTGGCCATTGAAGAATGGCATCGACCTTGTCAGTGTCCATTTTGAGGCCAAAATAAGAGATCACATGACCGATGTAATGCACCTCTGTTTTAAAGAAATAGCACTTGCTTTGCTTAGCATACAACACGTTAGCTCATAGCTGTTTGAACACTAATCGTAAGTATTCTATGTGTTCATCTTCAGTCTTATTGTAAATGAGAATTTCATCAAGGAAAACCACAATAAATTTTTCAAGATAGGGACGTAAGTTACTATCCATGAGTGTCATAAATGTAGCTGGAGCATTGGTTAGGCCAAAAGGCATAACCAAAAATTCAAACGGCTCGAACCGTGTTCTAAAGGCAGTTTTGGAGATATCTTGCAGTAGAATACGCATCTAGTGGTATCTTGAATGAAGATATATCTTGTATAGTACCTTGCCCCGTGGAGTTGATCAAACAACTCATCCACTTGAGGTAGAGGATACTTTTTCTTGATGGTTATCGCATTTAATCCGCGATAATCTACGCACATGCGCATAGTACCATCTTTCTTTTTTACCAATAGAATTTGTGATGCCCAAGGTGAAGTGCTAGGTCTAATGAAACCACGAGTGAGGTAGTCAGCCAACTGACTCTCAACCTCCTTGGATTCTTTAGCACTCATACGATAAGGTGGTTTAGTCACCGGTTTAGTGCATGGCAAGACATCTATGCAATGTTGCACATCACATGTGGGGGGTAAACATGGTGGTAAATCACTTGAGAACACATCACTATACTCCATGAGTAAGTGAGTTAGCTTTTGCCATGCAAAAGGAGAAAGTAATCTAGAGTTATGTTGGGATGGAGAATCTTGTAATTCGTGTAATGTTTGTTTTACAATAGTTGCACGTTGCTTTATAGAATTAAAATTGAGAGCACTTTGCTCGCTAGATCTGCTAACACTTTGCTTATCATTAGAATTATTTGCACTTTGCATACCATTAGTATTCATTGCACTTTGCATACCATTACTATAATTCACAGCACTTTGCTCTTGATAATTCACAAGACTTGGAGACAAGTAGTAACACAAAAAGACTTGATCTATTAAATCTACTTTCTGGAAAATAGAAAGCTCGACTCTACATATAACAGGTGCAGATGGTATATTTTTCTCACCAAGCAAAAGCACATGTTTACCATTGGCCATAAAGGATAAGGAGTTGTGTTCATAACTAGTGTGCAATGTGTTTCCTAAACCATGTAGCCACGCCCATCCTAAAACTACATCGGCACGGTCCATGTTCATAACTTGGAAGTCAAGGGTCATCGTATGATCGTGAACAATAAGCTCAACCCCTTGAACTACTGTATCCCATACTTCTTTATCATTCCCAGACATATGCTCGACCACATACTTGTGAGAGCAAGGAGTCTGTGTAAGCTTCAATTTCTTGACTAGCTTATAGTTCAAGAAGTTATGAGTTGCACCATCATCCACTAAAATACAAACAGGTTGTCCGTTAATAGTTCCATGCATGCGAATCAAATCATGGGGGCCAAAGGTGGGCTGCCACATTGAAGCAGGCACACAGCACTTGTGCTTTTGTTCCCTATGAAGAACCTCTACAGCACAATATTTAGGAGATGAATCTAATGTGAGGCATTGCACTGTGTACATGGCCTTTTCTTTGCCTTGCAAAAGAGGAGAACCTTTCTTGTTATGTTGGTCCGAAAGACACCTAAAACACAAATTGTGTTTCTTTGCACGCTCAAAATCAGCAGTGCTGAGAGACCCGCCTAGAGTATCTCGTGAGTGCTTAGGCTTCTTAGCCTCTTGTAGGCGTGGAGAGGTAGATTGTCTGTTATTCCTCTTGGAACGTGTGGGAGATCTACCTCTCCATTGTCTCTTCGCCACATTGCTCTTAGCAAAATTATTCTTAGAGAAGGGAACATTTCCTTTCCTCTCTTGGTCATCATCATATCTTTGGGCATGATTGATGGCTTCTTCCAAAGTTTTTGGATGTTGGGTCTTGACATGAAGACGATAGTCTTTGTCAAGACACCTATTAAAACCCCGTATCTTCTAGAATTCATCTAGACCTTCTAGTTTTAATATGATTGCTTGATACTTTGAAAGGTACTGTGTGAGAGAGAGGCCAGATTTGCGGCATGCATCCCATCCTAACCAATGCTTATCTTCTTCATTGGAGTCCAAAAAATCTTTGGTGAAAGAAGCTTGAAACCCAGCCCAAGATGGAGGACGTGCATCTATTGGAAATGTCATCCACCACTTATAGGCCTTGCCTTTAAGAGATAGACTTGTTTCCTCAGCCGTCTTTATATCCGAGGTGTGTTTCAATCTATGAATATCACTCCATTTGTGTAAGAACATATTGACCACATCCTTATTGCGATCACGCTCTTCCCCGTAAATCTCAGGAATGGTGATATTCTTAAGTAATGCATTGCTATCTTGTGCGCGCATCTTCTGCAACATTTGTCTCTTGGACTCCTTGAGTCCTGCGAGCTTGGTTCCCTTGAACCGTGGCACTTGTGGATTCTTGAGACACAAGTGAATTCATAAATTTCACAAGTAACTCCATTAGATTGGTAACATTTGCATTAAGTGCAGAGAGGTTGCTTTCAAGTACGCTTTGGCAATGTTCCAAAGTCTTGAAAGAAGCCATATTTACAAGCCTATGATCGCGTAGATCATCATAATCATGCGTATTAGTGTTAGCAGCACAAGTGGTGCCCTGATTTTGATCTACATGCCATGGTATGCTCCGCAATTTGCGTTGCATGCGAACCTCACCTTGTGGGAATTGTAGTGCTTCACGAGTCGTTTGTCATAAGAACACCTTTGTTACCTCTTCACAAAAACTTGTTGTTTTTGTGAAGGCTTTTGCTCACGTTGAAGCTGCCTCCGTGAGGAAAAAAGAATTTTTGGAGGAAAACTTGTCTTCCCCCAAGAAGTGAAAAGAAAGTGTGAAGCTACTTTCTTGAAGTTTGAAGCTTTCCCTTTCCTTCTAGTTTTCCTTTCAACACAAGTATGCTATCTTTCCTTGTTATACACAACAAGGTTCAATAGCTTGATGATAAAGTATTTGCCTCTTACCCTCATAAGGTCGGTTCAACCCTCCTTCATGCAAGGGTTAAGCGAGCCTTCCTACGCGCGCAACCAACGGCGTCAACGAAAGACTTCGGAGCCTCGATGTCGTCGAGTTTGCCTTGGTCGCCCGTTGTGGAGGGCGTAGGTGGGGTGCTCACTGTCGCTGTCTATCCGTGCACTTTGCACAAGAAAATGTGTCTATCTATTTTTGCTGCACAGCGGAGACGTCGCTGTATGTGGAACGTGGGAGAGAAGCAGTGCGTCGCACGCACTTTCAACCCATTTTTTGCACCTTCCCAAAAAAAGCTCGGATACCAGTGAAAGAGCGGTGGTAATGTGTGTGCTAGTCTCCACCCAACCATGCTATCTTATAGCCTCCCCCTAGCGTACACACTGTTCGACCGTGCTAGTGGCCTTTCCCATAGGAACCATGTCCTTACACGTGGCAATCGACGGGTCTCGGGAGCGCAAAAACTGCCACTTGTGGTCTTGAAACTGAGCACGCAGGCAAGCTCGATGATTTTCTCCTCTTGGTTGTGCTCAACTGAGATCTCCTTTGCCCAACACAAGCCCATCTCCCCTTCTCTACGCTACCCATTGCTCTCTTTCACGCATTCCCTCTTGTTTTCCCATTGTAAAGGCCCTTTAATATCCTTTACAAGCGGGCGGCCACCCTTTGAGCAGCCATGCTCTCAATGTCTCTTGGTGGCCAATCAACCACCCGCCAATCGGCAACACACTCGGCATTTCTCATCAACCAAGTCATTGCCAACATCACCTTCCACTAACATGTTGCACGTTCCCCACAATAGAGTCAGTCTATTTAATCAAAAGCTCATTAAAACCTCAAATGCTTTTATAATGGCACCACATTTGGCGTATACGTCAACCAAGAATTGCTTATCATCACATCCGATTTCAGTAGCCCTTGACTCACAATATCGTCATGATTTTTATCGCCCATCTCAATTCCTTGGATATTGTCACATGCCCTCAAGATTCAAGTATAGGTGATTTCATTTGACGTAAGGCCATCACATTCGGTTAGAGTGTCAGACTAACCAGGCACTGCCAATCACGACTACTGCTGGCCAAGTACTGCATGAGATGGAATCTTGGACATGAGACTCCTCAAGATATTATTGCTCCCGCATTCCAAAACCGGGATGAAGCTCAAAAATTCCCAGATGGCTCCTCGATCGAGCCGACAAGACTAGTACAGAACTGGCCCCGAGTGATATTTAATTTGACGATATCTTGGTAATCGTAACTTTGATTGATGATCTGAAAAAATTGATGTGCTCCACTAAGTGAACACTGCATTCACTTCATCTCAAACCCTTCATTAGAATTTGCCCAATCCGGTACGGATTTGCAAACATCTCAACTTCAAACTGCCATAACTTCTTCATCTTAGCTCCAACCGACGAGCCGTAAAGACAGGCCGCTAGAGCGCTTCAAGCACTGCAGTTATAGATCATAAACCTTCATATGTGCTCACTTTGAGCATACTCCTTTGTAGCCTCATTAAGGAATCTTTTGGCCCTTTAAAGCCGCATCTGGCATACATTAATCATTAAACTTGGCCTGTTAACAAGCCCTGATCACTGCTCAATAAATGTGTAGGCTTCAAAGAAGCTTAGCTTTCATTTCTTTGCTCTTTTTTCCCATCATGGAAGCGTAGCTGCATGACATCCACCCCCTCTAAACCTGCACAGCCTCCGGTATGTGCCAATTGCACTTCAATCTACATCGGCTATAGGTACCTTAAGCTCTTTGCCATCATCAAACTCACGTAATTGGTAAACATATGAAAAGAATATAAGTCTTATACCCTATCATAAATGTTCTAGCTTAATCATTAGGTAGCTACCCATCAAAAATCTTTGAACTGTATCTGTCGTATCTCCAAAGAATTCAATCATGGAAAACCTATTTAGTGAACCCCTCCAAGATCAAGTGCTCCAGTTAATGATACACATGGCTTGACCATCAAGCTGTCTTTAGGGAACCCTATCAAGCTCAAGTATGCCTTACTCTGTATGGACACGGAATGTCCGCCAAGTCATTTACTTCAAGTTCTGGTAGCAGAACCAACGTAAAAGATGTGAATATACTTCATCATTTGTCCAAAGAAGTCAACTAGAAGCCAACCATGTAATCTTATTGGATGCATAACCAAAAACTCTTGTGACTTAGCATATATCTAGAAAACAAAACCTTGTACCATGCAACCTGCTACAACAGATAACTGGTATTCTTCAAATCTGCAACTTGCACTTTAGTAGCCCTCCCGACCAAATGGGAAACCAATCATTTGCCCCACTGTGAGAATTCATTTAAAAAATTTGCACCATCTTCCAAGGTCATAGGGAAAATAAAAGAATTTCCAATCTATAGAATATAAACATAAATTAACCCACAAATCTTCATGAAAACCGCCTGGATCATATGGCATATAGGTCAATTGCCCCAGAACATGCATATATCCGTCACCTCCTTGGTCAAAAGATATCTCAAAATCATCTACATCATAGGGTAACATCAGATCCCATATAGCATTAGGTATCACTAGATACTGCCATATCCCATGTGCAAATGGCTCATCCAATTGTCGATCATCAATCATAGGTAAAAGTGTCATAATAATCAATATCTAATTCAACTACATGATTTTCTCATGTTAAACTGATCATTTAATATGGGGAAGTGCCAGGGGAGAAAAAGCTAGAATATTGGTTAAGCTAGTAGACCGGCCACAATAGGGATCCAAAGGAGGGAAAATAGGGATCCAAAGGGGGGGCCATCTACAAAAGAGCCATGTGCAAAAATGGGCTAAAAAGACCCTAAGGTTCAGCCCATTAAGACTTCCAAAATGCTAAGGTTCCAAAATTCAAAGGTTGTGTCCAAAGGTCAACCTTGAGGGAATTGGATGCTTTGTGTGTGACAAAAAAAGTCTTTGAATATCCCTACATAGGAGGAGGCGAGCCTAGCAAGTAGGGGATGAGAGAGAAGGCCACACACACACACACACACACACACACACAAGCTCTCTTTACACAAAGGGAATGAGGGACACATGTCAGCTCCCTAGGCCAGATGCGCACAAGGTGTACCCAATTCCTATTGGATGACCCTTGAAGTGGACCAATAAGACTTAGGCTAGAGTAAATTTAACCTAATTAATTTTAAAACACTTAATAAAAAGAACCAATGAAAATTAAGTCTCCTGGATGATTATTGGACAACCTGTGAAGGGGTCCAATAGGAATTGCGCAGCCCATTAGGCTACTTAATTCCTATTGGTCAGAATGGGGAAAGGTTGAATGGGGATTTATTTCATTTAAATCAATTAAGTTTAATTGATTAAGCTCTCACAAAAGGGGCAAGGGGATACATGTCAGAAGGCTATGACTTATGTTGCTTAATAGCTATTGGCTTGACTTGGGGAGGTCCAATGGGGAGCCTGCAAGAGCAAATAGCAAGAGGGCTCGCCCAAGAGAGAGAGGGGGCTGATTTTTACAAAGCATTATCACACACACACTCACACAATCTGATGTGTGAAGAAAGAGAAGACTATCTCTTCCCAAGCTTTAATGGAGAGCTCATCACCTACTCCAAGCTTGTAAGATAGAAGCCTACATCGACACACTCTTGGCTTGTGGATGCAAATCCAGCCAAGAGCCAAGCTTCTATGCATGCTCATCTCCTCTATCAAGCTAATTACTAAGCTAAAGCTATGCTAATATAAGTGATTATGTGAGGAGATGTACATCTTTCTCGTAAGATACTCCTTCTTCCTCTCAATCTACTCTCATACCCTGCTAGCTCTCACCATCTTCGAAGGTGTGTGAGGTCTTGGGTCTGAGAACGGGGATAATTAAAGTTGTGTTTGCTTAGTGCATGAATCTTTCATCTTCATTGCACTAGCTAGTCTTGAAGGAACACAAAGAATTGTATTGTACAATGTCTCTCTTGATGGGAGAAACCATAATACAAAGCCTTTTGGAGGGGGGACCGGCTCCATGCAAATCCGGTCCTCAACTGTTGTCAATAGCTTAATTTCTCTCTCTTTTGAAAGTATTGTTGATGCTATCTAACTAGGTGTTATGCATTTTTTTGCTCTCTCCACCCAAGCACTCTTGTAATTCTCATTAGGAATCTATTCTAATGAAATTCCCACTATGTTCATGCTAATTTCTGCTACACATAAGTTATTAGGCCATAAAATGTTACATTGGTATCAGAGCACAAGGTTTCTCTTTTCTTGCTCAAGAAGGGAGGTCCTCAAGCTAGCTATAAATGGTTGGTATTATTAATTGCCTGTGAGTAAGTAGAATAGGGATTTTTCAACCTTGCAGTGCGCCTACCTCCGTGCAGTTAACGGGGCATCACCGTCGAGAGCTATGTTCTTAATAGTGTAGTCCTACGGGGCTTTCCCATTGGTTAACTACTATTGAGCTATTAGAAGCTTGACAGGAGCCGGTACTGTTTTGGTGTCAAAAGACCCTCTCTTCTATTCCTTGCAATTAATGGTATTCGAGCCGCGAGTACAGTAGCTTGAGTGATTTCTCTAAAGGTGTAAAGAGGGGTAGCAACTAGAGCTTGAAGTGCCAAAGTACACCTAAAAAGTTTACACCTAAAAGTTGTTAGAATGGATGACAATAGTAAAGAGAGTGAAATTAATGTTGATAACTTTGATTTTGCACGTGAGCAAGCTACTAATGATGCTTCGATGCTTGTTAACTATCTTGTTTCTAGGCTTCAACAAGCCATGGGCAATCCATCTCTCCAAAGAGAAGTGCAACGGCAGCTCCGTGTTCACGGGATTGTCCAAGCTCATCACCATGATGAGAGAACACCTAGGAAGCCTCCTTGTGAGACTCCCAAAAGAGGTCTCTCTCCGATTCAGGAAGAAGAAGAGAATCTGTATGAAGGGCTCAAGAATTTACTTCTTGATGATGCATCTCCTTCCCAAAGGAGAAATCAAGAGCCTCCACAGAAGGAACAAGAAGGAAGTGAGTCTCCCGCCACCTCAGCGGAGATGGCTCCACGAAGACGGCGGGCTAAAGGCTCCCCATCACCACCAAAGCGGAGAAGACCATCACACTCTTCTCCACGCCATAATTCAAAGAGGGACGATAAAAAGCAAGAGAAGAAAAAGGCGAGAAAGAGGAAACCCTCTTCTCCATCTTCTTCATCCTCTTCCTCTTATGAAGGTGATGGTGAATACAACGAAGATCAAGACAAGAAAAAGGCGAGAAAAAGGTCACCCTCTTCTCCACCTTCTTCAAATTCTTCACCTTCTGAAGAAAGTGATGGTGCAACCTTTGAACCATCAAAAAGAAGAGGCCATAGGAAATCCTATGCCGCATGGAAGAGGTCGTCCAAGTTGAATAAATTCAAAGAGGGAGGGAAGAGCATCTCTTTCCTTACCTATGATGGCACCTTTGGTGCTAGGGACAAAGTCTTGGCCTTTATCCAGCAATTTGATGCGGCGTTTGGAGATCAGGGCTTCACGGAGTCCTCTAAGCTACGCCATGTAGCTATGCACTTTTAAAAGTCCTCCAAGCAATGGTGGTCTAGCCCACGAGCCAACGATGAAGCTCCACGAACATGGAAAGCTTTAAGAGCTTCCATTATGAAGCAGTTTTTGGCCACCGATGCGAAAGACAAAGTACTCACCGAATGGCGAAGATTAAAGCTCTCTCCCAATGAATCCATCGACAAATATGTAGACAAGTTTTGGGACCTACAACTAAAAGCCACTGTCTTTAAAAAGTTGAATTTTGAAGAGCAAAAGCAACAATTTTGTGCGAACTTAATCGAAGAAATGGCGGAGTATGTCAACTCCCAAAGGCCACGTACCATATCGGTGGTAATACACCATACTATGGTGGCCTCACGAATCAATTTCCAAACGGGGGCTAAAAGAAATAATAAGCCCCCGGAAAACAAGGGTTCCAATGAGCCTAAGGGGAAGGACAATGTCCAAAAGTCTCCTAAGGGAAACTCCAACAAAGCTTAAGAGAAGGGAGTTTACAAAGGTAAGAATAAACTCTCTCCTGAAGAGCTTGAGCGTTATCGCAAGGATAACCGGTGTTTCAAGTGCGGCGAACAAGGGCATGCGTACCGCGCTTGTCCCCAAAAGAACAGCCTCCAAGATCCTCCTAGAGCTCCCTTGGTTGAAATCCAAGAGGAGGAGACTCACCAAACTCATCACAAAGGATCTCCTCTATGCCATGCTTGGGGAAAGGTAAGAGAACATGATGCTTTTATTCTCTTTGACCCTGGTTCTACTCACAATTTTATATCTATAGAGTTGGCCACTAAGCTAGGCATACAGTCCTACGAGATGGGAGATGTCCTACCCGCAGACAGTGCCTTCAAGGGGCAAGAAGCTTCAGTCACTCCCTTAATCAAGAAATTGAGGCTTCATGTCCAAGGCTATGTGGAGAAAGAGGACTTCTTTATCTCTCCTCTCAAGCATGAGGATGTAATCCTAGGGGCACCATGGTTTGACCACCTGGCTCCCGATGTTAAATTTTCTGAAAGGAGAATCTCCTTTAAGTTCAGGGAAAAAGACATGTATATAGATGCTAAGGAAATGGGTAACACTATCCCCATTGTACATACTCAAGCTTTCAACAAGTCAATAAAGAGCTCTATTTCTGTGTACATGATTTTTGTTAAAGATTCTCAAAATGAACCTAATGCTTTAATAAAAGAAAATAAAAGCAACCAAAAGGAATTAGAGTTATCCAATTTGCTCAAGGGGTTTCAAGATGTTTTTATTGACGACATCCCTTGTGAGCTACCTCCTAAACGAGGTCATAATGACCATGCAATCGAACTTCTTCGAGGAAGTTCACCGCCTAACAAACCTCCTTATAGAGTTTCTCAAGCTCAACAAGAGGAGATTATGTGGCAAGTGCATGAGTTGGTTGAGAAGGGCATGGTTAGGCCTAGCTCATCTCCATTTTGCTCACCTGTGCTATTAGTGCAAAAGAAAGAGGGCACATATTGTATGTGTGTCGACTAAAGAGAACTAAATAGGATCACTATCAAAATCAGGTTTCCCACTCCATGGGTAGAAGACCTATTTGATAAGCTACAAGGATCGACCTAAAAAGTGGCTATCATCAAATAAGGATAGTTGATCAAGACATTGTAAAGACCGCATTTCGCACCACATTTGGTCTTTACGAATACATTGTCATGCCTTTTGGCTTGACCAATGCACCAGCCACATTCAACCGCTTGATGGAGAAGCTATTCAGGCTTCATCGAACCTTTGGTGCTACGGACAAAGTCTTGGCCTTTATCCAGCAATTTGATGCGGCGTTTGGAGATGAGGGCTTCACGGAGTCCTCTAAGCTACGCCATGTAGCTATGCACTTTCAAAAGTCCGCCAGGAAATGGTGGTCTAGCCTACGAGCCAACGGTGAAGCTCCATGAACATGGAAAGCTTTAAGAGCTTCCATTATGAAGCAGTTTTTGGCCATTGATGCCAAAGACAAAGTACTCACCGAATGGCGAAGCTTAAAGCTCTCTCCCGATGAATCTATCCACAAATATGTAGACAAGTTTTGGGACCTACAACTCAAATCCACTGTCTTTAAAAAGTTGGATTTTGGAGAGAAAAATCAACAATTTTGTGCGGGCTTAACTGAAGAAATGGCAGAGTATGTCAACTCCCAAAGGCCACGTACCATATCGGCGGTAATACACCATACTATGGTGGCCTCACGAATCAATTTCCAAACGGGGGCCCATGAAATGGCAACCCTCTTCATTTCACAAATTTTCAAGTACCATGGCTTGCCAATGTCCATAGTGTCGGATAGAGATCCTAGAGTGACCAGTAATTTCTGGAAGGGTCTCTTTGAGAATTTAGCGACAAGGCTAAACTTCTCTTCGGCCTATCATCCACAAACGGATGGCTGTTGGACAAGAGCGACTCACACACCCATGAAGTGCATGCAAACACGACCTAGATCAACATAATGTCAATCGAGGACACAGATGACACGATAGGCACACGGAGGAAATCTCTTGAGCTTGTTAGGCTGAGACCATCCTACACATACAACACTCAGGAAGGCCAACTAAACCACAATCAAGAACCTCACTGCTCTCAACTACACCACCTAGCCACATACACACATACGGAAGGTAGCTCACCTAATCATGCCAGATTCATACAAAACTTACGGAACACCATCCCCTCACTAGGATACACCTGTCCCTAAGCTTCTACACTCAAAACCCATCTTCGGAAAACGCGTAGGATGACAGAACAGTATTTTGAAAGTGCCCGAAACTGAAATTTATGAGTGCCTATGCGTAGCTTATGTCACCACGATTCTTTAGACTACTAGCACGCAGAAAACAGACATCATTTGACACACTTACGGCCACAAACAGCTTGTAGATGCGTCGGTGTGTTCGCTTCGTCTTGCATGGAATGCTTGGCATTGTCGCGTAGCTCTCCTCGAGCCTACAACAATGGTGCAATCGGATCTCCAATGTGTTGAGCGAGCCGGGAGTAGCGAGAGGATAAAGCTCACGCTCACTCTCTTTCTCTCTAATGGCGATGTGTTCTTTGCTATCGTTTTGGCGTCATCTGTTGCACTGCTTGTAACTTTGTCAAACCACAACAAGAACTATGATCCATCAGAGCGGACATCTATCAACATAACCATTCATCTTTTGAGATCCTCTGATTACTTTTATGTATGCTCTTCTTCATTGGGGACTTCTTTTTTCTTGTGCAATCATGTTGTTAGTGTTGGCTGCAGCTTTGTCATTGTAGGCCATTCTTCGACTCGCCATTGAGGAGAAGTATGCTATGATCTGAAATTGGTTCTCCAATTCATTTGTCAATTGATTTGAGTAGCATTTCCTTATTGTTGATGTAGAACGAATATGTACAAGAGGATGGTGATAGGTGTCCTTAGATCAGGGTCTAAAATAGATCAGGGTCAAAAATCTGGATGACCAAAGGGAAAAAACCGAGTGGGAAAAGAAATGCCTTTGGTATGCGCTCTTATTGGAGCCGAGCAGTTGAACGTGAAGTACATGTTCATGAAAGGTGAGTGCTTGGGTGAAACACGGAAAGAGTGCCTAATGCAAGTTCCAATTATGGGACACTCTATATGCATATCAAAAATTTGTCAACAAAAGCATGCAATATGAAAGAAGGAGATGATGGGTGTTTCGAGGAATAAATGTAGCACATGTGACATCAAAAGATGTCTCAATAGCTTCCAGCTTTCCAAGAATGGTTTTCGATGTAGAAGTTTCTCCACTCGTATCTCATGTGCTCAGTACGTGAGTGTCTTTTGGACCTTCTCCTTCACTTCACCAGACATAAGTACTTAGACTTCGACTCTTTTGCTCACCTATACCAGCATGAGCGACACAACGTAAATATGCTCAACTCTTCCAGCTTGAGCAGTACCTAGAATAGCTAAGACGCTTAGACCACAGAGAATATTACTTGAAGCTTTGGGACTAACACCTCACTCATTTTGTGGCTTAGCTACTCATCTCTGACTTGTATGAATTGTCGGTTGCGTGTTGACACTGCTTTGTGACAAGTTCTTCGGCTGTTGTAGTGGATGCTGAGACATACTTCATGAAGTTTCATCGTTTCCCTGTACCTTCTTCTCTTTGTAGTGCTCAGGCCTCTCGTCAGTCTTTTCTTCATGTGGATTATGGATTTTTTAATTTTTAATTTTTTATAATCAACAAAGAAAATCTTTTAAAAAAACTTAACAAAAGAAAAATCATTCAAATAGAAATCTAAATGCTATGTACACTATACACATGTCCCTAGGGGCTCATATATGGATTTTGTCTCCATCCTCCTCTGTAGCACTACTATGAGGGCATATATGCTAAATTTCGTCAAAAAATTATCACAATAAAACGCAAAAATTCAATGCATCTTACAAAACATTTCCCTCTAATAGTCATAATATTAGGTACGCATGCCTCTCCCCTTCCTATTTGGAGTCATCCTTTACGACAGGGTATCGCAAAGGGTATGTGTTGTGCTTGGGCAATTAAAAGTTGTGCCTCTGCAGGCCTTGTAATGTAGCCCTATTATGCATACACAGTCAATGCATGGAAAAGATTTATGTTGTGCAAGATGTGGGTATAAGCAATTTTCTTATTGGCATTTGTTGGCGAGGCTTCCTATTCTAAGCAATGTAATGGTCTTTGAAGCTCCTGTATCGTTGCTTGATTGAAGCAACTTGCTCTCTTCTAACTGTACTGTAATCGTAGGAAGAATTGTAAGAATTCAAGCGGCGATGCACTGACAGTAGTTTTGTTGTTCTTCTTTGGGACCCATTTCTTTGCGATTATTGGCTGTTTTGTTGCTGACGCTCGTTTGGGAATCCATACTTGCCCGTGCTTCGTTTGTGTTTCAAGAGACTTCTTTGGGATCCACCTTTTTGTTGTGTGAGTCGAGAGTGGTCTTTGCTTCGGCCCTTGTACGCTTGGTTGGTGACGGGATTCAGGCTTTGAAAGTTGATACTGTGGTTGTTTTGGAATCCAAATGAATTCCTGACTTTTTTGTGCTTGAATCAACTTCTTTGGAGCCCAAACCTGAGTTGTGAAAGATTGAGACTTTGTGATATTCTTACCCATTCATGAACGCTTTCCTTGTTTTTGTTTTGGTGTTCGATCTTGTGATTTGTCATTAGAGATCTTCGTCTTCTTGATCCATATCTGTTTTTGGCCGATCATGCTTTTTGGTATCCAGATTTGTCGAGCTTTTTGGCTTTGACTTGTTGTCCTGTTCTTTTGACCTTTCATGGTTGTTGCTGAAGGGGTTGGTGATAGTGATGGCCTGAGTTGATGATAGGGGATGTTGTAAGATTCATCACTATCGCTACTATTCTCAGCAAGGTTGACTTCTTGTACTTTCCCTTGATTTTTTGGGTGGTAGTGGAAAGTTACTATCTGTTTGCTCGTGGGTGGTAGTTTCTTAGAGGACTTTTCTAGCCCATTGATTAGAGCATTGTTAGCTCGTTGCTCTGGTCGTATTCCTCCTAGATGAGTCTTTGCATCCTTATTAGGATCCATGTATGAGGATGCTTGTAGTGGCTGTGTCTTTACCGAGGACTTTGGAATCCACTTTTGATGCACTTTATTCATGTAGCGATGACATTGATTCCAGGTTCGTTGATCTTCTTGAAGCTCGAAGTGTTCTACAGAGTCATAGAACTCGTCGTCTTCTTCATATTTTGATTCTCCACATTTCTTTGTTTGCTCCTTATGTCGAGAGCTTCTTGATGTCTGGTTCTCTTCGTTTTCCTGGATTACACATACTGCAAAATAAGGAACGATATCATAGCCATTTTCATCACAAAACTTTGTTGTGGGAGTATCCTCCACGGCGCACACGTCCAGAGTAGCCAAGATGTGTTCCCATCCAAAAGGCTCTAACTCTTCTTCAGGAAATGGTTCTGGGATATAGTCCTTATCCTCTATAACCCGCTCTAGGATACATTCCTCACGTTTCAAGCTACCACATTGTGAAGCTCCACACATCCATAGTTCTTTAGGCTTACCAAACCAGGCTGGAAGTTCTGATCCTGCTACTGTGGCGGAATCAAACTCCTCTACCGGTGTTCTCGTCACATCCCTATAGCTATGGTCCCTCAAGTTTATCTTTGTTATGGTCTCCATATGTCTCAATTATATATGGTCATAAACCCAATCTTGGACCATTTTCAATTGTCGCATGAATGGTCTTCCCAGAATGATGTCATAGTTGTTCTTCTTGCCAAAGTCAACAACAGCAAAAGTGTGTTTATATTCAATGCCACAATAAGTAACAAGTAATTTTTCTAGCAGTCCTAGGGGATTTTCCTTGTGTCCGTCTGCAAGCTGCAGGGTCATTTGTGTGGATATCAAGGCAGGTTTTCCCCATTTTTTTCCAAACCTCTTTGGTTGCAATGGCCACACCAGCTCCACTGTCAAGGACTGCCATGGTTTTTACATTATTGAATTCCATAGGAAGGGTGGTGTTTCCATCTTCTCCCTCGTAATACTCGCCTACCTTGTTTAATGGCACTGGCCTAGTATTTAGTTGAGGCATTTCAAGCTCTTTGATGCCTTCCTCGATTTGAGTCATTGGGGTTTTTACACCAAATTTCTCTAGAAATTTACCCACATTAGCACACATGTTTGGTCTTATTCTGAGTAACTCGGCTAACATTATTGTATAGGTGACTGGGGTAGATAGAATATCTACTAGCCCCTTTGAATCGATGGCCTTGTTGGGAGACAGTCTCTGTGATGCGACTGCAACCACATGTGACTTGGTCTCGTACTCTCCCATGTAGCACGGTAGTATTCTTAGCGAATGGGGTTGACTATCCATAGATTGTACAGATCCTTTCTCGCCCCAATACGATCGCATGTCTAGATTCATTTGAGATCCAGTCTCAAATTCCTCTATTGGTGGTAGAAACACTCCTCGTTCATCACCACTCTTGTCTACTCGTCTTCTTAGGTCATCGGCTTCATTGGCCTCTCTGACCTGTTTCCACAATTCGTCAAAACCATCTATCTCTTTACAATCCTCAGGTATAGCTTGGTGAAATTCCTCGAAAGAGTTATCCGTGGTATTCAGTACTATCCTTAGTTCTAATGCTGGGTCTTTGAGGTTTGGTCTGTGCTTATGACTAGAATCTAGCTCTTTTAGTTCTTGGTTTGGTGGGATTACGTGTATAGGCATGACACGGATCACATCCTCAGGTTTTGCAACTTGTGGTTCTAGTAAAGCTTGGGCTGTTTGAATCATTTTCTGGCAGATTTCAAACCTTTTCTTTTCTAGTTCCGCATTGGGATATGTCATCCACCTGTGTTCTTGGGTTTGGTTGTTTTTGAGCCTCACATCATAGGATTTCAAGACGGTATCTAATATCTCATTAACCTTCTCTGCCAACAAAGATCCTCCTGAACTAGCACTTCTCGGTTTCTCATCCGTGGATGGTTCTTCTAGAGGTTTAACCATCTGTGTAAGAGAAGGTGCCTCCTTTTCCTCATGTTGTTTTATCCTCTCCTCAGCTTTGGTAAGCTTCTCTGCTAGGGATTTTTGCTCTAGTTCCATGTGTACTTTCCTCCTAGTCTTTCTAGCTTTCCAACTATTTCGTTTGCTCTTGGTTTTTTGACTAGGTGCGTCTGTCTTTGGTCCATCATTTCTCTTTGGACTCGTGTCACTTTCCGTGTTCTTTGTCTCTGGATTCTCATTGAATTTCTTTTGAGCTTGTGCTCTCGTAACCACTTGAAATGGTACGACATTTTTATTTTCTGAGCTAGTAAGGAGCTGAACAATCCCTGATACATTTGTCGTGATTTTCCTGATTTGGTTTGGGTTTTTCGGGCAATCACGGATCAAGTGAGTGATGCGACACTCAAGAAAATAGGCATTTACTTCAGTGATCTCCGTATGAGGACATTGTTTGACCAAGTGGTTGTCACGACTTTTGTGACAATCTGTCTCTGGTTGAGGAGATTCTTTCTAGCATTTCCTCTTGGCTATAAGCAAGCTTTGACCTAGATAAGCCGCTATTTGCAATGAATCGCAATGTCCTTTGGTCCATTTCATACCTTCTTTCTTTTGACTGAAACCCAGGAGGTGGAGGTTGTATCCGCCTCACCACTCCATGTGTTTCTCTCACATTTTGTTGCTCCGAAGGGTAGTACCCACTTTGGTTGCTATACCACATTGTAGCTCGTACTGGCGTTGGTTTATTTGATGCTTCCATCATTGGCATGTATCTCATGTCTACCTGCATTCTAGCACCTGGCAATGGAGGTTGTTGTCCTAAGACAAGCTGTGGCCTTAAAACTCCTACTGGTCCTGGCGCATTCCCCGTAATGTATCTAGGTGGAGTAGGTGCTTCTGGACCAGGTTGTACATACCTCTCCCTAGCATTTTCCCTGCTATAATAGCACTCTTCCTCCGTATGGTTCGTCCATTTTCTCTATTTCACACCACTTTGGTTCTCCCGAATCAGACCTTACAAGAGGAATCAACCTCTTGACCAAGTCGCCGATAAGCTTTTCTTGATCAATAGGTGCCGTTGGCTTGGCAATGGACTCACTTATCTGTCCTTTTCTTTGTAAGCCTCACACTTATCCACTAGATAAAGAGATTCTTTGATCAACTCGTGTAGCGTCATCCTCCTTATCATATGCAGATCCTTCTGAAGGCCCGCATGTCTCAATCCCTGGATAAAGATCAGCATCAGTCATGCTTGCGTAGGTGATTCTGCTCTCGGACAGAGCTTAACATATCTCTTGAGCCGTAATGATGCTTTGCGTACTGATTCATTCTCTTTCTGTTTGAATCTATGGATTTGCAAGACCGTGTTGTGAGCAATGCCTTTTGGCAATAATTCTTCAATAAACTCCTCAAACAGCTTATCTAGGATCTCAAAATCCCATTTTTCCACCCAGTCGAACCATGTAGCTGCATCATCTTCTAGAGTCAATCCAAATCCCGCAAACTCTTCTAATCACTCTTCTAAAAGCCGCTACGTGATCTCTCGGATCTTTATCTCCGGAGTATTTTCTGTTTACCCATTTATGGACTTTGGATGGTCGAACTCGTCGATTGTCTACAAGTCTAACCAGAGATTCTCCGAATCCTTCTCCCGTTATCGCTCTTGAAAGGAATCCTAGTGGCTCTCTTCTTGGAATTCCTATAGGAATTCTCGTGTTTGGTGGAGGCATTTGTGGTCCTTCATTGACCAAATATCTACCTCTTTCTAGTACAGTCTATGGATTTGTGCTTTCTACAACTCTGTATTCTCGTCCATACTTGTCGACAACTATAGATCTCCATTGATAGTCGTCTCCGTATGTGTAAACATAAAAGAGCTTGTAATCCGTTATCTCTTCTAGGTATGGATCTGAGCACCTATAAAGATTGACCTCATTGTCGTCAATGTATCTATATAGTCCTTCACTCTCATGACCAATCATCCAAATTCTCTCAACAAGATGGGTCTTTATCAATTGCAAGTTTGGAAGATCCATCGTGGGAGGATATTCCTCTATCGTGGGGATCTCCAAGCTTGTGTAAGCTGCGTTTTAATCTAGGGTAGACATGATTTCTGGGCTTAGGAGCTTTTGCTTGGTTAAAGTAGACTTAGTCCACTGTGCTCAAGTGCTTTGGTTAGGGAAAAGTCGAAACTATGTCGAAAACCGCAACCGTTTCGTCACAATTTTTGCAAATTGTGGTTTGGAGTCCTAAATCAAGCTAGAGACATCCTACGCGTAGGATGTCTAACTGCTCAGATTTTGTCCAAACTTGCACTGTAGCTTCCTCTTGATGTGCTAAAATCACAGCTATTTTTACTTTTTGATTCTAACACCTATAGGTTAGTCAAATGATCGAGAATCTGTTCCAAAATCCTAATGTCTGTTCTGATGAATTCCCAAGTCAAATCAACTCCAAATTGGACCAAAATTGACTAGGAGGCTTGCCTAAGGCTATACAACAACATGGTATGTCCAAAGTGTTATAGAATTGACATTTTATTATTTATTGTTGCAGCTGATAGGTGGAAAAGACTGGACCAAGCTTGGGCTATGCAAATGGATTTGTATATCATGTACATTTTATTATTCAAGTGCTCTGTTATGAGTTTGGCCATTTATAACTGGTCGACCATTTTTTAACCAATTTGACCATTCAAGAAATCTATAAAACAAATACGTGCAAGAGGGAAATGGTCACTCTTCAACGGGGGGAGATTGCACCCAGTGCTTGTGTCGTCTTCTCCCTCCCCTCTCACCGTGCTCGCGTAGCACTCGGCTCTAGAAGATGTGTCTGCACGTGTTCTTTCTCTCTCTCTCCCGTTCTCCGTCTCTCTTTGTTCGTATTGTGCTCGATTATGGATTTGTGCGATTTGACAGGTATGTAGATTTATCCATTTATCTCTTGCTATGTGCTATTTTGAGTATTTTGCAGGCCTCTCTACGCTCTTGTTTGTAGCAGTGGTATCAGAGCATAGGCTACGCTCCCGGATAATGGATTTAGACAAACACCAGCTAAGTACTTTGTTCTCTCATGATTTAGTGTTGTTAGTTGCTTCAGCCTGCAGTAATTAGTGTTGATTGTATAACATAGCTAGTCATCTTTGAAATTAAAGAGATTTCCTTCTTTATTGTTATGATATAGTAATTACTAGGGTAAGTAAGATAATTAAACGTCATAATTGAACATATTAAACTTTATGAAAGATACTCAATAATAAGAAGGGATTAGCATGCGGCCATAGATATGATATTACAAAAGAATAAATCTCAAGAGTGACCCTGCCTAAATTTGTATTTAATTTAGCTATGATGACCCTTTGTAAATAGCGAGTATAGTCAAATTCTGTCACATACAACATCCAAAAGAAAAAGAGGAAGAAGAAAAAGAAGAAGAAGAAGAAGAAGTAGCAGATTTTACAATAGATTGCTATAAGAATATACCCAAGCGACCTTGGCGACTGTCTGAGTGAAGAAGTAAACGGGAGGAGAACATGAAATCGATTGCTTAATATAGCTTCTCTCCGCTTAGTGGGAACGACCATCAAAATAAATTTTTGGGAATCACTGAAAGCCATACTATTGTCTTCTTTCAATTTACGAACATAGTTGAAGGATAAATCCACAGCAATCCAGCAATCCACAGCAGGTGGCGCAAGCAAGCAAGGACCATTACCGACGATATGGGGGGATGTACACTCGGTATGCACGTGCCGCCCACATCTCACCATCTGTCTCAGCGCCCCTCCCTCCTGTATGCACAGTACAACACTCTCCCTCGCATTCATTCTGTCTCCCCGCTTGATGCCATGCAACGGTTCAAGCCCTTCTTTTTCTCTGGTCCACTGTCTGCCATGCACTCTCTCTCGGTTCAACCACCCAAAATCCACAAAGCAGCATCACCCAACACCAATCATGCTCTCTCTCTCTCTCTCTCTCTCTCTCTCTCTCTCTCTCTCTCTCTCTCTCTCTCTCTCTCTCTCTCTCTCTCTCTCTCTCTCTCTCTCTCTCTCTCTCTCTCTCTCTCTCTCTCTCTCTCTCTCTCTCTCTCTCTCTCTCTCTCTCTCTCTCAGTCACCCGTCGATGACGCCTACCAGAGCCGCAACATTTACTGGTTGCATGCCAAAGAATTCTACATGGCACTTTCGCGAATTGCAGCACCCAACCAACCAACCAACCCTCATCCTATCTCTTTCTTCTCTCTCTCTCTCAAGCTGTGGCGAACCGCCAGCAAACTCCCTCTATCTCTCTCCCTCTCTCTTCCACTCTCACTTAACGAGAAAACTCCATCTCTCTCTATCTCTATACCCTCTCCTAAACAATTGATTCGCGCCATCTCTCCATTTTCCCTCTGCTCGCCACCATGTAGTATTTGCGGTTGTGGTCGCTTTCTAACAAGCAGTAGTCTGCAGCCAGCCGACACTCTCTCTTTTTCGTCACCCAACAGTCAAAAACACACACACAAATTTTCCTCTTGACAAGGGTGTCCAACTTGTCCCTCCTCGAGTGTGAGCAGGCAGCTGAAAAGCAAGAAGTCCAACAGTGGATGATGCACCTGATTTTACTATTAGAGATGTGTGCCATGACACTACATGCATGATTTGCAATCTCAAACGCCCCTGTTTTGGGTGCGCCCTGAGTTAGGCAGTGGATGTTGAGATGCAGAGAGAAAGAGAGAGAGACGAGACAAGAGACACACCATATACGCTCCCAAAGACTGATTCATATTGAGGACAAGATACAAATATATAGGTGAGACCAAGGTGAGTAGAGTGAGCCATATATAGCTCCAACACCCCCACTCAAACAAAGGTCTCTAGCTTTGGATGAAAAAACCCTTGGGGAGTTCAAGGGAAAAACCCAAGCCCCTATACAATGTGAAAATATGAACCAGCGATGATGATGTGAAAGTGAATTGTGCATCTATGTACAAATATTCAAGTGACTTAGAGATCACAATGTGCAAATGTGGAGTGTGCATAGTGCATGGTACCTAAAAGATTACAATGTCATATGTACAAAGCTATTACAATAACAAAGAAGCTAATCTAGAAAGAGTGAGGTCGAAGCAACTCCAAGCTCCGAGCGCAAGAGGATGAAACGTGACTCGTTGAGGCCTTTGGTCAAAATTTCTGCAATCATCTGGTCACTTGGACAGTGTTCAACCATAATGGTTCCTTTGCGTACTTCATACCTGACATAATGATAATGGACAGCAATGTGCTTTGACTTATTATGTTGAACATAGTCTTTTGCAAGACTAATAGCACTTTGGTTGTCACACCGCAAGGGTGTGCTAGAAAGAGGAGAGTGACCAATATCAACCAGCATTTGTCGAAGCCAAATCAACTCACGAGCTGCAAGTGATGCCGCAACATATTCTGACTCAGTCGTAGAAACTGCAACACAACGTTGTTTCTTGCTAGTCCAAGAAACAAGACAACCATTTATAAAGAAGCAATTTCCACTAGTAGATCGCATAGATAAATGTGAGCTTGCCCAGTCTGCATCTTTTGTACGGTTCCGTTGGATTTGAATCCCAAGACACGAGTGAATCTCTCCAAGATCCACCATATCAAATGCAGAAGACAATAACTTTTTCACTTGCTGAAGAAATCCCAAATCATTGGAAACAAGGATGGTATCATACACATAAAGAGCAAGAATCACAAAACTGCTACCTTGGCGTTTTATGTATAAGTTGGGGTCTGAAGAGCAAGAGATGAATCCTTTAGAGGTGAGAAAAAGATCAAATTTTGTATACCAGGCTCGCGAAGCTTGTTTGAGACCATATAGTGCCTTTTGGAGTTGAGCAACAAGGTCTTCTTTACCTGGAATAACAAACCCTTCTGGTTGTTCCATATAAATTTCCTCTTCCAAGTCACCATTAAGAAAAGCAGTTCGCACATCCATTTGATGAGCTTCTAAATCAAATTGAACAGCAAATGCCAATAAAACTCGAACACTTGTAATGCGAACAACTGGTGAAAAGGTCTCTTGATAATCAACACCAGCTACTTGGGAATAACCTTTTGCAACTAAACGCGCCTTGAACTTGTCAAAAGATCCATCTGCTTTTACTTTTGTCTTATACACCCACTTACATTTAATAGATGTACGACCAGGAGGTAATTCACTTAGTATCCATGTACCTTTAGAGATAAGAGAATCGTACTCTGCTTCCATAGCCTCTTGCCATTGATCCTTTTGTTGTGAAGAGATAGCTTCATCATAAGTAATGGGATCTTCGGAAGTACAAAAACCATTATCAGCAATATCGTCATCATAAACATGACATGAGCCATGTTCAAAATCAATCGGCAGATCAACAAAAATATCAATATCATCATTGGCGACATTCGGAATGGATGGTTGTGAAGAGGAAAGTTTCTCTATAGGAAGAGTTTCATCTTCTGAAAGAAATGGAAAAGCTTGAAGCAATGATTTAGTATCATCAGAATCATCCATGGATCATGAGCCTCCCATAAGCTGTTCGTTAAAAGTAGCATCACGATTCACAATTACTTTCTTGGAGGAAGGGTCATAGAATTTGTAGCCTTTGGAAGTGTCAGAATATCCAATAAAAATAACTTTAAGACTAGGAGCATCAAGCTTTGTTCGTGTTTCTTTGGGAACATGAATATAAGCAATACATCCAAAGGTTCGAAAATGAGATACAGAAGGAATGTCACCTGTCCATGCTGTGATGGGTATCTTACCAGAGGGTGCAGTAGTAGGAAGATGATTCTGAATAAATACTGCTGTCAAAGTAGCTTCAGCCCAAAAAACACGAGATAAGCCAGAATGAATCTGCATACATCTTACAGCATTGAGAATAGTGCGATTCTTTCGTTCAGCAACTCCGTTCTGTTGAGGCGAATATGGAATAGTGTGTTCATGATGAATTCCACTGTCAGCACAGTAACTCACAAACTCTCGAGAAACATATTCGCCTCCATTGTCACTACGAAGCTTCTTAAGGCGACGACCAGTTTGAAGTTCCGCAGCCTTGTGGAATTGTTTGAAAACAGATAAGGCTTCAGATTTTTGTCTAAGTAGAAATACAGTCGTATACCTTGAGAAATCATCAATGAAAGTAATGAAGTAGCGATATTGTGATCTCGAAGAAGGTAGAGGTCCACATATATCAGTATGAACAAGATCCAATATGTCATGAGAATGAGTTGTATTTGAAAGAGGAAAGGGTTTGCGATTGTGTTTCCCAAGAGCACAAAATTCACAAATTCCCATATGAGGATGGGCTTTAAGATCCATGCCATGAACAAGATCACGACGTTGAAGATCAAGGAGTTTTGAGAAATCAGCATGAACAAAACGGTGATGCCATACTTTGCAATCATGATCACCTGGAGCAGTGACAACATTTGCTACAGCATCGTTGAGAGAGAGTTCAAACAAATTACCATTTCGAGGAGCAGTGGCTATAGTCTGTCCATCTTTCTCAATTCGGCATTTGGTATGATCAAATCCAACAAACAGACCAAGATCAACAAGTCTAGCAACTGAAAGAAGATTACGTTGAAGATCTGGTACATGTAATACTCCTCGCAAAATTCGAGTGGAAGAAGATAAGGTACCAAGGTATAAGTCTCCAATACCCTTTACTTGACAAGTAGTATCATTAGCAAGATAAACAACACGTTGAACTGGCAGTGGATGATAGTTATGGAGCCACTTAGACTGATATGTCATATTTCCTGTAGCACCAGAATCGACAATAAAAAGTGATCCATCGCGTACATGAAGTATTCTGTCTGGAGCAACTAAACATAGGACGTAGCTTGTTTCTGGTACAATGTTGTTTTGATGTTCAGTAGCATATGCTCTATTCCGATCTGTGTCGAATCGACGCTTATAGCACATATGAGTGGGATGATCAGATCCTCCACAATATTCACAAGAAGAAGAAGAAGAGTCTCTAGATAAACGTGGTTGTTTTGTGGTAATATTGTGTTCTTCATCATATTGACGTGCCCAACAATCATCTTCAGTATGGCCATTTCTGTTGCAGTAAGAACATTGCTTATTAGGAAATTTGAGACGAGAGAAAATATTACCGCGACGGCCACCTCTGCGGTTTCCTCGTTGAAATGGACGCCTTCGAGCATAAAAAGCCCGTTCCATCTGTTGTGACTCACTCTCCTCGTGTGAAATCATAGCTGTATCATGACTAGACTTACGACGTTCTTGACGTTGAGAGTATTCAATTAAAGACATGCAGGCTTGGTCGAAATCAAGACCATCTTTATTAGAGAGAATAGTAACAATGTTATCATAAGAAGAGTCCTTCACCATATCAAGGAGAAGTGTAATCAGTTGCTTTTGTGGAACAGGATCACCGACAGCAGCAAGTTGATTAATAATAGATTTGAAAGATTCAATATGTCCCGTCATGGCAGTACCAACTTCATATTGTAACTTGTTAAGCAACCCTCTCAAATAAAGTATTTCTGTGACAGATTTCTTCTGAAAGTTTGCAATAAGGTACTTCCATACGTCATGGGAAGTAGGCAGTTCGTACATATCAAGCAAAAGGGAATCAGTAAGAGCAGAAAGAATATACCGACGAGCTGCTTTATCACGTCGTTGCCAATCCGTATAGGCAACATTCCAATCTTCAAATATAGGTCCTTCAGTGATAAGCACGTTATCATTATCAGTATCAACAGGCTAAGGCGGACAAACACGATTTCCAAGAACAACATCGGAGAGTTCATCGCCTTCAAGAATTAACAACATCTTTGCTTTCCAGCCTGGAAAACCTTGACCTTGGAAAGGAGGAACAGAACGCTAGCCAGAAGGAAAGCCGTTGACGAGAATATTCATAGCCATATCTTGTTGCGAGAAGACGTATAAGATAAGATCGCAGAATTTGCACACCATATATGGTGAAGGCCGCAATTGAGAATGAGAGAGATATGAGGACTGCGTTCTGTCAACGATAAACGTAAGAAGGACGCTCAAGGAACTTCCAAAGATGTGAGAGACGTCACTCAAAAAGGGCAGGGTAAAGGAGACGTTAATAATAAAAGAGTCCTCAAAATAGAGTGGCGTGAGACGCAAGATTGACGGCCACAATATGAATAGCGAAAAGCTAAATCTTCTCGAAAAAGTTAACGCCAAAGTAAGAAAAACGATTGCGGACGCTTCACGAAGAAGTAGGACGAAGAAAGCTGCGTCAAGCTCAATTGCAGTAAAAACAGCATAACTTTCTGCTGCGAACTCTGATTGACGCAAACCTAGAACTCAAATCGAAGAGCTCGAGGAGACGAACAAGTTTTGGATGAAAAGTGCCATTGCGCTGCGCTCCATCGCGCTTTTCCCGTTTCTCCAAATTTTGAGCAGAACAGCAAGAAAAATTGAGATGAAGTTCAGGGTGTCATCAACAAGAAAACGTAATCAACAATTAGATTGATTAGCAATAAACGTCACACAAAACACTAATCATATTCTTCTTAACACAAAACAACCACAATTAACAAGAATCAATGCTCAAAAATAAAATTTGTAGCAATTTTTGAATCTTACATGCAAATCGCATACACATACTGTTTTGTCACCATGAATTGAATCGGCGCATGATCGTTACTGCTCTGATACCATGTTGAGATGTAGAGAGAAAGAGAGAGAGACGAAACAAGAGACACACCATATACGCTCCCAAAGACTGATTCATATTGAGGACAAGATACAAATATATAGGTGAGACCAAGTTGAGTAGAGTGAGCCATATATAGCTCCAACAGTGGACACCAAAACAGCTCTCAGAAAAATTGAGGTTGCAGCATGCGAGCCAACTCTCTCTTCCAAAACAGCTCTCCAAAAAATTGAGGTTGCAGCATGCGAGCCCACTCTCTCTTCTGCAAACCTTAGTCTAAATACCTCCAATAGATTCTTGGAAGCTTCTAGAAGCTACACTGCTGCAGAGTCTCACGTAAATCGCTCTTCTTGTCAGGAGGCTATGCTGCGGCCACCCTCTAATGGTGGTGTAAGGATTAAACACATGCCTTCACTCCATCTCTTAGCCATGTGGGAACTAGCCCTAGAACACTCTAGAACATCTCATGAGAGCCTACATAAGAAGGCACCCTCCACAAGCTCTAGATATCACTTGTAGTTTACAAGCTTTGCTTATGCACTAGTCATTTTGTTCATTTCAATGGTGTAAGTTCTCCTCTTGCATAGGCATTTTATTTCTCTCTCATCTCTCCTCATTTTGTGTCTACAACATGAATGCTACATGTGTGTATCCACCCTAAAAACCCAACAACTGGTATCAGAGCATTAAAGACCCTCATGGGCTCACTAGCACACACTAGCATTCACTTTTAGGTGGTTTTCTCACACTCTCTCTCTAAAACGTTTTTGGAAGAGCCAAAAGAAGAGAAAGTCAAGCCTCACAAGTGGGCATGCAAGTGGACAAGTGGCCTTGAAATGTGGAAAGTGCTCTTCACTTGATTCTTGCTCATTCAACCACCTACTTTCTCTCTCCTCTAGGAACTTCTCCTTCTTCCCACCAAGATTTCATGGAAAGCTTCAGCTCTCCATCAGCCCCAAGCTTGATCTCAATGCTCCTTACTCTCAATTGCTTCATTCTTGCAAGACTAGGCTTCTACTAGCTCCTATCTTCGTCTATCTTATCCTCTACTTCACAAATAAGCTCTCGAAGTTTCCATGACTGTGTTTTCTTCAAAAACAGTCCATTTACTTGCTCTAATTAGCCCCATTTCATGCTCCTTTGATGCCTAAAGCTCCGTACATTAATAGTACAAGACTAGCTAACTAGTCACTAGCTACTAGTCACATTTTCATGAGTTTTAAGCTTCATTAATTCTGTTTTCATATCAGAGAATTAAAAGTGGAAAACAGGCCCTTAAATCTAATTTTTATGCTCTATTAAGCACTCTTAAGGCTTGGGCAACACTCTACGACACTTGCTGACAAAGACTACATCAATCGGGAGCGTCCACATCACTAGTTCAAGGCCCATTCTACTTCAACAAAGGGGGATATTTCAAATCAGCAAAAACAGCAAGCAATAGGCTGAATTCTCATCATTCCACACTCTTCAACAAAGGGGGAAAAGGACGCTTCAACTCTACTTTGAAGTGGCAATACATTGCTGCACTTGGTAACCCAAAACAAGCATTTTGTAACTCTATATGCTACATTTTACTTGCTTCATTTGTATGCTATTGTAACGGGCCAAGACAACATCAAGAGAGTCTCTTGATAGGACCGCTCTTGCCATTACATATTCACCTACCATCATACACTATGGGTAATGATAATCTATCTATCTTTAATGGGGTAGGATTCCACACTTGGCAAGTTAAGGTAAAGAGATGTCTAATGAAGAAAGGGTTATGGAGCATAATCACATCTAATATTGATGAAGAGAACCCACCTTCACGTGCACAACAACGTGAACTTCAAATTAAGGATGAAAAAGAATTGGGCATTCTTCTCACAAGTGTAGTGGATGAGATAGTTCACTATTTAGACCAATCCACTACTGCTAAGCATACATGGGAGATACTTGAGAAGAATTTTGGGGCAAAATCAAAACACTCTAAAATTTCTCTTAAAATGCAACTCTATAGCTTAGTTATGCAACAGGGTGAAAGCTTATCTAGCTTAGTCAATAGACTAAAAAGCATTTGCACGCAACTAAGTTACATAGAATGCAACATTGAAGAAGAAGAAAAAATTGCCGTATTACTTAAGTCTCTTCCATTGCAATATGATAATATCGTGACAGTCTTAAAAGAGAAGGAACCGATTCCTTCACTTGAGAGCATTGTCAACTCTTTACAAGAACAAGAGAAGAAACACACACATAAAGAAGAGAACACCTCACAAGCTTTGCATGTTTTATCTTCTTCTAAAAAGAACTTCAAAGCATGTAAGCATCGTGGAAAGACAGATCATATGTCTTTCAATCGCTACAAAATCAAGAAGTGTATGAAGTGTGGTAAAGTGGGGCATGCGCCTCAATTTTGTAACCACAATGGGCTCAACACAGACACTACCTGCGACATTCAACGAGGTAAAAGGTCTTCCAACAAGGTTCACTATATGCATAGTGATGATGATGACGACGGAGATGACGACAACGAGGATGCCAAGAGCATCAACTTCATCCATTCAGCCATCTCTTCTCCTTCCTCTAGTTTTTCTAATAAAAAGCATGTGGAGGGTAACCTCAAATATGGCTCAAAATCCAAATCCAATTTTGAGTATGATGATATTTACTAAATGTTCATTTTCAGCCCATTATGTTTAGTTACCCACTCCTTAAGTTGTATCCTAAGGGTGATGATGCTTTGTATCTCTTTGAGCACCGTTTCATGTTGTATCAATGTAGGGCATAATGTTGTATCCATATGAGAATCGTTATGTACCACATTAGACCCAAAAATGATGTATACAAAATGTATGAACCTTCTACATACCTTTGTGCAACCTTAGGAGTTCCAAGCATGAGTTTAAGGCGGAGTTTGTAAGGATTAAACACATTCCTTCACTCCATCTCTTAGCCATGTGGGAACTAGCCCTAGAACACTCTAGAACATCTCATGAGAGCCTACATAAGAAGGCACCCTCCACAAGCTCTAGACATCACTTGTAGTTTACAAGCTTTGCTTATGCACTAGTCATTTTGTTCATTTCAATGGTGTAAGTTCTCCTATTGCATAGGCATTTTATTTCTCTCTCATCTCTTCTCATTTTGTGTCTACAACATGAATGCTACATGTGTGACACAACTAGCAAATCCTGGCCTCAGTTAGTATTCCCTGCCCTCCTCTCCCGTTATACATGCTAGCACCTCATCTTCAACATAGAAATAAATTTTATTTTCTTTCTTATTGTGCTAAGAAACAACCCAGTGGGTGTATGCACCTGTTTGCGACATGCTGCATGCCTTCCAACACCTTCGATTATAAATGAAAGTCACATTACCTTCAAAACAAGAGCCGTATGTCTCATCCATTAGCAAGACTAGCACCTCGCTATAGACATCTCAATATGTAAGTTGTATGTATTCATTAGGGACATAGAAGCCTTCAACAAGTCTTCCAAATAAACCACTATTAATGTATATTGAGTATGGCAAATAATTGTGATATTTTGCACAAGTATATAATGCGTTCCTAAAGAATCTTTTACTTCTTTTTGCAAACTTTGTAAAATGATACTGATCTTCAGTCAATAATTTTTGCATGCTTCCTTCACAACTTGTTGTTATACAATGTTGTAGGATCTAAACCTAATGCGCACTACAAAGTTCTGAAATTTATATTGATCATAATTGCATTGAAAATGACTTAACATTTGTATTTTGGTTAGTCTCTAAATTTCTTTATATAATCCAGTTGTTTATCTTGACTGAGATTAACCAAACAATGCTTTTGCTACTAACCTTCACTTTTAAAGCAATTGTTTATAAGCACTTGTTTAGCATTTGACAATTTGACTCCTCGCCATTTCCTTGAACCACCCCTAGGTACGTAATTTCTCAATTTTTTCTATTGCATTTTAATTCGTTTTACTTAGTTAGTTCCAAAAACAAAGATCTTTAGTATATATATTCTCTTATCCCGGATGCCATTACCCATCTCTAAAGTTATGGTTTGTGCTTGCATTGAATATTGAAGACGATTTGTTATTAAGTTATGTAGCGATTCATGTGAGTTGAGGTACTTTGAGATAGTAAACAACAGTTTGTAAGTACTCTCATACTCCAACATGCTCCAAATTGATCTTATACCTATGAAAATTGTTATATTTTTATGTCTAGCCTAGTCCGTTGGTCACGGACACACAGATTTGCCAATCTAGGCAGTGTGTACATACTCATCTTGGTGTAGATTCGCCGATTTAGGCAACACCAGTTATCTGTGAAGATCCGTCGATTTAGGCAGCACACTGAAAAATTACAGATTCACAATGGTTAATGCAGATTCACACATTTGGGCAAAATCGCCAATTTAGGCAGCACGTCTTATTAGTGCATATTCGCCGATTTAGGCAGCACGTATTATTGGTGTAGATCCGCCGATTTAGGCAACACCAATTATGAAATCATGCTGCAGTGGCTGGACACCACTGTAATTGGTATGATTTTGTTACTCGGGTACATAATAAAAGTGATTTGGATTTGGACTTATATTGTATAAATTGGAATTGGATTGGGATTTGGTATCTGATGATTATTACAACAGTATTTATGTGATGGGACTTGACATTTTGAGATTCATGATGAGTGTGACCAATGATCTCCTGATTCATCCGGGTATGACATATACTGCTTATTCTAGTGGTATGGGACACTAGAATAGGTAGTATGTGGATGACGGGAGGTATAACCAGTGTGTCTAATTTTATGGATTTTTCTTTTATTATTTGATATAGATTTCTAATCATTGTTTTTGACAAGTATTGTTTGCAGATTTTTATCTTCGCAACTGAGGACAATTGCTTTCCAACGGAGAGGTATGTTATAGAATTGACATTTTATTATTTATTGTTGCAGCTGACAGGTGGAAAAGACTGGACCAAGCTTGGCCTATGCGAATGGATTTGTATATCATGTACATTTTATTATTCAAGTGCTCTTTTATGAGTTTGGACATTTATGACCGGTCGGCCAGTTTGTAACCAATTTGACCATTCAAGAAATCTATATAACAAGTACGTGCAAGAGGGAAATGGTCACTCTTGCATGGGGGGAGATTGCACCCAGTGCTTTTGTCGGCTTCCTCTCTCTCCTCCCTCCCCTCTCACCGTGCTCGCGTAGCACTCTGCTCTAGGAGGTGCGCCTGCACGTGTTCTTTCTCTCTCTCCCGTTCTCCGTCTCTCTTTGTTCGTATTGTGCTCAATTATGGATTTGTGTGAGTTGACAGGTATGTAGATTTATCCATTTATCTCTTGCTATGTGCTATTTTGAGTATTTTGTAGGCCTCTCTACGCTCCCGTTTGTAGCACAAAGTTTGAATTTGGCCTCTAAATCATGCCTTAGACATCCTACGCGTAGGATGTCTAACTGCTCAGAATTGCCCCAAATTTGAACCACAAACTCTTCTTAGGGTGCTGATCACAGTAGTATGCTCAAAATTAAGTTTGGAGTGCAAAATCACACAGAAGACATCCTATGCGTAGGATGTCTTTTTGGCATGTTTGACCCCAGACTTGTCCCAAAGCTTCCCCTTGATGTCAGCAACCCAATGGTATGCTTAGATTTTGGTTTGGATTTCAAAAGACCCCAATTTTAGCTGTTCTAGTCTTTTTTAGTCAAAAGTGCTACAGTCTGCTTAGGACCCCCGTTTCTCCCCCAAATGAGATGAAAAATCTCTTAGTCACTCAATATATCATGCAGATCATGCTCTTGCAACCATCCTATGGTTTTGGTCTTGGAATAATGCCTTGGCACAATTTGGGTAGGATGTCTAGCAATTTCATTCTATCTGGCCTTATCCTATCAAGACATGGTCAAGTTCCCCTTTCCAGGTGAAAATAGGGTAAAACCTACCTTATGAACACACTGGCCAACTCAGAATTTCAAAATTTCCACCAGATCACCCTGTAGACATCCTACGCATAGGATGTCTTTTGCTGATTTTTTCAGATTGAAGTGTCCCTAATGCTTCCTTATGCTCTCAGCAAGTGTAAGTATGCTTCACAATTGCAAAAACATGCAAAAATCACTCAATTTAGCCTTTTCTAAAATTTTACGTTTTTTTACTCCGCCTTTTGGCTTTTGGTCAACAAAAATAGGGAAAAAAACCCAAGTCAATATGTTACTAGGGTAAAACCTACCCTCTGAACCCACTAGTACAGTCAAATTTTTCAAATTTGGCTCCTGAACCCCCTTGAGACATCCTACGCGTAGGATGTCTATGTTTACAGAATTGCAAGTTTTCTTCACAGAACCCTTGCAAATGCTCTTTTATATGCACAACATCAGTCAGTCATACAAAAATATCCACAAAAGCTTGTTTAATGCATTTTTACCCTCAAAAGCACACTTTTCCGTGATTTCAAATGCAATCAAGCACTTTATCAAATAATTCAGTGATGAATAGCTCTAGATCAGAATCGGATCACTTACCTAAAGCTACTGCTACAAATCATATGGGGTTTGGCATCTATGAGTCGAAAAACGCTTCACTGCCACACACGAACTAGTAAACACTTTTATCACCTCACAAATCACTCGACCACCAACAACTACTCTAATCCACAGATCCTAACTAAACCTATCTAGTCGCAGACCCTCGGCAAGACACACGCTTCCTAGCTATCTACTTGATCGCGGAATATCCTCTTCCGGATCCACTTAAGAAAAACGCTTTCTTTAGCCGAAACTAAATCAAGAAACCATCACACGAGTGTTAGTAGGAAACCTACGTAGGTCCTTGTGTCCCCGGCAACGGCGCCAATGTTGGATGGAAGCGACTCACACACCCATGAAGAGCATGCAAACACTACCTAGATCAACATAATGTCAATCAAGGACACAGATGACACGATAGGCACACGGAGGAAATCTCTTTAGCTTGTCAGGCTGAGACCATCCTACACATACAACACTCAGGAAGGCCAACTAAACCACAATCAAGAACCTCACTGCTCTCAACTACACCACCTAGCCATATACACACATACAAAAAGTAACTAACCTAATCATGCCAGATTCATACGAAACTTAAGGAACACCATCCCCTCACTAAGATACAACTGTCCCTAAGCTTCTACACATAAAACCCTCACTCAAAACCCATCTGCGGAAAACGCGTAGGATGACAGAACAGAATTTTGAAAGTGGCCGAAACTGAAGTTTATGAGTACCTATGCGCATCTTATGTCGCCACGATTCTATAGACTACTAGCACGCAGAAAACAGACATCGTTTGATACACTTACGGCCACAAATACCTCGTAGATGCATCGACGTGTGCGCTTCGTCTCGCGTGGAATTCTTGGCGTTGTCACGTAGCTCTCCTCGAGCGTACAACAATGGTGCAGTCGGATCTCCAATGTGTTGAGCGAGCCGGGCGTAGCGAGAGGATAAAGCTCACGCTCACTCTCTTTCTCTCTCACACACAGTAGACGGCAGCACTAAAAGTTTGATTATGATAAAAGTCCTCTTTTACAAAATGACCTAGGTACCTTATATACTAAGGCTACCTTAGGTTTAACCAAAAATGGGGTTGAAAGGGTCAAATGGCTTTGTATTTACAATCTGGAAGTGCCATTGCACCCCGGCTTCTGAAACTAGAATAACTACTCATTACAAATGACGTTTATAGCCATAATCCGTAGCATTTCATAACTCACAAAAGATAAGACTTTGGTACGAAACTTGAGTTATGTTGCGTTGTTGACCCAACGGTCAACAATGGCCAAAGTGAAATAGGTAACCTAACAATTCTTGGTCTACTAAAAGCCTATGTAACGGAAGTAGATCAAAGATCCCAATGGGAGAAGTACTTACCCTTAGTGGAGTATGCTTACAATAACAGTGTACATACTTCCACGGGAAAAGCACCTTTCGAGGTAATTGAGGGAAGATCAAAAAGTCCCTTGCTACTTAAGGTACATGGGAAGATCTTCGATGCAGATGAGTATAGCCGAGACCTACAAGAATCTTTTCAGAAGATTAAGGATGCTATCTCTATCTCACAGCAAAGGCAAAAGGCTGCTGCTGACAAGCACAAAAGATCCCAAGCCTTTAAAGAAAACGATTGGGTCTTGTTAAAGTTTCCCAAGGCTCCATAAAGGCACACGACGGGCAAGAATCCTTCGGGCCGCCAAAAGTACTATGCTAAACTAGCAAAAAGGTACTATGGTCCCTTCCAGATTCTTAGGCCAATCAATGAGATGGCCTATCAACTCAAGTTTCCCAATCATTGGTTCATACACAATGATTTGCATGTGAGCCTATTAAAGCCTTGCAAAGGAGAGCCACCTCAAGAACCAACTATTGAAGACCCACCGGAGATCGAGGACCAAGAGGAGGTGCTGCAGCCCAAGTCCATTCTCCGACATGAAGACAAGGTATTAAAAGGCGGTAAGACTATCCGACGATATCTTATTAAGTTAAAAAATTATCCTTTTCAAGATGCTAGATGGATGCAAGGCATACAATTAAAGGATAACCTAAACCTTGTCAATGCTTACAATGCTTCCCAAGAGTAAGCAAATGTACAAAATGTTAAAAATGAACAAAGTTTTTGTCTTATAAGACTCTCTTTTTCTTTATTGTGCACAAAAATGAAGTAGTAGGCATGCTTAGATCAAGTTTGCGGAGACGACGTCTCCCAAACACGAAGTAGAGCTTGTCACTCTACTATGGAAGACTGATAGGACTAATGTGCAGACATGCTTGCGGCAGCCTCAGGCTCTCAAGCGCCAAATGGACTAGTCATCCATTGTGGAATGATGTCGTAGGGTAACATAGGGATCCTCTACCCGCTAAGAAAAGGACTCATGAATATGCCTTATCTTCTCTATACCATAGTCGATCACGACTATGATTTCAAGAGAGAGGTAATGTCATAATAATCAATATCTAATTCTCCTAAATGATTTTCTCATGTTAAACTAATCATTTAATATGGGGAAGTTCCAGGGGAGAAAAAGCTAGAATATTGGTTAAGCTAGCAGACCGGCCACAGTAGGGATCCAAAGGAGGAAAAATAGGAATCGAAATGGGGGGCCATCTGCAAAAGAGCCATGTGCAACAATGGGCTAAAAATGTTGAGATGTAGAGAGAAAGAGAGAGAGACGAGACAAGAGACACACCATATACGCTCCCAAAGACTGATTCATATTGAGGACAAGATACAAATATATAGGTGAGACCAAGTTGAGTAGAGTGAGCCATATATAGCTCCAACAACCCCACTCAAACAAAGGTCTCTAGCTTTGGATGAAAAAACCCTTGGGGAGTTCAAGGGAAAAACCCAAGCCCCTATACAATATGAAAATATGAACCAGCGATGATGATGTGAAAGTGAATTGTGCATCTATGTACAAATATTCAAGTGACTTAGAGATCACAATGTGCAAATGTGGAGTGTGCATAGTGCATGGTACCTAAAAGATTACAATGTCATATGTACAAAGCTATTACAATAGCAAAGAAGCTAATCTAGAAAGAGTGAGGTCGAAGCAACTCCAAGCTCCGAGCGCAAGAGGATGAAACGTGACTCGTTGAGGCCTTTGGTCAAAATGTCTGCAATCATTTGGTCACTTGGACAGTGTTCAACCATAATGGTTCCTTTGCGTACTTCATACCTGACATAATGATAATGGACAGCAATGTGCTTTGACTTATTATGTTGAACATAGTCTTTTGCAAGACTAATAGCACTTTGGTTATCACACCGCAAGGGTGTGCTAGAAAGAGGAGAGTGACCAATATCAACCAGCATTTGTCAAAGCCAAATCAACTCACGAGCTGCAAGTGATGCCGCAACATATTCTGACTCAGTCGTAGAAACTGCAACACAACGTTGTTTCTTGCTAGTCCAAGAAACAAGACAACCATTTATAAAGAAGCAATTTCCACTAGTAGATCGCAGAGATAAATGTGAGCTTGCCCAGTCTGCATCTGTGTAACCCAAAAGAGAAAGAGATTGCATAGAATCCGATGTGAGTTGTCGTCGATAGACTAAACCAAAATCTGTAGTGCCTTTCAAGTATTTCAACACACGCTTTGCAGCAGACCAATGCTTAAGAGAAGGACATGCAAGATGTTGTCCAAGATAATTAGTAGCAAACAGAATATCAGGACGAGTGTTCATGCCAACAAACTGAAGACATCCAATCAAGTTAGCATAAGGTTGATTTGTGACAAGTTGACCGCCATTGTCAGAAGTGTTCTTCGTAGAGCTTGCAAGACAAGGTGTGTTGGCTGAATGTGCAGATTCCATACCAAAATTTTGAATAGTATCTGCAATAAACTTTGACTGTCGAAGGAATAAAATACCTTTTGTACGGTTCCGTTGGATTTAATTGCCAAGACACGAGTGAATCTCTCCAAGATCCACCATATCAAATGCAGAAGACAATAACTTTTTCACTTGCTGAAGAAATCCCAAATCATTGGAAACAAGGATGGTATCATCCACATAAAGAGCAAGAATCACAAAATTGCTACCTTGGTGTTTTATGTATAAGTTGGGGTCTGACGAGCAAGAGATGAATCCTTTAGAGGTGAGAAAAAGATCAAATTCTGTATACCAGGCTCGCGAAGCTTGTTTGAGACCATATAGTGCCTTATGGAGTTGAGCAACAAGGTCTTCTTTACCTGGAATAACAAACCCTTCTGGTTGTTCCATATAAATTTCCTCTTCCAAGTCACCATTAAGAAAAGCAGTTCGCACATCCATTTGATGAGCTTCTAAATCAAATTGAACAACAAATGCCAATAAAACTCGAACACTTGTAATGCGAACAAGTGGTGAAAAAGTCTCTTGATAATCAACACCAGCTACTTGGGAATAACCTTTTGCAACTAAACGCGCCTTGAACTTGTCAAAAGATCCATCTGCTTTTACTTTTGTTTTATACACCCACTTACATTTAATAGTTGTACGACCAGGAGGTAATTCAGTTAGTATCCATGTACCTTTAGAGATAAGAGAATCGTACTCTGCTTCCATAGCCTCTTGCCATTGATCCTTTTGTGGTGAAGAGATAGCTTCATCATAAGCCATGTTCAAAATCAATAGGCAGATCAACAAAAATATCAATATCATCATTGGCGACATTCGGAATGGATGGTTGTGAAGAGGAAAGTTGCTCTATAGGAAGAGTTTCATCTTCTGAAAGAAATGGAAAAGCTTGAAGCAATGATTTAGTATCATCAGAATCATCCATGGACCATGAGCCTCCCATGAGCTATTCGTTAAAAGTAGCATCACGATTCACAATTACTTTCTTGGAGGAAGGGTCATAGAATTTGTAGCCTTTGGAAGTGTCAGAATATCCAATAAAAATAACTTTAAGACCAGGAGCATCAAGCTTTGTTCGTGTTTCTTTGGGAACATGAATATAAGCAATACATCCAAAGGTTCGAAAATGAGATACAAAAGGAATGTCACCTGTCCATGCTGTGATGGGTATCTTACCAGAGGGTTCAGTAGTAGGAAGATGATTCTAAATAAATACTGCTGTCAAAGTAGCTTCAGCCCAAAAAACACGAGATAAGCCAGAATGAATCAGCATACATCTTACAGCATTGAGAATAGTGCGATTCTTTCGTTCAGCAACACCGTTCTGTTGAGGCGGAATATGGATAGTGTGTGTTCATGATGAATTCCACTGTCAGCACAGTAACTCACAAACTCTCGAGAAACATATTCGCCTCCATTGTCACTACGAAGCTTCTTAAGGCGACGACCAGTTTGAAGTTCCGCAGCCTTGTGGAATTGTTTGAAAACAGATAAGGCTTCAGATTTTTGTCTAAGTAGAAATACAGTCGTATACCTTGAGAAATCATCAATGAAAGTAATGAAGTAGCGATATTGTGATCTCGAAGAAGGTAGAGGTCCACATATATCAGTATGAACAAGATCCAATATGTCATGAGAATGAGTTGTATTTGAAAGAGGAAAAGGTTTGCGATTGTGTTTCCCAAGAGCACAAAATTCACAAATTCCCATATAGGATGGGCTTAAGATCGATGCCATGGATCACAACGTTGAAGATCAAGGAGTTTTGAGAAATGCCATGAACAACGGTGATGAATTGCAATCGATACTGGAGAGTGCATCATTGGATGATCATAGAGTTGATTGATCTATACTTTGAACGTTGATGAAGATATTGTTCATCAGTACCATGTGGAGCAGTGACAACATTTTCTACAGTATCGTTGTGAGAGAGTTCAAACAAACTACCATTTCGAGGAGCAGTGGCTATAGTCTGTCCATCTTTCTCAATTTGGAATTTGGTATGATCAAATCCAACAAACAGACCAAGATCAACAAGTCTAGCAACTGAAAGAAGATTACGTTGAAGATCTGGTACATGTAATACTCCTCGCAAAATTCGAGTGGAAGAAGATAAAGTACCAAGATATAAGTCTCCAATACCCTTTACTTGACAAGTAGTATCATCAGCAAGATAAATAACACGTTGAACTGGCAGTGGATGATAGTTATGGAGCCACTTAGACTGATATGTCATATTTCCTGTAGCACCAGAATCGACAATAAAAAGTGATCCATCGCGTACATGAAGTATTCTGTCTGGAGCAATTCAACATAGGACGCAGCTTGTTTCTGGTACAATGTTGTTTCGATGTTCAGTAGCATATGCTCTATTCCGATCTGTGTCAAATCGACGCTTATAGCACATATGAGTGGGATGATCAGATCGTCCACAATATTCACAAGAAGAAGAGGAAGAGTCTCTAGATAAACGTGGTTGTTTTGTGGTAATATTGTGTTCTTCATCATATTGACGTGCCCAACAATCATCTTCAGTATGGCCATTTCTGTTGCAGTAAGAACATTGCTTATTAGGAAATTTGAGACGAGAGAAAATATTACCGCGATGGCCACCTCTGCGGTTTCCTCGTTGAAATGGACGCCTTCGAGCATAAAAAGCCCGTTCCATCTGTTGTGACTCAGTCTCCTCGTGTGAAATCATAGCTGTATCATGACTACCATTACGACGTTCTTGACGTTGAGAGTATTCAATTAAAGACATGCAGGCTTGGTCGAAATCAAGACCATCTTTATTAGAGAGAATAGTAACAATGTTATCATAAGAAGAGTCCTTCACCGTATCAAGGAGAAGTGTAATCAGTTGCTTTTGTGGAATGGATCACCGGCAGCAGCAAGTTGATTAATAATAGTTTCAAAGATTCAATATGTCCCGTCATGGCAGTACCAACTTCATATTGTAACTTGTTAAGCAACCCTCTCAAATAAAGTATTTCTGTGACAGATTTCTTCTGAAAGTTTGCAATAAGGTACTTCCATACGTCGTGGGAAGTAGGCAGTTCGTACATATCAAGCAAAAGGGAATCAGTAAGAGTAGAAAGAATATACCGACGTGCTGCTTTATCACGTCGTTGCCAATCCGTATAGGCAACATTCCAATCTTCAAATATAGGTCCTTCAGTGATAAGCACGTTATCATTATCAGTATCAACAGGCTGAGGCGGACAAACACGATTTCCAAGAACAACATCGGAGAGTTCATCGCCTTCAAGAATTAACAACATCTTTGCTTTCCAGCCTGGAAAACCTTGACCTTGGAAAGGAGGAACAGAACACTGGCCAAAAGGAAAGCCATTGACGAGAATATTCATAGCCATATCTTGTTGCGAGAAGACGTATAAGATAAGATCGCAGAATTTTCACACCATATATGGTGAAGGCCGCAATTGAGAATGAGAGATATGAGGACTGCGTTCTATCAACGATAAACGTAAGAAGGATCCTCAAGGAACTTCCAAAGATGTGAGAGACATCACCCAAAAAGGGCAGGATAAAGGAGACGTTAATAATAAAAGAGTCCTCAAAATAGAGTGGCGTGAGACGCAAGATTGACCGCCACAATATGAATAGCAAAAAGCTAAATCTTCTCGAAAAAGTTAACGCCAAAATAAGAAAAACGATCGCGGGAGCTTCACGAAGAAGTAGGACGAAGAAAGCTGCGTCAAGCTCAATTGCAGTAAAAACAGCATAACTTTCTGCTGCGAACTCTGATTGACGCAAACCTAGAACTCAAATCGAAGAGCTCGAGGAGACGAACAGGTTTTGGATGAAGAGTGCCATTGCGCTACGCTCCATCGCGCTTTTCCCGTTTCTCCAAATTTTGAGCAGAACAGCAAGAAAAATTGAGATGAAGTTCAGGGTGTCATCAACAAGAAAACGTAATCAACGATTAGATTGATTAGCAATAATCATCACACAAAACACTAATCATATTCTTCTTAACACAAAACAACCACAATTAACAAGAATCAATGCTCAAAAATAAAATTTGTAGCAATTTTTGAATCTTACATGCAAATCGCATACACATACTGTTTTGTCACCATGAGTTGAATCGGCGAATGATCGTTACTGCTCTGATACCATGTTGAGATGTAGAGAGAAAGAGAGAGAGACGAGACAAGAGACACACCATATACCCTGCCAAAGACTGATTCATATTGAGGACAAGATACAAATATATAGGTGAGACCAAGTTGAGTAGAGTGAGCCATATATAGCTCCAACAAAAAAGACCCTAAGGTTCAGCCCATTAAGACTTCCAAAATTCAAAGGTTGTGTCCAAAGGTGAACCTTAAGGGAATTGGATGCTTTGTGTGTGACAAAAAAAGTCTTTGAATATCCCTACATAGGAGGGGGCGAGCCTAGCAAGTAGGGGATGAGAGAGAAGGCCACACACACACACACAAGCTCCCTTTACACAAAGGGAATGAGGGACACATGTCAGCTTCCTAGGCCAGATGCCCACAATGTGTACCCAATTCCTATGGGATGAACCTTGGAGTGGACCAATGAGAATTAGGTTAGATTAAATTTAGCCTAATTAATTTTAAAACACTTAGTAAAAAGAACCAATGAAAATTAAGTCTCCTGTATGATTATTGGACAGCCTATGAAGGGGTCCAATAGGAGTTGAGCAGCCCATTGGGCTACTTAATTCCTATTGCTCAGAATGGGGAAAGGTCCAATGGGGATTTAATTCATTTAAATCAATTAAGTTTAATTGATTAAGCTATCACAAAAGGGGAAAGGGGGACACATGTCAGAAGGCTATCACTTATGCTGCTTAATAGCCATTGGCTTGACTTGGGGAGGTCGAATGGGGAGCCTGCTAGAGAAAATAGCAAGAGGGATCGCCCAAGAGAGAGAGGGGGCTGATTTTTGAAAGGAATTATCACACACACAATCACACAATCTCATGTGTGAAGAAAGAGAATACTATCTCTTCCCAAGCTTTAATGAAGAGCTCATCACCTACTCCAAGCTTGTGAGATAGAAGCCTACATCGACACACTCTTGGCTTGTGGATGCAAATCCAACCAAGAGCCAACCTTCAATGCATGCTCATCTCCTCTATCAAGCTAATTACTAAGCTAAAGCTATGCTAATATGAGTGATTATGTGAGGAGATGTACATCTTTCTCGTAAGATACTCCTTCTTCCTCTCAATCTACTCTCAGACACTGCTAGCATGAATCTTGGCGTGTGAGGTCTTGGGGTTGAGAACGGGGATAATTAAAGTTGTGTTTGCTAAGTATTTTGCTTAGTGCATGAATCTTTCGTCTTTTTTTCACTAGCTAGTCTTGAAGGAACACAAAGAATTGTGTTGTACAATGTCTCTCTTGATGGGAGAAACCATAATACAAAGCGTTTTGGAGGGGGGACCGGCTTCCAAAATGCTAAGGTTCGAAAATTCAAAGGTTGTGTCCAAAGGTCAACCTTAAGGGAATTGGATGCTTTGTGTGTGACAAAAAAAGTCTTTGAATATCCCTACATAGGAGGGGGCAATCCTAGCAAGTAGGGGATGAGAGAGAAGGCCAGACACACACACACAAGCTCCCTTTACACAAAGGGAATGAGGGACACATGTCAGCTCCCTAGGCCAGATGCCCACAAGGTGTACCCAATTCCTATTGGATGAACCTTGAAGTGGACCAATGAGAATTAGGCTAGAGTAAATTTAGCCTAATTAATTTTAAAACACTTAGTAAAAAGAACCAATGAAAATTAAGTCTCCTGTATGATTATTGGAGAGCCTATGAAGGGGTCCAATAGGAATTGAGCAGCCCATTGGGCTACTTAATTCCTATTGGTCAGAATGGGAAAAGGTCCAATGGGGATTTAATTCATTTAAATCAATTAAGTTTAATTTATTAAGCTATCACAAAAGGGGAAAGGGGGACTGCACATGTCAGAAGGCTATCACTTATGCTGCTTAATAGCCATTGGCTTGACTTGGGGAGGTCAAATGGGGAGCCTGCTAGAGAAAACAGCAAGAGGGCTCACCCAAGAGAGAGAAGGGGCTAATTTTTGCAAGGCATTATCACACACACAATCACACAATCTCATGTGTGACGAAAGAGAATACTATCTCTTCCCAAGCTTTAATGGAGATCTCATCACCTACTCCAAGCTTGTGAGATAGAAGCCTACATCGACACACTCTTGGCTTGTGGATGCAAATCCAACCAAGAGCCAAGCTTCAATGCTTGCTCATCTCCTCTATCAAGCTAATTACTAAGCTAAAGCTATGCTAATATGAGTGATTATGTGAGGAGATGTACATCTTTCTCGTAAGATACTCCTTCTTCCTCATAATCTACTCTCAGACCCTGCTAGCATGAATCTTGGCGTGTGAGGTCTTGGGGTTGAGAACGGGGATAATTAAAGTTGTGTTTGCTAAGTGTTTTGCTTAGTGCATGAATCTTTCGTCTTTATTTCACTAGCTAGTCTTGAAGGAACACAAAGAATTGTGTTGTACAATGTCTCTCTTGATGGGAGAAACCATAATACAAAGCCTTTTGGAGGGGGGACCGGCTTCCAAAATGCTAAGGTTCGAAAATTCAAAGGTTGTGTCCAAAGGTCAACCTTAAGGGAATTGGATGCTTTGTGTGTGACAAAAAAAGTCTTTGAATATCCCTTCATAGGAGGGGGCAATCCTAGAAAGTAGGGGATGAGAGAGAAGGCCAGGCACACACACACAAGCTCCCTTTACACAAAGGGAATGAGGGACACATGTCAGCTCCCTAGGCCAGATGCCCACAAGGTGTACCCAATTCCTATTGGATGAACCTTGAAGTGGACCAATGAGAATTAGGCTAGAGTAAATTTAGCCTAATTAATTTTAAAACACTTAGTAAAAAGACCCAATGAAAATTAAGTCTCCTGTATGATTATTGGACAGCCTATGAAGGGGTCCAATAGGAATTGAGCAGCCCATTGGGCTACTTAATTCCTATTGGTCAGAATGGGAAAAGGTCCAATGGGGATTTAATTCATTTAAATCAATTAAGTTTAATTGATTAATCTATCACAAAAGGGGAAAGGGGGATTGCACATGTCAGAAGGCTATCACTTATGCTGCTTAATAGCCATTGGCTTGACTTGGGGAGGTCAAATGGGGAGCCTGCTAGAGACAACAGCAAGAGGGCTCGCCCAAGAGAGAGAAGGGGCTGATTTTTGCAAGGCATTATCACACACACAATCACACAATCTCATGTGTGACGAAAGAGAATACTATTTCTTCTCAAGCTTTAATGGAGAGCTCATCACCTACTCCAAGCTTGTGAGATAGAAGCCTACATCGACACACTCTTGGCTTGTGGATGCAAATCCAACCAAGAGCCAAGCTTCAATGCATGCTCATCTCCTCTATCAAGCTAATTACTAAGCTAAAGCTATGCTAATATGAGTGATTATATGAGGAGATGTACATCTTTCTCGTAAGATACTCCTTCTTCCTCTCAATCTACTCTCAGACCCTGCTAGCATGAATCTTGGCGTGTGAGGTCTTGGGGTTGAGAACGGGGATAATTAAAGTTGTGTTTGCTAAGTGTTTTGCTTAGTGCATGAATCTTTTGTCTTTATTTCACTAGCTAGTCTTGAAGGAACACAAAGAATTGTGTTGTACAATGTCTCTCTTGATGGGAGAAACCATAATACAAAGCCTTTTGGAGGGGGGACCGGCTTCCAAAATGCTAAGGTTCGAAAATTCAAAGGTTGTGTCCAAAGGTCAACCTTAAGGGAATTGGATGCTTTGTGTGTGACAAAAAAAGTCTTTGAATATCCCTACATAGGAGGGGGCAATCCTAGCAAGTAGGGGATGAGAGAGAAGGCCAGACACACACACACAAGCTCCCTTTACACAAAGGGAATGAGGGACACATGTCAGCTCCCTAGGCCAGATGCCCACAAGGTGTACCCAATTCCTATTGGATGAACCTTGAAGTGGACCAATGAGAATTAGGCTAGAGTAAATTTAGCCTAATTAATTTTAAAACACTTAGTAAAAAGAACCAATGAAAATTAAGTCTCCTGTATGATTATTGGACAGCCTATGAAGGGGTCCAATAGGAATTGAGCAGCCCATTGGGCTACTTAATTCCTATTGGTTAGAATGAAAAAAGGTCCAATGGGGATTTAATTCATTTAAATCAATTAAGTTTAATTGATTAAGCTATCACAAAAGGGGAAAGGGGGACTGCACATGTCAGAAGGCTATCACTTATGCTGCTTAATAGCCATTGGCTTGACTTGGGGAGGTCAAATGGGGAGCCTGCTAGAGAAAATAGCAAGAGGGCTCGCCCAAGAGAGAGAAGGGGATGATTTTTGCAAGGCATTATCACACACACAATCACACAATCTCATGTGTGACGAAAGAGAATACTATCTCTTCCCAAGCTTTAATGGAGAGCTCATCACCTACTCCAAGCTTGTGAGATAGAAGCCTACATCGACACACTCTTGGCTTGTGGATGCAAATCCAACCAAGAGCCAAGCTTCAATGCATGCTCATCTCCTCTATCAAGATAATTACTAAGCTAAAGCTATGCTAATATGAGTGATTATGTGTGGAGATGTACATCTTTCTCGTAAGATACTCCTTCTTCCTCTCAATCTACTCTCATACCCTGCTAGCTCTCACCATCTTCGAAGGTGTGTGAGGTCTTGGGGTTGAGAACCGAGATAATTAAAGTTGTGTTTGCTAAGTGTTTTGCTTAGTGCATGAATCTTTCATCTTCATTGCACTAGCTAGTCTTGAAGGAACACAAAGAATTGTGTTGTACAATGTCTCTCTTGATGGGAGAAACCATAATACAAAGCCTTTTGGAGGGGGGACCGGCTCCATGCAAATCCGGTCCTCAACTGTTGTCAATAGCTTAATTTCTCTCTCTTTTGAAAGTATTGTTGATGCTATCTAACTAGGTGTTATGATTTTTGTTGCTCTCCACCCAAGCACTCTTGTAATTCTCATTAGGAATCTATTCTAATGAAATGCCCACTATGTTCATGCTAATTTCCGCTACACATAAGTTTTTAGAGCATTAAATGTTACAAAAAGCAGTGGCAGTGCAACTTCACTCTCACTAGTATTGGAATCCCAATCATGCATATCTGAATACATCAAGTCTCTGGTAAAACTCTCTTCATTAGGCTCACAAGATGCATCAAAAAACAATTCTCTATCTTGTAGAGGCTCAAAATCAAGTAGAGCATCATCAAGCATCCGCATAAGGTCATCATCAGCTGCATTTGATTAAACTTGCTGATGCATGAATCTAGATTGATTGGTATCCTTAACATCTATATTTGAGAACCCTTCCCAAAATTCTTTCAATAATCACATAAGATCTAGGTCCATTGCTTGAGAAGGTTCCTCCATCTTGCACATTTCAGGCTGCTGTAAACTAAGATTTCCACATATGACATGTATACTAAATAGGGTTAATTTTATTTGCGAGTTAATCAATTCGTGTTTTTTTGCTAACAGGTGATGCTTTTTCGAGTTTATAGAAGCATGGATTTCACGCATATGTATGCTCTCTAAGGTGGCGTTGTTGTATGTTTTAAATAAGTACCGAGGGAAGGAGAGAGAAAAACATACTTGTGAAATAGAGATAGGATCGGGGTGTGAGAATACCGACAACGAGAGAGAGAGAGAGAGAGAGAGAGAGAGAGAGAGAGAGAGAGAGAGAGTGGGAGATGAGGGGGAGAGAGGAGAGATAGGTTCAAAATGAAAAAAGACCGGCTCAAGTTTGGGCAAGAAGGTTCTCAAGCCGGTTCAAATTATTTCATTTAGTAACTTGGTATAGAATTGTTTATGTGTTGGTTTAATGTATATATTTTATAAATATCCCACATTTTAATTGAGATGAAAGTGGAGTTAAGTAAAAGTGGAGTTTTGTTGCCATGAGGATATACAAAAGCTATACTTTATTGCTTGCCAGTCGCTCTTAACATGGTCTGATTGTTGCACGAACCACGTGGCGGCCACCCCCTCAAGCAACGTGCGGATTTCCAAAGCTCGATGGTCATCGTGCCACTGGTGATAACTTGCCACGTTATCAAAATGGTCAAGCCATGTGAGGATATCTTCTATAGGTAACCCAAAGAAAGGAAGAGGTTTGAAGCCTGTGTCAGTTTGAGTGGTGTGTAGGGAGTTTGTTGCCATGAGATTGAGCAAAGTTTGGTTGGTGTGGTTGACCTGGAGAAGCATGTTGCAGATTGCCAGGAATATCTGTTCCATGGCTGGGTTATTGAATTCTGTATGCATCTGGGCATCTTCGAAGGCTGGGGATGTAGGGGCGTGTCGTGGAGAAAGATTATGACTCATCGTGACAGTAGTGAGGGTGCAAAGAAGATGGCACAGGAAACCAAGAAAGGGCAAAAGGACAAGAGAGTGGGATGTAGAGAGCCTGCCGTCTCCACCAATGTAAGATGCTCTCGCAGAGAGAACGAGAACCTCCTCCTCTTTGCAGGTTCCCTTTCCATTATATTAGATTGTTACAATCTATCCAAAGAAGTCGGTACCCAACTCTTGCAATAACAGATTAGCTGACTAGTCGGCCTCTTGGGACTTACGGGATAGTACATCACAATATTTACATTGCAACTTCAAGAAGAAATGTATCAATAATAGCATACAAGGAAAAAATACAATCCAAAAAACATTTAAGGTGCATTGTCCTATGCATATGTAGACACGGGACTTTTTTTCATCATAAAAGATTAGGCTCTAATACTTAGACAACAATGTGGTGCCTATAATGAAGATGGAGTGGAATTCTTGAAACACAGTAGTGCAAGGATGGGGATAATTAAGGGCATTAACACTAGAATGGTAACATGACACTTTTATGTCCTTGGACACTTTTGTGTCCTGTTAAGTGACCATTTTGCTTGAATTATTTGAAGAGTATGAAAATGAATTTCTAGGTGCTATATATCCACAAAGTTGCCTTATGATCTGAAAAAAACTTAGCATTTTGTTTTTAGTATCGATCTCCCCATTAACCTTAGTTTTGCACAACATTTTTGAACATAAACTGTGTGAAAAAACGGGTCATGTTTTTGGCTTTTTTTCAATTTTTGGCAACTATACCACTCTAAACTTCATGTTTGTGAGGTTTAGATGGCTAGAGGTTAGGCCTTCATAGTTCTCAACATGTTTTGATGCTTGTAAGGAGAGCTAAGTGTTAAAATTGAAAGTTATGACCAATTTACAAGAATTGCATAATCCTGTTTTTTGGCCAAAATTAGCACTTTTATGATTTTTTTGGTGGCTTTCTTGATATCCAAATTCAATTTTGATTGTGTAAGTGTAGTTTATAACATAAAGCTAATCTTCCTTGAGTTTTTGGGGACCTAATATGCTATATAGCATAGTATATGATGATGGTTGAGTTTTTTTATTTGCTGAAGAATACGATATATTTTAGAGTAGCAAGTATAACTTTCTCAATATTGCTAGTTTCTTAGACCAATTGTGTGTATTTTGTAGGTAGTAACCATATCTAATCATAGACTACAAACTTGGCTAGATATTGAGTAGTTTCTATGGGTTTCTAGAGGTCATAATGCTAAACCCAATTTTTTCATGTTTGCTGTATTTAGCACTTTATCATTGCCCCCAAGGTTCCAATTGTAAGAGATCCATTATCCTTTTGACATGCTCCATGGCTCCTTTTGAATCCAGAGGCCCAAAGGGAACTAAGAAAACATGTATATACTATTTGTATTGAGCGTGACTATAGAAACTTTGACGGTAGGTCTGCAGAATGGCAAAAATGCAACTTTTTTGTACCTATTTTTTTTGCCCAAAAAAAAATTAGTGAGGTAAAAGCAATTATATGTTTTGGTCACCAACCCATTGAAGTTAATGGGGCATTTTATCTCATGTCCTACAAAAATCTCCACTCTTATTTATATGCAATCAATCGTAAGAAATTGCTGTTTTGGGCAAAATGCACTAGTCCATCAACTTTGGAGGCTTGTAGTGACCAGGGGATGAGAAGAATTACAAGTTTCTCATTTTTTCCATATGTAGTAGTTATTGAACTATAAGCTCGTGAAAGGATTTTTCAAAATGAGTGGATCTACTATGGTTTTGGAATTTTTTTCCAAAACCCTGAAAGGACACTTTTATGTCCTATTAGGTTACCATTCTAGTGTTAAAAGCATCCGTTAGAGAGATGAATCAAGTGGTCGTCGGTTCCATCTTCAAAAACCATTCTTGATGTCTCCCATTCAATTCTAGGAAGCTAGCATGGAAAGTTTGTGTTTTGTTGTTTTTTTTGTTTTTGTGGGTGCAAACCATCACCATCACGACGCACATACAGCTTGCCGCCATTATCACCAGCGCGAGCGTTAATACACCCTCACCTCTCATCATCGACTGCTGCTTCGGATAGATAAGAAAGGTGAATGCACATTCTTATAAGGTACCTTCCACACGCGACAGGGTAACTCCTAGAATTAGATAGACACGACCTTCATCCCACTCACGAACCCCTGAGCCTCCACGCCGACTCTTCACTACTCGAGAAAAGTCGTTTTCCAAAAAAATTCCGTCTAGTAATTTAAAATATGGGACTGCTTCACCCCATTGAGTTGCCCAACTCTACCTACTCTAAATACTTTTCTGTAGCTTATCAAAGATTCAACTATAGAACCCAACCTTGAAGCCTATAAAAGAGGGTTATTGAAGAGGCAAATGCGCACATAGTACCGAAAGATGACAGTAGCCCCATCCAAGAAAACCATATAGACGATCATTAAATGGCCAAAAACAATGTCAAAAGCTCTAAGCAACCTCCGTTAGCCTCATTAATTGCCTCTGCTGTCATTACCCCAACGCAAGAAAACCCTAAGCAGGTCAAATAGCAAAAAATAGTGTTGGTACCCTCAACACCAAGAAGGGCCCAGTCATTCATGGTTGCCCCATGTGGTGCTTGTGCGGAGTGTGCAAGAGAGCGAAGGAGAAGAGAATTGGGGAAGGGGATGATACATAGGGACAGGGAGTTGGGTTAGTGGAGAGGAAGGTAAGGGTGGTTTCCCACGGCCACCTGGCTTACATCCCAACAACCCCCCACTTGAAGGTCATGGTGCCCAATAGTGGCATCAATATAGTTAGTCTATACAAAGTTGATATGAAGCATTGCTTAGGTTTCATCCTACACCCATAAGTTCTATGCAATGAGTAAATCGTTCCGAAGCTAAGCTCTTCATGAGAGCATCTGCGTGGTCATCATTGTGAACCTTGACAAGCTCGATGAGCTTGCCAGCCAATGCATCTTGTATGACACGGTATCTGACCTCTATGTGTTTCGACTTTGAGTGAAACAGTGGATTCTTTTCCAAAGCAATGGCACTCTGACTATCACAATGCAGTATTGGAAGCTCGTGAATACCCAAGTCTCCCACTAGACGAGCTAACCATAATATGGCTTCCTTGCTTGCGTCATAGACAACAACATATTTTGCCTCAGTGGTACATGAAGACGTGGAGCTTTGGAGACACGATCTCCAAGAGATAGCTGCTCCTACAAACATGAACACATAGCTAGATTTGGATCTTCTATGATCCACGCAACCCGCATAATCCGCATATGTGTAACATACCATATATGGATCACTATTTCCGAAGCGTAAATGCTTGCTAGCTGTACCCTTCAAGTATCTGAGGATTTTCTTCACCGCTTTTCAATTCTTCTTGCCAGGGTTTTCCATGTACCTAATAACCATCCCCACTGCATGTGCAATGTCTAGTCTTGTGGCTACCATAGCGTACATCAAACTTCCAACTACTGAAGAATATAGCACTTTCGCCATTTCCTCTTTCTTAGTAGTTGTCTTGGGATAATTTTCCTTGCTAAGTTTGGAGTATGCTTGCATTGGCGTACTCATTGACTTCCCTCCCTTGCATACTAAAACGTTGCAAGACTTTGTGGATGTTGAAGGAGTACGAGCGGAAGTGCGACGCGAGAGAGAGTGCGAGAAGAAGAGCACGACAAAATGGTGAACTCACTCTACTGTAATGTGTAGAGCATAGTGAGTTCTTATTAGGTTTTTACAAAAGAATATGTGTAAATACCTGGCGCCCCGCCCACTTACGTGGGCGACCACATTGGGCTTTATACCCCAGCAACCTCCCACTTAAAGTCCAATGTGGTACTTTAAGTGTGAGAGAAGCTACTATACAAGCTAATATACAAGAGATGTAGAGAAGTGATGTACTACCCTACACCTAACTGCTTGCAAAAATGCGCAAAGCTCTCTGAGGGAAGTCCTTTTGTAAGTAGATCAGCAGGATTTTCTGTGGTGTGAACTTTGACAAGCTGAAGTTGCTTATCCTCGAGCATTTCCATGATGAAATGATACTTCACATCCACATGCTTTGTCTTTGAGTGATAAACTGGATTGCGAGCCAATTGTAGAACACTTTGACTATCACAATATAACACAGGCATCTCTTCTTTGATTCCCAAATCTGTTACTAGTCGATTAAGCCAAATTGATTCTTTGCATGCCTCTGATGCTGCAACATATTCAGCCTCTGTAGTAGACTGAGTAACACAATCTTGTAATCTAGAACGCCATGATACTGCTCCACCAGCCAATGTAAAGGCATACCCTGACGTAGACCTTCGGTTTTCTAAGTCACCTGCATAATCTGAGTCTGTATAACCCTTTACACTTAGCTCCTGACTCCCATAGCATATACGCATACTCTTTGTAGCTTTCAGGTATCTCAATATTCCTTTCACTGCCTCCCAATGTTTCTTTCCTGGGTTTGACATGTATCGACTTACTACTCCCACTGCAAATGCAATGTCTGGGCGAGTAGAAATCATTGCATACATCAAACTACCCACTACAGACGCATATGGAATCTTATCCATTTCAACCTGTTCTTCCTCAGACACAGGACAATCTTGTTTGCTAAGTTTCACATATGGTGGAAATGGAACACTCAATGCCTTTCCCTTCTCCATATTGAAACGTTGCAAAACCTTGTCAATATACTCTGTTTGAGATAACCAAATCAACTTCTTTGATCTGTCTCTCTCAATGCGCATACCAAGTATATAACTTGCCTCACCCATGTCTTTCATGTCAAACGATTTTGCCATCTTTGACTTCAAAGCTGAAATTTCTTCCAAGTGCTTGCCAGCAATAAACATGTCATCCACATACAAAATAAGGATCAGCCAACTACCATCCTTAGCCTTCTTTGTATATAGACAGTGATCGAACTCACTACGTTTGTAGCCTTGAGAAAGCATAAACTTGTGGAATTTATGGTACCATGCCCTCGGTGATTGTTTTAAGCCATAAAGGCTCTTTAACAACTGGCATACCCAATGTTCCTTGCCTTTCTCAACAAACCCTTCTGGCTGCTGCATGTAAATTTCCACATCTAAATCACCATGCAAGAACGCTGTCTTGACATCCATTTGGTGCAACACCAAATCTAATATGGCAACCAATGCAAGAAAGCATCTCAATGTAGTCATCTTGACCACCGGAGAGAAGACTTCATCAAAGTCAATGCCTTGTTCTTGCTTAAAGCCCTTGGCAACAAGCCTTGCTTTGTACTTTAGCTGACTATCATGAGCGGTGATCTTATACCTGTAAACCCATTTACAGGGTAGAGCCTTTTTGCCCCATGGTAATTTAACTAGCTTCCATGTCTGGTTTTTATGCAGAGCTGTCATCTCTGACTGCATGGCCAATTGCCAATTCCCGAAGTCTTTCATTTGCACTGCTTCCTTGTAACATGAAGGCTCATTGCAATCAGTCAACATGACATAGTTCATAGATGGAACAAACCTATCAGGAGGTCGCGTGACACATCCAGATCTACGCACGATAGGTGGCTCAGGCTCAGCCACAACCTGTGGTTCCACTCTATCCTCTCCTTGCTCCTCTTGAGCCCTGACATTTTGTCTTGCACGTGCAGGTCCATCTTCTTGGAAGACAACTCTTCTAATCTCCTCAACCCTCTCTGGTTTAGAATGATATTTGGATTCATTAAAGTGAACATCATTGCTACGGACAACCTTTCTGGATTCGGGATCCCAAAGTCTGTACCCCATCTCACCAGAATTACCATAGCCTTGAAAGATGCACTTTCTACTCTTTGTCTCAAGTTTGTTCCTAAATTCCTTTGGAACGTGAGCATATGCCTCACAGCCAAAGACTCTGAGATGCTTGTATGAGGGCATTTTGCCTGACCATACCAACTCTGGCACTGAATCCTTCTGCAAAACCTTGCTAGGAGATCTATTTACAAGATGAACAGCTGTTGATACAGCTTCAGCCCAAAACCCATTTGGCAGCTGTGTATTAGACAACATACTTCTGACCTTCTCTTGTATGGTCCTATTCATCCTCTCAGCAACATCATTTTGAGGAGGATTGTAAGGAGCAGTAAGTTCACGTTTTATACCTTTTCACTCACAAAAGTCCTGAAAGGCCTTTGAAACATACTCTCCACCATTGTCAGTGTGTAAGCATTTAAGCTTCTTGCCACTTTGATTCTCCACAAGTGTCACAAACGTTTTGAAAACACTAAACGCTTCATCCTTGTGCTTGAGAAAGTAAACCCATACTTTCCTCGAGTAATCATCTATAAATGTGATAAAGTAAGAAGCTCCCCCTAGAGATAGGTTAGGCATAGGTCCACACAAATCACTATGAACAAGTGCCAACTGTGTATCTCTTCTACTGCTTCTATGCTTATGTGGCTGCTGTGTTTGCTTACCATACAGACAATGTTCACAGAATTCAAAATCATTAAATGAAAAGCCAGACAAATAACCAGAACGAGACAAGATTTCCATTCCCTTCTTGGACATATGTCCTAACCGGCTATGCCACAAAGAAACTTTCGGCTGCTCGGTTACATTGATTACATTTTTAGAGACATTTGATACATAAATCATGTAAAGTCCTCCAGACTTTACTGTCATAGAACCCTTGGATACCTTCCACATGTTTTGTCCAAAAGTGGTGACGTAGCCAGCATCATCAAGTAAACCTGTGCTGATCAAGCTCTTTGTAATATCGGGAACATGTCTCACATTCTTCAGCGTGAAAGAAGAGCCATTCTGAAACTTCAATTGAACATCTCCAACACCTAAGATCTCACATGTCTGCCCATTGCCTAGCCGAACATGATCTTTAGTGGTCACATAAGAAGTAAACCACTCCTTGTTTGGAGACACATGAAGTGATGCCCCTGAGTCTATAATCCAGTCACTCAGTGCATTTCCATCAGATGCTGTAAGAAGAGCTGAGTCCATTGTATTCTTCAAGAAGTAGATGTCTCCTGACACTAGACTGTCATCCTCTGCAACAGTGTTTGTCACATTTATTTCTTGAATCTTCACTGAGGACTTGTTCTTCTCACCATGGTCTTCAGCTTTCTCTTTGCCTTTTTCTGCTTTCCATTCTCTGCAGTCTCTTTTCATGTGACCCTTCTTGCCACAATGGTAGCATTCTATGTCACTCTTGCCTTTAGCACTGCGGGACTTGCTACGAGACTGATTCCTTTTTCCACCTTTGTACTTTTCTTTGGTCCTTCCCTTGACAACTAAGGCTGTTCCTTTGCCTTTGTCCATTGTCTTTCTATTGGTTTCTTCAGTAAGCAGACTTCCTTCTACACCTGCTATGTTCAAACCATCTAGAGGTGCAGAATTACTCAAAGCTGTGCGAAAAGTGTCCCAACTTTCCGGCAATGTGATCAACAGGAACATAGCTCTAACAGGTTCATCAAACTTGACACCTTGAGCTGACAACTGACTATAGATTGTGTTGAATTCATTCAGATGATTGGACATAGGTGTCCCTTCTTTCATCTTCAAGTCAACAAGCTTCTTAAGCCAGTATACCTGTGAAGCTCCACTCTGCTTCTCATAAAGATCACTTAGCTTTAACCATGCTTGACAAGCCGACATCTCGTCTGCTACATTGAAGTAAACGCTTTCTGCCAAAGTCAGCATAATGGTAGAAAGTGCCAATTCATCCATTTCGCTCCATTCATCTTCGTCCATATCTTCTGGTTTTATCCCCTTGAGATTTATAGGTTTTATCTGCTTCTTTTGTACCAACACGTGCCAAATCTGCTGCTTCCACAATGGGAAATTGGTTCCATCCAGCTTCTTGATATTGTAAAGAGCAGTGTCTTGTGATCTAGCCATAGCTACGCTTCACAGTAGTTTACTTTCCTTGGAAAAATTCGGCAGAGTTTCCCCTGTAAACTGACCTCTTAACCAATATCAACCTGTCAAATGAACCAAGAAAGCTTTAGATTCTGCATAAATTTCGGCAGAGTCTCCTTTGTAAAATGGCTCTGGTGTACTAAAAAACAGACCAAAAAATAGCTCAAAAACACTGTCTCTCTGACACTGTAAGCTAAGGGTAAACCTGTCCTGCACCTGTCCTGTCTCTGACTGTCCTGTCACTGTCCTATAAGCATAGACTGTGACAATGCCTCAACCGCAGTAAAGCAAAGATGCAATCCCAACTGTCTAATTCACAGTCAATACATCCTAGCTGCCTATCTAAGGATGCTTGAGGGATCACTCCAAGACCTGTATCACCGAAAGGATCTCAACATTCGAGAATCCCCCAGCTCAATAAAACCTCACTCGACCCTCAACAAAGGCTGCAGTAAATACGACAGTACATAGACTTCCCACAAAGTCATACATCCACAAATTTCCCACTGTATGCTGTAACCGCTGCGGCGGTTGTTTGCTGCGTGACTCACAGCCAGCAAACCCTCAACAAACATACATCATCTTTGACGATACATCCCATGTGGAAGTACCTGCAATGTCAGGATGAAATCTGGAATATCAAGCAGCAAACACAAGCTACCTGATGAACTAGTGGATGTCGCCTATAGTCTGTGTGTAGATGCGCCCGTGTCGTATGTGACACGCCTCCAAGAACTGTGAGTCGTCCTTCGATGTGTAGACAACCACAAATCAACACTCTGGGAGTGTCGATATCCTCAGCACCTGCAGTCATAGGCCGAAAACCCCAAATTTGAAGAGTCGAATCTGCACCCGCTGAGACCACGTAGTCGAAAATGGCCTTCGCAGACCTTTGTCGAACCCGAACGGTGGCCGAGATGACCTCAAAATGAAATTCTGACAACACCGGGCCCTTTGGGCTAGCCCATGAGATTAGGGACCGTGTCTTCGCCTGTCGAATTTCACTCCAATATGAGTTGGTGACTCTAGCCTCCTGCAGTGCTTCCCTGAGCCTCAATCTGAGCTCTGATACCAGTTGAAGGAGTACAAGCGGAAGTGCTACACGAGAGAGAGTGCGAGAAGAAGAGCACAACGATATGGTGAACTCACTCTATTGTAATGTATAGAGCATAGTGAGTTCTTATTAGGTTTTTACAAAAGAATATGTATACATACCTGGCGGCCCGCCCACTTACCTGGGCGACCACATTCGGCTTTATACCCCAATAGATGTACTTTAGATAATTCAAGCGTTCCACGTTGCCTGTCTCTCTTGATTCGCATACCAAGAAAGTTATTGGTATTTCCCAAATCTTTCATGGAAAATTGAGTGCTTAGCATCTTTTTCAACTGATTGATCTCATCAATTGATTTGATTGCGATAAGCATATCATCTACATACAAGATCAACATGATTAAAGTACCATCGTTCAACCTCTTTCTGTATAAGTAGTGATCCTCTTGACTTCTTATGTAACCGTGAGACTGCATGAATTTGTCGAATTTTTTATACCATTGCCTTGAGCCTTGCTTGAGGCCATAGAGTGCCTTTTTAAGACTACAAACCAATTTTGCCCTTATTGGCTTTTGGGTTTCACATACGAAACCCTCGGGTTGTTTCATGTAGACATCTTCATCTAGATCCCAGTGAAGAAATGATGTGTTCACGTCCATTTGGACAAGTTCCATGTCCTGGATAGCAACCAAGCCAAGCACCATGCGAAGTGTAGTCATCTTGACTACTGGAGAGAAAATCTCATCAAAATCCACACCTTTTTGCTGCTTGAAATCCTTGGCAAGTAGACGAGCCTTGTACCTAGGCTCGGGATCTTCTATTGTATAGTTCTTCTTGTTTACCCACTTGCAAGGTAGAGCATTTTTTCCTTTTGGTAATTCAACCAAATACTATGTCTCATTAGCCACAATCGAACTATATTCTAATTGCATAGCTTGCTCCCAATTAACGCTATTATCCATTTGTATAGCTTCTTTGTAGCAGGTTGGCTCTCCACTGTCAGTGACCAAAATGTGGTGCATACCTGGGTCAAACCACCCGGGCGCACGAGATACTCTTACAGAACGTCTCAGTGCCTGACTACTAGGGACTCTACTGTCTCCCAATAAATAGTAGTATCTTGCACTTGAGGATTAGGTGCAACACTACTGAAGTGAGTTGGTTCGGAGGCTACATCCTCAAAACGAACCCGTTTGTACTCAACTTCTTTAATGGTCTTCTTGTGCATTTTTTATTCATTGAAAATCATGTGTGAGCTACAAATGACTGTCGGATTCTGGGCACTAGAGATGATAGCCCATCTCTCCATTTGCACCATAGCCGGTAAAAATGCATTTGTGTGACCTGGGATCTAACTTGTGACAAAGTTCTTTGGGCACATGTGCATATGTCTCACATCCAACTACATATAAATGCTCATGGCTTGGCATTTTCCCAGTCCATAATTCCTGTGGAATTTTGAAATTCAAAGGAGAATTAGGTGACATGTCGATGATGTGCACTGCTGTTAGAACAGCTTCCCTCACAAACTCTGGAGTAAGCTTCGCTATAAACATCATAAAGATAACTCGCTCTTGAATTGTGCAATTCATTCTTTCAGCTATCCCATTTTGTGTAGGTGTGTATGGAGCAGTAAACTACCGACGAATGCCTCTTTGATTGCAAAAGTCCTTAACTTCATGGAGATGTATTCTCCACTATTGTTCGTGCGAATAGCTTTGAGATTTTTTCCTAATTGGTTCTCAACCATGGTGAGGAATTTTTGGAATGTAGAAAAGACCTCTTCGTTACGTTGTCAGGGTATATGTGTTTGAAACATGAGCCGGGCAGCAGGCATCGGGTCTCTGGCTGTGGGATGTGTGAAACAGGGAGATCAATAGACACTAAAAGCTCTGGCAGTCACCCTAATCATCAATTAATTGAGTAAATCTTTAGGTATAGCTTAACCAATAGCCAAGGTGGGTTGTTAGCATCACAGTCACTCGGATTACTTGAAAACTAGGAGTTTAAGCTCCCTTTAAAATTACTCGGGCCGTTAACGACACCAAGATTTACCAAGATGAGTGTTCAAGTTTAAATTGATGACGATGATGCATTCATAGCTGCTCTCTTTTACTCCTTTAATTTCTTTTAAGGGGTCTATCAATATTACTGATAGCTTTAGTTGTGAAAGAATTAGATACTTGCTGCTCATCAATAGACAAAAATTCTTAGGTGTCAAATTTCTAGAATTGATTGCTATCTTTCACTTTACGTCTTTGGTTAGGTCAAAAACAAGGTTCAAGAACCTTGCTCCGAGCGAATTCCCTTCCACTTGCTTTGACTAAGCTTCTTACTTCTCCTGCCTCCTTCTTGCTTACGCCCTCATGCCTTCCTATTGTATCCTCTTTCCGTGCCTTGATAGAGAGAGCCCTTTGCTTTGCTTCACCTCCCCTTTTTCTCCCTCTTTGCCTGTCCTTACTCATCGAGGACAAGAAGAGTGAGCGGGAGATCCTTCAACCCTTTGAATACCCTCACAATACTCCCTTCTTCCCGTTACCCCTGCATGCTCCTTTTGTTTCCTCTTCTCAAGGGTGGAGAGAGAGAGAGAGAGAGAGAGAGAGAGAGAGAGAGAGAGAGAGAGAGAGAGAGAGAGAGAGAGAGAGATCCCTTCTATGCTTTTGATCTCCCCCAAGCTCCACTCCTCCCTCCTCAATGCTTCTTGCCCATTGTTCCGCCTCCCCTTGCTCGTAACCCTCATGTTCTCTTGTCCAAACTTCATATGCAACTCGTTGATAACTCTTAAAATAGCCGCCATTATTCTTATACAACGATGGTGCCATCGGTGACGTGGCATGGGAGTTGGGTCTATGATGTGCTGAAATGGCGGTGGTAATGTGTGTGCTAGTCTCCACCCAACCGTGCTATCTTTTAGCCTCCTCCCATCTAGCGTACACACTATCTGGCCGTGCCGATGGCCTTTCCCGTAGGACCCATGTCCTTACATTACCCCCCCTTGGAGAATTGTTTTGTTCATCTGTGTACTTCTTATATCGATCTTGAGCTTGCTTAACATTCTGTTGAGCAACTCGAAGCATGTCAAAATGGTCTTGGAGAAAATTCTTTGCTTGGTGTATCTTCTCCTTAGCCAACCCCACCATAACAGGTGATCTAGGTTGAAATCTATACAAAAGAATAAATGGACTAAACTCTTTAGTCACATGCTTTGAACTATTATAAGAAAATTCCAATATAGGTAAGTAGTCTTCCCAATTGGTTTGCTTCTTGCTAATGTACGCTCGTAGCATATCCTCTAGCACTTGATTAACTCTTTCTGTTTGACCATCCGTTTTTGGATGATCATTAGTACTTAGATTAAGTTTAGTTTCCAACTTTTGGAACACAGCTCTCCAGAAGTGATTATTGAACTTTCAATCTCTGTCACTAATGATACTAGCTAGATGACCGTAGAGTTTATATATATTATCTACAAATAGCCGTGCTAGTTTCGATGTCTTAACCGTGGTCTTAGTGGGAATGAATCGACCCATCTTGGTAAGACGCTCCACAATTACCCATATGGCATCATGGCCATGGTTTGTAGTAGGTAGTATTACTACAAAATACATAGAGATACTCTCCCACTTACCTTGTGGAATCTCTAAAGGATGTAAAGGGCCACCTACCTTGAGGCACTCTGCCTTATTAACTTGGCATTGTTGGCAATTTAGTACGTACTCTTGAACATCATGATGTAAGCCCGACCAATAAAATTGTCGTCGAACTAAGGTAAACATCTTCAGAATACGTGGATAACCAGCACTTGTACTATCGTGACACTCAAATAAGATCTGGCACCTAGTGTGTGAGTCCTTTGGCACACATACTCTACATTTTTGGAGTAAGTAGCCATCATCAATGGAAAAGTTCTTCCATCTCTTAAGCTCTTCCTGAGTAGGGGTGCAGCTCTATGTGTTGGAGTTTTTATCTTCAAGTGCAGAGACATGTTGATCTGGTTGTTCAGAGACATGTGAGTGTGAGGGATCCCTTTTCAAAACTACACTCCACACTTTAGTGTATGATTGATCTTGTGCACACTTGCCACGTAATGACTCTAAAAATCCACTCTTTATTTCCGTGAAAGCAAGTGAATTAATTTGAGGCATCCAAATTAGTGCATCCGCTACTGCATTATATCGCCATTTGCGATATAGTAGCTTACAATCATAATCTTGAAGGATTTTGACCCATGTAGCTTTACTGTCCTTCAATTTTGTTTGAGTAGTAAACCATTTGACAAAAACTACTTCAAACTCGGTACCATGTAAACTCGGTACCATATAAACAGTGTCACCACTTTCGTAAAGCATGAATTATGGTATAGAGATCTCTCTCATAGACATAATAATTCTATTGAGCTCTATCCAACTTTTTACTTTCAAAGGCTATAGGTCTTCCCTCCTCGAGAAGTACCGCACCAATTGCTTTATCACTAGCATCAGTCTCTACCACAAACGTCTTAAGTGGGTGGACGATTTCTAGATGGGAGCAGTGGCTATAGCTACCTTGAGCTCTTCGAAACTGCGTTTTTGGGCTTCTTCCCAAGAAAATGTCTTACCTTTTGTTTTATGTTGATCCATCATAGGAACAATAATTTTGGCATAATCACGGATATACTGTCGATAAAATCCGACCATGCCTAAAAATATTTGAAGCTCCTCAACCGTGTTGGGATGTGGCCATTGAATAATGGCATAGACCTTGTCAGTGTCCATTTTGAGGCCAAAATAAGAGATCACATGACCGATGTAATGTACCTCTGTTTTAAAGAAATCGCACTTGCTTTGCTTAAGATACAACACGTTAGCTCATAGCTATTTGAACACTAATCGTAAGTATTCTATGTGTTCATCTTCAGTCTTATTGTAAATGAGAATTTCATCAAGGAAAACCACAATAAAGTTTTCAAGACAGGGACGTAAGTTACTATCCATGAGTGTCATAAATGTAGCTAGAGCATAGGTTAGACCAAAAGGCATAACCAAAAAGACATCTATGCCATGCTGCATATCACGTGTGGGGGGTAAACATGGTGGTAAATCACTTGAGAACACATCACTATACTCCATAAGTAAGTGAGTTAGCTTTTGCCATGCAAAAGGAGAAAGTAAACTAGAGTTATGTTGAGATAGAGAATGTTGTAATTCGTGTAATTTTTTTTTTACAATAGTTTCACGTTGCTTTATAGAATTAAAATTGAGAACACTTTGCTTGTTAGATCTGTTAACACTTTGCATACCATTACTATAATTCACAGCACTTTGCTGTTGATAATTCACAAGACTTGGAGACAAGCAGTAACACAAAAAGACTTGATCTATTAAATCTACTTTCCGGAAAATAGAAAGCTCGGCTGTACATATAACAGGTGCAGATGGTATATTTTTCTCACCAAGCAAAAGCACATGTTTACCATTGGCCATAAAGGATAAGGAGTTGTGTTCATAACTAGTGTGCAATGTGTTTCCTAAACCATGTAGCCACGCTCATCCTAAAACTACATCAGCACGGTCCATGTTCATAAGCTGGAAGTCAAGGGTCATCGTATGATCTTGAACAATAAGCTCAACCCCTTGAACTATTGTATCCCATACTTCTGTATCATTCCCAGACATATGCTCGACCACATACTTGTGAGAGCAAGGAGTCTGTGTAAGCTTCAATTTCTTGACTAGCTTATAGTTCAAGAAGTTATGAGTTGCACCATCATCCTCTAAAATAAAAACAGGTTGTCCGTTAATAGTGCCATGCATGCGAATCAAATCTTGGGGGACAAAGGTGGGCTGCCACATTGAAGCAGGCACACAACACTGGTGCTTTTGTTCCATATAAAGAACCTCTACAACACAATATTTAGGAGATGAATGTAATGTGAGGCGTTGCACCGTGTACATGGCCTTTTCTTTGCCTTGAAAAAGAGGAAAACCTTTCTTGTTATGTTGGTCCAAAGACACCTAAAGCACAAATTGTCTTTCTTTGCACGCTCAAAATCAGCAGTGCTGAGAGACCCGCCTGGAGTATCTCGTGAGTGCTTAGGCTTCTTAGCCTCTTGTGGGCGTGGAGAGGTAGATTGTCTATTATTCCTCTTGGAACGTGTTGGAGATCTACCCCTCCATTGGCTCTTAGCCACATTGCTCTTAGCAAAAGTATTCTTAGAGTAGGGAACATTTCCTTTCCTCTCTTGGTCATCATCATATCTTTGGGCTTGACTGATGGCTTCTTCCAAAGTTTTTGGATGGTGGGTCTAGACATGAAGATGATAGTCTTTGTCAAGACACCTATTAAAACCCCGTATCTTCTGGAATTCATCTAGACCTTCTAGTTTTAATATGATTGCTTCATACTTTGAAAGGTACTGTGTGAGAGAGAGGCCAGATTTGCGGCATGCATCCCATCCAAACCAATGCTTATCTTCTTCATTGGAGTCCAAAAACTCTTTGGTGAAAGAAGCTTGAAACCCAGCCCAAGATGGAGGACATGCATCTATTGGAAATGTCATCCACCACTTATAGGCCTTGCCTTTAAGAGATAGACTTGTTTCCTCAGCCATCTTTATATCCGAGGTGTGTCTCAATCTATGAATATCACTCCATTTGTGTAAGAACATATTGACCACATCCTTATTGCGATCATGCTCTTCCCCGTAAAACTCATGAATGGTGATATTCTTAAATAATGCATTGCTATCTTGTGCATCTTCTACAACATTTGTCTCTTGGACTCCTTGAGTCCTGCGAGCTTGGTTCCCTTGAACCGTGGCACTTGTGGCTTCTTGAGTCACAAGTGAATTCATAAATTTCACAAGTAACTCCGTTAGATTGGTAACATTTGCATTAAGTGCAGAGAGGTTTCTTTCAAGTACGCTTTGGCGATGTTCCAAAGTCTTGAAAGAAGCGATATTTACAAGCCTATGATCGCCTAGATCATCATTATCATGCGTATTAGTGTTAGCAGCACCAGTGGTGCCCTGATTTTGATCTACATGCTCAAAATCAAAAGTGTGTATAGGTGGGATATCCTCACTGGCCATGGTAAACACACACTAATGTAAAGAGACAGAAAAACCTTAACTTGTACCTTGTGAAATTGAAGTCTTTGTGTTTTGTATGCTCCGCAATTTGCGTTGCATGCGAACCTCACCTTGTGGGAATTGTAGTGCTTCACGGGTCGTTCGTCATAAGAACACTTTTGTTACCTCTTCACAAAAACTTGTTGTTTTTGTGAAGGCTTTTGCTAACTTTGAAGCTACCTCCGTGAGGAAAAAAGAATTTTTGGAGGAAAAATTGTCTTCCTCTAAGAAGTGAAAGGAAAGTGTGAAGCTACTTTCTTGAATTTTGAAGCTTTCCCTTTGCTTCTAGTTTTCCTTTCAACACAAGTATGCTATCTTTCCTTGTTATACACAACAAGGTTCAATAGCTTGATGATAAAGTGTTTGCCTCTTACCATCATAAGGTCGGTTCAACCCTCCTTCATGCAAGGATTAAGCGGACCTTCCTATGCACGCAACCAACGGCGTCAACGAAAGCCTTCCAAGCCTCGATGTGGTCGAGTTTACCTTGGTCGCCCGCTGTGGAGGGCGTAGGTGGGGTGCTCACTGTCGTTGTCTGTCCGTGCACTTTCCACAATAAAATGTGTCTATCTTTTTTTACTGCACAGCGGAGACGTCGCTGTATGTGGAACGTGGGAGAGAAGCAGCGCGTCGCACGCACATGCAACCCGTTTTTTGCCTCTTCCCAAAAAAAGCTCGGATACCACTGAAAGAGCGGTGGTAATGTGTGTGCTAGTCTCCACCCATGCGTATTATCTTATAGCCTCTCCCTAGCGTACACATTGTTCGACCGTGCCAGTGGCCTTGCCCATAGGAACCATGTCCTTACACGTGGAAATCGACGGGTCTCAGGAGCGCAAAAACTGCCACTTGTGGTCTTAAAACTGAGCACGCTGGCAAGCTTGATGATTTTCTCCTCTTGGTCGTGCTCAACTGAGCTCTCCTTTGCCCAACACAAGCCCATCTCCCCTTCTCTACGCTACCCATTGCTCTCTTTCACACATTCCCCCTAGTTTTCCCATTATAAAGGCCCTTTAATAGCCTTTACAAGCGGGCGGCCACCCTCTGGGCAGCCATACTCTCAGTGTCTCTTGGTGGCCAATCAACCACCCACCAATCGGCAACACACTCGGCATTTGTCATCAACCAAGTCATCGCCAACATCACCTTCCACTAACATGTTGCACGTTCTTCACAATAGAGTCAGTCTATTTAATCAAAAGCTCATTAAAACCTCAAATGCTTTTATAATGGCACCACATTTGGCGTATACGTCAACCAAGAATTGCTTATCATCACATCCGTTTTCAGCAGCCCTTGACTCACAATATCGTCATGATTTTTATCGCCCATCTCAATTCCTTGGATATTGTCACATGCCCTCAATATTCAAGTATAGGTGATTTCATTTGACGTAAGGCCTTCCATCACATTCGGTTAGAGTGTCAGACTAACGAGGCACTGCCAATCACGACTACTGCCGGCCAAGCACTGCATGAGATGGCATCCTGGACATGAGACTCCTCAAGCTATTATTGCTCCCGCATTCCAAAACCGGGATGAAGCTCAAAAATTCCCAGATGGTTCCTCGATTGAGCTGACAAGACTAGTACAGAACTGGCCCCGAGTGAAATTTAATTTGACGATATCTTGGTAATCGTAACTTTGATTGATGATATGAAAAAGTGGATGTGCTCCACAAAGTCAACACTGCATTCACTTCATCTCAAACCCTTCATTAGAATCTGCCCAATCCGGTATGGATTTGCAAACATCTCAACTTCAAACTGCCATAACTTCTTCATCCTAGCTCCAACCGACGAGCCATAAAGACAGGCCGGTAGAGCGCTTCAAGCACTACAGTTCTAGATCATAAACCTTCATATGTGCTCACTTTGAGCATACTCCTTTTTAGCCTCATTAAGGAATTTGTTGGCCCTTTAAAGCCACATCTGGCATACATTAATCATTAAACTTGGCCTGTTAACAAGCCTCATCACTGCTGCTCAATAAATGTGTAGGCTTCAAAGAAGCTTAGCTTGCATTTCTTTGCTCTTTTTCCCCATCATGGAAGCGTAGCTGCATGACATCCACCCCCTCTAAACCTGCACAGCCTCCGGTTTGTGCCAACTGCACTTCAATCTACATCTGCTATAGGTACCTTAAGCTCTTTGCCATCATCAAACTCACGTAATTGGTAAACATATTAAAATAATATAAGGCTTATACCCCATCATCAATGTTCTAGCTTAATCATTAGGTAGCTAACCATCAAAAATATTTGAACCATATTTGTCATATCTCCAAAGCATTCAATCATGGAAAACCTATTTAGTGAACCCCTCCAAACTCAAGTGCTCCAGTTAATGATACACATGGCTTGACCATCAAGCTATCAGCCAAGTCATTTACTTCAAGTTTTGGTAGAAGAACCAACCTAAAAGATGTGAATATACTTCATCATTTGTCCAAAGAAGTCAACTAGAAGCCAACCATGTAATCTTATTGGATGCATAACCAAAAACTCTTGTGACTTAGCATATATCTAGAAAACAAAACCTTGTACCATGCAACCTGCTACAACAGATAACTGGTATTCTTCAAATCTGCAACTTGCACTGTAGTAGCCCTCCTGATCAAATGGGAAACCAATCATTTTCCCCACTGTGAGAATTCCTTGAAAAATTTGCACCATCTTCCAAGGTCATAGGGAAAATAATAGAATTTTCAATCTATAGAATATAAACATAAATTACCCCGCAAATCTTTATGAAAATTTCCTGGATCATATGGCATATAAGTCAATTGCCCCAGAACATGCATATATCCGTCACCTCCTTGGTCAAAAGATAGCTCAAAATCCTCTACATCATAGGGTAACATCAGATCCCATATAGCATCAGGTATCACTAGATACTGCCATATCCCATGTGCAACTGGCTCATCCAATTGTCGATCATCAATCATAGGTAAAAGTTTCATAATAATCAATATCTAATTCTCCTAAATGATTTTCTCATGTTAAATTGATCATTTAATATGGGAAAGTGCTAGGGGAGAAAAAGCTATAATATTGGTTAAGCTAGAATATTGGTTAATCTAGCAGAGCGGTCACAGTAGGGATCAAAGGAGGGAAAATAGGGATCCAAAGGGGGGGGGGGGGCATCTACAAAAGAGCCATGTGCAACAATGGGCTAAAAAGACCCTAAGGTTCAGCCCATTAAAACTTCCAAAATGCTAAGGTTCCAAAATTCAAAGGTTGTGTCCAAAGGTCAACCTTAAGGGAATTGGATGCTTTGTGTGTGACAAAAAAGGTCTTTGAATATCCCTACATAGGAGGGGGCGAGCCTAGCAAATAGGGGATGAGAGAGAAGGCCAGACACACACACACAAGCTCCCTTTACACAAAGGGAATGAGGGACACATGTCAGCTCCCTAGGCCAGATGCCCACAAGGTGTACCCAATTCCTATTGGATGAACCTTGAAGTGGACCAATGAGAATTAGGCTAGAGTAAATTTAGTCTAATTAATTTTAAAACACTTAGTAAAAGAACCAATGAAAAAAAAGTCTCCTGTATGATTATTGGACAGCCTGTGAAGGGGTCCAATAGGAATTGATCAGCCCATTGGGCTACTTAATTCTTATTGGTCAGAATGGGAAAAGGTCCAATGGGGATTTAATTCATTTAAATCAATTAAGTTTAATTGATTAAGCTCTCACAAAAGGGAAAAGGGGGACTGCACATGTCAGAAGGCTATCACTTATGCTGCTTAATAGCCACTGGCTTGACTTGGGGAGCTCCAATGGGCAGCTTGCTAGAGAAAACAGCAAGAGGGCTCGCCCAAGAGAGAGAGGGGGCTGATTTTTGCAAGGAATTATCACACACACGCACTCAAGCTGATGTGTGAAGAAAGAGAAGACTATCTCTTCCCAAGTTTTAATGGAGAGCTCATCACCTACTCCATGCTTGTGAGATAGAAGCCTACATCGACACACTCTTGGCTTGTGGATGCAAATCCAACCAAGAGCCAAACCTCAATGCATGCTCATCTCCTCTATCAAGCTAATTACTAATCTAAAGCTATGCTAATATGAGTGATTATGTGAGGAGATGTACATCTTTCTCGTAAGATACTCCTTCTTCCTCTCAATCTACTATCATACCCTGCTAGCTTCTTCTACCTCTCAATCTACTCTCATACCCTACTAGCTCGCATACCCTGCTAGCTCTCACCATCTTCGAAGGTGTGTGAGGTCTTGGGTCTAAGAACGGGGATAATTAAAGTTGTGTTTGCTAAGTGTTTTGCTTAGTGCATGAAGCTTTCATCTTCATTGCACTAGCTAGTCTTGAAGGAACACAAAGAATTGTATTGTACAATGTCTCTCTTGACGGGGGAAACCATAATACAGAGCGTTTTGGAAGGGGGACTAGCTCCATGCAAATCCGGTCCTCAACTATTGTCAATTGCTTAATTTCTCTCTCTTTTGAAAGTATTGTTGATGCTATCTAACTAGGTGTTATGCTTTTTGTTGCTCTCTCCACCCAAGCACTCTTGTATTTCTCATTAGGAATCTATTCTAATGAAATGCCCACTATGTTCATGCTAATTTCTGATACACATAAGTTTTTAGACCATTAAATGTTACATTGGTATGAGAGCACAAGGTTTCTCTTTTCTTGCTCAAGAAGGGAGGTCCTCAAGCTAGCTATAAATGATTGGTATTATTAATTGCCTGTGAGTAAGTAGAATAGGGATTTTTCAGCCTTGCAGTGCGCTTGCCTTCGTGCAGTTAACGGGGCATCACCGTTGAGAGCTATGGTCTTAATAGTGGAGTCCTACGGGGCTTGTCTATGGCTTAACCACTATTGAGCTATTAGAAGCTCGGTGTTGTTTTGGTGTCGAAAGACCCTCTCTTCTATTCCTTGCAATTAATGGTATTCGAGTTGCGGGTACAGTAGCTTTAGTGCTTTTTCTAAAGGGGTAAAGAGGAGTAGCAACTAGGGCTTGAAGTGCCAAAGTACACCTAAAAAGTTTACACCGAAAAGTTGTTAGAATGGCTGACAATAGTAAAGAGAGTGAAATTAATGTTGATAACTTTGATTTTTCTCATGAGCAAGCTACTAATGATGCTTCGATGCTTGTTAACACTAGGTTGGTAATCTAACAGGACATAAAAGTGTCCTTTCAGGGTTTTGAAAAAAACCTCCAAAACCATAGTAGATCCACTCATTTTGTAAAATCCTTTCATGAGGTTATAGTTCAAGGCCTACTACACATGGAAAAAATAAGAAACTTGTAAAGTTTCTCATCTTTTGGTCACACCAAGCCTCCAAAGTTGATGGACCAGTACATTTTCTCATCAAAACAGTCATTTCTTACGTTTTGTTGCATAAAAATAAGATTAGGGATTTTTGTAGGACTTGAGATAAATTTCCTAGTTAACTTCAATCATGATCCTAGTAGATCCACTCATTTTGTAAAATCCTTTCATGAGGTTATAGTTCAAGGCCTACTACACATGGAAAAAATAAGAAACTTGTAAAGTTTCTCATCTTTTGGTCACACCAAGCCTCCAAAGTTGATGGACCAGTACATTTTCATCAAAACAGTCATTTCTTACGTATTGTTGCATAAAAATAAGATTAGGGATTTTTGTAGGACTTGAGATAAATTTCCTAGTTAACTTCAATGGGTTGGTGATCAGAACATATGATTGCTTCTCGCTCACTATTTTTTGTTTTGCCAAAAGAAATAGGTACAAAAAAGTTGAATTTTTACCATTCTGCAAACCTATCATCAAAGTTTCTATAGCCACGCTCAATTACAAATAATATATTCATGTTTTCTTAGTTCCCTATTGTCCTTTAGGTTCATAAGGAGCCATGGAGCATGTCAAAAGAATAATACATCTCTTACCAAGGGGAATCTTGCGGACAAAGATGAAGTGCTAAATACAGCAAACATGAAAAAATTGGGTTCAACATTATGAGTTGTAGAATCCCATAGAAGCTATTCAATATCTAGCCAAATTTGATCCTTATGACTAGATATGGTTACTACCTACAAAATGCATGTAGTTGTCACAAGAAACTAACAATATTGAAAAAGCTATACTTGATATACTAGACTGTTTCGTTTTCTTCTATAATTGAAAAAAACAATCATCGTTGTCTACTATGCAAAATAGGGTATTAGGTGCCCCAAAACTCAAGGAATATTAGCTTTATGTTACAATATGCGACAAAGAAAATCAAAACTGCATTTGGATATCATGAAAGCCACCAAAAAAATCATAGAAGAGCTAAAATTGGCTAAAAAACAGGATTTGACAATTTTTGTAATTTGGTCATAACTTACAATTTTAACATTTATTCCTCCCTAGAAGCATCAAGACATGTTGAAGACTACTAAAGATAGTTCTCTTGCATTATAGACCTCACAAACATGAATTCTAGAGTGGTATAGTTGCAAAAAGTTGAAAAAAGACAAAAACAGGACGCGTTTTTTCACACAGTTTAGGTTGTGAAATGTTGTGCAAGGACAATGTTAAAGATGGAGTTGATATTCCAAAAAAATGTCAAGTTTTTTTCAGCTCATGAGACAACTTTCTAGACAGATAGCACCTCAAAATCCATTTTGAAAATCTTGACATAATTCAAGGAAAATGGTCACTTAATAGGACATAAAAATGTCCCAGGACATAAAAGTGTCCCATTGAGCAACTCGGCTAACATTATTGTAAAGGTGACTGGGGTAGATAGAATATCTACTAGCCCCTTTGAATTGATGGCCTTGTTGGGAGACAGTCTCTGTGATGGGACTGCAACCCCATCTGACTTGGTCTCGTACTCTCCCATGTAGCACGGTAGTGTTCTTAGCGAATGGGGTTGACTATCCATAGATTGGACAGATCCTTTCTCGCCCCAATACGATCGCATGTCTAGATTCATTTGAGATCCAGTCTCAAATTCCTCTATTGGTGGTAGAAACACTCCTCGTTCATCACCAGTCTTGTCTACTCGTCTTCTTAGGTCATCGGCTTCATTGGCCTCTCTGACTTGTTTCCACAATTCGTCAAAACCATCTATCTCTTTACAATCCTCAGGTATAGCTTGGTGAAATCCCTTGAAAGAGTTATCCGTGGTATTCAGTACTATCCTTGGTTCTAATGCTGGGTCTTTGAGGTTTGGTCTGTGCTTATGACTAGAATCTAGCTCTTTTAGTTCCTGGTTTGGTGGGATTACGCGTGTAGGCATGACACGCATCACATCCTCAAGTTTTGCAACTGGTGGTTCTGGTGGTTTTGCATCGCGATATGTCATCCACCTGTGTTCTTGGGTTTGGTTGTTTTTCAGCCTCACATCATAGGCTTTCAAGAGGTTATCTAATATCTCATTAACCTTCTTTGCCAACACAGATCCTCCTGAACTAGCACTTCTCGGTTTCTCATCGGTGGATGGTTCTTCTAGAGGTTTAACCATCTATGTAAGAGAAGGTGCCTCCTTTTCCTCATGTTGTTTTATCTTCTCCTCAGCTTCGGTAAGCTTCTCAGCTAGGGATTTTTTCTCTAGTTCCCTGCGTACTTTCTAGCTTTCCAACTATTTCGTTTGCTCTTGGTTTTTTGACTAGGTGCGTCTGTCTTTGGTCCATCATCTGTCTTTGGACTCGTGTCACTTTCCGTGTTCTTTGTCTCTGAATTCTCATCAGCTTTCTTATTGAGCTTGTGCTCTCGTAACCACTTGAACTGGTACGACATTTTCATTTTCTGAGCTACTAGGGAGCTGAACAATCCCTGATACATTTGTCGTGATTTTCCTGATTTGGTTTGGGTTTTTCGGGCAATCGGGGATCAAGTGAGTGATGCCACACTCAAGACAATAGGCATTTACTTCAGTGATCTCCGTATGAGGACATTGTTTGACCAAGTGGTTGTCACGACTTTTGTGACAATCTGTCTCTGGCTGAGGAGATTCTTTCTAGCATTTCCTCTTGGCTATAAGCAAGCTTTGACCTAGATAAGCCGCTATTTTCAATGAATCGCAATGTCCTTTGGTCCATTTCATACCTTCTTTCTTTCGACTGAAACCCAGGAGGTGGAGGTTGTACCGGCCTCACCACTCCATGTGTTTCTCTCACATTTTGTTGCTCCGAAGGGTAGTACCCCCTTTGGTTGCTATACCACATTGTAGCTCGTACTGGCATTGGTTTATTTGATGCTTCCATCATTGGCATGTATCTCATGTCTACCTGCATTCTAGCACCTAGCAATGGAGATTGCTGTCCTAAGACAAGCTGTGGCCTTAAAACTCCAACTGGTCCTGGCGCATTCCCCGTAATGTATCTAGGTGGAGTAGGTGCTTCTGGAACAGGTTGTACATACCTCTCCCTAGCATTTTCCATGCTATAATAGCACTCTTCATCCGTATGGTTCGTCCATTTTCTCTATTTCACACCACTTTGGCTCTCCCGAATCAGACCTTACAAGAGGAATCAACCTCTTGACCAAGTCATCGATAAGCTTTTCTTCATCAATAGGTGCCGTTGGCTTGGGAATGGACTCACTTATCTGTGAAACACTGTGCTGAGAGGATGTGTCATCTCCTTGACTCTTTAAGTCCTTTTTCTTGTAAGCCTCACAATTATCCACTAGATAAAGAGCTTCTTTGATCAACTCGTGTAGCGTCATCCTCCTTATCATATGCAGATCCTTCTGAAGGCCCGCATGTCTCAATCCCTGGATAAAGATCAACATCAATCGTGCTTGCGTAAGTAATTCCGCTCTCAGACAGAGCTTAACATATCTCTTAAGCCGTAATGATGCTTTGCGTATTGATTCATTCTCTTTCTGTTTGAATCCATGGATTTGCGAGACCGTGTTGTGAGCAATGCCTTTTGGCGATAATTCTTTAATAAACTCCTCAAACAACTCATCTAGGGTCTCAAAATCCCATTTTTCCACCCAGTCGAACCATGTAGCTGCATCATCTTCTAGAGTCAATCCAAATCCCGCAAACTGTGTCGCAAAATCTGAAACTTCCTCTGCTCTAATCACTCTTCTAAAAGCCGCTACGTGATCTCTCGGATCTTTATCTCCGGAGTATTTTCTGTTTACCCATTTCTGGACTTGGGATGGTCGAACTCGTTGATTGTCTACAAGTCTAACCAGAGATTCTCCCAATCCTTCTCCCGTTATCGCTCTTGAAGGGAATCCTAATGGCTCTCTTCTTGGAATTCCTATAGGAATTCTCGTGTTTGGTGGAGGCATTTGTGGTCCTTCATTGACCAAATATCCACCTCTTTCTAGTACAGTCTGTGGATTTGTTCTTTCTACAACTCTGTATTCTCGTCCATACTTGTCGACAACTAAAGATCTCCATTGACAGTCGACTCCGTATGTGTAGACTTATAAGAGCTTGTAATCCATTATCTCTTCTAGTTATGGATCTGAGCACCTATAAAGATTGACCTCATTGTCGTAAATGTATCTATATAGTCCTTCACTTTCATGACCAATCATCCAAATTCTCTCAACAAGATGGGTCTTTATCAATTGCAAGTTTGGAAGATCCATTGTGGGAGGATATTCCTCTATCGTGGGGATCTCCAAGCTTGTGTAAGCTGCGTTTGAATCTAGGGTAGACATGATTTCTGGGCTTAAGAGCTTTTGCTTGATTCAAGTAGACTTAGTCCACTGTGTTCAAGTGCTTTGGTTAGGGAAAAGTCGAAACTATGTCCAAAACCGCAACCGTTTTGACACAATTCTCGCACATTGTTGCTTTCAGTCACCCCTAACTTGAGGATGCATTTTGAGGCCTTAAACGATGTTTTTTTCGAAGTTGAACTAAATGGTTTCCGCTCTCAGGCTACGTTTTGATATAAAAACTTTTCCTATCCGATACCGTTTGTGAAAATTATGGCCAAAACAGTGAAATGCAGTTTAGAATGGTCAAAATGAGTCCAAATTCAATTTTGAAAAAAGATTTGGGATCTCTGTGACACTGTGAACACTCTTGTATGGTCAAAAGTACGGTTGGACCCCAAAACTTGCCTGTAGACATCCTACGCGTAGGATGTCTATATGCTCAGAATGTAACAAAATTTGGTCCAGAGACTCCTCTTAAGTCCAACAACACAATGGTATGCTCAGAATTTCCTTTGGACCTAAAAATGGCCTTGAGACATCCTATGCGTAGGATGTCTTTTTGCTTAGAATGACTTGAAATTTTCACCCCAGCTTCTCCTTGATGTGTTGATCACAGTGGTGTGCTCAGAAGTTCGTTTGCAGTCCTAAATCAAGCTAGAGACATCCTACACGTAGGATGTCTAACTGCTCAGATTTTGTCCAAACTTGTACTGTAAATTCCTCTTGATGTGCTAAAATCACAGCTATTTTTACTTTTTGATTCTGACACCTATAGGTTAGTCAAATGATCGAGAATCTGTTCCAAAAACGTGATGTCTGTTCTGATGAATTCCCAAGTCAAATCAACTCCAAATTGGACCAAAATTGACTAGGAGGCTTGCCTAAGGCTATACAACGTCATGGTATGTCCAAAGTGTTATAGAATTGACATTTTATTATTTATTGTTGCAGCTCACAGGTGTCAAAGACAGGACCAAGCTTGGCCTATGTGAATGGATTTGTATATCATGTACGTTTTATTATTCAAGTGCTCTTTTATGAGTTTGGCCATTTATGACCGGTCGGCCAGTTTGTAACCAATTTGACCATTCAAGAAATCTATATAACAAATACGTGCAAGAGGGAAATGGTCACTCTTGCACCGGGAGAGATTGCACCCAGTGCTTGTGTCGTCTTCTCCTCTTTCCTCCCTCCCCTCTCACCGTGCTCGCGTGCACTCCGCTCTAGGAGGTGCGCTTGCACGTGTTCTTTCTCTCTCTCTCTCTCTCTCTTTGTTCGTATTGTGCTCGATTATGGATTTGTGCGAGTTGACAGGGATGTAGATTTATCCATTTATCTCTTGCTATGTGCTATTTTGAGTATTTTGCAGGCCTCTCTACTCTCTTGTTTGTAGCAGTGGTATCAGAGCATAGGCTACGCTCCCGGATAATGGATTTAAACAAACACCAGCTAAGTACTTTGTTCTCTCATGCTTTAGTGTTGTTAGTTGCTTCAGCTTGCAGTAATAAGTGTTGATTGTATATCACAGCTAGTCATCTTTGAAATTAAAGAGATTTTCTTCTTTATTGTTATGATATAGTAATTACTAGTGTAAGTAAGATAATTAAACGTCATAATTGAACATATTAAACTTTATGAAAGATACTCAATAATAAGAAGGGATTAGCATGTGGCCATAGATATGATATTACAAAAGAATAAATCGCAAGAGTGACCCTGCCTAAATTTTTATTTAATTTACCTATGATGACCCTTTGTAAATAGCGAGTATAGTCAAATTCTGTCACATAGAACGTCCAAAAAAAAAAGAAGAAGAAGAAGAAGAAGTAGCAGATTTTACAATAGATTGTTATAAGAATATACCCAAGCGACCTTGGCGACTGTCTGAGTAAGGAAGTAAACAGAAGGAGAACGGGAACTCGATTGCTTAATATAGCTTCTCTCCGCTTAGTGGGAACGACCATCAAAATAAATTTTTGGGAATCACTGAAAGCCATACTATTGTCTTCTTTCAATTTACAAACACAGTTGAAGGATAAATCCACACCAATCCAGCAATCCATAGCAGGTGGCGCAAGCAAGCAAGGACCATTACCAACGATATGGGAGGATGTACACTCAGTATGCACGTGCCGCCCACATCTCACCAACTGTCTCAGCGCCCCTCCCTCGTGCATGCAGAGTACAACACTCTCTCTCACATTCTTTTTTTTTCTCTCTCAGTTTCCAGCTGACCCCGCTTGATGCCATGCAACGGTTCAAGCCCTTCTTTTTCTCTGGTCCACTGTCTGCCATGCACTTTATCTCAGTTCAACCACCCAAAATCCACGAAGCAGCATCACCCGACACCAATCATGCTCTCTCTCTCTCTCTCTCTCTCTCTCTCTCTCTCTCACTCTCTCAGTCACTCGTCGATGACGCCTACCAAAGCCGCAACATTTACTGGTTGCATGCCAAAGAATTCTACATGGCACTTTCGCGAACTTCAGCACCCAACCAACCAACCAACGCTCACCCTATCTCTTTCTTCTCTCTCTCTCTCAGGCTGTGGCGACCCGCCAGCAAACTCCCTCTCTCTCTCTTCCTCTCTCTTCCACTCTCACTTAATGAGCAAACTCCATCTCTCTCTCTCTCTATACCCTCTCCTACATCACTGATTTGCGCCATCTCTCCATTTTCCCTCTGCTCGCCACCATGTAGTATTTGCGGCTGTGGTCGCTTTCTAACATGCAGTAGTCTGCAGCCAGCCAACACTCTCTCTTTTTCGTCACCCAACAGTCAAAAGCACACACACACACAAATTTTCCTCTTGATTCCAACCTTGCTGTCTCCCTTCTCCTCCTACCCTTGCATGCAGTGCAACAAAAACTTCACCTTCAAGCCTGCTTTACAGTACCTTTTGAAGAAAATTGACAAGGGTGTCCAACTTGTCCCTCCCCGAGTGTGAGCAGGCAGCTGAAAAGCAAGAAGTGCAGCAATCAATGATGCACCTGATTGTACTGTTAGAGATGCGTGCCATGAGACTACATGCATGATTTGTAGTCTCAAACGCCCCTGTTTTGGGTGCGCCCTGAGTTAGGCAGTGGACACCAAAACAGCTCTTAGAAAAATTGAGGTTGCAGCGTGCGAGCCAACTCTCTCTTCCAAAACAGCTCTCCGAAAAATTGAGGTTGCAGCATGCAAGCCCACCCTCTCTTCTGCAAACCTTAGTCTAAATACCTCCAATAGATTCTTGGAAGCTTCTAGAAGTTGCACTGCTGCAGAGTCTCACGTAAATCGCTCAGCTTGTCAGGAGGCTATGCTGCGGCCACCCTCTAATGGTGGTGGAAGTTCACCAAATGCCTCATCAACTGCATGGCCTACTAGTCTTTATTGCAGTACTAGTGATGGTATTCCTATCATTTGCTGCCTACAATCGATGGATTATGCTCTCGACATCTTACGACCATCATCACTTATGGTATTGCACACCCTTGGTTCTCTAACCCTGGCATCATACTTACACCCCTTATGTAAGTCGTTAATTAATTGGTTGTAATTGGGGTAGTCTCTCATGGCTATCTTGTTCGTCTTCTTCACTGTTGCCTTAGTGATCACAGCGACAATCAAATAATTTCTTTGTAGCATCACTTGCTAATGACCTATCATGCGGTCCAAGCGATACAAACTTGATGGATATAATACAATGTTTGGATACAAAATAAATTGACGTAAAATAAAGGCTAAACTGAACATCAGTATATGAAGATGACTGCCAGTGGCTGCGATCCAAGGATGTATTGCATCGGTTCATGAATACTATTGTCTATAACGTGTCAATAATCGCCTCCATCAATGTCATGGTGGCCCTCGTATAGAACATGGCCGTCTAGCTCTCTCAAGCTTAATGACTCTGTCAACGATCAATATACGTTCGCTATTCCTAGACTTTGAAGTCGGCTGTGAAGCTTGTTCATCTAAATGCCGAGTCTTTGCTCTAAAGAAGTCAATGATCGCCTTGTGAAAATTTCTCCCATCATTTCATCTCCTCAAGAGACTCTCCTAGTGTCTCCCCAACTTTAGCAAAAAAAACCCGAGAAATCTTTGATCCTGACTAAATAGACAATGAAAGTGACCTCATATCTCATAGTATATTGGACACTAACATATGAAACTCTATCTTTGGCTCTTTATGACACAACTAGCAAATCCTGGCCTCAGTTAGTATTCCCTCCCCTCCTCTCCCGCTATACATGCTAGCACCTCATCTTCAACGTAGAAATAAATTTTATTTTCTTTCTTATTGTGCTAAGAAACAACCCAGTGGGTGTATGCACCTGTTTGCGACATGCTACATGCCTTCCAGCACCTTCGATTATAAATGAAAGTCACATTACCTTTAAAACAAGAGCCGTATGTCTGATCCATTAGCAAGACTAGCACCTCGCTATAGACATCTCAATATGTAAGTTGTATGTATTTATTAGTGACATAGAAGTCTTCAACAAGTCTTCCAAATAAACCACTATTAATGTATATTGAGTATGGCAAATAATTGTGATATTTTGCACAAGTATATAATGCGTTCCTAAAGAATCTTTTACTTCTTTTTGCAAACTTTGTAAAATGATACTGATCTTCAGTCAATAATTTTTGCATGCTTCCTTCACAACTTGCTGTTATACAATGTTGTAGGATCTAAACCTAATGCGCACTACAAAGTTGTGAAATTTATATTGATCATAATTGCATTGAAAGTGACTTAACATTTGTATTTTGGTTAGTCACTAAATTTCTTTATATAATCCAGTTGTTTATCTTGACTGAGATTAACGAAACAATGCTTTTGCTACTAACCTTCACTTTTAAAGCAATTGTTTATAAGCACTTGTTTAGCATTTGACAATTTGACTCCTCGTCATTTCCTTGAACCACCCCTAGGTACGTAATTTCTCAATGTTTTCTATTGCATTTTAATTCGTTTTACTGAGTTAGTTGCAAAAAGAAAGATCTTTAGTATATATATTCTCTTATCCCGGATGCCATTACCCATCTCTAAAGTTATGGTTTGTGCTTGCATTGAATATTGAAGACGATTTGTTATTAAGTTATGTAGCGACTCATGTGAGTTGAGGTACTTTAGGATAGTAAACAACAGTTTGTAAGTACTCTCATACTCCAACATGCTCCAAATTGATCTTATACCTATGAAAATTGTTATATTTTTATGTCTAGCCTAGTCCATTGGTCACGAACACACTGATTTGCGGATTTAGGCAGTGTGTGCATACTCATCTTGGTGTAGATTCGCCGATTTAGGCAACACCAGTTATCTGTGCAGATCCGCCGATTTAGGCAGCACACTGAAAAATTACAGATTCACAATGGTAAATGCAGATTCACACATTTCGGCAGATTCGCCGATTTTGGCAGCACGTCTTATTAGTGCAGCTTCGCCGATTTAGGTAGCAGGTATTATTGGTGTAGATCCGTCGATTTAGGCAACACCAATTATGAAATCATGCTGAAGTGGCTGGCCACCACTGTAACTGGTATGATTTTGTTACCATGGTACATAATAAAAGTGATTTGGATTTGGACTTATATTGTGGAAATTGGAATTGGATTGGGATTTGGTATCTGATGATTATTACAACAGTATTTATGTGATGGGACTTGACATTTTGAGATTCATGATGAGTGTGACCAATAATCTCCTGATTCATCAGGGTATGACATATACTGCTTATTCTAGTGGTATGGGACACTAGAATAGGTAGTATGTGGATGACGGCAGGCATAACCACTATGTCTAATTTTATGGATTTTTCTTTTATTATTTGATACAGATTTCTAATCATTGTTTTTGACAAGTATTGTTTGCAGATTTTTATCTTCGCAACTGAGGACAATTGCTTTCCAACGGAGAGGAATGTTATAGAATTGACATTTTATTAGTTATTGTTGCAGCTGACAGGTGGAAAAGACTAGACCAAGCTTGGCCTATGCGAATGGATTTGTATATCATGTACATTTTATTATTCAAGTGCTCTTTTATGAGTTTGGCAATTTATAACCGGTCGGCCAGTTTGTAACCAATTTGACCATTCAAGAAATCTATATAACAAATACGTGCAAGAGGTAAATGGTCACTCTTGCACGGGGGGAGATTGCACCCAGTGCTTGTGTCGTCTTCTCCTCTCTCCTCCCTCCCCTCTCACCGTGCTCACGTAGCAGTTCGCTCTAGGAGGTGCGCCTGCACGTGTTCTTTCTCTCTCTCCCGTTCTCCGTCTCTCTTTGTTCGTATTGTGCTCGATTATGGATTTGTGTGAGTTGACAGGTATGTAGATTTATCCATTTATCTCTTGCTATGTGCTATTTTGAGTATTTTGCAGGCCTCTCTACACTCCCGTTTGTAGCACAAAGTTTGAATTTGGCCTCTAAATCATGCCTTAGACATCCTACGTGTAGGATGTCTAACTCCTCAGAATTGCCCCAAATTTGAACCACAAACTCTTCTTAGGGTGCTGATCACAGTGATATGCTGAAAATTAAGTTTGGAGTGCAAAATCACACAGAAGACATCCTACGCGTAGGATGTCTTTTTGGCATGTTTGACCCCAGACTTGTCCCAAAGCTTCCCCTTGATGTCAGCAACCCAGTGGTATGCTTAGATTTTGGTTTGGATTTCAAAAGACCCCAATTTTAGCTGTTCTAGTCTTTTTCAATCAAAAGTGCTAAAGTCACTCAATATATCATGCACATATTGCTCCTGCAACCATCCTATGGTTTTGGTCTTGGAATAATGCCTTGGCACAATTTGGGTAGGATGTCTAGCAATTTCATTCTATCTGGCCTTATCCTGTCAAGATATGGTCAAGTTCCCCTTTCCAGGTGAAAATAGGGTAAAACCTACCTTCTGAACACACTGGCCAACTCAAAATTTCAAAATTTCCACCAGATCACCCTGTAGACATCCTACGCGTAGGATGTATTTTGTTGATTTTTTCAGACTGAAGTGTCCCTGATGCTTGCTTATGCTCTCAACAAGTGTAAGTATGCTTCACAATTGCAAAAACATGCAAAAATCACTCAATTTAGCCTTTTCTAAAATTTTACGTTTTTTGACTCCGCCTTTTGGCTTTTGGTCAACAAAAATAGGGAAAAACACCCAAGTCAATATGTTACTAGGGTAAAACCTACCCTTTGAACCCACTAGTGCAGTCAAAATTTTCAAATTTGGCTCCAGAACCCCCTTAAGACATCCTACGCGTAGGATTTCTATGCTTACAGAATTGCAGGTTTTCTTCACAGAACCCTTGCAAATGCTCTTTTATATGCACAACATCAGTCAGTCATACAAAAATATCCACAAAAGCTTGTTTAATGCATTTTTACCCTCAAAAGCACACTTTTCCGCGATTTCAAATGCAATCAAGCACTTTAGCAAATAATTCAGTGATGAATAGCTCTAGATCAGAATCGGATCACTTACCTAAAGCTACTCCTACAAATCATATGGGGTTTTGCATCTATGAGTCGAAAAACGCTTCACTGCCACACACGGACTAGTAAACGCTTTTATCACCTCACAAATCACTCGACCACCAACAACTACTCTAATCCACAGATCCTAACTAAACCTATCTAGTCGCAGACCCTCGGCAAGCCACACGCTTCCTGGCTATCCACTTGATCGCGGAATATCCTCTTCCGGATCCACTTAAGAAAAACGCTTTCTTTAGCCGAAACTACATCAAGCAACCATCACACGAGCGTTAGTAGGAAACCTACTTAGGTCCTTGTGTCCCCAGCAACGGCGCCAATGTTGGACGGGAGTGACTCACACACCCATCAAGGGCATGCAAACACTACCTAGATCAACATAATGTCAATCGAGGACACAGATGACACGATAGGCACACGGAGGAAATCTCTTTAGCTTGTCAGGCTGAGACCATCCTACACATACAACACTCAGGAAGGCCAACTAAACCACAATCAAGAACCTCACTGCTCTCAACTACACCACCTAGCCACATACACACATACGGAAGGTAACTCACCTAATCATGCAAGATTCATACGAAACTTAGGGAACACCATCCCCTCACTAGGATACACCTGTCCCTAAGCTTCTACACTCAAAACCCACCTGCGAAAAACGCGTAGGATGACAAAATAGAATTTTGAAAGTGCCCGAAACTGAAATTTATGATTACCTATGCGTAGCTTATGTCGCCACGATTCTATAGACTACTAGCACGCAGAAAACATACATCGTTTGATACACTTACGGCCACAAATAGCTCATAGTTGCGTCGACGTGTGCGCTTCATCTCGCGTGGAATGCTTGGCATTGTCACGTAGCTCTCCTCGAGCCTACAGCAATGGTGCAGTCGGATCTCCAATGTGTTGAGTGAGCCGGGCGTAGTGAGAGGATAAAGTTCACGCTCACTCTCTTTCTCTCTCACACACAGTAGACGGCAGCGCTAAAAGTTTGATTATGATAAAAGTCCTCTTTTACAAAATGATCTAGGTACCTTATATACTAAGGCTACCTTAGGTTTAACCAAAAATTGGGTTGAAAGGGTCAAATGGATTTGTATTTACAATCTGGAAGTGCCATTGCACCCCGACTTCAGAAACTAGAATAACTACTCATTACAAATGACGTTTATAGCGATAATCCGTAGCATTTCATAACTCACAAAAGATAATACTTTGGTACGAAACTTGAGTTATGTTGTGTTCTTGACCCAGTGGTCAACAATGGCCAAAGTGAAATAGGTAACCTAACAATCCTTGATCTACTAAAAGCCTATGTAACGGAAGTAGATCAAAGATCCCAATGGGAGAAGTACTTACCCTTAGTGGAGTATGCTTACAATAACATTGTACATACTTCCACGGGAAAAGCACCTTTCAAGGTAATTGAGGGAAGATCAAAAAGTCCCTTGCTACTTAAGGTACATGGGAAGATCTTCGATGCAGATGAGTATAGCCGAGACCTACAAGAATCTTTTCAAAAGATTAAGGATGCTATCTCTATCTCACAGCAAAGGCAAAAGGCTGCTGCTCACAAGCACAGAAGATCCCAAGCCTTTAAAGAAAATGATTGGGTCTTGTTAAATTTTCCCAAGGCTCCATTAAGGCACACGACGGGCAAGAATCCTATGGGCCACCAAAAGTACTATGCTAAACTAGCAAAAAGGTACTACGGTCCCTTCCAGATTCTTAGGCCAATCAATGAGATGGCCTATCAACTAAAGTTTCCCAATCATTGGCTCATACACAATGCTTTCCATGTGAGCCTATTAAAGCCTTACAAAGGAGAGCCACCTCAAGAACCAACTATTGAAGACCCACCGGAGATCGAGGACCAAGAGGAGGTGTTGCAGCCCGAGTCCATTCTCCGACATGAAGACAAGGTATTAAGAGGCGGTAAGACTATCCGATGATATCTTATTAAGTTAAAAAATTATCCTTTTGAAGATGCTAGATGGATGCAAGGCATACAATTAAAGAATAACCTAAACCTTGTCAATGCTTACAATGCTTCCCAAGAGTAAGCAAATGTACAAAATGTTAAAAATGAACAAAGTTTTTGTCTTAAAAGACTCTCTTTTTCTTTATTGTGCACAAAAATGAAGTAGTATGCATGCTTAGATAGAGTTTGCGAAGACGACGTCTCCCAAACACGAAGTAGAGCTTGTCACTCTACTATGGAAGACTGATAGGACTAATGTGCAGACATGCTTGCGGCAGCCTCAGGCTCTCAAGCGCCAAATGGACTAGTCATCCATTATGGAATGATGTCGTAGGGTAACATAGGGATCCTCTACCCGCTAAGAAAAGGACTCATGAATATGCCTTATCTTCTCTATACCATAGTCGATCACGACTATGATTTCAAGAGAGAGGAAATTTCATAATAATCAATATCTAATTCTCCTAAATGATTATCTCATGTTAAACTGATCATTTAATATGGGGAAGTGCCAGGGGAGAAAAAGCTAGAATATTGGTTAAGCTAGCAGACCGACCACAGTAGGGATCCAAAGGAGGGAAAATAGGGATACAAAGGGGGGGCCATCTGCAAAAGAGCCATGTGCAACAATGGGCTAAAAAGACCCTAAGGTTCCGCCCATTAAGACTTCCAAAATGCAAAGGTTCCAAAATTCCAAGGTTGTATCCAAAGGTCAACCTTAAGGGAATTGGATGCTTTGTGTGTGACAAAAAAAGTCTTTGAATATCCCTACATAGGAGGAGGTGAGCCTAGCAAGTAGGGGATGAGAGGGAAGGCCACACACACACACACACACACAAGCTCTCTTTACACAAAGGGAATGAGGGACACATGTCAGCTCCCTAGGCCAGATGCCCACAAGGTGTACCCAATTCCTATTGGATGAACCTTGAAGTGGACCAATGAGAATTAGGCTAGAGTAAATTTAGCCTAATTAGTTTTAAAGCAATTAGTAAAAAGAACCAATGAAAATTAAGTCTCCTGGATGATTATTGGATAGCCTGTGAAGGGGTCCAATAGGAATTGAGCAGCCCATTGGGCTACTTAATTCCTATTGGTCAGAATGGGGAAAGGTCCAATGGGGATTTAATTCATTTAAATCAATTAAGTTTAATTCATTAAGCTCTCACAAAAGGGGAAAGGGGGACACATGTCAGAAGGCTATCACTTATGCTGCTTAATAGCCATTGGCTTGACTTGGGGAGGTCCAATGGGGAGCCTGCTAGAGAAAATAGCAAGAGGGCTCTCCCAAGAGAGAGAGGGGGATGATTTTTGCAAGGCATTATCACACACACAATCACACAATCTGATGTGTGAGGACAGAGAATACTATCTCTTCCCAAGCTTTAATGGAGAGCTCATCACCTACTCCAAGCTTGTGAGATAGAAGCCTACACCGACACACTCTTGGCTTGTGGATGCAAATCCAACCAAGAGCCAAGCTTCAATGCATGCTCATCTCCTCTAGCAAGATAATTACTAAGCTAAAGCTATGCTAATATGAGTGATTATGTGAGAAGATGTACATCTTTCGCGTACTAAGATACTCCTTCTTCCTCTCAATCTACTCTCATACCCTGCTAGCTCTCACCATCTTCGAAGGTGTGTGAGGTCTTGGGGCTGAGAACGGGGATAATTAAAGTTGTGTTTGCTAAGTGTTTTGCTTAGTGCATGAATCTTTCATCTTCATTGCACTAGCTAGTCTTGAAGGAACACAAAGAATTGTGTTGTACAATGTCTCTCTTGATGGGAGAAACCATAATACAAAGCCTTTTGGAGGGAGGACCGGCTCCATGCAAATCCGGTCCTCAACTGTTGTCAATAGCTTAATTTCTCTCTCTTTTGAAAGTATTGTTGATGCTATCTAACTAGGTGTTATGCTTTTTGTTGCTCTCTCCACCCAAGCACTCTTGTAATTCTCATTAGGAATCTATTCTAATGAAATGCCCACTACGTTCATGCTGATTTGCGCTACACATAAGTTTTTAGACCATTAAATGTTACAAAAATCATTGGTAGTGCACCTTCACTCTCACTAGTATTGGAATCCTAATCATGCATATCTGAATACATCAAGTCTCTAGTAAAACTCTCTTCATTAGGCTCACAAGATGCATCAAAAAACAATTCTCTATCTTGTACAGGCTCAAAATCAAGTAGAGCATCATCCAACATCCGCATAAGGTCATCATCAGCTGCATTTGAATAAACTTGCTGATGCATAAATCTAGATTGATTGGTATCCTTAACATCTGTATTTGAGAACTCTTCCGAAGATTCTTTCAATAAGCACATAAGATCTAGGTCCATTTCTTGAGAAGGTTCCTCCATCTTGCACATTTCAGGCTGCTGTAAACTAAGATTTTCACATATATATGACATGTATACTAAATAGGGTTAATTTTATTTGCGAGTTAATCAATTCGTGTTTTTTTGCTAACAGGTGATGCTTTTTCGAGTTTATAGAAGCATGGATTTCACTCATATGTATGCTCTCTAAGGTGGCGTTGTGGTATGTTAAATAAGTACCGAGGGAAGGAGAGAGAAGAAGGATTAGACGGAGAGAGAAAAACATACTTGTGAAATAGAGATAGGATCGGGGTGTGAGAGTACCGACAACGAGAGAGAGAGAGAGAGAGAGAGAGAGAGAGAGAGAGAGAGAGTGGGAGATGAGAGGGAGAGAGGAAAGATAGTTTCAAAATAAAAAAAGACCGGCTCAAGTTTGGGCAAGAAGGTTCTCAAGCCAGTTCAAATTATTTCATTTAGTAACTTGGTATAGAATTGTTTATGTGTTGGTTTAATGTATATATTTTATAAATATCCCACATTTTAATTGAGATGAAAGTGGAGTTAAGTAAAAGTGGAGTTTTGTTGCCATGAGGATATACAAAAGCTATACTTAATTGCTTGCCAGTCCCTCTTAACATGGTCTGATTGTTGCACGAACCACGTGGCGGCCACCCCCTCAAGCAACGTGCGGATTTCCAAAGCTCGACGATCATCGTGCCACTGGTGATAACTTGCCACGTTATCAAAATGGTCAAGCCATGTGAGGATATCTTCTATAGGTAACCCAAAGAAAGGAAGAGGTTTGACGCCTGTGTCAGTTCGAGTGGTGTGTAGGGAGTTTGTTGCCATGAGATTGAGCAAAGTTTGGTTGGTGTGGTTGACCTGCAGAAGCATGTTGGAGATTGCCAGGAATATCTGCTCCATGGCTGGGTTATTGAATTCTGTGTGCATCTGGGCATCTTCGAAGGCTATGGATGTAGGGGCGTGTCGTGGAGAAAGATTATGACTCATCGTGACAGTAGTGAGGGTGCAAAGAAGATGGCACAGGAAACCAAGAAAGGGCAAAAGGACAAGCGAGTGGGATGTAGAGAGCCTGCCGTCTCCACCAATGTAAGATGCTCTCGCAGAGAGAACCAGAACCTCCTCCTCTTTGTAGGTTCCCTTTCCATTATATTAGCTTGTTACAATCTATCCCAAGAAGTCAGTACCCAACTCTTGCAATAACAGATTAGCTGACTAGTCGGCCTCTTGGGGCTTACGGGATAGTACATCACAATATTTACTTGAAACTTCAAGGAGAAATGTATCAATAATAGCATACAAGGAGAAAATACAATCCAAAAAACATTTAAGGTGCATTGTCCTATGCATATGTAGACACGGGACTTTTTTTCATCATAAAAGATTAGGCTCTAATACTTAGACAACAATGTGGTGCCTATAATGAAGATGGAGTGGCATTCTTGAAACACAGTAGTGCAAGGATGGGGATAATTAAGGGCATTAAAAGCATCCGTTAGAGAGATGAATCAAGTGGTCGTCGGTTCCATCTTCAAAAACCATTCTTGATGTCTCCCATTCAATTCTAGGAAGCCAGCATGGAAAGTTTGTGTTTTGTTGATTTTTTTGTTTTGTGGGGAGGGGGAGAGAGAGAGAGTATACAAGAAGAGAAGGATATTACTAATTAGTTCTAACGATACATTGAGATCCATTACAGTTTGCGTTACATGAAGACATCCTAATTAGATACATGATACATCCTATAATTAGTAGATATTGCTAGAGCCTAGAAGGGAGTGCAGAGGCAGCGCTTATGGTGCTTGGGAAAGAAAAACATGCACCAGCAATTGTTCTGTCCGCCCTTGCACGTTTCGCAGGTCCAGTGCAGCTTCAACTCCTCCTGCCCAAGCACATGTGCGGCCTCTCGTGTCGCCTCTGCTCCTGGCACCATCACCATCACCATCACGACGCACATACAGCTTGCCGCCATTATCACCAGCGCGAGCGTTAATACACCCTCACCTCTCATCATCGACTGCTGCTTCGGATAGATAAGAAAGGTGAATGCACATTCTTATAAGGTACCTTCCACACGCGACGGGGTAACTCCTAGAATTAGACAGACACGACCTTCATCCCACTCAGGAACCCCTGAGCCTCCACGCCGACTCTTCACTACTCGAGAAAAGTCGTTTTCCAAAAAAATTCCGTCTAGTAATTTAAGATATGGGAGTGCTTCACCCCATTGAGTTGCCCAACTCTACCTACTCTAAATACTTTTCTGTAGCTTATCAAAGATTCAACTATAGAACCCAACCTTGAAGCCTATAAAAGAGGGTTATTGAAGAGGCAAATGCGCACATAGTACCGAAAGATGACAGTAGCCCCATCCAAGAAAACCATATAGACGATCATTAAATGGCCAAAAACAATGTCAAAAGCTCTAAGCAACCTCCGTTAGCCTCATTAGTTGCCTCTGCTGACATTACCCCAACGCAAGAAAACCCTAAGCAGGTCAAATAGCGAAAAATAGTGTCGGTACCCTCAACACCAAGAAGGGCCCAGTCATTCATGGTTGCCCCATGTGGTGCTTGTGCAGAGTGTGCAAGAGAGCGAAGCAGAAGAGAATTGGGGAAGGGGATGATACACAGGGACAGGGAGTTGGGTTAGTGGAGAGGAAGGTAAGGGTGGTTTCCCACGGCCACCTGGCTTACATCCCAACAACCCCCCACTTGAAGGTCATGGTGCCCAATAGTGGCATGAGTATAGTTAGTCTATACAAAGTTGATATGAAGCATTGCTTAGGTTTCATCCTACACCCATAAGTTCTATGCAATGAGTAAATCGTTCCGAAGCTAAGCTCTTCGTGAGAGCATCTACGTGGTCATCATTGTGAACCTTGACAAGCTCGGTGCGCTTGCCAGCCAATGCATCTTGTATGACATCTGACCTCTATGTGTTTCGACTTTGAGTGAAACAGCGGATTCTTTTCCAAAGCAATGGCACTCTGACTATCACAATGCAGTGTTGGAACCTCGTGAATACCCAAGTCTCCCAGTAGAGGAGCTAACCATAATATGGCTTCTTTGCTTGCGTCATAGACAACAACATATTCTGCCTCAGTGGTACATGAAGACGTGCAGCTTTGGAGACACGATCTCCAAGAGATAGCTGCTCCTACAAACATGAACACATAGCCAGATTTGGATCTTCTACGATCCACGCAACCCGCATAATCCGCATATGTGTAACATACCATAGATGGATCACTATTTCCGAAGCGTAAACGCTTGCTAGCTGTACCCTTCAAGTATCTGAGGATTTTCTTCACCGCTTTTCAATTTTTCTTGCCAGGGTTTGCCATGTACCTACTAACCATCCCCACTGCATGTGCAATGTCTGGTCTTGTGGCTACCATAGCGTACATCAAACTTCCAACTACTGAAGAATATAGCACTTTCGCCATTTCCTCTTTCTTAGTAGTTGTCTTGGGATAATTTTCCTTGCTTGGGATCTTCTATTGTATACTTCTTCTTGTATACCCACTTGCAAGGTAGAGCATTTTTTCCTTTTGGTAATTCAACCAAATACTATGTCTCATTAGCCACAATCGAACTATATTCTAATTGCATAGCTTGCTCCCAATTAACGCTATCATCCATTTGTATAGCTTCTTTGTAGCAAGTTGGCTCTCCACTGTCAGTGACCAAAATGTGGTGCATACCTGGGTCAAACCACCCGGGCGCACGAGATACTCTTACAGAACGTCTCAGTGCCTGACTACTGGGGACTCTGCTCTCTCCCAATAAATAGCAGTATCTTGCACTTGAGGATTAGGTGCAACACTACTGAAGTGAGTTGGTTCGGAGGCTACATCCTCAAAACGAACCCGTTTGTACTCAACTTCTTTAATGGTCTTCTTGTGCATTTTTTATTCATTGAAAATCATGTGTGAGCTACAAATGACTGTTGGATTCTGGGCGCTAGAGATGATAGCCCATCTCTCCATTTGCACCATAGTCGGTAAAAATGCATTTGTGTGACCTAGGATCTAACTTGTGACAAAGTTCTTTGGGCACATGTGCATATGTCTCACATCCAAATACATATAAATGCTCATGGCTTAGCATTTTCCCAGTCCATAATTCGTGTGGAATTTTGAAATTCAAAGGAGAATTAGGTGACCTATTGATGATGTGCACTGCTGTTAGAACAGCTTCCCTCCCAAACTCTGGAGTAAGCTTCTCCATAAACATCATAAAGATAACTCGCTCTTGAATTGTGCAATTCATTCTTTCAGCTATCCCATTTTGTGTAGGTGTGTATGGAGCAGTAAACTACCGACGAATGCCTCTTTGATTGCAAAAGTCCTTAACTTCATGGAGACGTATTCTCCACTATTGTTCATGCGAATAGCTTTGAGATTTTTTCCTAATTGGTTCTCAACCATGGTGAGGAATTTTTGGAATGTAGAAAAGACATCTTCCTTACGTTGCTAGGGTATATGTGTTTGAAACATGAGCTGGGCAGCAGAAATCGGGTCTCTGGCTGTGGGATGTGTGAAAGAGGGAGATCAACAGACACTAAAAGCTCTGGCAGTCACCCTAATCATCAATTAATTCAGTAAATCTTTAGGTATAGTTTAACCAATAGCCAAGGTGGGTTGTTAGCATCACAGTCACTCGGATTACTTGAAAACTAGGAGTTTAAGCTCCCTTTATAATTACTCGGGCCGTTAACGACACCAAGATTTACCAAGATGAGTGTTCAAGTTTAAATTGATGATGATGATGCATTCATAGCTGCTCTCTTTTACTCCTTTAATTTCTTTTAAGGGGTCTATCAAGCTTACTGATAGCTTTAGTTGTGAAAGAATTAGATACTCGCTGCTCATCAATAGACAAAAATTCTTATGTGTCAAATTTCTAGAATTGATTGCTATCTTTCACTTTACGTCTTTGGTTAGGTAAAAAACAAGGTTCAAGAACCTTGCTCCGAGCGAATTCCCTTCCACTTGCTTCGACTGAGCTTCTTACTTCTCCTGCCTCCTTCTTGCTTATGCCCTCATGCCTTCCTCTTGTATCCTCTTTCCGTGCCTTGATAGAGAGAGCCCTTTGCTTTGCTTCACCTCCCCTTTTTCTCCCTCTTTGCCTGTCCTTACTCATCGAGGACAAGAAGAGCGAGCGGGAGATCCTTCAACCCTTTGAATACCCTCACAATACTCCCTTCTTCCTATTACCCTTGCATGCTCCTTTTGTTTCCTCTTCTCAAGGGCGGAGAGAGAGAGAGAGAGAGAGAGAGAGAGAGAGAGAGAGAGAGAGAGAGAGATACCTTCTATGCTTTTGATCTCCCCCAAGCTCCACTCCTCCCTCCTCAATGCTTCTTGCCCATTGTTCCGCCTCCCCTTGCTCGTAACCCTCATGTTCTCTTCTCCAAACTTCATATGCAACTCATTGATAACTCTTAAAATACCCGCCATTATTCTTATACAACGATGGTGCCATCGGTGATGTGGCATGGGAGTTGGGTCTATGATGTGGTGAAAGGGAGGTGGTAATGTGTGTGCTAGTCTCCACCCAACCGTGCTATCTTTTAGCCTCCTCCCATCGAGCGTACACTGTATCAGGCCGTGCCGATGACCTTGCCCGTAGGACCCATGTCCTTACATTTCCCCCCCCTTGGAGAATTGGTTTGTCCTCAAAAATGAATGTAGGAAAACGTTTCTTAAGTGCGGAGACATTCTCCCATGTAGAACCTTCTTCAGGTCTATCTAGCCATTTTACCAACACCTCTCGTCTGACATGATGTCTGGTGCGAAGCTCATGAGAATTCAAAATCTTTTCGGGCTCATGAGGGATGCTTGGCAGTTCAATAAGGTCAACTAACACACTTTTTTCAATGAAATTATCATTATGTCCTAGCTGTTATTGTAAATGGCTAACATGAAAAACAAGATGAACTCGGTGGTCTGGAAGAGCTAACTTATAGGCCACTTGACCTATACGTTTGAGATTTTGTCAATGAAATTATCATTCTGTCCTAGCTGTTATTGTAAACGGCTAACATGAAAAACAGGATGAACTCAGTGGTCTGGAAGAGCTAACTTTTAGGCCACTTGACCTATACGTTTGAGAATGGTAAATGGTCCACAATAGCGTGGTGAAAGCTCAGCAACTTTTCCCATCTTCTCACTTTCTGAATGCTCCAAAACTTTGAGGAAAACCTTGTCTCCTTCTTCGAAAGTAGCAAGACGACTATGTTCATCTGTGTACTTCTTATATTGATCTTGAGCTTGCTTAACATTCTGTCGAGCAACTCGAAGCATGTCAAAATGGTCTTGGAGAAAATCCTTTGCTTGTTGTATCTTCTCCTTAGCCAACCCCACCATAACAGGTGATCTAGGTTGAAATCTATACAAAAGCATAAATGGACTAAACTCTTTAGTCACATGCTTTGAACTATTATAAGAAAATTCCAATATAGGTAAGTAGTCTTCCCAATTGGTTTGCTTCTTGCTAATGTACACTCGTAGCATATCCTCTAGCACTTGATTAACTCTTTCTGTTTGACCATCCGTTTTTGGATGATCAGGAGTACTTAGATTAAGTTTAGTTTCCAACTTTTGGAACATAGCTCTCCAGAAGTGATTATTGAACTTTCAATCTCTATCAGTAATGATACTAGCTAGATGACCGTAGAGTTTATATATATTCTCTACAAATAGCCGTGCTAGTTTCGATGTCTTAACCGTGGTCTTAGTGGGAATGAGTCGACCCATCTTGGTAAGACTGTCCACAATTACCCATATGGCATCATGGCCATGATTTGTAGTAGGTAGTATTACTACAAAATCCATAGAGATACTCTCCCACTTACCTTGTGGAATCTCTAAAGGATGTAAAAGGCCACCTACCTTGAGGCACTCTGCCTTATTAACTTGGCATTGTTGGCAACTTAGTACGTACTCTTGAACATCATGATGTAAGCCCGACCAATAAAATTGTCGTCGAACCAAGGTATACATCTTCAGAATACCTGGATGACCAGCACTTGTACTATCGTGACACTCAAATAAGATCTGGCACCTAGTGTGTGAGTCCTTTGGCACACATACTCTAAATTTGTGGAGTAAGTAGCCATCATCAATGGAAAAATTCTTCCATCGCTTAAGCTCTTCCTGAGTAGGGGTACAGCTCTATGTGTTGCAGTTTTTATCTGCAAGTGCAGAGACATGTTGATCTAGTTGTTCAGAGACATGTGAGTGTGAGGGATCCCTTTTCAAAACTACACTCCACACTTTAGTGTATGATTGATCTTGTGCACACTTGCCACGTAATGACTCTAAAAATCCACTCTTTATTTCCGTGAAAGCAAGTGAATTAATTTGAGCCATCCGACTTAGTGCATCCGCTACTGCATTATATCGCCATTTGCGATATCGTAGCTTACAATAATAATCTTGAAGGATTTCGACCCATGTAGCTTTATTGTCCTTCAATTTTGTTTGAGTAGTAAACCATTTGACAAAAACTACTTCAAACTCGGTACCATGTAAACTCGGTACCATGTAAACAGTGTCGCCACTTTCGTAAAGCATGAATTATGGTATAGAGCTCTCTCTCATAGACATAATAATTCTGTTGAGCTCTATCTAACTTTTTAATTTCAAAGGCTATAGGTCTTCCCTCCTCGAGAAGTACCGCACCAATTGCTTTATCACTAGCATCAGTCTCTACCACAAACGTCTTAAGTGGGTCGACGATTGCTAGATGGGAGCAGTGGCTATAGCTACCTTGAGCTCTTTGAAACTGCATTTTTGGGCTTCTTTCCAAGAAAAGGTCTTACCTTTTGTTTTAGGTTGATCCATCATAGGAACAATAATTTTGGCATAATCACGGATATACTATCGATAAAATCTGACCATGCCTAAAAATATTTTGATATAATCACGGATATACTATCGATAAAATCCGACCATGCCTAAAAATATTTCAAGCTCCTCAACCGTGTTGAGATGTGGCCATTGAAGAATGGCATAGACCTTGTCAGTGTCCATTTTAAGGCCAAAATAAAAGATCACATGACCGATGTAATGTACCTCTAATTTAAAGAAATCGCACTTGCTTTGCTTTGCATACAACACGTTAGCTCATAGCTATTTGAACACTAATCGTAAGTATTCTATGTGTTCATCTTCAGTCTTATTGTAAATGAGAATTTCATCAAGGAAAATCACAATAACTTTTTTCAAGACAGGGACGTAAGTTACTATCCATGAGTGTCATAAATGTAGCTGGAGCATTGGTTAGGCCAAAAGGCATAACCAAAAACAAATCTATGCCATGCTGCACATCACGTGTGGGGGTTAAACATGGTGGTAAATCACTAGAGAACACATCACTATACTCCATGAGTAAGTGAGTTAGCTTTTGCCATGCAAAAGGAGAAAGTAAACTAGAGTTATGTTGGGATGGAGAATCTTGTAATTCTTGTAATGTTTGTTTTACAATAGTTTCACGTTGATTTATAGAATTAAAATTGAGAACACTTTGCTTGTTAGATCTGTTAACACTTTGCATACCATTAGTATTCATTGCACTTTGCATACCATTACTATAATTCACAGCACTTTGCTCTTGAGAATTCAGAAGACTTGGAGACAAGCAGCAACACAAAAAGACTTGATCTATTAAATCTACTTGTGCAAAATAGAAAGCTTGGCTGTACACATAACAGGTGCAGATGGTATATTTTTCTCACCAAGCAAAAGCAAATGTGTACCATTGGCCATAAAGGATAAGGAGTTGTGTTCATAACTAGTGTGCAATATGTTTCCTAAACCATGTAGCCACGACCATCCTAAAACTACATCAGCACGGTCCATGTTCATAACTTGGAAGTCAAGGGTGATCGTATGATCTTGAACAATAAACTCAACCCCTTGAACTATTGTATCCCATACTTCTTTATCATTCCCAGACATATGCTCGACCACATACTTGTGAGAGCAAGGAGTCTGTGTAAGCTTCAATTTCTTGACTAGCTTATAGTTCAAGAAGTTATGAGTTGCACCATCATCCACTAAAATACAAACAGGTTGTCCGTTAATACTGCCATGCATGCGAATCAAATCATGGGGGCCAAAGGTGGGGTGGCACATTGAAGCAGGCACACAGCACTTGTGCTTTTGTTCCATATGAAGAACCTCTACAGCACAATATTTAGGAGATGAATCTAATGTGAGGCGTTGCACCGTGTACATGGCCTTTTCTTTGCCTTGGAAAAGAGGATAACCTTTCTTGTTATGTTGGTCCGAAAGACACCTAAAACAAAAATTGTGTTTCTTTGTACGCTCAAAATCAGCAATGCTGAGAGACCCGCCTGGAGTATCTTGTGAGTGCTTAGGCTTCTTAGCCTCTTGTGGACGTGGAGAGGTAGATTGTCTGTTATTCCTCGTGGAACGTGTGGGAGATCTACCTCTCCATTGGCTCTTAGCCACATTGCTCTTAGCAAAAGTATTCTTAGAGTAGGGAACATTTCCTTTCCTCTCTTGGTCATCATCATATCTTTGGGCATGATTGATGGCTTCTTCCAAAGTTTTTGGATGTTGGGTCTTGACATGAAGACGATAGTCTTTGTCAAGACACCTATTAAAACTCCGTATCTTCTGGAATTCATGTAGACCTTCTAGTTTTAATATGATTGCTTGATACCTTGAAAGGTACTGTGTGAGAGAGAGGCCAGATTTGTAGTATGCATCCCATCCTAACCAATGCTTATCTTCTTCATTGGAGTCCAAAAACTCTTTGGTGAAAGAAGCTTGAAACCCAGCCCAAGATGGAGGACGTGCATCTATTGGAAATGTCATCCACCACTTATAGGCCTTGCCTTTAAGAGATAGACTTGTTTCCTCAGCCGTCTTTATATCCGAGGTGTGTATCAATCTATGAATATCACTCCATTTGTGTAATAACATATTGACCACATCCTTATTACGATCACGCTCTTCCCCATAAAACTCATGAATGGTGATATTCTTAAGTAATGCCTTGCTATCTTGTGCATCTTCTACAACATTTGTCTCTTGGACTCCTTGAGTCCTGCGAGCTTGGTTCCCTTGAACCGTGGCAGTTGTGGCTTCTTGAGTCACAAGTGAATTCATAAATTTCACAAGTAACTCCGTTAGATTGGTAACATTCGCATTAAGTGCAGAGAGGTTTCTTTCAAGTACTCTTTGGCGATGTTCTAAAGTCTTGAAAGAAGCCATATTTACAAGCCTATGATCGCCTAGATCATCATTATCATGCGTATTAGTGGTAGCAGCACCAGTGGTGCCTTGATTTTGATCTACATGCTCAAAATCAAAAGTGTGTGTAGGTGGGATATCCTCATTGGCCATGGTAAACACACACTAATGTAAAGAGACAGAAAAACCTTAACTTGTATCTTGTGAAATTGAAGTCTTTGTGTTTTGTATGCTCCACAATTTGCGTTGTATGCGAACCTCACCTTGTGGGAATTGTAGTGCTTCACGGGTCGTTCGTCATAAGAACACCTTTGTTACCTCTTCACAAAAACTTGTTGTTTTTGTGAAGGCTTTTGCTAACTTTAAAGCTACCTCCTTGAGGAAAAAAGAATTTTTGGAGCAAAACTTGTCTTCCTCCAAGAAGTGAAAATAAAGTGCGAAGCTACTTTCTTGAAGTTTGAAGCTTTCTTTTTTCTTTTAGTTTTTCTTTCAACAGAAGTATGCTATCTTTCCTTGTTATACACAACAAGGTTCAATAGCTTGATGATAAAGTGTTTGCCTCTTACCCTCATAAGGTCGGTTCAACCCTCCTTCATGCAAGGATTAAGCGGGCCTTCCTATGCGTGTAACCAATGGCATCAACGAAAGCCTTCGGAGCCTCAATGTTGTCGAGTTTGCCTTGGTCTCCCGTTATGGAGGGCGTAGGTGGGGTGCTCACTGTCGCTGTCTGTCCGTGCACAGCGGAGACGTTGCTGTATGTGGAACGTGGGAGAGAAGCAGCGCGTCGCATGCACATGCAACCCGTTTTTTGCCTCTTCCCAAAAAAAGATCGGATACCAGTGAAAGAGCGGTGGTAATGTGTGTGCTAGTCTCCACCCAAGCGTGCTATCTTATAGCCTCTCCCTATTGTACACACTGCTCGAGCATGCCGGTGGCGTTGCCCATAGGAACCATGTCCTTACACGTGGCAATCGACGGGTCTCAGGAGTGCAAAAACTGCCACTTGTGGTCTTGAAATTGAGCGCGCTGGCAAGCTCGATGATTTTCTCCTCGTGGTCGTGCTCAACTGAGCTCTCCTTTGCCCAACACAAGCCCATCTCCCCTTCTCTACGCTACCCATAGCTCTCTTTCACGCATTCCCCCTCAATTTTCCATTATAAAGGCCCTTTAATATCCTTTACAAGCGGGCGGCCACCCTTTGGGCAGCCATACTCTCAGTGTCTCTTGGTGGCCAATCAACCACCCACCAATCGGCAACACACTAGGAATTTCTCATCAACCAAGTCATCGCCAACATCACCTTCCACTAACATGTTGCACGTTCCCCACAATAGAGTCAGTCTATTTAATCAAAAGCTCATTAAAACCTCAAATGCTTTTATAATGGCACCACATTTGGCGTATACGTCAACCAAGAATTGCTTATCATCACATCCATTTTCAGCAACCCTTGACTCACAATATCTTCATGATTTTTATCGCCCATCTCAATTCCTTGGATATTGTCACATGCCCTCAAGATTCAAGTATAGGTGATTTCATTTGACGTAAGGCCTTCCATCACATTCGGTTAGAGTGTCAGACTAACCAGGCACTGCCAATCACAACTACTGCCGGCCAAGCACTTCATGAGATGGCATCCTGGACATGAGACTCCTCAAGCTATTATTGCTCACGCATTCCAAAACCGGGATGCAACTCAAAAATTCCCAGATGGCTCCTCGATCGAGCCGACAAGACTAGTACAGAACTGGCCCCGAGTGAAATTTAATTTGACGATATCTTGGTAATCGTAACTTTGATTGATGATCCAAAAAAATGGATGTGCTCCACAAAGTGAACACTGCATTCACTTCATCTCAAACTCTTCATTAGCATCTACCCAATCCGGTATGGATTTGCAAACATCTCAACTTCAAACTTCCAGAAGTTCTTCACCCTAGGTCCAATCGACGAGCCATAAAGACAGGCCGCTAGAGCGCTTCAAGCACTGCAGCTCTAGATCATAAACCTTCATATGTGCTCACTTTCAGCATACTCATTTTTAGCCTCATTAAGGAATGAATTGGCCCTTTAAAGCCGCATCTGGCATACATTAATCATTAAACTTGGCCTGTTAACAAGCCCTAATCACTGCTCAATAAATGTGTAGGCTTCAAAGAAGCTTAGCTTGCATTTCTTTGCTCTTTTTTCCCATCATGAAAGCGTAGCTGCATGACGTCCACCCCCTCTAAACCTGCACAGCCTCCGGTCTGTGCCAACTGCACTTCAATCTACATCTGCTATAGGTACCTTAAGCTCTTTGCCATCATCAAACTCACGTAATTGGTAAACATATGAAAAGAATATAAGGCTTATACCCTATCATCAATGTTCTAGCTTAATCATTAGGTAGCTACCCATCAAAAATCTTTGAACCATATCTGTTGTATCTCCAAAGCATTCAATCATGGAAAACCTATTTAGTGAACCCCTCCAAACTCAAGTTCTCCAGTTAATGATACACATGGCTTGACCATCAAGCTATCCGCAAAGTCATTTACTTCAAGTTCTGGTAGAAGAACCAACCTAAAATATGTGAATATACTTCATCATTTGTCCAAAGAAGTCAACTAGAAGCCAACCATGTAATCTTATTGGATGCATAACCAAAAACTCTTGTGACTTAGCATATATCTAGAAAATATAACCTTTTACCATGCAACCTGCTACAACAGATAACTGGTATTCTTCAAATCTTCAACTTGCACTTTAGTAGCCCTCCTGATCAAATGGGAAACCAATCATTTCCCCACTGTGAGAATTCCTTTAAAAAATTTGCACCATCTTCCAAGGTCATAGGGAAAATAAAAGATTTTCCAATCTATAGAATATAAACATAAATTAACCCGCAAATCTTCATGAAAATTGCCTGGATCATATGGCATATAAGTCAATTGCCCAAGAACATGCATATATCCGTCACCTCCTTGGTCAAAAGATAGCTCAAAATCCTCTACATCATAGGGTAACATCAGATCCCATATAGCATCAGGTATCACTAGATACTGCCATATCCCATGTGCAACTGGCTCATCCAATTGTCGATCATCAATCATAGGTAAAAGTGTCATAATAATCAATATCTAATTCTCCTAAATGATTTTCTCATGTTAAACTGATCATTTAATATAGGGAAGTGCAAGGGGAGAAAAAGCTATAATATTCGTTAAGCTAGAATATTGGTTAATCTAGCAGACCGACCACAGTAGGGATCCAAAGGGGGGGCCATCTGCAAAAGAGCCATGTGCAACAATGGGCTAAAAAGACCCTAAGGTTCAGCCCATTAAGACTTCCAAAATGCTAAGGTTCCAAAATTCAAAGGTTGTGTCCAAAGGTCAACCTTAAGGGAATTGGATGCTTTGTGTATGACAAAAAAAGTCTTTGAATATCCCTACATAGGAGGGGGCAAGCCTAGCAAGTAGGGGATGAGAGAGAAGGCCACACACACACACACAAGCTCCCTTTACACAAAGGGAATGAGGGACACATGTCAGCTCCCTAGGCCAGATGCCCACAAGGTGTACCCAATTCCTATTGGATGACCCTTGAAGTGGACCAATGAATATTAGGCTAGAGTAAATTTAGCCTAATTAATTTTAAAACACTTAATAAAAAGAACCAATGAAAATGAAGTCTCTTGGATGATTATAGGACAGCCTTTGAAGGGGTCCAATAGGAATTGAGCAGCCCAATGGGCTACTTAATTCCTATTGGTCAAAATGGGGAAAGGTCCAATGGGGATTTCATTCATTTAAATCAATTAAGTTTAATTGATTAAGCTCTCAGAAAATGGGAAAGGGGGACACATGTTAGAAGGCTATCACTTATGCTGCTTAATAGCCATTGGCTTGACTTGGAGAGGTCCAATGGGGAGCCTGCAAGAGAAAATAGCAAGAGGGCTCGCCCAAGAGAGAGAGGGGGCTAATTTTTGCAAGGCATTATCACACACACACTCACACAATCTCATGTGTGAAGAAAAAGAAGAATATCTCTTACCAAGCTTTAATGGAGAGCTCATCACCTACTCCAAGCTTGTGAGATAGAAGCCTACATCGACACACTCTTAGCTTGTGGATGCAAATCCAACCAAGAGACAAGCTTCAATGCATGCTCATCTCCTCTATCAAGCTAATTACTAAGCTAAATCTATGCTAATATGAGTGATTATGTGAGGAGATGTAAATCTTTCTCGTAAGATACTCCTTCTTCCTCTCAATCTACTCTCATACCCTGCTAGCTCCTTCTACCTCTCAATCTACTCTCAGACCGTACTAGCTCTCATACCCTACTAGCTCTCACCATCTTCGAAGGTGTGTGAGGTCTTGGGTCTGAGAACGGGGATAATTAAAGTTGTGTTTGCTAAGTGTTTTGCTTAGTGCATGAAGCTTTCATCTTCATTGCACTAGCTAGTCTTGAAGGAACACAAAGAATTGTATTGTACAATGTCTCTCTTGACGGGAGAAACCATAATACAATGTCTTTTGGAGGGGGGACCGGCTCCATGCAAATCCGGTCCTCAACTGTTGTCAATAGCTTAATTTCTCTCCCCTTTTAAAGTATTGTTGATGCTATCTAACTAGGTGTTATGCTTTTTGTTGCTCTCTCCACCCAAGCACTCTTGTAATTGTCATTAAAAATCTATTCTAATAAAATGCCCACTATGTTCATGCTAATTTCCGCTACACATAAGTTTTTAGATCATTAAATGTTACATTGGTATCAGAGCACAAGGTTTCTCTTTTCTTGCTCAAGAAGGGAGGTCCTCAAGCTAGCTATAAATGATTGGTATTATTAATTTCCTGTAAGTAAGTAGAATAGGGATTTTTCAGCCTTGCAGTGCGCGTGCCTTCGTGCAGTTAATGGGGCATCAAAGCCACTGTCTTTAAAAAGTTGGATTTTGGAGAGCAAAAGCAACAATTTTGTGCGGGCTTAACCGAGGACATGGCGGAGTATGTCAACTCCCAAAGTCCACCTACCATATCGGCGGTAATACGCCATACTATGGTAGCCTCACGAATCAAGTTCCAAACGAGCGCTAAAAGAAATAATAAGCCCCCAGAAAACAAGGGTTCCAATGAGCCTAAGGGGAAGGAAAATGTCCAAAAGTCTCCTAAGGGAAACTCCAGCAAAGCTAAAGAGAAGGGAGTTTACAAAGGTAAGAACAAACTCTCTCTTGAAGAGTTTGAGTGTTATCGCAAGGATAATCGGTGTTTCAAGTGCGGCGAACAAGGGCGTGCGTACCGGGCTTGTCCCCAAAAGAACAACCGCCAAGATACTCCTAGAGCTTCCTTGGTTGAAATCCAAGAGGAGGAGACTCACCAAACTCATCACAAAGGATCTCCTCTATGCCATGCTTGGGGAAAGGTAAGAGAACATGATGCTTTTATTCTTTGTCACCCTAGTTCTACTCATAATTTTATATCTATAGAGTTGGCCACCAAGCTAGGCATACAATCCTACGAGATGGGAGATGTCCTACCCGTAGACAGTGCCTTCAAGGGGCAAGAAGCTTCAGTCACTCCCTTAATCGGGAAATTGAGGCTTCATGTCCAAGGCTATGTGGACAAAATGGACTTCTTTATCTCTCCTCTCAAGCATGAGGATGTAATCCTAGGGGCACCATGGTTTGACCGCCTGGCTACCGATGTTAAATTTCCTGAAAGGAGAATCTCCTTTAAGTTCAGGGAAAAAGACATGTATATAGATGCTAAGGAAATGGGTAACACTATCCCCATTGTACATACACCAGCTTTCAACAAGTCAATAAAGAGCTCTATTTCCGTGTACATGATTTTTGTTAAAGATTCTCAAAATGAACCTAATGCTTTAACAAAAGAAAATAAAAGCAACCAAAAGGAATTAGAGTTATCCAATTTTCTCAAGGGGTTTCAAGATGTTTTTATTGACGACATCCCTTGTGAGCTACCTCCTAAACGAGGTAATGATGACCATGCAATTGCACTTCTTCCAGGAAGTTCACCGCCTAACAAACCTCGTTATAGAGTCTCTCAAGCTCAACAAGAGGAGATTATGTGGCATGTGTGTGAGTTAGTTGAGAAGGGCATCGTTAGGCCTAGCTCATCTCCATTTTGCACACCTGTGCTATTAGTGCAAAAGAAAGACGGCACATATTGTATGTGTGACGACTATAGAGAACTCAATAGGATCACTATCAAAAACAAGTTTCCCGTTCCAAGGGTAGAAGACCTATTTGATAAGCTTCAAGGATCGACCTACTTCAGTAGGATTGACCTAAAAAGTGGCTATCATCAAATAAGGATAGTTGATCAAGACATTGTAAAGACCGCATTTTGCACCACATTCGGTCTTTAGGAATACATTGTCATGCCTTTTGGCTTGACCAATGCATCAGCCACATTCAACCGCTTGATGGAGAAGCTGTTCAGGCCTCATCAAACCTTCAGTGGAGTGTTCTTTGATGATATTATCATCTACTCTAATTCATTAGACGAACACCAGCAACACCTCTAGGTAATATTTCAAGTTTTGAGAGAGAATAAACTTTAGGTTAATCGAAAGAAAAGTTAATTTTTCTTGCAAGAGATTCAGTATTTAGGTCTAACTAAGATTTGGACCATGCCTAAAAATATTTGAAGCTCCTCAACCGTGTTGGGATGTGGCCATTGAAGAATGGCATCGACCTTGTCAGTGTCCATTTTAAGGCCAAAATAAGAGATCACATGACCGATGTAATGTACCTCTGTTTTAAAGAAATCGCACTTGCTTTGCTTAGCATACAACACGTTAGCTCATAGCTATTTGAACACTAGTCGTAAGTATTCTATGTGTTCATCTTCAGTCTTATTGTAAATGAGAATTTCATCAAGGAAAACCACAATAACTTTTTTCAAGATAGGGACGTAAGTTACTATCCATGAGTGTCATAAATGTAGCTGGAGCATTGGTTAGGCCAAAAGGCATAACCAAAAAGTCAAACTGCTCTAACCGCGTTCTAAAGGCAGTTCTAGAGATATCTTGCAGTAGAATACGCATCTGGTGGTATCCTGAACGAAGATATATGTTGTATAGTACCTTGCCCCGTGGAGTTGATCAAACAACTCATCCACTTGAGGTAGAGGATACTTGTTCTTGATTGTTATCGCATTTAATCCGCGATAATCTACGCCCATGCGCATAGTACCATCTTTATTTTTTACCAATAGAATTGGTGATGCCCAAGGTGAAGTGCTAGGTCTAATGAAACCACGAGCGAGGTAGTCAGCCAACTGACTCTGAACCTCCTTGGATTCTTTAGCACTCATACGATAAGGTGGTTTAGTCACCGGTTTAGTGCCTGGCAAGACATCTATGCCATGCTGCACATCACGTGTGGGGGGTAAACATGGTGGTAAATCACTTGAGAACACATCACTATACTCCATGAGTAAGTGAGTTAGCTTTTGCCATGCAAAAGGAGAAAGTAATCTAGAGTTATGTTGGGATGGAGAATCTTGTAATTTGTGTAATGTTTGTTTTACAATAGTTGCACATTGCTTTAAAGAATTAAAATTGAGAAAACTTTGCTCGTTAGATCTGCTAACACTTTGCTTATCATTATAATTATTTGCACTTTGCATACCATTAGTATTCATTGCAGTTTGCATACCATTACTATAATTCACAACACTTTGCTCTTGATAATTCACAAGACTTGGAAACAAGCAGTAACACAAAAAGACTTCATCTATTAAATCTACTTTCTGGAAAATAGAAAGCTCGGCTGTACATATAACAGGTGCAGGTAGTATATTTTTATCACCAAGCAAAAGCACATGTTTACCATTGGCCATAAAGGATAAGGAGTTCTGTTCATAACTAGTGTGCAATGTGTTTCCTAAACCATGTAGCCACGCCCATCCTAAACCTACATCAGCACGGTCCATGTTCATAACTTGGAAGTCAAGGGTGATCGTATGATCTTGAATAATAAGCTCAACCCCTTACACTATTGTATCCCATACTTCTTTATCATTCCCATACATATTCTCGACCACATACTTGTGAGAGCAAGGAGTCTGTGTAAGCTTCAATTTCTTGACTAGCTTATAGTTCAAGAAGTTATGAGTTGCACCATCATCCACTAAAATACAAACAGGTTGTCCGTTAATAGTGCCATGCATGCGAATCAAATCATGGGGGCCAAAGGTGGGGTGGCACATTGAAGCAGGCACACAGCACTTGTGCTTTTGTTCCATATGAAGAACCTCTACAACACAATATTTAGGAGATGAATCTAATGTGAGGCGTTGCACTGTGTACATGGCATTTTCTTTGCCTTGCAAAAGAGGAGAACCTTTCTTGTTATGTTGGTCCGAAAGACACCTAAAACACAAATTGTGTTTCTTTGCACGCTCAAAATCAGCAATGCTGTGAGACCCGCCTGGAGTATCTCGTGAGTTCTTAGGCTTCGTAGCCTCTTGTGGGGGTGGACAGGTAGATTGTCTGTTATTCCTCTTGGATTGTGTGGGAGATCTACCTCTCCATTGGCTCTTAGCCACATTGCTCTTAGCAAAAGTATTCTTAGAGTAGGGAACATTTCCTTTCCTCTCTTGGTCATCATCATATCTTTGGGCATCACTGATGGCTTCTTCCAAAGTTTTTGGATGTTGGGTCTTGACATGAATACGATAGTCTTTGTCAAGACACCTATTAAAACCCCGTATCTTCTGGAATTCATCTAGACCTTCTAGTTTTAATATGATTGCTTGATACTTTGAAAGGTACTGTGTGAGAGAGAGGCCAGATTTGCAGCATGCATCCCATCCTAACCAATGCTTATCTTCTTCATTGGAGTCCAAAAACTCTTTGGTGAAAGAAGCTTGAAACCCAGCCCAAGATGGAGGACGTGCATCTATTGGAAATGTCATCCACCACTTATAGGCCTTGCCTTTAAGAGATAGACTTTTTTCCTGAGCCGTCTTTATATCCGAGGTGTGTCTCAATCTATGAATATCACTCCATTTGTGTAAGAACATATTGACCACATGCTTATTGCGATCACGCTCTTCCCCGTAAAACTCATGAATGGTGATACTCTTAAGTAATGCATTGCTATCTTGTGCATTTTCTGCAACATTTGTCTCTTGGACTCCTTGAGTCCTGCGAGCTTGGTTCCCTTGAACCGTGGCACTTGTGGCTTCTTGAGTCACAAGTGAATTCATAAATTTCACAAGTAACTCCGTTAGATTGGTAACATTTGCATTAAGTACAGAGAGGTTGCTTTCAGGTACGCTTTTGCGATGCTCCAAAGTCTTGAAAGAAGCCATATTTACAAGCCTATGATCGCCTAGATCATCATTATCATGCGTATTAGTGTTAGCGGCACCAATGGTGCTCTGATTTTGCTCTACATGCTCAAAATCAAAAGTGTGTGTAGGTGGGATATCCTCACTGGCCATGCTAAACACACACTAATGTAAAGAGACAGAAAAACCTTAACTTGTACCTTGTGAAATTGAAGTCTTTGTGTTTTGTATACTCCGCAATTTGCGTTGCATGCGAACCTCACCTTGTGGGAATTGTAGTGCTTCACGGGTCGTTCGTCATAAGAACACCTTTGTTATCTCTTCACAAAAACTTTTTGTTTTTGTGAAGGCTTTTTCTCACTTTGAAGCTACCTCCGTGAGGAAAAAAGAATTTTTGGAGGAAAACATGTCTTCCTCCAAGAAGTGAAACGAAAGTGTGAAGCTACTTTCTTGAAGTTTGAAGCTTTCCCTTTCCTTCTAGTTTTCCTTTCAACACAAGTATGCTATCTTTCCTTGTTATACACAACAAGGTTCAATAGCTTGATGATAAAGTGTTTGCCTCTTACCCTCATAAGGTCGGTTCAACCCTCCTTCATGCAAGGGGTAAGCGGGCCTTCATAGGCATGCAACCAACGGCGTCAACGAAAGCCTTCGGAGCCTCGATGTCGTAAAGTTTGCCTTGGGCGCCCGTTGTGGAGGGCGTAGGTGGGGTGCTCACTGTCGCTGTCTGTCCGTGCATTTTGCACAAGAAAATGTGTCTATCCTTTTTTGCTGCACAACGGAGACGTCGCTGTATGTGGAACGTGGGAGAGAAGCAGCGCGTCGCACGCACTTGCAAGTCGTTTTTTGCCTCTTCCCAAAAAAAGCTCAGATACCAGTGAAAGAGCGGTGGTAATGTGTGTGCTAGTCTCCACCCAACCATGATATCTTATAGCCTCCCCCTAGCATACACACTGCTCGACCGTGCCGGTGGCCTTGCCCATAGGAACAATGTCCTTACACGTGGCAATCGACGAGTCTCGGAATGTACACGGAACGTCCGCCAAGTCATTTACTTCAAGTTCTGGTAGCACAAACAACCTAAAAGATGTGAATATACTTCATCATTTGTCCAAAGAAGTCAACTAGAAGCCAACCATGTAATCTTATTGGATGCATAACAAAAAACTCTTTTAACTTAGCATATATCTAGAAAACAAAACCTTGTACCATGCAACCTGCTACAACAGATTACTGGTATTCTTCAAATCTGCAACTTGCACTTTAGTAGCACTCCTGATCAAATGGGAAACCAATCATTTGCCCCACTATGAGAATTCATTTAAAATATTTGCACCATCTTCCAAGGTCATAGGGAAAATAAAATAATTTCCAATCTATAGAATATAAACATAAATTAACCCGCAAATCTTCATGAAAATTGCCTGGATCATATGGCATATAAGTCAATTGCCCAAGAACATGCATATATCCGTCACCTCCTTGGTCAAAAGATAGCTCAAAATCATCTACATCATAGGGTAACATCAGATCCCATATAGCATCAGGTGGTGCCTGAGGACGACTATGATTTCAAGAGAGAGGTAATGTCATAATAATCAATATCTAATTCTCCTAAATGATTTTCTCATGTTAAACTCATCATTTAATATCGGGAAGTGCGAGGGGAGAAAAAGCAAGAATATTGGTTAAGCTAGCAGACCGGCCATAGTAGGGATCCAAAGGAGGGAAAATAGGGATCTAAAGGGGGGGCCATCTACAAAAGATCCATGTGCAACAATGGGCTAAAAAGACCCTAAGGTTCAGCCCATTAAGACTTCCAAAATGCTAAGGTTCCAAAATTCAAAGGTTGTGTCCAAAGGTCAACCTTAGGGGAATTGGATGCTTTGTGTGTGACAAAAAAAGTCTTTGAATATCCCTACATAGGAGGGGGCGAGCCTAGCAAGTAGGGGATGAGAGAGAAGGCCACACACACACACACAAGCTCCCTTTACACAAAGGGAATGAGGGACACATGTCAGCTCCCTAGGCCAGATGCCCACAAGGTGTACCCAATTCCTATTGGATGACCCTTGAAGTGGACCAATGAGAATTAGGCTAGAGTAAATTTAGCCTAATTAATTTTAAAACACTTAATAAAAATAACCAATGAAAATTAAGTCTCCTTGATGATTATTGGACAGCCTGTGAAGGGATCCAATAGGAATCGAGCAGCCCAATGGGCTACTTAATTCCTATTGGTCAGAATGTGGATTTATTTCATTTAAATTAATTAAGTTTAATTGATTAAGCTCTCACAAAAGGGGAAAGGGGGACACATGCTAGAAGGCTATCACTTATGCTGCTTAATAGCCATTGGCTTGACTTGGGGAGGTCCAATGGGGAGCCTGCAAGAGAAAATAGCAAGAGGGCTCGCCCAAGAGAGAGAGGGGGCTGATTTTTGCAAGGCATTATCACACACACACTCACACAATCTGATGTGTGAAGGAAGAGGAGACTATCTCTTCCCAAGCTTTAATGGAGAGCTCATCACCTACTCCAAGCTTGTGAGATAGAAGCCTACATCGACACACTCTTGGCTTGTGGATGCAAATCCAACCAAGAGCCAAGCTTCAATGCATGCTCATATCCTCTATCAAGCTAATTACTAAGCTAAAGCTATGCTTATATGAGTGATTATGTGAGGAGATGTACATCTTTCTCGTATGATACTCCTTCCTCTCAATCTACTCTCATACCCTGCTAGCTCTCACCATCTTCGAAGGTGTGTGAGGTCGTGGGTCTGAGAACGGGGATAATTAAAGTTTTGTTTGCTTAGTGCATGAAGCTTTCATCTTCATTTCACTCGCTAGTCTTGAAGGAACACAAAGAATTGTATTGTACAATGTCTCTCTCGATGGGAGAAACCATAATACAAAGCCTTTTGGAGGGGGGACCGGCTCCATGCAAATCCGGTCCTCAATTGTTGTCAATAGCATAATTTCTCTCTCTTTTGAAAGTATTGTTGATGCTATCTAACTAGGTGTTATGCTTTTTGTTGCTCTCTCCACCCAAGCACTCTTGTAATTCTCATTAGGAATCTATTCTAATGAAATGCCCACTATGTTCATGGTAATTTCCGCTACACATAAGTTTATAGACCATTAAATGTTACATTGGTATCAGAGCACAAGGTTTCTCTTTTCTTGGTCAAGAAGGGAGGTCCTCAAGCTAGCTATAAATGGTTGGTATTATTAATTGCATGTGAGTAAGTAGAATAGGGATTTTTCAGCCTTGCAGTGCGCCTGCCTCCGTGCAGTTAACGGGGCATCACTGGCGAGAGCTATGTTCTTAATAGTGGAGTCCTACGGGGCTTGCCTATGGCTTAACCACTATTGAGCTATTAGAAGCTTGACAAGAGCCGGTGCTGTTTTGGTGTCGAAAGACCCTCTCTTCTATTCCTTGCAATTAATGGTATTCTAGCCGCGGGTACAGTAGCTTGAGTGCTTTTTCTAAAGGGGAAAGAGGAGTAGCAACTAGGGCTTGAAGTGCCAAAGTACACCTAAAAAGTTTACACCTAAAAGTTGCTAGAATGGCTGACAATAGTAAAGAGAGTGAAATTAATGTTGATAACTTTGATTTTTCTCATGACCAAGCTACTAATGATGCTTCGATGCTTGTTAACTATCTTGTTTCTAGGCTTCAACAAGACATGCGCAATCCATCTCTCCAAAGAGAAGTGCAATGGAAGCTCCGTGTTCATTGGATTCTCCAAGCTCATCACCATGAGGAGAGAACACCTAGGAAGCCTCCTTGTGAGACTCCCAAAAGAGGTCTCTCTCCGATTCGGGAAGAAGAAGAGAATCCGTACGAAGGGCTCAAGAATTTACTTCTTGATGATACATCTCCTTCCCAAAGGAGAACTCAAGAGCCTCCACAGAAGGAACGAGAAAGAAGTGAGTCTCCCGCCACCTCGACGGAGATGGCTCCACGAAGACGGCGGGCTAAACGCTCTCCATCACCACCAAAGTGGAGAAGACCATCACACTCTTCTCCATGCCATAATTCAAAGAGGGATGATAAAAACCAAGAGAAGAAAAAGGCGAGAAAGAGGACACCCTCTTCTCCATCTTCTTCATCCTCTTCCTCTTATGAAGGTGATGGTGAAGACAATGAAGATCAAGACAAGAAAAAGGCGAGAAAGAGGTCACCCTCTTCTCCACCTTCTTCAAATTCTTCACCTTCTGAAGAAAGTGATGGTTCAACCTTTGAACCATCAAAAAGAAGAGGCCATAGGAAATCCTATGCCGCATGGAAGAGGTCGTCCAAGTTGAAGAAATTCAAAGAGGGAGGGAAGAGAATCTCTTTCCTTACCTATGATGGAACCTTTGGTGCTATGGACAAAGTCTTGGCCTTTATCCAGCCTTTTGATGCGGCGTTTGGAGATGAGGGCTTCACAGAGTCCTCTAAGTTACGCCATGTAGCTATGCACTTTCAAAAGTCCTCCAAGCAATGGTGGTCTAGCCCACGAGCCAACGATGAAGCTCCACGATAATGGAAATCTTTAAGAGATTCCATTATGAAGCAGTTTTTGGCCTCCGACGCCAAAGACAAAGTACTCACCGAATGGCGAAGCATAAAGCTCTCTCCCGATGAATCCATCCACAAATATGTAGACAAGTTTTGGGACCTACAACTCAAAGCCACTGTCTTTAAAAAGTTGGATTTTGGAGAGAAAAATCAACAATTTTGTGCGGGCTTAACCGAAGAAATGGCGGAGTATGTCAACTCCCAAAGGCCACGTACCATATCGGTGGTAATACACCATACTATGGTGGCCTCACGAATCAATTTCCAAACGGGGGCTAAAAGAAATAATAAGCCCCCGGAAAACAAGGATTCTAATGAGCCTAAGGGGAAGTACAATGTCCAAAAGTCTCCTAAGGGAAACTCCAACAAAGCTAAAGAGAAGGGAGTTTACAAAGGTAAGAACAAACTCTCTCCTGAAGAGTTTGAGCGTTATCGCAAGGATAACCGGTGTTTCAAGTGCGGAGAACAAGGGCATGCGTACCGGGATTGTCCCCAAAAGAACAACCTCCAAGATACTCCTAGAGCTTCTTTGGTTGAAATCCAAGAGGAGGAGACTCACCAAACTCATCACAAAGGATCTCCTCTATGCCATGCTTGGGGAAAGGTAAGAAACCATGATGCTTTTATTCTCTTTGACCCTGGTTCTACTCATAATTTTATATCTATAGAGTTGGCCACCAAGCTAGGCATACAATCCTACGAGATGGGAGATGTCCTACCCGCAGACAGTGCCTTCAAGGGGCAAGAAGCTTCACTCACTCCCTTAATCAGGAAATCGAGGCTTCATGTCCAAGGCTATGTGGACAAAGAGGGCTTCTTTATCTCTCCTCTCAAGCATGAGGATGTAATCCTAGGGGCACCATGGTTTGACCGCCTGGCTGCCGATGTGAAATTTCCTGAAAGGATAATCTCCTTTAAGTTCAGGAAAAAAGAACATGTATATAGATGCTAAGAAAATGGGTAACACTATCCCCATTGTACATACACCAGCTTTCAACAAGTCAATAAAGAGCTCTATTTCCATGTACATGTTTTTTGTTAAAGATTCTCAAAATGAACCTAATGCTTTAAAAAAAGAAAATAAAAGCAACCAAAAGGAATTAGAGTTATCCAATTTGCTCATGGGGTTTCAAGATGTTTTTATTGACGACATCCCTTGTGAGCTATCTCCTAAACGAGGTAATGATGACCATGCAATTGAACTTCTTCCAGGAAGTTCAACGCCTAACAAACCTCCTTATAGAGTTTCTCAATCTCAACAAGAGGAGATTATGCGGCAACTGCATGAGTTAGTTGAGAAGGGCATGGCTAGGCCTAGCTCATCTCCATTTTTCTCACCTGAGCTGTTAGTGCAAAAGAAAGACGGCACATATCGTATGTGTGTCAACTATAGAGAACTAAATAGGATCACTATCAAAAATAGGTTTCCCGTTCCACGGGTAGAAGACCTATTTGATAAGCTACAAGGATCGACCTACTTCAATAGGATTGACCTAAAAAGTGGCTATCATCAAATAAGGATAGTTGATCAAGACATTGTAAAGACCGCATTTCGCACCACATTTGGTCTTTACAAATACATTGTCATGCCTGTTGGCTTGACCAATGCACCAACCACATTCAAGCGCTTGATGGAGAAGCTGTTCAGGCCTCATCGAGCCTTTGGTGCTACGGACAAAGTCTTGGCCTTTATCCAGCAATTTGATGCAGCGTTTGGAGATGAGGGCTTCACCGAGTCCTCTAAGCTACTCCATGTAGCTATGCACTTTCAAAAGTCTGCCAGGCAATGGTGGTCTAGCCTACGAGCCAACGGTGAAGCTCCACGAACATGAAAATCTTTAAGAGCTTCCATTATGAAGCAGTTTTTGGCCAACGATGCCAAAGACAAAGTACTCACCGAATGGCGAAGCTTAAAGCTCTCTCCCGATGAATCCATCCAAAAATATGTAGACAAGTTTTGGGACCTACAACTCAGAGCCATTGTCTTTAAAAAGTTGGATTTTGGAGAGAAAAATCAACAATTTTGTGCGGGCTTAACCGAAGAAATGGCGGGGTATGTCAACTCCCAAAGGCCACGTACCATATCGGCGGTAATACACCATACTATGGTGGCCTCACGAATCAGTTTCCAAACGGGGGCTAAAAGAAATAATAAGCCCCCGGAAAACAAGGGTTCCAATGAGCCTAAGGGGAAGGACAATGTCCAAAAGTCTCCTAAGGGAAACTCCAACAAAGCTAAAGAGAAGGGAGTTTACAAAGGTAAGAACAAACTCTCTCCTGAAGAGTTTGAGCGTTATCGCAAGGATAACCGGTGTTTCAAGTGCGGCGAACAAGGTCATGCATACCGGGCTTGTCCCCAAAAGAACAACCGCCAAGATACTCCTAGAGCTTCCTTGGTTGAAATACAAGAGGAGGAGACTCACCAAAATCATCACAAAGGATCTCCTCTATGCCATGCTTGGGGAAAGGTAAGAGAACATGATGCTTTTATTCTCTTTGACCCTGGTTCTACTCACAATTTTATATCTATAGAGTTGGCCACCAAGCTAGGCATACAATCCTATGAGATGGGAGATGTCCTACCCGCAGACAGTGCCTTCAAGGGGCAAGAAGATTTAGTCACTCCCTTAATCGGGAAATTGAGGCTTCATGTCCAAGGCTATGTGGACAAAGAGGACTTCTTTATCTCTCCTCTCAAGCATGAGGATGTAATCCTAGGGGCACCATGGTTTGACCGTCTGGCTGCCGATGTTAAATTTCCTGAAAGGAGAATCTCCTTTAAGTTCAGGGAAAAAGACATGTATATAGATGCTAAGGAAATGGGTAACATTATCCCCATTGTACATACACCAGCTTTCAACAAGTCAATAAAGAGCTCTATTTCCGTGTACATGATTTTTGTTAAAGATTCTCAAAATGAACCTAATGCTTTAACAAAAGAAAATAAAAGTAACCAAAAGGAATTAGAGTTATCCAATTTTCTCAAGGGGTTTCAAGATGTTTTTATTGACGACATCCCTTGTGAGCTACCTCCTAAACAAGGTAATGATGACCATGCAATTGCACTTCTTCCAGGAAGTTCACCGCCTAACAAACCTCGTTATAGAGTCTCTCAAGCTCAACAAGAGGAGATTATGCGGCAAGTGCATGAGTTAGTTGAGAAGGGCATGGTTAGTCCTAGCTCATCTCCATTTTGCTCACCTGTGCTGTTAGTGCAAAAGAAAGACGGGACATATTGTATGTGTGTCGACTATAGAGAACTAAATAGGATCACTATCAAAAAGAGGTTTCTCGTTCCACGGGTAGAAGACCTATTTAATAAGCTACAAGGATCTACCTACTTCAGTAGGATTGACCTAAAAAGTGGCTATCATCAAATAAGGATAGTTGATCAAGACATTGTAAAGACCGCATTTCGCACCACATTTGGTCTTTACAAATACATTGTCATGCCTTTTGGCTTGACCAATGCACCAGCCACATTCAACCGCTTGATGGAGAAGCTGTTCAGGCCTTATCGAACCTTCACTGGAGTGTTCTTTGATGATATTATCATCTACTCTAATTCATTAGACGAACACCATCAACACCTCCAGGTAATATTTCAAGTTTTGAGAGAGAATAAACTTTATGTTAATCGAAAGAAAAGTGAATTTTTCTTGCAAGAGATTCAGTATTTAGGTCACATTATCTCTCAAGATGGTATCCAAATAGATCCATCAAAGTTGGAGGTAATAAAAGGATGGCCTAAACCAAGGAATCTTCATGAACTAAGAAGCTTTATAGGTATGTGTGCATACTATAGATGCTTTATAGAAAAGTTCTCACAAATTGCGAGACCATTACATGACCTAACAAAGAAAAGCGTTAGGTACACATGGTCGACTAAGGAGAAACAATGCTTTTAAAAAGCTTAAAGAAAAGCTTATCTCTCAACCTGTGCTTACACTACCGGATCTCTCAAAACCATTTGAGGTCCAATGTGATGCTTGTGGTGATTGCCTTGGAGCTGTTATACTCAAAGAAGGGCACGCCATAGGCTATGAGAGTCGAAGGCTCGACCCTGTTGAGCAAGCTCGAGGCATATATGAAAAGGAACTCCTTGCAATTCTACATGCCTTAGACTCATGGAAGCACTATTTATTGGGGACTCCTTTCATTCTGCGAACGGATCACCAAAGTCTTAAGTACTTCATGGCGTAGACCAAGCTCTCCGACAAACAAATGAGGTGGGAAAATTTCCTTTCGCAATTTCATTTTCATATTGCTCACATTGCAGGAAATCATAATCAAGTAGCTGATGCACTCTCAAGACGGCCGAGAGTCAATGCGGTTTCCATAGCAACTCACAATGATCTATCTTTAATGATAGATGAGTACGCTATTGATTCGGATTTTAGAGATGTGATTTCAGACCTTGCATTAGGGAAGAAAGAAGAACCATTTACTTTACAAGATGGTTATCTTCTCTATGGAAATAGACTATGCGTTTCTAACTCACTACGTGAGAAAGTAATGTATGAATCTCATGCTCCACCGTATGCAGGGCATAGAGGGATTCAGTCTACCTTTAAAGGAATTGAAACATATTTCTATTGGCCTACCATGAAAGTGAACATACAAGAGTATGTTTCTAAATGTGTGGTATGCCAAAAGACAAAATTTGATAGAGGGAAGCAACTTGGATTGCTTCAACCCTTGCCAATCCCTAATTCACCATGGGAGAGCATATCCATGGATTTTATCTTTGGATTGCCTAAGTCTATCCATCGGAATACGGGAATATGGACGATAGTAGAGAGGTTTAGTAAACAAGCTCATTTTATACCTATCAAAAAGACTATCAAAGCCCATCAAATGGCAACCCTCTTCATTTCACAAATTTTCAAGTACCATGGCTTGCGAATGTCCATAGTGTCGGATAGAGACCCTAGAATGACCAATAATTTCTGTAAGGGTTTCTTTGAGAATTTAGGGACAAGGCTAAACTTCTCTTCGGCCTATCATCCACAAACGGATGGCTGTTGGACGGGAGCGACTCACACACCCATGAAGTGCATGCAAACACTACCTAGATCAACATAATGTCAATCGAGGACACAGATGACACGATAGGCACAAAGAGGAAATCTCTGTAGCTTGTCAGGCTGAGACCATCCTACACATACAACACTCAGGAAGGCCAACTAAACCACAATCAAGAACCTCACTGCTCTCAACTACACCACCTAGCCACATACACACATACGGAAGGTAACTTACCTAATCATGCCAGATTCATACGAAACTTAAGGAACACCATCCCCTCACTAGGATACACCTGTCCCTAAGCTTCTACACTCAAAACCCTCACTCAAAACCCATCTGCGGAAAACGCGTAGGATGACAGAACAAAATTTTGAAAGTGCCCGAAACTAAAATTTATGAGTGCCTATGCGTAGCTTATGTCACCACGATTCTATAGACTACTAGCACGCAGAAAAGAGACATCATTTGATACACTTACGGCCACAAAAAGCTTGTAGATTCTTCGGCGTGTGCGCTTCGTCTTGCATGGAATGCTTGGTGTTGTCGCGTAGCTCTCCTCGAGCCAACAAGAATGGTGCAATCGGATCTCTAATGTGTTGAGCGAGCCGGGCCTAGCGAGAGGATAAAGCTCACGCTCACTATCTTTTTCTCTCACACACAATAGACGGCAGAGCAAAAATTTTGATTATGATAAAAGTCCTCTTTTACAAAATGACCTAGGTACCTTATATACTAAGGCTACCTTAGGTTTAACCAAAAATGGGGTTGAAAGGGTCAAATGGCTTTGTATTTACAATCTGGAAGTTCCATTGCACCCTGGCTTCTGAAACTAGAATAACTACTCATTACAAATGACGTTTATAGCCATAATCCGTAGCATTTCATAACTCACAAAAGATAAGACTTTGGTACGAAACTTGAGTTATGTTGTGTTGTTGACCCAACGGTCAACATTCCCCCCTTCCGCGTTCATGTCGTCCTCAACATGACCTAATTGTCGATGGCAATGTGTTCTTTGCTATCATTTTGGCTTCATCTGTTGCACTGCTTGTAACTTTGTCAAACCACAACAAGAACTATGATCCATTAGAGCGGAAATCTATCAGCATAACCATTCATCTTTTGAGATCCTCTGATTACTTTTATGTCTGCTCTTCTTCATTGGGGACTTCTTTATTCTTGTGCAATCATGTTGTTAGTGTTGGCCGCAACTTTGTCATTGTAGGTCATTCTTCGACTTGCCATTGAGGAGAAGTATGCTATGATCTGAAATTGGTGCTCCAATTCATTTTTCAATTGATTTGAGTAGCATTTCCTTATTGTTGATGTAGAAGGAATATGTACAAGAGGATGGTGATAGGTGTCCTTAGATCAGGGTCTAAAATAGATCAAGGTCTAAAACCTAGATGACCAAAGGGAAAAAACCCAGTGGGAAAAAAAATTCCTTTGGTATGCGCTCTTATTGGAGTCGAGCAGTTGAACGTGAAGTACATGTTCATGAAAGGTGAGTGCTTGGGTGAAACACGGAAAGAGTGCCTGATGCAAGTGCCAATTATGGGACACTCTATATGCATATGGGAAATTTGTCAACAAAAGCATGCAATATGAAAGAAGGAGATGATGGGCCGGGTGTTTTAAGGAATAAATGTAGCACATGTGACATCAAAAGATGTCTCAATAGCTTCCATCTTTCCAAGAAGGGTTTTCGATGTAGATGTTTCTCCAGTCGTATCTCACCGTGCTCAGTACGTGAGTGTCTTTTGGACCTTCTCCTTCACTTCACCAGACTTAAGTACTTAGACTTCGACTCTTTTGCTCACCTATACCAGCATGAGCAACACAACGTAAATATGCTCAACTCTTCCAGCTTGAGCAGTACCTAGAATAGCTAAGACACTTAGACCACAGAGAGTATTACTTGAAGCTTTGGGACTAACACCTCACTCATTTTGTGGCTTAGCTACTCGTCTCTGACTTGTATGACTTGTCGGTTGCATGTTGACACTGCTTTGTGACAAGTTCTTCGGCTGTTGTAGTGGCTGCTGAGACATACTTCATGAAGTTTCATCGTTTCCCTGTACCTTCTTCTCTTTGTAGTGCTCAGGCCTCTCGTCAGTCTTTTCTTCATGTGGATTATGGAATTTTTATTTTTATTTTTTTTATAATCAACAAAGAATTTTTTTTTTAAAAGCTTAACAAAAGAAAAATCATTCAAATAGAAATCTAAATGCTATGTACACTATACACATGTCCCTAGGGGCTCATATATGGATTTTGTCCCCATACTCCTCTGTAACACTACTATGAGGGCATATATGCTAAATTTCGTCAAAAAATTATCACAATAAAACGCAAAAATTCAATGCATCTCACAAAAAATTTCCCTCTAATAGTCATAATATTAGGTCCGCATGCCTCTCTCCTTCCTATTTGGAGTCATCCTTTACGACAGGGTATCGCAAAGGGTATGTGTTGTGCTTGGGAGATTAAAAGTTGTGCCTATGCAGGCCTTGTAATGTAGCCCTATTATGCATACACAGTCAATGCATGGAAAAGATTTATGTTGTGCAAGATGTGGGTATAAGCAATTTGCTTATTGGCATTTGTTGGTGAGGCTTCCTATTCTAAGAAATGTAATGGTCTTTGAAGCTCCTGTATCGTTGCTTGATTGAAGCGACTTGCTCTCTTCTAACTGTACTATAATCGTAGGAAGAATTGTAAGAATTCAAGCGGCGATGCACTGACAGTAGTTTGGTTGTTCTTCTTTGGGACCCATTTCTTTGCGATTATTAGTTGTTTTGTTGCTGACACTTGTTTGGGAACCCATCCTTGCCCGTGCTTCGTTTGTGTTTGAAGAGAGTTCTTTGGGATCCACATTTTTGTTGTGTGAGTCGAGAGTCGTCTTTGCTTCGGCCCTTGTACGCTTGGTTGGTGATGGGATTCAGGCTTTGAAAGTGGATATTGTGGCTGTTTTGGAATCCAAATGAATTCCTGACTTTTTTGTGCTTGAATCAACTTCTTTGGAGCCCAAACCTGAGTTGTGAAAGCTTGAGACTTTGTGATATTCTTACCCGTTCGTGCACGCTTTCCTTGTTTTTGTTTTGGTGTTGGATCTTGTGATTTGCCATTAGAGATCTTTGTCTTCTTGATCCATATCTGTTTTTGGCCGATCTGGCTTTTTGGTATTCAGATTTGTCGAGCTTTTTGGCTTTGACTTGTTGTCTTGTTCTTTTGACCTGTCATGGTTGTTGCTGAAGGGGTTGGTGATAGTGATGGCCTGAGTTGATGATATGGGATGTCGTAAGATTCATCACTATCGCTAATATCCTCAGCAAGGTTGACTTCTTGTACTTTCCCTTGATTTTTTGGCTGGTAGTGAAAAGTTACTGTCTGTTTGCTCGTGGGTGGTAGTTTCTTGGAGGACTTTTCTAGCCCATTGATTAGAGCATTGTTAGCTCATTGCTCTGGTCGTATTCCTCCTAGATGAATCTTTGCATCCTTATTAGGAGCCATGTATGAGGATGCTTGTGGTCGCTGTGTCTTTACCGAGGACTTTGGAATCCACTTTTGATGCACTTTATTCATGTAGCGATGACATGGATTCCCGGGTCATTGATCTTCTTGAAGCTTGAAGTGTTCTACAGAGTCATAGAACTCGTCGTCTTCTTCATCTTTTGATTCTCCACATTTCTTTGTTTGCTCCTTATGTCGAGAGCTTGTTGATGTTTAGTTCTCTTCGTTTTCCTGGATTACACTTACTGCAAAATAAGGAATGATATCATAGCCATTTTCATCACAAAACTTTGTTGTGGGAGCATCCTCCACGGCGCACACATCCAGAGTAGCCAAGATGTGTTCCCATCCAAAAGGCTCTAACTCTTCTTTAGGAAATGGTTCTGGGATATAGTCCTTATCCTCTATAACCCGCTCTAGGATACATTCCTCACGTTTCAAGCTACCACATTGTGAAGCTCCACACATCCACAGTTCTTTAGGCTTACCAAACCAAGCTGGAAGTTCTGATCCTGCTACTGTGGCAGAATCAAACTCCTCTACCGGTCTTCTCGTCACATCCTTATAGCTATGTTCCCTCAAGTTTATCTTTGTTATGGTCTCCATATGTCTCAAGTATATATGGTCATAAACCCAATCTTGGACCATTTTCAATTGTCGCATGAATGGTCTTCCCAGAATGATGTCATAGTTGTTCTTCTTGCCAAAGTCAACAACAGCAAAAGTGTGTTCATATTCAATGCCACAATAAGTAACAAGTACTTTTCTAGCAGTCCTAGGGGATTTTCTTTGTGTCCGTCTGCAAGCTGCAGGGTCATTCGTGTGGATATCAAGGCACGTTTTTCCCATTTTTTTCCAAACCTCTTTGGTTGCAATGGCCACACCAGCTCCACTGTCAAGGATTGCCATGGTTTTTACATTATTGAATTCCATAGGAAGGGTGGTGTTTCCATCTTCTCCCTCGTTATACTCGCCTACCTTGTTTAATGGCAGTGGCCTAGTATTTAGTTGAGGCATTTCAAGCTCTTTGATGCCTTCCTTGATTTGAGTCATTGGGTTTTTTACACCAAATTTCTCTAGACATTTACCCACATTAGCGCACATGTTTGGTCTTATTCTGAGCAACTCGGCTAACATTATTGTATAGGTGACTGGGGTAGATAGAATATCTACTAGCCCCTTTGAATCGATGGCCTTGTTGGGAGACAGTCTCTGTGATGGGACTGCAACCACATCTGACTTGGTCTCGTACTCTCCCATGTAGCACGGTAGTGTTCTTAGCGAATGGGGTTGACTATCCATAGATTGTACAGATCCTTTCTCGCCCCAAAACGATCGCATGTCTAGATTCATTTGAGATCCAGTCTCAAATTCCTCTATTGGTGGTAGAAACACACCTCATTCATCACCAGTCTTGTCTACTCGTCTTCTTAGGTCATCGGCTTCATTGGCCTCTCTGACTTGTTTCCACAATTCGTCAAAACCATCTATCTCTTTACAATCCTCAAGTATAGCTTGGTGAAATCCCTCGGAAGAGTTATCCATGGTATTCAGTACTATCCTTGGTTCTAATGCTGGGTATTTGAGGTTTGGTCTGTGCTTATGACTACAATCTAGCTCTTTTAGTTCCTGGTTTGGTGGGATTACGTGTGTAGGCATGACACGGATCACATCCTCAGGTTTTGCAGCTGGTGGTTCTAGTAAAGCTTGGGCTGTTTGAATCATTTTCTAGTTCCGCATCGGGATATGTCATCCACCTGTGTTCTTCGGTTTGGTTGTTTTTGAGCCTCACATCATAGGCTTTCAAGAGGGTATCTAATATCTCATTAACCTTCTCTGCCAACACAGATCCTCCTGAACTAGCACTTCTCGGTTTCTCATCCATGGATGGTTCTTCTAGAGGTTTAACCATCTGTGTAAGAGAAGGTTCCTCCTTTTCCTCATGTTGTTTTATCCTCTCCTCAACATCGATAAGCTTCTCAGCTAGGGATTTTTGCTCTAGTTCCCTGCGTACTTTCCTCCTAGTCTTTCTTGCTTTCAAACTATTTCGTTTGCTCTTGGTTTTTTGACTAGGTGCGTCTGTCTTTGGTCCATCATCTGTCTTTAGACTCATGTCACTTTCCGTGTTCTTTGTCTCTGGATTCTCATCAGCTTTCTTTTGAGCTTGTGCTCTCGTAACCACTTTAACAGGTACGACATTTTCATTTTCTGAGCTACTAGGGAGATGAACAATCCCTGATACATTTGTCGTGATTTTCCTAATTTGGTTTGGGTTTTTCGGGCAATCGGAGATCAAGTGATTGATGCCACACTCAAGACAATAGGAATTTACTGCAGTGATCTCCGTATGAGGACATTGTTTGACCAAGTGGTTGTCACGACTTTTGTGACAATCTGTCTCTGGTTGAGGAGATTCTTTCTAGCATTTCCTCTTGGCTATAAGCAAGCTTTGACCTAGATAAGCTGCTATTTTCAATGAATTGCAATGTCCTTTGGTCCATTTCATACCTTCTTTCTTTCGACTGAAACCCAGGAGGTGGAGGTTGTACCGGCCTCACCACTCCATGTGTTTCTCTCACTCACATTGTAGCTCGTACTGGAGTTGGTTTATTCTATGCTTCCATCATTGGCATGTATCTCATGTCTACCTGCATTCTAGCACCTAGCAATGGAGGTTGTTGTCCTAAGACAAGCTGTGGCCTTAAAACTCCTACTGGTCCTGGCGCATTCCCCGTAATGTATCTAGGTGGAGTAGGTGCTTCTGGAACAGGTTGTACATACCTCTCCCTAGCATTTTCCATGCTATAATAGCACTCTTCCTCCGTACGGTTCGTCCATTTTCTCTATTTCACACCACTTTGGCTCTCCCGAAAATGACCTTACAAGAGGAATCAACCTCTTGACCAAGTCATCGATAAGCTTTTCCTGATCAATAGGTGCCATTGGCTTGGCAATGGGCTCACTTATCTGTGAAACACTGTGCTGAGAGGACGTGTCATCTCCTTAACTCTTTAAGTCCTTTTCTTTGTAAGCCTCAGAATTATCCACTCGATAAAGAGCTTCTTTGATCAACTTTTTTAGCGTCATCCTCCTTATCATATGCAGATCCTTCTGAAGGCCCGCATGTCTCAATCCCTGGATAAAGATCAGCATCAATCGTGCTTGCGTAGGTAATTCCGCTCTCGGACAGAGATTAACATATCTCTTAAGCCATAATGATGCTTTGCGTACTTATTCATTCTCTTTCTGTTTGAATCTATGGATTTGTGAGACCGTGTTGTGAGCAATGCCTTTTGGCAATAATTCTTCAATAAACTCCTCAAACAGCTCGTCTAAGGTCTCAAAATCACATTTTTCCACCAAGTCAAACCATGTAGCTGCATCATCTTCTAGAGTCAATCCAAATCCCGCAAATTGTGTCGCAAAATCTGAAACTTCCTCTGCTCTAATCACTCTTCTAAAATCCGCTACGTGATCTCTCGGACCTTTATCTCCAGAGTATTTTTTGTTTACCCATTTCTGGACTTGGGATGGTCTAACTCGTCGATTGTCTACAAGTCTAACCAGAGATTCTCCCAATCCTTCTCCCGTTATCGCTCTTGAAGGGAATCCTAGTGGCTCTCTTCTTGGAATTCCTATAGGAATTCTCATGTTTGGTGGAGGCATTTGTGGTCCTTCATTGACCAAATATCCACCTCTTTCTAGTACAGTCTGTGGATTTTTGCTTTCTACGACTCTGTATTCTCGTCCATACTTGTCGACAACTATAGATCTCCATTGACAGTCGACTCCGTATGTGTAGACATATAAGAGCTTGTAATCCGTTATCTCTTCTAGGTATGGATCTGATCACGTATAAAGATTGACCTCATTGTTGTCAATGTATCTATATAGTCCTTCACTCTCATGACCAATCATCCAAATTCTCTCAACAAGATGGGTCTTTATCAATTGCAAGTTTGGAAGATCCATTGTGGGAGGATATTCCTCTATCGTCGGGATCTCCAAGCTTGTGTAAGCTGCGTTTGAATCTAGGGTAGACATAATTTCTGGGCTTAAGAGATTTTGCTTGGTTCAAGTAGACTTAGTCCACTGTGTTCAAGTGCTTTGGTTAGGGAAAAGTCAAAACTATGTCCAAAACCGCAACCGTTTCGTCACAATTCTCGCAAATTGTGGTTTGGAGTCCTAAATCAATCTAGAGACATCCTACGGGTAGGATGTCTAACTGCTCAGATTTTGTCCAAACTTGCACTGTAGCTTCCTCTTGATGTGCTAAAATCACAACTATTTTTACTTTTTGATTCTCACACCTATAGGTTAGTCAAATGATCGAGAATCTGTTCCAAAAGTCTGATGTCTGTTCTGATGAATTCCCAAGTCAAATCAACTCCAAATTGGACCAAAATTGACTAGGAGGCTTGGCTAAGGCTATACAACAGCATGGTATGTCCAAAGTGTTATATAATTGACATTTTATTATTTATTGTTGCAGCTGACAGGTGGAAAAGACTGGACCAAGCTTGGCCTATGCGAATGGATTTGTATATCATGTACATTTTATTATTCAAGTTCTCTTTTATGAGTTTGTCCATTTATGACCGGTCGGCCAATTTGTAACCAATTTGACCATTCAAGAAATCTATATAGCAAATACGTGCAAGAGGAAAATGGTCACTCTTGCATGGGGGGAGATTGCACCCAGTGCTTGTGTCGTCTTCTCCTCTCTCCTCCCTCCCCTCTCACCGGGCTCGCGTAGCACTCCGCTCTAGGAGGTGCGCCTGCACGTGTTCTTTCTCTCTCTACCGTTCTCCGTCTCTCTTTGTTCGTATTGTGCTCGATTATGGATTTGTGCGAGTTGAGAGGTATGTAGATTTATCCATTTATCTCTTTCTATGTGCTATTTTGAGTATTTTGCAGGCCTCTCTACGCTCCCGTTTGTAGCAGTGGTATCAGAGCATAGGCTACGCTCCCGGATAATGGATTTAGACGAACACCAGCTAAGTACTTTGTTCTCTCATGCTTTAGTGTTGTTAGTTGCTTCAGCCTGCAGTAATTAGTGTTGATTGTATAACACAGCTAGTCATCTTTGAAATTAAAGAGATTTTCTTCTTTATTGTTATGATATAGTAATTACTAGTGTAGGTAAGATAATGAAACGTCATAATTGAACATATTAAACTTTATGAAAGATACTCAATAATAAGAAGGGATTAGCATGCGGCCATAGATATGATATTACAAAAGAATAAATCGCAAGAGTGACCCTGCCTAAATTTGTATTTAATTTACCTATGATGACCCTTTGTAAATAGCGAGTATAGTCAGATTCTGTCACATAGAACATCCCAAAAAAAAGAAGAAGAAGAAGAAGAAGAAGTAGTTGATTTTACAATAGATTGTTATAAGAATATACCCAAGCGACCTTGGCAACTGTCTGAGTAAAGAAGTAAACGGGAGGAGAACAAGAACTCGATTGCTTAATATAGCTTCTCTCCGCTTAGTGGGAACGACCATCAAAATAAATTTTTGGGAATCACTGAAAGCCATACTATTGTCTTCTTTCAATTTAGGAACATAGTTGAAGGATAAATCCATAGCAATCCAACAATCCACAGTAGGTGGCGCAAGCAAGCAAGGACCATTATCGATGATATGGGGGGATGTACACTCGGTATGCACGTGCCGCCCACATCTCACCAACTATCTCAGTGCCCCTCCCTCCTGCATGCAGAGTACAACACTCTCTCTCGCATTCTTTTTTTTTTTCTCTCTCAGTTTCCAGCTGACCCCGCTTGATGCCATGCAACGGTTCAAGCCCTTCTTTTTCTCTGGTCCACTGTCTGCCATGCACTCTCTCTCGGTTCAACCACCCAAAATCCACGAAGCAGCATCACCCGACACCAATCATGCTCTCTCTCTCTCTCTCACCCGTCGATCATGCCTACCAGAGCCGCAACATTTACTGGTTGCATGCCAAAGAATTCTACATGGCACTTTCGCGAACTGCAGCACCCAACCAACCAACCAACCCTCACCCTATCTCTTTCTTCTCTCTCTCTCTCAGGCTGTGGCGAACCGCCAGCAAACTCCCTCTCTCTCTCTCTCTCCCTCTCTCTTCCACTCTGACTTAACGAGCAAACTCCATCTCTCTCTCTCTATACCCTCTCCTAAACAACTGATTCGCGCCATCTCTCCATTTTCCCTCTGCTCGCCACCATGTAGTATTTGCGGCTGTGGTCGCTTTCTAACAAGCAGTAGTCCGTAGCCAGCCAGCCAGCCAACACACACAAATTTTCCTCTTGATGCCAACCTCGTTGTCTCCCTTCTCCTCCCACCCTTGCATGTAGTGCAACAACAACTTCACCTGCAGGCCTGCTTTACAGTACCTTTTGAAGAAAATTGACAAGGGTGTCCAACTTGTCCCTCCCCGAGTGTGAGCAGGCAGCTGAAAAGCAAGAAGTGCAGCAGTCGATGATGCACCTGATTGTACTGTTAGAGATGCGTGCCATGACACTACATGCATGATTTGCATTCTCAAACGCCCATGTTTTGGGTGCGCCCTGAGTTAGGCAGTGGACACCAAAACAGCTCTCAAAAAAATTGAGGTTGCAGCATGCTAGCCAACTCTCTCTTCCAAAACAGCTCTCCAAAAAAATGAGGTTGCAGCATGCGATCCCACTCTCTCTTCTGCAAACCTTAGTCTTAATACCTCCAATAGATTCTTGGAAGCTTCTAGAAGCTGCACTGCTGCAGAGTCTCACGTAAACCACTCTGCTTGTCAGGAGGCTATGCTGCGGCCACCCTCTAATGGTGGTGGAAGTTCACCAAATGCCTCATCAACTGCATGGCCTACTAGTCTTTATTGCAGTACTAGTGATGGTATTCCTATCATTTGCTGCCTACAATCGATGGATTATGCTCTCGACATCTTACGACCATCATCACTTATGGTATTGCACACCCCTGGTTCTCTAACCCTGGCATCATACTCAGACCCCTTATGTAAGTCGTTAATTAATTGGTTGTAATTGGGGTAGTCTCTCATGGCTATCTTGTTTGTCTTCTTCGCTGTTGCCTTAGTGATCACAGCGACAATCAAATAATTTCTTTGTAGCATCACTTGCTAATGACCTATCATGCGGTCCAAGCGATACAATCTTGATGGATATAATACAATGTTTGGATACGAAATAAATTGATGTAAAAAAAAGGCTAAACTGAACATCAATATATGAAGATGACTGCCATTGGCTGCGATCCAAGGATGTATTGCATCGGTTCATAAAGACTATTGTCTATTACGTGTCAATAATCGCCTCCATCAATGTCATGGTGACCCTCGTATAAAACATGGCCGTCTAGCTCTCTCAAGCTTAATGACTTTGTCAATGATCAATATACCTTCGCTATTTCTAGACTTTGAAGTCGGCTGTGAAGCTTGTTCATCTAAATGCCGAGTCTCTGCTCTAAAGAAGTCAATGATGGCCTTGTGTAAATTTCTCCCATTATCTCATCTCCTCAAGAGACTCTCCTAGTGTCTCCCCAACTTTAGCGAAAAAAACCTGAGAAATCTTTGATCCTGACTAAATAGACAATGAAAGTGACCTCATATCTCATAGTATACTGGACACTGACATATGTAACTCTATCTTTGGCTCTTTATGACACAACTAGCAAATCCTAGCCTCAGTTAGTATTCCCTCACCTCCTCTCCCGTTATACATGCTAGCACCTCATCTTCAACGTAGAAATAACTTTTATTTTCTTTCTTATTGTGCTAAGAAACAACCTAGTGGGTGTATGCACCTGTTTGCGACATGCTACATGCCTTCCAGCACCTTCGATTATAAATGAAAGTCATTTCCTTCAAAACAAGAGCCGTATGTCTGATCCATTAGCAAGACTAGCACCTCGCTATAGACATCTCAATATGTAAGTCGTATGTATTCATTAGTGACATAGAAGCCTTCAACAAGTCTTCCAAATAAACCACTATTAATGTATATTGAGTATGGCAAATAAATGTGATATTTTGCACAAGTATATAATGCGTTCCTAAAGAATCTTTTACTTCTTTTTGCAAACTTTGTAAAATGATGTTGATCTTCAGTCAATAATTTTTGCATGCTTCCTTCACAACTTGCTGTTATACAATGTTGTAGGATCTAAACCTAATGCGCACTACAAAGTTGTGAAATTTATATTGATCATAATTGCATTGAAAGTGACTTAACATTTGTATTTTGGTTAGTCTCTAAATTTCTTTATATAATCCTGTTGTTTATCTTGACTGAGATTAACCAAATGATGCTTTTGCTACTAACCTTCACTTTTAAAGCAATTGTTTAGCATTTGACAATTTGACTCCTCGCTATTTCCTTGAACCACCCCTAGGTACGTAATTTCTCAATGTTTTCTATTGCATTTTAATTCGTTTTACTGAATTAGTTCCAAAAAGAAAGATCTTTAGTATATATATTCTCTTATCCTGGATGCCATTACCCATCTCTAAAGTTACTTGCATTGAATATTGAAGACGATTTGTTATTAAGTTATGCAGCGACTCATGTGAGTTGAGGTACTTTCGGATAGTAAACAACAGTTTGTAAGTACTCTCATACTCCAACATGCTCCAAATTGATCTAATACCTATAAGAATTGATCTAATACCAAATTGATCTAATACCTATAAAAATTGCTATATTTTTATGTCTAGCCTAGTCCATTGGTCACGGACACACAGATTTGCCGATTTAGGCAATGTGTACATACTCATCTTGGTGTAGATTCGCCGATTTAGGCAACACCAGTTATCTATGCAGATTCGCCAATTTAGGCAGCACACTAAAAAATTACAGATTCACAATGGTAAATGCAGATTCACACATTTGGGCAGATTCGCCAATTTAGGCAGCACGTATTATTGGTGTAGATCCGCTGATTTAGGCAACAACAATTATGAAATCATGCTGCAGTGGCTGGCCACCACTGTAACTGGTATGATTTTGTTACCCGGGTACATAATAAAAGTGATTTGGATTTGGACTTATATTGTGGAAATTGGAATTGGATTGGGATTTGGTATCTGATGATTATTACAACAGTATTTATGTGATGGGACTTGACATTTTGAGATTCATGATGAGTGTGACCAATGATCTCCTGACTCATCAGGGTATGCCATATACTGCTTATGCTAGTGGTATGGGACACTAGAATAGGTAGTATGTGGATGACGGCAGGCATAACCACTGTGTCTAATTTTATGGATTTTTCTTTTATTATTTGATACAGATTTCTAATCATTGTTTTTGACAAGTATTGTTTGCAGATTTTTATCTTCGCAACTGAGGACAGTTGCTTTCCAACGGAGAGGTATGTTATAGAATTGACATTTTATTATTTATTGTTGCAGCTAACAGGTGGAAAAGACTGGATCAAGCTTGGCCTATGCGAATGGATTTGTATATCATGTACATTTTATTATTCAAGTGCTCTTTTATGAGTTTGGCCATTTATGACCGGTCGGCCAGTTTGTAACCAATTTGACAATTCAAGAAATCTATATAACAAATACGTGCAAGAGGTAAATGGTCACTCTTGCACGGGGGGAGATTGCACCCAGTGCTTGTGTCCTCTTCTCCTCTCTCCTCCCTCCCCTCTCACCGTGCTCGCGTAGCAGTTCGCTCTAGGAGGTGCGCCTGCACGTGTTCTTTCTCTCTCTCCCGTTATCCGTCTCTCTTTGTTCGTATTGTGCTCGATTATGGATTTGTGCAAGCTGACAGGTATGTAGATTTATCCATTTATCTCTTTCTATGTGCTATTTTGAGTATTTTGCAGGCCTCTCTACGGTCCCGTTTGTAGCACAAAGTTTGAATTTGGCCTCTAAATCATGTCTTAGACATCCTACGTGTAGGATGTCTAACTGCTCAGAAGTGCCCCAAATTTGAACCACACACTCTTCTTAGGGTGCTGATCACAGTGGTATGCTCAAAATTAAGTTTGGAGTGCAAAATCACACAGAAGACATCCTATGCGTAAGGATGTCTTTTTGGTATGTTTGACCCCAGACTTGTCCCAAAGCTTCCCCTTGATGTCAGCAACCCAGTGGTATGCTTAGATTTTGGTTTGGATTTCAAAAGACCCCAATTTTAGCTGTTCTAGTCTTTTTCAGTCAAAAGTGCTAAAGTTTGCTTAGGACCCCCGTTTCTCCCCCAAATGAGATGAAAACTCTCTTAGTCACTCAATATGTCATGCAAATCATGCTCCTGCAACCATCCTATGGTTTTGGTCTTGGAATAATGCCTTGGAACAATTTGGGTAGGATGTCTAGCAATTTCAATCTATCTGGCCTTATCCTGTCAAGATATGGTCAAGTTCCCCTTTCCAGGTGAAAATAGGGTAAAACCTACCTTCTGAACACACTGGCCAACAAAGAATTTCAAAATTTCCACCAGATCACCCTGTAGACATCCTACGCGTAGGATGTCTTTTGCTGATTTTTTCAGACTGAAGTGTCCCTGATGCTTCCTTATGCTCTCTGCAAGTGTAAGTATGCTTCACAATTGCAAAAACATGCAAAAATCACTCAATTTAGCCTTTTCTAAAATTTTACGTTTTCTGACTCCGCCTTTTGGCTTTTGGTCAACAAAAATAGGGAAAAACACCCAAGTCAATATGTTACTAGGGTAAAACCTACCCTCTGAACCCACTAGTGCAGTCAAAATTTTCAAATTTGGCTCCAGAACCCCCTTGAGACATCCTACGCATAGGATGTCTATGTTTACAGAATTGCAGGTTTTCTTCACAGAACCCTTGCAAATGCTCTTTTATATGCACAACATCAGTCAGTCATACAAAAATATCCACAAAAGCTTGTTTAATGCATTTTTACCCTCAAAAGCATACTTTTCCGTGATTTCAAATGCAATCAAGCACTTTAGCAAATAATTCAGTGATGAATAGCTCTAGATCGGAATCGGATCACTTACCTAAAGATACTCCTACAAATCATATGGGGTTTTGCATCTATTAGTCGAAAAACGCTTCACTGCCACACACGGACTAGTAAACACTTTTATCACCTCACAAATCACTCGACCACCAACAACAACTCTAATCCACAGATCCTAACTAAACCTATCTAGTCGCAGACCCTCGGCAAGCCACACGCTTCCTGGCTATCCACTTGATCGCGGAATATCCTCTTCCGGATCCACTTAAGAAAAACGCTTTCTTTAGCCGAAACTAAATCAAGCAACCATCACACGAGCATTAGTAGGAAACCTACGTAGGTCCTTGTGTCCCCGGCAATGGCGCCAATGTTGGACGGGAGCGACTCACACACCCATGAAGTGCATGCAAACACTACCTAGATCAACATAATGCAAACTCACCTAATCACGCCAGATTCATACGAAACTGAAGGAACACCATCCCCTCACTAGGATACACCTGTCCCTAAACTTCTACACTCAAAACCCTTCTGCGAAAAACGCGTAGGATCACAGAATAGAATTTTGAAAGTGCCCGAAACTGAAATTTATGAGTACCTATGTGTAACTTATATCGCCATGATTCTATAGACTACTAGCACGTAGAAAATAGACATCGTTTGATACACTTACGGCCACAAATATCTCGTAGATGCATCGACGTGTGCGCTTCGTCTCGCGTGGAATGCTTGGCATTGTCGCGTAGCTCTCCTTGAGCCTACAACAATGGTGCACTCGGATCTCCAATGTGTTGAGCGAGCCAGGCATAGGGAGAGGATAAAGCTCACGCTCACTCTCTTTCTCTCTCACAGATAGTAGACGGCAGCGCTAAAAGTTTGATTATGATAAAAGTCCTCTTTTACAAAATGACCTAGGTACCTTATATACTAACGCTACCTTAGGTTTAACCAAAAATGTGGTTGAAAGGGTCAAATGGCTTTGTATTTACAATCTGGAAGTGCCATTGCACCCCGGCTTCTGAAACTAGAATAACTACTCATTACAAATGATGTTTATAGCGATAATCCGTAGCATTTCATAACTCACAAAAGATAAGACTTTTGTACGAAACTTGAGTTATGTTGTGTTTTTGACCCAATGGTCAACAATGGCCAAAGTGAAATAGGTAACCTAACAATTCTTGAGCTACTAAAAGCCTATGTAACGGAAGTAGATCAAAGATCCCAATGGGAGAAGTACTTACCCTTAGTGGAGTATGCTTACAATAACACTATACATACTTCCACGGGAAAAGCACCTTTCGAGGTAATTGAGGGAAGATCAAAAAGTCCCTTGCTACTTAATGTACATGGGAAGATCTTCGATGCAGATGAGTATAGCCGAGACCTACAAGAATCTTTTCAAAAGATTAAGGATGCTATCTCTATCTCACAGCAAAGGCAAAAGGCTACTGCTGAAAAGCACAGAAGATCCCAAGCCTTTAAAGAAAATGGTTGGGTCTTGTTAAAGTTTCCCAAGGCTCCATTAGGGCACACGACGGGCAAGAATCCTACGGGCCAACAAAAGTACTATGCTAAACTAGCAAAAAGGTACTATGGTCCCTTCTAGATTCTTAGTCCAATCAATGAGATGGCCTATCAACTCAAGTTTCCCAATCATTGGCTCATACACAATGCTTTCCATGTGAGCCTATTAAAGCCTCACAAAGGAGAGCCACCTCAAAAACCAACTATTGAAGACCCACCGGAGATCGAGGACCAAGAGGAGGTGCTGCAGCCCGAGTCCATTCTCCGAAATGAAGACAAGGTATGAAGAGGCAGTAAGACTATCCGACGATATCTTATTAAGTTAAAAAATTATCCTTTTGAAGATGCTAGATGGATGCAAGGCATACAATTAAAGGATAACCTAAACCTTGTCAATGCTTACAATGCTTCCCAAGAGTAAGCAAATGTACAAAATGTTAAAAATGAACAAAGTTTTTGTCTTATAAGACTCTCTTTTTCTTTCTTGTACACAAAAATGAAGTAGTATGCATGCTTAGATCAAGTTTGCGGAGATGACATCTCCCAAACACGAAGTAGAGCTTGTCACTCTACTATGGAAGACTAATAGGACTAATGTGCAGACATGCTTCCGGCAGCCTCAGGCTCTCAAGCGCCAAATGGCCTAGTCATCCATTGTGGAATGATGTCGTAGGGTAACATAGGGATCCTCTACCCGCTAAGAAAAGGACTCATGAATATGCCATATCTTCTCTATACCATAGTCGATCACGACTATGATTTTAAGAAAGAGGTAATGTCATAATAATCAATATATAATTCTCCTAAATGATTTTCTCATGTTAAGCTGATCATTTAATATGGGAAAGTGCCAGGGGAGAAAAAGTTAGAACATTGGTTAAGCTAGCAGACCGGCCACAGTAGGGATCCAAAGGAGGGAAAATAGGGATCCAAAGGGGGGGCCATCTGCAAAAGAGCCATGTGCAACAATGGGCTAAAAAGACCCTAAGGTGTAGCCCATTAAGACTTCCAAAATTCAAAGGTTGTGTCCAAAGGTCAACCTTAATGGAATTGGATGCTTTGTGTGTGACAAAAAAAGTCTTTGAATATCCCTACATAGGAGGAGGCGAGCCGAGCAAGTGGGGATGAGAGAGAAGGCCAAACACACACACACAAGCTCCCTTTACACAAAGGGAATGAGGGACACATGTCAGCTCCCTAGGCCAGATGCCCACAAGGTGTACCCAATTCCTATTGAATGAACCTTGAAGTGGACCAATGAGAATTAGGCTAGAGTAAATTTAGCCTAATTAATTTTAAAACACTTAGTAAAAAGAACCAATGAAAATTAAGTCTCCTGTATGATTATTGGACAGCATGTGAAGGGGTCCAATAGGAATTGAGCAACCCAATGGGCTACTTAATTCCTATTGTTCAGAATGGGGAAAGGTCCAATGGGGATTTAATTCATTTAAATCAATTAAGTTTAATTGATTAAGCTCTCACAAAATGGGAAAGGGGAACACATGTCAGACGGCTATCACTTATGCTGCTTAATAGCCATTGGCTTGACTTGGGGAGGTCCAATGGGGAGCCTGCTAGAGAAAATAGCAAGAGGGCTCGCCCAAGAGAGAGAGGGGGCTGATTTTTGCAAGGCATTACCACACACACAATTACACAATCTCATGTGTGAAGAAAGAGAATACTATCTCTTCCCAAGCTTTAATGGAGAGCTCATCACCTACTCCAAGCTTGTGAGATAGAAGCCTACATCGACACACTCTTGGCTTGTGGATGCAAATCCAACCAAGAGCCAAGCTTCAATGCATGCTCATCTCCTCTATCAAGCTAATTACTAAGCTAAAGCTATGCTAATATGAGTGATTATGTGAGGAGATGTACATCTTTCTCGTAAGGTACTCCTTCTTCCTATCAATCTACTCTCATACCTTGCTAGCTCTCACCGTCTTCGAAGGTGTGTGAGGTCTTGGGGCTGAGAACGGGGATAATTAAAGTTGTGTTTGCTAAGTGTTTTGCTTAGTGCATGAATCTTTCATCTTCATTGCCCTAGCTAGTCTTGAAGGAACACAAAGAATTGTGTTGTGCAATGTCTCTCTTGATGGGAGAAACCATAATACAAAGTCTTTTGGAAGGAGGCAAATCCGGTCCTCAACTGTTGTCAATAGATTAATTTCTCTCTCTTTTGAAACTATTGTTGATGCTATCTAACTAGGTGTTATGCTTTTTGTTGCTCTCTCCACCCAAGCACTCTTGTAATTCTCATTAGGAATCTATTCTAATGAAATGCCCACTATGTTCATGCCCACCATTAAATGTTACAAAAAGCATTGGTAGTGCACCGTCACTCTCACTAGTATTGAAATCCCAATCATGCATATCTGAATACATCAAGTCTCTGGTAAAACTCTCTTCATTAGGCTCACAAGATGCATCAAAAAACAATTCTCTATCTTGTAGAGGCTCAAAATCAAGTAGAGGATCATCCAACATCCGCATAAGGTCACCATCAGCTGCATCTGAATAAACTTGCTGATGCATGAATCTAGATTGATTGGTATTCTTAACGTCTATATTTGAGAACCCTTCCGAAGATTCTTTCAATAAGCACATAAGATCTAGGTCCATTGCTTGAGAAGGTTCCTCCATCTTGCACATTTTAGGCTGATGTAAACTAAGATTTTCACATATGACATGTATACTAAATAGGGTTAATTTTATTTTCGAGTTAATCAATTCGTGTTTTTTTGCTAACAGGGGATGCTTTTTCGAGTTTATAGAAGCATGGATTTCACTCATATGTATGCTCTCTAAGGTGGCGTTGTGGTATGTTTTAAATAAGTACCGAGGGAAGGAGAGAGAAAAAGGATTAGACGGAGAGAGAAAAACATACTTGTGAAATAGAGATAGGATCTGGGTGTGAGAGTACCGACAACGAGAGAGAGAGAGAGAGAGAGAGAGAGAGAGAGTGGGAGATGAGGGGGAGAGAGGAAAGATAGGTTCAAAATGAAAAAAGACCGGCTCAAGTTTGGGCAAGAAGGTTCTCAAGCCGGCTCAAATTATTTCATTTAGTAACTTGGTATAGAATTGTTTATGTGTTGGTTTACTGTATACATTTTATAAATATCCCACATTTTAATTGAGATGAAAGTGGAGCTAAGTAAAAGTGGAGTTTTGTTGCCATGAGGATATACAAAAGCTATACTTAATTGCTTGCCAGTCGCTCTTAACATGGTCTGATTGTTGCACGAACCACGTGGCGACCACCCCCTCAAGCAACGTGCGGATTTCCAAAGCTCGACGGTCATCGTGCCACTGGTGATAACTTGCCACGTTATCAAAATGGTCAAGCCATGTGAGGATATCTTCTATAGGTAACCCAAAGAAAGGAAGAGGTTTGACGCCTGTGTCAGTTCGAGTGGTGTGTAGGGAGTTTGTTGCCATGAGATAATAGCATACAAGGAGAAAATACAATCCAAAAAACATTTAAGGTGCATTGTCCTATGCATATGTAGACACGGGACTTTTTTTCATCATAAAAGATTAGGCTCTAATACTTAGACAACAATGTGGTGCCTATAATGAAGATGGAGTGGCATTCTTGAAACACAGTAGTGCAAGGATGGGGATAATTAAGGGCATTAAAAGCATCCGTTAGAGAGATGAATCAAGTGGTCGTCGGTTCCATCTTCAAAAACCATTCTTGATGTCTCCCATTCAATTCTAGGAAGCCAGCATGGAAAGTTTGTGTTTTGTTGATTTTTTTGTTTTGTGGGGAGGGGGAGAGAGAGAGAGTATACAAGAAGAGAAGGATATTACTAATTAGTTCTAACGATACATTGAGATCCATTACAGTTTGCGTTACATCAAGACATCCTAATTAGATACATGATACATCCTATAATTAGTAGATATTGCTAGAGCCTAGAAGGGAGTGCAGAGGCAGCGCTTATGGTGCTTGGGAAAGAAAAACATGCACCAGCAATTGTTCTGTCCGCCCTTGCACGTTTCGCAGGTCCAGTGCAGCTTCAACTCCTCCTGCCCAAGCACATGTGCGGCCTCTCGTGTCGCCTCTGCTCCTGGCACCATCACCATCACCATCACGACGCACATACAGCTTGCCGCCATTATCACCAGCGCGAGCGTTAATACACCCTCACCTCTCATCATCGACTGCTGCTTCGGATAGATAAGAAAGGTGAATGCACATTCTTATAAGGTACCTTCCACACGCGACGGGGTAACTCCTAGAATTAGACAGACACGACCTTCATCCCACGCCGACTCTTCACTACTCGAGAAAAGTCGTTTTCCAAAAAAATCCGTCTAGTAATTTAAGATATGGGAGTGCTTCACCCCATTGAGTTGCCCAACTCTACCTACTCTAAATACTTTTCTGTAGCTTATCAAAGATTCAACTATAGAACCCAACCTTGAAGCCTATAAAAGAGGGTTATTGAAGAGGCAAATGCGCACATAGTACCGAAAGATGACAGTAGCCCCATCCAAGAAAACCATATAGACGATCATTAAATGGCCAAAAACAATGTCAAAAGCTCTAAGCAACCTCCGTTAGCCTCATTAATTGCCTCTGCTGACATTACCCCAACGCAAGAAAACCCTAAGCAGGTCAAATAGCAAAAAATAGTGTCGGTACCCTCAACACCAAGAAGGGCCCAATCATTCATGGTTGCCCCATGTGGTGCTTGTACAGAGTGTGCAAGAGAGCGAAGGAGAAGAGAATTGGGGAAGGGGATGATACACAGGGACAGGGAGTTGGGTTAGTGGAGAGGAAGGTAAGGGTGGTTTCCCACGGCCACCTGGTTTACATCCCAACAGCCCCCCACTTCAAGGTCATGGTGCCAAATAGTGGTATAAGTATAGTTAGTCTATACAAAGTTGATATAAAGCCTTGACAAGCTCGATGCGCTTGCCAGCCAATGCATCTTGTATGACACGGTATCTGACCTCTATGTGTTTCGACTTTGAGTGAAACAACGGATTCTTTTCCAAAGCAATGGCACTCTGACTATCACAATGCAATATTGGAACCTCGTGAATACCCAAGTCTCCCACTAGACGAGCTAACCATAATATGGCTTCCTTGCTTGCGTCATAGACAACAACATATTCTGCCTCAGTGGTACATGAAGACGTGCAGCTTTGGAGACACGATCTCCAAGAGATAGCTGCTCCTACAAACATGAACACATAGCCAGATTTGGATCTTCTACGATCCACGCAACCCGCATAATCCGCATATGTGTAACATACCATAGATGGATCACTATTTCCGAAGCGTAAACGCTTGCTAGCTGTACTCTTCAAGTATTTGAGGATTTTCTTCACCGCTTTTCAATTCTTCTTGCCAGGGTTTGCCATGTACCTACTAACCATCCCCACTGCATGTGCAATGTCTGGTCTTGTGGCTACCATAGCGTACATCAAACTTCCAACTACTGAAGAATATAGGACTTTCGCCATTTCCTCTTTCTTAGTAGTTGTCTTGGGATAATTTTCCTTGCTCGGGATCTTCTATTGTATACTTCTTCTTGTATACCCACTTGCAAAGTAGAGCATTTTTTCCTTTTGGTAATTCAACCAAATACTATGTCTCATTAGCCACAATCGAACTATATTCTAATTGCATAGCTTGCTCCCAATTAACGCTATCATCCATTTGTATAGCTTCTTTGTAGCAAGTTGGCTCTCCACTGTCAGTGACCAAAATGTGGTGCATACCTGGGTCAAACCACCCGGGCGCACGAGATACTCTTACAGAACGTCTCAGTGCCTGACTATTGGGGACTATGCTCTCTCCCAATAAATAGTAGTATCTTGCACTTGACGATTAGGTGCAACACTACTGAAGTGAGTTGGTTCGGAGGCTACATCCTCAAAACGAACCCGTTTGTACTCAACTTCTGTAATGGTCTTCTTGTGCATTTTTTATTCATTAAAAATCATGTGTGAGCTACAAATGACTGTTGGATTCTGGGCGCTAGAGATGATAGCCCATCTCTCCATTTGCACCATAGCCGGTAAAAATGCATTTGTGTGACCTGGGATCTAACTTGTGACAAAGTTCTTTGGGCACATGTGCATATGTCTTACATCCAAATACATATAAATGCTCATGGCTTGGCATTTTCCCAGTCCATAATTCCTGTGGAATTTTGAAATTCAAAGGAGAATTAGGTGACCTGTTGATGATGTGCACTACTGTTAGAACAGCTTCCCTCCCAAACTCTGGAGTAAGCTTCGCCATAAACATCATAAAGATAACTCGCTCTTGAATTGTGCAATTCATTCTTTCAGCTATCCCATTTTGTGTAGGTGTGTATGGAGCAGTAAACTACCAACGAATGCCTCTTTGATTGCAAAAGTCCTTAACTTCATGGAGACGTATTCTCCACTATTGTTCGTGCGAATAGCTTTGAGATTTTTTCCTAATTGGTTCTCAACCATGGTGAGGAATTTTTGGAATGTAGAAAAGACCTCTTCCTTACGCTGTCAGGGTATATGTGTTTGAAACATGAGCCGGGCAGCAGGCATCGGGTCTCTGGCTGTGGGATGTGTGAAACAGGGAGATCAACAGACACTAAAAGCTATGGCAGTCACCCTAATCATCAATTAATTCAGTAAATCTTTAGGTATAGCTTAACCAATAGCCAAGGTGGGTTGTTAGCATCACACTCACTCGGATTACTTGAAAACTAGGAGTTTAAGCTCCCTTTATAATTACTCGGGTCATTAACGACACCAAGATTTACCAAGACGAGTGTTCAAGTTTAAATTGATGACGATGATGCATTCATAGCTGCTCTCTTTTACTCCTTTAATTTCTTTTAAGGGGTCTATCAAGCTTACTGATAGCTTTAGTTGTGAAATAATTAGATACTCACTGCTCATCAATAGACAAAAATTCTTATGTGTCAAATTTCTGGAATTGATTGCTCTCTTTCACTTTACGTCCTTGGTTAGGTAAAAAACAAGGTTCAAGAACCTTGCTCCGAGCGAATTCCCTTCCACTTGCTTTGACTGAGCTTCTTACTTCTCCTGCCTCCTTCTTGCTTATGCCCTCATGCCTTCCTCTTGTATCCTCTTTCCGTGCCTTGATAGAGAGAGCCCTTTGCTTTGCTTCACCTCCCCTTTTTCTCCCTCTTTGCCTGTCCTTACTCATCGAGGACAAGAAGAGCGAGCAGGAGATCCTTCAACCCTTTGAATACCCTCACAATACTCCCTTCTTCCTATTGTTGAGATGTAGAGAGAAAGAGAGAGAGACGAGACAAGAGACACACCATATACGCTCCCAAAGACTGATTCATATTGAGGACAAGATACAAATATATAGGTGATACCAAGTTGAGTAGAGTGAGCCATATATAGCTCCAACACCCCCACTCAAACAAAGGTCTCTAGCTTTGGATGAAAAAACCCTTGGGGATTTCAAGGGAAAAACCCAAGCCCCTATACAATGTGAAAATATGAACCAGCGATGATGATGTGAAAGTGAATTGTGCATCTATGTACAAATATTTAAGTGACTTAGAGATCACAATGTGCAAATGTGGAGTGTGCATAGTGCATGGTACCTAAAAGATTACAATGTCATATGTACAAAGCTATTACAATAGCAAAGAAGCTAATCTAGAAAAAGTGAGGTCGAAGCAACTCCAAGCTCCGAGCGCAAGAGGATGAAACGTGACTCGTTGAGGCCTTTGGTCAAAATGTCTGCAATAATTTGGTCACTTGGACAGTGTTCAACCATAATGGTTCCTTTGCGTACTTCATACCTGACATAATGATAATGGACAGCATTGTGCTTTGACTTATTATGTTGAACATAGTCTTTTGCAAGACTAATAGCACTTTGGTTATCACACCGCAAGGGTGTGCTAGAAAGAGGAGAGTGACCAATATCAACCAGCATTTGTCGAAGCCAAATCAACTCACGAGCTGCAAGTGATGCTGCAACATATTCTGACTCAGTCGTAGAAACTGCAACACAACGTTGTTTCTTGCTAGTCCAAGAAACAAGACAACCATTTATAAAGAAGCAATTTCCACTAGTAGATCGCATAGATAAATGTGAGCTTGCCCAGTCTGCATCTGTGTAACCCAAAAGAGAAAGAGATTGCATAGAATCCGATGTGAGTTGTCGTCGATAGACTAAACCAAAATCTGTAGTGCCTTTCAAGTATTTCAACACACGCTTTGCAGCAAACCAATGCTTAAGAGAAGGACATGCAAGATGTTGTCCAAGATAATTAGCAGAAAACAGAATATCATGACGAGTGTTCATGCCAACAAACTGAAGACATCCAATCAAGTTAGCATAAGGTTGATTTGTGACAAGTTGACCGCCATTGTCAGAAGTGTTCTTCGTAGAGCTTGCAAGACAAGGTGTGTTGGCTGAATGTGCAGATTTCATACCAAATTTTTGAATAGTATCTGTAATAAACTTTGACTGTCGAAGGAAAAAAATACCTTTTGTACGGTTCCGTTGGATTTGAATGCCAAGACACGAGTGAATCTCTCCAAGATCCACCATATCAAATGCAGAAGACAATAAATTTTTCACTTGCTGAAGAAATCCCAAATCATTGGAAACAAGGATGGTATCATCCACATAAAGAGCAAGAATCACAAAACTGCTACATTGGCGTTTTATGTATAAGTTGGGGTCTGACGAGCAAGAGATGAATCCTTTAGAGGTGAGAAAAAGATCAAATTTTGTATACCAGGCTCGCGAAGCTTGTTTGAGACCATATAGTGCCTTATGGAGTTGAGCAACAAGGTCTTCTTTACCTGGAATAACAAACCCTTCTGGTTGTTCCATATAAATTTCCTCTTCCAAGTCACCATAAAGAAAAGCAGTTCGCACATCCATTTCATGAGCTTCTAAATCAAATTGAACAGCAAATGCCAATAAAACTCGAACACTTGTAATGCGAACAACTGGTGAAAAAGTCTCTTGATAATCAACACCAGCTACTTGGGAATAACCTTTTGCAACTAAACGCGCCTTGAACTTGTCAAAAGATCCATCTTCTTTTACTTTTGTCTTATACACCCACTTACATTTAATAGCTGTACGACCAGGAGGTAATTCAGTTAGTATCCATGTACCTTTAGAGATAAGAGAATCGTACTCTGCTTCCATAGCCTCTTGCCATTGATCCTTTTGTGGTGAAGAGATAGCTTCATCATAAGTAATGGGATCTTCGAAAGTAGAAAAAGCATTATCAGCAATATCATCATCATAAACATGACATGAGCCATGTTCAAAATCAATAGGCAGATCAACAAAAATATCAATATCATCATTGGCGACATTCGGAATGGATGGTTGTGAAGAGGAAAGTTGCTCTATAGGAAGAGTTTCATCTTCTGAAAGAAATGGAAAAGCTTGAAGCAATGATTTAGTATCATCAGAATCATCCATGGACCATGAGCCTCCCATAAGCTGCTCGTTAAAAGTAGCATCACGATTCACAATTACTTTCTTGGAGGAAGGGTCATAGAATTTGTAGCCTTTGGAAGTGTCAGAATATCCAATAAAAATAACTTTAAGACCAGGAGCATCAAGATTTGTTCGTGTTTCTTTGGGAACATGAATATAAGCAATACATCCAAAGGTTCGAAAATGAGATACAGAAGGAATGTCACCTGTCCATGCTGTGATGGGTATCTTACCAGAGGGTACAGTAGTAGGAAGATGATTCTGAATAAATACTGCTGTCAAAGTAGCTTCAGCCCAAAGAACACGAGATAAGCCAGAATGAATCTGCATACATCTTACAGCATTGAGAATAGTGCGATTCTTTCGTTCAGCAACACCGTTCTGTTGAGGCGAATATGGAATAGTGTGTTCATGATGAATTCCACTGTCAGCACAGTAACTCACAAACTCTCGAGAAACATATTCGCCTCCATTGTCACTACGAAGCTTCTTAAGGCGACAACCAGTTTGAAGTTTCGCAGCCTTGTGGAATTGTTTGAAAACAGATAAGGCTTCAGATTTTTGTCTAAGTAGAAATACAGTCGTATACCTTGAGAAATCATCAATGAAAGTAATGAAGTAGCGATATTGTGATCTCGAAGAAGGTAGAGGTCCACATATATCAGTATGAACAAGATCCAATTTGTCATGAGAATGAGTTGTATTTGAAAGAGGAAAGGGTTTGCGATTGTGTTTCCCAAGAGCACAAAATTCACAAATTCCCATATGAGGATGGGCTTTAAGATCCATGCCATGAACAAGATCATGACGTTGAAGATCAAGGAGTTTTGAGAAATCAGCATGAACAAAACGGTGATGCCATACTTTGCAATCATGATCACGTTGAAGATCTGGTACATGTAATACTCCTCGCAAAATTCGAGTGGAAGAAGATAAAGTACCAAGATATAAGTCTCCAATACCCTTTACTTGACAAGTAGTATCATCAGCAAGATAAACAACACGTTGAACTGGCAGTGGATGATAGTTATGGAGCCACTTAGACTGATATGTCATATTTCCTGTAGCACCAGAATTGACAATAAAAAGTGATCCATCGCGTACATGAAGTATTCTATGTGGAGCAACTGAACATAGGACGCAGCTTGTTTCTGGTACAAAGTTTGTTTCGATGTTCAATAGCATTTGCTCTATTTCGATCTGTGTCGAATCGACGCTTATAGACATATGAGAGGGATGATCAGATCGTCCAAAATATTCACAAGAAGAAGAAGAAGAGTCTCTAGATAAACGTGGTTATTTTGTGGTAATATGTGTTCTTATCATATTGACGTGCCTACACAATCATCTTCAGTATGGGCCATTTATGTTGCAGTAAGAACATTGCTTATTAGGAAATTGAGACGAGAGAAAATATTACCGCGCGGGCCACCTCTGCGGGTTTCCTCGTTGAAATGGACGCCTTCGAGCATAAAAATCCCGTTCCATTGTTGTGGACTCAGTCTCCTCGTGTGAAATCATAGCTGTATCATGACTAGCATTACGACGTTTTGACGTTGAGAGTATTCAATTAAAGACATGCAGGCTTGATCGAAATCAAGACCATCTTTTATTAGAGAGAATAGTAACAATGTTTATCATAAGAAGAGTCCTTCACCATATCAAGGAGAAGTGTAATCAGTTGCTTTGTGGAACAGGATCACCCGGCAGCAGCAAGTTGTTTAATAATAGATTTGAAAGATTCAATATGTCCCGTCATGGCAGTACCAACTTCATATTGTAACTTGTTAAGCAACCCTCTCAAATAAAGTATTTCTGTGACAGATTTCTTCTGAAAGTTTGCAATAAGGTACTTCCATACGTCGTGGGAAGTAGGCAGTTCGTACATATCAAGCAAAAGGGAATCAGTAAGAGCAGAAAGAATATACCGACGAGCTGCTTTATCACGTCGTTGCCAATCCGTATAGGCAACATTCCAATCTTCAAATATAGGTCCTTCAGTGATAAGCACGTTTATCATTATCCGTATCAACAGCTGAGGCGGACAAACACGATTTCCAAGAACAACATCGAGAGTTCATCGCCTTCAAGAATTAACAACATCTTTGCTTTCCAGCCTAGAAAACCTTGACCTTGGAAAGGAGGAACAGAACGCTGGCCAGAAGGAAAGCCGTTGACGAGAATATTCATAGCCATATCTTGTTGCGAGAAGACGTATAAGATAAGATCGCAGAATTTGCACACCATATATGGTGAAGGCCGCAATTGAGAATGAGAGATATGAGGACTGCGTTCTGTCAACGATAAACGTAAGAAGGACGCTCAAGGAACTTCCAAAGATGTGAGAGACGTCACCCAAAAAAGGCAGGATAAAGGAGACGTTAATAATAAAAGAGTCCTCAAAATAGAGTGGCGTGAGACGCAAGATTGACGGCCACAATATGAATAGCAAAAATCTAAATCTTCTCGAAAAAGTTAACGCCAAAATAAGAAAAACGATCGCGGGAGCTTCACGAAGAAGTAGGACGAAGAAAGCTGCGTCAAGCTCAATTGCAGTAAAAACAGCATAACTTTCTGCTGCGAACTCCGATTGACGCAAACCTAGAACTCAAATCGAAGAGCTCGAGGAGACGAACAAGTTTTGGATGAAAAGTGCCATTGCGCTATGCTCCATCGCGCTTTTCCCACTTCTCCAAATTCTGAGCAGAACAGCAAGAAAAATTGAGATGAAGTTCAGGGTGTCATCAACAAGAAAACGTAATCAACGATTAGATTGATTAGAAATAAACGTCACACAAAACACTAATCATATTCTTCTTAACACAAAACAACCACAATTAACAAGAATCAATGCTCAAAAATAAAATTTGTAGCAATTTTTGAATCTTACATGCAAATCGCATACACATACTGTTTTGTCACCATGAGTTGAATCGGCGCATGATCGTTACTGCTCTGATACCATGTTGAGATGTAGAGAGAAAGAGAGAGAGACGAGACAAGAGACACACCATATACGCTCCCAAAGACTGATTCATATTGAGGACAAGATACAAATATATAGGTGAGACCAAGTTGAGTAGAGTGAGCCATATATATAGCTCCAACACCTATTACCCCTGCATGCTCCTTTTGTTTCCTCTTCTCAAGGGCGGAGAGAGAGAGAGAGAGAGAGAGAGAGAGAGAGAGAGAGAGAGAGAGAGAGAGAGAGAGAGAGAGAGAGATCCCTTCTATGCTTTTGATCTCCCCCAAGCTCCACTCCTCCCTCCTCAATGCTTCTTGCCCATTGTTCCGCCTCCCCTTGCTCGTAACCCTCATGTTCTCTTCTCCAAACTTCATATGTAACTCGTTGATAACTCTTAAAATAGCCGCCATTATTCTTATACAACAATGGTGCCATCGGTGATGTGGCATGGGAGTTGGGTCTATGATGTGGTGAAAGGGCGGTGGTGATGTGTGTGCTAGTCTCCACCCAACCGTGCTATCTTTTAGCCTCCTCCCATCTAGCGTACACACTATCCGGCCGTGCCGATGGCCTTGCCTGTAGGACCCATGTCCTTACATTACCCCCCCTTGGATAATTGTTTTGTCCTAAAAAATGAATGTAGGAAAACGTTTCTTAAGTGCGGAGACATTCTCCCATGTAGAACCTTCTTCAGGTCTATCTAGCCATTTTACCAACACCTCTCGTCTGACATGATGTCTGGTGCGAAGCTCATGAGAATTCAAAATCTTTTCGGGCTCATGTGGGATGCTTGGCAGTTCAATAAGGTCAACTAACACACTTTTGTCAATGAAATTATCATTCTGTCCTAGCTGTTATTGTAAATGGCTAACATGAAAAACAGGATGAACTCGGTGGTCTGGAAGAGCTAACTTATAGGCCACTTGACCTATACGTTTGATATTTTGTCAATGAAATTATCATTCTGTCGTAGCTGTTATTGTAAATGGCTAACATGAAAAACAAGATGAACTCGGTGGTCTAGAAGAGCTAACTTATAGGCCACTTGACCTATACGTTTGAGAATGGTAAATGGTCCACAATAGCGTGGTGAAAGCTCAGCAACTTTTTCCATCTTCACACTTTCTGAATGCTCCAAAACTTTGAGGAAAACCTTGTCTCCTTCTTCGAAACCTTGCCTGCTTAACATTCTGTCGAGCAACTCGAAGCATGTCAAAATGGTCTTGGAGAGAATCCTTTGCTTGTTGTATCTTCTCCTTAGCCAACCCCACCATAACAGGTGATCTAGGTTGAAATCTATACAAAAGCATAAATGGACTAAACTCTTTAGTCACATGCTTTGAACTATTATAAGAAAATTCCAATATAGGTAAGTAGTCTTCCCAATTGGTTTGCTTCTTGCTAATGTACGCTCGTAGGATATCCTCTAGCACATGATTAACTCTTTCTGTTTGACCATCCGTTTTTGGATGATCAGCAGTACTTAGATTAAGTTTAGTTTCCAAATTTTGGAACACAGCTCTCCAGAAGTGATTATTGAACTTTCAATCTCTGTCACTAATGATACTAGCTAGATGACCGTAGAGTTTATATATATTCTCTACAAATAGCCGTGCTAGTTCGATGTCTTAACCGTGGTCTTAGTGGGAATGAATCGACCCATCTTGGTAAGGCGGTCCAAATGTACCCATATGGCATCATGGCCATGATTTGTAGTAGGTAGTATTACTACAAAATCCATAGAGATACTCTCCCACTTACCTTGTGGAATCTCTAAAGGATGTAAAAGGCCACGTACCTTGAGGCACTCTGCCTTATTAACTTGGAAATTTAGTACGTACTCTTGAACATCATGATGTAAGCCCGACCTATAAAATTGTCGTCGAACTAAGGTATACATCTTCAGAATACCTGGATGACCAGCACTTGTACTATCGTGACACTCAAATAAGATCTGGCACCTAGTGTGTGAGTCCTTTGGCACACATACTCTACATTTGTGGAGTAAGTAGCCATCATCAATGGAAAAATTCTTCCATCGCTTAAGCTCTTCCTGAGTAGGGGTGCAGCTCTATGTGTTGGAGTTTTTATTTGCAAGTGCAGAGACATGTTGATCTGGTTGTTCAAAAACATGTGAGTGTGAGGGATCCCTTTTCAAAACTACACTCCACACTTTAGTGTATGATTGATCTTGTGCACACTTGCCACATAATGACTCTAAAAATCCACTGTTTATTTCCGTGAAAGCAAGTGAATTAATTTGAGCCATCCGACTTAGTGCATCCGCTACTGCATTATATCGCCATTTGCGATATCGTAGCTTACAATCATAATCTTGAAGGATTTCGACCCATGTATCTTTATTGTCCTTCAATTTCGTTTGAGTAGTAAACCATTTGACAAAAACTACTTCAAACTCGGTACCATGTAAACTCGGTACCATGTAAACAGAGTCGCCACTTTCGTAAAGCATGAATTATGGTATAGAGCTCTCTCTCATAGACATAATAATTCTGTTGAGCTCTATCTAACTTTTTAATTTCAAAGGCTATAGGTCTTCCCTCCTCGAGAAGTACCGCACCAATTGCTTTATCACTAGCATCAGTCTCTACCACAAACGTCTTAAGTGGGTCGACGATTGCTAGCTAGATGGGAGCAGTGGCTATAGCTACCTTGAGCTCTTTGAAACTGCGTTTTTGGGCTTCTTCCAAAGAAAAGGTCTTACCTTTTGTTTTATGTTGATCCATCATAGGAACAATAATTTTGGCATAATCACGGATATACTATCGATAAAATCCGACCATGCCTAAAAATATTTGAAGCTCCTCAACCGTGTTGGGATGTGGCCATTGAAGAATGGCATAGACCTTGTCAGTGTCCATTTTAAGGCCAAAATAAGAGATCACATGACCGATGTAATGTACCTCTGTTTTAAAGAAATCGCACTTGCTTTGCTTTGCATACAACACGTTAGCTCATAATTGTATGAACACTAATCATAAGTATTCTATGTGTTCATCTTCAGTCTTATTGTAAATGAGAATTTCATCAAGGAAAACCACAATAAATTTTTCAAGACAGGGACGTAAGTTACTATCCATGAGTGTCATAAATGTAGCTGGAGCATTGGTTAGGCCAAAAGGAATAACCAAAAAGACATCTATGCCATGCTGCACATCACATGTGGGGGGAAAACATGGTGGTAAATCACTTGAGAACACATCACTATACTCCATGAGTAAGTGAGTTAGCTTTTGCCATGCAAAAGGAGAAAGTAAACTAGAGTTATGTTGGGATGGAGAATCTTGTAATTCGTGTAATGTTTGTTTTACAATAGTTTCACGTTGCTTTATAGAATTAAAATTGAGAACACTTTGCTTGTTAGATCTATTAACACTTTGCATACCATTAGTATTCATTGCACTTTGCATACCATTACTATAATTCACAGCACTTTGCTCTTGATAATTCAGAAGACTTGGAGACAAGCAGTAACACAAAAAGACTTGATCTATTAAATCTACTTGTGCAAAATAGAAAGCTCGGCTGTACACATAACAGGTGCAGATGGTATATTTTTCTCACCAAGCAAAAGCAAATGTTTACCATTGGCCATAAAGGATAGGAGTTGTGTTCATAACTAGTGTGCAATGTGTTTCCTAAACCATGTAGCCACGCCCATCCTAAAACTACATCAGCACGGTCTATGTTCATAACTTGGAAGTCAAGGGTCATCGTATGATTTTGAACAATAATCTCAACCCCTTGAACTACTGTATCCCATACTTCTTTATTATTCCCAGACATATGCTCGACCACATACTTGTGAGAGCAAGGAGTGTGTGTAAGCTTTAATTTCTTGACTAGCTTATAGTTCAAGGAGTTATGAGTTGCACCATCATCCACTAAAATACAAACAGGTTGTCCGTTAATAGTGCCATGCATGCGAATCAAATCATGGGGGCCAAAGGTGGGCTGGCACATTGAAGCAGGCACACAGCACTTGTGCTTTTGTTCCATATGAAGAACCTCTACAGCACAATATTTAGGAGATGAATCTAATGTGAGGTGTTGCACCGTGTACATGGCCTTTTCTTTTCCTTGCAAAAGAGGAGAACCTTTCTTGTTATGTTGGTCCAAAAGACACCTAAAACACAAATTGTGTTTCTTTGCACGATCAAAATCAGCAGTGCTGAGAGACCCGCCTGGAGTATCTCGTGAGTGCTTAGGCTTCTTAGCCTCTTGTGGGCATGGAGAGGTAGATTGTCTGTTATTCCTTGTGGAACGTGTGGGAGATCTACCTCTCCATTGGCTCTTAGCCACATTGATCTTAGCAAAAGTATTCTTAGAGTAGGGAACATTTCCTTTCCTCTCTTGGTCATCATCATATCTTTGGGCATGACTGATGGCTTATTCCAAAGTTTTTGGATGTTGGGTCTTGACATGAAGACGATATTCTTTGTCAAAACACCTATTAAAACCCCGTATCTTCTGGAATTCATCTAGACCTTCTAGTTTTAATATGATTGCTTGATACTTTGAAAGGTACTGTGTGAGAGAGAGGCCAGATTTGCGGCATGCATCCCATCCTAACTAATGCTTATCTTCTTCATTGGAGTCCAAAAACTCTTTGGTGAAAGAAGCTTGAAACCCAGCCCAAGATGGAGGACGTGAATCTATTGGAAATGTCATCCACCACTTATAGGCCTTTCCTTTAAGAGATAGACTTGTTTCCTCAGCCGTCTTTATATCCGAGGTGTGTCTCAATCTATGAATATCACTCCATTTGTGTAAGAACATATTGACCACATCCTTATTGCGATCACGCTCTTCCCCGTAAAACTGATGAATTGTGATATTCTTAAGTAATGCATTGCTATCTTGTGCATCTTCTGCAACATTTGTCTCTTGGACTCCTTGAGTCCTACGAGCTTGGTTCCCTTGAACCGTGGCACTTGTGGCTTCTTGAGTCACAAGTGAATTTTTAAATTTCACAAGTAACTCCTTTAGATTGGTAACATTTGCATTAAGTGCAGAGAGGTTGCTTTCAAGTACGCTTTGGCGATGTTCTAAAGTCTTGAAAGAAGCCATATTTACAAGCCTATGATCGCCTAGATCATCATTATCATGCGTATTAGTGTTAGCAGCACCAGTGGTGCCCTGATTTTGATCTGCATGCTCAAAATCAAAAGTGTGTGTAGGTGGGATATCCGCACTGGCCATGGTAAACACACACTCATGTAAAGAGACAGAAAAAACTTAACTTGTACCTTGTAAAATTGAAGTCTTTGTGTTTTGTATGCTCCGCAACTTGCGTTGCATGCGAACCTCACCTTGTGGGAATTGTAGTGCTTCACGGGTCGTTCGTCATAAGAACACCTTTGTTACCTCTTCACAAAAACTTGTTGTTTTTGTAAAGACTTTTGCTAACTTTGAAGCTACCTCCGTGAGGAAAAAAGTATTTTTGGAGGAAAACTTGTCTTCCTCCAAGAAGTGAAAAGAAAGTGTGAAGCTACTTTCTTGAATTTTTCCTTCTAGTTTTCCTTTCAACACAAGTATGCTATCTTTCCTTGTTATACACAACAAGGTTCAATAGCTTGATGACAAAGTGTTTGCCTCTTACCATTATAAGGTCGGTTCAACCCTCCTTCATGCAAGGATTAAGCGGGCCTTCCTACGTGCACAACCAACGGCGTGAACGAAAGCCTTCGGAGCCTCAATGTTGTCGAGTTTGCCTTGGTCGCCCGTTGTGGAGGGCGTAGGTGGGGTGCTCACTGTCGTTGTCTGTCCGTGCACTTTCCACAAGAAAATGTGTCTATCTTTTTTTGCTGCACACCGGAGACGTCGCTGTATGTGGAACGTGGGAGAGAAGCAGCGCGTCGCACACACATGCAACCCGTTTTTTGCCTCTTCTCAAAAAAATCTCGGATACCAGTGAAAGAGCGGTGGTAATGTGTGTGCTAGTCTCCACCCAACCGTGCTATCTTATAGCCTCTCCCTATCGTACACACTGTTCGACCGTGCAGGTGGCCTTGCCCATAGGAACCATGTTCTTACACGTGGCAATCGACGGGTCTCAGGAGCACAAAAACTGCCACTTGTGGTCTTGAAATTGAGCGCGCTGACAAGCTCGATGATTTTCTCCTCTTGGTCGTGCTCAATTGAGCTCTCCCTTGCCCAACACAAGCCCATCTGCCCTTCTCTACGCTACCCATTGCTCTCTTTCACGCATTCCCCCTTGTTTTCCCATTATAAAGGCCCTTTAATATCCTTTACAAGCAGGCGGCCACCCTCTGGGCAACCATACTCTCAGTGTCTCTTGGTGGCCAATCAACCACCCGCCAATCGGCAACACACTCGGCATTTCTCATCAACCAAGTCATCACCAACATCACCTTCCCCTAACATGTTGCACGTTCCCCACAATAGAGTCAGTCTATTTAATCAAAAGCTCATTAAAACCTCAAATGCTTTTATAATGGCACCACATTTGCCGTATACGTCAACCAAGAATTGGTTATCATCACATCCGTTTTTCAGCAGCCCTTGACTCACATTATCGTCATGATTTTTTATCGCCCATCTCAATTCTTGGATATTGTCACATGCCCTCAAGATTCAAGTATAGGTGATTTCATTTGACGTAAGGCCTTCCATCACATTCGGTTAGAGTGTCAGACTAACCAGGCACTGCCAATCACGACTACCGCCGGCCAAGCATGCATGAGATGGCATTGGACATGAGACTCCTCAAGCTTTATTGCTCCCGCATTCCAAAACCGGGATGCAGCTCAAAAATTCCCAGATGGCTCCTCGATTGAGCCGACAAGACTAGTACAGAACTGGCCCCGAGTGAAATTTAATTTGACGATATCTTGGTAATCGTAACTTTGATTGATGATCTGAAAAAATGGATGTGCTCCACAAAGTGAACACTGCATTCACTTCATCTCAAACCCTTCATTAGCATCTACCCAATCCGGTATGGATTTGCAAACATCTCAACTTCAAACTGCCATAACTTCTTCACCCTAGCTCCAACCGACGAGCCATTAAGACAGGCCGCTAGAGCGCTTCAAGCACTGTAGTTGTAGATCATAAACCTTCATATGTGCTAACTTTGAGCATACTCCTTTTTAGCCTCATTAAGGAATCTGTTGGACCTTTAAAGTCGCATCTGGCATACATTAATCATTAAACTTGGCCTGTTACACTACAAGAGGCTATTCATATTAGCGACGCTCACACAGCGACGCTCAAAAAAAAAATTCCCGGCGTCGCTATGCGCGTCGCTATGAGCGTCACAAATTTACAAGTAAATTTGCAACGCTCATAGAGACGCTCATAGCGACGCCGACTGGGCTAAAAAAATAACAGAGAGCGCCCAAAAACTCAGATCTCAGATCTGAGTTTTTCGGCGCCCTCAAGCAAGGAGCAGGTAACGCTCTCCCTCTCTCTCTCTCTCTCTCTCTCTCTCTCTTTCTTCTCCACACACACACACACACACACACACACACACGAGGAGAGGAAGGAGAGCCAGTATGCTCCTTCCTCTCTCACTCTCATGTTCCCTTTCCCCTCTTTCTCTCTCCCTCTTCTTCTCTCTCTCACACACACACACACACACATAGTGTTTTTGAGAGAGAGAGAGAGAGAGAGAGAGAGAGAGAGAGAGAGAGAGAGAGAGAGAGAGTACAAACATAAACAAAACGCACACACACATACATAAACAAGAATGCACCACACATTGGAGAGGAAAAGAGAGAGAGAGCATACATAAACAAAAAACGCACACATTGAGAGAGGAAAGAGAGAGAGAACATGCATAAACAAAAAACGCACACATTGAGAGAGGAAAAGAGAGTAAAACATGCATAAACAAAAAAATGCACACACATTGAGAGAGAAAGAGAGAGAAACTAATTTAACATCGTAGGAAACTAATTAAAATTAAAAGACCTAAAGATCTAGCGACGAGGAGTGAACTCAAGACCTATTATTCAAGAGGGAAATGGCATAACCAATCTTCATACTTGGCATGGGTGATAGAAAGGTTATACCATTTATCTCTTTTTATTGGCACACACATCCACCAACGCACCACACAAGAAGAAGAGAGTTATAACGTCGTAGGAACTATCCTAAAAGACGTTAAAGATTAGGTTAGATGTAGAGTGTTAAATTAGATTTAGGTTTATTTAAGTTAAATTAGATTAGATTTAGGTTTATTTTTAATTAGATTTACGTTTATTTACGCTAGATTTAGATTTACGTTATATTGTATTAGATTTAGGTCTCCATAGACTGCGATGCCTGCATGAAGCAGGTGAAGAAAGCCCTCAATGGAATATAGGGTATTGCTGCCTTCACTCATGGTGGGCTCCGTCGATCCAAAAGTACTGGTGAAATTTCTTCAGAAGATAGAGAAGAAGGTGGATCTTCAGGGCGGCAAGAGTCACAAGACCATATTAGGTAAAGTGGGAAAATCCCAATTCCCAGGTTGGACAACTTTCAATATATCATGTATAAAATATAGAGATTTTGTCAAAAATTTGAGTTTTCTTAAGGTCTCATTCCACTTTATGCACATACAATACACAATGAAAACAACTAAAATATCATGGTTTCAATCAATTGGATTATTAGGAGAGGAGTATATTGCATCCATTATCGTTGTCTATGTTCTAATGTCCTACCTACAACTTATCTCAACATGGAGAGCTTGGTTTCTAGGTCCACCACTTGTCCAAGTTAATGTAAAAGTGACTCAAGGTTCACAACTTGTGAAAGCAAGGATCCATTGAGGAATACAATCCACTTGGCTATTTTTCCTTAATTTATTGCATGTGACATTTAAGCAAGGTCCACTTCTAATCTATAACTTCTTAATTTGAGGCATGGGGCATACATAAAATATGTAGCATATGCTCTATTGCCTCATAGGAAGGTTGGTTTCAAGGTGCACTTATCCATGCTAGCCTATCTTGGAGAAATGATGGAGCTTGCTTCTCTCCTTGTTTCAATGGAGACTAGCTTGGGCAAGTGGTGGACCTTTGCTTCTCTCTATGTTTCAATAGAGTTAGCTTGGACAAGTGGTGATCTTGGAACAAACCCCCATGTAAAACATATCATGGGTATTCCAAGTGATTAGAAAGATTACCATTTAAGATATAACCTTATAGGTTGGACAACTAGATCTTGGCTTGGAGAAATGGTGGACCTTTGATTCTCTCCATGTTTCAATGGAGTCTATCTTGGGAGAAATGGTGGAGCTTGCTTCTGTCCATGTTTCAATGGAGCCTAGCTTGAACAGTTGGTGGACCTTTGCTTCTCTCTATGTTTCAATAGAGTTAGCTTAGACACGTGGTGGATCTTCAAAATAAACCAACTACTATCAATGTTGCCTAGCTTGGACAAGTGGTGGAGTGTTTCTCTACTCCATGTTTCAATGGATCTTAGCTTGGACAAGTGTTGGACCTTAAAACAAAAACCCCATGTACAACATAGAATGGATTTTCTAGATTTCAATGGAGTCTAGCTTTAACAAATGGTGGAGCTTGTCTTCATCCATGTTTCAATGAAACTAGCTTGGACAAGTGGTGGACCTTGTAACAAACCCTCCCATGTACAACATATCATTGGTTTTCTAAGTGATGGGAAGGAATACCATTCAAGATATAAACTTATAGCTTGGATAAGTAGTTGACTTTAAAACCAAATTCATCATAATACAATGAAATACAGGTCAGCCAATTCCTAAATCTTGAGACCAAACCTCCCATGCTATTAGAGATAATATATTGGATAAGTGGTGGACCTTCTATTATTTCCCATGCCTAGTTTAGACAACCAGTACACTTCGCAGCTATAAAGGTTGGACGAGTTGTGGAGCCTTGTTTCTATCCATGTTTTAATGGATCCTAGCTTGGACAAGTGGTGGACCTTGGAAAAAAGCTTCCATGTACAACATATATGAGGTTTTCCATGTTTTAATGGAACCTATCTTGGACAAATGGTGAAGCTTTCTTCTCTCCATGTTGATTTTGGAACTACCTTAGACAAGTGGTGGAGCTTTTCTTTTCTACTCTTCATAATACAATGAAGTATATGTTGGTTACATGGTGAATCTTAAGGCCAAACCTCCCATTTTACTAGAGATGATAGGTTGGACAAGTGGATCAACCTTCTATCATTTCTCCATGACTATATTGGACAATTAGTAGACATAACATCTCTCTATGTTGTCTAGAGATGAGCTTGGACAAGTGATGGACCCTGCTTCTCTCCCCTTGGTTTACTAGTTTGAAGACTCAGTATATATACTTTCTTAGATCTAGCTTGAACAAGTGGTGGACCTTGCATCCACAATCTTAATTCAGTATAAAAAAGTATATGAAAAAATAACATAGGAATCTTGGTTTGAAGGTCAAGCAATTAGGTTCCAAATGCACATAATAATATATTTTCCACCATATTAAAAGAAAGTTAAATATGCACATAATATATATTTTCCAAATGCACATAATAATATATTTTCCACCATATTAAAGAAAGTTAAATATGTTATTACCAAATTGACAAAGGTAACGTCAAGAATTATATCTTTCCATCTTGTCAGATCTAAATCTTCATCAAGGCGACATGCATGTATACATCAACTTTCAAGCCATTCAAGAATACATGCACTTAGATTCCATAGTTTTGTTTTCAAAGTCTTTTAGGTTCTAAAACTCTTTCACATAAAGTATGTAATGACAAAATTCTTGAAGCAAACATTTGTGCCCAAGAAAAAGATCCCTCTCACATATTTAAAGTCCATGAATTCTCTGATCCACACTTACAAGTTTTATTTTGACATCAAACATCAATTCTTTCATAGTTCCAAATAAATGCAACCTCGATATGAATTGACAAAAAATGAATTTCTTTTACTATATGACCCAACATAGGCCCCAATCAAATAAAAAATGAGTCCCAAAAATTTGGGTGCACTATAGCAATACATCAGAGTCCCCTTACAATAGGATGCACTCCAATAGTACATTGAAGTCCCCTTAGAGTAGGGTGCACTCCATTCAAGTGTTCATAAAATTGACACACCTTTTATAAAAAAAAAAGACTATATCAAATTATACAAATGTTGAAAGATACACACTAGAATAAAAAAAGAATCTTATAGCCATATTTATTCAATGCTTTCGTGTTGACAAGTACACACCAAGGACATAATTTGTCTGAGAATCACTATACTGATTTACAATTGTGTTATATGTATAGACTCTCTTATCTCTTGCATACAACCATCCTACCAACCATGGAATTATGGTTCTCTGCAAGAAGTTTTGAAGTTGCTCGGAAGTTTGCCTCCACATCTTTGGAAATATAAGATATGTCCCTGGCATGTTCCACATCACCCTATATGGAGTGTCATCAAAAATTAAGGTATTGTTTGCATCCAAATCCTCAAATATCTTCCAAATATCACTCAGATTTTTGTGATAAACCCTTGTAAATCCTAACATGATATTTGGATTTTGGCAATTTTTGTTACTCATAAACACCTTGAACTTGGTATACTGCTCAGGAAAACACTTTTGTGTGATGCGTTGCACCCTTGTTAAGTTATAGCAACTCCATATCCATAGCTCAAAGTATTCAGCACAAAAATCCAAAAAACTTTGTGCGTCTGGTCGCACCACATGATAAACTTCATCTTTGTCCTCCACAAGTCGCATGTGTTGAGCCCAAGATGGCATAGAATCTCCATGTTTCATTTCAATTGTCTTGAGAAGTAACCTCTAGATCCAAGATAAGTACTCTTTTGATGTCCTTGAAAGCAAGTGGTAGGTGATAAAGGTGATTCATTCCTTGGACAAGGTCTTGGAGGAGGTTGGATGGGTAATTCAATAGTTTTCTTCAATTTATGCCAGCATATAGCCAATCCATTTTTCTGTAATGGTTGTGAAATTAAAGAACAAGAACACTTAATGCAAACACAACAATAGACATGATTTTTACATTGTCTACCCTAAGGTTTTATTAGATACCAAAATCCAGCTATGATCTACTCATTAATAGAAAAAGTCAAATTAAAATCCTGACTCTTTTTTATGCTACACTCTCTCTTAGTCTCAATACCATGGAGTTCAACTAGACTTAAGTCAACTAATAACTACTACTTGTTGTTAAAGGTATGCTTGAAGTGTATAAGCTTAACCAATGCTCTAGTGTAGAATGGGTATTTAGGTCTCAAGGTCTACCACTTATCCAAGCAAAGATCCATTTAGATATGGAAACCCAATTTTTCTTAATATAATGATATAGAGTGGACAAGTGGTGAATCCTGAGACCAAGCCACTCATGCTACTAGGGATAATAGGTTGGACAAGTGGTGGACCTTGAATGTAAACCCCCCATGTACAAAGTATCAGGGGTTTGGGTATTTCAATGGACTCTAGCATCTTGGAAACATGGTGGAGCTTACTTCTCTCCATGTTTCAATGGAGTCTATCTTGGATAAATGGTGGAGCATCATTCTCTCCATGTTTCAATGGAGCCTACCTTGGACAAGTGGTGCATGTTTGTTTCTCTCTATGTTTGAACAGATCTAGCTTGGACAAGTGGTGGACCTTGGAACAAAATCCCCATGTAAACATATCATGGACATTACAAGTGGTGAGAAAAAAATACCATTCAATAAATAACCTTATAGGTTGGAAAAGTGGTGGACCTTAACACCCAATTATTATTAATATAATGACATAGAGTGGACAAGTGGTGAATCTTGCGACCAAACCTACTAGGAAAAGTACGTTGGAAAAGTGGTGGACCTTGAATGCAAACCCCCCATGTACAAAATATTACTCATGCTACTAGGAATAATTTGGTATTAAGGTCCATGTTTCAATGGAGCCTAGCTTGGAAAAGTGGTGGACCTTTGTTTCTCTCTATGTTTCAATAGAATTTTCTTGGACAAGTGGTGAACCTTGGAACAAAACCCCCATGTAAAACATGTCATGGGCATTACAAGTGGTGAGAAAAAATACCATTCAAGGTATAACCTTATAGGCTGGACAAGTGGTGGACCTTAGCACCCAATTCCTCTTATTATAATGACATATAGTGGAAAAGTGGTGAATTGTGAGACCAAACCTACTAGGGATAATAGGTTGGAGAAATGGTTGACCTTGAATGTAAATCACCCATGTACAAAATATCATGGGTTTTGCGTATTTCAATGGAGCCTAGCATCTTGGAGACATGGTGAAACTTACTTCTCTCCATGTTTTAATGGAGCCTATCTAGGAGAAATGGTGGAGGTTCCTTCTCTCCATGTTTCAATGGAGCCTAGCTTGGACAAGTCGTGGACCTTTGTTTCTCTCTATGTTTGAATATGGTTAGCTTGGACAAGTGGTGGATCTTGGAATGAAACTCCCATGTAAAACATATCATGGGCATTTCAAGTGGCGAGAAAGGATATCATTTAAGATATAACCTTATAGGTTGGACAAGTGGTGGACTTTAACACAATATAATGACATAGAGTGTACAAGTGGTGAATCTTGAAACCAAACCACTCATGCTACTAGGGATAATAGGTTAAACAAGTGGTGGGCCTTGAAATAAAACCCCCTAGAGTGTTTCAATGGATCCTAGCTTGGAAACATGGTAAAGCTTGCTTCTCTCCATGTTTCAATGCAGCCTATCTTGGATAAATGGTGCAGCATCATTCTCTCCATGTTTCAATGGAGCCTAGCTTGGACAAGTGGTGGACCTTTGTTTCTCTCTATGTTTAAATAGAGTTATCTTGGAAAAGTGGTGGACCGTGGAACAAAAACCCCATGTAAAACATATCATGGGCATTACAAGTGGTGAGAAAAAATACCATTCAATATATAACCTTATAGGTTGGACAAGTGGTGGACCTTAACACCCAATTATTCTTAATATAATGACATAGAGTGGATAAGTGGTGAATCTTACGACCAAACCTACTAGGGAAATAGGTTGGACAAGTGGTGGACCTTGAATGTAAACGCCCCATGTACAAAATATCACTCATGCTACTAGAAATAATTTGGTATTAAGGTCCATGTTTCAATGCAGCCTAGCTTGGAAAAGTGGTGGACCTTTGTTTCTCTCTATGTTTCAATAGATTTATCTTGGATAAGTGGTGTACCTTGGAACAAAACCCCCATGTAAATCATGTCATGGGCATTACAAGTGGTGAGAAAAAATACCATTCAAGCTATAACATTATAGGTTGGACAAGTGGTGGACCTTAACACCTAATTCCTCTTAATATAATGACATAGAGTGGACAAGTGGTGAATCATGAGACCAAACCTACTAGGGATAATAGGTTGGACAAGTGGTGAACCTTGAATGTAAACCCCCCATGTACAAAAAATTATGGGTATTGGGTATTTCAATGGAGCCTAGCAACTTGGAGACATGGTGGAGCTTATTTCTCTCCATGTTTCAATGGAGCCTATCTAGGAGAAACAGTGGAGGTTCCTTCTCTCCATGTTTCAATGGAGCCTATCTAGGAGAAACAGTGGAGGTTCCTTCTCTCCATGTTTCAATGAGCCTAGCTTGGACAAGTGGTGGACCTTGGAATGAAACCCCCATGTAAAACATATCATGGGCATTTCAAGTGGTGAGAAAGGATACTATTTAAAATATAACCTTATAGGCTGGACAAGTGGTGGACTTTAACACATATTTCTTCTTAATATAATGACATAGAGTGTACAAGTGGTGAATCTTGAGACCAAACCACTCTTGCTACTAGGGATAATAGGTTGGACAAGTGGTGGACCTTGAATGTAAACCCCTCATGTACAAAATTATGGGTTTAGGGTATTTCAATGGAGCCTAGCTTGGAGACATGGTGGAGATTGCTTCTCTCAATGTTTCAATGGAACCTATCTTGGAGAAATGGTGGATCATCCTTCTCTCCATGTTTCAATGGAGCCTATCTTGGACAAGTGGTGGACCTTTGCTTCTCTCTATGTTTTAATGGAGTTAGCTTGGACAAGTGGTGGGTCTTGGAACAAAACCCCTTTGTAAAACATAGCATGGACATTACAAGTGATGAGGAAAAATATCATTCAAGATATAACCTTATAGGTTGGAAAAGTGGTGATGGACCTTGATAAGTGGTGAAGGATACCATTTAAGATATACACTTATAGGTTGGACAAGTGGTGGACCTTAACACCCAGTTATTCTTAATATAATGACATAGAGTGGATAAGTGGTGAATCTTAAGACCAAATCACTCATGCTACTAGGTATAATACGTTAGAGAAGTGGTAGACCTTGAATGTAAACACCCCATGTACAAAATATCATGGTTTTAGGGTGTTTCAATGGAGCCTAGAATCTCGGAGACATGGTAGATCTTGATTCTTTCCATGTTTGAATGGCACCTATCTTGGAAAAATGATGGAGGTTACTTCTCTCCATACTTCAACGGAGCCTAGCTTTGACAAGTGGTGAACCTTTGCTTCTCTCTATGTTTGAATAGAGTTAGCTTGGACAAGTGGTGGACCTTTGCTTCTCTCTATGTTTGAATAGAGTTAGCTTGGACAAGTGGTGGACCTTGGAATGAAACCCCGTGTAAAACATATCATGGGCATTTCAAGTGGTGAGAAAGGATACCATTTAAGATATAACCTTATAGGTTGGACAAGTGGTGGACCTTAATACATAGTTCTTCTTAATATAATGACATAGAGTGTACAAGTGGTGTATCTTGAGACCAAACCACTCGTGCTACTAGGGATCCTAGCTTGGACAAGTGGTGGACCTTGGAAAAAAGTCCCCCTGTACAACATAGATGAGTTTTTTCATGTTTTAATGGAAGAGAGATTCGACAAATGGTGGAGCTTGCTTATCTCCATGTGGATTTTAGAACTAGCTTGGACAAGTGGTGGAGCTTTGCTTTTTTACTCTTCATAATACAATGATGTATAGGTTGGTTACATGGTGAATCTTAAGGCCAAACCTCCCATCTTACTAGAGATGATAGGTTGGACAAGTGGTCAACCTTCTATCATTTCTCCATGCCTATAATTAGACAATTAGTAGAACTAGCATCTTTCTATGTTGTCTAGAGCTGAGCTTGGACAAGTAGTGGACCTTGCTACTCTCTTCCCTTGGATTATTAGTTTGAAGACTCATTATATATACTTGCTTAGATCTATATAATTACTCATTAGCTAGGTTACAAGTGGGTATGTAATTTGTTAGCCTCAAGGACTTTGAATATTGAATAGTAGACCAAGAGCTGGATTTAAGAACTTTTGCTTATCTAAACTAACTCTAACTCAATAATAAGTTTCATAAGTTCCACGAATTGTCCTATCTAGGCTCCAAAAGAGTCTTAATTGGTTTGTGCTAGATTATAACTTCCTTGATGGGTAGAAATCCTAGAAAAATGAGGCACTATAAGTTTTACCTTAGCTCAAATGGATTTTTCACTTAAACTCGACTGCAATTTGGCTATCTAGTCTTTGTCTCGATGGAGTTTAACACTAGATACATATAGTGATATTTAAGCTTCATGTCTCTTCACTTGATCGAGATATGAGACCATACTTTCAAGGTCACCACTTGTCTTACCTAAAGACCAATGTGAGACATGGGAGCAAGAAAGCCATCCGATATTGTTTTAAGGACTATTACTATGCAATCAATAACTTAAGTAAAGAAAAAAAACTTGGATCTTTCACAATTAATAACTTAAGTAAAGCCAAAAAGACTTGGATCTTTGACAGTTTTTTTCAAACTAAAAAAGCACAATCTCATGCTAACAAAACTATAAATCACAATTGAAAGGTTTGAACAAGAAAAAGATCAACAATCTTAATAAGAAGGATACTTTTCATTTCATTTGATGATTACAAACTAAAATAAAGTCTCTCAAGAAATTGATAAACAAAAAATGTAGGTGACTGCTTCATTATTTTGAGCAAAAAATACAAAATCTCTATTGATTGAGCTCCATCTAGTAGTATCCTTTGTAAGATCCTGCAAGAAGGAATAAAAAGAAAGATTTGTTAGATACCATGCACATGAGTGTTCAAGCATGTGTATCAAGAATATAACAGTCACTAGTACCTTAGGGTTGCTTTCTATCCAGCCTTAGAAGATTGTTCTCAGCTTTCACCTTATTTATATAAGCCTTTGCTGTGGTTGCCTTCAAAACTCCTTTGTGTTACAACCCAATTGCCTAGCTAAAGTGGTCAATTGTGACGCCTTCATGCTTCAATGGGTGTAACGCCCTTTGCCAAGATCTCTTGTATTTGGGCTCTTCTCATTTCATTGCGGTGGCTTGTGTCACTTGCATCTTCAATGATAGTTTCATCTCTGTCACCTTTTGCAGGTGGTATTCTTCTTGTAAAGAACACCTTAGCTGACCAAACATCATTTTTCTGCTTCCAATACTCCATGATTTGTGTTGTATTCACTATCATTTGTCACTATAGGTTGTCCATAACGATTAGAAGCAATTAAATCACGCACATCCCTTCTCTCATCAAGCTGAATCAAGTATGGCAGTAGCTCCTCCAAGAGCATATTGTCAACCATCATCTCAGCATCAAATTGTGGTGGAAAAAATGCAATTGTTTGCTGGTGAAATACATCCCTTGTAAGGAGAGTCATCAATAAGCACTGTTCTTTGTGGATCACATTCAAACCCCATGGCAATTTTGGCTAGAGGCTTGAACATTGCCTCAACGTTTGGATTGTCGGGCTAAACAATTTTTGAGTTTGAGCGGTGTAGCAAACATCTTGCGACCAAATTGCAAAGAAAGGCAATGTATCCTCAGCTAAGTTGTTTAGTGCTGCAAGGATTTGATACACATTATTCCTAGTAGCTGTCACCAAATTGCAACATTAAACCTTTGTAAAATAGTCTTCAAGAATTGATGCAACCTGGCCTGAGTATAATATATCTTTTTGAATCCATTTGCACTGAGTTGTGGTGTGAGGATGGTTGAGGGAACGTTTCAACAATAGACCATTTAAAATCCAATATAATGTAAGCATGGATTTCTCAACATCTACGCTACATGACGTAGTACCAATTGGCAATAGCTCGTGAGTGGACTTTTCAGTCTCTTTTGATGTATGTTGCATTTTTGAAGCATCGATTTCTTGGTTCTCATTATTGGAAGCTTGCTCAAGTTGCACAACACTAAGACTCTAGTATAGAAATATCATCCATCTTGGCACTTAAAAACCATAGAATCTATGGATTCTATAGTTGTTGACTGAACCATAGGAGCGTTATCCATCCCCAGTTTGTGAATCTAAGAAACACACACACAAATGGTATCTCAAAACCACTAGAATTTTATTCACCATATTTATATGTAGAACTCCTAGTAAGAAATTTATTTAAGGTAAAGTCGTTGTTAGAATCCTTGCAACCATTTTCAGCATTCGTACACCAAACACCACTTGTCTAAAATACAATCTACTAACTCAACATTTTCCATCCTACACTTTATTAAAGATGATACTTAAAGTGAAAACTAAAAGCCACCCTTGTTGAGGAACATGGATACAAGGTCCACCAAATGTCCAACCTAGACTACAAGAAAATAATTAGAGATTTGGCTTAGATTTGGATTCAAAGGCCACCACTTATTCAAGTAAGATAACTCCACTTGTTTAAGACAGTAATGTTTGAAGCCCCACCACTTGTCCAACCTAGACATTGATTGAATAAATTTTGGTAAGAATTTATCACAAATCTAGAGTAGAATCAAGATTCTATGGCCAAGGTAGTCAAATATGTTAGACAACACACAAAGCATAAGAGCACTCTAGATTCTCGTTGAGCATAAACTAAACAATAATCAAATGTTATATTCACTTGAGATTTCATCCATGAAAAATGAAAATGATGCATGTACTTGAGATTTCCATCCATGTACAATACTTTACAATGTCAAGTAAAGTTATAGTCAGCAAACAACTCTTCTCCTGCTTCAACTTGACAAATAGTCTCAATGCATACATGGCCATATTCTTCTGACTTGATGTGTGAAGAGGTGCATTTATGCCAAGGTGGCAAATTTGGATCAAATGTATAGCGTACGTTGGGACAGACATTTGTACTGTGAGAACTATTTATATAGCCCGACACGTTTCCTTCTTCTACACAACCAATAATGTATGATTGATCTTCCTCTTCTTCTATGTTTGGATCCTCTAGAAGAGAATATTTATAAGCTCTTGGAAATATTTTGCATATCTTTTTCCAGTCTTGAAATCTATACTTATGCCCTCCATAGTTTAGAATAGTCAAACCACTTTCCAGGGTAGTATGCACAAATAGCCCATAACCAGCTCCTTCAATACATGAAAGTCGCACTTCAAAATCCACCCGTTAATATGGAAAATTACATCTTTGGAAATAGGAAAAGTTGGTGTCCCAAAAGGATCTTCATGCCAATCATAGTGTGAAATACATCTAGATTTTATATCACTTAACTCCTTTGTGTCTGCAAAAAGAAGAAAATATTATGCATAAAATAATGACAATATCAAAGAAAGATATCATTATTTTATAGTCCAATAGGTCCATTGTATGGAAGACTTAGAGTGCCTCTTACATGGTGCCTCCAAGGTTTCCAAAAAATAAAATCATTGGAAAAAAAGGCCACTGTGTCTCCAATCTATTGCCCATTTGAAGCATAGAGAGAACCAAGGTCCACCACTTGTCCAAGCTAGACTAGACATTCATTGACACAAGATCCAACACTTATCCAAGAACCCTAATATATGTGGTAACAGATGCATTGATGCAACAACAAAAGTAGTCTAGCCTCCTCATCCATCTCTTTTTTCTTGTAGCCTAGAGGGATTAGTTTCAAGGTCTATCACTAGTCAAAAACTACACATAGAACATTGATACAAGGTTCCACCACATGTGAAACCTATCATCTCTAGTAGCATGGATGGTTTGATATCAAGGTTCATCGCGTGTCCTACCTATACTCTATTGTAGCATATAGATTCTGGTTTGGTGGTACTACACTTGTCCAAACTTGGCTTGTTGTTGATATCTGGAGGTAATCAAGGGTCCTCCACTTGTCCAAGTTAGGCATATAAAACAATTGCAAGGTCCACCATGTGTACAACAATGATTGATTATAGCATGCATGGTCTTATTTCATGGGCAACCATCTTCTCTCCAACATGTGTCCAACCTCGGCTCCATTGAAGCATGGAGAGAAGCAAGGTCCACCACTTATCAAAGCTATTATTTTCTCCCAGTGCTTTCAAAACCCATAATACGTTGTACATGGGGGGGGGGGGATTCTTGTTTCAAGGTCCACCCCTTGGCTAAGATTGGATCCATTGAAACATAAAGAGAAGCAAGCTCTACCATTTGTCCAAGCTAGGAGCCATTGAAACATGAAAACCCCATAATATGTTGTATACGAGGGTGTTTTTCAAGGTCTACCACTTGTCTAAGCTATGGTCCATTGGAACATGGAGAGAAGCAAAGCTCCACCACTTTTCTAAGCTAGGATCCATTGAAACATGGAGAGAAGCAAGCTCCATTGTTTGTCTAAGCTAGGCTCCATTGGAACAAGGAGAAAACAAGCTCCACCACTTGCCTATTATTGCATAGAGATTCTGGTTTGAAGGTCCACCACTTGTCCAACCTTGCCTTCATGTATGGAGATAATCAAGAGTGCAATGCTTCTCTAAGCTAGGGACATAAAAGAGTTTCAAGGTCCACTACATATACGATCTATGATGGGTTGTAGCATGGGAGGTTTCATTTTAAGGTTGACCACTTCTCCAGCTCCGCTTGTCCAACCTCAGATCCATTGAAGAATGGAGAATAAAGGTGTACCAACTCTCCAAAATAGGCAGGACAATCTCTATAAAACCCATGAATTGTTAATATATGCTATGCTGTGGAGTTTTGTTTGAAGTTCCACTCCTTATCCAAGCTACAATCCATTGAAGCATGGAACTAAGTAAGATATATCTCTAGTCCAAGATAGGATCCATTGAAACATAGAGAGAATCAAGGTCCACCACTTGTCCAAGCTATGCATGGGTAATTGATATAAGGACCACTACGTTTTCACCTATACTATGCTCTATCATGGATGGTTTCATATCCCACCAATTTTCCAACCTATTTAGTAGGTTGTATTATGGGGGTTTGGTTTCAAGGTACTTCACTTGTCTGAGGTGGGTTCCATTGAACCATGGAGAGAAACTATGTCTACCACTTGTCCGAAATATGCTCCTTTAAAACATAAAAACAAGGTCCACCACTTGTCCAAGCTAAAGTTTCTCTCCATTGAAGCATGGAGAGAAACAAGGTCTACCACCTGTCCAAAATATGCTCCATTGAAACATAAAAGCAAGGTCCACCACTTGTCCAAGCTAATATAACAAATGGGTGTTGGTTACAAGGTGTACCACACTTGTCTAAACTAGTCTTCATACAAGGTCTACCACATGTCCAAGCTATATGAGCTTGTTTTGAAGGTCTACCACACCTCTTGAAATTAGGATCCATGTAAGGTCCACCTTTTGTCAAGCTATGCATTTAATGAGTACTAAAACTAAGTAAATTGCAGTACTTAAATACCTTTCCAAGCTCATTAAGATTTTGGTCTCTAAGGCCGGCCACCACCACATGTCTAATCTATGCTCTAATTGATTACTTATGCTATTTCTCTCAAAGTCCAAACATAAGCTCCCAAACATAAGCTCCCTTCTAGCAAGGTTAGTTTAAATTTAGGCTCCAGCACCTGTCTAAGCTAGGTTCAATTTATGAAGCATCACCATTTAACCATGCTATGATCTAATGTATCATATCAAGGGGGTATTGATAAAAGGTCCAAAACTTATTGAGTTCAAGCTCTTAAGTAATTAAGTCTTTGTGAGTATTAAATGTTTTAGTTTTAGTCTACAGATCCACCATTCAAAAACTCAAGTAATTTACTATTTACATTCAAACCTTGAATGCTTGAGATAAAAAATACAAGTTCAATCAATACTATATAAAGCAAAATCTAACATTAAGAGTATCAAATCAGTAACAAGAAACACTAACATGCACAAGAAACTCAAAACATACGTGTCTCCATTTCCAAAAAGTCCTCCATTGACAGAGGATGGTGTTGTTGTTGTTCTTCTTCTCTTTGTGGAGAGCACTCCTCTGTAACAGGCACAATGTCGCCTGATTGCGAAGTGGATTGTTGAAGTCCAGCCCATTTTTCTATATCTTCATGAGACTTAACAAAGTCTAGCAGCATGGTCTCCATGCTTTTTGCCTCCTCCACACTATCAATTAAGCAGATGACTTCTTTTTTCTGTTGTATTCCTTCTTGTGCAACCAAGGAGCCATCACCAAAAACATCAACAAGCTTGCGGTCTTCAAAACAATATGTACGAATGTAGTGCTTGACCAAAGCTCTTTTTTTGGCCTCCAAATATTGCAAATCTGACATATCGTTATCTGCTACTTGAAGAAGAGAACAATCAATTGGCATGGGATGTTCCTCTGATCTTCTTCTCAGGTCTTCAAATGCATTGCCTTGTCCCAAGAAGGCAATAACTGTTAGGAATTGAATTGCTCCTTTGCAAGGAGCTGATGGAAAGTGATGCAATGCACCACAACAATGGTAGCTCAGATTATCTCCCATGGCGTGAAAGGCACATTGCAATTTTGTGAAGTTAGTGAAATCCACAAATGCAAGAAAGACAAATCCAGGATCTGTTGACCCTCCAGCAATAGCCAAGATCCCATCCAAAGCATTGTTAAATGTCTCCTCACTCCACTTCAAATTGCCTCCAACGTTTTTTGTCATATCTAAAACACATAAGCCAATAGGCACTTTATTATTGAAGTGGCGCATCAAGTAGAGATTGCCTTCCATTTGTAGGCTCACCACATAGATTGACCATGGCAAATCTCTAGGCTCAGTTTTCTCCTTTTGAAGGTGAATTGCCCATTGCATGTATTTTATTGCTCCATCTGGAAAAGCCATTTTCTTTGTTCCACGCGTCAAACTAGATCTGATCCATTCCTCGCATAGCATTAAAATTGTTTTATAAACAACATCATTGATGTTATACATTTTGACCACCTCCTCCCAGTCTTTACATGGTGAAGACTCATTCAAATTGTTGAAGCCTTCAAGAAGTGCATCTTGAATCAATTTGTCTTGCTTCAACTGCTTGATTCGATCATACATGTCAGTTGCATCACCATCCTTTGCACTCTTTGACAGTAAAATCTTCTCATCTCTAATCTCTTCTTGAATAGTCTTTACCTCTGATTCCTCAAGGCCACAAAGATATCTAAATACAGTTGTTGGGGGTTTCTTATTCTCCTCTTCTAGATTTTCAATGATTTCTATCCAGCAATCATAAACTAAATCAGAGTAGGTGACCATGTGTGCCTGTTTAGCAATCCAACTTGCTGCTGCACTCATTCTTGCCAATCGAAGAAAACCCTGAAAAGAAATAGAGAAATAATTAAACTATTGAGCAAGATTTGTTAATTAAACACTATCAAAAAGACAAAGAAAATAACTTACATCCCATCCGGCACGAGATGCATGTCCCTCTGCAATTCCACTTGCTGCCTTTGGTGGTTGTCCTGAGAAGATCCATTGACTCCGTAAATGTCTCAATATTTGGCTGTAAGGTTGCTTGACATACAATGCCTGAGCCTCCTCATTTGCAATGGCAGATATAGCAGTTGCAACAAATGGAGGAGCATTCACAACAATGCGAGCCTTTCTAAATTTATACACGCTAATCAGTCTTTCAAATATCTCTTTGTTGTTTTGTTCATTGTGAAGCAAAACTTTTGCAGCATAGATTGAATGTTGCCCATCAAGAATCCAATAATGATAATCTTTAATTTTTTGCTCCTCTACCTCTTCTACTGCCAAAGGAGTCCCCTTCTTTGATTTTGCATTTCGAACAGGCATCAAATATGCACATGCTGCAGGCTTGGTCGTACTCCGTGAAAATCCAAATAACACACTTTCAGCGTGTTTTTTATCCATAATACGTGCATTATAGTGATCAGGAGCAAGCCAACAATTTTGAATAGGGATATCAAATTCCCTATATTGGAAAGGAAAATAATTTATGTACTTATTCATTCCACCTGTATCTTTTTCTTGTCCTTTCATGGCCTCAGCTTCTAAAACATCTGGATCCACAATTCTCATCTTTGACATTGAACCCTCTGTTGATGAGGATGCCAAAGATGCCTTGTCTACATCCAAAATGGAGCTAGTTCGCTTAGCTTCTACTTTCTGCACTTTTGCTTGCTTCTTTGTGGATGGTGGTCGTGAAGCTTTCACCTTTTTTCGTTGTAGTGTGGCAATGATGGAGCTTTGAAGTTGATCTGCTGTGATATTTGGATTTGATTCTGCAAACTTCCATCCTCGAGAAAACATTGTCTCTTCTTTGTTTCTAGACATGCGCTCCAATGCATATGCTCCTGGAGATAGTTGAAATTCTAGATTCATTGGAACTAGAATGTCAATGCATTCCACCTCTGGATGACTATCAACTACAGAGACAGATGCTTCCACAACTTGTCCAACATCTTCAAACAAGCTGTCATTATCCTTTTTGGCAATAAATAGATGCACCTTATGAAATTGTGCACCCTCTATACCATGTATGTCCAAATACCATTTCCTAAGATCATTGCAAGTATAGTCAACTGAGACAGCAACCCTTGCAACCTGTTTTTTTGGAGCCATCTTTCTTGAAACAAAAAAAACCAAATGTTATTTTAACATATACTTTTTTGTAATGGATTAAGTTTGTGTGAATACAAGTTCCACCACTTGTTCAAGCTAGATCTAAGCAAGTATACATAGTGATCATTTAAGCTAGTAAACTAAGGGAAGGGAGAAGTAAGGTCCACCACTTGTCCAAGCTTAGCTCTAGACAACATGGAGAGATTGGAGGTCTACTAATTGTCTAATATAGGCTAACTATATTGAAACATAGAGAGAAGCAAAGGTCCACCACTTGTCCAATCTAGGGTCCATTGAAACATGGAGAGAAGGATGCTCCACCATTTGTCCAAAATAGGCTCCATTGAAACATGAAGAGAAGCAAGATGCACCATGTCTTTGAGATGCTAGGCTACATTGAAATACCTTAAACCCATGATATTTTGTATATGTGGGGTTTAAATTCAAGGTCCACCACTTGTCCAACCTATTATCCCTAGTAGCATGAGTGGTTTGGTCTCAAGATTCACCACTTTTCCACTCTATGTCATTATATTAAGAAGATCTGGGCGTTAAGGTCCACCACTTGTCCAATCTATAAGGCTATATCTTAAATGGTATTATTTACCACCACTTGGAATGCACATGATGGGTTTTACATAGGGGTACGGTTCCAAGGTCCACCACTTGTCCAAGCTAACTCTATTGAAACATAGAGAGAATCAAAGGTCCACCACTTGTCCAAGCTAGGCTCCATTGAAACATGGAGAGAAGGATGCTCCACCATTTGTCCAAGCCAGGTTTGATTGAAACATGAAGAGAAGCAAGCTGCACCATGTCTCCAAAATGCTAGGCTCCATTGAAATATCTTAAACCCATGATATTTCGTACATGGGGGGTTTACATTCAAGGTCCACCACTTGTCCAACCTATTATCACTAGTAGCATGAGTGGTTTGATGTCAAGATTCACCACTTTTCTACTCTATGTCATTATATTAAGAAGATCTGGGTGTTAAGGTCCACCACTTGTCCAACCTATAAGGCTATATCTTAAAGGGTATTCTTTCTCACCACTTGGAATGACCATGATAGGTTTTACATGGGGGTTTGGTTCCAAGTTCCACCACTTGTCCAAGCTAACTCTATTGAAACATAGAGAGAAGCAAAGGTCCACCACTTGTCTAAGCTAGGGTCCATTGAAACATGGAGAGAAGGATGCTCCACCATTTGTCCAAGATAGGCTCCATTGAAACATGAAGAGAAGCAAGCTGCACCATGTCTCCAAGATGCTAAGATCCATTGAAATACCTTAAACCCATGATATTTTGTACATGGGGAGTTTACATTCAAGGTCCACCACTTGTCCAACCTATTATCACTAGTAGCATGAGTGGTTTGGTCTGAAGATTCACCACTTTTCCACTCTATGTCATTACGTTAAGAAGATCTGGGTGTTAAGGTCGACCACTTGTCCAACCTATAAGGGTATATCTTAAAGGGTATTATTTCTCACCACTTGAAATGTCCATGATATGTTTTACATGGGGGTTTGGCTCCAAGGTCCACCACTTGTCCAAGCTAACTCTATTGAAACATAGAGAGAAACAAAGGTCCACCACTTGTCCAAGCTAGGCTCCATTGAAACATGGAGAGAAGGATCCTCTACCATTTGTCGAAGCTAACTCTATTGAAACATGGGGGGTTTACATTCAAGGTCCACCACTTGTCCAACCTATTAACGCTAGTAGCATGAGTGGTTTGGTCTTAAGATTCACCACTTTTTCACTCTATGTCATTATATTAAGAATATTTGGGTGTTAAGGTCCACCACTTGTCCAACCTATATGGCTATATCTTAAGGGTTATTCTTTCTCACCACTTGGAGTGACCAGCATAGGTTTTACATGGGGGTTTTGTTTCAAGGTCCACCACTTGTCCAAGCTAACTCTATTGAAACATAGAGAGAATCAAAGGTCCACCACTTGTCCAAGCTAGGGTCCATTGAAACATGGAGAGAAGGATGCTCCACCATTTGTCCAAGATACGTTCCATTGAAACATTAAGAGAAGCAAGCTACACCATGTCTCCAAGATGCTAGGCTCCATTGAAATACCTCAGACCCATGATATTTTGTACATGGGGGGTTTACATTCAAGGTCCACCACTTGTCCAACCTATTATCTCTAGTAGCATGAGTGGTTTGGTCTCAAGATTCACCATTTTTCCACTCTATGTCATTCTATTAAGAATATATGGGTGTTAAGGTCCACCACTTGTCCAACCTATAAGGCCATATCTTAAACTTTATTCTTTCTCACCACTTGGAGTTACCAAGATAGGTTTTACATGGGAGTTTGGTTCCAAGGCCCACCACTTGTCCAAGCTAACTCTATTGAAACATAGAGAGAAGCAAAGGTCCACCACTTGTCCAAGCTAGGCTCCATTGAAACATGGAGAGAAGGATGCTCCACCATTTGTCCAAGATAGGCTCCATTGAAACATGAAGGGAAGCAATCTGCACCATGTCTCCAAGATTCTAGGATCCATTGAAATACCTTAAACCCACGATATTGTTTACATGTGGGGTTTAACGTCAAGGTCAGTCACTTTTCCAAGCTATTATCCCTAGTAGCATGAGTGGTTGGGTCTCAAGATTTACCACTTTTTCACTCTATGTCGTTATATTATGAAGATCTAGGTTCTAAGGTCGACCACTTGTCCAACCTATAAGGCTAGATCTTAAAGGGTATTATTTCTCACCACTTGGAATGACCATGATATGTTTTACATGGGGGTTTGTTTTCAAGGTCCACCACTTGTCCAAGCTAACTCTATGGAAACATAGAGAGAAGCAAAGGTCCACCACTTGTTCAAGCTAGGCTCCACTGAGACATTTAGAGAAGGATGATCCCCCATTGGTGGAAGATAGGCTTCATTGAAACATGAAAAGAAGCAAGTTGCACCATGTCTCCAAGATTCTAGGATCCATTGAAATACCTTAAACCCACGATATTGTTTACATGTGGGGTCTAACGTCAAGGTCAGTCACTTTTCCAAGCTATTATCCCTAGTAGCATGAGTGGTTTGGTCTCAAGATTCACCACTTTTCCACTCTATGTCATTATATAAAGAAGATCTAGGTGTTAAGGTCGACAACTTGTCCAACCTATAAGCGTATATATTAATTAAAGGGTATTCTTTCTCACCACTTGAAATGTCCATGATATGTTTTACATAGGGGTTTGGTTCCAAGGTCCACCACTTATCCAAGCAAACTTTATTCTTCTCATAGAGAGAAGCAAAAGGTCCACCACTTGTCCAAGCTAGGCTCCATTGAAACATGGAGAGAAGGATGCTCCACCATTTGTCGAAGCTAACTCTATTGAAACATGGAAGGTTTACATTCAAGGTCCACCAGTTGTCCAACCTATTAACGCTAGTAGCATGAGGGGTTTGGTCTCAAGATTCACCACTTTTTCACTCTGTGTTATTATATTAAGAATATTTGGGTATTAAGGTCCACCACTTGTCCAACCTATAAGACTATATCTTAATGGTTATTCTTTCTGACCACTTGGAGTGACCATGAAAGGTTTTACATGGGGGTTTGGTTCCAAGGTCCACCACTTGTCCAAGCTAACTCTATTCAAACATAGAGAGAAGCAAAGGTCCACCACTTGTCTAAGCTAGGGTCTATTGAAACAAGGAGAGAAGGATGCTCCACCATTTGTCCAAGATAGACTCCATTGAAACATGAAGAGAAGCAAGCTGCACCATATCTCCAAGATTCTAGCCTCCATCGAAATACCTTAAACCCACGTTATTTTGTACATGGGGAGTTTACATTCACGATCAACAATTTGTCCAACCTATTATCGGTAGTAGCATGAGTGGTTTGCTCTCAAGATTCACCACTTTTCCATTCTCTATCATTATATTAAGAATATTTGGGTGTTAAAGTCCACCACTTGTCCAACCTATAAGACTATATCTTAATGGTTATTCTTTCTCACCCCTTGAAAGACTATATCTTAATGGTTATCCCTAGCTATTATTGCTAGTAGCGTGAGTGGTTTGGTCTCAAGATTCACCACTTTTATTAAGAATATGTGGGTGTTAAGGTCCACCACTTGTCCAACCTATAAGGCTACATCTTAAAGGTTATTCTTTCTTACTACTTGGAGTGACCATGATAGGTTTTACATGGGGGTTTGGTTCCAAGGTCCACCACTTGTCCAAGCTAACTCTATTGAAACATAGAGAGAAGCAAAGGTCCACCCCTGTCTAAGCTAGGGTCCATTGAAACATGGAGAGAAGGATGCTCCACCATTTGTCCAAGGTAGGCTCCATTGAAACATGAGGAGAATCAAGGTGCACCATGACTCCAAGATGCTAGGCTCCATCGAAAAACATTAAACCCATGATATGTCGTAGATGAGGGGTTTACATTCAAGGTCCAACACTTGTCCAAGCTATTATTGGTAGTAGCCTGAGTGGTTTGGTCTCAAGATTCACCACTTTTCCACTCTATGTCATTATATTAAGAATATGCGCGTGTTAAGGTCCACCACTTGTCCAACCTATAAGGCTACATCTTAAAGGTTATTCTTTATTACCACTTGGAGTGACCATGATAGGTTTTACATGGGGGTTTGGTTCCAAGGTCCACCACTTGTCCAAGCTAACTCTATTGAAACATAGAGAGAAACAAAGGTCCACCACTTGTCCAAGCTAGGGTCCATTGAAACATGGAGAGAAGGATGCTCCACCATTTGTCCAAGATAGGCTCCATTGAAACATGACGAGAAGCAAGCTGCACCATGTCTCCAAGATGCTAGGCTCCATCGAAATACATTAAACCCACGATATTTCGTAGATGAGGGGTTTACATTCAAGGTCCACCACTTGTCCAAGCTATTATTGCTAGTAGCGTGAGTGGTTTGGTCTCAATATTCACCACTTTTATTAAGAATATGTGGGTGTTAAGGTCCACCACTTGTCCAACCTATAAGGCTACATCTTAAAGGTTATTCTTTCTTACTACTTGGAGTGACCATGATAGGTTTTACATGGGGGTTTGGTTCCAAGGTCCACCACTTGTCCAAGCTAACTCTATTGAAACATAGAGAGAAGCAAAGGTCCACCCCTTGTCTAAGCTAGGGTCCATTGAAACATGGAGAGAAGGATGCTCCACCATTTGTCCAAGGTAGGCTCCATTGAAACATGAGGAGAAGCAAGGTGCACCATGTCTCCAAGATGCTAGGCTCCATCGAAAAACATTAAACCCACGATATGTCGTAGATGAGGGGTTTACATTCAAGGTCCACACTTGTCCAAGCTATTATTGCTAGTAGCCTGAGTGATTTGGTCTCAAGATTCACCACTTTTCCACTCTATGTCATTATATTAAGAATATGCGAGTGTTAAGGTCCACCACTTGTCCAACCTATAAGGCTACATCTTAAAGGTTATTCTTTATTACCACTTGGAGTGACCATGATAGGTTTTACATGGGGGTTTGGTTCCAAGGTCCACCACTTGTCCAAGCTAACTCTATTGAAACATAGAGAGAAACAAAGGTCCACCACTTGTCCAAGCTAGGGTCCATTGAAACATGGAGAGAAGGATGCTCCACCATTTGTCCAAGATAGGATCCATTGAAACATGACGAGAAGCAAGCTGCACCATGTCTCCAAGATGCTAGGCTCCATCGAAATACATTAAACCCACGATATTTCGTAGATGAGGGGTTTACATTCAAGGTCCACCACTTGTCCAAGCTATTATTGCTAGTAGCCTGAGTGGTTTGGTCTCAAGATTCACCACTTTTATTAAGAATATGTGGGTGTTAAGGTCCACCACTTGTCCAACCTATAAGGCTACATCTTAAAGGTTATTCTTTCTTACTACTTGGAGTGACCATGATAGGTTTTACATGGGGGTTTGGTTCCAAGGTCCACCACTTGTCCAAGCTAACTCTATTGAAACATAGAGAGAAGCAAAGGTCCACCCCTTGTCTAAGCTAGGGTCCATTGAAACATGGAGAGAAGGATGCTCCACCATTTGTGCAAGGTAGGCTCCATTGAAACATGAGGAGAATCAAGGTGCACCATGTCTTCAAGATGCTAGGCTCCATCGAAAAACATTAAACCCACGATATGTCGTAGATGAGGGGTTTACTGTCAAGGTCCACCACTTGTCCAAGCTATTATTGCTAGTAGCCTGAGTGGTTTGGTCTCAAGATTCACCACTTTTCCACTCTATGTCATTAGATTAAGAATATGCGCGTGTTAAGGTCCACCACTTGTCCAACCTATAAGGCTACATCTTAAAGGTTATTCTTTATTACCACTTGGAGTGACCATGATAGGTTTTACATGGGGGTTTGCTTCCAAGGTCCACCACTTGTCCAAGCTAACTCTATTGAAACATAGAGAGAAACAAAGGTCCACCACTTGTCCAAGCTAGGGTCCATTGAAACATGGAGAGAAGGATGCTCCACCATTTGTCGAAGCTAACTCTATTGAAACATGGGGGGTTTACATTCAAGGTCCACCACTTGTCCAAGCTATTAGTGCTAGTAGCATGAGTGGTTTTGTCTCAAGATTCACCACTTTTTCACTCTATGTCATTATATTAAGAATATTAGGGTGTTAAGGTCCACCACTTGTCCAACCTATAAGGCTATATCTTAAAGGTTATTCTTTCTCACCACTTGGAGTGACCACGATAGGTTTTAAATGGGGGTTTGGTTCCAAGGTCCACCACTTGTCCAAGCTAACTCTATTGAATAATAGAGAGAAGTAAAGGTCCACCACTTGTCCAAGCTAGGGTCCATTGAAACATGGAGAGAAGGATGCTCCACCATTTGTCCAAGATAGGCTCCATTGAAACATGAAGAGAAGCAAGATGCACGATGTCTCCAAGATGCTAGGCTCCATCGAAATACCTTAAACCCACGATATTTCGTAGATGGGGGGTTTACTTTCAAGGTCCACCACTTGTCCAAGCTATTATCGCTAGTAGCATGGTTTGGTCTCAAGATTCACGAGTTTTCCACTCTATGTCATTATATGAAAAATATCTGGGTGTTAAGGTCCACCACTTGTCCAACCTATAAGGCTATATTCTAAATGATATTTTTTTTGACCACTTGGAATGTGCATGATATGTTTTACATGGGGTTTTATTCCGAGGTCCACCACTTGTCCAAGCTAGATCTATTACATATATATTATACATACAATATTCAACTAGATTCCCTACCTATCATGTCCAGTAGCATGGATGCTCTAGCTTGAAGGTCCACCACTTGTCCAACCTATACTCTCTTATGTAAGGGAGATCTCGCTATAAATTCAAAACCTTCCCGCCTAAATTTAAAATATCCCTCCCAAATCTTAAATATCCCGCCTAAATTTTAAACTATCCCGCCCAAATTTTAAAATTCAAACTTTTTTATAAAAATTTAAATTTTACTACTTAAATTTAAAATATTCCACGCAAAATTGATTTTAAATTCAAGTTTACCACAAAAAGATATCATTATACCACCTAAATTCAAATATGCAAACCTCAAATCATTATATTGTACATAAATTCAAACAAATTCAAATTAACAAGCCTAAACTGATATTAGTTTGCATAGATATGAATTTATCACACCTAAATTATGTCACCATGTTAGAGAGAGTGGTTAGAGAATTTGAACAAGGTCCACCACTTGTCCAACCTAGATACCAAGAAGGATTGAGTGTACAAGGTATTGTTTGGAGGTCCTTATAGTCCATTGGTCTCAAGGTCCACCACTTGTGGTAAGGGTCACCAAAAAGTGTATATATTCATCCAAAGAAATACACGTATTTTTGGTCTACATGTCCTAGTTTAAACCATTTATGTCCATTAGGTGTATCACTAAACAACACTACTATTTTTGAGAAACAGAAGTTACAATCATATCTACAAATGGATTAGAGGAAAATCAGCTCAGCATACATCCAGAACTCGCTACAAGAATCGACTTTAACAGATCACGCAAGTAAGTCTTCCATTCAATTTTACTAGTATTACAATGTGTTAGTTATTTGTGATATTTATGTATGTATATATACTATGTGTGCATATCGTAATTAAGTGTAATTGTGTATCTGCATTATGTATGAGTATTACAATGAAATAACACAAATATACATACATACACATAGATAACACAGACGCACACATACATGAGCATGTATTTTCAAGAGAGAGATAGCAAATACAGAGATAGATAGATAGAGAGAGAGAGAGAGATAAATAACTATTTTTTAGAGAGAGGAGAGAGAAAGATAACAGATTTCACTGTGTTTATGTATGTGGAAGAGAGGAAGACGATGTATGGGAATATGTGCACGTATTTTCAAGAGAGAGACAACAAGATAACAGATTTCATTGTGGTTATGTATGTGGAAGTGAGGAAGACGATGTGTGGGAATATGTGCATGTATTTTCAAGAGAGAGACAGCAAGATAACAGATTTCACTGTGGTTATGTATGTGGAAGAGAGGAAGACAATGTGTGGGAATATGTGTATGTGTGCGGGGATACTTTTAAACTATGTATCTCTGTCTTTTGACGAGAGAGTGTGTGTGCAAGAAGAGTTACAGAGAACCATCTTCTCTATATGGAGAAAGACAGAGAGTGAGAGAGAGAGAAATACCTGTTTTTTCTCTATTCGTGAGGTGTGCAATGTCTCCTGAGAAGACTGCCCGATCTTGCCCTTCTGGAAAGCGTTGTGTACGCTGCTGTTTCTTTGTCTTGTGCGCGAACTTTCAATCCTGTGCACTCCACCTGTGTGTTGTGTACGATGCCGAGCTTGCTCCTCTACGCGCGCGTATACTCCAACTCTGTGCGATCCGTGTGCGCTTTCTGTGTTTTTGCTGCTCGCCTGCTTTCTCTGTGTGCGTTTCTCATGCGCTCTCTGTGTGCCTAATCTTGATAGGGTTTATTAGAATGCCACGTATGCTACAAGTCCATGTTTTATCATAGGATTAAAAAAAACAAAAGCAATATAAAAAATTAACCAATTCACACGGCCAAAATTAAAGAAATCATGGTTGAAAATATGAAAAACATGCATAACTCTATACTAGGAATTCACTTAAAAAAAAAAAAATCCCGCCCCTTGACCCCGCCCGGGGCGCTGCCCCGAACCCCGCCCAGAACAATATCCCAAAACCAACCTCCCAAGCCCCGCCATCGAGAGCGCTATATTCCACATCCCCATCAAGAGCGCTACCCCCAAACCTCACGTGGAAGCGCTGCCTTGTCACCCCATTGTGGCATTGCCCTAAGACCCCGCATCTGGAGTGCTAAATGGGAACATTCTTCATTAGTGAAATTTTGAACATAAATTATATTAGCATATACTTAAATATAATACAAATATTAACATATTAGCTATACTACTAATTTACTATAGCAGTTCTAGATTATGTCCCATACTATATTTAAGGTGCCAAAGGTTTGGCCTTATGGTCCTAGATTTAGCCAAGTGGTCAACACATATAGGACCAAGTGCACACTGTGCCACAAAACTTGGCCACCACTTCACTTGCCAAAGTTTAGGCCACATGGTCAATCCTAACTTTCCAATGTTCTTATTATGTCACCTTTTGCCTCGTGGAAAACCTAGGCTTGTTTTCACATACTCAGGCACTTCAAGCCACAATAAATTGTCATTACTCTTCGACAACCCTTTTGTTCAAGTCTTTGAAAAAACATTGTTTAAGGCCACCCTAAACCATTTTCATTTAGGGGTGTCTAAAACTAGCTTTTTGGCAATTCGAGAAGAAAATGGTCAAAGTTTTATACTTAGTTTTAACCACTTGACCAATTCAAATATTGGAAAGCAAGGTCTTGTAATACTTTTCTTTGGACATCACACATTAAAACTAGGTCCCTCACTTGTCCAAGCTATGCTCTAATACAATAAAGGGCTTTTGGTTTCAAGATGCACCACTTTCCCAACCTTGATTCCATTAAAGAAGCTAGCTCTACTTAGACATTTAATAGCAAGGTCTTGCAGCAGTTCAGATTGAACATTTTCCATGGCAGCTAGGTCCACCACTTATCTAAGCTATGCTCTAATAGAGTAAGGGGGTTTTGGTTTCAAGATCCACCACTTGTCCAAACTTGATTTGGGAAGCAAGGTCCTATAATAGTTTGCTTTGGACATTCACCATTACAACTAAGTCCACCACTTCTCCAAGCTATGTTCTAATACACTAAGGAGGTTTTGGTTTCAAGGAGAACCACTTGTACGACTCTGTTTTTGGAAGTAAGGTCTTTACATAGTTCACCTTGGACCTTGGACATTGGATACTACAACTAAGCCCACCACTTGTCCAAGATATCCTCTATATATAGCCAAAGGGTTTGGGTTTCAAGATTCACCACTTTTCCAACCTTTCTTCCATTAAAGAAAGGAGGGGCTTTATAACTAGGTCCACCACTTGTCCAAGCTATGCTCTGATATGGAAAGGGGATTTTGGTTTCAAGGTCCACCACGTGTTCAACCTTGCAAGACTCAAGGGATACTTGGACATTGGAAAGCATAGTCCTATAGTAGTTGATAGGCGGCAGTGGGTATTACAACTAGGTCCAACCTATGCTCTCATATAGCAAAGAGGCTTTGCTTTCAAGGTCCACCACTTGTCCAACCTTGCTTCCATTAAAGAAATGAGGGGCTACGTAAACATTGGCAAGCAAGGTAGCAAGGTTCTAAGGTGTTTCACCTTGGATATTGGGCATTATAACTAGGTCCACCACTTGTCCAAGCTATGCTCTGATAAAGAAAGGGGATTTTCGTTTAAAGGTCCACCATGTGTTCAACCTTTCTAATATAGAAAGGGGATTTTTGTTTCAAGGTCCACCACGTGTTCAACCTTGAAAGACTCAAGGGATACTTGGACATTGGAAAGCATAGTCTTATAGTAGTTGATAGGTGGCAGTGGGTATTAAAACTAGGTCCAACCTATGCTCTTATATAGCAAAGAGGCTTTGGTTTCAAGGTCCACCACTTGTCCAACCTTACTTCCATTAAAGAAATGAGGGGCTACGTAAACATTGGCAAGCAAGGTAGCAAAGTCCTAAGGTATTTCACCTTGGATATTGGGCATTATAACTAGGTCCACCACTTGTCCAAGCTATGCTCTGATAAAGAAAGGGGATTTTCGTTTCAAGGTCCACCATGTGTTCAACCTTTCTAATATAGAAAGGGGATTTTTGTTTCAAGGTCCACCACGTGTTCAACCTTGAAAGACTCAAGGGATACTTGGACATTGGAAAGCATAGTCTTATAGTAGTTGATAGGTGGCAGTGGGTATTAAAACTAGGTCCAACCTATGCTCTTATATAGCAAAGAGGCTTTGGTTTCAAGGTCCACCACTTGTCCAACCTTACTTCCATTAAAGAAATGAGGGGCTACGTAAACATTGGCAAGCAAGGTAGCAAAGTCCTAAGGTATTTCACCTTGGATATTGGGCATTATAACTAGGTCCACCACTTGTCCAAGCTATGCTCTGATATAGAAAGGGGATTTTTGTTTCAAGGTCCACCACGTGTTCAACCTTGAAAGACTCAAGGGATACTTGGACATTGGAAAGCATAGTCCTATAGTAGTTGATAGGTGGCAGTGGGTATTACAACTAGGTCCACCACTTGTCCAACCTATGCTCTCATATAGCAAAGAGGCTTTGGTTTCAAGGTCCACCACTTGTCCAACCTTGCTTCCATTAATATAGCAAGGAGGATTTGGTCTCAAGGTTCACCACTTGTCCAACCTGTGCAAACCTTTTTCATGTTGTAGCATGATTTTTGGTTTGAAGAGTATTTTTCTATAACTATGGATTTAACAATGTAATCTTTTTACTTACAGGATGGACTTCGAATCTGGGGAGAAAGTACATATGATACTTGACAATGAAATCGTTGGTATTGGTTGTGTGTGTAGAACAGATCCAGATTCCACTTGTGGTGGTACAAAGATAGGGCTGGGAAATGTCTCCATACTAGTGGAGGAATGCTTGAAGGATGTGGTCCTACCTTTTCCTACAATGGATACTTCATCTCTCCAAGGCTCATTATGGAGTGCTGTTCGATGGTCAAAGCTTCTTTTGCAATCTTTTGTATTAAATGGGAACTTAATTGATCCACACGAAAGCTACAATGGTGATGAAGAACATGATCATTCTGATCCTCTAGTTACAGATGCAATACCTATGACAAGCCCAGAATTTGAAGCAATGATTCGAGAGTCTTGGAGAAATCAGAGGGTCCTTTTAAAAGATGACACAATGATGCAAACCATGAATGAAGGGACCATCTTATATGTATTTCCACATGATTATGTCAACTTTCAGGAACTTGGTCCTGATTGTGTGGGTGTGGGTATTGAAAGAGAAAATGCAAGCATTCATGATGTGGTTGAAGTGGGTAGCATCACTTTGCTAAAGTGGCCCATCAAGCAGACAACAATGTTGAATGGGAGCCCATTACAACGCTTTGTTCCTGTTGATGGCATGCATGCTACATATGAGGATGTATCCAACGATGGCAATGTTGGAAAAAAACTTGATGGGAGTAATGTTGTCCAGTTGTCAAGGAAGAGACGATACACTTTCATGAACAGGACTCAAAAATCAAAAGCAGCACCAGCTTCGACTTTTTACCTTTCAAACAAATCAATTCAAAGGGTATCATGCATTGATTGTTGTGCACAAAAATGCTGCCAATTTGCAGATCGTGATATGGTGACAAGGTTACGACAACAATTTTGGGGAGAGTCTCAAAAATCACGCACTAATTATGTTTATGATGTTCTTTCTATATGTTATCAGAAAGATGAGAAGTCACGATACCAATTCAGGCTAAATGGCTCTATTGTTTGTTGTAGAGCATGGTATGAGCTACATGAATACCAAAGACATCATTTTATCGATACAAGGAGAACTTTGAAAATGGTGTGCGCCAATATGTACATGGGAACACATGTACATTGAGAAGGGGACTTCAACATACTAGTTTAGCAAGAGCACTACTAAACGAGTTTGTGGAAAATAACTATGAGAAGATGCCACATAGAAGTAGAACACTGCTAGATGGCTCAAGAGAGACTCAATTGGTGATTCCATCAACATACAAACAAGTGGATATTTTATGTGAAATCAACACGACACTTGACCAAATGGGCTATGAGAAGAAGCTATCCCAATCTTCTTTTGGTAGAATTTGGAACAAAGAGTACCCACATGTCACTTTAACAAAGACGAGTGAGTTCTCTAAGTGCAATATTTGTAGCTCAATCAAGGCAAGGTTAGAAGCTAAACCTTCTCTTGAAGAGAGAGATCTTCTCTTGAGGGAGAGAGAAGTTCACATGGCACAACAAAAGAGTTGCAGAAGCCTATATTATGCATGGCGCACGTATTCAGAAACTCAACCACAAAAATATGTATGCATAATCCATGATAAGATGGATCAAAAGAAGACTGCCATTCCTAGATTACGCATTGTTCCCAAGGGTGTGGATTCAGCATATAATCTGCAGGTGGCATTGATTGGCATGATCACTCATGGACATGGAGAAGGTCATTACGGACACTTTGTCTTGAATGGTTTGTGGCCAGCTGATCCAAATCTTACAATTGGCTCAATTGCTAATTGTTTACATAACCTCGAGAGGATAGATAAGCATCCTCTTGGTGATCTAGTAACAAATGGACTTCCAAGGAGCAATATTTCACTACTACATGCTTTGAACTCAAGGGATGCTTTGGACTACCATAACTTGAGTGATGGAAAAGAGCCCATTGTGCAGTCGTCAGAAATTGCAGAAGAGGAATTGGGGTCAACATTTCGCAGATTGCCAGAGAACTTGTTGCTACAATTGGATAATTGTGCAGGGGAAAACAAAAATCGATACTTATTTGCCTATTTGTCAATGCTTGTTGCAAGGGGTGTTTTCAAAACCATCCAGCTGGGATTTTTAATGGTTGGGCATACACATGAGGACATAGACGCCATGTTTAGTAGGTTTTCAGAGAAGTTGAGAGTTACACAAACCTATACTTTGCCACATTTGATGGATACATTACGAAACAGCTCATCTTCATCTCCAGCTCCATTTTTTCTCACAAAGATCCCTGATTTCAAGCAATATTGTGATGGCTATCTTTGTGATGGACAAGACATACTTGTTGGACATTCCAAACCGCTTCAGTTCAGGTTCTTTATGCAGGATGAGACACCAATGATGCAATATAAGGCACATGTAGGTGTATCAAGTTGGAGTGGAAGTATTCGCCTTTGGAAAACAGACACAGAAGGCAAGCCAATGTTACCACATGGAGATCCACCTCTAGTACAAATGGCGGAGTATGTCAAGGCCCACGAAGAAGTCATTTTGGGGCTAAAGAACTATATAAAATTTTGGAAAAATTTAGGGAATGGTTCAAGTATTCCGCGATATTATAGACCCGTGATAGATTATTGGAGTAAGGTAATTGAAGAGATTGGAAAAGCAATCATATCAGAGGGAGTCTTGTATGAAATGTTTTGGCCAAAAACTCAAGAATATTCTCATCTACAAAGCACTACAATGAATTTGCAACAAGGAGTAGAAAGATTCCTAGGCCTTGAAGAGTTGAACGATCATTTTTGTGGGCCTCAACGAGATAGGCCAAGGGAAGAGTTTGACCCTATGTCTGATGTGCACCAAGGTGACTTTCTTATGCTTGTTCCGAGTGACACAGAAATCTATCCAGTGTGGCTTGCAATGGCTTTATCTGACATTGATAATGAGCCTACATCACCAAACTACAGAAAACTCTTGATTCAATATTGGGCACCTTGCGCGAGAAAAAGTGGGATGACAGATACTCAAGCTTACAGTAATTGTTGGAAGGGTTATTGGGCTGTCAACTATAAGGACCCACAAGTGTGGGAAACTATAGATGCAATTGTTTGGTCCTGGAGACCCAACAAAGAAGGACCATTTTCTAGAATAAAGATTCCAGAAAGACATGCTCTAAAAGCCAAAGAAGGCCTCACTCGTGCACATCAGCCACACTTGGATCAAAGTTCAGATATGGTATCAAATGTGGAGTAGAATTATGTGGAGCTTCTATTGTGACTATACTAGTCAATTTGTAAACAAAATCTTTTTTGTATCTTCCTTTGTTTTATGTAATTTATAGTTATTATTCAAATCCATGTGTTGTACATCCTCTTGACTTTTGGTGTTTATCAACACCACAATCCTATGAGATTTTCACTTTATTTACTAGCCACACACCTCAATTTTTCCCACTTTAAGTGAAAAATTCCCAAATTACATGAATTCGGTCGATTTGGAGATTCCCATAATGTGAGATTTTTACCAAAATACCTAATATGGTCTTTCACTACATCCCCGACACAATGACCATCTAGACAACCTCTAGTCATTCAACAGCAACTTCAAAGTTAGTAACAAGAGCAAGAACGGTCTAAAGGGCCAATTGCTGTCGTCAGATGTGGATGGAGATGAGGCAGCGTCACCGCCGGAAGTTAACTCTCACATCTTTAGTGATGAGAATACCAACTCTTGCCGAGTTATGTGAAAAATTATGTGTTAAATCAGTTTTAAGTTTCTTATAATCCCTGTTAGTTTAGTTCTTTGTTTTTAATATAACATAATTTACCTTAGATTTAGATTTATGTTATATTAGATTAGACTTAGGTTTATTTAGGTTTATTTAGGTTTACCCACACACACACACACACACACACACACACACACACACACACACACACACACACACACACAAGAAGAAGAGAGTTTTAACGTCGTAGGAAACTATCCCAAAAGACGTTAAAGATTACGTTAGATGTAGACTTACGTTAAATTAGATTTAGGTTTATTTTTAGTTAGATTTACGTTTATTTAGATTTACGCTTATTTACGTTAGATCGAGTCCATGCAAGAATTACTTATGGTTTAGGGTTTAGAGTTAGACGAACAGTGAAAAGATCTACTGTGAAAAGATGTTAAGATGTTGTGAAGTGCTACAGCTAGAGAAGAGGCAAAATGTCACGGGAACCGAATAATAGAGATCGATAGCAAAAGATAGAGAAAGAGATCTTTGTATTGATGAATCTTTGTAGAGTTTTGATACAACAGAGGAGCAAAATATATGGGCGCACTCCGTTGTACGGAGCTCGAACCTCCCGACCACCCCCGAGCTTCAGTTCGCTTGCATGCAGCGTCTCACTCTCACTCGCACTCGCACTCGCACTCTCACTCTCACTCTCACTCGCACTCGCACTCGCACTCGCAGAAGAAGAGATCGGTGAATGATCCCCAAACGCACCACCCGTCGTGCTTTTATCCTTCTTTTCCTCGAAAAGCCTGCACGATTTTCGTACCAAGTATACCTGCGAGAATAATATAAAAACGTTATCGCTAAGCGATCCGTAAAGGTTAGATTTCTATCATGACACTTTGCACAGATCGTGTTTCACACATTGATTTCTGCATCGCCTACAAAATAGCCAAAAGAACATACTCGTGCAACCAATTCAACATGATAATCAAAGTAAAAAACATAATTATATACCTTCATAATCCCAATTTCCATACTCTACCATGAAGAAACAATCCACTTTTTGGTTGATAGCAGGGAGAACTGTATGATGTTGTAGGTCTGTCTGTCCCTGTGTACATTACACTGCTGCTGTCTTCTGTTTGTTTTTATCATAACTTTTACAAACGAACTCAGAACAGAGCGATCCAGGTACTCAAAACGACGGGAATAGGTCTGGTCTACAAGACAGCGTAGACAGAATTGCGAAAAACATCTCTGTTTGGCTAAAAACACAACTTTTAGGTCGCGACTCATAAAACCTCTATTTTTGGGTCTCCACTACTTTTACAACTTATTTTAAGCCTACCCATGCATTTTAAGCTAAAACACATAAATATAAAACATTGATATTAATAAAAATCTCAATTTTACTGTTCATAGACAGACTATCTGTTATTCATTAATCTTTATCAAATCCGTCTTTAGTGTATTATTTTTTTTAAAAATAATATATGTTCTCTCTTAATATCTCAACTCATTCGTATAAGCTCTATTTAATAGACTATTCAATAATCTTTCAAATCGTACTAACGAAAGATATGCCCTGCTACATTCTTTTCGACTTTAAGAACTTCAAAGACTAGTCCTATTACATTCTCCCCTTATCAAAATTAACTCTGTCCTCAGAGTTGGTCTAAAGAGAGGAAAATTCTCTTTGCAAAACACTAAGATCAATCCATGATGCATCCTCTACTGGATAGTTCTGCCACTTAACCAAAACTTCCACAATGTCTCTATTTCTCAGATGTTTAAAACGCCTATCTAGTACTAAGTCTGGTTCTACAGTCAATGGTCCGTCATCTTTTAACTTAGAGTTGTTTTGTAAAACATGATGCACATTAGGAACATACTCACATGAAATACAGGATGCACTTTAACATGAGAAGGCAATTCCAATTTGTAAGGTAATGAACCAATGCGCTTCAAAATTTTAAATGGCCCAGCAAATCGTGGAGACAATCTCTTATCCTTTTCAAGAATCAAATGAGACTTCTCGGGAATAACCTTTAATAAAACCATATCACCAGTTTCATACTCCACAACCCGATATCTCTTGTCATAATACAATTTAGGTCTCTTTTGAGCTTCTCTAATAATCCCCCTGATTTTGGTCAACTCGTTATCCATTTTCTCAAGCATCTCACGTGACAATTCTACCTTATTCCTCGAGTTAAGAAATTAATAGGTGTGGGACAGTTATAGCCATACATTGCCTCAAACAGAGTCAACCTAATAGATGAATGATATGAACTGTTATATGCAAATTCAACCAAAGGCAGATATTCATTCCAATTAGATTGGGTTTCATTGACATACATTCGTAACATATCTTCTAAAATACGATTCACTCTCTCCATTTTCCCCATCTGTTTGAGGATGAAAAGCAGTAGACATGCGTAACTGGGTACCTATAGAGTCAAAAGTCGCTCTCCAGAAATGAGAAGTGAACTTAGAATCTCTGTCAGACACTATGCTCTTGGGCATGCCATGCAAAGGAAATATCTCTTTCATAAACAAGTATGCAATGGTCAATGCAGTATAAGTTATTTTTACAGGAAAGAAGTGAGCTTGTGTTGTGAGTCTATCTACCACCAGAAAGATCGAATCATACCCTCCATGAGTAGTAGGAAGTCTAATGATAAAGTCCATGGATATACACTCCCACTTCTGTAAAGGAATGTCTAAGGGTTGAAGGTCACCAAGTATCCTCTTATGTTCAATCTTAACTTGTTGACATTGAAAGCATTCACGCACATAATTCTTAACATCCAATTTCATACGCGGAAAAAGAATGAACTTTTAATCTTTTCATGTGTCTTATTCAATCCAGGATGACCAGAAAAAGTTGAATTATGACACTCATGCAAAATTTGACTCTTGAAAGCAGAATTTGTAGGAATACACAAGCGGTCATAATAATACAGATTTTCCTTATACAAGTGATATCTGTTCTAATACCTCTCACCAATATTCTCACGCAAGAATTTCAAAATAGGCATATAAAAAGAATCATTTTCAACCTCAGCATGCATATCATCAATCAAATTGGATCGCACAACAGTCAACAAATTACCCATGGACGTACGACTCAATGCATCTGCAACTTTATTTTCTTTTTCACACAAATACTTCAAATCAAAGTCATACTCAGCCAGCAATTCAATCCATCTTCTTTGTCTGTTATTTAACAATGGCTGAGTGAAAATATACTTCAAGTTTTGATGATCAGTACGCAATTCAAATTTTACACCAAGCAAGAGATGACGCCAATGCTTCAATGCATGAACAACAGCAAGTAATTCTAGATCATGTGTTGCATAGTTCAATTCATGTCGTCTTAATTTCCTAAACTCATATGCAACCACTCTTCCTTCTTGTGTCAAAACACAACCTAATTGTTAACCACTAGAGTCACAGGACACAACAAATGGTTTGCCCATCTCAGGAACTTTTAAAACATAATTTTCCGCTATTTTAGCCTTCAAGGTCTCAAAAGCAGTCTCACAGCTAGAAGTCCACACAAAACCCTTGTCTTTCTTGGTCAATTCGGTCAAAAGACTTGCTATCTTAGAGAAATCTTTAATGTGTGCTCTCTCATATTGTGCTAGACCCATAAAGCTTCTTACATCTCTTACTAACATAGTCTTAACTTTATCAAGATCAATGTGAATCCCCTCTTTAGAAATCACTCTTCCCAAATACACAATCTGATCCTTTGCAAAAGAATACTTACTTGCTTTGGCATACAATTTATGTTCACGCAAAACCTCAAATGTTTTCTTTAAGTGCAATGCATTATCTTCTTCATTCGTAGAATACACAAAATATTATCCAAGAATACCAGAATGAAGTCATCAAGATACGGGTGAAAAATATTATTCATTAAGCACATGAAAGTTGTTGGTGCATTAGTCAAACCAAAAGCAAGAACTCTAAATTCATAATGTCCATAACGTGTACGAAAAGAAATCTTTGGAATGTCCTCGACCTTAATGCGGATTTAATGGTAGCCAGAACGAAGATCAACCTTTGAAAATATTGTAGCACCACTCAAATGACTAATCAATTCATCTATGTGAGGAAGAGGATATTTGTTCTTAATGGTCTTTTTGTTTAATCCCCTATAGTCGATGCATAACCTATATGTACCATCCTTTTTCTTTTGGAATAACACAGGACTACCCCAAGGAGATACACTAGGTTTAATGAAACCCTTTTTCAAAAGATCATCAAGTTGTATCTTGAGCTCTTTGAGCTCATCAATATTGAACCTGTATGGAGATCTGGAATAAGGTGTCGCTCCTGGATATAGATCTATGGCATGGTCTACCGCTCTAGGCGGAGGTATACCAGGAAGATCGTCCGGAACACATCCTTAACTTCATGTAAGAGATCCTCTATAAATTCTCGATTTGTCTCTTTATGTTTATCCCCAGATTCTCTTTAATCTCATTAGCAAACACAAGCAACGTCTCACACAAGCAAACACAAGCAACATCTCACACTCTTATCTAAGTCACCTTATCAATTCCATTGCCAAAACTAGATTTAGAATCTCTTTCTTTCCACAAAGAGTGTGACTTATCATCATCAAATGATTAAAGATATATTTTTCTTTCTTAACAATCAATCAAAATATGATTTTCAATGATCTAATTGATACCAATGATAACATCATGCATATCAATGTTTATGTTATAGAAATCATCTTTATGATTTCGACTCTTCAAAGAAAAAAAAAAAACAAATTTTCTACTAACTCTTTCGTGAAACTATTATTACCACTAGTTAAGTCCACAAGTCTTTTAATTTCTCGATTTAATTTCAAGTTTAATTTCTCAATCAATTTAGACGATAAGAAGCAATGAATACTATCCAAATCAATTAAGAAATTCAAATTTTAATCTCAACTTCTACGCATAAATTCGATCTCACAGAAGCTTTCAAAGGACATATCAAAGACATAAAACATCACAAAGAAGGGGTAGATGACTTACCTTTATCGTACGCATCGCCAAAAGTCTCCAATTGAGCCATCTTGGTACGTATTGTCTTATCGATCACCTTGCTCGAGCATTCGAAAGTCTCCTGGTCGTGTTCTCGATATTGAAAGTATAATCCCAATCTTTTAGTTCTTCAATCCACGCTTCTAGATCTTCGCATATCTTTCTTATGCCATCAAACTCTTTAAGCTTAGCCTTCGTTAAGAATGATTTGGTTGTCGCTTCTCCCATATCGTCATCGTTTCTTTTGGCGGTACCCCAACGCCGCCACAATGATTATTGTTTCTAGGTGGATTAGCATGGTTTTCACCTTCATGTTGGCTATCAAGTCTACATAGATATCAAGCTCTCGTGTTGCTTTGCCCCGCAGAGCCTCAACACGCTCCCGATTTGCAATTTTCAGATCTTCTCATAGTCGTCGAATCAAGTCTTCTTGCTCCTTCATCCTCCTCTCGTATCCTTCCATGTCTAGAATCAACCGCTTGCTCTGATACCAATTGTCACGGGAACCGAATAATAGAGATCGATAGCAAAAGATAGAGAAAGAGATCTTTGTATTGATGAATCTTTGTAGAGTTTTGATACAACAGAGGAGCAAAATATATGGGCGCACTCCGTTGTACGGAGCTCGAACCTCCCGACCACCCCCAAGCTTCAGTTCGCTTGCATGCAGCGTCTCACTCTCACTCGCACTCGCACTCGCACTCGCACTCGCAGAAGAAGAGATCGGTGAATGATCCCCAAACGCACCACCCGTCGTGCTTTTATCCTTCTTTTCCTCGAAAAGCCTGCACGATTTTCGTACCAAGTATACCTGCGAGAATAATATAAGAACGTTATCGCTAAGCGATCCGTAAAGGTTAGATTTCTATCATGACACTTTGCACAGATCGTGTTTCACACATTGATTTCTGCATCGCTTACAAAATAGCCAAAAGAATATACTCGTGCAACCAATTCAACATGATAATCAAAGTAAAAAACATAATTATATACCTTCATAATCTCAATTTCCATACTCTACCATGAAGAAACAATCCACTTTTTGGTTGATAGCAGGGAGAACTGTATGATGTTGTAGGTCTGTCTGTCCCTGTGTACATTACACTGCTGCTGTCTTTTGTTTGTTTTCATCATAACGTTTACAAACGAACTCAGAATAGAGCGATCCAGGTACTCAAAACGACGGGAATAGGTCTGGTCTACAAGACAGCGCGAACAGAATTGCGAAAAACATCTCTGTTTGGCTAAAAACACAACTTTTAGGTCGCGACTCATAAAACCTCTATTTTTGGGTCTCCACTACTTTTACAACTTATTTTAAGCCTACCCATGCATTTTAAGCTAAAACACATAAATATAAAACATTGATATTAATAAAAATCTCAATTTTACTGTTCATAGATAGACTATCTGTTATTCATTAATCTTTATCAAATCCGTCTTTAGTGTATTATTTTAAAAAAAAAGAATATATGTTCTCTCTTAATATGTCAACTCATTCGTATAAGCTCTATTTAATAGACTATTCAACAATCTTTCAAATCGTACTAACGAAAGATATGCCCTGCTACATTCTTTTCGACTTTAAGAACTTCAAAGACTAGTCCTATTACACAAAGGGGTTTTGTCCACTACATGCAGTATCATTTAGACGTGGGTCTGTAGATTTCTTGTACCCACAAATATAGGTATTGACCAATAAAGACAAGATTATAACTCGGTGGTTCTGATCTCCGTGCACCTCTAGACCGAGGTGTGCGGGGATTGGACATGACTAGAGAATGTGAGGTAAAGAGAGAGAGAGAGAGAGAGAGAGAGAGAGAGAGAGAGATAAGACGAAGAATGCCAATAGAATATTAAATTTGTTGTCCAGGTTATAAGAGTTTTATCCTCATTATGAGTAGTGACGAGGATGTGGGACCGTCCAACCGAAACACCTATCTCTCAACGAGGGTCTTATGTCCTTGTAATCAATGCAAGCATGCTGTGCGACGGGCAAGACGTGTTTCTTTGCAGCACGTTTGCGAATTTGGTGAGTTCGATCCATCTATTATAGATCGAGTTGTTGCCAATTATAACTCATCGGACTCTGATGCTGGCCAACAAGCAGCAATCTTGCAAGCCAATAGACGTGTTCGCAGGCGGTTTGGTCAAGCAGCATATGTGAGGCCACAAGATGTAGCCTCTGACAGCTCGGGGGATGATCATGCAGAGCACATTCCCAACGAGGCAATGTTTGAGCCTGAGATTGATGAAATGATCGAGACGATCATGGATTCAGAAAGGCTTATCTATGATGATATGAAAAGTGAAGCAGATACGCCATTGTATAATGGAGCACATATGTCTAGATTGAAAGCACTCCTGGTTATTCTCAACATGCAGGCAAAGTTTATATGGAGTGACACTAGCGTCACAACGCTTTTTAGGTGATCTATTACAATTAGTTTACTTTAATAAAACTCTAAATGTATAATGATCTGATAGATTTTTACACGACTGTATCGTATTTTTATGTTGTGTAGATTGCTTAAAAAGCACATACTACCAGCTGACAATGTGATGCCAGATTTTCGAAATGAAGCAAGAAAGATTTTGCGAAACTTGGGGATGGATTACAATTCTATCCACGCTTGTCCTAATGACTGCATTCTTTTCAGAGGGGAATACATAGACATGGAGAAGTGTTCGAAATGTGATTCCGAAAGATATCGAGTAGATCTCCATGGGACAAAAATTCCACAAAAGGTTTTGTGACATTTTCCTCTGCTTCCTCGCATCAAGCATTTCTTCGAATGTAAGTCCATGGCCGCCCTAGCATCATGGCATGAGGAGAATAAATCTTCGGATGGTGTGCTACGAATTCCTACAGATTGCGCAGCCTGGAAACATATAGATGGAACATGGTCGGATTTTGCTAGGGAAGCTCGAAATTTGCGCTTAGGCCTAGCTATGGATGGCGTAAATCCATTTGGTCAACGATCAACACCTTACAGTGTATGGCCCGTTGTCATCGTCAACTACAACATTCCCCCGTGGTTGATTACGAAGAAGGGGCACCTATGGCTAAGCTTGATTGTGCCAGGGCAATATAAAGTGGAGAATATGGATGTGTATCTTTGTCCACTATTGGAAGAGCTACAACAATTGTGGATTGGCATAGAGGTGGTGGATATGAGCCGACACACAGGACGACGGAATGCTTTGATCAGAGGCATTCTAATGTGGACCATGCATGACTATCCCGGGCTAGCAGAATGCTCAGATGATCTATTGACACTCCTCACTCAGACACTGTAAATCTTGTTTTTTCCCATAGTTGAACTATTATCATGTGTATACATGCAGGGCTTCAAACAAGCGGATACAGAGCATGTGTCACATGTGGACCTAGACTGAATGCACGTAGGGCGCCCTCACTGAAGAAGCAAATCTACGAAGGTCATCAAGCATATCTTCCAGAGAATCATGTGTTACGCGGCGGCTTTTTGGGAAGAGAGCCACCAAGGATGTCTGCACAAGCATGGTTAGAGCAGAAGGAGATGTGCGATGACGGATTGCCTCCAGGGATGAAGAGACTATCTCTATGAAGTTACCATACTGGCCCCAACTCATGATCAATCACTTGCTCAATCTAATGCACATATTCAAGAATGTGGGTAATCTACTATGGGACCATCTGACCGGCAAGAAAGATACTTTGGGAGCCAGAGTTGACCTTAGAAATGTGGATCGTATGGAGCAATATTGGCCGCAAACAGCGTCTGATGGATCGATAAAACTCCCTAAAGCACCATGGATTTTCACAGGAGCCCAAAAACGCGCAGTAAAAGAGACCATTCGATCTTTGCGGACCCCCACTGGCGTAATGCACTCGCTTCGAACGTGTTTTACTAAAGAAGGAAAGCTTACCGGTTTCAAGTCACACGATTGGCATAAAATGTGTCAGGTACGTTCATAGTGGACTTTAATATCATTGTATAAAATGTGGACTTTAATATCATTGTTGCACATACTTTACAGTTTATTTTACCGGTTGCCATTGAGGGATGTTTGTCTCTCGACATCCGTAACACAATCTACAAACTTGCAAAGCTGGTGCAATGGATCTCACAAAAGGAGATCAACGTCGACTCCATACCATTCGCCAAACTAAATGCTGCGGAGCTTGTGTGCATGTTTGAGAAACATTTTCCTACTACCATGCTAACCATTCAGGTGTATCTTCTTGTTCACATAGTTGATGAGGTGGAAATAGCTGGCACAGTTCATTCCAGATGGATGTTCTTCTTAGAACGTTTCATGAAAATGCTTAAGGGATATGTGCGTCAAAAGGCACGTCCAGAGGGTAGCATGGCAGAAGGTTGGTTGGTATCAGAGTCCCTAGTGTACATTGGAGAGTGGCTAGACGGATTTGATAAAGCCCGGGACACGCTATGGCGAACCATAGATGATGAGCGCATATCTGGGATTGTCATGTGCAATCTCGGTGTTGAGAAGAAGATGACGGAAGATCTAGAGGCTAAAATCAACCGATTTTGCATGCTTCACAATCCAGTGATGCAAAAGTGGATTTCACAATATGACGATGCAAAGCAAGAGCGACAAAGGGCACGAATCGAGTGGAGACGGGGAAGACGACCACCGATGCACTATCCGAAGGTTCTGGAGAGCCTACCAACCTTCATGAGCTTAAGATGGTTGCACAACCAATTGAAAAGCGCACAACAATGCGGTGACGAAGTGACTGAGGAAGAGTGGGAGTACTCTAGGGGTTGCGCGACCAAGGTAAGTTTGCAATGTACGACTAGCTAGTGACTTTATTTCTAAACGTTTGAACGGCCACTCATAATCTTTGTTCGTTGTAGTATAAGTCATACACAACAGCATGGTGTAAAGGTCGACATTTTAGGGTGGAACGAATCGACAAAAAGCGTTTTACTCAAGATTGTGGAATCATGGCAAAATTTGAACAGTCTAGTGGACGACGTTCCTTTGATGCAGATCCTGTGGTGGCGGAACTCACTTACTTCGGCACGCTGCAAGAGATTTTGAGGATCGATTACAGAGGATTTTTTGTCGACTTGTTCGACGTGCAATGGTTCAAGATAATCATGGAGGGTCGCAACGCTACTGCGCGTAGAGGAGAGTCTGGTTTTCTTGAGGTGGATTCTACTAAGAAATGGACTGACCTAAGAGACACTTTCGTACTACCCGAGCATTGTGAACAAGTAAGTATGTAAATAGTTAACATCCCCCTTTTACAAGTTATGTGCTTGAAAGCTCTCATGTAAGTGATGTGGCTCTGGCAGGTAATATTTCATCCTACAAAGTCTACATCAAACTGGTGGTACGCCATAGAGGTAGCTCCTCGTAGTGCAAGGACGTATGAAGGCTACCATGTGCCAATCACAACGGCATCAATGGAGGAGATCAGAGAAGATGCTCAATCAGAAGCCGCTGCGGTGGTGCCAGACGAGCATCAAGATGCTACTACTCTATATGGGATGCATGCAGAGGAGCTACAAAATGAAACAGAGGATATGTCTTTAAACGGAGAGCTCTATATAGATATAGGAAGTTATGTTGAGTTATGCGAGGATGAGAGAGAGATCTCTTAAAGCCACAAATATTGTATTTGAACAATTTTGCTCCGTGTTGTAAAAGCTCTGGCTCTCTAAGTACCTTCCATGGTGTATAACGCTCTTTTCTACTCGCGCTCACATCTTTTGATTGAAAATTCCGAGTTTTCGACTTGCCTCTTCTATCACTCAATTCATTGTGTCATTGTATTTATATGCGTCATTACATCATTGTATTTAATGGTCTTTGCGTCATTGTCTACTCTATTCATTCAATATTAAGTTTAAATATTCGTGTGTTTAATGCAGGTATGCATGATGAGGAGTTTCTTTCTTCTTTGTCACCGCAGCAGAGACAGTGGTACGTGGAGCGTCATCGCTCTGGCGCATCATCGCGCGTTCCTACTCCATCCGCATCTCCCTCTCTTTCGGAGCATTCGGCACGCTCCGAAGCTTCGGCGTCGACGAGACGAGCTTCACACTCGTCTAGACACCGGCGCTCTAGTGGTGGCGGTGGCGGTTGTTGTGGGGATTCTGCCACCGATACCTCCACACCGCCTCGTGTTCGACGAGGCTCTTTACCCTCCCCTTCTTTGCCTGGCCCCACACCAGCCACAGCATCGCCATCTACGCCAGATTTTGCACGGCTGACTGTTCCTAGCAGCTACACACCTCTACCTACTCCGCTAGGAGCCACCCCACTCGACAATCCTCGCTTCGGGGCCCAGATGCCGGTGGAGACACTTGACTTCCGTACCCCCATCGACACGCCGCTAGAGACCCCTGCCGGGACACCGAGGTTCACGCATCACCGGCCAGAGGGCTTGCCTTACTCCGTCGATTTCAACGGCGGCATCATCATGGATGATGACGGCAAGAGGGTGATCTCGCGCATGCGTGGTCTTTGCTCTCAGCTGTTTAGACACTACATACTAAACAAATGGAGTGAAGTACCAAGTGATTTAAAAAACAGAGTCATCAGCATACTTCATGATAAGTTTCCCGTTCCAACACGGGATCAGCGCTTCAATGAAGACCTGATGAAGATTCGAATGCGCGAATACTGCAAACACAAGCGTTCCGAAGTGCAAAAAGCAATCAAGCATGGGTGGAACAGGCCAGATTGGCTGGCCAAAGAAGATTGGAAGAATGCGAAGAAAGCAGCGCGCGAGAATCCCGACAAGTGGAAGCAACAAAAGGATGCAGCCAGAGCGCGAGTAGAGGCAGGTAGCTCGCACCACTTGGGGAGCGGTGGATGGGCATCATTTGAGGCCGATTTTGTAAGTGTTTTCGCATTGCTCTTTATGTTCGATAGTTTAGGGTTTATGAGTTTTTTAATTCTAACATAATGAATTCTTTGTATGTTTTGACAGTGGTTGATGACAAGACGTGATCCCACATCGTATGAGCGCGAGTACGCAGGCAGGAAGGGCTTAAACGCCCTGATGGACATTCTCAGTTCTCGCGGCGGCATGGTTAGTATTAGGGTTTACTCTTTTCTATTTTTTGTATTGTTTTATAAATGTCGTTATATGTTTATACTTACTGAAAGCTGTCTTATTGTCTTTTTTTGCAGAATCCGACAAATACGCCGCTTGGATTAGCCGTAGCTAGATAGCATTATTTTAGGGTTTCTCATAGCTTATGTATCATGAGACGGATTTTATACGTCTTTTTGAACCATGTATATTATTACATTTGTCACCGCATTTCATTTTGCCAATCAATTCTTTATGCCTATGATGTTTTACAATTGTCATTATTACATTTGCCAATCAATTTATTTTGCCTATGATGTGTACAATTGTCAATTTTACACTTGTCAATTTTGCAAACAATGCGTCTTGTGGGTGACTATTTTGGGTCTATTATCTACCCTTGCACTTTTTTTAAAAAGTGAATCAAGTACAATATGGTTGATGGGTGGCAGGGCATTCAATGCCTTGTCACCAAAAAAAAATTCTCTCGGGCGTCGCTATAACCGTCGCTATTTATGGCTCTGTAGCGTCGGTATGAGCGTCGCTATAGACTTCTGTGTAAACGTCGCTATGACCGTCGCTATGAGCGTCTCTATATAGCGACGCTTATAGCGACGCATATAGCGACGCTATTAGCGACGGTTTTAGCGACGTCGGGGGTTATAAAAACCCAGTGTATTTTCGTCACTAACAGCGTCACAAGAGCACACAACCTCTTGTAGTGTTAACAAGCCCTGACCACTGCTCAATAAATGTGTAGGCTTCAAAGAAGCATAGCTTGCATTTCTTTGCTCTTTTTTCCCATCATGAAAGCGTAGCTGCATGACATCCACCCCCTCTAAACCTGCACAACCTCCGGTCTGTGCCAACTACACTTCAATCTACATCTGCTATAGGGTACCTTAAGCTCTTTTCCATCATCAAACTCACGTAATTGGTAAACATATGAAAAGAATATAAGGCTTATACCCTATCATCAATGTAGCTACCCATCAAAAATCTTTGAACCATATCTATCGTATCCCCAAAGCATTCAATCATGGAAAACCTATTTAGTGAACCCCTCCAAACTCAAGTGCTCCAGTTAATGATACACATGGCTTGACCATCAAGCTGTCCGCCAAGTCATTTACTTCAAGTTCTGGTAGCAGAACCAACCTAAAAGATGTGAATATACTTCATCATATGTCCAAAGAAGTCAACTAGAAGCCAACCATGTAATATTATTGGATGCATAACCAAAAACTCTTGTGACTTAGCATATATCTAGAAAACAAAACCTTGTACCATGCAACCTGCTACAACAGATAACTAGTATTCTTCAAATCTGCAACTTTCACTTTAGTAGCCCTCCTGATCAAATGGGAAACCAATCATTTTCCCCATTGTGAGAATTCCTTTAAAAAATTTGCACCATCTTCCAAGGTCATAGGGAAAATAAAAGAATTTCCAATCTATAGAATATAAACATAAATTAACCCGCAAATCTTCATGAAAATCGCCTGGATCATATGGCATATAAGTTAATTTCCCTAGAACATGCATATATCCGTCACCTCCTTGGTCAAAAGATGGCTCAAAATCCTCTACATCATAGGGTAACATCAGATCCCATATAGCATCAGGTATCACTAGATACTGCCATATCCCATGTGCAACTGGCTCATCCAATTGTCGATCATCAATCATAGTTAAAAGTGTCATAATAATCAATATCTAATTCTCCTAAATGATTCTCTCATGTTAAACTGATCATTTAATATGGGGAAGTGCGAGGGGAGAAAAAACTATAATATTGGTTAAGCTAGAATATTGGTTAATCTAGTAGACCGACCACAGTAGGGATCCAAAGGGGGGGCCATCTGCAAAAGAGCCATGTGAAACAATGGGCTAAAAAGACCCTAAGGTTCAGCCCATTAAGACTTCCAAAATGCTAAGGTTCCAAAATTCAAAGGTTGTGTCCAAAGGTCAACCTTAAGGGAATTGGATGCTTTGTGTGTGACAGAAAAAGTCTTTGAATATCCCTACATAGGAGGGGGCAAGCCTAGCAAGTAGGGGATGAGAGAGAAGGCCACACACACACACACAAGCTCCCTTTACACAAAGGGAATGAGGGACACATGTCAGCTCCCTAGGCCAGATGCCCACAAGGTGTACCCAATTCCTATTGGATGACCCTTGAAGTGGACCAATGAGAATTAGGCTAGAGTAAATTTAGCCTAATTAATTTTAAAACACTTAATAAAAAGAACCAATGAAAATTAAGTCTCCTGGATGATTATTTGACAGCCTCTCAAGGGGTCCGATAGGAATTGAGCAGCCCAATGGGCTACTTAATTCCTATTGGTTAGAATGGGGAAAGGTTCAATGGGGATTTAATTCATTTAAATCAATTAAGTTTAATTGATTAATCTCTCAAAGAACGGGAAAGGGGGACACATGTTAGAAGGCTATCACTTATGCTGCTTAATAGCCATTGGCTTGACTTGAGGAGGTCCAATGGGGAGCGTGCAAGAGAAAATAGCAAGAGGGCTCGCCCAAGAGAGAGAGGGCGCTAATTTTTGCAAGGCATTATCACACACACACTCACACAATTCATGTGTGAAGAAAGAGAATACTATCTCTTCCCAAGCTTTAATGGAGAGCTCATCACCTACTCCAAGCTTGTGAGATATAAGCCTACATCGACACACTCTTGGCTTGTGGATGCAAATCCAACCAAGAGCCAAGCTTCAATGCATGCTCATCTCCTCTATCACGCTAATTACTAAGCTAAATCTATGCTAATATGAGGGATTATGTGAGGAGATGTAAATATTTCTCATAAGATACTCCTTCTTCCTCTCAATCTACTCTCATACCCTGCTAGCTCCTTCTACCTCTCAATCTACTCTCATACCCTACTAGCTCTCACACCCTACTACCTCGCATACCCTGCTAGCTCTCACCATCTTCGAAGGTGTGTGAGGTCTTGGGTCTGAGAACGAGGATAATTAAAGTTGTGTTTGCTAAGTGTTTTGCTTAGTGCATGAAGCTTTCATCTTCATTGCACTAGCTAGTCTTGAAGGAACACAAAGAATTGTATTGTACAATGTCTCTCTTGACGGGAGAAACCATAATACAAAGTCTTTTGGAGGGGGGACCGGCTCCATGAAAATCCGGTCCTCAACTGTTGTCAATAGCTTAATTTCTCTCTCTTTTTAAAGTATTGTTGATGCTATCTAACTAGGTGTTATGCTTTTTGTTGCTCTCTCCACCCAAGCACTCTTGTAATTCTCATTAGGAATCTGTTCTAATGAAATGCCCACTATGTTCATGCTAATTTCCGCTACATATAAGTTTTTAGACCATTAAATGTTACATTGGTATCAGAGCACAAGGTTTCTCTTTTCTTGCTTAAGAAGGGAGGTCCTCAAGCTAGCTATAAATGATTGGTATTATTAATTGCCTGTGAGTAAGTAGAATAGGGATTTTTCAGCCTTGGAGTGCACCTGCCTTCGTGCAGTTAACGGGGCATCAAAGCCACTGTCTTTAAAAAGTTGGATTTTGGAGACCAAAAGCAACAATTTTGTGCGGGCTTAACCGAAGAAATGGCGGAGTATGTCAACTCCCAAAGGCCACCTACCATATCGGCGGTAATACACCATACTATGGTGGCCTCACGAATCAATTTCCAAACAGGGGCTAAAAGAAATAATAAGCCCCCGGAAAACAAGGGTTCCAATGAGCCTAAGGGGAAGGACAATGTCCAAAAGTATCCTAAGGGAAACTCCAACAAAGCTAAAGAGAAGGGAGTTTACAAAGGTAAGAACAAACTCTCTCCTGAAGAGTTTGAGCGTTATCGCAAGGATAACCGGTGTTTCAAGTGCGGCGAACAAGGGCATGCGTACCGGGCTTGTCCACAAAAGAACAACCGCCAAGATACTCCTAGAGCTTCCTTGGTCGAAATCCAAGAGGAGGAGACTCACCAAACTCATCACAAAGGATCTCCTCTATGCCATGCTTGGGGAAAGGTAAGAGAACATGATACTTTTATTCTCTTTGACCCTCGTTCTACTCACAATTTTATATCTATAGAGTTGGCCACCAAGCTAGGCATACAATCCTACAAGATGGGAGATGTCCTACCCGCAGACAGTGCCTTCAAGGGGCAAGAAGCTTCAGTCACTCCCTTAATCGGGAAATTGAGGCTTCATGTCCAAGGCTATGTGGACAAAGAGGACTTCTATATCTCTCCTCTCAAGCATGAGGATGTAATCCTAGGGGCACCATGGTTTGACCGCCTGGCTGCCGATGTTAAATTTCTTGAAAGGATAATCTCCTTTAAGTTCAGGGAAAAAGACATGTATATAGATGCTAAGGAAATGGGTAACACTATCCCCATTGTACATACACCAGCTTTCAACAAGTCAATAAAGAGCTCTATTTCCGTGTACATGATTTTTGTTAAAGATTCTCAAAATGAACCTAATGCTTTAACAAAAGAAAATAAAAGAAACCAAAAGGAATTAGAGTTATCCAATTTTCTCAAGGGGTTCAAGATGTTTTTATTGACGACATCCCTTGTGAGCTACCTCCTAAACGAGGTAATGATGACCATGCAATTGAACTTCTTCCAGGAATTTCACCGCCTAACAAACCTCCTTATAGAGTTTCTCAAGCTCAACAAGAGGAGATTATGCGGCAAGTGCATGAGTTAGTTGAGAAGGGCATGGATAGGCCTAGCTCATCTCCATTTTGCTCACCTGTGCTATTAGTGCAAAAGAAAGACGGCACATATTGTATGTGTGTCGACTATAGAGAACTAAATAGGATCACTATCAAAAACAGATTTCCCGTTCCACGGGTAGAAGACCTATTTGATAAGCTACAAGGATCGACCTACTTCAGTAGGATTGACCTAAAAAGTGGCTATCATCAAATAAAGATAGTTGATCAAGACATTGTAAAGACCGCATTTTGCACCACATTTGGTCTTTACGAATACATTGTCATGCCTTTTGGCTTGACCAATGCACCAGCCACATTCAACCACTTGATGGAGAAGTTGTTCAGGCCTCATCGAACCTTCACTGGAGTGTTCTTTGATGATATTATCATCTACTCTAATTCATTAGACGAACACCAGCAACACCTCCAGGTAATATTTCAAGTTTTGAGAGAGATTAAACTTCATGTTAATCGAAAGAAAAGTGAATTTTTCTTGCAAGAGATTCAGTATTTAGGTCACATTATCTCTCAAGATGGCATCCAAATGGATCCCTCAAAGTTAGAGGTAATAAAAGGATGGCCTAAACCAAGGAATATTCATGAACTAAGAAGCTTTATAGGTATGTGTGCATACTATAGACGCTTCATAGAAAAGTTCTCACAAATTGCGGGATCATTACATGACCTAACAAAGAAAAGCGTTAGGTACACATGGTCTGCTAAGGAGAAAAAATGCTTTTAAAAAGCTTAAACAAAAGCTTATCTCTCAACCTGTGCTTACACTACCGGATCTCTCAAAACCATTTGAGGTCCAATGTGATGCTTGTGGTGATTGCCTTGGAGCTGTTTTACTCCAAGAAGGGCACTCCATAGGCTATGAGAGTGGAAGGCTCGACCCTGTTGAGCAAGCTCTAGGCATATATGAAAAGGAACTCCTTGCAGTTCTACATGCCTTAGACTCATGGAAGCACTATTTATTGGGGACTCCTTTCATTCTACGAATGGATCACCAAAGTCCTCAATACTTCATGACGTAGACCAAGCTCTCCGACAAACAAATGAGGTGGGCAAATTTCCTTTCGCAATTTCATTTTCATATTCTTCACATTGCTGGCAAGCATAATCAAGTAGCTGATGCACTCTCAAGACGGTCGAGAGTCAATGCGGTTTCCATAGCAACTCACAATGATCTATCTTCAATGATAGATGAGTATGCTATTGATTCCGATTTTAGAGATGTGATTTCAGCCCTTGCATTAGGGAAGAAGAAGAATCATTTACTTTAAAAGATGGTTATCTTTTTTATGGCAATAGACTATTCGTTACTAATTCACTACGTGAAAAAGTAATGTATGAATCTTATGCTCAACCGTATGCGGGGCATAGAGGGATTCAGTCTACCTTAAAAGGAATTGAAACATATTTCTATTGGCCTACCATGAAAGTGAACATACAAGAGTATGTTTCTAAATGTGTGGTATGCCAAATGACAAAATTTGATAGAGGGAAGCAACTTGGATTGCTTCAACCATTGCCAATCCCTAATTGATCATGGGAGAGCATATCCATGGGTTTTATCTTTGGATCGCCTAAGTCTATCCATGGGAATACGGGAATATGGACGATAGTAGACAGGTTCAGTAAACAAGCTCATTTTATACCTGTCAAAAAGACTATCAAAGCCCATCAAATGGCAACCCTCTTCATTTCACAAATTTTCAAGTACCATGGCTTGCGAATGTCCATAGTGTCGGATAGAGACCCTAGAATGACCAATAATTTCTGGAAGGGTCTCTTTGAGAATTTAGGGACAAGGCTAAACTTCTCTTCGGCCTATCATCCACAAACGGATGGCTGTTGGACGGGAGCGACTCACACACCCATGAAGTGCATGCAAACACTACCTAGATCAACATAATGTCAATCGAGGACACAGATGACACGATAGCCACATGGAGGAAATCTCTTTAGCTTGTCAGGCTGAGACCATCCTACACATACAACACTCAGGAAGGCCAACTAAGCCACAATCAAGAACCTCACTGCTCTCAACTACACCACCTAGGCACATACACACATACGGAAGGTAACTCACCTAATCATGCCACATTCATAAGAAACTTAAGGAACACCATCCCCTCACTAGGATACACCTGTCCCTAAGCTTCTACACTCAAAACCCTCACTCAAAACCAATCTACGGAAAACGCGTAGGATCACAGAACAAAATTTTGAAAGTGCCCGAAACTAAAATTTATGAGTACCTATGCGTAGCTTATGTCTCCACGATTCTATAGACTACTAGCACGCAGAAAACAGACATCGTTTGATACACTTACGGCCACAAAATAGCTCGTAGATGCGTCGGCGTGTGCGCTTTGTCTTGCATGGAATGCTTGGCGTTGTCGCGTAGCTCTCCTCGAGCCTACAACAATGGTGCAGTCGGATCTCCAATGTGTTGAGAAAGCCGGGCGTAGCGAGAGGATAAACCTCACACTCACTCTCTTTCTCTCTCACACACAGTAGACGGCAGCGCTAAAAGTTTGATTATGATAAAAGTCCTCTTTTACAAAATGACCTAGGTACCTTATATACTAAGGCTACCTTAGGTTTAACCAAAAATGGGGTTGAAAGGGTCAAATGGCTTTGTATTTACAATCTGGAAGTGCCATTGCACCCCGGCTTCTGAAACTAGAATAACTACTCATTACAAATGACGTTTATAGCCATAATCCGTAGCATTTCATAACTCACAGAAGATAAGACTTTGGTACGAAAATTGAGTTATGTTGTGTTGTTGACCCAACGGTCAACATTCCCCCCTTCCGCGTTCATGTCGTCCTCGACATGACCTGATTGTCGATGGCGACGTGGTCTTTGCTATCGTTTTGGCTTCATCTGTTGCACTGCTTGTAACTTTGTCAAACCACAACAAGAACTATGATCCATTAGAGCGGACATCTATCAGCATAACCATTCATCTTTTGAGATCCTCTGATTACTTTTATGTCTGCTGTTCTTCATTGGGGACTTTTTTTTTCATGTGCAATCATGTTGTTAGTGTTGGCTGCAGCTTTGTCATTGTAGGCCATTCTTCGACTCGCCATTGAGGAGAAGTATGCTATGATCTGAAATTGGTGCTCCAATTCATTTGTCAATTGATTTGAGTAGCATTTCCTTATTGTTGATGTAGAAGGAATATGTACAAGAGGATGGTGATAGGTGTCCTTAGATTTGGGTCTAAAACCTGGATGACCAAAGGAAAAAAACCTGGTGGGAAAACAAATTCCTTTGGTATGCGCTCTTATTGGAGTTGAGCAGTTGAACGTGAAGTACATGTTCATGAAAGGTGAGTGCTTGGGTGAAACACGAAAAGAGTGCCTGATGCAAGTGCAAATTATGGGACACTCTATATCAATATGAGAAATTTGTCAACAAAAGCATGCAATGTGAAAGAAGGAGATGATGGGTGTTTCGAGGAATAAATGTAGCACATGTGACATCAAAAGATGTCTCAATAGCTTCCAGCTTTCCAAGAAGGGTTTTCGATGTAGAAGTTTCTCCACTCGTATCTCACTGTGCTCAGTACGTGAGTGTCTTTTGGACCTTCTCCTTCACTTCACCAGACTTAAGTACTTAGACTTCGACTCTTTTTCTCACCTATACGAGCATGAGCGACACAACGTAAATGTGCTCAACTCTTACAGCTTGAGAAGTACCTAGAATAGCTAAGATGCTTAGACCACAGAGAATATTACTTGAAGCTTTGGGACTAACACCTCACTCATTTTGTGGCTTAGCTACTCGTCTCTGACTTGTATGACTTGTTGGTTGCATGTTGACACTGCTTTGTGACAAGTTCTTCGGCTGTTGTAGTGGCTGCTGAGACATACTTCGTGAAGTTTCATCGTTTCCCTGTACCTTCTTCGCTTTGTAGTGCTCAGGCCTCTCGTCAGTCTTTTCTTCATGTGGATTATGGATTTTTTAATTTTTAATTTTTTATAATCAACAAAGAAAATCTTTAAAGAAAACTTAACAAAAGAAAAATCATTCAAATAGAAATCTAAATGCTATGTACACTATACACATGTCCCTAGGGGCTCATATATGGATTTTGTCCCCATACTCCTCTGTAACACTACTATGAGGGCATATATGCTAAATTTCATAAAAAAATTATCACAATAAAATGCAAAAATTCAATGCATCTCACAAAACATTGCCCTCTAATAGTCATAATATTAGGTCCGCATTCAGAATGCCTCCCCCCTTCCTATTTGGAGTCATCCTTTACGACAGGGTATCACAAAGGGTATGTGTTGTGCTTGGGCAATTAAAATTTGTGCCTATGCATGCCTTGTAATGTAGCCCTATTATGCATACACAGTCAATGCATGGAAAAGATTTATGTTGTGCAAGATGTGGATATAAGAAATTTGCTTATTGGCATTTGTTGGTGAGGCTTCCTATTCTAAGCAATGTAATGGTCTTTGAAGCTCCTGTATCGTTGCTTGATTGAAGCGACTTGCTCTCTTCTAACCGTATTGTAATCGTAGGAAGAATTGTAAGAATTCAAGCGGCGATGCACTGACGGCAGTTTTGTTGTTCTTCTTTGGGACCCATTTCTTTGCGATTATTGGCTGTTTTGTTGCTGACGCTCGTTTGGGAACCCATACTTGCCCGTGCTTCGTTTGTGTTTGAAGAGAGTTCTTTGGGATCCACATTTTTGTTGTGTGATTCGAGAGTCGTCTTTGCTTCGGCCCTTGTACGCTTGGTTGGTGACGGGATTCAGGCTTTGAAAGTTGATATTGTGGTTGCTTTGGAATCCAAATGAATTCCTGACTTTTTTGTGCTTGAATCAACTTCTTTGGAGCCCAAACCCGAGTTGTGAAAGCTTGAGACTTTGTGATATTCTTACCCGTTCGTGCACGCTTTCCTTGTTTTTGTTTTGGTGTTGGATCTTTTGATTTGTCATTAGAGATCTTTGTCTTCTTGATACATATCTGTTTTTGGCTGATCTGGCTTTTTGGTATCCATATTTGTCGAGCTTTTGGCTTTGACTTGTTGTCCTGTTCTTTTGACCTGTCATGGTTGTTGCTGAAGGGATTGGTGATAGTGATGGCCTGAGTTGATGATAGGGGATGTCGTAAGATTCATCACTATCGCTACTATCCTCAGCAAGGTTGACTTCTTGTACTTTCCCTTGATTTTTTGGTTGGTAGTGGAAATTTACTGTCTATTTTCTCATGAGTGGTAGTTTCTTGGAGGGATTTTCTAGCCCATTGATTAGAGCATTGTTAGATCGTTGCTCTGGTCATATTCCTCCTAGATGAGTCTTTGCATCCTTATTAGGAGCCATGTATGAGGATGCTTGTGGTGGCTGTGTCTTTACCGAGGACTTTGGAATCCACTTTTGATGCACTTTATTCATGTAGCGATGACATTGATTCCCGGGTCGTTGATCTTCTTGAAGCTCGAAGTGTTCTACAGAGTCATAGAACTCGTCGTCTTTTTCATCTTTTGATTCTCCACATTTCTTTGTTTGCTCCTTATGTCGATAGCTTGTCTGGTTCTCTTCGTTTTCTTGGATTACACTTACTGCAAAATAAGGAATGATATCATAGCCATTTTCATCACAAAACTTTGTTGTGGGAGCATCCTCCAAGGCGCATGCGTCCAGAGTATCCAAGACCTGTTCCCATGCAAAAGGCTCTAACTCTTCTTCAGGAAATGGTTATGGGATATAGTCCTTCTCCTCTATAACCTGCTCTAGGATACATTCCTCACATTTCAAGATACCACATTGTGAAGCTCCACACATCCACAATTCTTTAGGCTTACCTAACCAAGCTGGAAGTTCTGATCCTGCTACTGTGGCAGAATCAAACTCCTCTACCGGTGTTCTCGTCACATCCCTATAGCTATGGTCCCTCAAGTTTATCTTTGTTATGGTCTCCATATGTCTCAAGTATACATGGTCATAACCCCAATCTTGGACCATTTTCAATTGTCGCAATGGTCTTCCCAGAATGATGTCATAGTTGTTCTTCTTGCCAAAGTCAACAACAACAAAAGTGTGTTCATATTCAATGCCACAAGAAGTAACAAGTACTTTTTCTAGAAGTCCTAGGGGATTTTCCTTGTGTCCGTCTGCAAGATGCAGGGTCATTCGTGTGGATATCAAGGCAGGTTTTCCCCATTTTTTCCAAACCTCTTTGGTTGCAATGGCCACACCAGCTCCACTGTCAAGGATTGCCATGGTTTTTACATTATTGAATTCCATAGGAAGGGTGGTGTTACCATCTTCTCCCTCGTAATACTCTCCTACCTTGTTTAATGGCACTGGCCTAGTATTTAGTTGAGGCATTTCAAGCTCTTTGATGCCTTCCTCGATTTGAGTCATTGGGGTTTTTACACCAAATTTCTCTAGAAATTTACCCACATTAGCCCACATGTTTGGTCTTATTCTGAGAAACTCGGCTAACATTATTGTATAGGTGACTGGGGTAGATAGAATATCTACTAGCCCCTTTGAATCCATGGCCTTGTTGGGAGACAGTCTCTGTGATGGGACTTCAACCACATCTGACTTGGTCTCATACTCTCCCGTGTAGCATGGTAGTGTTCTTAGCGAATGGGGTTGACTATCCATAGATTGTACAGATCCTTTCTCGCCCCAATACGATCGCATGTCTAGATTCATTTGAGATCCAGTCTCAAATTCCTCTATTGGTGATAGAAACACTCCTCGTTCATCACGAGTCTTGTCTACTCGTCTTCTTAGGTCATCGGCTTCATTGGCCTCTCTCACTTGTTTCCACAATTCGTCAAAACCATCTATCTCTTTACAATCCTCAGGTATAGCTTGGTGAAATCCCTCGGAAGAGTTATCCGTGGTATTCAGTACTATCCTTGGTTCTAATGTTGGGTCTTTGAGGTTTGGTCTGTGCTTATGACTACAATCTGGCTCTTTTAGTTCCTGGTTTGGTGGGATTACGTGTGTAAGCATGACACGGATCACATCCTCAGGTTTTGCAGCTGGTGGTTCTAGTAAAGCTTGGGCTGTTTGAATCATTTTCTAGTTCCGCATCGGGATATGTCATCCACCTGTGTTCTTGGGTTTGGTTGTTTTTGAGCCTCGCATCATAGGCTTTCAAGAGGGTATCTAATATCTCATTAACCTTCTCTGCCAACACAGATCCTCCTGAACTAGCACTTCTCGGTTTCTCATCCGTGGATGGTTCTTCTAGAGGTTTAACCACCTGTGTAAGAGAAGGTGCCTCCTTTTCCTCATGTTGTTTTATCTTCTCCTCAGCTTTGGTAATCTTCTCAGCTAGGGATTTTTTTCCTAGTTCCCTGTGTACTGTCCTCCTAGTCTTTCTAGCTTTCCAACTATTTCGTTTGCTCTTGGTTTTCTGACTAGGTGCGTCTGTCTTTGGTCCATCATCTGTCTTTGGACTCACGTCACTTTACATGTTCTTTGTCTTTGGATTCTCATCAGATTTCTTTTGAGCTTGTGCTCTCGTAACCACTTGAATTGGTACGACATTTTCATTTTCTGAGCTACTAGGGAGTTGAACAATCCTTGATACATTTAGCGTGATTTTCCTGATTTGGTATGGGTTCTTTGGGCAATCGGGGATCAAGTGAGTGATGCCACACTCAAGACAATAGGCATTTACTTCAGTGATCTCCATATGAGGACATTGTTTGACCAAGTGGTTGTCACGACTTTTGTGACAATCTGTCTTTGGTTGAGGAGATTCTTTCTAGCATTTCCTCTTGGCTATAAGCAAGCTTTGACCTAGATAAGCCGCTATTTTCAATGAATCGCAATGTCATTTGGTCCATTTCATACCTTCTTTCTTTCGACTGAAACCCAGGAGGTGGAGGTTGTATCGGCCTCACCCTTCCATGTGTTTCTCTCACATTTTGTTGCTCCAAAGGGTAGTACCCACTTTGGTTGCTATACCACATTGTAGCTCGTATTGGCGTTGGTTTATTTTATGCTTCCATCATTGGCATGTATCTCATGTCTACCTGCATTCTAGCACCTGGCAATGGAGGTTGTTGTCCTAAGACAAGATGTGGCCTTAAAACTCCTACTGGTCCTGGCGCATTCCCCGTAATGTATCTAGGTGGAGTAGGTGCTTCTAGAACAGGTTGTACATACCTCTCTCTAGCATTTTCCATGCTATAATAGCACTCTTCCTCCGTATGGTTCGTCCATTTTCTCTATTTCACACCACTTTGGCTCTCGCGAATCAGACCTTACAAGAGGAATCAGCCTCTTGACCAAGTCGTCGATAAGCTTTTCTTGATTAATAGGTGCCAATGGCTTGGCAATGGACTCACTTATCTGTGAAACACAGTGCTGAGAGGATGTGTCATCTCCTTGACTCTTTATGTCCTTTTCTTTGTCAGCCTCACAATTATCCACTAGATAAAGAGCTTCTTTGATCAACTCATGTAGCGTCATCCTCCTTATCATATGCAGATCCTTCTGAAGGCCCGCATGTCTCAATCCCTAGATAAAGATTAGCATAAGTCATGCTTGTGTAGGTAATTCTGCTCTCGGACAGACCTTAACATATCTCTTGAGCCGTAATGATGCTTTGCGTACTGATTCATTCTCTTTCTGTTTGAATCTATGGATTTGTGAGACCGTGTTGTGAGCAATGCCTTTTGGCGATAATTATTCAATAAACTCCTCAAACAGCTCATCTAGGGTCTCAAAATCCCATTTTTCCACCCAGTCAAACCATGTAGCTGCATCATCTTCTAGAGTCAATCCAAATCCCGCAAATTGTGTCACAAAATCTGAAACTTCTTCTGCTCTAATCACTCTTCTAAAGGCCGCTACATGATCTCTCGGATCTTTATCTCCGGAGTATTTTCTGTTTACCCATTTCTGGACTTGGGATGGTCTAACGTGTCGATTGTCTACAAGTCTAACCAGAGATTCTCCCAATCCTTCTCCCGTTATCGCTCTTGAAGGGAATCCTAGTGGCTCTCTTCTTGGAATTCCTATAGGAATTCTCATGTTTGGTGGAGGCATTTGTGGTCCTTCATTGACCAAATATCCACCTCTTTCTAGTACAGTCTGTGGATTTGTGCTTTCTACAACTCTGTATTCTCGTCCATACTTGTCGAAAACTATAGATCTCCATTGATAGTCGACTCCGTATGTGTAGACATATAAGAGCTTGTAATCCGTTATCTCTTCTAGGTATGGATCTGAGCACCTATAAAGATTGACCTCATTGTCGTCAATGTATGTATATAGTCCTTCACTCTCATGACCAATCATCCAAATTCTCTCAACAAGATGGGTCTTTATCAATTGCAAGTTTGGAAGATCCATTGTGGGAGGATATTCCTCTATCGTCGGGATCTCCAAGCTTGTGTAAGCTGCGTTTGAATCTAGGGTAGACATGATTTCTGGGCTTAAGAGCTTTTGCTTGGTTCAAGTAGACTTAGTCCACTGTCTTCAAGTGCTTTGGTTAGGGAAAAGTAAAAAAAAAGTCCAAAACCGCAACCGTTTCGTCACAATTCTCGCAAATTGTCGCTTTCAGACACCCCTAACTTGAGGATGCATTTTGAGGCCTTAAACGATGTTTTTTTAAAAGTTGAACTAAATGGTTGCCGCTCTCAGGCTACGTTTTGATATAAAAACTTTTCCGATCCGATACCGTTTGTGAAAGTCATGGCCAAAACAGTGAAATGCAGTTTAGAATGGTCAAAATTGTTGAGATGTAGAGAGAAAGAGAGAGAGACAAGACAAGAGACACACCATATACGCTCCCAAAGACTGATTCATATTGAGGACAAGATACAAATATATAGGTGAGACCAAGTTCAGTAGAGTGAGCCATATATAGCTCCAACACCCCCACTCAAACAAAGGTCTCTAGCTTTGGATGAAAAAACCCTTGGGGAGTTCAAGGGAAAAACCCAAGCCCTTATACAATGTGAAATATGAACCAGTGGTGATGATGTGAAAGTGAATTGTGCATCTATGTACAAATATTCAAGTGACTTAGATATCACAAGGTGCAAATGTGGAGTGTGCATAGTGCATGGTACCTAAAAGATTACAATGTCATATGTACAAAGCTATTACAATAGAAAAGAAGCTAATCTAGAAAGAGTGAGGCCGAAGCAACTCCAAGCTCCGAGCGCAAGAGGATGAAACGTGACTCATTGAGGCCTTTGGTCAAAATGTCTGCAATCATCTGGTCACTTGGACAGTGTTCAACCATAATGGTTCCCTTGCGTACTTCATACCCAACATAATGATAATGGACAGCAATGTGCTTTGACTTATTATGTTGAACATAGTCTTTTGCAAGACTAATAGCACTTTGGTTGTCACACCGCAAGGGTGTGCTAGAAAGAGGAGAGTGACCAATATCAACCAGCATTTGTTGAGGCCAAATCAACTCACGAGCTGCAAGTGATGCCGCAACATATTCTGACTCAGTCGTAGAAACTGCAACACAACGTTGTTTCTTGCTGGTCCAAGAAACAAGACAACCATTTATAAAGAAGCAATTTCCACTAGTAGATTGCATAGATAAATGTGAGCTTGCCCAGTCTGCATCTGTGTAACCCGAAAGAGAAAGAGATTGCATAGAATCCGATGTGAGTTGTTGTCGATAGACTAAACCAAAATCTGTAGTGCCTTTTAAGTATTTCAATACACGCTTTGCAGCAGACCAATGCTTAAGAGAAGGACATGCAAGATGTTGTCCAAGATAGTTAGCAGCAAACAGAATATCAGGACGAGTGTTCATGCCAACAAACTGAAGACATCCAATCAAGTTAGCATAAGGTTGATTTGTGACAAGTTGACCACCATTGTCAGAAGTATTCTTCGTAGAGCTCGCAAGACAAGGTGTGTTGGCTGAATGTGCAGATTCCATACCAAATTTTTGAATAGTATCTGCAATAAACTTTGACTGTCCAAGGAATAAAATACCTTTTGTTCGGTTCCGTTGGATTTGAATGCCAAGACAAGAGTGAATCTCTCCAAGATCCACCATATCGAATGCAAAAGACAATAAATTTTTCACTTGCTGAAGAAATCCCAAATCATTGGAAACAAGGATGGTATCATCCACATAAAGAGCAAGAATCACAAAACTGCTACCTTGGCGTTTTATGTATAAGTTGGGGTCTGACGAGCAAGAGATGAATCCTTTAGAGGTGAGAAAAAGATCAAATTTTGTATACTAGGCTCGCGAAGCTTGTTTGAGACCATATAGTGCCTTATGGAGTAGAGCAACAAGGTCTTCTTTACCTGGAATAACAAACCCTTCTGGTTGTTCCATATAAATTTCCTCTTCCAAGTCACCATTAAGAAAAGCAGTTCGCACATCCATTTCATGAGCTTCTGAATCAAATTGAACAGCAAATGCCAATAAAACTCGAACACTTGATAATCAACACCAGCTACTTGGGAGTAACCTTTTGCAACTAAACGCGCCTTGAACTTGTCAAAAGATCCATCTGCTTTTACTTTTGTTTTATTACACCCACTTACATTTAATAGCTGTACGACCAGGAGGTAATTCAGTTAGTATCCATGTACCTTTAGAGATAAGAGAATCGTACTCTGCTTCCATAGCCTCTTGCCATTGATCCTTTTGTGGTGAAGAGACAGCTTCATCATAAGTAACGGGATCTTCAAAAGTAGAAAAAGCATTATCAGCAATATCGTCATCATAAACATGACATGAGCCATGTTCAAAATCAATAGGCAGATCAACAAAAATATGAATATCATCATTGGCAACATTTGGAATGGATGGTTGTGAGGAGGAAAGTTGCTCTATAGGAAGAGTTTCATCTTCTGAAAGAAATGGAAAAGCCTGAAGCAATGATTTAGTATCATCAGAATCATCCATGGACCATGAGCCTCCCATAAGCTATTCGTTAAAAGTAGCATCACGATTCACAATTACTTTCTTGGAGGAAGGGTCATAGAAATTGTAGCCTTTGGAAGTGTCAGAATATCCAATAAAAATAACTTTAAGACCAGGAGCATCAAACTTTGTTCGTGTTTCTTTGGGAACATGAATATAAGCAATACATCCAAAGGTTTGAAAATGAGATACAGAAGGAATGTCACCGGTCCATGCTGTGATGGGTATCTTACGAGAGGGTGCAGTAGTAGGAAGATGATTCTGAATAAATGTTGCTGTCAAAGTAGCTTCAGCCAGGAAAACACGAGATAAGCCAGAATGAATCAGCATACATCTTACAGCATTGAGAATAGTGCGATTCTTTCGTTCAGCAACACCATTCTGTTGAGGCGAATATGGAATAGTGTGTTCATGATGAATTCCACTATCAGCACAGTAACTGACAAACTCTCGAGAAACATATTCGCCTCCATTGTCACTACGAAGCTTCTTAAGACGACGACCAGTTTGAAGTTCCGCAGCCTTGTGGAATTGTTTGAAAACAGATAAGGCTTCAGATTTTTGTCTAAGTAGAAATGCAGTCGTATACCTTGAGAAATCATCAATGAAAGTAATGAAGTAGCGATATTGTGATCTCGAAGAAGGTAGAGGTCCACATATATCAGTATGAACAAGATCCAAGATGTCATGAGAATGAGTTGTATTTGAAAGAGGAAAGGGTTTACGATTGTGTTTCCCAAGAGTACAAAATTCATAAATTCCCATATGGGGATGGGCCTTAAGATCCATGGCATGAACAAGATCACGACGTTGAAGATCAAGGAGTTTTGAGAAATCAGCATGAACAAAACGGTGATGCCATACTTTGCAATCATGATCACCTGGAGCAGTGACAATATTTGCTACAGCATCGTTGAGAGAGAGTTCAAATAAATTACCGTTTCGAGGAGCACTGGATATAGTCTGTCCATCTTTCTCAATTCGGCATTTGGTATAATCAAATCCAACAAACAGACCAAGATCAACAAGTCTAGCAACTGAAAGAAGATTACGTTGAAGATCTGGTACATGTAATACTCCTCGCAAAATTAGAGTGGAAGAAGAAAAGGTACCAAGATATAAGTCTCCAATACCCTTTACTTGACAAGTAGTATCATCAGCAAGATAAACAACACGTTGAACTGGCAGTGGATGATAGTTATGGAGCCACTTAGATTGATGTCATATTTCCTGTAGCACCAGAATCGACAATAAAAAGTGATCCATCACGTACATGAAGTATTCTGTCTGGAGCAACTGAACATAGGAAGCAGCTTGTTTCTGGTACAATGTTGTTTCGATGTTCAGTAGCATATGCTCTATTCCGATCTGTGTCGAATCGACGCTTATAGCACATATGAGTGGGATGATCAGATCGTCCACAATATTCACAACAAGAAGAAGAAGAGTCTCTAGATAAACGTGGTTGTTTTGTGGTAATATTGTGTTCTTCATCATATTGACGTGCCCAACAATCATCTTCAGTATGGCCATTTCTGTTGTAGTAAGAACATTGCTTATTAGGAAATTTGAGACGAGAGAAAATATTACCGCGACGGCCACCTCTGCGGTTTCCTCGTTGAAATGGACGCCTTTGAGCATAAAAAGCACGTTCCATCTGTTGTGACTCAGTCTCCTCTTGTGAAATCATAGCTGTATCGTGACCAGCATTCCGACGTTCTTGACGTTGAGAGTATTCAATTAAAGACATGTAAGCTTGGTCGAAATCAAGAACATCTTTATTAGAGAGAATAGTAACAATGTTATCATAAGAAGAGTCCTTCACTGTATCAAGGAGAAGTGTAATCAGTTGCTTTTGTGGAGCAGGATCACCGGTAGCAGCAAGTTGATTAATAATAGATTTGAAAGACTCAATATGTCCCGTCATGGCAGTACCAACTTCATATTGTAACTTGTTAAGCAACCCTCTCAAATAAAGTATTTCTGTAACAGATTTCTTCTGAAAGTTTGCAATAAGGTACTTCCATACGTCATGGGAAGTAGGCAGTTCATACATATCAAGCAAAAGGGAATCAATAAGAGCAGAAAGAATATACCGACGAGCTGCTTTATCACGTCGTTGCCAATCCGTATAGGCAACATTCCAATCTTCAAATATAGATCCTTCAGTGATAAGCACGTTATCATTATCCGTATCAATAGGCTGAGGCGGACAAACACGATTTCCAAGAACAACATCGGAGACTTCATCGCCTTCAAGAATTAACAACATCTTTGCTTTCCAGCCTAGAAATCCTTGACCTTGGAAAGGAGGAACAGAACGTTGGCCAGAAGGAAAGCCGTTGACGAGAATATTCATAGCCATATCTTGTTGCGAGAAGACGTATAAGATAAGATCGCAGAATCTGCACACCATATATGGTGAAGGCCGCAATTGAGAATGAGAGAGATATGAGTACTGCGTTCTGTCAACGATAAACGTAAGAAGGATGCTCAAGGAACGTCCAAAGATGTGAGAGACGTCACCCAAAAAAGACAGGGTAAAGGAGACGTTAATAATAAACGAGTCCTTAAAATAGAGTGGCGTGAGACGCAAGATTGACGGCCACAATACGAATAGCAAAAAGCTAAATCTTCTCGAAAAAGTTAACGCCAAAATAAGAAAAACGATCGCGGATGTTTCACGAAGAAGTAGGACGAAGAAAGCTACGTCAAGCTCTATTGCAGTAAAAACAGCATAACTTTCTGCTGCGAACTCCGATTGACGCAAACCTAGAACTCAAATCGAAGAGCTCGAGGAGACAAACAAGTTTTGGATGAAAAGTGCCATTGCGCTATGCTCCATTGCGCTTTTCCCGTTTCTCCAAATTTTGAGCAGAACAGCAAGAAAAATTGAGATGAAGTTCAGGGTGTCATTAACAAGAAAACGTAATCAACGATTAGATTGATTATAAATAAACGCCACATAAAACACTAATCATATTCTTCTTAACACAAAACAACCACAGTTAACAAGAATCAACGCTCAAAAATAAAATTTGTAACAATTTTGAATCTTACATGCGAATCGCATACACATACTGTTGTCACCATGAATTGAATCGGCGTGTGATCGTTACCGCTCTGATACCATGTTGAGATGTAGAGAGAAAGAGAGAGAGAGACGAGACAAGAGACACACCATATACGCTCCCAAAGACTGATTCATATTGAGACAAGAGACACGAGACAAGAGACAAGATACAACTATATAGGTGAGACCAAGTTCAGTAGAGTGAGCCATATATAGCTCCAACAAAAATGAGTCCAAATTCAATTTTGAAAAAAGATTTGGGATGTTTGTGACACTATGAACACTCCTGTATGGTCAAAAGTACAGTTGGACCCTAAAACTGGCATGTAGACATCCTACGCGTAGGATGTCTATATGCTCAGAATTTAACAAAATTTGGTCTAGAGACTCCCCTTAAGTCTAGCAACACAATGGTATGCTTAGAATTTCCTTTGGACCTAAAAATTGCCTTGAGACATCCTATGCGTAGGATGTCTTTTTGCTAAGAATGAATTGAAATTTTTACGCCAGCTTCTCCTTGATGTGCTGATCACAGTGGTGTGCTCAGAAGTTGGTTTGGAGTCCTAAATCAAGCTAGAGACATCCTACACGTAGGATGTCTAACTGCTCATATTTTGTTCAAACTTGCACTGTAGCTTCCTCTTGATGTGCTAAAATCACAGCTATTTTTTCTTTTTGATTCTGACACCTATAGGTTAGTCAAATGATCAAGAATCTGTTCCAAAATCCTGATGTCTGTTTTGATGAATTCCCAAGTCAAATCAACTCCAAATTGGACCAAAATTGACTAGAAGGCTTGCCTAAGGCTATACAACAGCATGGTATGTCCAAAGTGTTATAGAATTGACATTTTATTATTTATTGTTGCAGCTGACAGGTGGAAAAGACTGGACCAAGCTTGGGCTATGCGAATGGATTTGTATATCATGTACATTTTATTATTCAAGTGCTCTTTTATGAGTTTGGCCATTTATGACCGGTCGGCCAGTTTGTAACCGATTTGACCATTCAAGAAATCTATATAACAAATACGTGCAAGAGGGAAATGGTCACTCTTGCACGGGGGGAGATTGCACCTAGTGCTTGTGTCATCTTCTCCTCTCTCCTCCCTCCCCTCTCACCATGCTCGCGTAGCACTCCGCTCTAGGAGGTGCGCCTACACGTGTTCTTTCTCTCTCTCTCGTTCTCCGTCTCTCTTTGTTCGTATTGTGCTCGACTATGGATTTGTGCGAGTTGACAGGTATGTAGATTTATCCATTTATCTCTTGCTATGTGCTATTTTGAGTATTTTGCAGGCCTCTCTATGCTCCCGTTTGTAGCAGTGGTATCAGAGCATAGGCTACGCTCCCGGATAATGGATTTAGACAAACACCAGCTAAGTACTTTGTTCTCTCATGCTTTAGTGTTGTTAATTGCTTCAGCCTGCAGTAATTAGTGTTGATTGTATAACACAGCTAGTCATCTTTGAAATTAAAGAGATTTTCTTCTTTATTGTTATGATATAGTAATTACTAGTGTAAGTAAGATAATTAAACGTCATAATTGAACATATTAAACTTTATGAAAGATACTCAATAATAATAAGGGGGTTAATTTTATTTGCGAGTTAATCAATTCGTGTTTTTTTGCTACAGGTGATGCTTTTTCGAGTTTATAGAAGCATGGATTCCACTCATATGTATGCTCTCTAAGGTGGCGTTGTGGTATGTTAAATAAGTACCGAGGGAAGGAGAGAGAAGAAGGATTAGACGGAGAGAGAAAAACATACTTGTGAAATAGAGATAGGATCGGGGTGTGAGAGTACCGACAACGAGAGAGAGAGAGAGAGAGAGAGAGAGAGAGAGAGAGAGAGAGAGAGAGAGAGAGAGAGAGAGAGAGAGAGAGAGAGAGAGAGAGAGAGCCTGAGAGTGGGAGATGAGGGGGAGAGAGGAAAGATAGGTTCAAAATGAAAAACGTCCGGCTAAAGTTTGGGCAAGAAGGTTCTCAAGCTGGTTTAAATTATTTCATTTAGTAACTTGTTATAGAATTGTTTATGTGTTGGTTTAATGTATATATTTTATACATATCCTACATTTTAATTGAGATGAAAGTGGAGTTAAGTAAACGTGGAGTTTTGTTGTGAAGAAGGAGGTTGTGTGCACGTTTTCTACTCACATGTGTTTGTGTGTGTGTGTGTGACAGAGAGAGAGAGAGAGAGAGAGAGAGAGAGAGTGGGAGATGAGCGGGAGAGAGGAAAGATAGGTTCAAAATGAAAAAAGTCTGGCTCAAGTTTGGGCAAGAAGGTTCTCAAGCCGGTTCAAATTATTTCATTTAGTATCTTGGTATAGAATTGTTTATGTGTTGGTTTAATTTATATATTTTATAAATATCCCACATTTTAATTGAGATGAAAGTGGAGTTTTTTTGTGAAGAAGGAGGTTGTGTGCACGTTTTCTACTCACGTGTGTGTGTGTGTGTGTGTGTGTGTGTGAGAGAGAGAGAGAGAGAGCGAGAGAGAGAGAGAGATAGAGAGAGAGAGTTTTCCTGTTCATATGCGTGTGAAAAGGTTCCAAAGCCGGGTCCACAAATAATGTTTTCCGAGCCCTTAGAGAGGCAGTTTGTGGTGGTTAGTCATTGCACTATTATATTCCTATAGTATTCATAGAAGAATAATAATCATAGTGTTTCCCGAGCCCTTAGAGAGGCAGTTAGTGTTGTCTACTCATTGCACTTTTAGATGCTTATAAATCTTATAGGGGAATAATAATCGTAGTGACAAATCATGCATATTTTATTGCACACCCCACTTTAAAAGTTAGTGGTGGAGAAGTAGACGATTATAATATTCATATTGACAAATCATGCATATATTATTGCACGCTCCAATTTAGCAGTTAGCATATGCTGCGTGGGACCCCTCATGTCACTAACACATGCCAATCTTCCATCACTATCAATGCTTTTTGAGAGCATGGTGCTTTAGCCTATATAAATGTTACAAGGCAAGCACCATATGCTGCACAAGTGAATTGGAGGTGCTAATCAAGAGAGATTTTTTCATTTTCCCTGTACTTATACAATGCCTATAGGATATGCTAGTACTGGTAATGAGGTAGTTGCAAAAATCCATGAAGAGCTTCACAAACTCCTCCCCAACGCACCCCTTGAATAAAAGAAGACGTTTACACAAAGAGAGCGTGACACAAACAAGGCGATCCGGATGTTCAACCACCTTAATCACGCTCGCAACACCGGAGACCAGGAACTCAATGATGGCTTTGAGACAATGCAAGAAGCTCTTGGCAAGTGGGAGACATGGGGGTACATAGATAGCTCTCGAAGGGCCGCTTTACAGGCGGAGATTGACCATTTGCTTGTCTGCAAATGCACAATCAACCTGGTCGACATCTCTGGCTCTAATGTGGTAGAAGATTGAGGCAAGATTTAAATAATTATGCACTAGCACATGATAAATTGTACTAGTGTGATGCAAGTTGTACTGTGTGTGTGTGTGTGTGTGTGTGCAGGTTTGATTCCCTACGTAATCATGTAAACAACTTATTTTAAGTACATGATGCTTATTTTAACTATATGATGGTGTTCCACTCTTCAGTGCCTTGGCGAGAATAATTCATATGTCTCTGTCTGACTTATTATTATTGAAGTAGCCGTGATACTTTTAATCGGCCTGGTCTACTAACACATCTTCAAGATCTGTCATAATTTAGGGTATTGTTGATATCTTGTAGCTAAACTGAACCATCAAATGTAACTACAAGCTGTTTGAAAGCCAAAAATGTAAAGAAAATCTATGTGAGTTTTTTATATAATGCAAGAAAAATATGAGCATGTCTTTAGTATTTACCCTACTTTTAGTAGAATATACTTTCCTGTCCATGTAGGTGTTGTTGCAAACAAGGATGAATGCCTAATAAGCCAATCTGAAACTAGGAATCTAAAAAATATTGATGGTTGTACTTGTTTGGGCGAAGACCTCAAAGTAATGAAACACGCATAGACTCTTGCATATAAAATAGTAATTAAGAACACTTTACTGAGTTGAAGAACTGCATACGTACATAAACACACACGTATAAATAACTATATATATTGTATAAACAAGTACTTAAAAACACTTTACCGAGTTGAAGATCTCCTTATGTACATAAACACACATAGAAATAAATAAATAAAAAGATATTATATATATAATATAAATATTATATATAAAACTATATATATTCTTAGACCGACATTGTAAAGAGATACTGACAAGCAAATGAAATTATGACAGCATAACAACGTGAAAAAGAAAAATAAAACCATTCCATACTTGCTTCTGTGAAAGCTTGCCTAGCTTTTGTTAAGCTTTCCTGTTCTATACTTGCTTCCGTGAAGCTTGCCTAACTTTTGTGTATACATGAAACCATGATTATGTTTCTAAACATGAACAAAAAGCATGATTATATTCACAAGCAATCAAAATTTCGACAGCATAATGTCGCGAAAATACAAACAAAAAAATTTTCCATTCCATACTTGCTTCCGTGAAGCTTGACTAACTTTTCTGTATACGTGAAATCATGATTATGTTTTCAAACATGAACAAAAAGCATGATGATATTGATAAGCAATCAAAATTTTGGTAGCATAACGGTATGAAAATTCAAACTAAAAAAATTCCCATTCCATACTTGCTTCCGTGCAGCAGCGAATGCTCACGGGAAGAAGAAATTACATAAGAAAAAAAGCATATGTTGGTATATTACTTTGGTAAATCCAAAGCTCTCAACAAACTTCTATCTAGTATAATAAATATGAAATCATGGCTGAATTGATAAGGATGATCAACACCAACAACATGTCTTCTGTAATACCAAAAAAGTGGCACCCAAACACCATGGTCACACGTCGTTCCATAAAAATCACAAACTAGAAAAAATGATAGATAATACCAATGTTGATGTCAATCAAGGGAAATGTGATCCGGGCTCATATTGTTGCCAATCAGTCTCCTCATCGCTATCTGCATTAAATGCTGAAATAGCACGTACACATGGAGCCTTGAAGCGTGAAAGATGTTGATGGAAGACCTCTGGATCACTATCTATGCAGAGACAATGTCTAGACAACTCAACGCAAACATTGCCCAAGCCACCACATCCAGAAAACATATCAACAATGTAGGTGTGCTCCGCAGTAAATGTCCGCACAAGCCAGCTAAAAAAAGCAAAAAATATGCGTATTTTTACTTTATGTAACATAGTCCAATAACGCATAGTAGGAAGCATATATTCTTACCGAAAGAAGTCAAGGCTACGCTCGGCGGCACCTCTAAGAGCGTGTCCTCCAATGTATTCTCCGTCGATGCGCTCCACCAGTATTCCGGACTTGGCATCGAAAGAGTTGTTGTCCACGCTCTCTCCATCTCGTCGATCGTAGATAGGACGTTGACCCTTACGATAAAACAATCCTAGCAATAGTGTTTCCACCTACAAATTACAACTAGAATGTGATCTAATTGAATAAAACTACAAGCATGCTTTTCAATCAACAAATAAATTTACTTACTCTCTCAATCTCAATGGTCTTTCGCACATAACCATTGGGGATCAAAATAAGGATGGTGTGCATCATTTTGAATCCCATCTCGATGGCATGGCTAGACACAATGCCAAAGTGATCAGTGGAGCTTAGGGTGATGTACCACCCATTGTCTGCCACATACTTTGAAGCTATTACGGCCACTTTCTTACTTAATTTTCGAGAGAATTGATTCCATGGAGGGACCTGCATAATATGCATTGTTAATTTAATTAAATTTCCAAAACTATCATAGACTGTCCATTGTGGTTTTGAAAAATGCATACCTCGTTCTCTGAAAAATTTTCAACTTTAAAGTTTGTTGGAAAATCCGCAAACAAAAGAGAGGCCACTTCATTTCTCTTTTCCCCATCAACATGGGCTGAATGAAGAAAATCCAAGATCCTGCATACGATCAAATAAATGTATTTCAAACATTCACAACACACACCACACATAGTTAGTATTTCTTTTCACATGTGTTTACCATTTCTCATCATCGAGAGAAATTTTGTAAACATCTAGAATGTTCCCAATAATGTTCACATCACAATCTATGGAAGGCACTGCATAATCAGAAAATAAAATATTTCATCAAGAATTGTTGAGTAGAAAGAAAGTGACAGCTAGATATCTATACAAGCAAGTTTACCTGTGGAGCCTTGAGCACCTTTTTGGTTCTTTTTGGGAGACTTCTTGGGCTTCTTAGATCTAACAAAATCCAATCGTTTCTTTATAGAGGATATTGTACTATTGTTTACTCTTTTCGAAGAGGTGGCTTTCTTGGAAGCTGAGCCAATCTCCTCAATACCATTTTCATTTCTTTCAAGAACGTGCTCTAAAGCAAACAAAAATATATTTCTCACAAACATAATCTAAATAGTATGAGCACTTTAACAATTTTGTAGTTTTTATAAATGCCAAAAATAACCTTTATATAAGTTCCTTTCATCACGTGGGTAGGTGCCTCGAGTGTAATCTAGCCACCAAGGGCAATACTCAATTTCCCAAGCAATCAAACCATAATCTCTCATCCATAGTGGATACATACACTCCTCACAAGAGAGGTCCCTCCAACTTTCAACAGCAATTGGCAGCTTCTCCAACAAAGTTTGATCGTAAAGCTGAATTAGCCATCTACATAAAATGCAGTTAACTTTATTTGAGCTCCTTTCCTAAGTGACTTATTTATTATAAAAACTCTAAGTAAAAAATAGAATAACAACCATAAAGATATCAATTGTATTACCTGAATAATACTCTCCTTGAAGATTCCATAAGCTTTGGAATTTTTTCATCCGACTCTTTTGTGTTGAGCTTACTCCAAAGCTCCACAAAAGCTTTATCAATGTGGTCCCTCAATTCATGATGAAACCATGCTTCAAAGCCCTCCGGCATTTCTTCAATGATTTTCCCTTTGATCCTCAAACATTGCTTCAAGATACTTCCCCAATACCACTCTTTACGCAAGTACATTCTAAATTTCATTGCACTAATATAACGCTCAGAAGTAACATCATCTACACGGCAATGCATCAAAGAGTTCAATATTTCCTTTTTCCATAGAGCAAACAATAAACAAACCATAAATGCATTGATTCATTTGATGATTTCATGTGTATTTTTTATCCAAAAATTATTACCTCTCTGGTGATATTTTAGAAGTTGCCAAAGAGTGGACTTTGTCTCTTGTAAGGCCCACTTGATCCTTTTCTCTTATAAAATTGAAGTTAAATAATAAAGAGAAGAACCCTTGGCCATTGGCGGGGTTGGCAATGGCCAACATCTATGTTACATTAGCACGAGATCAAATTGAATCAATTTTTCAATCAAATATATCAAATTCAAATGACATGTCAACTTACAATTTTGTAGAAATTCAAACATAAACGGGGGGAAGAGAAAGTGTTTACCTTATAAGCTCTTTCTTTGAATATTTTTTCTACTCTTCCTCGAGCAACCATTTCCTTTTCTGGCAGTGAAATCGAGGGATCATTGATCTCTTGCATCTCTTTGATAAGAGACAAGTCAAAGTCTTCCTTTTGTAGAGCAAATGAAAAAAAAACAAGATTTTACAAAATAATGTGAAGCTTTAGAAATTACATAAAAAGTGTACTTTAAGGCAAAAAAATATATCTTCCATATGAGCATTGCTAATAAAAGAGCAAGAGCGTTGTACCAACTCCCTTTAGATGCCTTCTTCTAACAAGTAAGCTCTACCTCTATCCATCGAATCCAATCTTGGGGAAAGTCTTTCATTAAAGAATCTTTGCTTGCCACAGCCAGTTTTTGGAACAAGAAGATCTCCTGCCCAAAATTTGTGCTTACAGTGGTTCTACCAATCCTAAACCACAATATCTTAAATTAAATGGCAGTAGAATGACATCAATAAAGTAATAGCAATAACGTTCAAAACAACAAATGTGCTTACTCATTTTGAGAGCGCAAAGCTAGCATAAGCTCCCCCTCTGCACTTCTATCAACAAAGACAAATTGACATTTCACAGAACAATGTCTCCACTTTATCATTGAAAATTCTACAACAACAAAAAAGAAAATTAGAAAGCATAGAGTAATACAAGTCAACTTTACATTAAACAAAAAAAGAAATCACTTACGTGTTTTTATTAAGCGCATCCAAGTTTTCAAACGGTGATTACCATCCCAAACGATAAATTTTTTTCTCCTTAAGTCTTCCCACTCAAGGGGAAGGGAATTATCAAAATCATCGCTTATTTCTCGCCAAATAGGCCCCCATTCATCTTTGTCTAAGTCAGAAACATAATGTTGATCATGGCCTGGCTTCTTAAATGACACAAGAAATGGAGCTCCAAGCACACTATATCCAAACATCTCAAACCTTTTCACCAAGCCCTCAGTGCCTGGACCCACCGCTCTAATGGCTTCATTTTCCATCAATCTACAAAGAGGAATTCGAGGAGGTTCCCCACCTCTCTTTACAATAAAACCCTCTACAATCTCCTCTAATATTTGACCATGAACATCCTTTCCAAATACTGTTGGATGATCGGGAGGTTTAGCAAAAATTCTTGTTGCTTCAGATACGCTTTGAGCCACCAATTCACCTTGTGTAGCATGAATATCTATGAACACCTCTTCTTCATGCACATCACTCAATATATCCTCTTCTTCATGTACATCACCCAAAATATCCTCCTTTCGATGGACATTGGAAGAAGCAATGGAAGATAGTGCATTGGCCCTATGCCCTGTAGTGCCAGACCTTAATGTGTATCCTACTCCTACAAGCAAAAAACAATAAGAACACAAATAGTTTAGTGAGTATGATGAGACAAAAGAAAAGAAAACAAATAGCTTAATGTATTTGAACTTACTTTGAGAGATACCCATCCTGCCACGTTTAGATGGTGTATGAGCCATAATCTATTAACCACAAACAACAAAAATCTTCTTCGCAATGACAATACAAATATAAAATTCTAAATTTCGGCAGCATAACGGCGTAAAATGCAAACTAAAAAAAAAAACCATTCTCAACTTGCTCATGGCAAGGAAAAATACAAATCCACTTTGACATTTGTATACCTCTTCTCTACAACGACCTGTTCTTACATCATTGTAATTGTTACTGGTGTGAATGCAAGTGTTTATATGTGTGTGTGTGTGGATGTATGCATGATTGTGTGTTTGAATGTAAGTGTAATATGTGTGTGTCTTTATGCATGATTGTGTATGTGTTTGTGTTATGTATGCAAGTGTGTTGATGTTGTGAATGCAAGTGTTTATATATGTGGGTGTATGTATGTATGTATGTGTGTGTATGCAAGTGGATGTGTGCATGATTATGTGTGTGTGAATGTAAGTGTAATATGTGTGTGTATGCAAGTGTGTTGATGTTGTGAATAAAAGTTTTGATATATGTGTATGTGTGTATATGCTTGACAATACAAATATAAAATTCTAAATTTCGGCAGCATAATGGCGTAAAATGCAAATTACAAAAAAAACCATTCTCAACTTGCTCATGGCAAGGAAAAATACAAATCCACTTTGACATTTGTATACCTCTTCTCTACAACGACCTGTTCTTACATCATTGTAATTGTTACTCTAAGTGTGTTTAATATGTGTGTATGCAAGTGTGTTGATGTGTGTGAATGCAATTGTTTATATGTGTGTGTGTGTGTGGATGTATGCATGATTGTGTGTGTGTGTGTGAATGTAAGTGTAATATGTGTGTGTCTGTATGCATGATTGTGTGTGCGTTTGTGCTATGTATGCAAGTGTGTTGATGTTGTGAATGCAAGTGTTTATATGTGTATGTGTGTATGTATGCAAGTGTGTTGATGTTGTGAATGCAAGTGTTTATATATGTGGGTGTATGCATGAATGTATGTGTGTGTATGAAAGTATAATGTGTGTGCATATACATGACTGTGTGTGTGTTTGTGCTATGTGTACAAGTGTTTTGATGTGTGTGTATCACTGTGTGTGTGTGCGCTTACCTGGACACGCTCGCCCGATCCACCGGAGGAGGTCCAATGGAAGCTCCATTGGAGCTCCTTCATGCCTTGAAAGGCATGGTGAGAAAGCAGCGCGCGCACTGCCCTCTCACCATGCCTTTCAAGGCATGGGGGAGCTCCATTGGACCTCCTCCGGTGGATTGGGCGAGCGTGCGCAGGTATGCACACACACACACACACACACACACACACACACGTGAGTAGAAAATCTACACACACACACACACACACACATTACCTTGTCCTCTCTTACTCCTTCTTCACAGCAAAACTCCACTTTCTCTTCACTCCACTTTCATCTCCTTCTTCACAGAAAAACTTCACTTTCACTTTACTGCACTTCAATCTCAATTAAAACTCCATTTAAACATCACTCCACTTTCATCTCAACTACTACTTTTTTCACACACACCATATATTACAAAAATGATATTGTGGTATAAACACTCACACACACACATTCATTTATATATATATATGTATATACACAAACAAAGATATACACAAAATGGATTCATATATATAGTTTTTCTAAAAAAATACTATGTTTTTTACACACACACAACCATATATTTTAAAAAATGATTGTATGTGTTTGTGTGTATAAAAAACGTAGCATTCTTAAAGTTAAGTCATGCACACACACACACACACACACACACACACACACACAAAATGTAAAAACTATGTGCATAGTTAAATATCTTATGTGCACATACACTCAACTTAAACTATGTGCACATACACTTAACATAAATATCTTAACTTAATAAAATGCTACGTTGTTTACACACACCCACAAAATCATTTATACACACGCACAATAATGTATATAACTTAACTAAAATAATTATATATACACACTACCAAAAACACACACATATATATAAAATGGCAAGATGGAATCATATATATAACTTAACTAAAAAAATTGCTACGTTTTCAATACAAAGTCAGTCATATAGAATGTTACGTTTTTTATACACACACTCACACAATCATATATATATATATATATATATATATATATATATATATATATATATATATATATATATATATATATATACACACACACACACACACATACACAAAAGATGAAGACACTATTAGACTGCATTAAATGCAGTCCTTGAACCACCATTTAGAAATTAAATGGCCCCTCAAATTTGATGACATATTCCACTGCACATACATTCAAAACCGTCATATATTAAATGCACTTCTTCAATTATGATTTTCATTATTCTTTGAGCCATCACAAGATCTTATGCAACTGTCTTTTCGTCTACCTACCAATCTTTCACTTTCATTAACCTTCACATCTTTCATTAACTTTCACCAGTTTCATTAACGTTCACTTTATCTTTAACTTTCATTAACCTTCACCACCTTCACTTAATCCACCACAGTTTTCTCCCATCTCCACCCTGTAATCTGTTGCTTGAGAGAATATGTCCAACATGAAAGTAACAATAACTTGGAAAGTTGGTGGTCAGATAGTCAACCGCGACATTCAGTTGAAGGGAAACTCATTGTTGCTTAGTGCTTACTATTTGCAGAGTTTACTGCCTCCATCTTGCCATTTTCAGTCACTATCTGATCTTATTGAAAGTGATTGTGGCCTAACAAAAGTCTTGCTGCAACCACAGTGGGATATAGAAGGTCATCAGCATTTCTTAATAGATGGTTCTTTTTCGAGCTTGTTTGAGATGCTTCATTCAGACACATTTATACAGGTATCTGACAATGAGAAAGGAAATGACAAAGAGATATCTGAAGATGTTTTAAGCATTGTGCATCTTGAAAGTAGTGGTGATGATATAGGACAACTCAAAATTCAGTCAATCGTCATTTGGATTCAACAAAATCCATGGGCAAAAAAGTTAAATGATCTGTTAACATTATGTGGAGCTCCTTTGCAAGTTGCTGAACTTCCACAACATTATGATGGACATTTGTGTTTTGAATTACCTGCGACTCAGGATAAAACAAAACGAATGACAGGGATGGAACAACGCTTTGATGGTCACTTGTGGACTCGCCCATCTGTGACAACCATGGCAATAGCATGCAGAATTCGTCTAAGCCACTGTTTGGGATTCATGCAGTGTAATTATTCAACGTGTCCTCATTATATTAAGGAACAAGAATTCAATAGTAGAGATTTTCATGGATATTTGGACAGACAGGTGAAAAAGGACTACCTTGCAATGGAAGAGAATACAACAATAACTTGTCATTATTGTCAGAAGGTTGTTACTTGTGTTGCTGCTTGTCCCTGCAAAATCTATTATGTCTTGCCTAGAGATGGTACAATGTCGCGACTGGCAATACATGTTGGTAAACATTGTCATAATGTTAAGGCAGAAACCTCTAGGGCTGCTATTTCAAGAGTGCGAAAACTCGAGGCTCAACAACTTGTTCTTCACTCCTTGATTGGTGAGGAAGCTGAAGCTACATCCGATGTAAAATTCAATGATTTTTTGGAAGAAATGATGCCACTGGTTCAAACCAAAGGGTAAAAAAACTCAATTTGGTTCCTTGAATTTGTTAATTTTTTAACTATTATAAATTTAGCCTTCTTGTGATGCATCGTGTAGGTTTTCTTCAATTGTTTCAAAGGAGAGAAAGAGTCAAGGTGCTGTTATTGGGGATGGATATGATAATATTTTATTGCTTTAAAAAAAGTGCATGTTTCCTTTTTTTCATGGGAGTAGATTTCCTGGACAGGGTGAAGAGGATGACAAGTGCTTCCTATTTAAAATGTCCACTAAAGGACCAGGTTCTAGGATTGATTTAGTAAATCGGGTGAAAAGAACTGAAACTGGTGACTTGAGAAATGCGTGGGTACATTTTGATTTTACCCATAGAATAGATGGATGGGCAACAATGTCATGCTCAGTTTATGATCCAAGGTAATCTTTAAGTATTTAAATATCTCGTATTTTTTTATCATTAAATAAAAGAAGATGTGTGAAAATGTTTATGTTGAATATCTTGCAGCATACGATCACTACAAATAATTGCTATATGTGAAACTAAAGAGGAGGATGAAAAGACTCAAGTTATTTTTTGGGAGAGCCTTAATTCAACAATGGAAAAGTACAGACATGGTGCAACTGACTTTGCAGGTTTTATGTCTGATGAAGCTGGTGCAAATTGGAATGCTATTCGAACAGTCTTCAATGGCGGGCCAGATAATATCATGGAGGGACGTGAACAATCATGCCTATTTCATTGGGAGCAAAGTCTCCACAAATATGCTAAAAAGTGGATACCTCAACATCTAACAAATCAACACATTGATATGTGTGAGGACTGGAGAGCTTGTAAGACCATTGTGCTTGCATCTCAAAAGGCGCTTTCAATTCAAAAGTGGTGGAGACAACATCTATCTACAGAGAGCATCACAAGAGTGAGCAGATGGTTTAAATGGTGGGAGCAACGAATTTCACACTGGAGAGGAATTGGAACAGATGTAAGTACCTTTATGACAATCTATATTTTTAGAAAAATTTATTTTCATACATGAAATTTATAAATTTTAATTCATGTTTTTTTGCATTTCATAGGGTGGTCTAAGTCCGTGGGAGCGGGCACAAATTCCCAATGTTAATTTATCAGAAAGTGTACATGCCAGTTGGTTAGCAGGTGAAGGTGGAAAGGGAAAAATATCCTTATATGATGCATGTGTAACAGATGTTATAAACTCATATATTCAATGTGCAAAGCGTTTGGGATATACTAATGGGCGTTATATAGGAACGGGTCCCACAATGGAGACCTTGCTTTCTCGAGTTGAATCTCAGCAAACTCCAACTCCAACCAACGTGGCCCATCTATTACACGAGGCTGTTGCAGGGACTCCCATGTATGCGCAGCCAATTTTGCATGGAGACAAAGAAACAATATAACGCAAAAAGAGGGGCAGAACAGGAACAAGTAGCTCCCATCGGCCGGAATATGTCATGGAATCTAAGCAACGAAACCATCGCGGTCGACAAAAAAAAATCAAGTTTGATACCCAAGGACCAGGTATTTCTAACTTTCCGCTGCAAATTAGTGACAGTGATGATGATATTGGATCTCAAAAAGAAACAACCACACCTTTGTCATCTAAAACAAACAATGTGTTTGAGAGTGATATGCCACGCACTCAGTGGGCCCTCAAGAGAATGACCATTCAAAGTCAAAGAAAATGTTTTGGAACAGTAGGGAGAAAAAATTGTGACAATATCTTGCATAGTCGCTCAATTGGTCTTGTTGCTCCATGTATATGGTCCGAAAGAATGTTCAAGGGTAAAACAATCGAGCAATGGTTATGGTTTTGTAATCATGATATTTTGCATACCCAATCAATCAAAAGACAAGTCAAAGATTTACCTCCTGCTCCAAATGTTTGGCTAGTAGCAAGAGGGACAGATATCTCCACACAGGAACTTGCTGCGCTGCATCAGAGTGGATTTCGGACAGAGAATTCAATGGTAAATCCACAACCTCTTGCTGGTGACTGCAAAGAAGGTGGTGGTAGCTCGAGGAAGAAAAAGTGGAGGCATGGAATCTCTAAAGAGGCCATGAAGAAATTGGAAGCATGTAATAGTACGACAATTATATTTTTGGATGAAGTGAAAAGGTCCCAAGAGCATGTAATTTTCTGAGTTCTCACTGAAAATAGTTATGAGATTCATATAAAACAGAGTCCATCATGCAGGTGTCCGGATTTTCAGAAGCGAGAGAATACCAACAAATCCTTTTTGGCATGCAAACATATGTACTATGTGTACACAAAAGTGCTCGGACTTGAACCTAAGGAGCACATGATTATTCATCAGCCAACCCTCTCACCAATGGACATCGCTTTTATTCTTGGACAACCAAGGATGATTTCTCCCTCCATTTAATTACAACTGGTTTGGTATGCTTCTTTCACTCAACTAGAATATTGATCTATGATATGAAAGTGTTTTTCTGTATTTATTTTGGTTTATTATACTTGTGATTATTTATCTTGAAAAAACATTGTTTGTGCAGCAAAGGATTTCAAATTTCAAGCAAAAGATATGAAGCATCTTGCAAGCTATTTGGGAGCAAATTACTTGCGTTTTAGAGTGACCATTACATTTATGGAGACTATCCTTTTTTGTACTCTAATTTTGATCTTATCCTGTGGTAGTTTTGCGAATGTACTTACATCCTCAAACTTATGTTGTTTCAAAAAGCAATTGCTTGGGAAAAATAGTATTGTCTCTATCTGGCATTATTTTTGACTTCATCACATTTATATATGCTGTGGATTATATTTAACTTTGAAATTAGTGTTGTCTCTATTCTGCATGATTTTTTACTTTATCGCATGTTTATATGCTGTGGATTATTTGACTCTGATCACATGCGTTGCGAGCATATTTGACTCTAATGGAATGAGTTGTGAAATGGTGATTTTATTTGTTTACATTTTTTCCGTCGTTATGTCCTCTCGGTCTCTCTCTCTCTCTCTCTCTCTCTCTCTCTCTCTCTCTCTCTCTCTCTTTCTCGGCATAGTGATATACAACTCTATGATTTTACTTTCTCTCTCTAGAAGAGAAGTCACTCTCTCTCTCTCTCTCTCAAGGATTTATGATCTCTTCTTCCAATGGTAACTCGCATAAATACTATCTCTCTAGAATTTATATATACTTTCTCTCTCCGTCAACCACACATATATCGAGTCTTATGACGATTGAAAATTACATTAAATAGATACTTTATGCTATGACACATATTTGGTTAAAAAAACGCTAAAGATTGCTAAAATTGTCAAAAAAACTTGAAATGAAAAACTCGCAAATGTTAAATCCCCATAATAAGGGATTAGCATGCGGCCATAGATATGATATTACAAAAGAATAAATCGCAAGAGTGACCCTGCCTAAATTTGTATTTAATTTACCTATGATGACCCTTTGTAAATAGCGAGTATAGTAAAATTCTGTCACATAGAACGTCCAAAAAAAAAGAAGAAGAAGAAGAAGAAGTAGTAGCAGATTTTACAATAGATTGTTATAAGTATATACCCAAGCGACCTTGGCGACTGTCTAAGTGAAGAAGTAAACGGGAGGAGAACAGGAACTTGATTGCTTAATATAGCTTCTCTCCGCTTAGTGGGAACGACCATCAAAATAAATTTTTGGGAATCACTGAAAGCCATACTATTGTCTTCTTTCAATTTACGAACACAGTTGAAGGATAAATCCACCGCATGTGGCGCAAGCAAGCAAGGACCATTACCGACGATATGGGGGGATGTACACTCGGTATGCACGTGCCGCCCACATCTCACCAACTGTCTCAGCGCCCCTCCCTCCTGCATGCAGAGTACAACACTCTCTCTCGGTTCAACCACCCAAAATCCACGAAGCAGCATCACCCGACACCAATCATGCTCTCTCTCTCTCTCTCTCTCTCTCTCTCTCTCTCTCTCTCTCTCTCTCTCTCTCTCTCTCTCTCTCTCTCTCTCTCTCTCTCTCTCTCTCTCTCTCTCTCTCTCTCTCACCCGTCGATGACGCCTACCAACATTTACTGGTTGCACGCCAAAGAATTCTACATGGCACTTTCGCAAACTGCAGCACCCAACCAACCAACCAACCCTCACCCTATCTCTTTCTTCTCCCTCTCTCTCAGGCTGTGGCGAACCGCCACCAAACTCCCTCTCTCTCTCTCTCCCTCTCTCTTCCACTCTCACTTAACGAGCAAAATCCATCTCTCTCTCTCTATACCCTCTCCTAAATCACTGATTCGCGCCATCTCTCCATTTTCCCTCTGCTCGCCACCATGTAGTATTTGCGGCTGTGGTCGCTTTCTAACAAGCAGTAGTCTGCAGCCAGCCGACACTGTCTCTTTTTCGTCACCCAACAGTCAAAAACACACACACACAAATTTGCCTCTTGATGCCAACCTTGCCGTCTCCCTTCTCCTCCCACCCTTGCATGCAGTGCAACAACAACTTCACCTTCAGGCCTGCTTTACAGTACCTTTTGAAGAAAATTGACAAGGGTGTCCAACTTGTCCCTCCCCGAGTGTGAGCAGGCAGCTGAAAAGCAAGAAGTGCAGCAGTCGATGATGCACCTGATTGTACTGTTAGAGATGCGTGCCATGACACTACATGCATGATTTGTAGTCTCAAATGTCCATGTTTTGGGTGCGCCCTGAGTTAGACAGTGGACACCAAAACAGCTCTCAGAAAAATTGAGGTTGCAGCATGCAAGCCAACTCTCTCTTCTAAAACAGCTCTCCAAAAAATTGAGGTTGCAGCATGCGATCCCACTCTCTCTTCTGCAAACCTTAGTCTTAATACCTCCAATAGATTCTTGGAAGCTTCTAGAAGCTGCACTGCTGCAAAGTCTCACGTAAATCGCTCTGCTTGTCAGGAGGCTATGCTGCGGCCACCCTCTAATGGTGGTGGAAGTTCACCAAATGCCTCATCAACTGCATGGCCTACAAGTCTTTATTGCAGTACTAGTGATGGTATTCTTATCATTTGCTGCCTACAATCGATGGATTATGCTCTCGACATCTTACGACCATCATCACTTATGGTATTGCACACCCCTGGTTCTCTAACCCTGGCATCATACTCACACCCCTTATGTAAGTCGTTAATTAATTGGTTGTAATTGGGGTAGTCTCTCATGGCTATCTTGTTCGTCTTCTTCGTTGTTGCCTTAGTGATCACAGCGACAATCAAATAATTGCTTTGTAGCATCACTTGCTAATGACCTATCATGCGGTCCAAGCGATACAATCTTGATGGATATAATACAATGTTTGGATACGAAATAAATTGACGTAAAATAAAGGCTAAACTGAACATCAGTATATGAAGATGGCTCCCATTGGCTAAGATCCAAGGATGTATTGCATCGGTTCATGAAGACTATTGTCTATAACGTGTCAATAATCGCCTCCATCAATGTCATGGTGGCCCTCGTATAAAACATGGCCGTCTAGCTCTCTCAAGCTTAATGACTCTGTCAACAATCAATATACCTTCGCTATTGCTAGACTTTGAAGTCGGCTGTGAAGCTTGTTCATCTAAATGCCGAGTCTCTGCTCTAAAGAATTCAATGATCGCCTTGTGTAAATTTCTCCCATTATCTCATCTCCTCAAGAGACTCTCCTAGTGTCTCCCCAACTTTAGCGAAAACAACCCGATAAATCTTTGATCCTGACTAAATAGACAATGAAAGTGACCTCATATCTCATAGTATACTGGACACTGACATATGCAACTCTATCTTTGGCTCTTTATGACACAACTAGCAAATCCTGGCCTCAGCTAGTATTCCCTCCCCTCCTGTCCCGTTATACATGCTAGCACCTCATCTTCAACGTAGGAATAACTTTTATTTTCTTTCTTATTGTGCTAAGAAACAACCCAGTGGGTGTATGCACCTGTTTGCGACATGCTACATGCCTTCCAGCACCTTCGATTATAAATGAAAGTCACATTACCTTCAAAACAAGATCCGTATGTCTGATCCATTAGCAAGACTAGCACCTTGCTATAGACATCTCAATATGTAAGTTGTATGTATTCATTAGTGGCATAGAAGCCTTCAACAAGTCTTCCAAATAAACCACTATTAATGTATATTGAGTATGGCAAATAATTGTGATATTTTGGACAAGTATATAATGCGTTCCTAAAGAATCTTTTACTTCTTTTTGCAAACTTTGTAAAATGATACTGATCTTCAGTCAATTATTTTTGCATGCTTCCTTCACAACTTGCTGTTATACAATGTTGTAGGATCTAAACCTAATGCGCACTACAAAGTTGTGAAATTTATATTGATCATAATTGCATTGAAAGTGACTTAACATTTGTATTTTGGTTAGTCTCTAAATTTCTTTATATAATCTAGTTGTTTATCTTGACTGAGATTAACCAAATGATGCTTTTGCTACTAACCTTCACTTTTAAAGCACTTGTTCAGCATTTGACAATTTGACTCCTCGCCATTTCCTTGAACCACCCCTAGGTACGTAATTTCTCAATGTTTTCTATTGCATTTTAATTCATTTTACTGAGTTAGTTCCAAAAAGAAAGATCTTTAGAATATATATTCTCTTATCCCGGATGCCATTACCCATCTCTAAAGTTATGGTTTGTGCTTGCATTGAATATTGAAGACGATTTGTTATTAAGTTATGCAGCGACTCATGTGAGTTGAGGTACTTTCGGATAGTAAACAACAATTTGTAAGTACTCTCAGACTCCAACATGCTCCAAATTGATCTTATACCTATGAAAATTGTTATATTTTTATGTCTAGCCTAGTCCATTGGTCACGGACACACAAATTTACCGATTTAGGCAGTGTGTACATACTCATCTTGGTGTAGATTCGTCGATTTAGGCAACACCAGTCATCTATGCAGATCCGCCAATTTAGGCAGCACACTGAAAAATTACAGATTCACAAATTTGGGCAGATTCGCCAATTTAGGCAGCACGTCTCATTAGTGCAGATTCGCCGATTTAGGCAGCACGTATTATTGGTGTAGATCCGCCGATTTAGGCAACGACAATTATGAAATCATGCTGCAGTGGCTGGCCACCACTGTAACTGGTATGATTTTGTTACCCGGGTACATAATAAAAGTGATTTGGATTTGGACTTATATTGTGGAAATTGGAATTGGATTGGGATTTGGTATCAGATGATTATTACAACAGTATTTATGTGATGGGACTTGACATTTTGAGATTCATGATGAGTGTGACCAATGATCTACCGATTCATCAGGGTATGACATATACTGCTTATTCTAGTGGTATGGGACACTAGAATAGGTAGTATGTGGATGACGGCAGGCATAACCACTGTGTCTAATTTTATGGATTTTTCTTTTATTATTTGATACAGATTTCTAATCATTGTTTTTGACAAGTATTGTTTGCAGATTTTTTCCTTCGCAACTGAGGACACTTGCTTTCCAATGGAGAGGTATGTTATGGAATTGACATTTTATTATTTATTGTTGCAGGTGACAGGTGGAAAAGACTGGACCAAGCGTCGCCTATGCGAATGGATTTGTATATCATGTACATTTTATTATTCATGTGCTCTTTTATGAGTTTGGCCATTTATGACTGGTTGGCCAGTTTGTAACCAATTTGACCATTCAAGAAATCTATATAACAAATACGTGCAAGAGGGAAATGGTCACTCTTGCACGGGGGGAGATTGCACCTAGTGCTTGTGTCGTCTTCTCCTCTCTCCTCCCTCCTCTCTCACCGTGCTCTCGTAGCAATCTGCTCTAGGAGGTGCGCCTACACGCGTTCTTTCTCTCTCTCCCGTTCTCCGTCTCTCTTTGTTCGTATTGTGCTTGATTATGGATTTGTGCGAGTTGACAGGTATGTAGATTTATCCATTTATCTCTTGCTATGTGCTATTTTGAGTATTTTGCAGGCCTCTCTACGCTCCCGTTTGTAGCACAAAGTTTGAATTTGGCCTCTAAATCATGCCTTAGACATCCTACGTGTAGGATGTCTAACTGCTCAGAATTGCCCCAAATTTGAACCACAGACTCTTCTTAGGGTGCTGATCACAGTGGTATGCTCAAAATTTAGTTTGGAGTGCAAAATCACACAGAAGACATCCTATGCGTAGGATGTATTTTTGGCATGTTTGACCCCAGACTTGTCCCAAAGCTTCCCCTTGATGTCAGCAACCCAGTGGTATGCGTAGATTTTGGTTTGGATTTCAAAAGACCCCAATTTTAGCTGTTCTAGTCTTTTTCAGTCAAAAGTGCTAAAGTCTGCTTAGGACCCCCGTTTCTCCCCCAAATGAGATGAAAACTCTCTTAGTCACTCAATATATCATGCAGATCATGCTCCTGCAGCCATCCTATGGTTTTGGTCTTGGAATAATGCCTTGGCACAATTTGGGTAGGATGTCTAGCAATTTCAATCTATCTGGCCTTATCCTATCAAGATATGGTCAAGTTCCCCTTTCTAGGTGAAAATAGGGTAAAACCTACCTTCTGAACACACTGGCGAACTCAGAATTTCAAAATTTCCACCAGATCACCCTGTAGACATCCTAGGCGTAGGATGTCTTTTGCTGATTTTTTCAGACTGAAGTGTCCCTGATGCTTCCTTATGCTCTCAGCAAGTGTAAGTATGCTTCACAATTGCAAAAACATGCAAAAATCACTCAATTTAGCCTTTTCTAAAATTTTACGTTTTCTGACTCCGCCTTTTGGCTTTTGGTCAACAAAAATAGGGAAAAACACCCAAGTCAATATGTTACTAGGGTAAAACCTACCCTCTGAACCCACTAGTGTAGTCAAAATTTTCAAATTTGGCTCCTGAACCCCCTTGTGACATCCTACGCGTAGGATGTCTATGTTTACAGAATTGCAGGTTTTCTTCACAGAACCCTTGAAAATGCTCTTTTATATGCACAACATCAATCAGTCATACAAAAATATCCACAAAAGCTTGTTTAATGCATTTTTACCCTCAAAAGCACACTTTTCCATGATTTCAAATGCAACCAAGCACTTTAGCAAATAATTCAGTGATGAATAGCTCTAGATCAGAATCGCATCACTTACCTAAAGCTACTCCTACAAATCATATGGGGTTTTGCATCTATGAGTCGAAAAACGCTTCACTGTCACACACACGTACCAGTAAACACTTTTATCACCTCAGAAATCACTCGACCACCAACAACTACTCTAATCCACAGATCCTAACTAAACCTATCTAGTCGCAGACCCTCGGCAAGACACACGCATCCTGGCTATCCACTTGATCGCGGAATATCCTCTTCTGGATCCACTTAAGAAAAATGCTTTCTTTAGCCGAAGCTAAATCAAGCAACCATCACACGAGTGTTAGTAGGAAACCTACTTAGGTCCTTGTGTCCCCGGAAACGGCGCCAATGTTGGACGGGAGCGACTCACACACCCATGAAGTGCATGCAAACACTACCTAGATCAACATAATGTCAATCAAGGACACAGATGACACGATAGGCACACGGAGGAAATCTCTTTAGCTTGTCAGGCTGAGACCATCCTACACATACAACACTCAGGAAGGCCAACTAAACCACAATCAAGAACCTCACTGCTCTCAACTACACCACCTAGCCACATACACACATACGGAAGGTAACTCACCTAATCATGCCAGATTCATACGAAACTTAAGGAACACCATCCCCTCACTAGGATACATCTGTCCCTAAGCTTCTACACTCAAAACCCATTTGCAGAAAATGCGTAGGATGATAGAACAGAATTTTGAAAGTGCCCGAAACTAAAATTTATGAGTACCTATGCGTAGCTTATGTCGCCACGATTCTATAGACTACTAGCACGCAGAAAACAGACATCGTTTGATACACTTACGGCCACAAATAGGTCGTAGATGCGTCGGCCTGTGCGCTTCGTCTCGCGTGGAATGTTTGGCGTTGTCGCGTAGCTCTCCTCGAGCCTACAACAATGGTGCAGTCGGATCTCCAATGTGTTGAGCGAGCCACGCATAGCGAGAGGATAAAGCTCACACTCACTCTCTTTCTCTCTCACACACAGTAGACGGCAGCGCTAAAAGTTTGATTATGATAAAAGTCCTCTTTTACAAAATGACCTAGGTACCTTATATACTAAGGCTACCTTAGGTTTAACCAAAAATGGGGTTGAAAGGGTCAAATGGCTTTATATTTACAATCTGGAAGTGCCATTGCACCCTGGCTTCTGAAACTAGAATAACTACTCATTACAAATGACGTTTATAGCCATAATCCATAGCATTTCATAACTCACAAAAGATAAGACTTTGGTACGAAACTTGAGTTATGTTGTGTTGTTCACCCAGTGGTCAACAATGGCCAAAGTGAAATAGCTAACCTAACCATTCTCAATCTACTAAAAGCCTATGTAACGGAAGTAGATCAAAGATCTCAATGGGAGAAGTACTTACCCTTAGTGGAGTATGGTTACAATAACACTGTACATACTTCCACGGGAAAAGCACCTTTCGAGGTAATTGAGGGAAGATCAAAAAGTCCCTTGCTACTTAAGGTACATGGGAAGATCTTCGCTGCAGATGAGTATAGCCGAGACCTACAAGAATCTTTTCAAAAGATTAAGGATGCTATCTCTATCTGACAGCAAAGGCAAAAGGCTGCTGCTAACAAGCACAGAAGATCCCAAGCCTTTAAAGAAAACGATTGGGTCTTGTTAAAGTTTCCCAAGGCTTCATTAAGACACACGACGGGCAAGAATCCTACGGGCCGCCAAAAGTACTATGCTAAACTAGCAAAAAGGTACTATGGTCCCTTCCAGATTCTTAGGCCAATCAATGAGATGGCCTATCAACTCAAGTTTCCCAATCATTGGCTCATACACAATGCTTTCCATGTGAGCCTATTAAAGCCTTACAAAGGACAGCCACCTCAAGAACCAACTATTGAAGACCCACTGGAAATTGAGGACCAAGAGGAGGGGCTGCAGCCCGAGTCCATTCTCCGACATGAAGACAAGGTATTAAGAGGCGGTAAGACTATCCGACGATATCTTATTAAGTTTAAGAATTATCCTTTTGAAGATGCTATATGGATGCAAGACATACAATTAAAGGATAGCCTAAACCTTGTCAATGCTTACAATGCTTCCCAAGAGTAAGAAAATGTACAAAATGTAAAAAATGAACAAAGTTTTTGTCTTATAAGACTCTCTTTTTCTTTATTGTGCACAAAAATGAAGTAGTATGCATGCATAGATCAAGTTTGCAAAGACGACGTCTCCCAAACACCAAGTAGATCTTGTCACTCTATTATGGAAGACTGATGGGACTAATGTGCAGACATGCTTGCGACAGCCTCAGGATCTCAAGCGCAAAATGGACTAGTCATCCATTGTGGAATGATGTCGTAGGGTAACATAGGGATCCTCTACCCGGTAAGAAAAGGACTCATGAATATGCTTTATCTTCTCTACACCATAGTCAAGGACGACTATGATTTCAAGAGAGAGGACGTAATGTCATAATAATCAATATCTAATTCTCCTAAATGATTTTCTCATGTTAAACTGATCATTTAATATGGGGAAGTGCCAAGGGAGAAAAAGCTAGAATATTGGTTAAGCTAGCAGACCGGCCACAATAGGGATCCAAAGGAAGGAAAATAGGGATCCAAAGGGGGGGGCATCTGCAAAAGAGCCATGTGCAACAATGGGCTAAAAAGACCCTAAGGTTCAACCCATTAAGACTTCCAAAATGCTAAGGTTCCAAAATTCAAAGGTTGTGTCCAAAGGTCAACCTTAAGGGAATTGGATGCTTTGTGTGTGACAAAAAAAGTTTTTGAATATCCCTACATAGGAGGGGGCGATCCTAGCAAGTAGGGGATGAGAGAGAAGGCCACACACACACACACACACACAAGCTCCCTTTACACATAGGGAATGAGGGACACATGTAAGCTTCCTAGGGCAGATGCTCACAAGGTGTACCCAATTCCTATTGGATGAACCTTGAAGTGGACCAATGAGAATTAGGCTAGATTAAATTTAGCCTAATTAATTTTAAAACACTAAGTAAAAAGAACCAATGAAAATTAAGTCTCCTGGATTATTATTGGACAGCCTGTGAAGGGGTCCAATAGGAATTGAGCAGCCCAATGGGCTACTTAATTCCTATTGGTCAGAATGGGGAAAGGTCCAATGGGGATTTAATTCATTTAAATCAATTTAGTTTAATTGATTAAGCTCTCACAAAAGTGGAAATGGGGACACATGTCAGAAGGCTATCACTTATGCTGCTTAATAACCATTGGCCTTACTTGGGGAGGTCCAATGGGGAGCCTGCAAGAGAAAATAGCAAGAGGGCTCGCGCAAGAGAGAGAGGGGGCTGATTTTTGCAAGGCATTATCACACACACACTCACACAATCTCATGTGTGAAGAAAGAGAAGACTATCTCTTCCCAAGCTTTAACACTAGAATTGTAACCTAACAGGACATAAAAGTGTCCTTATAGGGTTTTGGGAAAAAAATCCAAAACCATAGTAGATCCACTCATTTTGAAAATCCCTTTCATGAGATTATAGTTCAATAACTACTACAGATGGGAAAAATGAGAAACTTGTAATTTTTCTCATCCCTTGGTCACTACAAGCCTCCAAAGTTGATGGACCAGTGTATTTTGCCCAAAACAGCAATTTCTTACGGTTGATTGCATATAAATAAGAGTGGAGATTTTTGTAGGACATGAGATAAAATGCCCCAATAACTTCAATGGGTTGGTGACCAAAACATATGGTTGCTTTTACCTCACTAATTGTTTTTTGGGCAAAAAAAATAGGTACAAAAAAGTTGCATTTTTGCCATTCTGCGGACCTATCATCAAAGTTTCTATAGTCACGCTCAATACAGATACTATATACATGTTTTCTTAGTTTCCTTTGGGCCTCTGGATTCAAAAAGAGCCATGGATCATGTCAAAAGGATAATGGATCTCTTACAATTGGAACCTTGGGGGCAATGATAAAGTGCTAAATACAGCAAACATGAAAAAACTGGGTTTAGCATTATGACCTCTAGAAACCCATAGAAACTACTCAATATCTAGCCAAGTTTGTAGTCTATGATTAGATATGGTTACTACCTACAAAATACACACAATTGGACTAAGAAACTAGCAATATTGAGAAAGTTATACTTGCTACTCTAAAATGTATCGTATTCTTCAGCAATCAAAAAACTCAACCATCATCATATACTATGCTATATAGCATATTAGGTCCCCCAAAACTCAAGGAAGATTAGCTTTATGCTATACATTACACTTACACAATCAAAATTGAATTTGGATATCAAGAAAGCCACCAAAAAAAACATAAAAGTGCTAATTTTGGCCAAAAATCAGGATTATGCAATTCTTGTAAATTGGTCATAACTTTCAATTTTAACACTTAGCTCTCCCTACAAGCATAAAAACATGTTGAGAACTATGAAGGCCTAACCTCTAGACATCTATACCTCACAAACATGAAGTTAAGAGTGGTATAGTTGCCAAAAATTGAAAAAAAGCCAAAAACAAGACCCATTTTTTCACACAGTTTAGGTTCAAAAATGTCGTGCAAGAGTAAGGTTAATGGTGAGATCGATACTAAAAAAAAAATGTTAAGTTTTTTTCAGCTCATAAGGCAACTTTGTGGATATATAGCACCTAAAAATTCATTTTCATACTCTTCAAATAATTCAAGCAAAATGGTCACTTAACAGGACACAAAAGTGTCCAAGGACATAAAAGTATCCTGTTACCATTCTAGTGTTAATGGAGAGCTCATCACCTACTCCAAGCTTGTGAGAAAGAAGCCTACATCAACACACTCTTGGCTTGTGGATGCAAATCCAACCAAGAGCCAAGCTTCAATGCATGCTCATCTCCTCTATCAAGATAATTACTAAGCTAAAGCTATGCTAATATGATGGATTATGTGAGGAGATGTGCATCTTTCTCGTAAGATACTCCTTCTTCCTCTCAATCTACTCTCATACCCTGCTAGCTCTCACCATCTTCGAAGGTGTGTGAGGTCTTGGGGCTGAGAACGGGGATAATTAAAGTTGTGTTTGCTAAGTGTTTTGCTTAGTGCATGAAGCTTTCATCTTCATTGCACTAGCTAGTCTTGAAGGAACACAAACAATTGTGTTGTACAATGTCTCTCTTGATGGGAGAAACCATAATACAAAGCCTTTTGGAGGGGGGACCGGCTCCATGCAAATCCGGTCCTCAACTATTGTCAATAGCTTAATTTCTCTCTCTTTTGAAAGTATTGTTGATGCTATCTAACTAGGTGTTATGCTTTTTGTTGCTCTCTCCACCCAAGCACTCTTGTAATTCTCATTAAGAATCTATTCTAATGAAATTCCCACTATGTTCATGCTAATTTCCGCTACACATAAGTTTTTAGACCATTAAATGTTACAAAAAGCATTGGCAGTGAACCTTCACTCTCACTAGTATTGGAATCCCAATCATGCATATATGAATACATCAAGTCTCTGGTAAAACTCTCTTCATTAGGCTCACAAGATGCATCAAAAAACAATTCTCTATCTTGTAGAGGCTCAAAATCAAGTAGAGCATCATCCAACATCCGCATAAGGTCATCATCAGCTGCATATGAATAAACTTGTTGATGCATGAATCTAGATTGATTGGTATCGTTAACATCTGTATTTGAGAACCCTTTCGAAGATTCTATTAATAATCACATAAGATCTAGGTCCATTGCTTGAGAAGGTTCCTCCATCTTGCACATTTCATGCTGCTGTAAACTAAGATTTCCACATATGACATGTATACTAAATAGGGTTAATTTTATTTGGGAGTTAATCAATTCGTGTTTTTCTACTAACGGGTGATGCTTTTTCGAGTTTATAGAAGCATGGATTTCACTCATATGTATGCTCTCTAAGATGGCGTTGTGGTATGTTAAATAAGTACCGAGGGAAGGAGAGAGAAGAAGGATTAGATGGAGAGAGAAAAACATACTTGTGAAATAGAGATAGGATCGGGGTGTGAGAGTACCGACAAGGAGAGCGAGAGAGCGAACGAGAGAGAGAGAGAGAGAGAGAGAGAGAGAGAGAGAGAGAGAGAGAGAGAGTGGGAGATGAGGGGGAGAGAGAAAAGATAGGTTCAAAATGAGAAAAAGCCGGCTCAAGTTTGGGCAAGAAGGTTCTCAAGCCGGTTCAAATTATTTCATTTAGTAGCTTGGTATAGAATTGTTTATGTGTTGGTTTAATGTATATATTTTATAAATATCCCACATTTTAATTGAGATGAAAGTGGAGTTTTGTTTCCATGAGGATATACAAAAGCTATACTTAATTGCTTGCAAGTCGCTCTTAACATGGTCCGATTGTTGCACGAACCATGTGGCGGCCACCCCCTCAAGCAACGTTCGGATTTCCAAAGCTCGACGGTCATCGTGCCACTGGTGATAACTTGCCACGCTATCAAAATGGTCAAGCCATGTGAGGATATCTTCTGTAGGTAACCCAAAGAAAGGACGAGGTTTGACGGTTGTGTCAGTTCGAGTGGTGTGTACGGAGTTTGTTGCCATGAGATTGAGAAAAGTTTTGTTGGTGTGGTTGACCTGCAGAAGCATGTTGGAGATTGCCAGGAATATCTGTTCCATGGCTGGGTTATTGAATTTTGTGTGCATCTGGGCATCTTCGAAGGCTGGGGATGTAGGGGCGTGTCGTGGAGAAATATTATGACTCATCGTGACAGTAGTGAGGGTGCAAAGAAGATGACACAGGAAACCAAGAAAGGGCAAAAGGACAAGCGAGTGGGATGTAGAGAGCCTGCCGTCTCCACCAATGTAAGATGCTCTCGCAGAGAACCAGAACCTCCTCCTCTTTGCACGTTCCCTTTCCATTATATTAGCTTGTTACAATCTATCCCAAGAAGTCGGTACCCAACTCTTGCAATAACAGATTAGCTGACTAGTCGGCCTCTTGGGGCTTACGTGATAGTACATCACAATATTTACATTGCAACTTCAAGGAGAAATGTATCAATAATAGCATACAAGGAAAAAATACAATTCAAAAAACATTTAAGGTGCATTGTCCTATGCATATGTAGACAGGGGACTCTTTTTCATCATAAAAGATTAGGCTCTAATACTTAGACAACAATGTGGTGCCTATAATGAAGATGGAGTGGCATTCTTGAAACACAATGTGTAAGGATGGGGATAATTAAGGGCATAAAAAGCATCCGTTAGAGAGATGAATCAAGTGGTCGTCGTTCCATCTTCAAAAACCATTCTTGATGTCTCCCATTCAATTCTGGGAAGCCAGCATGGAAAGTTTGTGTTTTGATGTTTCTCAAAGATTCAACTATAGAACCCAACCTTGAAGCCTATAAAAGAGTGTTATTGAAGAGGCAAATGCGCACATAGTACCGAAAGATGACAGTAGCCCCATCCTAGAAAACCATATAGACGATCATTAAATGGCCAAAAACAATGTCAAAATCTCTAAGCAACCTCCGTTAGCCTCTGCTGACATTACCCCTGTTGGGATTAAAGCCCAAGTGGCCTCTTATGCGGGTATGGTTGGCCGCCCGCCTAACTCACTTCCCTCTGACTCTTTGTATATACTAACTTATACTTTGTGAATACTAAGGTATTGGGAGATAACCCTTCTAACAGTTCTCTACGTACTGTAGTGTGTAAGCTCACTGTGTGTGTGTGTGAGAGAGTTGACCCACGCTCCGCTTCGCGACTTCAATTCGTATCAGAGCCTTGGTTCAATGCGATTTTGCGCAATCGCGTGCGCGCGCACTTTTCCGGCAGATTCTGGATCCGGAGTTCAAAAATTCACACTCGGCATTCCGGGAGCGTTTCCACTAGGCGACTTGGGGTTTTACCCCCCTTTCGAAGCCGTTTATGCCCTCAGAATTTCGTTCTGAGCACTACAGCAGAAGATAGATTTCAGCCGCAAAGAAATCCGTCTTGTGTAGATTGGCAAGCAGGAGGTGGCCGACATCAATATCGGCATCGACATACATCACTCATTAGTCTTCAGAGCATCATCTATAGACCAGGTACACATATATATCATCAGATATATATATTGCAGTCTGCATTTTTACTTCTTGTGCTTGCCAGGTTCCAGGGGAGGTGTGGCCATACGACGGCTTGACACCACTGGCATGTATTGCAGATTGATGTACTGTGATTGTGGGTCTCATTAGAAAATTTTGGAGGTCATTTGGAGGGCCTTGTAAGAAATTGTATTTCTCTCTCTAGAAACTTTTTTTAAAATGCACTTGCACCTTGTGAGTACGTCCAAAAGGACAACCAGACACTTTAAAAAGTAGATTTATATTCCCAATCGTCCTTGAAAACGGTCACTTTTTTATTTAATGCGAGCGTCTTTTTCAGGAGGCAGATGCGGCGCATTCAAGGCAGCTTACGTCATCACTGAAAGTTGAAAAGTCACAAACTGTCAAATAGTGATAGATTTTGAGGGTTTTGATACCACCAATGCGTCCGGAACGCCAAAATACCCTAAAAACGAATGTCTACTTGTCTCATTCCGACATCCGGAGAGGCAAAAAATGTCAAAAAACCCCAAAAAATGGGCTTTTTACTTAAGGCGCGCGAGGAGGCCATTAGTACAAAGCTCCTTTTAGTGATTTTTGGACAATTATCTTTCAAGAAAGCCTACCCATGTTTCTCTATTGCACTTTTGCACCATGCTCTCTCTCTCTCTCTCTCTCTCTCTCTCTCTCTCTTTCTCCCTCTCCCTCTCCCTCTCCTTTCTATAGCTTAGCATATTTAAAGAGAGAGAGAGACTCCCATTACTAACGGCGCGCGTGGAGCATGTTTTGACCTCAAAAAACACCTCCTCGTGCCGTTAGTATAAGGTAGCAGAAAGACTCTCTCTCTCTCTTTCCCCCGCCTTACTTCCTCTCTCTATAACACTCACACATACACACATAAACACATACACTGGTGGATGCACAGTACTAAAGGTGCACATAGAGACATGCACACCGGTTGTGCCTCTCTACGCGCGCCTTTAGTATAGAGAGAGAGAGAGAGAGAGAGAGAGAGAGAGAGAGGCTTTGTGTGTGTGTGTATGTTATATTTGTGTGTCTGTGTGTCTGTCTGTGTGTGTGTGTATGTTATATTTGTGTCTCTGTGTGTTTGTGTGTATGTTATATTTGTCTGTCTGTGTGTGTGTGTGTGTGTGTGTGTGTGATCAAAATGCACTTTGTAGAATTGTAACAATGGGTGTGCGTGCTCACTCTTATAGACTCGAAATTATGATCTCTAAGGCTAAGATGATGAAGAAAAAACCTATGTGATAGATGGAGGCCTTTTTGGAGATTTTTTGACATTTTCCTCTCAAAAAGCTCCCTAAAAGAGGAAAAAAAGGGCTTTTTACTAACGGCGCGCGATGAGGCATTCCAAAATTTTGGAATGCCCCCTTGCGCGCCGTTAGTAAAATGTTCTTTTAGGGGTTTTTGACATTCTTTGCCTCTTTGGATGTCGGAGCCAGGCAATTGGACATTCATTTCTAGGATATTAGGGCGTTCCGGACGCATTGACAGTATCAAAAGTTTCAAAATTTTTCACCACTTGATAGTTTTGTAACTTTTTGAATTCTAGTGATGACGTAAGCCGTATCAAATGCACCGCATCTACCTTCTGAAAAAGGTGCTCGCATTAAATGAAAGAGAGTGATCGTCTTCAAGGACCACTAGATTATTAAATGAGGAGAGGGAGGAGCTTATTTTCATTGGAGGAGCTTATTTTCCTCTCTCTTCCAAAAGGCCCTCCAAAAGACCTCCGAAATCTCCTAATGGCTAGTTGTGAGTCACGCTAGCAGACAGACCGCCGCAGCGGTCATAGGACAGTGATTGGTCTATTATAGGATGTATGCTAGTTCTGGGCAGTTTGCTAAGCCATCTGAGAGGGTCGTGTGTGAGGTTTTTTGAAGCCAAGCAATGGGGGCTGGGTTACCCAGTGTGAGGTGGATTAGGTTGCTGGAGTTCCCCTCTACACGCATCCTCTTCGGCAACTTTTATCCCTTAGGATGTATGACTTTGTGTAGACACTGGATTGCATCTTATGCGTCAGGCCGTTGAGGCATTGTTCAGGGTTCACTCTTGAGACAGATACAGGTTCTGTCATCGCCCAGAGAGGAGACAGTGTATGCTTACAGGAAAGCATATTACAGAGATTTTTTAGATTTGTCACTGGTCAGCTATTTATGATTGTTTTTTGAGCTATCTTTTGGTTCCCAGAGCTCAGTTTACAGGGGAGACTCTGTCAAAAATTTTCAAAATACTGACAGTTCCTGAGGAGAGGTGTTCAGCTTGTTGATTACAGCTTGTTTACTGTGTATAGAGGCCAGTTTACAGGGGAAACTCTGCCGGATTTTTCTCAGGAGTAAGCAGTTTGGTAGATATGGCATCTTCTCAAAGTGAGACTCTTTACAACATAAAGAAGCTGGATGGCACAAACTTTCCATTCTGGAAGAAGCAGATTTGGCAGGTTTTGGTGTAGAAAAAACAAGTGAAGCCATTGAAGCTCAAAGGGGAGAGACCAGAAGGTATGGTTGAAGATGAGTGGGAAGAGCTTGACGAGTTAGCTTGTTCCACAATCATGCTGACACTGGCAGAAAATGTTTACTTCAACATAGCAAAAGAGACTACAGCGTATGGCGTATGGCAAAAGCTATGTGGTATGTACGAGAAACAAAGTGCTGCTTCTCAGATTTACTGGCTCAAGAAATTGGTGGATTTGAAGATGAAGGAAGGAACAGCCATGTCAAATCATCTGAATGAATTTCACAATATTTTTAGCCAGTTAACAGCACAGGAGATAGTCTTTCCAGATTCAGTGAAGGCTATGTTTCTCTTAATCACTTTGCCAGATAGTTGGGATACTTTTCGTACAGCGTTAAGTAATTCTGTCGCGCCAGAAGGGCTTACAAGTGCCAATGTAGAAGGCAGCTTGCTCACAGAGGAAGTGAACACGAAGAACATTGACAAAGGCAAAGGCAATAGTGCTTTGGTCGTTCGAGGGAGACAACAGTTTAAAGAGAAGATGGGTAAGAAGGCACAAAACCGAAGTAAGTCTCGTGATTCGAAGTCAAAGGATGACATAGAATGCTACCATTGTGGCAAGAAGGGTCACATGAAGCGAGACTGTACGAAGTGGAAACAAGAAAAAGGAAAAACAAAGAGTTCTGAGCAAGATGAAAAGAAGAGTTCAGTGAAGATTGAAGAGGTGAATGTCACAGAATCTGGTTCAGACAGTGATTCTGGTATAGCAGCTGGTGACATCTTCCTTACAAGCAATCTTGATTCTGTTTTCTTGACTGCAGAGGATGGACATGCTATGAGTGATTGGATTATCGACTCAGGGGAATCTTTACATGTTTCTCCGCACAAAGAGTGGTTTACATCATATGTGGCTACTAAAGATTATGTCAGACTTGGCAATGAGAAGGTTTGTGACATACTTGGAGTGGGAGATGTGCAGTTGAAGTTTCAGAATGGATCTTCTTTATGGCTCAAGAATGTCAGACATGTTCCAGCAATTCGAAAGAGCTTGATTAGTATAGGGAAGTTGGATGATGCGGGTTATGTGACAGTTTTTGGGAACAGCGCTTGGAAGATCTCCAAAGGTTCGATGACTGTAGCACATGGCAGCAAGTCAGGAACTCTGTACACTTTACATGTTTCAGAGGTTAAAAACCATGTAATTAATGTGATTGAGCAGCCAAGTGTGTCACTGTGGCATCGTAGGTTGGGACATATGTCAAAAAGAGGAATGGAAATACTTTCTCATTATGGTTATTTGCCTGGCTTTTCATTTCAAGATTTTGAGTTTTGTGAGCATTGTGTTTATGGTAAGCAAACACAGGAACCGCACAGATCAAAGAGGAATCGTAGGGACGATCGGTTAGCTCTTGTACACAGTGATCTATGCGGACCAATGCCTAGTTTGTCACTAGGGGGAGCAACGTACTTTTGTACATTCATAGATGACTATTCTCGCAAAGTATGGGTTTACTTCTTGAAGCACAAGGATGAGGTGCTCAAGGTCTTTAAGGCATTCTTGTAGCTGGTGGAGAATCAGAGTGGTCAGAAGCTGAAGTGCTTGAGAACTGACAATGGTGGAGAGTACGTTTCCAAAGCTTTTCAAGACTTTTGTGAAGCAAAAGGGATTAAGCGGGAACTTACTGCACCATATAATCCTTCACATAATGGGGTTGCAGAACGTATGAATAGGACCATACAAGAGAAGGTCAGAAGCATGTTGTCAAATGCTAAGTTGCCTGATGGATTTTGGGCGGAAGCAGTGGCTACAGTAGTCCATTTGATCAACAGGTCTCCTAGTAGGGTTCTGGATAAGAGTGCAGTGGCCGAGATGCTATGGATAGGCAAGGCACCTTCGTATAAGCATCTCAGAGTCTTTGGTTGTGAAGCTTATAGCCATAAGTTAGAACCAAAGAGTAAGAAGTGTATATTTCTTGGCTACGGAGAATCGGGCGAGATGGGTTACCGGCTTTGGGATCCTGAGTCCAGAAAGCTTATTCGTAGCAATGATGTGCATTTCAATGAAGCCAAGTTTCACGCTAAGCCAGAGAAGACAGAGGAGATGAGAAGAGTTGTCTTCAGGGAAGATGGACCTAGTACTAGCACATCAAGACAGCATGGTCAGGCTCAGGAACAGCCTATAGTGGCTAGAGAGGCAGAATCAGTTGTGGTGAGACGTTCTCAGCGTGTCTCCAAACCACATGATCGTTATGTGCCATCTCTAAATTATGTCATGCTCACAGATTGCGGAGAACCATCTTGTTACAAGGAAGCATTACAAGTGGTTGACTCGAACAAATGGCAGTTGGCCATGCAGTCAGAGATGACAGCTCTGCATAAAAACCAGACATGGAAGTTGGTTAAATTACCACAGGGCAAAAAGGCTCTACCTTGTAAATGGGTTTACAGGTATAAGATCACCGCTCCTGATAGTCAGCCAAAGTACAAAGGAAGGCTTGTTGCCAAGGGCTTTAAGCAAGAACAAGGCATTGACTTTGATGAAGTCTTCTCTCCAGTGGTCAAGATGACTACATTGAGATGCTTTCTTGCATTGGTTGCTATATTGGATTTGGTGTTGCACCAAATGGATGTCAAGACAGCGTTCTTGCATGGTGATTTAGATGTGGAAATTTACATGCAGCACCCAGAAGGGTTTGTTGAGAAAGGCATGGAACATTTGGTATGCCAGTTGTTAAAGAGTCTTTATGGCTTAAAACAATCACCGAGGGCATGGTACCATAAGCTCCACCAGTTTATGCTTTCTCAAGGCTACAAACGTAGTGAGTTCGATCACTGTCTATATACAAAGAAGGCTAAGGATGGCAGTTGACTGATCCTTATTTTGTATGTGGATGACATGTTGATTGCTAGCAAACACTTGGAAGAAATTTCAGCTTTGAAGTCAAAGATGGCAAAATCGTTTGACATGAAAGACATGGGTGAGGCAAGTCATATACTTGGTATGCGCATTGAGAGAGACAGATCAAAGAAGTTGATTTGGTTATCTCAAACAGAGTATATTGACAAGGTTTTGCAACGTTTCAATATGGAGAAGGGAAAGGCATTGAGTGTTCCATTGCTACCATATGTGAAACTTAGCAAACAAGATTGTCTTGTGTCTGAGGAAGAAAAGGCTGAAATGGATAAGATTCCATATGCGTCTGCAGTGGGTAGTTTGATTTATGTAATGATTGCTACACGTCCGGATATTGCATTTGCAATGGGAGTGGTTAGCAGATATATGTCAAATCCCGGCAAGAAACATTGGGAGGGAGTGAAAGGTATCATGAGATACTTAAAACATACAAAGAGTATGCGCATATGCTATGGTAGTCAGGATTTGAGTGTCAGAGGATACACTGACTCAGATTATGCACGAGACTTGGATAAGAGGAGATCTACATCAGGCTATGTCTTTACATTCGCTAGAGGTGCCATATCATGGCGATCTCGATTACAAGATTGTGTTACACAGTCTACTACTGAAGCTGAGTATGTTGCAGCAAATGAGGCATGCAAAGAAGCTATTTGGCTTGGTAGATTGGTAGCAGACTTGGGAATCAATGCAGATATGCCAGAGTTATAATGTGATAGTCAAAGTGCTATACAATTGGCAAAGAATCCAGTGTTCCATTCGAAGACTAAGCATATTGATGTGAAATATCACTTCATTAGGGAAGTACTTGAAGACAAGCATATACAACTGCTGAAGATCCACACCAAGGACAATCCTGTTGATCTACTCACAAAGGGACTTCCAGGAGAGGGCTTTGTGCATTGTCGTGAGTTATTGGGCATTGGATAGATGGCAGCCATGTAAATCTTTGTACATTTATGTTCATAGATTTACAGTTACTTAAAGTGCCACATTGGACTTTAAGTGGGAGGTTGTTGGGATTAAAGCCCAAGTGGCCTCTTATGCGGATATGGCTGGCCGCCCGCCTAACTCACTTCCCTCTGACTCTTTGTATATACTAACTTATACTTTGTGAATACTAAGGTATTGGGAGATAACCCTTCTAACAGTTCTCTGTGTACTGTACTGTGTAAGCTCACTGTGTGTGTGTGTGAGAGAGTCGACCCACGCTCCGCTCCGCGACTTCAACCCCAACCCAAGAAAACCCTAAGCAGGTCAAATAGCAAAAAATAGTGTCGGTACCCGCAACACCAAGAAGGGCCCAGTCATTCATTGTTGCTCCATGTGGTGCTTGTGCAAAGTGTGCAAGAGAGCGAAGGAGAAGAGAATTGAGGAAGGGGATGATACACAGGGACAGGGAGTTGGGTTAGTGGAGAGGAAGGTAAGGGTGGTTTCCCACGGCCACCTGGCTTACATCCCAACAACCCCCCACTTGAAGGTCATGGTGCCCAATAGTGGAATCGGTATAGTTAGTCTATACAAAGTTGATATGAAGCATTGCTTAGGTTTCATCCTACACCCATAAGTTCTATGCAATGAGTAAATCGTTCCGAAGCTAAGCTCTTCGTGAGAGCATCTACGGGGTCATCATTGTGAACCTTGACAAGCTCGATGCGCTTGCCAGCCAATGCATCTTGTATGACATGGTATTTGACCTCTATGTGTTTCAACTTTGAGTGAAACAGCGGATTCTTTTCCAAAGCAATGGCACTCTGAATATCACAATGCAGTATTGGAGCCTCGTGAATACCCAAGTCTCCCACTAGACGAGCTAACCATATGGCTTCCTTGCTTGCGTCATAGACAACAACATATTCTGCCTCAGAGGTACATGAAGACGTGCAACTTTGGAGACACGATCTCCAAGAGATAGTTGCTCCTACAAACATGAACACATAGCCAGATTTGGATCTTCTACGATCCACGCAACCCGCATAATCCGCATATGTGTAACATACCATAGATGGATCACTATTTCCGAAGCGTAAACGCTTGCTAGCTGTACCCTTCAAGTATCTGAGGATTTTCTTCACCGCTTTTCAATTCTTCTTGCCAAGGTTTGCCATGTACCTACTAACCATCCCCACTGCATGTGCAATGTTTGGTCTTGTGGCTACCATAGCGTACATCAAACTTCCAACTACTGAAGAATATAGCACTTTCGCCATTTACTCTTTCTTAGTAATTGTCTGGGGAGAATTTTCCTTGCTAAGTTTGGAGTATTCTTGCATTGGGGCACTCAGTGACTTCCCTCCCCTGCATACTAAAACGTTGCAAGACTTTGTGGATGTACCTTAGATAATTCAAGAATTCCACATTGCCTGTCTCTCTTGATTCGCATACCAAGAAAGTGATTGGTATTTCCCAAATCTTTCATGGAAAATTGAGTGCTTAGCATCTTTTTCAACTGATTGATCTCATCAATTGATTTGCTTGCGATAAGCATATCATCTACATACAAGATCAAGATGATTAAAGTACCATCGTTCAACCTCTTTGTGTATAAGTAGTGATCCTCTTGACTTCTTATGTAACTGTGAGACTGCATGAATTTGTCGAATTTTTTATACCACTACCTTGAACCTTGCTTGAGGCCATAGAGTGCCTTTTTAAGACTACAAACCAATTTTGCCCTTGTTGGCTTTTGGGTTTCACATACGAAACCCTCGGGTTGTTTCATGTAGACATCTTCATCTAGATCCCAGTGAAGAAATGATGTGTTCACGTCCATTTAGACAAGTTCCATGTCTTGGATAGCAACCAAGCCAAGCACCATGCAAAGTGTAGTCATCTTGACTATTGGAGAGAAAATCTCATCGAAATCCACACCTTTTTGCTCCTTGAAATCCTTGGCAAGTAGACAAGCCTTGTACCTAGGCTCGGGATATTCTATTGTATACTTCTTCTTGTATACCCACTTGCAAGGTAAAGCATTTTTTCCTTTTGGTAATTCAACCAAATACTATGTCTCATTAGCCACAATCGAACTATATTCGAATTGCATAGCTTGCTCCCAATTAACGCTATCATCCATTTGTATAGCTTCTTTGTAGCAGGTTAGCTCTCCACTGTTAGTGACCAAAATGTGGTGCATACCTGGGTCAAACCACCCGGGCGCACGAGATACTCTTACAGATTGTCTCTGTGCCTGACTACTGGGGACTCTGCTCTCTCCCAATAAATAGTAGTATCTTGCACTTGAGGATTAGGTGCAACACTACTGAAGTGAGTTGGTTCGAAGGCTACAACCTCAAAACGAACCCGTTTGTACTCAAATTCTTTAATGGTCTTCTTGTGCATTTTTTATTCATTGAAAATCATGTGTGAGCTACGAATGACTGTTGGATTCTAGGTGCTAGAGATGATAGCCATATTCATGGAGACATATTCTCCACTATTGTTCGTGCGAATAGCTTTGAGATTTTTTCCTAATTGGTTCTCAAACATGGTGAGGAATTTTTGGAATGTAGAAAAGACCTCTTCCTTACGTTGTCAGGGTATATGTGTTCAAAACATGAGCCGGGCAGCAAGCATCGGGTCTCTGGATGTGGGATGTGTGAAAGAGGGAGATCAACAGCAACTGAAAGCTCTGGCAGTCACCCTAATCATCAATTAATTGAGTAAATCTTTAGGTATAGCTTAACCAATAGCCAAGGCGGGTTGTTAGCAGCACCGTCACTCGGATTACTTGAAAACTAGGAGTTTAAGCTCCCTTTACAATTACTCGGGCCATTAACGATACCAAGATTTACCAAGATGAGTGTTCAAGTTTAAATTGATGACGATGATCCATTCATAGCTGCTCTCTTTTACTCCTTTAATTTCCTTTAAGGGGTCTATCACGCTTGATGATAGCTTTAGTTGTGAAAGAATTAGATACTGATCGCTGCTCATCAATAGACAAAAATTCTTATGTGTCAAATTTCTAGAATTGATTGCTATCTTTCACTTTACGTCTTTGGTTAGGTCAAAAACGAGGTTCAAGAACCTTGCTCCAAGCGAATTCCCTTCCACTTGCTTCAACTGAGCTTCTTACTTCTCCTGCCTCCTTCTTGCTTACGCCCTTTGCTTTGGTTCACCTCCCCTTTCTCTCCCTCTTTGCATGTCCTTACTCATCGAGGACAAGAAGAGCGAGCGGGAGATCCTTCAACCCTTTGAATACCCTCACAATACTCCCTTTTCCCCGTTACCCCTGCATGCTCCTTTTGTTTCGTCTTCTCAAGGGCAGAGAGAGAGAGAGATCCCTTCCATGCTTTTGATCTCCCCCAAGCTCCACTCCTCCCTCCTCAATGCTTCTTGCCCATTGTTCCACCTCCCCTTGCTCGTAACCCTCATGTTCTCTTCTCCAAAGTTCATATGCAACTCATTGATAACTCTTAAAATAGCTGCCATTATTCTTATACAACGATGGTGCCATCGGTGACGTGGCATGGGAGTTGGGTCTATGATGTAGTGAAAGGGCGGTGTTAATGTGTGTGCTAGTCTCCACCCAACCGTGCTATCTTTTAGCCTCCTCCCATCTAGCGTACACACTATCCAGCCGTGCCGATGGCCTTGCCCGTAGGACCCATGTCCTTACATTACCCCCCCTTGGAGAATTGTTTTCCTCCTCAAAAATGAATGTAGGAAAATGTTTCTTAAGTGCGGAGACATTCTCCCATGTACAACCTTCTTCAGGTCTATCTAGCCATTTTACCAACACCTGTCGTCTGACATGATGTCTCGTGCGAAGCTCATGAGAATCCAAAATCTTTTTGGGATCATGAGGGATGCTTGGTGGTTCGATAAGGTCCACTAACACACTTTTGTCAATGACATTATCATTCGGTCCTAGCTGTTATTGTAAACGGCTAACATGAAAAAGAGGATGAACTCGGTGGTCTGGAAGAGCTAACTTATAGGCCACTTGACCTATATGTTTGAGAATGGTAAATGGTCCACACTAGCGTGGTGAAAGCTCAGCAACTTTTCCCATCTTCAGACTTTCTGAATGCTCCAAAACTTTGAGGAAAACCTTGTCTACTTCTTTGAAAGTAGCAAGACGACGATGTTCATCTGTGTACTTCTTATATCGATCTTGAGCTTGCTTAACATTATGTCAAGAAACTCGAAGCATGTCAAAATGGTCTTGGAGAAAATACTTTGCTTGTTGTATCATCTCCTTAGCCAACCCCACCATAGCAGGTGATCTAGGTTGAAATCTATACAAAAGCATAAATGGACTAAACTCTTTAGTCACATGCTTTGAACTATTATAAGAAAATTCCAATATAGGTAAGTAGTCTTCCCAATTGGTTTGCTTCTTGCTAATGTATGCTCGTAGCATATCCTCTAGCACTTGATTAACTCTTTCTGTTTGACCATCCGTTTTTGGATGATCAGCAGTACTTAGATTAATTTTAGTTTCCAACTTTTGGAACATAGCTCTCTAGAAGTGATTATTGAACTTTCAATCTTTGTCACTAATGATACTATCTAGATGACCGTAGAGTTTATATATATTCTCTACAAATAGCCGTGCTAGTTTCGATGTCTTAACCATGGTCTTAGTGGGAATGAATCGACCCATCTTGGTAAGAAGGTCCACAATTACCCATATGGCATGATGGCCATGATTTGTAGTAGGTAGTATTACTACAAAATCCATAGAGATACTCTCCCACTTACCATGTGGAATCTCTAAAGGATGTAAAAGGCCACCTACCTTGAGGCACTCTACCTTATTAACTTGGCATTGTTGGCAATTTAGTACGTACTCTTGAAAATCATGATGTAAGCTCGACCAATAAAATTGTCGTCGAACTAAGGCATACATCTTACGAATACCTGGATGACAAGCACTTGTACTATCATGACACTCAAATAAGATCTGGCACCTAGTGTGCGAGTCCTTTGGCACACATACTCTACATTTGTGGAGTAAGTAGCCATCATCAATGGAAAAATTCTTCCATCGCTTAAGCTCTTCCTGAGTAGGGGTGGAGCTCTATGTGTTGGAGTTTTTATCTGCAGGTGCAGAGACATGTTGATCTAGCTGTTCAGAGACATGTGAGTGTGAGGGATCCCTTTTCAAAACTACACTCCACACTTTAGTGTATGATTGATCTTGTGCACACTTGCCACGTAATGACTCTAAAAATCCACTCTTTATTTCCGTGAAAGCAAGTGAATTAATTTGAGGCATCCGACTTAGTGCATCCGCTACTACATTATATCGCCATTTGCGATATCGTATCTTACAATCATAATCTTGAAGGATTTCGACCCATGTAGCTTTATTGTCCTTCAATTTCGTTTGAGTAGTAAACCATTTGACAAAAACTACTTCAAACTCGGTACCATGTAAATAGTGTCGCCACTTTCGTAAAGCATGAATTATGGCATAGAGCTCTCTCTCATAGACATAATAATTCTGTTGAGCTCTATCTAAATTTTTACTTTCAAAGGCTATAGGTCTTCCCTCCTCGAGAAGTACCGCACCAATTGATTTATCACTAGCATCAGTCTCTACCACAGACGTCTTAAGTGGGTCGACGATTGCTAGGATGGGAGCAGTGGCTATAGCTACCTTGAGCTCTTTGAAACTGCGTTTTTGGGCTTCTTCCCAAGAAAAGGTCTTACCTTTTGTTTTATGTACAATAATTTTGGCATAGTCGCGGATATACTGTTGATAAAATCCGACCATGCCTAAAAATATTTGAAGCTCCTCAACTGTGTTGGGATGTGTCCATTGAAGAATGGCATCAACCTTGTTAGTGTCCATTTTGAGACCAAAATAAGAGATCACATGACCAATGTAATGTACCTCTATTTTAAAGAAATCGCACTTGCTTTGCTTAGCATACAACACATTAGCTCATAGCTGTTTGAACACTAATCATAAGTATTCTATGTGTTCATCTCCAGTCTTATTGTAAATGAGAATTTCATGAAGGAAAACCACAATAAAGTTTTCAAGACAGGGACGTAAGTTACTATCCATGAGTGTCATAAATGTAGCTGGAGCATTGGTTAGGCCAAAAGGCATAACCAAAAATTCAAACTGCTCGAACCGTGTTCTAAAGGAAGTTTTGGAGATATCTTGCAGTAGAATACGCATCTGGTGGTATCCTGAATGAAGATATATCTTGTATAGTATCTTGCCCCGTGGAGTTGATCAAACAACTCATCCACTTGAGGTAGAGGATACTTTTTCTTGATGGTTATCGCATTTAATCCGCGATAATCTATGCACATGCGCATAGTACCATCTTTCTTTTTTACCAATAGAATTGGTGATGCCCAAGGCAAAGTGCTAGGTCTAATGAAACCACGAGCGAGGTAGTCACCCAACTGACTCTCAACCTCCTTGGATTCTTTAGCACTCATACGATAAGGTGGTTTAGTCACCGGTTTAGTGCCGGGCAAGACATCTATGCCATGCTGCACATCACGTGTGGGGGGTAAACATGGTGGTAAATCACTTGAGAACACATCACTATACTCCATGAGTAAGTGAGTTAGCTTCTGCCATGCAAAAGGAGAAAGTAAACTAGAGTTATGTTGGGATGGAGAATCTTGTAATTCGTGTAATGTTTGTTTTACAATAGTTGCACGTTGCTTTATAGAATTAAAATTGAGAACACTTTGCTCGTTAGATCTGTTAACACTTTGCTTATCATTAGAATTATTTGCACTTTGCATACCATTAGTGTTCCTTGCACTTTGCATACCATTACTATAATTCACAGCACTTTGCTCTTGATAATTCACAAGATTTGGAGACAAGCAGTAACACAAAAAGACTTGATCTATTAAATCTACTTTCTACAAAATAGAAAGCTCGGCTGTACATATAACAGGTGCAGATGGTATATTTTTCTCACCAAGCAAAAGCACATGTTTACCATTGGCCATAAAGGATAAGGATTTGTGTTCATAACTAGTGTGCAATGTGTTTCCTAAACCTTGTAGCCACGCCCATCCTAAAACTACATCAACACGGTCCATGTTCATAACTTGGAAGTCAAGGGTCATCGTATGATCTTGAACAATAAGCTCAACCCCTTGAACTACTGTATCCCATACTTCTTTATCATTCCCAGACATATTCTCGACCACATACTTGTGAGAGCAAGGAGTCTCTGTAAGCTTCAATTTCTTGACTTTCTTATAGTTCAAGAAGTTATGAGTTGCACCATCATCCACTCAAATACAAACAGGTTGTCTGTTAATAGTGCCATGCATACGAAACAAATCATGGGGGCCAAAGGTGGGCTGCCACATTGAACCAGACACACAACACTTGTGCTTTTATTCCATATGAAGAACCTCTACAGCAAAATATTTAGGAGATGAATTTAATGTGAGGCGTTGCACCGTGTACATGGCCTTTTCTTTGCCTTGCAAAAGAGGACAACCTTTCTTGTTATGCTGGTCCGAAAGACACCTAAAACACAAATTGTGTTTCTTTGCACGCTCAAAATCAGCAGTGCTGAGAGACCCGCCTGAAGTATCTCGTGAGTGCTTAGGCTTCTTAGCCTCTTGTGGGCGTGGATAAGTAGATTGTCTATTATTCCTCTTGGAACGTGTGGGAGATCTACCTCTCCATTGGCTCTTAGCCACATTGCTCTTAGCAAAAGTATTCTTAGAGTAGGGACCATTTCCTTTCCTCTCTTGGTTATCATCATATCTTTGGGCATGACTGATGGTTTCTTCCAAAGTTTTTGGATGTTGGGTCTTGACATGAAGACGTTAGTCTTTGTCAAGACACCTATTAAAACCTCGTATCTTCTGGAATTCATCTAGACCTTCTAGTTTTAATATGATTGCTTGATACTTTGAAAGGTACTGTGTGAGAGAGAGGCTAGACTTGCGGCATGCATCCCATCCTAACCAATGCTTATCTTCTTCATTGGAGTCCAAAAACTCTTTGGTGAAAGAAGCTTGAAACCCAGCCCAAGATGGAGGACGTGCATCTATTGGAAATGGCATCCACCACTTATAGGCCTTGCCTTTAAGAGATAGACTTGTTTCCTCAGCCATCTTTATATCCGAGGTGTGTCTCAATCTATGAATATCACTCCATTTGTGTAAGAACATATTGACCACATCCTTATTGCGATCACGCTCTTCCCCGTAAAACTCAGGAATGGTGATATTCTTAAGTAATGCATTGCTATCTTATGCATCTTCTGCAACATTTGTCTCTTGGACTCCTTGAGTCCTGCGAGCTTGGTTCTCTTGAACCGTGGCACTTGTGGCTTCTTGAGTCGTCTGCGAATTCATAAATTTCACAGGTAACTCCATTAGATTAGTAACATTTGCATTAAGTGCAGAGAGGTTGCTTTCAAGTACGCTTTGGCGATGTTCCAAAGTCTTGAAAGAAGCCATATTTACAAGTCTATGATCTCCTAGATCATCATTATCATGCTTATTAGTGTAGCAGCACCCGTGGTGCCCTGATTTTGATCTACATGCTCAAAATCAAAAGTGTGTGTAGGTGGGATATCTTCAGTGGCCATGGTAAACACACACTAATGTAAAGAGACATAAACTTCAACTTGAACCTTGTGAAATTGAAGTCTTTGTGTTTTATATGCTCCGCAATTTGCGTTGCATGCGAACCTCACCTTGTGGGAATTGTAGTGCTTCACGGGTCGTTCTTCATAAGAACACCTTTGTTACCTCTTCACAAAAACTTGTTGTTTTTGTGAAGGCTTTTGCTCACTTTGAAGCTACCTTAGTGAGGAAAAAAGAATTTTTGGAGGAAAACTTGTCTTCCTCCAAGAAGTGAAAAGGAAGTGTGAAGCTACTTTCTTGAAGTTTGAAGCTTTTCCTTTCCTTCTAGTTTTCCTTTCAACACAAGTATGCTATCTTTCCTTGTTATACACAACAAGGTTCAATAGCTTGATGATAAAGTGTTTGCCTCGTACCCTCATAAGGTCGGTTCAACCCTCCTTCATGCAAGGGTTAAGCGGGCCTTCCTACGCCTACAACCAACGGCATCAACGAAAGCCTTCGGAGCCTTGATGTCGTCGAGTTTGTCTTGGTCGCCCACTGTGGAGGGCATAGGTGGGGTGTTCACTGTCGCTATCTGTCCGTGCACTTTGCACAAGAAAATGTGTCTATCATTTTTTGCTGCACAGCGGAGACGTCGCTGTATGTGGAATGTGGGAGAGAAGCAGCGCGTCGCACGCACATGCAACCCGTTTTTTGCCTCTTCCGAAAAAAAGCTCGGATACCAGTGAAAGAGCGGTGGTAATGTGTGTGCTAGTCTCCACCCAACCGTGCTATCTTATAGCCTCTCCCTAGCATACACACTGTTCGATCGTGCCGGTGGCCTTGCCCATAGGAACCATGACCTTACACGTGGAAATCGACGGGTCTCGGGAGCGCAAAAACTACCACTTGTGGTCTTGAAACTGAGCGCGCTAGCAAGCTCAATGATTTTCTCCTCTTGGTCGTGCTCAACTGAGTTCTCCTTTGCCCAACACAAGCCCATCTCCCCTTCTCTATGCTACCCATTGATCTCTTTCACGCATTCCCCCTCGTTTTCCCATTATAAAGGCCCTTTAATATCCTTTACAAGCGGGCGGCCACCCTTTGGGCAGCCATGCTCTCAATGTCTCTTGGTGGCCAATCAACCACCCGCCAATCGGGAACAGACTCGGCATTTCTCATCAACCAAGTCATCGCCAACGTCACCTTCCACTAACATGTTGCACGTTCCCAACAATAGAGTCAGTCTATTTAATCAAAAGCTCATTAAAACCTCAAATGCTTTTATAATGGCACCTCATTTGGCGTATACGTCAACCAAGAATTGCTTATCATCACATCCGTTTTCAGCAGCCCTTGTCTCACAATATCGTCATGATTTTTATTGTCCATCTCAATTCCTTGGATATTGTCACATGCCCTCAAGATTCAAGTATAGGTGATTTCATTTGACGTAAGGCCTTCCATCACATTCGGTTAGAGTGTCAAACTAACCAGGCACTGCCAATCACGACTACTGTCGGCCAAGCACTGCATGAGATGGCATCCTGGACATGAGACTCCTCAAGCTATTATTGCTCCCGCATTCCAAAACCGGGATGAAGCTCGAAAATTCCCAGATGGCTCCTCGATCGAGCCGACAAGACTAGTATAGAACTGGCCCCGAGTGAAATTTAATTTGACGATATCTTGGTAATCGTAACTTTGATTGATAATTTGAAAAAATCGATGTTCTCCACAAAGTGAACACTGCATTCACTTCATCTCAAACCCTTCATTAGTATCTACCCAATCCGGTACGGATTTGCAAACATCTCAACTTCAAATTGCCATAACTTCTTCACCCTAGCTCCAGCCGACGAGCCGTAAAGACAGGGCGCTAGAGCGCTTCAAGCACTGCAGTTCTAGATCAACCTTCATATGTTCTCACTTTGAGCATACTCCTTTTTAGCCTCATTAAGGAATCTGTTGGCCCTTTAAAGCCGCATCTAGCATACATTAATCATTAAACTTGGCCAGTTAACAAGCCCTGATCACTGCTCAATAAATGTGTAGGCTTCAAAGAAGCTTAGCTTGCATTTCTTTGCTCTTTTTTCCCATCATGGAAGCGTAGCTGCATGACATCCACCCCCTCTAAACCTGCATAGCCTTCGGTCTGTGCCAACTGCACTTTAATCTACATCTGCTATAGGTACCTTAAGCTCTTTGCCATCATCAAACTCACGTAATTGGTAAACATATGAAAAGAATATAAGGCTTATACCCTATCATCAATGTTCTAGCTTAATCATTAGGTATCTACCCATCAAAAATATTTGAACCGTATCTGTCGTGTCTCCAAAGCATTCAATCATGGAAAACCTATTTAGTGAACCCCTCCAAACTCAAATGCTCCAGTTAATGATACACATGGCTTGACCATCAAGCTGTCCGCCAAGTCATTTACTTCAAGTTCTGGTAGCAGAACCAACCTAAAAGATGTGAATATACTTCATCATTTGTCCAAAGAAGTCAACTAGAAGCCAACCATGTAATCTTATTGGATGTATAACCAAAAACTCTTGTGACTTAGCATATATCTAGAAAACAAAACCTTGTACCATGCAACCTGCTACAACAGATAACTGGTATTCTTCAAATCTGCAACTTGCACTTTAGTAGCCCTCCTGATCAAATGGGAAACCAATCATTTTTCCCACTATGAGAATTCCTTTAAAAAATTTGCACCATCTTCCAACGTCATAGGGAAAATAAAAGAATTTCCAATCTATAGAATATAAACATAAATTAACCCGCAAATCTTCATGAAAATCGCCTGGATCATATGGCATATAAGTCAATTGCCCCAGAACATGCATATATCCGTCACCTCCTTGGTCAATAGATAGCTCAAAATCCTCTACATCATAGGGTAACATCAAATCCCATATAGCATCAGGTATCACTAGATACTGCCATATCCCATGTGCAACTGGCTCATCCAATTGTCGATCATCAATCATAGATAAAAGTGTCATAATAATAAATATCTAGTTCTCCTAAATGATTTTCTCATGTTAAACTGATCATTTAATATGGGGAAGTGCCAGGGGAGAAAAAGCTAGAATATTGGTTAATCTAGCAGACCGGCCACAGTAGGGATCCAAAGGAAGGAAAATAGGGATCCAAAGGGGGAGCCATCTGCAACAGATCCATGTGCAACAATGGGCAAAAAATACCCTAAGGTTCAGCCCATTAACACTTCCAAAATGCTAAGGTTCCAAAATTCAAAGGTTGTGTCCAAAGGTCAACCTTAAGGGAATTGGATGCTTTGTGTGTGACAAAAAAAGTCTTTGAATATCCCTACATAGGAGGGGGCAAGCCTAGCAAGTAGGGGATGAGAGAGAAGGCCACACACACACACAAAAGCTCCCTTTACACAAAGGGAATGAGGGACACATGTCAGCTCCCTAGGCCAGATGCCCACAAGATGTACCCAATTCCTATTGGATGACCCTTGAAGTGGACCAATGAGAATTAGGCTAGAGTAAATTTAGCCTAATTAATTTTAAAACACTTAATAAAAAGAACCAATGAAAATTAATTCTCCTGGATGATTATTGGACAGCTTGTGAAGGGGTCCAATAGGAATTGAGCAGCCCAATGGGCTACTTAATTCCTATTGGTCAGAATGGGGATTTAATTCATTTAAGTCAATTAAGTTTAATTGATTAAGCTCTCACAAAAGAGGAAAGGGGGACATATGTCAGAAGGCTATCACTTATGCTGCTTAATAGCCATTGGCTTGACTTGGGGAGGTCCAATGGGGAGCCTGCAAGAGAAAATAGCAAGAGGGCTCGCCCAAGAGAGAGAGGGGGCTGCTTTTTGCAAGGCATTATCACACACACACTCACACAATCTCATGTGTGAAGAAAGAGAAGACTATCTCTTCCCAAGCTTTAATGGAGAGCTCATCACCAACTCCAAGCTTGTGAGATAGAAGCCTACATCGACACACTCTTAGCTTGTGGATGCAAATCCAACCAAGAGCCAAGCTTCAATGCATGCTCATCTCCTCTATCAAGATAATTACTAAGCTAAAGCTATGCTAATATGAGTGATTATGTGAGGAGATGTACATCTTTCTTGTAAGATACTCCTTCTTCCTCTCAATCTACTCTCATACCCTGCTAGCTCCTTCTTCCTCTCAATCTACTCTCATACCCTGCTAGTTCTCACCATCGTCAAAGGTGTGTGAGGTCTTGGGTCTCAGAACGGGGATAATTAAAGTTGTGTTTGCTAAGTGTTTTTCTTAGTGCATGAAGCTTTCATCTTCATTGCACTAGCTAGTCTTGAAGGAACACAAAGAATTGTATTGTACAATGTCTCTCTTGATGGGAGAAACCATAATACAAAGCCTTTTGGAGGGGGGACCGGATCCATGCAAATCCGGTCCTCAACTGTTGTCAATAGCTTAATTTATCTCTCTTTTGAAAGCATTGTTGATGCTATCTAACTAGGTGTTATGCTTTTTGTTGCTCTCTCCACCCAAGCACTCTTGTAATTCTCATAAGGAATCTATTCTTATGAAATGCCCACTATGTTCATGCTAATTTCCGCTACACATAAGTTTTTGGACCATTAAGTGTTACATTGGTATCAGAGCACAAGGTTTCTCTTTTCTTGCGCTCAAGAAGGGAGGTCCTCAAGCTAGCTATAAATGGTTGGTATTATTAATTGCCTGTGAGTAAGTAGAATAGGGATTTTTCAGCCTTACAGTGCGCCTGCCTTCGTGCAGTTAACGGGGAATCACCGTCGAGAGCTATGGTCTTAATAGTGGAGTCCTACGGGGCTTGCCTATGGCTTAACCACTATTGAGCTATTAGAAGCTCGGTGCTCTTTTGGTGTCAAAAGACCCTCTCTTCTATTCCTTGCAATTAATGGTATTCGAGCTATGGGTACAATAGCTTGAGTGCTTTTTCGAAAGGGGTAAAGACGAGTAGCAACTAGGGCTTGAAGTGCCAAAGTACACCTAGAAAGTAGTTAGAATGGCTGACAATAGTAAAGAGAGTGAAATTAATGTTCATAACTTTGATTTTGCTCATGAGCAAGCTACTAATGATGCTTTGATGCTTGTTAACTATCTTGTTTCTAGGCTTCAACAAGCCATGGGCAATCCATCTCTCCAAAGAGAAGTGCAACGGCAGCTCCGTGCTCACGGGATTCTCGAAGCTCATCACCATGAAGAGAGAACACCTAGGAAGCCTCCTTGTGAGACTCCCAAAAGAGGTCTCTCTCCGATTCGGGAAGAAGAAGAGAATCCGTACGAAGGGCTCAAGAATTTACTTCTTGATGATGCATCTCCTTCCCAAATGAGAACTCAAGAACCTCCATAGAAGGAATGAGAAAGAAGCGAGTCTCCCACCACCTCGGCAGAGATGGCTCCACGAAGACGGCGGGCTAAACGCTCTCCATCACCACCAAAGCGGAGAAGACCATCACACTCTTCTCCACGCCATAATTCAAAGAGGGATGATAAAAAGCAAGAGAAGAAAAAGGCGAGAAAGAGGACACCCTCTTCTCCATCTTCTTCATCCTCTTCCTCTTATGAAAGTGATGGTGAAGACAACGAAGATCAAGACAAGAAAAAGGCAAGAAAGAGGTCACCCTCTTCTCCACCTTCTTCAAATTATTCACCTTTTGAAGAAAGTGATGGTGCAACCTTTGAACCATCAAAAAGAAGAGGCCATAGGAAATCCTATGCTGCATGGAAGAGTTCATCCAAGTTAAAGAAATTTAAAGAGGGAGGGAAGAGCATCTCTTTCCTTACCTATGATGACACCTTTGGTGCTATGGACAAAGTCTTGGCCTTTATCCAGCAATTTGATGCGGCGTTTGGAGATGAGGGCTTCACGGAGTCCTCTAAGCTACTCCATGTAGCTATGCACTTTCAAAAGTCCGCCAGGCAATGGTGGTCTAGCCTACGAGCCAACGGTGAAACTCCACAAACATGGAAATCTTTAAGAGCTTCCATTATGAAGTAGTTTTTGGCCACCAATGCCAAAGACAAAGTACTCACCGAATGGCGAAGCTTAAAGCTCTCTCCCAATGAATCCATCCACAAATATGTAGACAAGTTTTGGGACCTACAACTCAAAGCCACTGTCTTTAAAAAGTTGGATTTTGGAGAGAAAAAGCAACAATTTTGTGCGGGCTTAACCGAAGAAATGGTGGAGTATGTCAACTCCCAAAGGCCACGTACCATATCGGTGGTAATACACCATACTATGGTGGCCTCACGAATCAATTTCCAAACGGGGGCTAAAAGAAATAATAAGCCCCCGGAAAACAAGGGTTCCAATGAGCCTACGGGGAAGGACAATGTCCAAAAGTCTCCTAAGGGAAACTCCAACAAAGCTAAAGAGAAGGGAGTTTACAAAGGTAAGAACAAAATCTCTCCTAAAGTGCTTGAGCGTTATCGCAAGGATAACCGGTGTCTCAAGTGCGGCGAACAAGGGCATGCGTACCGGGATTGTCCCCAAAAGAACAACCGCCAAGATACTCCTAGAGCTTCCTTGGTTGAAATCCAAGAGGAGGAGACTCAACAAACTCGTCACAAAGGATCTCCTCTATGCCATGCTTGGGGAAAGGTAAGAGAACATGATGCTTTTATTCTCTTTGACCCTGGTTCTACTCACAATTTTATATCTATAGAGTTGGCCACCAAGCTAGGCATACAATCCTATGAGATGGGAGATGTCCTACCCGCAGACAGTGCCTTCAAGGGGCAAGAAGCTTCAGTCACTCCCTTAATCGGGAAATTGAGGCTTCATGTCCAAGGCTATGTGGACAAAGAGGACTTCTTTATCTCTCCTCTCAAGCATGAGGATGTAATCCTAGGGGCACCATGGTTTGACCGCCTGGCTGCCGATGTTAAATTTCGTGAAAGGAGAATCTCCTTTAAGTTCAGGGAAAAAGACATGTATATAGATGCTAAGGAAATGTGTAATACTATCCCCATTGTACATACACCAGCTTTCAACAAGTCAGTAAAGAGATCTATTTCTGTGTACATGATTTTTGTTAAAGAATCTCAAAATGAACCTAATGCTTTAACAAAAGAAAATAAAAGCAACCAAAAGGAATTAGAGTTATCCAATTTTCTCAAGGGGTTTCAAGATGTTTTTATTGACAACATCCCTTGTGAGCTACCTCCTAAACGAGGTAATGATGACCATGCAATTGAACTTCTTCCAGGAAGTTCACCGCCTAACAAACCTCCTTATAGAGTTTCTCAAGCTCAACAAGAGGAGATTATGCGGCAAGTGCATGAGTTAGTTGAGAAGGGCATGGTTAGGCCTAGCTCATCTCCATTTTGCTCACCTGTGCTATTAGTGCAAAAGAAAGACGACACATATTGTATGTGTGTCGACTATAGAGAACTAAATAGGATCACTATCAAAAACAAGTTTCCCGTTCCACGGGTAGAAGACCTATTTGATAAGCTACAAGGATCGACCTACTTCAGTAGGATTGACCTAAAAAGTGGCTATCATCAAATAAGGATAGTTGATCAAGACATTGTAAAGACCGCATTTCGCACCACATTAGGTCTTTACGAATACATTGTCATGCCTTTTGGCTTGACCAATGCACCAGCCACATTCAACCACTTGATGGAGAAGCTGTTCAGGCCTCATTGAACCTTCACTGGAGTGTTCTTTGATGATATTATCATCTACTCTAATTCATTAGACGAACACCAGCAACACCTCCAGGTAATATTTCATGTTTTGAGAGAGAATAAACTTTATGTTAATCGAAAGAAAAGTGAATTTTTCTTGCAAGAGATTCAGTATTTAGGTCACATTATCTCTCAAGATGGAATCCAAATGGATCCATCAAAGTTAGAGGTAATAAAAGGATGTCCTAAACCAAGGAATCTTCATGAACTAAGAAGCTTTATAGGTATGTGTGCATACTATAGACGCTTCATAGAAAAGTTCTGCTAAGGAGAAATAATTCTTTCAAAAAGCTTAAAGAAAATCTTATCTCTCAACCTGTGCTTACACTACCGGATCTCTCAAAACCATTTGAGGTCCAATGTGATGCTTGTGGTGATTGCCTTGGAGCTGTTTTACTCCAAGAAGGGCACGCCATAGGCTATGAGAGTCGAAGGCTCGACCGTGTTGAGAAAGCTCTAGGCATATATGAAAAGGAAATTCTTTCAGTTCTACATGCCTTAGACTCATGGAAGCACTATTTATTGGGGACTCCTTTCATTCTGCGAACGGATCACCAAAGTCTTAAGTACTTCATGACGTAGACCAAGCTCTCCGACAAACAAATGAGGTGGGAAAATTTCCTTTCGCAATTTCATTTTCATATTGCTCACATTGCTGGCAAGCATAATCAAGTAGCTGATGCACTCTCAAGACGGCCGAGAGTCAATGCGGTTTCCATAGCAACTCACAATGATCTATCTTCAATGATAGATGAGTACGCTATTGATTCCGATTTTAGAGATGTGATTTCAGCCCTTGCATTAGGGAAGAAAGAAGAACCATTTACTTTACAAGATGGTTATCTTGTATGAATCTCATGCTCCACCGTATGCAGGGCATAGAGGGATTCAGTCTACCTTAAAAGGAATTGAAACATATTTCTATTGGCCTACCATGAAAGTGAACATACAAGAGTATGTTTCTAAATGTGTGGTATGCCAAAAGACAAAATTTGATAGAGGGAAGCAACTTGGATTGCTTCAACCCTTGCCAATCCCTAATTCACCATGGGAGAGCATATCCATGGATTTTATCTTTCGATTGCCTAAGTCTATCCATGGGAATACGGGAATATGGACGATAGTAGACACGTTTAGTAAACAAGCTCATTTTATACCTGTCAAAAAGACTATCAAAGCACATCAAATGGCAACCCTCTTCATTTCACAAATTTTCAAGTACCATGGCTTGCCAATGTCCATAGTGTCGGATAGAGATCCTAGAATGACCAGTAATTTCTGGAAGGGTCTCTTTGATAATTTAGGGACAAGGCTAAACTTCTCTTCGGCCTATCATCCACAAATGGATGGCTGTTGGACGAGAGCGACTCACAAACCCATGAAGTGCATGCAAACACTACCTAGATCAACATAATGTCAATCGAGGACACAGATGACACGATAGACACACGGAGTAAATCTCTTTAGCTTGTTAGGCTGAGACCATCCTACACATACAACACTCAGGAAGGCCAACTAAACGAAAATCAAGAACCTCACTGCTCTCAACTACACCACCTAGCCACATACACACATACGGAAGGTAACTCACCTAATCATGCCAGATTCATACGAAACTTAAGGAACACCATACCCTCACTAGGATACACCTATCCCTAAGCTTCTACACTCAAAACCTCACTCAAAACCCATCTTCGGAAAACGCGTAGGATCACATAACAGAATTTTGAAAGTGCCCGAAACTGAAATTTATGAGTACCCATGCGTAGCTTATGTCACCACAATTCTATAGACTACTAGCACGCAGAAAACAGACATCATTTGATACACTTACGACCACAAATAGCTTGTAGATGCGTCGGCGTGTGCGCTTCGTCTTGCGTGGAATGCTTGGCGTTGTTGCGTAGCTCTCCTCAAGCCTGCAGCAATGGTGCAATCGGATCTCCAATGTGTTGAGCGAGCCGGGCGTAGCGAGAGGATAAAGCTCACGCTCACTCTCTTTCTCTCTCACACATAGTAGACGGCAGCACTAAAAGTTTGATTATGATAAAAGCCCTCTTTTAAAAAATGACCTAGGTACCTTATATACTAAGGCTACCTTAGGTTTAACCAAAAATGGGGTTGAAAGGGTCAAATAGCTTTGTATTTACAATCTGGAAGTGCCATTGCACCTCGGCTTCTGAAACTAGAATAACTACTCATTACAAATGACGTTTATAGCCATAATCCGTAGCATTTCATAACTCACAAAAGATAAGACTTTGGTATGAAACTTGAGTTATGTTGTGTTGTTGACCCAACGGCAACATTCCCCCCTTCCGCGTTTATGTCATCCTCGACATGACTTGATTGTCAATGGTGATGTGGTCTTTGCTATCGTTTTGGCTTCATCTGTTGCACTGCTTGTAGCTTTGTCAAACCACAACAAGAACTATGATCCATTAGAGCGGACATCTATCAGCATAACCATTCATCTTTTGAGATCCTCTGATTACTTTTATGTCTGCTCTTCTTCATTGGGGACTTCTTTTTTCTTGTGCAATCATGTTGTTAGTGTTGGCTGCAGCTTTGTCATTGTAGGCCATTCTTCGACTCGCCATTGAGGAGAAGTATGCTATGATCTGAAATTGGTGCTCCAATTCATTTGTCAATTGATTTGAGTAGCATTTCCTTATTGTTGATGTAGAAGGAATATGTACAAGAGGATGGTGATAGGTGTCCTTAGATGAGGGTCTAAAATAGATCAGGGTCTAAAACCTGGATGACCAAAGGGAAAAAACCCAGTGGGAAAAAAATGCCTTTGGTATGCTCTCTTATTGGAGTGGAGCAGCTGAACATGAAGTACATGTTCATGAAAGGTGAGTGCTTGGGTGAAACACAGAAAGAGTGCCTGATGCAAGTGCCAATTATGGGACACTCTATATGCATATGAGAAATTTGTCAACAAAAGCATGCAATATGAAAGAAGGAGATGATGGGTGTTTCGAGGAATAAATATAGCACATGTGACATCAAAAGATGTCTCAATAGCTTCCAGCTTTCCAAGAAGGGTTTTCGATGTAGAAGTTTCTCCGCTCGTATCTCACTTTGCTCAGTACGTGAGTGTCTTTTGGACCTTCTCCCTCACTTCACCATACTTAAGTACTTAGACTTTGACTCTTTTGCTCACCTATACCAGCATGAGTGACACAACGTAAATATGCTCAACACTTCCAGCTTGAGCAGTACCTAGAATAGCTAAGACTCTTAGACCACATAGAATATTACTTGAAGCTTCGGGACTAACACCTCACTCATTTTGTGGCTTAGCTACTCGTCTCTGACTTGTATGAATTGTCGGTTGCATGTTGACACTGCTTTGTGACAAGTTCTTCGGCTGTTGTAGTGGCTGCTAAGACATACTTCGTGAAGTTTCATCGTTTCCCTGTACCTTCTTCTCTTTGTACTGCTCAGGCCTCTCGTCAGTCTTTTCTTCATGTGGATTATGGATTTTTTAATTTTTAATTTTTTATAATCAACAAAGAAAATTTAAAAAAAAAACTTAAGAAAAGAAAAATCATTCAAATAGAAATCTAAATGCTATGTACACTATACACATGTCCCTAGGGGCTCATGTATGGATTTTGTCCCCATACTCCTCTGTAACACTACTATGAGGGCATATATGCTAAATTTCATCAAAAAATTATCACAATAAAACGCAAAAATTCAATGCATCTCACAAAACATTGCCCTCTAATAGTCATAATATTAGGTCCACATTCAGAATGCCTCCCCCCTTCCTATTTGGAGTCATCCTTTACGACAGGGTATAACAAAGGGTATGTGTTGTGCTTGGGCAATTAAAGGTTGTGCCTATGTAGGCCTTGTAATGTAGCCCTATTATGCATACACAGTCAATGCATGGAAAAGATTTATGTTGTGAAAGATGTGGGTATAAGCAATTTGCTTATTGGCATTTGTTGGCGAGGCTTCCTATTCTAAGCAATGTAATCGTCTTTGAAGCTCCTGTATCGTTGCTTGATTGAAGCGACTTGCTCTCTTCTAACTGTACTATAATTGTAGGAAGAATTGTAAGAACTCAAGCGGCGATGCACTGATGGTAGTTTTGTTGTTCTTCTTTGGGACCCATTTCTTTGCGATTATTGGCTGTTTTCTTGCTAACGCTCGTTTGGGAACCCATACTTGCCCGTGCTTCGTTTGTGTTTGAAGAGACTTCTTTGGGACCCACCTTTTTGTTGTATGAGTCGACAGTGGTCTTTTCTTCGGCCCTTGTACGCTTGGTTGGTGACAGGATTTAAGCTTTGAAAGTTGATACTCTGGTTGTTTTGGAATCCAAATGAATTCCTGACTTTTTTCTACTTGAATCGACTTCTTTGGAGCCCAAACCTGAGTTGTGAAAGCTTGAGACTTTGTGATATTCTTACCCGTTCGTGCACGCTCTGTCTTCTTGATCCATATCTGTTTTTGGCCGATCTGGCTTTTTGGTATCCAGATTTGTCGAGCTTTTTGGCTTTGACTTGTTGTCCTGTTCTTTTGGCCTGTCATGGTTGTTGCTGAAGGGGTTGGTGATAGTGATGGCTTGAGTTGATGATAGGGGATGTTGTAAGATTCATCACTATCGCTACTATCCTCAGCAAGGTTGACTTCTTGTACTTTCCCTTGATTTTTTGGGTAGTAGTGGAAAGTTACTGTCTATTTTCTCGTGGGTGGTAGTTTCTTGGAGGAATTTTCTAGCCCATTGGTTAGAGCATTGTTAGCTCGTTGCTCTGGTCGTATTCCTCCTAGATGAGTCTTTGAATCCTTATTAGGAGCCATGTATGAGGATGCTTGTGGTGGCTGTGTCTTTATCGAGGACTTTGGAATCCACTTTTGATGCACTTTATTCATGTAGCGATGACATTGATTCCCGGGTCGTTGATCTTCTTGAAGCTCAAAGTGTTCTACAGAGTCATAGAACTCGTCGTCTTCTTCATCTTTTGATTCTCCACATTTCTTTGTTTGCTCCTTATGTCGAGAGCTTGTATGGTTCTCTTCGTTTTCCTGGATTACACTTACTGCAAAATAAGGAACGATATCATAGCCATTTTCATCACAAAACTTTGTTGTGGGAGCATCCTCCACGGCGCACACGTCCAGAGTAGCCAAGATGTGTTCCCATCCAAAAGGCTCTAACTCTTCTTCAGGAAATGGTTCTGGGATATAGTCCTTATCCTCTAGAACCCGCTCTAGGATACATTCCTCACGTTTCAAGCTACCACATTGTGAAGCTCCACACATCTACAGTTCTTTAGGCTTACCTAACCAAGCTGGAAGTTCTGATCCTGCTACTTTGGCGGAATCAAAATCCTCTACCGGTGTTCTTGTCACATCCCTATAGCTATGGTCCCTCAAGTTTATCTTTGTTATGGTCTCCATATGTCTCAAGTATATATGGTCATAACCCCAATCTTGGACCATTTTCAATTGTCGCAATGGTCTTCCCAGAATGATGTCATAGTTCTTCTTGCCAAAGTCAACAACAGCAAAAGTGTGTTCATATTCAATGCCACAAGAAGTAACAAGTACTTTTTCTAGCAGTCCTAGGGGATTTTCCTTGTGTCCGTCTGCAAGATGCAGGGTCATTCGTGTGGATATCAAGGCAGGTTTTCCCCATTTTTTCCAAACCTCTTTGGTTGCAATGGCCACACCAGCTCCACTGTCAAGGATTGCCATGGTTTTTACATTATTGAATTCCATAGGAAGGGTGGTGTTTCCATCTTCTCCCTCGTAATACTCGCCTACCTTGTTTAATGGCACTAGCCTAGTATTTAGTTGAGGCATTTCAAGCTCTTTGATGCCTTCCTCCATTTGAGTCATTGGGGTTTTTACACCAAATTTCTCTAGACATTTACCCACATTAGCCCACATGTTTGGTCTTACTCTGAGCAACTCGGCTAACATTATTGTATAGGTGACTGGGGTAGATATAATATCTACTAGCCCCTTTGAATCGATGGCCTTGTTGGGAGACAGTCTCTGTGATGGGACTACAACCACATCTGACTTGGTCTCGTAATCTCCCATGTAGCCGGCCGGTAGTGTTCTTAGCGAATGGGGTTGACTATCCATAGATTGTACAGATCCTTTCTCGCCCCAATACGATCGCATGTGTAGATTCATTTGAGATCCAATCTCAAATTCCTCTATTGGTGGTAGAAACACTCCTCGTTCATCACCAGCCTTGTCTACTCGTCTTCTTAGGTCATCGGCTGCATTGGCCTCTCTGACTTGTTTCCACAATTCGTCAAAACCATCTATCTCTTTACAATCCTCAGGTATAGCTTGGTGAAATCTCTCGGAAGAGTTATCCGTGGTATTCAGTACTATCCTTGGTTCTAATGCTGGGTCTTTGAGGTTTGGTATGTGCTTATGACTAGAATCTGGCTCTTTTAGTTCCTGATTTGGTGGGATTACATGTGTAGACATGACACGGATCATATCCTCAGGTTTTGCAACTGGTGGTTCTAGTAAAGCTTGGGCTATTTTAATCATTTTCTTGCACATTTCAAACCTTTGCTTTTCTAGTTCCGCATCGGGATATGTCATCCACCTGTGTTCTTGGGTTTGGTTGTTTTTGAGCCTCACATCATAGGATTTCAAGAGGGTATCTAATATCTCATTAACCTTCTCTGCCAACACAGATCCTCCTGAACTAGCACTTCTTAGTTTCTGATCCGTGGATGGTTCTTCTAGAGGTTTAACCATCTGTGTAAGAGAAGGTGCCTCCTTTTCCTCATGTTGTTTTATCTTCTCCTCAGCTTCAGTAAGCTTCTCAGCTAGGGATTTTTGCTCTAGTTCCCTGCGTACTTTCCTCCTAGTCTTTCTAGATTTCCAACTACTTCATTTGCTCTTGGTTTTCTGACTAGGTGCGTCTGTCTTTGGTCCATCATCTGTCTTTGGACTCATGTCACTTTCCGTGTTATTTGTCTCTGGATTCTCATCAGCTTTCTTTTGAGCTTGTGCTCTTGTAACCACTGTAACTGGCACGACATTTTCATTTTCTGAGCTACTAGGGAGCTGAAAAATCCCTGATACATTTGTCATGATTTTCCTGATTTGGTTTGGGTTTTTCGGGGAATCGGGGATCCAGTGAGTGATGCCACACTCAAGAAAATAGGCATTTACTGCAGTGATCTCCGTATGAGGACATTGTTTGACCAAGTGGTTGTCACGACTTTTGTGACAATCTGTCTCTGGTTGAGGAGATTCTTTCTAGCATTTCCTCTTGGCTATAAGCAAGCTTTGACCTAGATAAGCCGCTATTTTCAATGAATCGCAATGTCCTTTGGTCCATTTCATACCTTCTTTCTTTCGACTGAAACCCACGAGGTGGAGGTTGTACCGGCCTCACCACTCCATGTGTTTCTCTCACATTTTGTTGCTCTGAAGGGTAGTACCCACTTTGGTTGCTATACCACATTGTAGCTCGTACTGGCGTTGGTTTATTTGATGCTTCCATCATTGGCATGTATCTCATGTCTACCTGCATTCTAGCACCTGGCAATGGAGGTTGTTGTCCTAAGACAAGCTGTGGCCTTAAAACTCCTACTGGTCCTCGCGCATTCCCCGTAATGTATCTAGGTGGAGTAGGTGCTTCTGGAACAGGTTGTACATACCTCTCCCTAGCATTTTCCATGCTATAATAGCACTCTTCCTCTGTACGGTTCGTCCATTTTCTCTATTTCACACCACTTTGGCTCTCCCGAATCAGACCTTACAAGAGGAATCAACCTCTTGACCAAGTCGTCGATAAGCTTTTCTTGATCAATAGGTGCCGTTGGCTTGGCAATGGACTCACTTATCTGTGAAACACTGTGCTGAGAGGATGTGTCATCTCCTTGACTCTTTAATTCCTTTTCTTTGTAAGCCTCAGAATTATCCACTAGATAAAGAGCTTCTTTGATCAACTTTTTTAGCGTCATCCTCCTTATCATATGCAGATCCTTCTGAAGGCCCGCATGTTTCAATCCCTGGATAAAGATCAGCATCAGTCGTGCTTGCGTAGGTAATTCTGCTCTTGGACAGAGATTAACATATCTCTTAAGCCGTAATGATGCTTTGCGTACTGATTCATTCTCTTTCTATTTGAATCTATGGATTTGTGAGACCGTGTTGTGAGCAATGCCTTTTGGCGATAATTCTTCAATAAACTCCTCAAACAGCTCATCTAAGGTCTCAAAATCCCATTTTTCCACCAAGTCGAACCATGTAGCTGCATCATCTTCTAGAGTCAATCCAAATCCCGCAAACTGTGTCGCAAAATCTGAAACTTCCTCTGCTCTAATCACTCTTCTAAAAGCCACTACGTGATCTCTCGGATCTTTATCTCCGGAGCATTTTCTGTTTACCCATTTATGGACTTGGGATGGTCTAACTCGTCGATTGTCTACAAGTCTAACCAGAGATTCTCCCAATCCTTCTCCCGTTATCGCTCTTGAAGGGAATCCTAGTGGCTCTCTTCTTGGAATTCCTATAGGAATTCTCGTGTTTGGTGGAGGCATTTGTGGTCCTTCATTGACCAAATATCCACCTCTTTCTAGTACATTCTGTGGATTTGTGCTTTCTACAACTCTGTATTCTCGTCCATACTTGTCGACAACTATAGATCTCCATTGACAGTTGACTCCGTATGTGTAGACATATAAGAGCTTGTAATCCGTTATCTCTTCTAGGTATGGATCTGAGCACCTATAAAGATTGACCTCATTGTTTTCAATGTATCTATATAGTCCTTCACTCTCATGACCAATCATCCAAATTCTCTCAACAAGATGGGTCTTTATCAATTGCAAGTTTGGAAGATCCATTGTGGGAGGATATTCCTCTATCTTCGGGATCTCCAAGCTTGTGTAAGCTGCGTTTGAATCTAGGGTAGACATGATTTCTGGGCTTAAGAGATTTTGCTTGGTTCAAGTAGACTTAGTCCACTGTGTTCAAGTGCTTTGGTTAGGGAAAAGTCGAAACTATGTCCAAAACACCCCTAAATTGCGGATGCATTTTGAGTCCTTAAACGATGTTTTTTTCAAAGTTGAACTAAATGGTTGCCGCTCTCAAACTACGTTTTGATATAAAAACTTTTCCGATCCAATACTGTTTGTGAAAGTTATGGCCAAAACAGTGAAATGCAGTTTAGAATGGTCAAAATCAGTCCAAATTCAATTTTGAAAAAAGATTTGGGATCTCTGTGACACTGTGAACACTCCTGTATGGTCAAAAGTACAGTTGGACCCTAAAACTGGCCTGTAGACATACTACGCGTAGGATGTCTATATGCTCAGAATTTAACAAAATTTGGTCCAGAGACTCCCCTTAAGTCCAACAACACAATGGTATGCTCAGAATTTCCTTTGGACCTAAAAATGGCCTTGAGACATCCTATGCGTAGGATGTCTTTTTGCTCAGAATGACTTGAAGTTTTCACCCCAGCTTCTCCTTGATGTGCTGATCACAGTGGTGTGCTCAGAAGTTGGTTTGGAGTCCTAAATCAAGCTAGAGACATCTTTGCACTGTAGCTTCCCCTTGATGTGCTAAAATCACAGCTATTTTTACTTTTTGATTCTGACACCTATAGGTTAGTCGAACGATCAAGAATCTGCTCCAAAAGCCTGATGTCTGTTCTGATGAATTCCCAAGTCAAATCAACTCCAAATTGGACCAAAATTGACTAGGAGGCTTGCCTAAGGCTATACAATAGCATGGTATGTCCAAAGTGTTATAGAATTGACATTTTATTATTTATTGTTGCAGCTGACAGGTGGAAAAGACCCTCGGCAAGACACACGCTTCTTGGCTATCCACTTGATCGCGGAATATCCTCTTCCGGATCCACTTAAGAAAAACACTTTCTTTAGCTGAAACTAAATCAAGCAACCATCACACGAGTGTTAGAAGGAAACCTACTTAGGTCCTTGTGTCCCCGGCAACGGCATCAATGTTGGACAAGAGCGACTCAAACACCCATGCAGTGCATGCAAACACTACCTAGATCAACATAATGTCAATCGAGGACACAGATGACACGATAGGCACACGGAGTAAATCTCTTTAGCTTGTTAGGCTGAGACCATCCTACACATACAACACTCAGGAAGGCCAACTAAACCACAATCAAGAACCTCACTGCTCTCAACTACACCCCCTAGCCACATACACACATACGGAAGGTAACTCACCTAATCATGCCAGATTCATACGAAACTTAAGGAACACCATCCCCTCACTAGGATACACCTATCCCTAAGCTTCTACACTCAAAACCCATCTGCGGAAAATGCGTAGGATGACAGAACAAAATTTTGAAAGTGCCCGAAATTGAAATTTTTGAGTACCTATGCGTAGCTTATGTCTCCACGATTTTCTAGACTACTAGCACGCAGAAAACAGACATTGTTTGATACACTTACGGCCACAAATAGCTCATAGATGCGTCGGCGTGTACGCTTCGTCTCGTGTGGACTGCTTCGTGTTGTCGCGTAGCTCTCCTCGAGCCTACATCAATAGTGGAGTCGGATCTCCAATGTGTTGAGTGAGCCGGGCGTAGCGAGAGGATAAAGCTCACGCTCACTCTCTTTCTCTCTCACACACAGTAGACGGCAACGCTAAAAGTCTGATTATGATAAAAGTCCTCTTTTACAAAATGACCTAGGTACCTTATATACTAAGGCTACCTTAGGTTTAACCAAAAATGGGGTTGAAAGGGTCAAATGGCTTTGTATTTACAATCTGGAAGTGCCATTGCACCCCGGCTTCTGAAACTAGAATAACTACTCATTACAAATGACGTTTATAGCCATAATCCGTAGCATTTCATAACTCGCAAAAGATAAGACTTTGGTACGAAACTTGAGTTATGTTGTGTTGTTGACCCAGTGGTCAACAATGGCCAAAGTGAAATAGCTAACCTAACAATTCTCGATCTACTAAAAGCCTATGTAACGGAAGTAGATCAAAGATCCCAATGGGAGAAGTACTTACCCTTAGTTGAGTATGCTTACAATAACACTGTACATACTTCCACGAGAAAAGCACCTTTTGAGGTAATTGAGGGTAGATCAAAAAGTCCCTTGCTACTTAAGGTACATGGGAAGATCTTTGCTGCGGATGAGTATAGCCGAGACCTACAAGAATCTTTTCGAAAGATTAAGGATACTATCTCTATCTCACAACAAAGGCAAAAGGATGCTGCTGACAAGCACAGAAGATCCCAAGCCTTTAAAGAAAACGATTGGGTCTTGTTAAAGTTTCCCAAGGCTCCATTAAGGCACACGACGGGCAAGAATCCTACGGGTCACCAAAAGTACTATGCTAAACTAGCAAAAAGGTACTATGGTCCCTTCCAGATTCTTAGGCTAATCAATGAGATGGCCTATCAACTCAAGTTGCCCAACTCAACACAATGATTTCCATGTGAGCCTATTAAATCCTTACAAAGGAGAGCCACCTCAAGAACCAACTATTGAAGACCCACCGGAGATCGAGGACCAGGAGGAGGTGCTGCAGCCCGAGTCCATTCTTCGACATGAAGACAAGGTATTAAGAGGCGGTAAGACTATCCGACGATATCTTATTGATAGCGGAAAAAAGAGTAGTGCAATCGGGTGGCCTCTGTACTTGTGCACACTCCACAAACCATGCCTCATGCAAAAAAGCAAAGAACAAAACAAAGGGGCCACCACCCTAAATTAAGAGGTTTAGGGACCTCACACATAGTGCACATAGGCAAGTGAGACTTCTGGCATTATGATGGCATCAAAACATATGGCAAAACACATAGAAACGAAGCTTAGGGACCTTATGTAGCATATATATACACAAGACATCAGCTTAACAATACAACGGCATCTTATCATACATAACAAGGATATAGAGAAGCAAGCCAAGGATGGCATAATCCCTTGTCAAAAACAATCAACCCAGCAAGTAGGTATGATCCTACTAGCAACACATCAATACCTTAGAGAATGATGGGGAGGATGGTGGCCATGGAGCATGAGAGAAGACTCCTTATTTAGGTTTTAGGGCTAGTAATGTAGCATACTAGAGGGAGAGAGAGAGAGGGAGAGAGAGTAGAGCTCCATCCATAGCTCCTCGTTGTGAGCAATGTCGTCATAGCTTCGTTGCTTGGTGAAGTGGGTGAAGTGTTGGTTTTGAGTGAGAGAAGGCCTCCTTATATAGGTTTCTGAGAGGGTTTAGGATTAGGGATAAACATGCTTAAATCCGCTGATTGGGGTTACCTTTTGCTTAGGGTGGTCAACAGATTGAGGTCACCTGATATGTCACCATCAAGATATTCTCTAGAGTGATGTGAGAGGGGAGGGTAAATGCTGATTTTTCTGATTGTGACACATGGGGATAAGGCCTTGACCAACATTTAAGAGCAGGTGAGGTGGCTGTTGAAACTGGAGGTTCTGCACATGTCAGGGGGGGACTTGCTGGGTCCTCCTGAATATCAAATTCTCAAAAAATCCTCAACCATGGCTTCTTTTGACATGTGTTCTTTGAAAAAATCAGCATGTCTCTTTTCAACTCAAAAGTCTTTATCCCTGTTGACTCACCTTTACCATAAGATTTTCCCCTTTTCTCCTCCTGTAACTGCATTGTTGATGCCCAATCACTGCTTCTAGTAACAGTGAACTGTTACTTACCAAATACTTATGGTGCAGTAAAAAATATTTACCATGGGTAAAAAAAGTTACTGTAGGTAAAAAGTGATTTGTATTTACCATGTAGGTGAAAAATATTTACTGTAGGTAAAAAATATTTACTATGGTAAAAAATATTTACTGTCGGTAAAAAAAGTGAAAACGGAGTATGCTGTGCTGTGAGTCCACACGAACATCCTCGTGTAAATTTCACTAGAAATTCACACCTAGAATGGGCTATTCTGTAAGATATAGGTTGTAGGCATGCATAAGAGCTCGTTCCCACGTATCTTCTGTCCATGGCACTTTTTACTCTTTGGTGCTTGTGAAGTAGATTTTTCTTCTCTTTCAAGATCCCTTGGACTAGAGTATCCTCATCTCCCCAACAACTGACTGTGCCTTTATTGCATCTTCAGAAGGGGTCCTAAAAACCATGCATCATATATCCCTCCCCCTTAAGCTAGAGGTATTTGATGCCTCTAGCTGTAGGTTGTGCTACAATAGGGTTCTCTTGAATACTTACCCACCTGGTACCAATTGAATTTGCCATGTTACTGCTTTCTTGGCTGATGCACCCTGTTTAGTCCTTTCTGATGAATAATTGTATCCATCCATGACTAACAACTGGTCTCCTAGACCCTTGAAAGCCATACCCCATCCATTGTCAATATCCGCTTTCACTGGTAGCATTCTCTTTTTTTCCTTTTTTCTTCTCTTTTTTGCCCAACCCCTCGTTGAGCATTCATGCACAACCATAGTATTATTTAGGTAAAAGATGACTGTATAGAGAGAATTATATAACATAGATCTATAGACTGTATAAGAAAAATGATAGTATAGTGGCTATATAGATAGGATAGAGATAGAGAAAAAAGCATCTGCTGCTGCATCACCCTCCAGGGTCAAATGGAAAGCTCAAAGCTCCCCCACGCATGGTGTAGAATCCACCTGGATCAAAAGTAAAGCATTTCTCATTGCCATCAACCTGTAAAACATGTATATCCAAGCCTTCCTTTGCACTTGTAGGCCAATAGACATGCCACCCTTCCAGCTCTTTATAGCACGGAGCTTCGTCACCCTGCATCCATAATCCTTCGTGTCCACTATAAGCATACTTGCCATCACTTGAGAAACCTGAATCATAAGCAGCTATCCTACCATCTGCTATAGAACCCTCCATGGTATAGTCCACTTTAAAAAAACCTCGCCATTGACACAAAAATATATGTAAAGCAACCTCCAATAACACATGTATCCATAGCATCACATAACATAGCAAGACCCTGCCATTTGCCTCCACTTGCTGCATAGCCAAGCAAACCTGATCACTTTTCAAACCTGTATCCAAACCCTCTATAAACGTCTCCACAACCATCTCTTTATACTCAGAAACATGACCTACTAGAGCTTCAACCTGTGCAAATACCTCATCACCAACAAGGTTGACGGCAACTTCCTTTAATTGGATATGGTGTTGGGTTACCGTCACTCCTTTAATGTGCTCGTAATCAGTTATAAAGAAGCCAACATGCTTCTTTAGTACCTGCAAATAGGGTTCTCTCTCTTCTTCTAGTAGGTCCTTAGCTAGCATCGCCTCTAAGCCTGTGGCTTCTTTCTTGTTTAGAGAGTCTTGAACACCTTCTCCTTCTGGGTTTCGCAGTATTATACCCATGACTTCCAAAGAGCTAGCATCCTCCTCAGATGAAGAGCAGCTGCTTGTGCTCCATTCATCCATAGAAGTCTCCATCTCTAGGTCTTGCTGTCTACCCTGCTTCATGTCATACACAATTTTTTGTTGCTTGCCACCTACCTTATGATTTGGTCGCAACTCAAGGGAACCTGTCTCCCAATCTTGCCTAGCTTTCATAGCCATAAGCCAAGGTATTCCAAGGATTAGCGGATAGCCCTCCCCCTTAGTTGGGATCACATAAGCATCAATTGAGATTGCCACACCAAAAGCTGAAACCTTCACTCCATTAACCTTTCCCACACAAGCCACCCTTACATTATTTTCCATCTTAGCTTGTAAGGAATTTTTCTCGTTTACTTCCAAACCCAACCTGTGCATTAATTTCTCTATCATAACACAAATCTCGGCTCCACCATCTACGTACACATTGGAGACTCGCTGACTCTTAATCTCTGCATCAATGACTGGCACAATATCCTTCATGCCTCTTGCACTAATAGACCCAACTGACTTTGCCTTAGCCCTCCTGGTGCTGACCATCTTAGACCAGGTTCTACGCATCTTTGGGGAAAGGTGGAGGAGTTGCTGCCATGAAATCTTTGGTCCTTGATTACTCACATCTGCTACCAGGTCGTAAGGTGAAAGGTGGAGGAGTTGCTGCCATGAAATCTTTGGTCCTTGATTACTCACATCTGCTACCAGGTATGGATCCTACCCCAAGTGGAAAGTCTTCTACTCCTATGTGCCTCCTTGACCTACTCTTCCTTTTCTTGCTCCTATCACTTGGGAGGAACCCTCATTCCCTTTATCCGGCTCTGAAGCTTCCATTTCATCAGTTCTTTGTCTCCTAACTCTCTTTATTGGCATGGCAAGAACTTCCTCCATTTTTTCTTTCCCTTTATCCTTACCATTGTCAAGACTTATGACAGAGACAGCCCTGTCCTCCCCTCCCGATGGTATTGGAGAGATCTCTGCTGGTGCTTGTGGTGGTGGAGGAGGGGGTCTCAATATTTGGATTGGTGGAGCCACGTGTGCATTTTGTCCATTTAGTGGCCTAGCTCGAGGAGGAGTGACTTGCTGGCGAGGAGGTCGTCTTTGATTACCATTTCCTTGATAGCGTCGTGGATGGGGGCAATAATACATGCCGTGACCTACCTCTCCACAGTTGTAGCAAATGTACTCACGTGCTTGACTTTGTCCTTCTTGTCTATTTCGTTCATTTCTTGGCTGGGGAGCCCTTACACCTTGAACCAGATTGATGGACAGGCTCTCTAGTTGATTGGTGATTTGTTGAAGTAATTCTTGTTGAGAGGACTCTTGGTCTGTTGCTCCTGTCCCTGCTACTACCCTTGCCGTAGGTTGAGCTAGCGGTGGAGGCTCCATTCCCCCTTGTAGTTGAGCTTGGAATTTTAACTTCCTATCCTTCTCCCTTGCATAAGTCATAGCTTTATCAAAGGTATCTGGGAATTTACCTTTTACCTTTTCTCGAAGGATGGGGTAAAGCCCTGCCAGGAAACATTCCTTCTTTAGGCATTCTGGCGCCCTTTCTCCTTCACCTAGTGATGCACACCATTTCTCCCACAGGTTGGAAAACTTTCCTTCATAGCTTCTATAGGCATTGGGTGATGTTTGGCGTAGCTCTAAGAGCTGTCTCCATATCTCCTCTGGAGGCTCATGGCGGTGAAATTCTTCGATGATGGCCATCTTTAAGGACTCCCAGTCTCTTCTTTCTTTAGGTGCCAAAGTTTGATACCATAATTTTGCACCTTCCCTCAAGACACACACACACACAAGCTCCCTTTACACAAAGAGAAGGAGGGACACATGTCAGCTCCGTAGGCCAGATGCCCACAAGGTGTACCCAATTCCTATTGGATGAACCTTGAAGTGGACCAATGAGAATTAGGCTAGAGTAAATTTATCCTAATTAATTTTAAAACACTTAGTAAAAAGAACCAATGAAAATTAAGTCTCCTGGATGATTGTTGGACAGCCTATGAAGGGGTCCAATAGGAATTGAGCAGCCCAATGGGCTACTTAATTCCTATTGGTCAGAATGGGGAAAGGTCCAATGGGGATTTAATTCATTTAAATCAATTAATTTTAATTGATTAAGCTCTCACAAAAGGGGAAAGGGGGACACATGTCAGAAGACTATCACTTATGCTGCTTAATAGCCATTGGCTTGACTTGGGGAGGTCCAATGGGTAGCCTGCAAGAGCAAATAGCAAGAGGGCTTGCCCAAGAGAGAGAGGGGGCTGAGTTTTGCAAGGCATTATCACACACACACTCACACAATCTCATGTGTGAATAAAGAGAAGACTATCTCTTCCCAAGCTTTAATGGAGAGCTCATCACCTACTCCAAGCTTGTGAGATAGAAGCCTACATCGACACACTCTTGGATTGTGGATGCAAATCCAACCAAGAGCCAAGCTTCAATGCATGCTCATCTCCTCTATCAAGCTAATTACTAAGCTAAATCTATGTTAATATGAGTGATTATGTGAGGAGATGTACATCTTTCTCGTAAGGTACTCCTTCTTCCTCGCAATTTACTCTCATACCCTGCTAGCTCTCACCATCTTCGAATGTGTGTGAGGTCTTGGGGCTGAGAACGGGGATGATTAAAGTTTTGTTTGCTAAGTGTTTTGCTTCGTGCATGAAGCTTTCATCTTCATTGCACTGGCTAGTCTTGAAGGAACACAAAGAATTGTATTGTACAATGTCTCTCTTGATGGGAGAAACCATAATACAAAGCCTTTTGGAGGGGGGACCGGCTCCATGCAAATCCGGTCCTCAACTGTTGTCAATAGCTTAATTTCTCTCTCTTTTGAAAGTATTGTTGATGCTATCTGACTAGGTGTTATGCTTTTTGTTGCTCTCTCCACCCAAGCACTCTTGTAATTCTCATTTGGAATCTATTCTAATGAAATGCCCACTATGTTCATGCTAATTTCCGCTACACATAAGTTTTTAGACAATTAAATTTACAAAAAGCATTGGCAGTGCACCTTCACTCTCACTAGTATTGGAATCCCAATCATGCATATCTGAATACATCAAGTCTCCGGTAAAAATCTCTTCATTAGGCTCACAAGATGCATCAAAAAACAATTCTCTATCTTGTAGAGGCTCAAAATCAAGTAGAGCATCATTTAACATCCGCATAAGGTCATCATCAGCTGCATCTGAATAAACTTGCTGATGCATGAATCTAGATTGATTGGTATCATTAACATCTGTATTTTAGAACCCTTCCAAAGATTCTTTCAATAAGCACATAAGATCTAGGTCCATTGCTTGAGAAGGTTCCTCCATCTTGCACATTTCAGGCTGCTGTAAACTAAGATTTCCACATATGACATGTATACTAAATAGGGTTAATTTTATTTGCGAGTTAATCAATTCATGTTTTTTTGCTAACAGGTGATGCTTTTTCGAGTTTATAGAAGCATGGATTTCACTCATATGTATGCTCTCTAAGGTGGCATTGTGGTATGTTAAATAAGTACCGAGGGAAGGAGATAGAAGAAGGATTAGACGGAAAGAGAAAAACATACTTGTGAAATAGAGATAGGATCGGGGTGTGAGAGTACTGACAACGAGAGAGAGAGAGAGAGAGAGAGAGAGAGAGAGAGAGAGAGAGAGAGAGAGAGAGAGACTGAGAGTGGGAGATGAGGGGGAGAGAGGAAAGATAGGTTCAAAATGAAAAAAGACCCGGCTCAAGTTTGGGCAAGAAGGTTCTCAAGACGGTTCAAATTATTTAAGTTAGTAACTTGGTATAGAATTGTCTATGTGTTGGTTTAATGTATATATTTTATAAATATCCCACATTTTAATTGAGATGAAAGTGGAGTTAAGTAAAAGTGGAGTTTTTTTGTGAAGAAGGAGGTTGTGTGCACGTTTTCTACTCACGTGTGTGTGTGTGTGTGTGTGTGTGTGTGTGTGTGTGTGTGTGTGTGTGTGAGAGAGAGAGAGAGAGAGAGAGAGAGAGAGAGAGAGAGAGAGAGTTTTCCTGTTCATATGCGTGTGAAAAGGTTCCAAAGCCGGGTCCACAAATAATGTTTTCCGAGCCCTTAGAGAGGCAGTTAGTGGTGGTTACTCATTGCACCATTATATGCCTATAGTATTCATAGGGGAATAATAATCATAGTGTTGCCCGAGCCCTTAGAGAGGCAGTTAGTGGTGTCTACTCATTGCACTATTAGATGCTTATAAATCTTACAGGGGAATAATAATCATAGTGACAAATCATGCATATTTTATTGCACTCCCCACTTTAAAAGTTAGTGGTGGAGTAGTAGACGATTACAATATTCATATTGACAAATCATGCATATATTATTGCACGCTCCAATTTAGCAGTTAGCATATGCTGCGTGGGACCCCTCATGTCACTAACACATGCCACTATTCCATCACTATCAATGCTTTTTGAGAGCATGCTGGTTTAGCCTATATAAATGTTACAAGGCAAGCAGCATATGTTGCACAAGTGAATCGGAGGTGCTAATCAGAAAGATTTTTTCATTTTCCCCGTACTTATACAATGCCTATAGGATATGCAACTACTGGTAATGAGGTAGTTGAAAAAATCCATGAAGAGCTTCACAAACTCCCCCCGAACGCACCCCTTGAAGAAAAGAAGACGTTTACACAGAGAGAGCGTGACACAAACAAGGCGATTCGGATGTTCAACCACCTTAATCGCGGTCGCAACACCGGAGACCAGGAACTCAATGATGGCTTTGAGACAATGCGATAAGCTCTGGGCAAGTGGGAGACATGGGGGTACATAGACAGCTCTCGAAGGGCCACTTTACAGGCGGAGATTGACCATTTGCTTATTTGCAAACGCACAATCAACCTGGTCGACATCTCTGGCTCTAATGTGGTAGAAGATTGAGGCAAGATTTAAATAATTTTGCACTAAATATATATAGTTAAATAAATATGCACTAGCACATGATAAATTGTACTAGTGTGATGCAAGTTGTACTGTGTGTGTGTGTTCAGGTTTGATTCCCAACCTAATCATGTAAACAACTTATTTTAATTATATGATGCTTATTTTAACTATATGATGGTGTTCCACTCTTTAGTGCGTTGGCAAGAATAATTCATATGTCTCTGTCTGACTTATTTATTGAAGTAGCTGTGATACTTTTAATAGGCCTGGTCTACTAACACATCTTCAAGATCTGTCGTAATTTAGGGTATTGAACCGCCAAATGTAACTACAAGCTGTTTGAAAGCCAAACATAAAGAAAATCGATGTGAGTTTTTTATAGAATGCAAGAAAAAGATGAGCATGTCTTTAATATTTACCCTTCTTTTAGTAGAATGTTGTTTCCTATACATGTAAGTGTTGTTGCAAACAAGGATGAATGCCTAATAAGCCAATTTGAAACTAGGAATCTACAAAATATTGATGGTTGTACTGGTTTGGGCAGAGACCTCAAAGTAATGATACACGCATAGACTCTTGCATATAAAATAGTAATTAAGAACACTTTAATGAGTTGCAGAACTACATACGTACATAAACACACACATATAAATAACTATATATATTGTATAAACAAGTACTTAAAAACACTTTACCGAGTTGAAGAACTTCTTACGTACATAAACACACACATATAAATAAATAAATAAAAAGATATTATACATATATATATAATATAAATATTATATATAAAACTATATATATTCTTAGACCGACAGTGTAAAGAAATATTGACAAGCAAATGAAATTTTGACAGCATAACAATGTGAAAAATAAAAAAAAACCCATTCCATACTTGCTTCTGTGAAAGCTTGCCTAACATTCGTTAAGCTTTCTTATTCTATACTTGCTTCCGTGAAGCTTGCCTAGCTTTTGTGTATACATGAAACCATGATTATGTTTCTAAACTTGAACAAAAAAGCATGATTATATTCACAAGTAATCAAAATTTCGGTAGCATAACGGCGTGAAAATACAAACAAAAGAATTTCCCATTCCATACTTGCTTCCATGAAGCTTGGCTAACTTTTCTGTATACATGAAACCATGATTATGTTTTCAAACATGAACAAAAAGCATGATTATATTGACAAGCAATCAAAATTTCGGCAGCATAACGGCATGAAAATTGAAACTAAAAAAATTCCCATTCCATACTTGCTTCCATGCAGCAGCGAATTCTCACGGGAAGAAGAAATTACATACACAAAAAAGCATGTGTTGGTATATTACTTTGGTAAATCCAAAGCTCTCAACTAACTTCTATCTAGCATAATAAATATGAAATCATGGCTGAATTGATAAGGACGATCAACACCAACAACATGTCTTTAGTAATACCAAAAAAGTGGCACCCAAACACCATGGTCACACGTCGTTCCATAAAATTCACAACTAGAGAAAACGATAGATAATACCAATGTTGATGTTAATCAAGGGCAATGTGATACGGGCTCATATTGTTGCCAATCAGCCTCCTCATCGCTATCTACATCAACTGCTGAAATAGCACGTACACATGGAGCCTTGAAGCGTGAAAGATGTTGATGGAAGACCTCTGGATCACTATCTATGCAAAGACAGTGTTTAGACAACTCAACGCAAACATTGCCCAAGCCACCACATCAAGAAAACATATCAACAATGTAGGTGTGCTCCGCAGTATGTCCGCACAAGCCAGCTAAAAAAAGCAAAAAATATGCGCATTTTTACTTTATGTAACATAGTCCAATAATGAAAGTAGGAAGCATATATTCTTACCAAAAGAAGTCAAGGCTATGATCGGCGGCACCTCTAAGAGTGTGTCCTCCAATGTACTCTCCGTCGGCGCGCTCCACCAGTATTTTGGACTTGGCATCGAAAGAGTTGTTGTCCACGCTCTCTCCATCTCGTCGATCGTAGATAGGACGTTGACCCTTATGATAAAACAATCCTAGCAATAGTGTTTCCACCTACAAATTACAATTAGAATGTGATCTAATTGAAGAAAACTACGAGCATGCTTTTCAATCAACAAATAAATTTACTTACTCTCTTAATCTCAATGGTCTTTTGCACATAACCATCGGGGATCAAAATAAGGATGGTGTGCATCATTTTGAATCCCATCTCGATGGCATGGCTAGACACAATGCCAAAGTGATCAGTGCAGCTTAGGGTGATGTACCACCCATTGTCTGCCACATACTTTGAAGCTATTACGGCCACTTTCTTACTTAATTTTTGAGAGAATTGATTCCATGGAGGGACCTGCATAATACGTATTGTTAATTTAATTAAAGTTACAAAACTATCATAGACTGTCCATTGTTGTTTTGAAGGATGCATACCTCGTTCTTCGAAAAATCTTCAACTTTAAAGTTTGTTGGAAAATCCGCAAACAAAAGAGAGGCCACTTCATTGCTCTTTTTCCCATCAACATGGGATGAATGAAGAAGATCCAAGATCCTGCATACGATCAAATACATGTATTTCAAACATTCACAACACACACCACACATAGTTAGTCTTTCTTTTCACATGTCTTTACCATTTCTCATCATCGAGAGAAATTTTGTAAACATCTAGCATGTTGCCAATAACGGTCACATCACAATCTATGGAAGGCATTGCATAATCAGAAAATAAAATATTTCATCAAGAAATGTTGAGTAGAAAGAAAGTGACAGCTAGATATCTATACAAGCAAGTTTACCTGTAAAGCCTTGAGCACCTTTTTGGTTCTTTTTGGGAGACTTCTTGGGCTTCTTGGATCTAACAAAATCCAATCGTTTCTTTATAGATGAGATTGTACTATTGTTTACTCTTTTCGAAGAGGTGGCTTTCTTGGAAGCGGAGCCAATCTCCTCAATATCATTTTCATTTCTTTCAAGAACGTGCTCTAAAGCAAACAAAAATATATTTCTCACAAACATAATCCAAATAGTATGAGCACTTTAACAATTTTTTAGTTTTTATAAATGCCAAAAATAACCTTTATATAAGTTCCCTTCATCACGTCGGTAGCTGCCTCGAGTGTAATCTAGCCACCAAGGGCAATACTCAATTTCCCAAGCAATCAAACCATAATCTCTCATCCATAGTGGATACATACACTCCTCACAAGAGAGGTCCCTCCAACTTTCAACAGCAATTGGCAACTTCTCCAACAAAGTTTGATCGTAAAGCTGAATTAGCCATCTACATAAAATGCAGTTAACTTTATTTGAGCTCCTTTCCTAAGTGACTTATTTATTATACAAACTCTAAGTAAAAAATAGAATAACAACCATAAAGATATCAATTGTATTACCTGAATAATACTCTCCTCGAAGATTCCATAAGCTCTGGAATTTTTTCATCCGACTCTTTTGCGTTGAGCTTACTCCAAATCTCCACAAAAGCTTTATCAATGTGGTCCCTCAATTGGTGATGAAACCATGCTTCAAAGCCCTCTGGCATTTCTTCAATCATTTTCCCTTTGATCCTCAAGCATTGCTTCAAGATACTTCCCCAATACCACTCTTTACGCAAGTACATTCTAAATTTCATTGCACTAATATAACGCTCAGAAGTAACATCATCTACACGGCAATGCATCAAAGAGTGCAATATTTGCTTTTTCCTATAGAGCAAACAATAAACAAACCATAAATGCATTGATTCATTTGATGATTACATGTGTATTTTTTATCCAAAAATTATTACCTCTCTGGTGATATTTTAGAAGTTGCCAAAGAGTGCACCTTGTCTCTTGTAAGACCCACTTGATCCTTTTCTCTTATCCAATTGAAGTTAAATAATAAAGAGAAGAACCCATGGCCATTGGCGGGGTTGGCAATGGCCAACATCTATGTTGCATTAGCACGAGATCAAATCAAATCAATTTTTCAATCAAATAAATCAAATTCAAATGACATGTCAACTTACAATTTTGTAGAAATTCAAACATAAACGGTGAGAAGAGAAAGTGTTTACCTTATAAGCTCTTTCTTTGAATATTTTTTCTACTCTTCCTCAAGCAACCACTTCCTTTTTTGGCGGTGAAATCGAGGGATCATTGATCTCTTGCATCTCTTTGATAAGAGACAAGTCAAAGTCTTCCTTTTCTAGAGCAAATGAAAAAAAAAGTAAGATTTTACAAAATAATGTCAAGTTTTAGAAATGACATAAAAAGTGTACTTTAAGGCAAAAAAATATACTTCCATATGAGCATTGATAATAAAAGAGCAGGAGCGTTGTACCAACTCCCTTTATATGCCTTCTTCTCACAAGCAAGCTCTACCTCTATCCATCAAATCCAATCTTGGGGAAATTCTTTCATTAAAGAATCTTTGCTTGCCACAACCAGTTTTTGGAACAAGAAGATATCCTGCCCAAAATTTGGGCTCACAGTGGTTCTACCAATCCTAAACCACAATATCTTAAATTAAATGGCAGTAGAATGACATCGATAAAGTAATAGCAATAACTTTTAAAACAACAAATGTGCTACTCATTTTGAGAGCGCAAATCTAGCATAAGCTCCCCCTCTGCACTTCTATCAACATTGACAAATTGACACTTCATAGAACAATGTCTCCACTTAATCATTGAAAATTCTACAACAACAAAAAAGAAAATTAGAAAGCATAGAGTAATACAAGTCAACTTTACATTAAACAAAAAAGAAATCACTTACGTGTTTTTATTAAGCGCATTGAAGTTTTCAAATAGTGATTACCATCCCAAACGATAAAAATTTTTCCCCTTAATTCTTCGCACTCAAGGGGAAGGGAATTATCAAAATCATCGCTTATTTCTCACCAAATAGGCCCCCATTCATCTTTGTCTCAGTCGGAAACATAATGTTGATCATGGCATGGCTTCTTAAATGACACAAGAAATGGAGCTCCAAGCACACTGTATCCAGACATCTCAAACCTTTTCACCAAGCCCTCAGTGCCTGGACCCACTACTCTAATGGCTTAATTTTCCATCAATCTACAGAGAGGAATGCGAGGAGGTTCCCCACCTCTCTTTACAATAAAACCCTCTACAATCTCCTCCAATATTCGACCATGAACATCCTTTCTAAATACTGTTGGATGATCAGGAGGTTTAGCAACAATTGTTGTTACTTCAGACACGCTGTGAGCCACCAATTCACCTTGTGTAGCATGAATATCTATGAACACCTCTTCTTCATGCACATCACTCAATATATCCTCTTCTTCGTGCACATCACCCAAAATATCCTCCTTTCGACGGACATTGGAAGAAGCAATGGAAGATCGTGCATTTGCCCTATGCCCTGTAGTGCCAGACCTTAATGTGTATCCTACTCCTACAAGCAAAAAACAATAAGAACACAACTAGTTTAGTGAGTATGATGAGACAAAAAAAAAAGAACACAAATAGCTTAATGTATTTGAACTTACTTTGAGAGATACCTGTCCTGCCACGTTTAGATGGTGTACCAGCCATAATCTATCAACCACAAACAACAAAAATCTTCTTAGCAATGAAAATACAAATATAAACATCTAAATTTCGGCAGCATAACAACGTAAAATGCAAATTTAAAAAAAAACCATTCTCAACTTGCTCATGGCAAGGAAAAAACAAAATCCACTTTGACATTTGTATACCTCTTCTCTACAACGACCTGTTCTTACATCATTGTAATTGTTACTGTAAGTGTGTTTAGTATGTGTTGATGGGGGATTTTCACAAGCCAAGCTCCCATACCCCTCTTCTCTCGTCCCCACCCCATGAAAACCCCCTCTTAGGGAGGGAGTGATAAAAGGCATTGGAAAAAGTAAGAAAAAAAATAAAGTATGATTATGTAAATATATAAGAAAGGTAAAATAGGCCACCTCATGTCTGCGGGGTAGCCCATCCCCACCTTGCCTCCTTTTTCTTCACTGTTGCCCCGCCGGGTGTCCCTTTTCCTCTCCTCCACTCAAAAGGTCAACCCCCTCTCTCTTCCCTTTGTCCTTTCTCCTTTCTCTCTCCCCTCAAGCTACCCCACCACTCACCAATAATGCACCCTAACTCACATGCAGCTTACCCTATCTTCCAAAATAGTATACCCCACCCCCTCTTTCTCTCTTCTATCATATCCCATGACCCAAATACCCCCCTCTCTCTCTAAAGCGTGCCATGTCGCTTGTCTTGTAGCTAAATAACCTCCCCCACACTCACACACACTCAGTTTCACTGAAAAAGATGCCCACAGACCCATCCCCACCCGGTGGTTACCTGATTTTTCTTGTGTTCACACACATCTGCACACAGATTCACCTCTGAGCACACTCCCCTCTCTCCCCTCTTGTAATTACTTTATTCTCCATGTCACCTCTCACTTTTTTTCATCAACCCATCTCTCTCTCTTAGTCCCTCTCTCATGAGACTCCTGTTCTGGCACATATACACACAGCCAGACAAGTGGGTCCCATAGTCACATGGCCTATGTAGATAATGATTTCTTCATTTCTAAATTCTAGAATTTCTCCCCCCTCCTCCCCTATATAAAGAGGAGTCACCATCACAAAAAAACACACAACATCACCAAAGAACACACTATGCACTGTGTGTCCCTAGTGCACACACACACACCCACACCATCACCATCACCATCGCCGCAATCACCATGCTTGTCTTGAGCATGACCTCTACACCCTTGGCTATGGAAGATAAAGGGCAACTAAATGAAGGATGATGGCCATAATCCTCGTGCGAGTCTTCGCCATCAACTCCCACCTATCCGCCATGTGCTCTACCACCCTCTCCCTTCTCATTCCCCTACCCTATGCTCCCCATTTCATTGCCTAATTCTCTAAATAAAGCTTGAGGTTTTGTGAGTATGTTTTCTTGCAATGTTTTTCCCATGTGAGGTGTGCGGAATCGCCACCTAGTCTTGTGTTTTGGAGTGAGCTTGTGTATGTGTGAAGGGTGTGCGGATTCGCCATCCTTTTGTGATGCCTAAGTACTAATCCGCTATACCCCCTCCCTCACTCTCTCTCTCTCTCTCTCTCTCTCTCTCTCTCTCAGTTGATCTCATTCCCTTTCCTTTTAATCATTACTCCCAAGCATCCATCTCTCTTGGATGAAAAATTTGTTATGGTGGTGTGTTGTTTGCGTCCTAGCCGCTAAAGCTAGGTGGTGCCCCCTGTTTGATTCACCATGACAGGCTCGAGGCGCGCCATTCGGTCCCCGGTGTTTAAGAGGTCGTCGGGGGTTCGGGGTTGGCTTTGCTCCCGTCATTTGGTGCCCCCACTAAGGATCTTTTCATGAAACCCTTCAGTTTACAAGACTGAAACCCTTAAACTATTGTGAATGGATGAATGGCTAGCAGGATTTGCTAGTTGGATGACAGAAGAAGAAGAGCTCCAAGCACAACTAGACGAACTCCGCATCTCCATCAAAGCTCGAGTGCCAGGCGTAACGATAATCAATTTGCAGTGGGAGAGTCAACCAACATGCCAAACCCAGTGGATATACATAGGCCAAGTGCCAAGAAGAAGAAGGAGAAGTTCGAAACCATGTTCGCAACCTACAACCAGCCCACAACAACAAAATGGAAGGAGCTCTACACAATAGAGAATCAACACTATTCTACTTTGAGAATCGGGTAACTCAAGTCACCGAGGTAATTATCACAGTCAGTTTTCAAGTCGCACCTGATGCTGCAGCACAGATAACGGAAGCATTGGCTCACACTCTCACTAGAGAAACTAGGGATCTACTGAGTTTGTTTCAGGAAAGAACACCACCCTCTCCCACAAGCTTGGATAGTGACTAAGCACCTCTAAGCTTCACATGAATCAGTACAACCTACCTCAAGACAGATCACACATACCAACCCGTGTACGCTCAATCAAGGTAATACTGGATTTGAAGGCTCACTACCAGCACGTCATTGACACCATGCCGGGTGGGGAGCGGTTTTTGGAGGTTCTAGCATCAGATCAACCATTTGTCTTACCTTTGGTACAAGGCAATGTACCGTTTGAAGTTTTAATCTATGTCCTAGTATAAGAGGGTATACACGCCTCCTTGTAAAGAAGAAAAACACTTTTGCATGTTAAGCAGCGTGTCTTTCTAGCTCTCTCTCAGTAATCATGGCAAGTGTAGCATTTCCAACATTTAAAAGAAAGAAGGGGGAGGATTTGGTAATAGACTTCCTAGATGACTTTGAAGTAGCTTGTGTAGTGAGCAACAAAGATACGGATGAATCCCAGGTTAGAATCTTTAAGCATCTCATGAAGCTAGAAGCTAGATCATGGTACAATGCACTTCCACAAGCAACCAAGGATGACTGGGAACCCTTAAAAACCGCTTTTAAGAGGCACTTTGGGGGAGGTACCACTTCAGAAAAGTTGTGGGACAAGTTGAGAGACTTGAAGCAGAAGGGTCTTTTAGAATATGCCACCTATGAGTCCAAATTTGTGGATTTGTGGGAACGGTGGGTTGAGTCACTGGCTAGGGGGGAAGCTACACTCGATTTCTTAAAAAAAGATCGGTTCACGCATGGCTTATGGCCGCTTCTCAAGGAGAAGGTGAAAGGTAGATTCCCAGCTACGTACGAGTTAGCCGTTGAGATTGCTCACCTTAAAGACAAGAAGCTGCGAATGAAAGCCAAAGAAACCGAGTCAACAGAAGCAGGAACATCGCGTCGACCAGCAACTACAACACCCACAATTCCACCACCACCACCGGGTCTTGGGGTAAGAGATGACGAACAAGATATGTTGGCCCATATTACTGACCAACTGCAGAATTTGTCTGTCCACTTAATACAGCAAGGGAGGAGTCAAGAAAGAGATCAAGACCCTGGAAGAGCACGACGAAAAAACAGGGAGTATCATTGTTACAACTACGGGGAAGATGGCCGTGGAATGTACTACTGCCCTCACCCGAGGAGGCAGAATTTCAATAGAGGGGGGAGACAGAATCAGATCTCTCCACCAAGAACACCACCGCCACTCAGGCAACCAATCCCACCTGTTCAAATCCCACCACCAGCGGTGCAACCACAGCTAGCCACACCAGTTCAACGCCAGTCACCAATGCAACCACCGCCACAATCACCACTTACAATCATCCTACTCCCACCACCAATTGGTACCCGCACACCAAGTATCATTGGTCTTGCAGAAGAGGTCAAGATGAGTGTAACAGAAGAAGGATCAAGCGAGAAGTTTATTCAAAGAACTGAAGCAATGGAACAAGAGGTTAAAGAATCAAAAGATGCTACCCAGGTGGGGGAGGTAAGTCAAGAAAATTGTGTTACAAATGTGAGTACATCTTTAACCTTGAATGAAATAGGCACCAAAGCGATCAATCAATAGCATTGGGCAGTAAGCGTAAGGTCTAAAGTGTTGATTAGGCCTCGTCAGAGTAAGAGGAATGCAAAGGGCATGAAAGATACAAGAGAAGAGGAAAACCAGCCTGCTAGCAAGGCTTTGCAGAAGGTGGGCAACATATCAAGCAAAGGGGAGGGCTTTGAAAACAGAAGCCTGTGCACCAGCATGGACCCAGGACAGTGTAGCAAGCTAAAGGAATCTTGCATCAAGGCAGTTTCACTTGAGGACCATAACGAAGAGGTAAGTATGACTGAAGGTTTGGAGTTGGTTATTGCTCCAGAGGCTTGGTAGCCGTGTAAGACTTTATTGTGTAGTGTTATAGACTTAGAGATGGGTAATGCCTCTAGTCTACTGAAGGGTGTTATAAACTTGGAGATGGGTAATGCCTCCAGTTTATGTGAGAGTGCTCAGAGTAAGTTTGATGATCAATATGCTGCCAACCTTTTAAGGATGTTCCAAACTCCTTCACAACACAGCATTGTGTTTGTATAGGATGCATCAGACCTATGGCTATGGCTAGCCTCTCTAACATATAGAGAGAAGATCAGCATGGAGATAAGAGCAAAGGAGCCATGGATAGACAAAATCCTGATAGAATGCAAGAATGAAGACCTCCTTCGCAATTTGGTACAATTTTTTACAAATAGTGCATCCTCTCTTTGGAGAAAGGTAAGTGGATTACGCTTGTATTTAAGCCGCAAGGTAGGTGGCTTGCTATTAGCATCAGTAAATGAAGCTGACATGTTTGAGCACACCCAAAAGAAGCATGATATGCTCGCAGTTTTTTCTAGTCATGGCAGTAAGCAGGATTCTGAAGACAACTTGAGCTCACCACACCAACAAGGTGGCCATATATGGTGGATTCTTGGTACACTCTTGGGAATCATAATTTTCAGTTCTGTCTTTGCAGGAGCCAAGATGCTCATTTCCCCTCTTGCTACTGGTGGTTACAAATTTGATCCAATTTGGCATGCAAATTTTATTGTTCGGACACTGCAAACAATGATCCTATTTTTCACTTGGGATCCAGGAGGACATTGGCACAAAGTTCTGGAAGCCATGGGCTTCCCCTTTAATCAACCAACACTATTCCAAGGAACAAGTTATCACTCGGACCTATTACAGATTCATGAATATCCCAGAAATCTCACCAATGGCCAAATGGAATGGCTAGTTCAGAAGGCAACTCGATATCGGATCCTACAGCTAAGCGGAAGAAGAAATAGAGCTAGAGACATGAATGCCTCTAGCCAAAAGGGGAGGGCTAATGATGGGGGCTTTTCACAAGCCAAGCTCCCATACCCCTCTTCTCTCGTCCCCACCCCATGAAAACCCCCTCTTAGGGAGGGAGTGATAAAAGGCATTGGAAAAAGTAAGAAAAAAAATAAAGTATGATTATGTAAATATATAAGAAAGGTAAAATAGGCCACCTCATGCCTGCGGGGTAGCCCATCCCCACCTTGCCTCCTTTTTCTTCACTGTTGCCCCGCCGGCTGTCCCTTTTCTTCTCCTCCACTCAAAAGGTCAACCCCCTCTCTCTTCCCTTTGTCCTTTCTCCTTTCTCTCTCCCCTCAAGCTACCCCACCTCTCACCAATAATGCATTATAACTCACCAATAATGCACCCTAACTCACATGCAACTTACCCTATCTTCCAAAATAGTATACCCCACCCCCTCTTTCTCTCTCCTATCATATCCCATGACCCAAATACCCCCCTCTCTCTCTAAAGGGTGCCATGTCTCTTGTCTTGTAGCTAAATAACCTCCCCCACACTCACACACACTCAGTTTCACTGAAAAAGGTGCCCAGAGACCCATCCCCACCCGGTGGTTACCTAATTTTTCTTTTGTTCACACACATCTGCACACAGATTCACCTCTGAGCACACTCCCCTCTCTCCCCTCTTGTAATTACTTTATTCTCCATGTCACCTCTCACTTTTTTTCATCAACCCATCTCTCTCTCTTAGTCTCTCTCTCATGAGACTGCTGTTCTGGCACATATACACACAGCCAGACAAGTGGGGCCCACAGTCACATGGCCTATGTAGATAATGATTTCTTCATTTCTAAATTCTAGAATTTCTCCCCCCTCCTTCCCTATATAAAGAGGGGTCACCATCACACAAAAACACACAACATCACCAAAGAACACACTATGCACTGTGTGTGCCTAGTGCACACACACACACCCACACCATCACCGCAATCACCATGCTTGTCTTGAGCATGACCTCTACACCCTTGGCTATGGAAGATTAAGGGCAACTAAATGAAGTATGATGGCCATAATCCTCGTGCGAGTCTTCGCCATCAACTCCCACCTATCCGCCATGTGCTCTACCACCCTCTCCCTTCTCATTCCCCTACCCTATGCTCCCCATTTCATCGCCTAATTCTCTAAATAAAGCTTGAGGTTTTGTGAGTATGTTTTCTTGCAATGTTTTGCCCATGTGAGGTGTACGGATTCGCCACCTAGTCTTGTGTTTTGGAGTGAGCTTGTGTATGTGTGAAGGGTGTGCGGATTCGCCATCCTTTTGTGATGCCTAAGTACTAAGCCGCTATACCCCCTCCCTCACTCTCTCTCTCTCTCTCTCTCTCTCTCTCTCTCTCTCTCTCACTTGATCTCATTCCCTTTCCTTTTAATCATTACTCCCAAGCATCCATCTCTCTTGGATGAAAACTTTGTTATGGTGGTGTGTTGTTTGCGTCCTAGCCGCTGAAGCTAGGTGGTGCAAACAGGTGGTGCCCCCTGTTTGCTTTACCATGACAGGCTCGAGGCGTGCCATTCGGTCCCCGGTGTTTTAGAGGTCGTCGGGGGTTCGGGGTTCGCTTTGATCCCGTCAGTGTGTATGCAAGTGTGTTGATGTGTGTGAATGCAAGTGTTTATATGTGTGTGTGTGTGTGTGTGGATGTATGCATGATTGTGTGTGTGTGTGAATGTAAGTGTAATATGTGTGTGTCTGTATGCATGATTGTGTGTGTGTTTGTGCTATGTATGCAAGTGTTTTGATGTTGTGAATGCAAGTGTGTTGATGTTGTGAATGAAAGTGTTTATATATGTGTGTGTATGCAAGTGTAATGTGTGTGCGTATGCATGATTGTGTGTGTGTTTGTGCTATGTGTGCAAGTGTGTTGATGTTGTGAATGCAAGTGTTTATATATGTGGGTGTATGCATGTGTGTGTATGCAAGTGTTTATATATGTGGGTGTATGTATGTGTGTGTATGCAAGTGTAATGTGAGTGCGTATGCAAGATTGTGTGTGTGTTTGTGTTATGTGTGCAAGTGTTTTGATGTGTGTGAATGAAAGTGTGTATCACTGTGTGTGTGTGTGTGTGTGTGTGTGTGTGTGTGCTTACCTACGCACGCTCGCCTGATCCACCGAAGGAGGTCCAATAGGAGCTCCCCCATGCCTTGAAAGGCATGGTGAGAAGGCAGCGCGCGCTTTGCCCTCTCACCATGTCTTTCAAGGCATGGAGGAGCTCCAATGGAGCTTCTCCGGTGGATCCGGCAAGCGTGCGCAGGTAAGCACACACACACACACACACTCACACACACACACACACACACGTGAGTAGAAAATCTATACACACACACACACACACACACTGTACCCTGTCTTCTTTTACTCCTTCTTCTTCACAACACAACTCCACTTTCATCTCCTTCTTCACTGAAAAACTCCACTTTCACTTCACTCCACTTTAATCTCAATTAAAACTCCGCTTAAACTTCAGTCCACTTTCATCTCAACTACTACTTTTTTCACACACACTATATATTACAAAAAATGATATTGTGGTATAAACACTCACACACACACACATTCATTTATATATATATATATATATATATATATATATATATATATATATATATATTTATATACACACACAAAGATATACACAAAATGGATTCATATATATAATTTTACTAAAAAAATACTACGTTTTTTACACACACACACAACCATATATTTAAAAAAATGATTGTATGTGTTTGTGTGTATAAAAAACGTAGCATTCTTAAAGTTAAGTTATACACACACACACACACACACACACACACACAAGATGGAAAAACTATGTGCACAGTCATACATACATACACTCTCTAGAGCTAATTATATATATCTTAACTTAAAAAAATGCTACGTTGTTTACACACACCCACAAAATCATTTATACACAAGCACAATAATGTATATAACTTAACTAAAAAAATTGCTACGTTTTTTATACAAAGTCAGTCATATAGAATGTTACGCTTTTTATACACACACTCACACAATCATATATATATATATATACACACACACACACACACACACACACACAAAAGATGGAGACACTATTAGACTGCATTAAATGCAGTCCTTGAACCACCATTTAGAAATTAAATGGCCCCTCAAATTTGATGACATATTCCAGTGCACATACATTCACAACCGTCATATATTAAATGCACTTCGTCAATTATGATTTTCATTATTCTTTGAGCCGTCACAAGATCTTATGCAATTGTCTTTTCGTCTACCTACCAATCTTTCACTTTCATTAACCTTCACATCTTTCATTAACTTTCACCAGTTTCATTAACCTTCACTTTATCTTTAACTTTCATTAACCTTCACCACCTTCACTTAATCCACCACATTTTTCTCGCGCCTCCACCCTGTAATCTTTTGATTGAGAGAATATGTCCAACATGAAAGTAACAATAACTTGGAAGGTTGGTGGTCAGATAGTCAATCGCGACATTCAATTGAAGGGAAACTCATTGTTTCTTAGTGCTTACTATTTGCATAGTTTGTTGCCTCCATCTTGCCATTTTCAGTCACTATCTGCTCTTATTGAAAGTGATTGTGGCCTAACAAAAGTCTTACTGCAACCACAGTGGGATATCGAAGGTCATCAGCATTTCTTAATAGATGGATCTTTTTCGAGCTTGTTTGAGATACTTCATTCAGACACATTTATACAGGTATCTGGCAATGAGAAAGGAAATGACAAAGAGATATCTGAAGATGTTTTAAACATTGTGCATCTTGAAAGTAGTGGTTATGATATAGGACAGCTCAAAACTCAGTCAATTGTCATTTGGATTCAACAAAATCCAGGGGCAAAAAAGTTAAATGATCTGTTAACATTATGTGGAGCTCCTTTGCAAGTTGTTGAACTTCCACAACATTATGATGGAAATTTGTGTTTTGAGTTACCTGCTACTCAGGATAAAACAAAACGAATCACAGGGATGGAACAACGCTTTGATGGTCACTTGTGGACTCCCCCATCTGTGACAACCATGGAATAGCATGCACAATTTGTCTAAGCCACTGTTTGGGATGCATGTAGTGCAATTATTCAATGTGTCCTCATTATATTAAGGAGCAAGAATTTAATAGTAGAGATTTTCATGGATATTTGGACAGACAGGTCAAAAAGGACTACCTTGCAATGGAAGAGAATACAACAATAACTTGTAATTATTGTCAGAAGGTTGTTACCTGTGTTGTTGCTTGTCCCTGCAAAATCTATTATGTTTTGCCTAGAGATGGTACAATGTCGCGACTGGCAATACATGTTGGTAAACATTGTCATAATGTTAAGGCAGGAACCTCTAGGGCTGCTATTTCAAGAGTGCGGAAACTGGTAGGTGCAGTACTAAAAATAGAAAAGGGTGGCCCAAGAAAAATTCAAATGTTGGTGGCTCAACAACTTGTTCTTCACTCCTTGATTGGTGAGGAAGCTGAAGTTACATCCGATGTACAATTCACTGATTTTTTGGAAGAAATGATGCCACTGGTTCAAACCAAAGGGTAAGAGAAACTCAATTTTGTTCCTTGAATTTGTTAAATTTTAAACTATTTTAAATTTAGCCTTCTTGTGATGCATCATGTAGGTTTTCTTCAATTGTTTCAAAGGAGAGGAAGAGTCAAGGTGTTGTTATTGAGGATGGATATGATAATATTTTATTGCTTCAAAAAAAGTGCATGTTTCCTTTTTTCCATGGGAGTAGATTTCCTGGATAGGGTGAAGAGGATGACAAGTGCTTCCTATTTAAAATGTCCACTAAAGGACCAGGTTCTGGGATTGATCTAGTAAATCGAATGAAAAGAACTGAAACTGGTGACTTGAGAAATGCGTGGGTACATTTTGATTTTACCCATAGAATAGATGGATGGGCAACAATGTCATGCTCAGTTTATGATCCAAGGTAATCTTTAAGCATTTAAATATATCGCATTTTTTATCATTAAATAAAAGAAGATGTGTGAAAATGTTTATGTTGAATATCTTGCAGCATACGATCACTACAAATAATTGCTATATGTGAAACTAAAGAGGAGGATTGAAAGACTCAAGTTATTTTTTGGGAGAACCTTAATTCAACAATGGAAAAGTACGGTCATGGTGCAGCTGACTTTGCAGGTTTTATGTCTGATGAAGCTGGTGCAAATTGGAATGCTATTCGAATAGTCTTCAATGGCGGGACAGATAATATCATGGAGGGACGTGAACGGTCATGCCTATTTCATTGGGAGCAAAGTCTCCACAAATATGCTAAAAAGTGGATACCTCAACATCTAACAAATCAACACATTGAGCGTTATATAGGAATGGGTCCCACAATGGAGACCTTGCTTTCTTGAGTTGAATCTCAGCAAACTCCAACTCCAACCAACGTGGCCCATCTATTACAGGAGGTTGTTGTAGGGACTCCCATGTATGCGCAGCCAATTTTGCATGGAGACAAAGAAACAGTACAACGCAAAAAGACAGGCAGAACAGGAACAAGTAGCTCCCATCGGCCGGAATATGTCATGGAATCTAAGCAACGAAACCATCGCGGTCGACAAAAAAAAATCAAGTTTGATACCCAAGGACCAAGTATTTATAACATTCCACTGCAAATTAGTCACACTGATGATGATATTGGATCTCAAAAAGAAACAACCACACCTTTGTCATCTCAAAGAAACAATGTGGTTGAGAGTGATGTGCCACGCACTCAGCGGGCCCTCAGGAGAATGCCCATTCAAAGTCAAAGAAATGTTTTGGAATGGTAGGGAGAAAAATTTGTGACAATATCTTGCATAGTCGCTCAATTGGTCTTGTTGTTCCATGTATATGGTCCGAAAGAATGTTCAAGAGTAAAACAATTGAGCAATGGTTATGATTTTGTAATCATGATATTTTGCATACTCAATCAATCAAAAGACAAGTCAAAGATTTACCTTCTGCTCCAAATGTTTGGCCAGTAGAAAGAGGGACAGATATCTCCACACAGGAACTTGCCGCGCTGCATCAGAGTGGATTTCGGACAGAGAATTTAATGGTAAATCCAAAACCTCTTGCTGGCGACTACAAGGAAGGTGGTGGCAACTCAAGGAAGAAAAAGTGGAGGCATGGAATCTCTAAAGAGGCCATGAAGAAATTGGAAGCATGTAATAGTATGACAATTATATTTTTGGATGAAGTGAAAAGGTCTCAAGAGCATGTAATTTTCCGAGTTCTCACTGAAAATAGTTATGAGATTCATATAAAATAGAGTCCAACATGTACGTGTCCGGATTTTAAAAAGCGAGAGAATACCAACAAATCCTTTTTGGCATGCAAACATATGTACTATGTGTACACAAAAGTGCTCGGACTTGAACCTAAGGAGCACATGATTATTCATCAGCCAACCCTCTCACCAATGGACATCGCTTTTATTCTTGGACAACCAAGGAGGATTTCTCCCTCCATTTAATTACAGCTGGTTTGGTATGCACTAGCCACTTGATTGTGATTACGAGCAATGTGAGTGCAAGCTATTTGGGAGAAAATTACTTGCCTTTCAGAGTGACCATTACATTTATGGCGACTATCCTTTTTTGAACTCTAATTTTGATCTTATCCTGTGGTAGTTTAGCGAATGTACTTACGTACTCAAACTTATGTTGTTTCAAAAAGCTCACGCTTGGGAAAAATAGTATTGTCTCTATCTGGCATGATTTTTGACTTCATCACATTTATATATGTTGTGGATTATTTAACTCTGAAAATAGTGTTGTCTCTATTTTGCATGATTTTTTACTGTATCGCATGATTATATGCTGTGGATTATTTGACTCTGATCACATGCGTTGCCATCATAATTGACTCTAATGGCATGATTTGTCAAATGGTGATTTTATTTGTTTACATTTTCACGTCGTTATGCCCTCTCAGTCTCTCTCTCTCTCTCTCTCTCTCTCTCTCTCTCTCTCTCTGCGTAGTGATATACAACTCTATGATTTTACTTTCTCTCTCTAGAAGAGAAGTCACTCTCTCTCTCTCTCAAGGATTTATGATCCTTCTTCCAATGGTAACTCACATAAATACTATCTCTCTAGAATTTATACTTTCTCTCTCCGTCAACCACACATATATGGAGTCTTATGACGATTGAAAATCACATTAAATAGATACTTTATGCTATGAAACATATTTGGTTAAAAAAACTCTAAATATTGCTAAAATTGTCAAAAAAAATTCAAATGAAAAACTCGCAAATGTTAAATCCCCTACTAAATACATCTACTGTAAATTGCTCTTCAAGTCTTTCACCCTCTTCCAAATATCTTTGCACTTCTGTAGCACAAAGTTCAGCATGCACATTGAAAAATTCATCTACTGTCCTGTTTGTATCATCGGCACAATGAAACCAATCATATTCAACACCAAGAGATTGCACTTCACTATGCACCCCCTCTGAATCAGCATCATCAAGTTCATGATCATTTTGCCATAGTGTGAGCTCTGTGTCACAAATTTTTGATAGAGAAGAGGTTTTCTCCCCTTCTAAATCAGTAGCAAATTTAGGATCTGTTTGCTTCATTGGTAGCTCTAGGTCACAGAAACTTGTCAAAGAAGGAGTTTGCACCCCCTTTGAACCATCAACATCACATTCAAGATCAATTTTCCACTTTGGTATCCCGGCTGCATAACAACTTGTCAATGAAGGAGCCTGCACCCCCTCTGAATCAACATTTTGTATATCTTCAAACACATTCTCTTGCTTAACCAAGTCCTCAAAATCTGGTATATCCAAATTTGGAAAATCTGGTATACCCAAATCTATGGTCGTGCTGCTCTCAATTGCAGCCTTGACCTATAGCATCTATATCATCAATCAACTCTATGGTAGAATCTGTACCAAAAAAATTTAACTCTAATTTTGATTCAATAGTAAAAGTATCAATTGTAACCGAGTCTTCATGCTCATTCACTTGCACAATTTATTCTTGAGAATCAACCAATTTGTTTTTTTGATCCCCTGATTTCCTTTCCTCCTGTACTGCCTGTATAAGCTCTTTGCAAAATTCACCATGTGTATCTTGAGGCTGTAAAGCCTCACCCTCAAAGACTTCTACCTCATGCAAGGCATCTGCAAAACCCAACATCCATACACAGCTTTAACTATGTCTTCATCATTAGCTTATACGAAGGTAGCATCTTGTACATTACACTCATCAATCACAGCTTCTAATTTTGACCGTATTTGTCCTCAAATATCTGCATAGTTTGGTAGAGTTGGACTATGTTCTTTTGATAGATTGCATAATGCTCATAGCTTACTTGCACAATAGATTCTTTGAAGTATTCCTAGTCGTCGTTGTAGGATTTGGTAACCTTTTGAATCTGCTCCTTCAAATCTGAACTCACTAACTGCTCAAAAGATATGATCATAAAATTTTCTGGTATCCATCTTAACTTGGTTTCTCTCCCATGGCACTCTAGGTAACCCTCTAGATCATATCCATCGAAGACTCGTCTCTCGTCGTATACTGCATCTAAAGCTGCATCCATTTGATTTTTCTTCTTTATGGTCTCCATTTCAAGCAGATATCCTTGAACCAATTAAAGCATCCTCAAAAAATCCAGAACTGTTGACTTATCATCAAAACCATTTGCACTTAACTCTTCAATCAACTTCATCATCTACTTCAAATTCTCCATCTTTACCTCCCACCCCGGCTCATTTTGCATCGGGTTCACCAAAGATGTTTGGGTATATGTGTTCGAAACATGAGTCGGGCATGCGCCAGGCCTTTGGTTGTGAGAGGTGTGAAAGAATGAGATCAACAAACACTAAAAGCTCTAGCAGTCACCGTAACTATCAATTAGTCGACTAAATCTTTAGGTACAACGTACCAATAGCCAAGACGGCCAGCTGTTAGTAGTACCGTCCCTTGGATTAATTGAAAACTAGGATTTTAAGCTCCCTTTTCAATTATCCAGGCCATTAATGACACCAGTATTTACCAAGATGAGTATTCAAGTTTCAATTGAAGACGATGATGCATTCATAGCTGCCCTCTTTTAATCCTTCAATTTCTCTTAAGGGGTCTATCAAGCTTGCTGATAGCTTTCATTGTGAAAGAATTAGATATCGGTTGTTGGTTGACATACAAAAATTCTTCTGTGTCAGAATTCCAGAATTGATTGATATCTTTCACTTTACATCTTCGATTAGGTCAAAGACAAGGTTCAAGAACGTTGCTTTGAGTGAATTCCCTTCCACTTGCTTCACCTTAGCTTCTTACTTCTCATGCCTCCTTGCTTACGCCTTCATGCCTTCTTCTCGTATCCTCTTGCCGTGCCTTGAGAGAGAGAGCCCTTTGCTTTGCTTCACATCTTGTTTTTCTCCCCCTTTGCCTGCCGTTACTCACCGAGGACAAGAGAGAGCGACCAAGAGAGATTTCGAAGCCTTTCAATACCCTCACAATACTCCCTTATTCTCGTTACCCCTGCACCCTCCTTTTGTTTCCTCATCATTCATGCCCGTTTTTTCTTCCCTTTTTATGCTCCTTCTTGCTTACTTGAGAACGAGGTCGGAAGGTTGCTCAAGGGACGAGAGAGAGAGAGAGAGAGAGAGAGAGAGAGAGAGAGAGAGAGAGAGAGAGAGAGAGAGAGAGAGAGAGAGAGAGAGAGAGAGAGAGAGAGAGAGAGCCCTCAAGATTCACCCCTCCCTCCTCAATGATTCTTTCTTGTTGTTCCTCCTCCCCTTTCTCGTAACCCTCATGTTCTCTTCTCCACGCTTGCTATGCAACTAACTCTTAAAATAGCCACCATTATTTTTATACAATAATGGTGTCGTTCGTGATGTGGCATGGGAGTCCTGTCTATGATGTGGTAGTCTTGACGGGTCTCGAGAGCACAAAAACCGCCACCTGTGGCTCCGAAACTGAGCTCGCTAGCGAGCTCGATGATTTTCTCCTCCTGGTCGTGCTCAGTTGAGCTCTCCTTTGCCCAACACGAGCCCATCTCCCCTTCTCTCTGCTGTCCATTGCTCTCTTTCATGCCATTCCCCCTCATTTTTCCATTATTAAATCCCTTTAATATCCTTTAGAAAGCGGGCGGCCACCCTTTGGGCGGCCATGCTCTCAATGTCTCTTGGTGGCCAATGAACCACCCACCAATGGGCACCACACTCAGCATTTCTCATCAACCAAGTCATTGCCAACATCACCTTTCACTAACATGTTGCGCATTCCCCACAATAGAGTTGGTCTTTTCAATTGAAATCCCATTAAAACCTCACGTGCTTTCATAATGGCACCACATTTGGCATATACGTCAACCAAGAATTGCTTGTCATCACATCCGTTTTTCAGCAGCCCTTGACTGGCAATATCGTCATGACATTTATTGTCCATATCAATTCCTTGGATAATGTCACATGCCCTCAAGATTCAAGTATAGGTGATTGTGTTTGACGTAAGGCTTTCCATCACATTCGGTTAAAGAGTGTCAAAATAGCCAGGCACTGCCAATCACGACTTACGTCGGACAAGCACTACATGAGATGGCATCCCAAACATGAAACTCCTCAAGCTATTGTTGCTCCTGCATTCCAAAACCTCGATGAAGCTCAAAAATTCCCAGATGGCTCCCCAATTGAGACGGCCAGACTAGTACTGGCCCCCGGTGAAATTTAATCTAGCGATATCTTGGCAATTATAACTCCGATTACTGTTTTAAAAGAAGGATGTGCTCCACAAAGTGAGATATTTAGGCCCATGCATTCACTTCATCTCAAACCCTTCATCAACACCTGCCCAATCCAGTACGGATTTGCAAACATCTCGACTTCAAACTACCATAACTTCTTTACCGTAGCTCCAATCAATGAGCCATAAACATAGGCTAGTAGAGCTCTTCAAGCACTGCAATTCTAGATCATAAACTTTTATCTATGCTCACTATGAGCATACTCCTTTTTAGCATCATTAAGGAATTTGTTGACCCTTTAAAGCCGCATCTGGCATACATTAATCATTAAAATTGTCCTATTAACAAGCCCTGATCACTGCTCAATAAATGTGTAGGCTTCAAATAATATTAGCTTGCATTTCTTTGCTCTTTTTTTTCCCATCATTGAAGCGAAGCTTCATGATAACGCTTAAGGATATACACCCACACCTTTTTGGTAGAATCATCCATGAATGTGAGAAAGTATTTTCCCCCCCCTAGAGTTTTATGTGGCAGATGACCACACAAATCACTATGCACTAATTCTAGGGGTTTGCCTAGTTTCTTGTTCAATGGCAAAGATGTCAACCTAGTCTATTTGCCGTATAGAGAATGCTCACACAATGGAAAGTATGTGTAGTCTAACATAGGTAAGTAGCCAAAATGCTGAAGTGTCTTCATTCCCTTTTGGCTAATATGCCCTAGCCAGCTATGCCACAACTTAGTAGACGGCAGCTCGGTAACATAGATAGAGTGTTCGTTGATTCTCAAAACAAACATAGAGTGTAGGGATCATTTTTTAAAACCTTTTATCATGGCAAGTTTTTTCTTGCAAATTAGCCAATAATGAATACCAAAAACTACAGTGTAGCCAAGATCATCCAATTGTCCTATAGAAAACAAGCTCTTTGTAAGATTGGGCACATATATGACATTCTGCAACACAAAAGTAGTGATTATGCATCTGAAGTTTCACATCACCAATGCCAATAATCTCAAGCTCATAGGAATCACCAAGCTTGACTATGCCATACATGGATGCGTAAGAGAAAAACCACTCTCTATGCGGTGTGACATGTAAACTTACACCAGAATCAAGAATCCAATTTTATGTGTAACCCTCATCTTGTGCAGAAAAAGCATATGAAGTGAGATCTCAAGTAAAAATGAGAACATTTGAGGGATCTGCTATCACCTCTGCATGAATATCTGTTGGCATAATGTTCATCACTACAGGACAAGCATCCTCTACTGTAGTGGTAGGTATGGGAGACTCAACCACATTGAGATCCTCAATCTTCACCGTACTTTTGCCTTTGCCAGAATTATCTTTCTTCTTGTTTTTCTGATCTCTTAGGAAACTGAAAAAGTCCTTTTTGTAATGGCCCTTCTTAAGGCAACAGTAACACTTGACATTTTTGGCACTGCGATCTCTACTTGAGTTCCTGTGTCTGGTATAGGACTACAAGGACTTTGCTCTCTACTTTTGCTTTTGTATTTGTTCTGTTCTGGTCACGGTCTCTTGCCTTCGTTGGATTGCCAACCATATATGCATCTCCATGACTAGCACCGTCGAGAGATTTACGTGAAATTTCTTTAATGAGCAATGCATTTGTGACGTCATTGAACACTAACTTGCCATTCGGAGCCAAATTGCTAATGGTTGTGCAAAAGATGTCCCATGAACTGGGTAGAGAGTATAGCAAGAATATAGACTTGAGTTCGTCCTCAACAAACGCCTTAAAGCCCTAAGATGTCAACTAAAGTTGAACTTATTTAAGTGACCAGAAACTATGCTACCTTCTTTCATGTTGAGATTCATAAGCTTTTTCATGAGAAAAACTTTATTGGATGCACTTTTGCTCTCCCATACTGAACATAAGCTATCCCAAAGTTCCTTGGTTATTGTCTTCCCTATGATAGTGAAGGACACAGACTCGGCTAGATATAGACATATGGTAGCCATGGATCTTGCATCCAAAACCTCCCACTGAGCTTGTGTATAGTCATAATATTCTCCACGCTCTTTTGACGGTTCTGATAGGCCTTTGTTTGTCAAAACATCTTTCATGCGCTCTGTCCACATGGTGAATTTGCTACCATCAAACTTGCGAATGAAATACTCCTCCTTTTCTAAAGAAGAAGCCATCACTGACAAGAGGATTTGATAGGTGCCAGACTATGGCAAGAAACTACATAAATTTGGGCAAAGTAACCTTTGTATCGGAAGTAAAATCTCAAGCGAAATAGGGTCAAAAGGTGCCAACAATGAAAGTCACAACTCACGGAAAGGAAATCTGACAAAGCCTCATTTGTATGAGGAGTCAAAAATCAACTCAAAATATGCATAAATGTGCCAACTACACTAACTGGGCATCAAAACACTAATACTTTCACTGTAAATGTGATCGCCAACTCGGCGTTAAAAGCATAGAAAACCATCGAGATACATTTCCTATGGTGAGGGTACCTAAAGTGGGGAACTCCAGCTACCTGTATCATTGAAGGTGTCTTAACATTCGAGCACACACCAGATCAAAGTCTCAAAAAGGGATCTTCCGGTCTGAGTCTCAGAAACCTGTCAAAATAGCCAAGAATGGCTCCTTACGTAGTACAATGGGCAGCATGTGGCCGCAACTCAATGAACATGAGTGAACCGCACTCAAATAGGCATCAATAATTGTTGCATGGAGTAAAAGTGATACTTGCGGGGATATTTTCTCTCAAAAGATCTCAGTAGCACTAGATGTACTCACACAAAAATGCATCTGTCAATACATCTCTCTGCAAAGAAACTGACATCGAAAAGACTGCTAAATCGTTTATGAAAGCACTGTGTCTGGAAACTTTGAGAATTTGTGTGTGAACGGTTGTAAAGTTCCCTGTAACCTGTAACCTACATGTTGGCGTTGCTATATGCCGATTTCCGTTGCTGGGCAAAAATATGCTAGTCAAATAGGGGCCAAAAGTGTCATAGTCAAAAACCATGCCGTAGAGCATGATCGGTATGCTCGGTGCCAATGCAAGGTGTCACTCCTCTATGGTAGAGGTACCTCACTCGTGCGTGTGTCAAGCAGAGATTTCGATTGAGGGAAAAAGTCATCTGCAGGAAATCGGTGTCGGGTTGGATATCTAGAAATCCACCGTAATGTGTAAGGATGTCGAGCCAGTGCATTAGAAATGGTGTCAAAAATCGATGTGCCCAGCGGAGCACTAATTCACTGATGTTGGGGAGCCGAAGCTCTTTCTCTCTCTGCCTGAGAGTGATGACAATTTTGATGTTGATTCCACCTTCCGCTGCGGACGAATGTGGATAGCCGAGTAGCTGCAAACGCCTATGCTCAAATCCGGTATCGAGGAAATTCACCGAGGTCAAGGTCGTCGATGCTCGAAGCCTTCCTCGATGCTCTCTCTCTCTCTCTCTCTCTCTCTCTCTCTCTCTCTCTCTCTCTCTCTCTCTCTCTCTCTCTCTCTCTCTCTCTCTCTCTCTCTCTCTCTTAATTCTTGCAAATGGAGATGCCTGAGATGGAGTCGATATCAATGCCGAAAAGTGCACATACACTGTGTGTGTGTGTGTGTGTGTGTGTGAAAATCGGAGAGTCCGGAGGTGGAGACGGGATATCGATGTCGATTTTGGAGCCGAATATACCCAAATACATGTCACCACTGCTTTGCTCTCTCTCTCTCTCTCTCTCTCTCTCTCTCTCTCTCTCTCTTTCTCACACACACACACACACACACACACACATCTCTTAGTCACTTGCTTGCTTTGCTAGTAACTTGGGGTTTGGGAAGAGGAGTCCGGAGAGGGTGGTGTGAAGCAAATCTTGCACACAAGGAATGTGTAATCATGAGATTTTTAAAAAAAATTACATTCAGTGTCGTGATGCAAGTACTAACGAGCATCAACTGACGAGCATCGAGATTTCCTTTTCCAATTCTCCTTGGTTACTGCTCGACTTTCTTCCCCCAATCTCAATGCCTTTGCTCACATTGCCCTGCTTGCCTTGGCTATGCTCGCTACTACTGTTTGCTCAGTCTCAATTGCAGACCCGCTCGATTCATATTGTGTGTGGGTGCGCACGTGTGCAACTACACACCCAAAAATTCTTTGCCTACTCGATTTTGTTCTTGCATGATTTTCCACTCTGTTTGGTCAAGATCTCCTGCGGTTTCTCGATGATTCTTGCTGCAAGGCCTGCTACAAAAGCCCAATTTTCCGAGCTGTGTGAGTGTAATGTAAGCGCACACAATCTCTACAGATCCTGGTTCTAACACACAAGGTTTATTTGTTTCTCTCAATTGCTTGTTGCAAGCCCTTGATTTCACCATCACAATTCCTTGCTTGCTCAACACCCTTTGCAGTGATCCAATTCCTTGCAGTTTCTTGCACAATTCTTCTCAAAGATTCCAAAGGGAGCTGCACACACCCGGGTGGGGGACGGAAAACCGGTTCAGTATCTTTGTTGCTCATTCAATTTGCAACCACTTGAATACTTCAAGATTATTTGCGTCTCTCCGTTCCTGCAGAGCTTCAAGCTCTACCTTGCCAAGATTTCCAAACTTGATAAGGGTCATTACACATGTGGGGTGAAGCCGAGGCTCGGGAGTCTTGCTCCTAGGCTCTGATACCAATTGTGGTGCTTGTGCGGAGTGTGCAAGAGAGGGAAGGAGAAGAGGATTGGGGAAGGGGATGATACACAGAGGCAAGGAGTTGGGTTAGAGGAGAGAAAAGTAAGGGTGGTTTCCCACAGCCACCTGGCCTACATCCCAACACCCCAAGGGTAAGCCCCTTCAATCGCCTCCAAGCTCAAATCAAAGAGGTGAATCACAAGAATGAAAAACTCAAAAGGTATCTTGTTTCCCTCGAGGTGCACCTTCAATCACTCCAGTCTCAGAAGATAGTGGATACTGATTGCATTCTAGAAAAGGACAAAGAGGTAGAGTGCACATACACGAGAATGTGGTCTCACTAGCCACCCAAATCCAACAGAATGCTGCCATCATCCCCTCCAAAGTGGAGGAGTGCTAGCAAGAGCGTCAACGCCGTAAAGGTCCTGCATTGACCGTGAGCATCTGTGGATTTCCCTCCACTTGGTGGGAGGACAATGACAAATTTCTTGCTAGCGTTAACCAAGCTGAACGAGGCTATGCAACCCATCAAGTTGGACATTCCCACCATTGAATTCGTGGATTGGGATCCTTGCACCAACCAACGGAGCCTTTTTTTCATGACCAAAGAGGGCCACATGACACTCTTAAAGAAAACGAATCTTCTCAAAGGCACGAACATATAGATAAGTGAGGCTCTAACCCCCGCCCAACTCAAGATAAAGAAGCAAGAGTTGCAGAAGATACAAGATGCATGGGCCGCAAGAAAGTACGCCATCTACTGTGGTGGTAGAGCTATCATTGAGGAGTTTCGAACAATAAAACCCACATGGAATTCCAATCCTCCCTCCTTAGGCACCCCTACCCTATAAGCGACATTTGTTGCAATTTTCTTGTATCCACCCTAGCTCTCTCCCCCCTACCCAGCATCTATATATGCCATTGTAGACATTGTACCCTCTTAGATAGACGAGACTCAATTGTACATGTTTTCTTGGTCCCATAGGTCATATTTGACCTCCAAGGACGTTAATGGAATCTCTCTCTCTCTCTCTCTAATTTAACATACACTAAATTGACACTTTCTCTCTCTAAACCCTTTTTTTTTATGTTCAATTTATCATACTTTAATTTATCACTTTTTCTTTTTTCTAATGTTTAATACCTAATTTTTTCTCTTTTCTTCTTTTTTTCTCTCTCTAATTTAACATACACATGTATCACACATCAATTCACTCTAATTTAACATTGATTTAACATTAAAAATACAAGAAGTGTAATGTGTAGGTGTGATGTTTAACGTGTAATGTTATCTTTTTCTCTCTACTTATACATTTATTTGACATTAATCAATAAATCTATGATAATATTTCTCATTTAACATTAATTTAATGGTTAATTTAACATTAATTTAATGGTTAATTTAACATTAACCATTAAATCTATGCTAATCTCTCTTTCTCCCTCTCTTTTCCTCTCTTTTTTTCCTCTCCCACCAATCACACACCGAGCAAGCAAGCACCTACACCAAACATGCAAAAGGTACAAAAAATATGAATCTATCTTTTCTAATGTCTGTGTGTTTAAGACAATGGGAAAGGGGGGAGGGATTGTGTAGAATGTTGCCTCTTGTGTTCCTCTAGTGGTTGAGTCTTCTTGAAATCCTCTTGTGTAGATCCCTCTTGCATGACGCCCTCTCCTCTCCAATGATCTTCAAGAGATGGAGCACTTTACCAAAAGTTGGTTGTGTGTGTGTGTGTGTGTGCATAGAGAGAGAGAGAGAGAGAGAGAGAGAGAGAGAGATGTGAGCGTTAAGAGGGAGATAAGAGAGAGAGGGGTGTGAGCTTTGAGCAACGAAGAGGTCAAGGAGGGGTAGCATGTATGGTTAAGAAAGGATTGAATTTTTTTGTATCAATTGTAAAAGATGACAAGCACAAATGCTATGTATGCCTGAAAATTATGAGACCTAAAAGTGCACCCATTTTTGTAGCTAGTTGCTACATTCTCCATTATGATTCCCCCTTTTATGCTTGCATGGCTAGATATTAGCCATTTTTTGATTCAGAGGAGGACATTGCTTATTTTAAAGGCAAAAGTGATGTTATTGTCTTTGGGCGTATGAATGCTTGCAGAAGAACATTGCAACATGATACTCAAAAATTTAATATGCCATACAGTTCAAGGAAATTGGAGACAGTTCACTTGTATGATTGTACTTCAATGGATGAGAAAGAGAAAAATCACTATTGAGTTAATCCAAATGGCATAACTCGATATGCATAAATCTCCCATTCTGTGGCAAACGCTGTTTTGTGTTGATCCTCCCTTTCTATTGCCAGTTGGTTGTATCCTGAAAACCCATCCAGAAAGGAATAAGCCCGTTTCCTGGCCACTCGCCCAAGTACATGTTCTGTGATTGACAAGGGATAATTATCCCTTATGGTTGCTGCATTCACCTTCTTGAGGTTCACACACACTCGTAGTTTTCCATTCTTTTTGGGAACCACCACAATGGGTGACACCCAATCTGTATGTTCAATCTCATAGATGAATTCCGCTTCCATCAGTTTATCAATCTCTTCTTTGATTTGTTTAGCAAATGTGTCATTATATGTATAAGGACGTTGTTTGCTAGGTTTTTCATCCGATTTCAAAGGAATTGTATGTTGACATATCAACGAATCAACTCATTTGAGGTATTTATAGGACCAAGTTGTGTTAGTTGTTCTTCCTCTTCAGGCTCTAAATCGTTAGCTATATAGACCGGCTGAGGCTTTTCACCTGGTTCTACGAGGTCTATCTTTTTTGCATTTTCAGGCCCATCATAGGATTCTTGGTTGGTTCTTTCCCTGACTGGTGGTGTCATTATGATTTTTCTGTCCTGGATAGTAAATTTCTGATAGTGTGATGGTACATTTATGTTCCCCTTTTCTGACTCCCCTTTACCATCGCTATCTTCTTCAGTGGTCCATATCTCTCTCAAAGACCGTTTCTATTCTTGGTATTTTTGTTTACGCTCCAATATGGTCCATTGTTGGTCTTTTGTTGTTTCTTTTTTTGATTCTTGAGATTTTTGTGATTTTGTTTCGGTTTTAGCTTTTCGTACCTGTTTTATTTCCTCTCGCATTCTTTCTATTCGATTTTTTGAGAATCTTCGTGATATTTGATCTTTTACACAATCCTCTGCTTTTACAAGCATCAAATAGTGAGTTTTACCTTTTATCCTTGGCATCAGTTTCTCTTTCGCTTTGTTTCCTGCTCGTTTCCTCCTATAGCATTCTTGGTGTCTAGGGTGTTGATTAGAAAAATCATAAAACTTGATATTCTCGGTTTCATTTCTGCGCTCACTTGAGGTGTCTGAACACTCATTATCTGCATCATCATTTAATTCCAAATGTTTAGAGGAGTTGTAAAACTCTTCTTGTTCTAGTGGTTCTACCGTCTCTTTTTCTGGTATAACGCTTACCATGTAATAGGGTAGCACATCATAGCCATCCTTATCGCAAAATTTTGTTCTTGGACTGTCGGTAATGGTACAGATATCCAATGTTGCTAGTATGTGTTCCCATTCTAGAGGTTCCAAGGCATCTTCAGGGAAAGGTTCCGGAATATACTCCTTGTCCTCAATTGCTCTTTCTAAGACGCAGTCCTCTCTTCTTAAGCTTCCGCAATGTGAAGCTCCGCACATCTATAGCTCTTTTGGTTGCCCTAACCATGCTTGTAGTTCTGATCCTGCTACTGTAGCCGAATCTTGGACTTTCATGTGTATTTTAGTTTTTGTCTCGCCATGTCTGAGGTATATATGGTCATAACCCCAATCTTGGACCATCTTCAATTGTGGCATGAATGGTCGTCCCAAGATTATCTCATAATTGTTCTTTTTGTCGAAATTGACTATTACAAATGTATGCTCATACTCGATTCCGCACGAAGTGACAATCACTTTTTCTAAAAGTCCTAAAGGCTTCTCCATGAACCCATTTGCCAATTGTAGTTTCATTCTGGTAGCCCTCAAAGCTGGTTTTCCCCATTTTTTCCAGATTTCCTTGGTGGCGATAGCAACTCCCGGTCCACTGTCAAGAATAGCCTTGGAAACTACTCCTTGGAATTCTACCGGTAGCGTAGTGTTTCCGTCTTCTCCCTCACAATATTCTCCAACCTTATTCAATGGTACTGGTCTAGTGTTTAGTTGAGGCATGTCCAACTCTCTGATCCCTTCTTGTATCTTCAAGGTGGCGTCTTTTAATCGAAATTTTTCTAGGTATTTTCCTATTGTGGTCCACATGCTTGGCCTTAACCTTAGGAGTTGTGCTAACGTGATTGTGCATGCCACAAGAGTGGATAACAACTCAATCAATCCCTGCGAATCCATTACCTTGTTAGAATAAAGTCTTTGATATGGGATTGCTCTCACTTACGACTTAGCTTCATACTCTCCTAGGTAAGAGGGTAAGGTTCTCAATGAGTCTGGTTGGCTATGCCCCGAACTAATAGATCCTTGGTCTCCCCCTTGTGAATGTATCACAAAGTTCATGGGTAAGGTTCTCAATGAGTCTGGTTGGCTGTGCCCCGAACTAATAGATCCTTGGTCTCCCCCTTGTGAATGTATCACAAAGTTCATTTGAGACCTTGCCTCAAATTCTTCAATAGGAGGTAAGATCACATTCTTTTATTTTCTCGTGCTATTCGTGTGGTTACTCATCCTATTAGCCTCGTTGGCCTCACGGATTTTCTTCCACAGATCATCTAGACTGTTACTGTCCTTACCCATTTCTGCCAATGTTTAGGCTGGAACCCGTCACTTGCCCCATCGGTGGTATTTGGCACTATGATAGGCTCTCCTCTGGACTCATAGGCATTAGTGAGTCTTTCCTTTGTTTCCACATGTTTCTCTAAAGTTGGTTGGGTAGGGGTTGGAGCTGGTGCCTCATGCCAATTTGCAGGTTTACCCAGCGGGTCTTGCATCAATGATTGAGCCGTCTCAATCATCTTTTTACACATATCCAACCTCTGTTTTTCTATTTCTACATATGGATAAGTCATCCACCTTTGCTCGTGGGTTTGGTTCTTTTTACATCAAGCTTCATAAGCTTTTAAAAGCGCATCCAACTGCTCATTTACCTTGTCTGCCAGTACAGATTCTCCAGATCCTGCACTCTTGGGCTCTACTATTTCCTTGGGTGCTATGGTTCTTGTGGTGTGTGAGCTTAAGCTAGCTAGATCCTCTAACCGCTCCAATCTGTCCTTGGTATGTTTCAACTCCTCGAATAGGGCTGTTTGCTCACGTTCCTTCCTGGCTTTCCTACGCGCCTTTCTAGCTTTCCAAGTGCTTCTCTGATTTTTCGTTTCTGAACTTTGGGCATCGGTTTTTGGTTCTTCAACTATGGGTTCATTCGTCCTTCTTTGAGCTTGGGCCCGTGTTACCGCCTGAATAGGTATGATTGTTTAATTTTCCAATTCTCCACTGGAAGGTACTGTTTCTAACATATTCAAGGTGGTTTTTTCTCCTTTGCTCGGGTTTTTAGGGCAATCGGGAATCAAATGAGTAATTCCACATTCTGGGCAATACGCATTGACTCTAATGATTTCATCATGAGTACAGTCTCTCAGCCAATGGTCTCCTCCACACTTGTAACAGGGTCCCTTGGGTTGTTGAGGTGCTCCTTGAGCTCCTCTTTGTTGGTAAGCATACCTCTGTCCGCCCATGCCTCCATTGGATATGAACATCAGTGTTCGTTCATCTAGGCTATATCTTCCTTCTCCTGCTGCCTATGTAGCAGTTGGTGGTCCTTGATTTCCTATCATGCTCCATGGTTATGGTGTCGAGGGTTCTTCCGGTGGATAATAGAGAGGGTTTGCTGCATATCCATTTGGATGTTCATAATATGCATGCATAGGCACCAAAGCCTTCTCCTCTGATTCAGTTACTGTTGGTATGTATCTCATACCAACTGGTCGTAATCCTGGTAGGGGTGGTTGTTTCCCCAACACTGGTTGTGGTATTTCTACACGTACAGGTCCTGGTAAGTTGCGTGCTCGATATCTAGGCATCGGTGGAACTTGAGTGGAAGCTACTGGCGCTTGGGGAGCATAAGGTCTCTCTCTCACATATCCCTTGTTATAATAACATTCCTCGGTCCCATGGGTTGTCCATTTTTTTTCAATAACACACCACTTGGGCTGTTTAGCCTGGGGTTTGGCGTAAAAGTTGATCTTCTTTAGCACTTCATCTACAAGCTGCTCCTGATTTACCGCTACTTCTCCTTTTGGTGCTGTCTTAGAAGACTTGCTTCCACTTTGCTGTGAAGAAGAATCGTCATCAAGGTCCTTGAACTCCCTCTCTTTGTAGACTGCACAATTTTCCACAAGGTACAGAGCGTCCTTGGTCAACTCATTCAATGTCGTGCTCCTCTTCATATGTATGTCTTTCTGGAGATCTGCATTCCTTAGTCCACTTATGAATATCAGCATAAGTGCGGACTGAGTTGGCAGTTCTTCAACAGGACAGAACTTAACATATCTTTTTAGTCTTAGGGCTGCCTTTCGTATAGATTCTCCATCTTTCTGTTTGAATTTATGGATCTGCGAGACGGTATTACGAGCGATTCCCGTTTGAGAGAATTCCTCGATAAACTTGTCAAACACTTCCTCCATTGACTCAAAGTCTCTACGCTCTACAGAGTCAAACCAAGTGGCAGCATCATCCTCTAGGGTTAGTCCAAACCTTGCAAAATGGGTAGGAAAATCTAACACCTCTTCGGCCCTAATTACACGCACAAAGGCTGCTACATGATCTCTTGGGTCTCTGCTTCCTGTGTATTTCTTGTTTACCCATTTTTGTACTTGAGAAGGTCTAATCCTTCGATGGTCTACAAACCTCATCATTGGATCTCCCCGTCCTAGTCGATATAACTCCTCACGCCTTCTGTAATAGGCTGGTTCCTCTCCCAATGGTGCTCCTAAGCCATAATTTCTAACGGTTCTAGCTGGAGGTGGTTCTTCTCTTCGAACTCGTTCCATGGGTGGTCCTCCAGGCTCTGTTGACCCCTGTGTCTTTGGCTTACTCTTTGCTTGATAACTTGAATAAAGTGGTGGTTCTTGCAAATCCCTGAGCCCTCGTGCGGCTTGATAACCATCTCGGTTTCGGTCTGATTCCATTGTTGCACTCTGTCGAAGCCATGCCTGCAATGATGGCTGGTTTTCTGGTTAGTCTTGGCTGTTGAATGCTTGTGGTCGGGTGGAATGTGAGGTAGCGTCATACTCGTCTGAAAAAGGATTCGTTGACTTGCTTGGGGTGCAGGCTGCTCTTGGCACTTCCTTGGGGGCATATGCTGATGCTCCTGGACCTGTTGCTCTCTCTACTTCCTCTGGGAGAATACGTTGGTATTCTCGCCCGTATCTATCAACAAAAACTATGCCCTTCCCCGTAGCAGTTTCATAAGAGAATAAATAAAGAACCTTGTCTTTGCTTAATTCGTTTACATATGGTTCTTTGCTACGAAAGTAAGAGACTATACCCTCACTCTCATGCTTGTAGATTCCCACGTTTTCGTTATAAGTTGGAACCCTGGTTGTTTTCTTATCATACATAAAAATAGCTCCAGGCCGATCAATGTTTGGTGGTGGCTCTTGAGTTTCTGAAATCATTTTCCCTTTCGCCACGTTATCTCCATATCTGTTGTAATCTTCAGGGTTACTAACTATTAAATAGTGGTTCCCCTTTTCATCTCGAAATCTATCTCCATCATCATACACTCGGATTATCTCCCATCTTTGAGCTGGCCTCTCTTTGATACAAATGCACTTGTGGCCTCGATAGTCAGAATAGACTAGGGCTCCTCTCGAGTTTGCTCCCTCCAAGAAGATCACCGTGAGCTTGGAATCACTCAAAGGATTTTGGGAGGTGCTTCCTCCTCGCATAGGCCCATCATAGGTGAAACCTCCTGGCTGTTGACTACCCATCATGAAGAAAGATTTGTCTTACGAAGTGTCAGTATCACTACCTTCTTCAATAATTGGTGGAAGCAAGCATAAGGTTTCAACCTACACTCGACCGGCTCCTAACTAATTCCTACAGAGGTCTCTACCAATTGTTTAAGTCACATCCCTCAAGAGTGCATAAGAGGAAACTTCCTACAACGCTTTCTAGAGCCGAACACCCATCAAACAATCTCAAAACACCATAGAACCTGATGGAGACCCTACTAATACCAATAGGTCTCTCTCCCTAGGGTCTATGAACCAAAATCCAGACCCAAAACACCTCGTGCAGAAACACGTAGGATGTCTGGCGGAAATCTGCAGGTCTTCGTTTCCGAAATCTAAAGTGCCTAATGTGTAGTTCTACTCAATGTGAACACGTGGATATGATGCAATGCAAAATCGGACAACGTATACTCACCCAAACACCCGATGAAGCTCGCAAGACCGGACCGTACGCGTGCAATGTAGGTATCGGCGCGTAGCTCTCGTCGGGGGCAACACGCTGCACCTCTCGGCACTCAATTCCGACCACCGGAGCACACGTAGAGTCAAGATGAAGCTCACACAGTCTCTCTCGTACAGAGTACGCTCACTCACAGACTTCAAACTTGTTTTTTTTAAATGACAAAAGGTTTTTTCATTAAGGTCAAAAAGTGGTATATATAACCTCAAACCCTAAAGTTCCAAAATCAACCATCTACTCAATCTAACTATCAAAACTGGAATACAATCTGGAAACTTCTGTAAGTCCCAATAATTACAAGGTGAAAAATGAGGTTTTCCTTAATGAATGAATAATTACAAAAAATAAGAGTCCTTGAAGTAGTTACTACCGTGGGGTGTGTCCAGCTTCTAACAGTAGCATATAGTCAATCACACCATCCCCATTGTGTTTTTACATGTAAATCCATCGGCTCCAATCCACAAAGATACACCATTGGAAATGAGCATACCCATGCTATTGCACATGTATAAAAGTAGCCAGCCACTTTCCAAAGGTTAATGACCCACGCATTCAAAGAATACCTCATAATATTCTTAGAAATTTACATGGATGACCTATGTGTACACTCTCTTCTACGAAAGGAACATATTGACCATTTACAGAAGGTCTTTGAAAAGTGTAGGACATATCGAATCTGTCTTAACCCGGAAAAGTGTGTATTCATGGTTAATCAAGGACGAATCTTAGGACACATTGTCTCAAGAAATGGCATAACCACAGACCTAGACAAAGTCAAAGTCATTGTAGACCTACCGAGGCCTACTAATGTGAAACAAGTGCAATCCTTCATGGGACACTGCTTATATTATCGAAGATTCATATACATGTATGCGGTTATCGCACAACCTCTATATCGTTTGCTAGTCAATTTCAAGTGGACCAAGGAGTGTGAAACTTCACTCCAAAAGCTGAAGGAAAACCTTATATCAACACCTGTACTAAAGGCACCAGATTGGGAAAAGATATTCCATGTGCACATTGATGCATCAGCATATGCCATTGGAAGTATTCTAGCTCAACTAGGAGACGGAACAATGGATTTTCCGGTTTGCTGTGCGATCCGACAGTTAAATAGTGCAGAAAAGAACTACACAACCACCGAGCGGGAGGGGTTAGGAATGATTTATGCTGTAAAGAAATTTCGGCATCATTTGCTTGCAAACAAATTTGTGTTCTTCAAAAATCATCAAGCTCTTTTGTACCTAGTAAATAAACCTTGCAATACAGGGAGCATCGTACGCTGGTTTATTATATTGCTAGAATTTGACTTCACAGTGGTGGTCAAAAAGGGTAAAACCCATCTACGAGCGGATCATCTTTCAAGGATACACAACGGGGAAGCTCCTGAAGGAGTAGATGATGACATACCAAATGCTTATCTTTTCAACATTGAAATGGTACCCAAAATCGTCTCAGGAAATTGTTAGCATTCTTTCCTTTGGAAGTGGGTTTGATAATACGGAATGCAGATCCAAACAGCAAACAATTCGACAAACAAAAAACTTCCAGTTGATAGCAGGACGGCTGTATCATCTTGGATCGGACCTAATCCTACAATTATGTATAAATCCGAAAGAATTCGAGTGCTACTTTGAAGAGGCACATGTCAAGGGTTGTGCATTTCATTTCTCAACAATGAAGACACAGCGGAGACTGAAACAGTTAGGGGTTTATGGCCAACTATGTATGCGGACACACATTCTTATGTTACCAATTTTACTATATGTAGTGCCAGACGACCAGTGGATCACACAACTTTGTTTCAGGTAAACATAACACCTGCATGGATTCAATATATCATTGACTTCTTAACCACCAGGACGTTCCCTGAAAACATCACAAGAGCATGAAAAAAAGCTATAGAGCTGGAAGCTCGTGACTTTCAGCTAATTGGGAACTAACTCTATAAGCGAGGTAACGACAATCAACTTAAAATCTGTGCAAGTGAAAGCGAATACCTGCTGATTATAGAACATGCACATAGCGGAATAAGTGGAGGCCATTTTTCGGGTGATAAGATGACAAAAATTGTCCTAACCGCAGGAATTTGGTGGCCGACATTGCACATGGATGCTGAAGAGTTTGTAAAGCGTTATGACGCATGTCAACGCACCAAGATGCCAATAAAAAAAGATGAGATACCATTACGGCCAATGATGGGATCAAGAGAATTTTCAAAATGGGGCATTGACTTTGTGGGACCTATATCACCCCCTGCATATCGCACCCATACCCAATATATCATTGTGGCTACGGACTATCTCACAAAATGGGTCAAAGCCAAAGCAACACAAAAAGTAGATGCACGCACCATGGCACAATTTTTGTATGAGAATGTTTTTGTATGTTACGGGTAACCAATCGAAATTGTCAGTGACCGTGGAACACATTTTCTCAATGAAGTCATTGAATATCTGTTAGAGGAATTCATGGTCATACATAAGAAATCTGCACCATACCATCCACAGGCCAATGGGCAAGCTGAGGCCACTAATAAAACACTATGTACAGTTCTCACTAAAATAGTGTCAGAATCAAGAACAGATTGGGATCAACAGCTACAGTCAACACTATGGGCATACAAGGTAGCTTACAAAACACCGATAGGAACAACACCATACAACATGGTGTTTGGCCTAAATGATATACTACCCATAGAGTTTTTAATTCCAACTCTACGAGTAGCAAAAAGCTTAGAATGGATAGGGCATGAGCTCTCTTCTAGAATTGATGATCTTGAAAAGCTAGATGAACTACGCTTACGAGCTGTCGCTTCAATCTATGCTAAAAAGAGAAGACAAAAAGAATTTTTTGACAAACATGTGCGTACCAAAGAGTTCAAAACAGGTGATTACGTACTTGTTTATACCTTGAAGCAACATGCCAAGAAACTTAAAAAGCGAGGGATGGGACCATTTATGATTAGTGATCTATCACAAAGTGGAGTTGTCAAGCTTGCTACATTAGCAGGTGAAGAAATGCCAAACTGGATTAGTGGATGTCAACTGAGGAGGTATCATCTACCACTCACACAGGAGATGCTCCAACAAATTCATCAAGGAAAAGAAAGAACGAAGGAAAAACAAAGAGTACGAGAAGAAGCTCAAACCGAAGCACAAGAACGCATTGCAAAAAGACGGCTTCTGCGACAACAACAACAAAGTGTAACACCACTGCGAATCAATGCCATTCGACTGACGAAGTTGGAGGAGGAAACAGTGGAGCCAATAATTGCGGTCAAAGTGGGCAGCAATCAAGTTGAATCAACATCATTGCTTGATTCAGGTGCTAGCAGATTTGATCTCTAACGGATTATACCAACAGCTCAAAGTCGCAGGTCAACTTCATCCTACTCCTCCAGTGCTAGAAAGTAGGACATCACACCCGTTGAAAACATTGGGATGGACTATATTGCATGTATAGGTATATCAATATATTTACCCACACAAATTCTATGTGGTGACAGAAGAAAGCACACAACACCCAATGATGCTGGGGCAACTAGATTGGAAAGAAAAGGCGGTCAAAATTCAACATGAACATGAACAGCAGGTGATAGATTTTGCTCAGCAATACAAGCATGATCAACTCCTGCAAGCCATGCAATCACTGGAAACAAAGCCAAAAGCACAAATGCCATTACAGAACAACATGATACCCGCGACCAACAATCCGGTAAAAGACAACCATGCTACTTACAGACATATGAAGTCACCGGCCGCAATGCAAAGATCTAGGCTACCAAAACAAGGTAAACAAGTATGTATGCGGAAGGATAGAAATGCCATGGCAGACAAAGAACAATGCAACAACAAAATTCCAACAAAGCAGATGGTTCAACCACAAACCAAGGGCATAAAACAGATATGGATCGCAAAGAAAATGCTTAGCCATAACCCAAATGTCACTCACATTTGGATACCAATGCAAAAGCAAAAAGAACTCCCTTCAGTACAAGCAACAACGGAAAGCAGACAGCTGCATTTCAAAAAGGTAAACCGACATATGTGAATGCCAATAAAAAACAAACCTGTGGCAAACAAGAAAGTGCCAAACAATCTACAAAAACAGGCACCAACAAAATACCAATGGCAAGCAAAGGCAATACGGCCCATTGCCATTAAGGCCCAGCCAATTCTATCCTTAGAAACAGCTAAGACTCCATCAACAGTGTCGGTAAAGCAATTGCCTTTTGCAAAAAAGACAATTAAACAGAGAGCACTAGAGTTTTAACTGTTACTTGCAAAGAAAGCAGGAAACCTCGACGACGAATGCCAATAAGCAGCTTGCTTATTCCCTTCTCTTGCACAACATAAATTTTTCCATGCATTGACCGAGTAAGCATAAAGTAGGGCCACATTAATCGGCCAGGCATTAGCACAACTGTTTCAACCTATGCACGGCACATACTCTAAGCCGATACCTTGTCGTCCGGGAGGGCTCCGACTAGGAGGGGGGGAGGCATTCTAGAGGCACTCTCAAATGCGGAACCAATGACATTCTAGAGGCACTCTCAAATGCGGAACCAATGATAGAAACAATCGGCAGAAAAACTTCAAAAATATAAAAAGCATGTGAAAACCATTCGTAATGAAAAACAAAAAAATGGTGATGATCAGTGACTATAGGACAACCTATGGTATAGTGGGGGTGAAATTATGAGACTGAAGCGGAAAGCGTGTTTTGGCCAGGTTTTAACCGAAATGCCAAATTTCTGGTAAACAGAGCAAATGGAGTCCAAATCAAGAAATTTTTGAGCCTAAACCACATCTCGCAAGAAGATAGGAGCACATGTCAAATTTCATGAAAAGTGGTTCGGGGACCTCCATTATAAGAAATTTTCACCCCATTTTTACCTCATTCTCACTATTGACTTTGTGGAGAGAGCTTCTGCCACCTAGAAAGGATCGACCTTCCAGCAGCTTCTATGACGCGCACAACTACCCTACGAGCTCCAGACATGAGAGGTAGGCTCACCACCTTGAGCTTTTCACGCATGTTTGTCATTATGTCGCGAAAACTAGCGTAGGGGTCACACACAAAGCGGGCGGTAGAGACCTACAAGTAGAGATGGCGGCCTAACGACTAACCCAAAAGCAACAAGACTTCATCGGCAGCTTACCCTAGTCTAGGAGACTAGTCCTGGATGTCCAAAGGGAGTAGAAAACCATCGAGAAAAACCCTAATTCCCAGAAACCCGCAAGAGGCCACCAAATGGGAAATCGGCGAAACGACGATCAAAGGCTACCAAAATTCATGGGTAGGAGCATCTCGACATGCTCGACAAGTCTATATGACCCACATGCCCAAAAAGTGACCCGAAGCGGCACTAAGCTTCAGACACACAAAGCGTCAAATTGCACTTGCAGCCAAACCTCAAGTCCGTTTTCCACCAAGCTTCACGAGCGGCTTTCCTAGACCATCAACAACCAAGTCCTATGGTGGTAGATCACCACAAATCATCAAAGGTATGTAAAAGCAACCACGGGTGCTTCTAGAGCGACAAATTGCCAAATAGAGCTCCGGTGAAGCCAAAGTCGACAAAAACCATACCGCAAGGATCCCCAAGGGATCAGGAAGCCATGCAGACCAACATCAAGAAATTTCATCGCCAAAAAGCACTCCAAAAGTCAGAAAACGGCTAGGAGGCTCTGAAGTCCACACAAGGAGTTATACTCTATCCATTTGACTTTTTTGTTGAAATTAGGCTCAAAAGGGACTTAGGGGGGCAAAGGGCAAGCACTGGGAGCACCAGCACTGAAAAAATCACCAGGAGACAGCCTACGTGTAGGATGTCTCAAGGGAACTTTTTGGCACAAACTCCAACATTTTTTATCATGCACATGTTCTGAATGACATTTACAAGCCATACACCAAGTTTCATCACATTTGGACCAAGTTTGACCTCATATGCATGAAAAAACGCAAAGTTATGGCATAGAGGCAATAATGGGCCAAAGACCTACCAAATCTTGTCCAAATCCCATGAAACTTGCACAACACATTCACCAACACATCAGCAAACAATCTGTGTGGTCATCTAGAAAAAATGATGAAATAGACATCCTACGCGTAGGATGTCTAATTGACCTTTTTGACATGCAATGGATGTTTTATCATTCCAGATCAAATCACATCATCATCAGGAGCCCATATATCAAGTTGGAAGCCATTCTAATCACTTTTGACCCCCAACACCCTTAGGAAACACTTTTTGAGCCCAAAAACACCTCACCGAGCCTTACAAGCATCAAATTCTGTCCAAATTCAAATCCAAGAACATGGCCATGTTCCATAGGCCAAGGACAACCCATAGAACAAGTTTCATGTCATTTTGATGAAAAATACATCCTATGCGTAGGATGTCTCCAGCATAAATTTAGCCTTCTGTGCAAGGAATGACATCATGGGAGCCAATACCATGGTGCAATGAGCCCATATACCAATTTTCAACCCATTTGGACATCAACTGCTACCTATGATGGACATTCTACCAAAATTGTGACCTAAAGCCTGAATCGGCCCAAAAATCCACTTTTGGATATCCAAATTCAAATCCAAGCATACAGCCATGTTCCATGAGCCTTACACTACCTGCATGTCAAATATGAACCAATTTTGATGAAAAAGACATCCTACGCGTAGGATGTCTAGATGGAAAATTTTGGCCAGATGTGCACTGTAAGCACATGCACAGCTTCACAAGTTCCTTTTAAACTTTATTTTCAATTTTCAAGTCATTTGGATAAGTAAAAATCAGTTCGCATCTAATATGGAAAAAACGCGAACTTCGGACTACTGAGTGCAACAGGATCTATGGCGGCCTCGAAGTCGCCGGCAAAGAGGAAAAGAATGACCATCAAAGATTATCTGGACAAAGTGGAACCCTTTGTCATTCCAGAAGGACCACTAAAGCCCACCAACACACCTGGATACAAGAGGATCTGTTAGAGTCCAATGACCTAAAGATCTACTAGGGAGTAATCAAGGACAATGAAGGCAATGTCATAGAGCTACCAATGCTTCCGAGAGAGCTCAATGAGTTTGTACGAAGCAAGATGTCCGGATACTTGGAGAAAATTGACCTCCACAACTACTTCGAAGCAATACCGGCAGGGGTGGACATCAAAAGAGTCTGGGAGTTTGTAACAAGCATCAAAGAGGACGGAGTGGCCAAGGTAACACATTTATAAGGAAGACCAGATACAGAGATAATAATCACTGAGCGGGTTGTAGCCCATGCACTAGACCTCTCCAATGAGGGAGACAGACTAACAAAAAGAAGGGATGAAGTCAAGGTGTACAAAGCGAAAAAGGCAAATTACAACTTTGAAGACATTGCCAACCCAAAGGTGGTAATTATGAGCCAGTTGTACAACCAGTACTTCCACATGTGCATGAAGAGGCCACATAAGTACAGGATGCCGCCAGGTGCAATTGCCACAACGTTTACTTCGGCAATGACAAAAGGTACCCCAAAGATAATCAACTATGCGGCATACATACATGACAACTTAGTAAAGATGGGCAACAAAAAACCAACCTACATAGTGCCAGGAGAACTGATCACCAAGGTGGTATATGGGGCACTACACACTAAAGGAAGGTGGCATGACCCCCCATCTCAGAATGATTGGCTAAGAGTAAAGGAAGACAAGGAAGATGGGCCGCAAAGGGCACCAAGGGTGGCTACGAGGTTGAAAAGATGTCTAGAGCTAGTTGAAGAGGAGCAACCCGAGCAGAAAAAAGGAAAGAAAGAGTTTGCTCAAGTGCCGACCAAAGAGACAAGGTCACAAAAAGCGGGAAGACTAGAGAGGCTGATGGAGAGTTTCCGAGCGGAGAGAGCCCTCAAGGGTGATTTAAACAAACTCTGGAAGCCATCTCTCGAGTCTATGTCCGGATCATCCAGAACAGTGCAAAGGGACCGCTTTGAATATTACATCAAAAATTTTGAGATTCTTGATGCTACAACGGAAAACATTCCCCATGTACCTTTCATAGAGGAGGAAGTAGAACAGATAAGGCAGAAACTGCTAGATGAACAAGAAAGCCAAGAAAAAGAAAGAAAAACAAAAGCAGACAGGGACTTAAAGGGAAAAGTTGTAGCCTTACCAGATAGCCCTAAACCCAGCCCACAGTCATCACCACCGCCCTCACCACCTCCTAGCAGCCCTCCACCAGAAGATAAAGAGGCTAAGAACAAACAAGAAGAGGCCAAGCCTGAATCTGAGCAAAGAGGAGTAGATGAGGCCTACTATGCATTTTTGGACATGGTAGCTGCAAGCTATACGAAGGAAGAAGCCGCCACAGTCGCATTCGACTTGGCGAGGGACAGGGCATAAAGAACAGATGCAAGGCATCCGACTAGTGGAGCTAGAAGAAATTGCTACAGACACTGTAGACCGTTGCACCCATCCTCCAATGAATGGGACGTGGTGATGACCAAGCTAGCCGGATTGAGGGCACAATCCATGGATTCAGAGAAAGAAATGATGACTCTCAAAGCCACTGAAGAACAGATCAAAAAAGAAGTAGATTCTGTGCAGCCACAAAGCCAAAGGCAAAAAGAGAGAGAAGATTGACCTGCAGGCTAGCTTGGCTCTACAAGACTGCCAATCAATGGAAGAAGTAAATCAGGAAGTAGTAAAAAGAATACAAGCAGCTGAAGAAGAGTGTCAGTAGCTCAGTAAGTCGTTGCGAGATGCCGAAAGAAAAAAAGATAATCTGACACTACAGTTGGCCGAAGAATTGAAAGAAGTAGAAGCCATGAGGAATGCCAAGGAAAAAGCACAGATAGAACAAGAAGCAAGCCTGGATGAAGTCCTTGAGCTCAAGGACCAATTAAAAGTCAAAGATCAAAACCATCTAGAGGCTACGAGCATCACCTGCTAGAGTCAGAGCTACGAGCTCGACTCAAATCATTTCCGAGAGTCAACTATATGAAGAGCAAATGCAGGAACTTGAGAAGGAGCTGACTCTCGAGAAAAAGTAGAGATTGATGATGGCTCAGGGTTCTATAGTAATGCAAACAAGAATGGAGCAGGTCCAAAAAGCCCTGCAAGAAGAAATGGAAAGAATAAAGATAAAGCTTGAGGAGGCGGAAAGAGTAAACGCTGAACTTAATGACCTCCTCGTGACTATGGGCGGAGAAGTTGAAGCAGAAAAGCAAACACTCCTCAGGCAAATTGAGGAGTTGAAAGGCCAGCAAGGAGGTGAGGCAGAAAGTTCAGGGCCAGCCGCCAATGAGGGCATCAACCTCGAAAATGTGGCAGATCCTGTGGACACACCTATGCAAGAGGAAAGCATAGCAGGATCCTCTCAAGAGCCACATGATCTAACACAAGAAGAGGAGAAAAAATTGTGTAAGGCAATAGAGGAAGAGCTCAGAGAAACCACAAAGGAAGCCTTGGAGTGGGAGCAGAGGGTCTTCAAATCTATGATCATCCAAAAGATCGACGCCAGCAATCTCAGGCGCGAGTGGCTTCAACCCTCTCTCCCATATCCATTGTTGAAATATGAGGCAGCTACAATAAACAAGCGGATAAGAGAAGAGCCAACAGTACCTCTCTACAATGCAGACACCTCGAAGCCAGAAGGAGTTAAGCTTATAGTGGATTCTCAGCCAAAGTGGAGGAAGGCTTGGCTTACAAAGTACCCACAATACCTAATCCACCTGGTAGAGGCACCTAAAGATATCAGAGACAATCTCAGCTTATGTCCTCTACCAAGGGTTAGGATGTGGAAGGCACAAGAAATTTTGCAAAGAAGCCAACCCACTTGGCTAAACTACCCAAAGCTGTCGGCGTGAAGGCAGGTGAGAGAATAAGTGTCCAATACATGGTGAAAACCCTAACGGGCGCCATAAAGTTGTTCACTGGCTCACCTGACCTTACATGCATTATGATGTAAGGTCATAACCATCTTAGCAGTATTCGAGACCTTCAAGCCAGGCCAGGTGACCGACAACCTATTCTTCTTCCAGGATACATACAGATGCGCCTATGATCTGTCAGGTCAACCTTCAAAGGAGGTGATACACGCATTGTATCAAAGAATCATGTTTCTAACATCCTATCACCTCAAGGCTTTTGAAGAAGCATTCTATACGGGGTTCTTCACCATGAATACAGACATCTTTGACCCAACAATGCTGAACCTATATGCCAGGTACGAATCACTGCTAAAGATGCGAAAAACGATAAGATGAAGCAGCAGATCAAGGCCATGTCCGGGAGGACATGAGCAAGGATGGGGAGAGTGTTAGAAGCTGGACACACCCCACGGCAGTAACTAGTTCGAGGACTCTTATTTTTTGTAATTATTCATTCATTAAGGAAAACCTCATTTTTCACCTTGTAATTATTGGGACTTACAGAAGTTTCCAGATTGTATTCCAGTTTTGATAGCTAGATTGAGTAGATGGTTGATTTTGGAACTTTAGGGTTTGAGGGTATATATACCACTTTTTGACCTTAATGAAAAAACATTTTGTCATTAAAAAAAAACAAGTTTGAAGTCTGGGAGTGAGCGTACTGTGTACGAGAGAGAGTGTGTGAGCTTCATCTTGACGCTACGTGTGCTCCTATGGTCGGAATTGAGTGCGGAGAGGTGCAGCGTGTCACCCCCGACGAGAGCTATGGGCCGATACCTACATTGCGCGCGTACGGTCCGGTCTTGCGAGCTCCTTCTACGAGCTTCATCGGGTGTTTGGGTGAGTATACGTTGTCCGATTTTGCATTGCATCATATCCACGCGTTCACATTGAGTAGAACTACACATTAGGCACTTTAGATTTCGGAAATAAAGACCTGCAGATTTCCGCCAAACATCCTACGTGTTTCTGCACCAGGTGTTTTGGGTCTGGATTTTGGTTCATAGACCCTAGGGAAAGCGACCTATTGGTATTAGTAGGGTCTCCTTCAAGTTCCATGGTGTTTCGAGATTGTTTGATGGGTGTTCGGCTCTAGAAAGCGTTGTAGGAAGTTTCCTCTTATGCACTCTTGAGGGATGTGACTTAGACAATTGGTAGAGACCTCTGTAGGAATTAGTTAGGAGTCGGTCCAGTGTAGGTTGACACCTTATGCTTGCTTCCACGCGCCTGCGGGTCAAGCTTCGTCCTTAGCTGACATTACATGTTAGGTGAGTTCTCGTTGTGCTGACATTCGTCGCGGCGTATCCGTCCAACAGCTACTCTTTGAAGCCATCATGCATCACAAAAAGAGTTTTACACTTGGCCAATGGACCCCAGAATAAGACCATTGGACCTTGTGTATTGACCTTGCATGTAGAAAAACAACTAACCATGATAATATCATCCAATGGGAAGAGAAATTATCACTTTGTATGGATTTTAAATGGGCACCAATGTATATTTAAATGGTTGAGCAAAAGTTATGGATGACAAATGGGCACCAATGTATAATAAAATGGTTGAGAGAAAGTTATGGATGAAAAAGCTTCAGTATGACGCACCATTGGAAACTAAATGGGAAGATTTCAAGAAAGTTATTTTTTCTTGTGTAGAAGATTGCTTTTCCATAAAGCATGTCCATGGTATTAACAAAGATAGATAACGCAAAAGGTGGTTCGGTAAAGAATGTCAAGATGCTCGAAAGTCCTTGATAAAGCTTGATGCAACTATGGACAAAGACAACTATCAAAGTCATTTGAATTCATACAAGGCATTGATTTAAAAGAAGAGAATAAGATGGGAAGTCAAGCATCAATTTTTCCAAGTCTAAAAAAAAGCACACGCATGTGGAAGATTTTGGAGAAACTTGAGAGGAAAGTGGGTTGAGATTTTTTGTAGATTGAGTCTTGTGGATATGTACACACATTGTAGGAAACTATATGAGCAACCAAACGTTGGAAAGATGCCATTTTATGGTTAATTCCCATGTATGCCCTCTTTTTCTACTATTGAGGATGTGTACGGTGGGCTTAAAAAATTAGCCACTCGCAAAGCGAGAGATCTTCAAGGTATCAAGCTAGAAATGATTAAATGGACGAGAGATCATCAAGGTATCAAGTGAGAGATCTTCAAGGTATCAAACCGGAAATGATTAAATGGACGAGATATTCTACACATGAGTGGATGTGTGATATGTTCAACCTTTCACTTTGACATGGTATGCCTTGTGATTGGAGTACTAATTGGGTCAAGCCTTTGCATAAAGAGGGGATGTAAAGAATGTAGATAACTATCTCACTATAATGATGTGGTCTCTTATGGAAAAGTTATTTGGTTGCATAATAGAGATAAAATTCAGTGATTGGGCTGAATAGAATTGAAATCATACAAAAGGACAAGCGGGTTTTGTTCAACACCATAGTACCATTGATCATCTTGTCACTCTTCATGTTCTCGTGGAGGAAAGTTGGTTGAAAGGCAAGCAAGGAAAGCCTTTGATATGATTCCATGTAACAATTTGTGGAGAAGGATGGAAGAAATCCAAGTGCCAAGCGAGTTTATGCTTGCGGTTTCTTGAATATATGAGAAGGTGATGTGTCAATTGTGAATGGAAAGAGGAATTTTATGAATTTTTGCAAGCACTATTAGGGTTAACACAAGGATATCGGTTGTGACCAACTCTCTTTGGTCTATGCATCTATCAATTAGAACAAATGGTACTTGAGTTCATGCAAGAAGAAGGCATTGAATTTGTCACTTTTGCAATGTGTTAATCCCGGGGAGGTCACTTAATAAAAATGTAACCTATCACGTGAGTTCAACAAAGGGTATTTAAAGTTCTTGAAATTTATAGAATATATATACAGGATGGCATTATTTTTTCAAATTTGAAAAAAACTTACAGATTTTAAAACAAAAAGGTACATTATATCCCTAACAAAATTCACAGATAAGGGGTTTTACAAACATGTCTTGAACGTTCGTGATATGGTAGTTTTACACATAGTGAACCCCCTGAGGTGTTAATCATGCTCTTGTTGTATGTGGATGATATAGTACTTTAGATGATGCACAAAAGCTCGTGTTTGTCCTTGAGAAGTTTTGCTTGCATAGTGGGCTGATTGTGAATGAATCCAAAACCAAGGTTATGCTTGTGAAAATCAATCATGAGGAGAAGCCATGCATTGTGTACAATAATGAGACACTTTTAATTGTTGAGAGTTGTAAGTACCTTGGCCTTGAGGTTTCAGCCAATCATAAGTTTCATGAACGTGCAATGCATTTTTTGGAAGCCAAAAAGAGAGCATACTATGCATTTGAGAACATGTATAAGGCGGGAAACATCAAGTGTTCGGTTCTCAAGAAGGACACATGTTCTTCTTTATGGAGTTGAAGTGTGGAGTGGGAGCATCTCAAAGTCTACTTGGAAAGAGTTTGAGAGTGTCCAAAAACATTTTCTTACAAACTTTCTCCAAGTTAAGCCACAAACACCATATATGCTCCTACTTCTTAAGTCAGGATCTCTTTCAATTGAGGTTATGGGCATGGAAAGTGTTGTGGAGTACATGATAAAGATGCATCAAAACCCCTTACATCGACTTCCTTAAACTACATGAGAAGCAAACAAAAAATTTCAAAAGAGACACAAAATCAATATCTTGAGCACGGAATGGATGCAAGACGGTAAGAAGTGGTTTGGAGATGGGATGCATTACACTTGCTACATGATGCCTCAATAGACTCCCAAGTTAATGAAGCTTTTCTACAACATTAATGTATTACCGCTTCCGAAGAATCCAATTGGTCATGCTTCATACATTATACCCATATTTCCCCCAACTACAAAACCATGTTCTTTGCTGAAAGAGGAAACCGTGCTCACCCTTACATACTTGAGCATATCCCCTTGATACTATTGCAGCCATTCGGCTTAGCTCTCACTCCCTTTGATGCAAGACATGGCATTGGGGAAATGGAGAAGAGTCAAATCAGTTGTGCACATTATGCTCACTAAAAGTTCGAGAGTCGCATTCCCTCACACTATTAGAGTGCTTAGCTTTTGGTCACATCCGACCTTGCTTCCCTCATAGTAGTCTACTACATTGGTCAAGGAGACATGCATTTCCCAACTTTCTTGCACCTCCACATTCTTGCTCTTCTGAGGTTGCCACAAGCAGACCCTCCTCCTCACATGCTATCCTGCTTTCTCCTCAATACATGGATGCCTCCATGCAGCCCGCCTCTCTCGCACCCCTCACTTGCAGCACACCCAAACTCTCCAACCATCCTTCCAAATCAACCCAACTCAACTATCACAAGTTCAACAGCAGGATCCCCAAGTGCAACCCATCATTCACAACCTACAATCACCTCGGCCACATTGCCATGAGAATGAGTTTGTCCTCATCAACAACCTCATTTATTTAATCCAACCGCAAGGCCCACCCAACCCGCCTCTCTCGCACCCCTCACTTGCAGCACACCCAAAATCTCCAACCATCCTTCCAAACCAACCCAACTCAACTATCACAATTTCAACATCAGGATCCTAGGTGCAGTCCATCAGTCATCACAACCTATGATCACCTCGGCCACATTGCCATCAGTAGGAGTTTGTCCTCATAAAAAAACTCCTTTATTAAATCCCACCATAAGGCCCACCCCAAATTATTGTACTGTGACAAATCCAACCCCATTACATAGACTATTTCCATAGCCTTCCCCTCTTTAATTACCTAGCTTTCCATCGTGTCTTGCATAACCTTCACCAATGCCATTACTGGCCAAAGATGCACCAAGACATTTCTTAATTCCTAAATTACTGCCCTCAATGTCAATAGATCAAAGTTCCCTCCAAAAATCCAATTACATGGAACACATTAGAGTTTTAGCTCCATTCGAGCTGATAGGTTGGGATCTCATGGGCGCATTCTTGATATCTATCCTTGGTAACCACTATGTTGTGGTCATGGTGGACTACTTGACACGTTGGTGCAAAGCGCAAGCTCTACCCAACACTCCTACATAATATCATCTTCAGACATGATTGCCCCCAAACGGTCCTATCCGATCAAGGTCCTCAATTTTATAGCAAAGTCATGGAAATTCTCACCAAATGTTTAGGCATCAACCAAGTATTCTCCTCCCCCTATCATTCACAAACAAATGAGAGAGAGAGAGAGAGAGAGAGAGAGAGAGAGAGTCTTTTGAACCAATCAACCTTGTCAATGAATAATTGAATGTGTATATACTGGAGGCAAGTGGTTGCTTATATAGCAATCCTATATAGTAAATTTCCCTACCCAAGACTTTGATAAATAAGTAAAATAAATACCTAAAATCGAAACTAAATAATGGGATCACATTGGGCAATTCACTTGGCATGCCTAAACTAACACATGGATGGTGGACCTGATCAGTCGGGGTGAAAAGTTGGGGATCAACTCAGGCTGTTGATCATGAATGGATGGGTGGAGCCGATTAGTTGGGTAACTATCCATTCTCAATACATAAACACCTATATACACTTTTCCATTGGAAAAGAAATTTATCAACGGCTATGCTCTCACATACATAGAGAGAAAAAAGTATTGGAAGAGGACTCCTTGGCCATTTGTGGAGGTCATAGGGTTGAAATTTTTTTACTCCTTCTAGACTTTTTTCATGTTTTTTGCTAGTGAGATGGGACTAGGTCTTTTTTCTAGGGTTTTAGACTCAAGAATTTTACTTCTAGTAACTCTATTTTTCACTAGTCTTAGAGACCTGTGAATGACCCCATCACAACTTTTGAGTTGAAGGATCGAGGACCTCACAAAGGAACACAGATATGCCCACAATCAATACTTCATTGACTCTAAATACAATTTTTTTCCTTAGAGGGTAAGATTGACTTTTTCCAACCTTGGAAAAATCTTCTCATAACCTTGATATGGTCTACAACAAAGTTACAACACTCCTTCAAATCCATAGCATCATCCTTTGATAGGAAGATCATAAAAAATGCCATTGTGATGTGAGGTATGAAGTCACATAAAACCTTATTTATCACTTTCATCATATATGCAACCAAATTAGTCACTCCTGGAGATAAGGTACACATACTTACCAATCCCAAAGGTGTTTTCATGGTTCTCAAATATTTGCTCTTAGTAGCTAGTTGAAATTGATCATACCCTGGTGAATAGAGATCTCCCATTGCGTTAATGTCATGACCTTCATGAAAATCCACAATTAGTCACGTACCCACATTCGTAACAATACTCTTGCTTACATGATTCACATATTGTATGAAACACAAAGCCCATTCTCTTAAGCATAGTGAACCACTTGTTTGAATAAGGTCACAAGAAGGCTCCAAAATAACCCATGCTAATCTTCTCATCGAGTAGCTGTATAAGCCTTGAAAAATGTGCTTTTAGGAATGTAATTAATTGCAAGCGGCCAAGGTACATGAGGGATAGTGAAGATTACCATAGTGCAACAACACTAGGATCAACACATCCTATTTCATGTGGTAAAAAAGAAAAGCCTTACCATAAAGCATTTCTTCATAACACTTCTTCTCTTCTTATGATTAAAACTCCTCACATCCAACCTTTAGCTCTTTCAGAGATTCCTTTTTGAACTTATGTCCATTCTTTTTGATCCCTAAGTTTTGGCTACAAATAGCCTTGTTCTAGCTTCTCCCTAAAATTTGATGGTAAAGGTAAGGGCAATACTAATCTTACTTTCTTTGTCATAGTTTTATACTTGGTCTCTATCCACACTTTTGGTCCTTCATTGACATTAAAACCTTGCTCATTTTCAAAAGCCTCAATCACTTTATACAAGACTTCCACAATCTTCTTTATATACATTTTCATAGCAAAAAATCCACAACTTCACTTCTATCTTGCAAATTAGAACCCATTGTAGCCTCAAGATCATACATAGTATCGACATAATTGTAACTCTAACTTTTTTTGGATTTCAAGACTTATAGCTTGAAGAAAGAATTCAAACTTTTCATTATCCAAAGTAACTTTCTCTATTCTGATAGTTGAACATAGCATCACCCAAACTCTCTCAGCATTTTAGTGAAATGCTAATTTAGATTGCTCCCAATTTCTTACTTGCTTCTCTTTGATTCCCCTTCCATGGTATCTATTATCGTGGATCAAAAAAAGGGTCAAAACTTCCAATCATCTCCACCTCTAGCATTTGTTGCAACTCCATCTCACATAACCATGAAGATACTTTGGGACATCTTCCCCTCAAATTGATCCATTTTATTTGCAATAGATATCCTAGTCCGCAGTAGGTAGTTTGGTAGTTTGAGAACAACTTCTTGGTCGTACAGATTCTTGACCCGCTTGTAACAGTTCACTATAAATGAGAATAGCCTCAACTTCTGAGGCAGGTTGTGCCTGGGTCTTGCATTTCGACGGGCCATATAGCAGTTTTTAGGTTTCTTGCACAACCTCAGCCCTTCGTTTTCCCCCATGTGCTTCTCTCACCTAGGTATCTTGCACCAACGCAGCCCTTCTTTTTCCCCACGCGCTACTCTCAACTGCAAACACCATGAGACATCCCATATCCCTACATCCTCAACCCACTTTCTCACCACACTATGAAGATACCTCTATGCACATGGAGTTTGTGTGTAGCCTACTCCAGTTGAACACATGTTTCAAGCCATGTCCGACCTACTTCTTCAAGTGAATCACACCAATCAGAATTTACTCAATTAAATCATGACACAATCACACAAAGCAGATGCCAAAATCCATCCTAAAACTTTCTTAGGTCTTCCCACAAAAGATCTCTTAGCATGGTGGACCATTTTGAAAATGTTATAGATCATCATAAATGGTCCAATTAGAGGTGAGCTATGGAAGCTTGAACACTTTTTGAGGGGGTAGCGGAAACGTGGTTTGTGCAACAACCAGTCAGAGTCAAGGGCGATTGGCATCTTCTGAAGACTTTGCTTATACAGAATTTTGCTCATCATAAAATCACACAAGCAACCCTTCAACAACTTAAGCTCCTTCGTCTCAGTAGCAGCATGAGCACGTAGCACAGTTTACTGTAAATCTAAACCAACTTTCACTCCGTGCCGATGACTCAATGTTTGAAGAGATGAAAATCTCTTTTCTCTGGCCTCGACTCCGGCATGACATCTCTCGGTGAGTAGGTGATCAAGGTCCCATGACTTTTCATGTTGCCATCCAAATAGTGTAGCCGATGCCTCAATGTTTGAAGAGATGAAAATCTCTTTTCTTTGGCCTCGACTTCGGCATGACATCTCTCGGTGAGTAGGTGATCAAGGTCCCACGACTTTTCATGTTGCCATCGAGATAGTGTAGCATATTTGAAGGAACTAATGATCAGGACACAACTCAAGTATATACAACATCCACTCATCAACACATCTCAGCTAATCAACCTCCTACACCTATGGACATCGACGTCCAAAATCTGTAATACAGCTCTTGTCACTCTTTACCAGATAGAGATGCTCAGGGAAGACCAAAGTGTTTTTATTGTAATCTTTTCTCGGCATGTGAAGCGATACTACAGAAGATTTCATACTAGTCAATAGCAACAACAACAACAGGTTCAAAATGCACAGATTTGTGTTGCGGATGTTGCAAATTTTGCCTCCTTACTGGAAAACATCTGAGCGGGTGGTTGATGGAAGGCCTCCCCCGCATGTTCAAGCCGTCACCTCTTCTAATCACATGTGTGCTCTACATCAGTCCATATCAAGGGTGCACTTCATGAAGCATTACTTGACAGAGGTAGCACCATTTCCTCCATTAGTGAATCTTTAGTCCAACACCTAGGATTACCTACTAGCATCATAGATCCTATATCCATTTTTAATTGGAGATAACAAACAATTGTATCGCTCTCACACAATTGCCCATTGCACTTTTCACATTGGTCATCACACTTTTCCCATGGTTTTTATGTACTCCCTCATCAGTTGTTCCCAATTACAATTGGTTGTGTAAACGAAAGCTCATCGTTCTTCATTAGTACTTCCCTCCATTTACATATGAGACACTAGTAAACATATCTACCCCACAATCCTATTATTTATTTATTCACATGGTGGTCCGAATTTTGTTCACGTATAGCACACCCTCGTGGATGTTCACACCCACACCAACGATGTTCGTGATTTACTTTGACATTTTCCTTCGCTATTTATGCTTAGAAAAACCAAATCTCAGATTAGCCTTCCTGTACGCCACTCTATTTGCAGTGGTGACTTAGCCCCCATAAAAATGGCCACACGATGATGCTCTCCTCCCGCTAATCAACAATTCAACAAAGCCATTCAAGAGATTCTTGAGAAGGGAGTGATTACTCCTTCAAATAGTGAATGGCCTCAGAGTCCCACTTAGTTGGCAAGGATGATGGTTCTTACTGATTTTGTGTCGACTTCAAGCCGCCCAATAAGATCAATGTCCATGACCTGTACCGCTTCGCATTGATGAACTCTTGGATTAGTTAGGCAAGTTGTGTACTTCACTTCCTTATATTTAGAATCTGGTTATTGGCAGATTTCTCTTGATTAGGCTGATGCCCAAACTCAAAGCCAGAATGAGTTTACCTTTCCCAAGCTCAATCTGATAGCAGTTAGCACCGTTCTTCAGCACCCCCTTCTATCCACATGGTTATATCCCTCAAAATAAGATGTAGTTGGTAGAGGAGCCATCGGGTGTACTCACTTCATTCCAGAGATCCACTCTCGGTCTTAGCATTCCAACAAGTTCAACTCCCCCACACATTCTCACAACAATGGGGATACCCTGCCTTCAGGTGTTGACAAGCCATCCCCCAGTGCCAAGAAAGAATCCAAATCTTTGCTCTTCGATAGTGATGAAGGTTTCTTGAAGAAGTTTCCAATCTAAAAAAGATCAAGGTACCAGAGAAACCACTGGTAGAAAAAGAAAAGCTTACACAGCAGGAACAATCTTGAAGAACACCTCCAACAAGTGTCCCTCTATGACATGCTTCAACTAGATGTGAGTTTTAGAAGTGACACCCTTGCTGTTATTCAGTCACTTTACCCCGGAGCAGTCCTAGTGGTAGGCACCTCCCAGTGCAACCATCACAGTCCTTTATGATTCTCCATCCCACTGCTCCCCTCACTGATTATAGAAGCCCTCATCTCACCGTGTCCGTATTGGGTGGCAATTCTTAGGAGTGATTGTGATGGTGGATCTGGCATCAAAACTGATTCCTTGTTCATTATTTTATCTCTAGTTCTACAACCTACTTGCCCTGCTCCCTTCATAGTTACATTGGCTGACCAACGGGCAGTCTACCTGGTGGCCATAATGGACAATGTGCCTCTGCAGGTACAAGACTTTACTTTTAACTTGGATTTTGTTGTGGTTCATCTTCCCCAGGTTAAGGGAAAATTTCCCTTTCTCATTGGTAGACCATGGATATGACACACTTTAAAGCACTTCATGATTGGGAAAACGACACCATGTGGATACATACTCTTGGCTCCCTGATGCAACCCATTTGCCTAGAAGGAGGCATGTATCCCGTTGTGCAATATAGTTCTTTGTCCCTAGCAACCAACCTTGAATTGGAACATCCTACTCCACTTGACGGGTCAAATGAGGATCTATTGGAGTGGTTGGAAGCTACCAAATCTATGCCTTGTTATGGAGTCTCTATTCACTCTTTGCCTAAAGGTACACTTTCTCCCAATGTTTCCACATTAGCTAGACCTAATGAGCCACTCGAGCTAGCTCAAAGGTTGAAGGTCACAGAAGCTACTCCCCATGTGCCCTTGGTGGAAGTCTTTGGATTTGGTGAGCCTATGAAGAATCATAGAAGCGGGAATAATATCCTCTACAAAGAGTTCACCCCCCCTAAAACATCAGCCCCATTGGTGTCTACTTCTCCGACCTGGACAAGCTCTCCTCTGTGTCTAGCGAACTCCCTTCACAGAGCTCCCTCAAAACGGGATACAAAAATAAATTTGTATATTTCAAGCTTGATGAATTCATTACTCATGATATCTGTTTGCTCATCATTCCTAGTCACATCCTCTACCTTGCCCCTTCACCCCCCACTACCCCTCCGCCCCCTCCCTTGCCCTCGCCCCCCCGAGCTCACCCTCACCCCTATACTGCCTCGCGCCCCTCACCCCCCTACCCACCCCCCGCCCCCTACCCATGAGGCCTGGCCCCCTCCCTTGCACTCGTCCCTACACACTCCCCCTTCGTTCCTTCCCACCCCCTTCCCCCCCCCCCCCCCCCCCCCCCCCCCCCCCCGCCCCTATCTAGTCTCCCCTCGCCCTACCCACCCAATCTCCCCCTCTCGCTCCTATCTAGCCCCCCTCGCCCCTATCTAGCCTAACCACCCACCCTAACCCACCCCTACCTACCCCTTCCCCTCTAGAAAAAATTGTGAAAAAAGAAGAAAAATCGTAGCAGTCTTCAGTTCCTACTTTTTGGTCAGCTTACCTAGCGAGGGAATTACTTCTTCATCATATTTTGCAAATATTGGCATTGCTTCATTGCAAGCATTAGTGTGTGTGTGTGTGTGTGCATGCATTGGTGTGTTTTCACACACTAATTTGTGCACAACACACTCTAATGCAAGCATTAGTGTGTGCATACGTTACAAGCACACACTAACGCTAGCATTAGTGTGTGCTTGGGCATGCATTAGTATACCAAAACATACCTCCATTAGCATTAGCATACCAAAACATACCTCCATGTGGGTGTGCGATGAAGTTTATTGAGACCCCAATGGTCACCGAGAAGCCCAACAGTAGATTAAGGTCCAACACACACACACTAGATTAATTTCTTTGCCACACACTAACGCACACACACAATAGATTAATTAGAATCACACACACACACACTCTAAATGGATGTAAACAAAAAAAGCACATAAACCATTTTTTAAATAGGAGATAAAAGGAATCCTATGCAGGGAGGAATCCTATGCAATAAAGAATCTCACTTTGACTAGAATCCATTGTTAATTAGGGTCCCTTTTTTTTGTAAAATTGTAGGATATGGCATCCTCTTCCACACCCGGATATCGATCCATAGAGGACTTTCTCGCAGAGCACCTCTCTTACGAGGACGCTTGTGAGGCTTACTACTCGCACTCTTCCTCCCACCAGTCACAATCCACCTTCGGCTTTCCATGGTTTTGATATGCAGTACACGACCCCAAACTTGAGAGCGCATACCGTGCCCAGGCAGAGTGGCTATCCTCGCAACAGAATCTTCGTGGGCGGTACACACCAGCACAGTTGGCTACCTATGGGCTCTCACCGCTTGCGACATCGGGCGTCGGCACTCCGATCGTGCAGAGTGTACCTCCTAGTGGCCTCCCTCCACCTTACCCTCTACTTTCCCGTCACCTGCAGCTCCCTCCACCTTGCATTCCCAGCGATCCACGCCCGCACCGTCAAGCTATCCGTCACCTACACCACCTAGCGGTTCCGGCTTGGCAGCACTCTTCGCGTGGCCAACGCTCTTCCCGTAGTGGTGGCTCATGCTCCCTTCGAGGTAGTGGCTCGTGTTGCTTTGGTGGTGAAGGGGGCAGTGCTACAGATTCTCCTCCTCCTACACCCCGACCTCCTCGCTCAACCCTTGGAGCACCACATGAGGATGAGGACCGCGATGACCCGCCCACGGACGCTCATGGCTACTACTACTATATACATTGAGGGGGGAGGTGGATCTAGGTTCCTCTTTGGGGAGGACATTTCGAGGGCACCTTAACCAGCTGATCCACTCGACATACCAAGATCTTTCAAAGATCAGGACCCAGCCGACTTGACGTACATTCACACGACATTGCTCATGTGGTTCCCTAATCCGAAAGTGGAAGAGTTCTCTAGGCAGTGGCTCCAAGAGTACGTCAAGAATTTCTTGAAAAATAAGAATTCCAGTGTGCAGCGGGCGGCAAAGCGAACATTTTAATCTGAGGGTCACAACTATCGCCCTGGAAATGATCACGACGAGGAGTGGGAGAAAGCCCAGGGCGAGTTGGAGGACGAGAGAGCGGCAGGTGCTAGGGCGCACACTCGGCAGGTGGAGGTAAGGGCGTAGCAAACGCACCCGCATTACGGCTCGGGTGGAAAAGCAACATGGAAAGATAAATTTGTGAGTGCGCGTATTTTCATTTGAATTGATTTAATTTGTGGTAATAAGGTTAGGTTTGTGATATTTTTAATTGATATAGAACAAAATATTACTATGACCCGCCCAAGTTGAGAGATCCAGAGATACAGAGAGAGCCACTCTGAATATGAGACATGGTGCTGGCTGTATGAAAACAACAAAATCAATCGCGAAGAATTTGAAAATGCATGTCGTACACTATAGCCTATAAGTGTGAACTTTTTAAAAAAAAATGAGTGCATGCAAAATTATGTATCCATTTGTATTAATTAAAGGTTTTGTTGTTTTTTCTTTTCCAGAGTCAAGGAGTCCCTTGAGAGGTCCCAGGATCCGAGTAGCTCAATCCTCCAAGTGTTTTTTGGGCCCGTCTTCTTTTGGCCACAGTTGTATAGCCCCCATGTATCGCCTATTTGGGCAATTTTGTAATATCCAATATAATTAAATACTTGATTTTGGCCCAAAGTCTTGATTTTGGCCACAGTTGTATAGCCCCCATGTATCGCCTATTTGGGCAATTTTGTAATATCCAGTATAATTAAATACTTGATTTTGGCCCAAAGTCTTGATTTTGGCCACAGTTGTATAGCCGCCATGCATCGCCTATTCGAAAATTTTTGTAATGAACAGTTTCTCCAATATAATTAAACATTTGATTTTGGTCCAAAGTTTCTGTGCAATGAAATTGTTGTTTTTTTATTTATTAAATGTATAGGAAAAAAAGAGCAAATGACCATTTGGATGGGTCCTACCAAGGACCATCCAAATGGTCATCTGTTTTTTTTTAAATACTTGCATGCGCGGGAATACTGGCGGTAAGTCCCGTGGACATATAGCCGGGCCGATTACCGCGTGCATTGTTGAAGGACCATTACCGCGAGCATTGACTCGAGCATTACCGCCCCCGAGATTTTTTGACTTCAACTTTTCCTTTGTTTTTTGTGTCTATCTAAGCGGTAATGTGCTCCAAATGTCATAGTGTGTGTGTGCCCTATTGTTTGCTTGTGCGTAGATAGGTTTTATGAAGTTCTAGCACCATTCACTTTGTGTGTGTAGCTATTGATGAAGTGTCTTGATTGACATGTGGTAATTAGTGTGCTTGGGGTTTCTAGTCTATGGTAAGTCGGACTTCGGTGGGCTTGATGTGTGTAGGAGTTGTTTGATTAGTGATTAGAGTAGGTTTAGAGTTAGTTTTTCCATGGCTAATCTCTACCTGCATTAGAGAGGTGATCTCTTGAATCCTCTATTCCATTCATCCGATGCTCGTGCTTCCATGCCCTAGCCGGGTTGCCGATCCACGGATTGGATAATTTGTGTGGGGGTGTGATTAAGTCATGCTACAACGCTTCTCAACATTTGGTGTCGTTGCCAGGGATCGATAACCTAAGCTAGTGAGTGTAGGATGTGTAGAATAGAGTAATTTCACTACTAATTTTTCAGTTTCTAAGTGTGTGTAACTCAATTTTTGTTTTGATTTAATGATGTTGTGCAAGAATTTGATGCTAATGTTGAGTTATGAATACCCCAAACCCCCAATTTCACTAATTTCATGCTAACCCTTACTAATTCCGCTTCATTTCTATGCTAATTGTACTAATTTTATGCTAATTTCTACTATTTTGACTAACCTTGCTAACCTAACCGCTAACAATTGAAGTGAAATGTATAATTAGTCCCCTTGTAAGAGGTGGAATCATCACTCTAATCAAGTCAAACGTGCTAATTTATGCCTAATTTGATGATTTGAGTGTTTGAATTTTGACCTACAAATGGTCAATTTTGGAGCCGATTTGATGGTGCACACACTTGTGTGCAATGGTGCGTCTTCGCGTGGAGCAAAGGAATAGCTTGGAGTGTAATTACAATGTAAGTGCACTCACTTGCTTATGTCAGTTCTTGATTGATTAATGTGATTCAATGTGCTAATTATTTGCTAAATTTAGGTGTGTGGTAACACGAATTGACCTACACTTTGCACCTAATTTGATACACTTGGAATGAAATTGATTGTCAAATTTTGACTAATGAACCTTTTGTGTATCAAAATAGTTCTTAATTATCATCAAGAATTCATGTGTGTGCATACACCAAAGAGGGAAAAAACTGTCAAAAAATTTCAAGTGTGTGTGCACCTACTCTTGAATGTGTGCATGCATATAAAGTGTTCACCTACTCTTGAATGTGTGCATGCATATAAAGTGATGGAATTGATGATACATGAGTATGAAATCATGTAAATGATGTGTATGTTAGGTTAATTCAATCATTGGATAAGCCTAATTGCCAAAAAATTGGGCAAAAATTGAAGTGTGTGTGCCCATCCATGACCACTTGATTTTCAATGATTAATGGTCAATTGGGACACATGAATGGTTTTTGATTGTGAAATGATCATGAAAAGTATGTGCAATCATTAGGTTTAAGCCTAAATTCGTTGCCAATTGAGCCAAAGTTGATTTTTTGTGCTTAATTTTTGAGTGTGTACATTGCTTGAAAATAGTGTTAATTTTTTAGAAATAGAGCATGCATGCATTTAATTATGCTTGATAAAGCTTGAATTTTGTGCATTGCAATGTGAAATTGATTGGTGAATTGCATATAATCTCAGTCTAAATTTGGATGTGTGTGCCTACTCAATGGCATGTGCAATCCGTGCTTGAATGAATAGTTGGGAGCAATTACCAATTATGATGATTAAAAGACCTAAAATGGTTGATGTTCGATGTGTATAATTGATTTGGGATGATTCCATTGATACACAATTGAAAATGATTTTACATATTACCATTGTCATATATGTCTATATGATTGGATATGGTAATAATTTCTTAATTTGTACGTCCATGAGTTTTCATAATCACGAGTGTGAAGCTTTGTAAAAACCGAAATGACAAGCCTCATTGGGCTTGAATGATTTGGGATATTGAAATTGAGCAACCCAAGTTGCAATGATGATAATTGGGAATGGTTTTGTAAATGGTGCACTACATTGTTCATGTGCAATGTTCTATAGTGTATAACACACATCAATTACAATTGTTTTACCCATTTTGATCATTAATGGATCAATTTTTGATGTGTTTCATACCATATGACTTGAAGAATGAGATCAATCAAGACCAAAATGTGGGTACTTTTATAAGCTTGTAGCCAAATTTTTAAATCAATTGAGGATTGAACTTGATTTTGAACACTCACACATTCTCGTGATTCTCTCTCGTATCGGTCATGGCGTTATGAATTCAATCATACCTTATCCGTTTGTGATATGTAACTTTGGACCCATGATGTGTTCCTTGCCTTGGGTTCAATTTCCCCCACATACACTATCTCATAGTGAGAACAAACTCCTATAGATTTTTTTTTTCAAAAAATAAATAAGTAAAGAACCTTTACCCACTTGCTGTTTCGCTTGACTCACACACACTCGTTTTGTCCAGCGTGGTAGCTTTTGATGCTCACACACACCCAATTTGGCTTGGCTTTATTCATTGACACACACACACACAGTGATAAAAACCCTAAGCATTATTTCAGGTACAAAATTGAACCAGTGGTACACACATGTCAAACACACTATGACCCTTACAACCGATTGGAGTCGCGTGAGGTTTTATCATGCTTCCACCTCGCTGGGTTCTCATTGGCCCCAGCCCGACTATGATGGTTTTGTGCCCACTTGGTTGATAAAGCACGCACGCACACACAGTCATACACAACCTGTATTTGCTACAACATTTGTGCAATCTTTAACAGAGATGGCACACGCTCAATTGAGCTTCACGCTGCACACACACACACACACACACACTCTTGGATCATGCTCATCCACTTGCTAAATCACTACCAGGCATGAATGTTGATTCAATGGTGCCACAAATGCACACAAACACTTGCTTGACCACCTTGTAGCATGAGTTCACACTTGCTGCAGTTGCATACAATGACTCCTACTCTATTGCAACAACTGCCCGTTGTCGTGTTGTGGCACGTATATAGTGGGAACGAGCATTAAACGATTTATCTTGTGACTTTTTTGACGCATAAGTATACTTCATATAATACTCATATGTATAAATAAAATCTTTCTACCATACCTTAGTATTTACCTTTGAAGTAATATAAATGTACATTACTATTAGAAAGTACTGCAAGAGAAGTATCAATGATTGTGCCTCTTTTTTCTGGGGGAAAATCATTTGTATATTTCTTCTAATATCTCAGCTATACCCTACCATATATAAATTATTCTTCTTTTCACATTTATTTAATAATATAACCCTTCAATAATGCATACCTTCTTGGATACATACAAGAGGGAAGGGCCTACTAGAAGACTTTATGAAAAGGAAGATCCAAAGCTTCTTGGACCATCCCAATTTAAAACTCCCGACCTAAGGGCGTGGATAAAAGTCCAAAACCAAGTCAAGCTTTTTTAGTAGGCCAATTTTGCTTTTTTAAGCATGTCAATCCGAGTTACAGATCAAAATTACAGGAAAAATAGTGAAAAATCCTCTCACAACTACACTACAAGAAGAGATAGTAAACAGGTGAATCAAGTGAAAAGAGGTAATCTTGGTCTTTTTCCATAAAATAAGATATTTGGAGGCTAAATACACAAGCATGTGAAAGTGACACACTCATCTTAGTGCCATACTTTCCCTTGAAGAAAGGCTTAAGTCTTGCCTCATCTTCTCTCTCCATTAAGGTGGTGATGATTGCTATTGCTCTCATGTAAGATATATGTTGCTAGTTTTCTTTCATTTCATATCTAGTCCAATACTTGTCTCTAACTCTATCTCTATCTCTCATTGTCTATCTTTAAAACCACTACACTACTTAGATCTATCTGTAATTCTATCTTTACTCCTCCTTTCATCTCTCTTGTTGTGTCGTAATTGTTTCATTGGAAGGTATTCAAGCAACAATCTTGTAAATGTAACAGGAACAACCTTCTTGCGGGAAACAATTATGTGCACAAGGTTAGTAACCATATCTTCATCTTTCACAAGAATCTCTCTCGCTTAAGGTTCTCATTCTCTTCCACAAACTCTAGAATCTCCTTGCTACAGGTACTTCTCTCCTGGCAGTATTCTTATTGCCTAAGGGTAGCAATAGGGCTTGGGAGAGAAACTCTTTTCTTCTTCTCCTTTCACTTCTTTCACACTGTTAAGGCGGTTACGCCGCTAGCGGAAGCTAAATAGCGAGAACTCAACCAAAAACAGAATTTGTCAGACGAGGATGGAGCTTGACCCGCAGGCGCATGGAAACAACTAGGTGGGTGTCAAATCACCTACTCGACCTTCTAATGACTCACTACTAAGGAAATCAAATCTAAGTTCTAAAATACGCAAGTGACTGAAATCCGTGGCACGAACGAATGCTATACGAAACAGAATCTAGAATCATTGAATCGATCTCAAACTCAAGGGGAAGTCTATACACTAGGTAAGAACAACACCCTAAAGACTTGAACTGCAAAATCAACCTATAACCACTCCGTGCGGTAAACGCGTATGAAGACAGGCCGAAAAATACAGGTGATCGAAACTTGACCCCGATGGTACCAATGTGTAGCTCTACTCGTTGTGGTTCTATAGATATGCTGCACGCTCTATTCCGACACACGAGTTGGAAGAAAACTCACACCGAAGCTCGTAGGAACTTACCACACATAGAAGCCGATAGCGCGCACTCTTGGTATCTGTGCGTAGCTCTCGCCGTTGCTAACACAATGGCGGTGTCGCCTCTCCAATGGCGGCTCCGTAGCTCGCATAGCAAGTAGATAAGACTCTCTCTCTCTCTCACACTCTCTCAGACACAGTCACGGCGCTCCAAAAACTCACTTTGATTCATAATCTGAATCCCCCCTTAGGTTACAAAACTTTGGCTTATATACCTCAGCCTTGGAAGTGAGAACATCTCTAACTAATTACATCGGCAAGTGAAATTACTTCGGGATTACAAGCTGGAAACTCAATTGAGTCCCGTTACTTAATGAATGGCTCAATTCAAAATCAATGTCAGAAAGACATTTATTACAATCAATGGTTACAAAAATGATGAGTGTGAGCAAAAATGTGGGTGTGATCCTCTGCTGGCTCAACACTCCCCCCCTCCGCGTTCATGTCGTCCCTGACATGACCTTTATGCTTGGTCAATAAAGTCCTGTCATCTTGAGCATCTGCAAATGTGATTCGTATCGTAGGTTGCCGATGGTCAAGGTTGGGCCGAATATTTTGCTTTCGTGGGTGAAAAAGCCGGTGTAGAAAGCTTCTTCGAATGTTTGCATGTGGAAGCTAGGAAAAAATATAATCCTCTGGTATAGGAGGTGCAACACTTTTGGAGAAGGCTGCAATGAAAGATCATATATCATATCAGTCACTGTGTCGGCCGTCGATAGTAGACTCGAGGTCGTGGCTTTATCTGGCGCGAACACTTCAATGCAAGCTAAGAGAGTCTTACAGATTTTCTTGAGCATCTGACACGAAAGGTCAGGAGAGCCAGTAAAGAGCTTGATGGTGCCCGTTAGAGTTTTCACCATGTAGGCTTTACCTATTCTCTCTCCCGCCTTTGGTCCTGGCATCCTGGGGTAATTAAGCCAATTTGGCTTCTTTTCTGCAATCCTGCCATGCTCTTTCCAGCTTCTGACTCTTGGCACCGGGCAGAAGGTTGCATCCTCCCGAATCTCCTTTGGTGCCTCTACCAAGTAGATGAGGTAGGCTGGGTATTTGTTCAGCCAACCTTTCCTCCATTTAGGCTGCGAATCTACAATCTTCTTTGATTGTTCCTCTTTTGTGATGTCGCCTTCGTAAAGAGCGACATATTGCTCCTCCTCTATTCTCTTTTCTCTTTTCGTTTTTATCACTTCAAACTTCATCACAGGGAAAGGCAGGCTGGGTTGCATCCACTCTTCATGGAGCACTTTTGTCTAATCCCTGAAGTCTAATGGAGATTAGGAGTCTCCTCTCCCATTCCATTTCTGCCTTGGCACTCTTCTCTGTTGACTTTGCTATTTGGTCATGGAGCCTTTGTTCTTCTTCTTCAGAGATTCCTGAAGTCGAGGCCACCTCGTGAACTCGGGCTGGATCTTCAATTGTGGTTGCCTCTCCTAGTTTCTGGTAGCTCTATGGCTGTTCCACCTGATTCTTCTTGTGGTGTCTCTGTCTCTCTTCTTTGTTGCTCTTGTAGATCTTGGAGCTGTTTGCGGAGGGTCTCATTCTCTGTTCTTAGTGTTTGATTTTCTAAAGTGAGCCTCTCCTCTGCTGCCAATGATCCCTCCGCAATGTGCAACCTTTGTACTTGCTCTAATCTTAGCTCTCTTTGTAAGCTACGGACCTGGTCTTCCAGAGCTGGTACAAGAGCTCCCTCTTGTTTGGTTCCTGCTCTGCTAGCTCTAGGGGTAGTCCTGAGTCTAGTGATTGTTCTTTCTTGGAGCGTGACTCTTTCCCTTAGCTCAATGAGCTCATCTTTAGCCGCCTCCAAGTCGTCTTCCATCCTCTCCCTTGCTTCCTGTGCACTTGTTACTTCTCTTGAAGCCTCGGCTAGCTGGAGTATCAAGCCGTCTCTCTCGTTTTCCGTATCGTAGAGTGATGCTTTATGACTTTCAGATTCAGTCATAGCATCCTCTAATTTCCTCTGCAACTCGGCTTCCCTTTGTTTGGCTGTCCCAGTCTCCACTTCCTTTGCCTTGGATCTTTCTTTGATCTTGTTGAGCAGTTCATGCACCATGTGCATGTCTTTTCCATCTTCATCTGTCAACTCTAAAGCTTTTTCGGCCACCACCTCCACTGGCTTCGGCTCTTCTAGTACGTTCTGCTCGTCCAGTTTCTCTTCACTCTCTTTTGTACTATTTATTTTTTCCTCTTTCCTCTCCGATCATCTTGTTTTTGTAGGTGGATTCCATAGACCGCCTCAAGGGCCTCTTCTTCAGTGTACCCTATCGCTACCAGATCCTCATAATCGTTTTTCTTTTGCTGAATTGGATCTATCTCCTTTTCCTTGGTCCCGGCCTCCGGCTTTTCCATACCAGCCGTGCCCATCTGTACTGTGGTCTCTTCCACAATGATTTCCGTCTTCTTCGGGCTTGGTACATCAGTAAAGGAAGGCTGATTGTCCTCAGTCATCTTGGCTTTCCCTTTGTTTGCTTGCCCGTCTTTCTCTTGAGGTTCAGTAGACTCATCTACTTTCTTCTTCCCCTTGTCGTCCTTTTTCAGCTCAGCTTTTAAAAGCTGTACTTCCTCTTCAGGTATAGCTCGATAGGTTGCTGCTCCAGTATAGCCTCTGACTCCTCATAAGCTCTAATATATTGATCATATTGATCAACATGTGGCCTGGCTGAGCTAGTTCCGACTTTAGTGGGGTCTAGAACCCACTTTTCTTCAAAGTCCCCCTTTAGAGCTCTTTACACTCTAAACTGCTCCACCAGTCTTTCCATTCTTGCCGCTTTTTGACTTTTGGTTTGCTTGGGAGCAACCTTCTTCTTTGCTTTCTTCATAAGCGGCTCATCCACATCCTCTACAGGTTCTGAAACTATTTCTAGTTTCCTGCGTGCTCTTGTGGACGCCCTCTTGGATACTTCGGGATGTTCTTCCTCCTCATCGGCTTCTCTAAGCCACTCATTCTGGGAGGGAACCTTTGGCCACTGATCTCTAGCTCCAATAGCTTCATAAGCTATTCTTGTCAGAACTTCAGCTCCTCCTATATACTTTGGCTTCTCGTTGTGCATGGCAATTACTTGCTCGTGGATGTGTTGAGCGTAATTCACCTCCTTTGGCATATTGCTCTTCAATGCCCATGTGATGGTAGTTGCAATGGCATGGGGTGGTGTCGTATACTTTTGCGGTCTTTTACTGCAAATATGGAGAAACTGGTTGTATAGTCGGCAAAGGGTTGCCGCTCTTTGGTCTGCCATATCTCCATAAGTTGCATTCTGTTTCTTGGACCCATAAACCTCTATAGCCTCCCTTCTTTCCCTGACAGAGCTCCCTTTGTTGTGCAGCTTCAATGCATCTGCAATGAGCTGTGGAGTGATCTGTACCTCTACTTTCTCTCCATCTATTGCTGTCAATGTGGCTTTCCCATCCTTTTGAATGGAGGTGGCCAACTCATACACTCTTCTTGTATCCACACCTGATGGTCTCGAGGTGAAGAATCTGTGCAAGTCTGCCCTTTCCAGGTACCTGCTGATGTTCTCTGACCTGCTATAATCCACCAATTCTTGTGGGATCATTGGTATATCCACCGCTTGCCCTTGAGGATCTCTGAAAGTCCCCTGGTAGATCTTTATTCCCTCTTGTTCCAGTACTGCTTCCTCCACCCAAGTTTTGGTTGGCTTGAGGGTTTCTGCTGGAATGTCAAAGGGTTCTGCTTCTGCAAGAGCATCTTTGATTGTCGGTCTTTTTCTCTTTGTTGCTGATGACTTGGCGGAATCCATGGATCCTGTAACTCCAATTTCAGAAGTTAGCGTCTTTTTAGTACTGAAAGCCGAAATGAAGCTTTTAACTATTCAAATGACTTGAAAATTGAAACATGAGCTATTCAGGGCCTAAGGATGCAAGGTAGGTGAAAAAATATGCAAACTGGGCTCAAAATCATGCTGGAGACATCATACGCGTATGATGTCTTTTGTGTCAAAATGGCTTCATATTGGTTGTGCTTGTAGCAGGTAGTGTATACATAAGTATCATATGCTTGAATTTGAGTTTGGATCCCATTTGGTCAAGTTTTGGCCAGTTTAGTCCAGTTCAGGCTCTTGGCAAAATTTTGAAAGGGAATTGGATTTTATGATCCAAATGGGATAAAACTTGGTGGTTCACCTTCAAATGGCATGTATATCACTTCTGTTTGGTGGTTGAAGCCCTGAGGTGCCAAAATCACATAGTGAGACATCATACGCGTATGATGTCTTTTAGTGTATTTTTGGACCAAATTTCTCTATAAGCTTGGATTTGGCTTTAGATAGGCTTATTCAGTGGATTTATGAAGTTTGGATAGATTTTGGGCTAAAAATGGCTCTGGAGACATCATACGCGTATGATGTCTTTTTCATCAATTTTTCATGGGATTGGTTCTGTGGACTCCCCATGTACTAGTGAAGGACTGTCCCTACTCAAATCTTGGTTTGGACTTGAGTATGTTGGATTTGGGCTAAAATAGGCTTTGGATGAAGGATTTTCCCTCAATTGGGCTAATGGGGTGATCCACTTGACCAAATGGTTCCAAACTTCATTTGTAACATGTATTAGATATATATAATGGATGTATGATGTCAAATGAGCAATTTTGGCTCTGTAAGTGCAAAAAGACATCATACGCGTATGATGTGTTTTGTGTCAAAATGGTGCTTTTTGGTTCCAGATAGCTTATAGATGTGTTAATCAACAATCCTACAAAGTTTCAATGAGTTTGGAGTTATTTTGACAAAATTAGGACCAAAAATCAATTTTATGGCTTACTTTGCGTCTTTTTGGTTTTCCTTGGGTTTTCTAACTCCAATTCTCATGATACTTGGTTCATAGGATGTGATTAACATGTGGAATGAGGCTATGCACTCAAATGTTGAAATGGATGTGAAAATCATGCTGTGAGACATCATACGCGTATGATGTCTTTTCTTGAAATGTTGGTCTTTTTGTGCAAAGAATGCTTTGTGCTAGTGCCCTAAGCCCTGCTAACTAGTTTTCAACTTAAAAAGTCATCAGTTTAGCTAAAAAGCCCCCTTATAGGCATTTCAGTCTCCGAAGTCGTCTTTTTGCCTTGGAGTTGAATTTCTTCAACTTTTCTTCTCGAGAGTTGCATTTCCAGCTCATTGGATATGTTTTGAAGCCACCTATTTGGTTGAACTTGACTTTGGCTCACCGTTCTCCATCTTTCTCCATTTGGTTGCCCGAAAGCGTCTTTTTCACCATTGGTAAGTGAATCAGCTTTCTCTTGGGTTTTGCTTGCAAACATAAGTCATCCATGTATATTTGAAGCTGCTTGTGAAGTTTCATTTCATTCGGTCGTCAATTTCAGCCGTTATGCCAAAATGACGCTTTGTGTGTCCGTAGACGAATCGGTTGTTTTGACCCACTTTTGGTGGTCCAAACCTAGAGATACTCCATGGTTGCATTGCCCTTGATGTTGTTAAGCTTCATGAGAAGTTTTGTGTCGTTTCGACAACTTTTTCCTGTTTGCCTCTTGCAGGCTCTGTTGACCTAGGGTTTTTCAAGTTGTTCTTTCTCGAGCTTTGAGTGTTAGAAACCCATCTTCTATGTTAGGGTAACCCACCTATAAGTTCTTGCAAGGTTTGGTTAGGCGGTTGTGCCCCTACCTAGCGTTCCTCCCCATTCCCCGTCTGCTCTTGTTTCTTGGTTTTGGTCAGTTTTCACGACAAAAGTTAACGATAAGCATCAAAAGCTTATGGCAACGAGTCTACCTCTCATGTCTGGTGTCCTCTGAGCTCTCGTAGCAGTCGTAGAAGGCGGTAGAAGGTCGGATGCTCCTGTGTGCTCTTTGCTCTCTCCAAGAAGGTAATAGTGGAAATGAGCTTGAAAGTGAAGTGAAAAATACTTAACTTCGGACTTCCTGGATCACTTGTTACCAAATTCAACATGTGCTCCTATCTTGTCGTGAAATGCACTTTAAGATTTGAAATTTCTCAATTTGGACTCCGTTTGACCTGTTTCTGAGAAATCTGTCCACTTTTGCCAAAATTCTGTCATTTCGGGCTTTCCGCAACTTTTTCAGAATTGTACCCAATTTTTACCATGGATTTCCCTTGTCATTAGGACCATCACCGTCTATTCTTTTCTTTTTTCCGATCTCGTTTCACCTGCTTTTTTATTTTTCTTTTATTTTTATTAAGAAAATCATTAAAAATAAGGGAAAATAGCAAATTGAAGCCAAAAAATTCCAAACATACACGATAAATAGCTGGTAACCCTGTGTATATGAATATACACTTATTTGTGATTTCTGGACTTGGATTACCACTTTTTTCCACTTTATAGCTCCAAAAACACTCTTATTTAGTGATATTTACACGTCTAGAGACCCAAATTCATCATTTGATCTCTTCTTGTTGCAAAACAAGGTATATAAGGGCATAAATATTATCAATATCCGCAATCAAACATAAAAATTACAAAATCATGTAAGACACTGCCCTTGTAATATAATTTTTTTTGTTTTTCTTTGTTTTTGGCACTTGTAGCTGCTTTGTAACTCCTGTATACCTGTATACCTCCCCACCTCCTAGTCTGAGTCCTCCCGGACGACTATGAAGTGTCTGTGGGCGAAGCATTGTAGTTGTTTTGGTCATAAGTTCCCGATGCAATTGCAGAGCGATGATACAACAGTCTTTCCAGTAAAGCTGCTCTTTGTTTGATTGAAGGATTGTTGGTCGGGTTTTGGGTTGGTGATACTTCGGTAGTAGAATCAGTAGATGGATTCTTCTTTACTTTGTTGTTCTTTTGCACAATCCAAATCTGCTTCCGCTTCACTTGTGCTTGCCACCAACTCTTTGCGACCCAAACCTGCTTTGTCCTTTGTGTTGATTTCCTCGCCTTGAAATACCTAGGAGTTTTCGTTGATTGTACTGAAGGGAGTTCTTGTTTACAAATCTTTGGGATCCAAATTTTCTTGCTATAGCTTTGTGCCGTCATGAACTTCTTTGGAATCCAGATCTGTTTCACTGTCCTTGATTGTCTGGAATCACTCTGTTGTCTGGTATTGAAGACTCTGTTTTCCACTTTTGTTTTCTCTGGCACCATCTTTTTTGGTCTCCATATCAACTTTGACTCCGTTTTTTCCCAAGGTTGAGCTGTTATATTATTGCTTGTCTTCCTTATCCACTGTTGAGAATTCCTCGTCGAAGAGTAATCCGGTTGTATAGAAACTTTTGGTTGCCATTGCTTCTTCTTTTTCTCTGGTGGTTGTTTACCTTTGTGCTTGGATTCTTCCTTTGGAGCTGGCTCTGTTTCTTTGGTGAACTTAACTGATTGGCTTTCACCTTCGTATTTGATAAGCACTGATTTAGAACTCCAGTCAATCATTGCATTGTATTGTTTCTGCTGCCATGGTTGTCCTAGCAATAATGGTTGTTGTGTAGCTTGGTCTTCAACCACGTAAAACATATGAGGATACACATATTGGTTAATCTGTAGATGTAAAACTATGCATCCGACAGTTTTGATTGAATTCTCAGAGTAACTCTTTAACTCTTGCTTGGCAGTTAGTAGTTTAGTGTCATTTGTCAATTGTCTATACAAACTGAGTGAAAGTAGGTTAGCTTGAGCTCCTGAATCCAATAGTGCTCTGGCTTTGATTTGGTTGGTTCCTACATTGCATTCAATGATGGGTTCTTCTTTGTCATTATCCAGTTCTGTTATACTGACTGCGTTTATTCGTAGTGCTCCTTCATTGCGCTGTTTCTGACGCAGTAGTCTTCTTTTCTCCATTTTTTCCTTCGCCTCGGCTTGCGCTTCCTCCACAATCTTTTTCTTTTTCTGGACACGTAGCTTTTCTTGATGTATTTTGAGAAGCATGTCTTGGGTTAGCGGCAAAAGATACTTTTTCACTCTGCATCCACTAATCCAATTGGGCATTTCTTCTCCGTCTAATGTAGCAAGCTTGACGGCTCCACTTGGTGATAGATCTTTAATCACCAGAGGTCCCATCCCTCGCTTTTTAAGCTTCTTAGCATGCTGTTTTAGAGTGTAAACTAGGACATAGTCCCCAACCTTAAACTCTTTAGTCCGCACATGCTTATCAAAAAATTCCTTTTGTCGCCTTTTTTGAGCGTAGATAGAAGCTACTGCTTTTAGGCGAAGCTCATCTAGCTTTTCCAGGTCATCTATTCTATCAGAAAGCTCATGCCCTGTCCACTCTAGATCCTTAGCCACCCTTAATGTTGAAATCAAGAATTCTATTGGTAAGATAGCATTTAGCCCAAAAACCATGTTATATGGGGTCGTTCCTATTGATGTTTTATATGCTACCCTATATGCCCATAATGTTGAATGCAACTTCTGGTCCCAGTGAGTTCTCGACTCAAATACAATCTTCGTAAGGACCGTGCATATGGTTTTGTTTGTTGCCTCAGCTTGTCTGTTTGCTTGTGGATGATACGGGGCTGATTTCCTATGGATTACCATGAATTCATCTAGAAGGATCTCTATCACTTCATTTATAAAATGTGTGCCTCGATCACTCACAATTTCTATTGGCAATCCATATCGTACAAAGACGTATTCATATAGAAATTGTGCCGTGGTCCTGGCATCTGCTTTTTGAGTTGCCTTTGCTTCGACCCACTTTGTTAGATAGTTTGTAGCCACAATGATGTATTGTGCATGAGTCTTATATGCAGGAGGTGAAATGGGTCCGACATAATCAATCCCCCATTTTGCAAAAGCTCTTGCTCCCATCATTGGTCTAAGCGGCATATCATCTCTTTTAAGTGGCACTTTGGTCCGCTGACAGTCATCGCACCGTCTAACGTATTCCTCGGCGTCCATATGTAATGTTGGCCACCATATTCCTGCGGCTAAGACAAGTTTTGTTGTCTTATCACTTGAGAAATGGCCTCCACCTACTCCTCCATGAGCTTGTTCTAGGATTATCACATACTCAGACTCTGATGCGCAAATCCTAAGCTGGTTGTCTTTACATCTCTTATAGAGTTGATCTCCTATTAAAGCGTAATCTCTAGCTTCTGTCTCTACAGATTTCTGACGAGCTTTTGACATTCCTTCTGGGAAAGTTCTATTTGTGAGATATTCAACAATATACTGACTCCATTCTAGAGCGATCGTTGTCTGATATAATGTCGAATACTCTGCTGGCGGTTTTGATGAACATACAATACATACAGTGACATATTCATGTACGCTTTCTTTCATTCCTGGCCAATAGACTCCCAATTGTAACAAAATCCTATATGTGTTCCTTCTTGAACAATGAAATGCACATTCCTGAACATGTGCTTCGTGTAGATATATATTATATTCCTCAGGATTGATGCATATTCGTAAAACATGATCATTTCCCAATTGATACAACCTTCCTACAACCAATTGAAGATTCTTGGATTGCTGAATAGCAATATGTTTCTGGTTGTATTCTTCTCTATCGAACTCTCCTCCATAGGTTAATAGGTTAACGACATTTTGAGACCACTTCGGTATCATTTCTATGTTGAACAAGTACGCGTCTGGCATGTCATCATCTACTCCTATAGGGTCTTCTCCATTCGTCAATCGCGAAAGATGATCAGCTCTAAGATGTGTTTTTCCTTTCTTTACTACTACCGTGAAGTCGAATTCCAGTAAGATAATGAACCATCTCACTATTCTCCCAGTATTGCATGGTTTATTCACTAGGTAGAGCAAGGCCCGGTGATCCGTAAAAAACACAAACTTGTTGGCTAGAAGATAATGCCGAAATTTCTTCACAGCATATATCATTCCTAATCCCTCTCGCTCTGTTGTGGTGTAATTCTTCTCTGCATTGTTGAGCTGTCGACTGGCGTAACAGATAGGAAAATCCATGTTTCCTTCTTCTGGCTGAGCCAAAATACATCCTATTGCATATGCCGAAGCATCTATGTGCACATGAAATATCTTCTCCCAATCTGGTGATTTCAAGACTGGAGCAGTGATGAGTGCCTCTTTTAATTTCTTGAACGATTCCTCACACTCCTCTGTCTATTCAAAGTTCACTATTAGCCTGTAAAGTGGTTGGCCTATTATAGTGTACATGTAAATGAATCGTCTATAATATCCGCAATGTCCCATAAAGCTCTGTACTTGTTTCGCATTGGTTGGTCTAGGCATATCCACTATAACTTTTATCTTCTCTAAATCCGTGGATATTCCGTTTTGTGAGACAATATGTCCCAGAATTCTGCCCTGTCGGACCATAAACACACATTTCTCAGGATTGAGACAAATGCGATATGTCCTACATTTCTCAAATACTTTTCTTAGGTGTTCTAGATGCTCATCTCTCAGAAGAGAATGTACACATAAGTCATCCATGTATATTTCTAGAAACAACCTTAAGTATTCTTTGAAAGCATGCGTCATTAGCCTCTGGAAGGTTGCGGGAGCATTGGTTAGACCAAAAGGCATAACCCGATAAGCATAAATTCCCCACTCCGTTGCAAAAGCTGTTTTATGTTGATCTTCCAGTGCTATGGCTAGCTGGTTATATCCTGAAAAACCATCAAGAAAAGAGTATGCTATTTTCCCTGATACACGCTTTAGAACATGATCAGTTATCGGCAGGGGATAATTGTCCCGGATTGTTGCAGCATTCACTTTCTTTAAGTTGACACACACTCGGAGTTTTCCGTTCTTCTTGGGTACCACCACAATCGGAGATACCCAATCGGTGTGTTCAATCTCGTATATGAATTCAGCTTCCATTAGATTATCTATCTCTTCTTTGATTCGCTTAGCAAACGTATCATTATATGTGTATGGTCTCTGTCTGCTAGGCTTTGCGTCTTGTTTCAGTGGGATTGTGTGTTGGCATATCGATGGGTCAACTCCCTTTAAGTCCTTATAGGACCATGCAAACACATCCCTATACCCTCTGAGAAGACTCAAAAGTCTCTCTTCCTCACCTGGAGACAAATCTGTGGCTATGTACACTAGTCTAGGTGGCTCACCTGGAGCTGCTAAATCAACTTTTTTTGCATCCTCCGGTCCGTCATAAGATTTGTTCTCCTTTCTCTCTCGAATAGGTTGGGTTAATACCACCTTCCTATCCTCCATTGTGAATTTCCTATAGTGAGAGGGAACATCCATGTTTTCCTTGGTTTTGGCGTTTTCGTCCTCTCCACTCTCAAATTCTGTCGTCCAAACTTCTTTCAGAGTTTTCTTGAGCTCTCTGTACTTGTTTCTACGTTCTAACTTGGACTCCGTGTGTTCTCTGTTGCGTTTGTTCTTTTCTTTTTTTTCTGTTTCTGTTTTCGTTCCATTCCATTGAACTTGATTTCTTGAGCCTCTTTTGTCTTTTCGTAAGCTCTTTTGATCATTACCTCTCATTCTTCCAGAAATCTTGTCCTTAACACAATCTTCCGCCTTTACTAGCATTAGGAATTGATTTTTTCCTCTTATTCTAGGCATCGGATTGGTTCTAACCCCCTTTGTTTTTTTCTTTGCTCTATAGCGTTTTTGGCGTTGTTTAGTTTGGTTCGGAAAATCATAAAATCAGACATTCATTATAGTTTCTTCGTTTCCGCTTGAATTGTCCGTTGACTCGTTGTCTGCTTCATTTCCCCACTCAGGATGATCAGGAATGTCGTGAAATACCTCCTCTTCATCTTCCTTTTCCAGTGTATCGTTCTTTTCAGTTTCTTTTTCGAGTACAGTTCTCAACATGAAGTACGGAACCACGTCGTACCCGTCTTTGTCGCAAAATTTTGTTGTGGGACCATCCGGAATTGCACAAACATCTAGGGTTGCTAGAATGTGTGTCCATTCTAATGGTTCAAGCGTGTCCTCTGGAAAGGGTTCTCCTATATAAGCTTCGTCTTCGATAGCCCTTTCTAAAACACATTCTTCTCGTTTCAGACTTCCACATTTCGAAGCTCCACACATCCATAACTCCTTGGGTTTACCTAACCAAGCTGGAAATTCGGATCCTGCCAAAGTAGCAGAATCAAACTCCTCCACCGGTGTTCGGTTCACATCTTTGTAGCTATGGTCTTTCAGGTTCACACGTGTAGTGGTTTCCATATTTCTCAGGTATATGTGATCATAGCCCCAATCCTGGACCATTTTCAACTGTCTCATGAATGGTCTTCCCAGTATGATATCATAGTTATTCTCCTTGCCAAAATCGACAATAGCAAAAGTATGTTTGTATTCAATGCCGCAAGAAGTCACTACAACTTTCTCTAATAACCCCACAGGTTTCTCCATGTGTCCATCTGCTAATTGGAGTTTCAACCTAGTCTTCCTTATTGCTGGTTTCCCACATTTTTTCCAGATTTCTTTTGTAGCAATGGCTACCCCAGCTCCGCTATCTAGTATTGCCATCGTCTTCACTCCTTGGAATTCAACTGGTAAGGTTGTATTCCCCTCTTCACCTTCGCAATACTCTCCGACCTTGTTTAAGGGTACAAGCTTAGCGTTCTTCTGTGGTTTACTGAGCTCTTGTATTCCCTCTTGTATCCCAAATTTCTCCAAGCATTTTCCTACAGTGGTCCACATATTTGGTCTTAGCCTCAAAAGCTCAGCTAGAGTGATAGTGCATGTTACTGGTGTTGACAAGATCTCTATCAATCCTTGCGAGTCCATGACTTTTTCTGATGAGATTCTTCGTGAGGGAAGTGCTCTAATCTCGGATTTTGCTTCATACTCTCCTAAGTATGAAGGTAAGGTATTCAGTGAATGAGGTTTGCTCTCCATTGTTCTAACAGAGCCCCCATCTCCCCAGTAAGATTGCAGATCCAAGTCCACTTGAGATCCCGCCTCAAATTCCACTATGGGAGGATTCCTGATGTCCCTTTCCCAATTTGTCAGATTAGCTTGGCAACTTAGCTCGTTTGCAAAGTTTGCCTCTCTCACTTGTTTCCAAAATTCATTGTAATCCTCATCTCTTCCTTAAGACCTCTATATGACTGTATGAAAACTCTCTATCTCCTGATCGGTTGTGTTTAATACTATGCGGTCATCCTTGTGTGTATTTTCAGGCTTTTGTGCACTGGGAGTCTTTTCAGCTACCCGTGAAACGATAGTCTCTTGCTGAATTGGGTTTTCCGTTCCACAATTCATTGTTTCTTTTGGTGGTTCTTATAAGGCTTGTGCAGTCTCGATCATTCTCTGGCACATTTCAAGTCTCTGCTTTTCCAATTCCGCGTTTGGGTATGTCATCCACCTTTGTTCTTGTGTTTGGTTGTTCTTTAACCTAGCTTCGTAAGCTCTCATCAGTGCATCCAATGGTTCGTGTACTTTGTCGACTAGCACTGATCCCCCTGAGCTTAAGCCAGTTGTTTCTTTGATACTCTTTTGTTTCGTTCTTTCAGGGCTCATCTCTCGTTTCCCGTTTTGACTCTCAAGTTTTTCTAATCTATCTTTCGTTTGCTTTAGTTCCTCAGCTAGAATAGCGTCTTCACGTTCTTTTCTCAACTTCATGCGTGCTTTTCTAGCTTTCCATGTGTTTCTCTGACTCCGCGGTCCTTGACTAACCACTTCAGTCGCTAACTTTCCCTTCTCAGGTTCTCTAGTGGTTTTCTTAGCTTGAGCTCTAGTAACAACTTGCGTTGGTATCAGAGTTTCATTTTCAGACCCACTGCTGGTAGGAATAGTTTCTAGCATATTCAATGTCGTCTTTTGCACTTTGTTTGGATTTTTTGAACAATCCTCAATGAAGTGAGTAACCCCACACTTAGTGCAATAAGCGTTAATTCTAATGATTTCCGTATGTGGACAAACATTCATCAGATGGTCACCTCCACACTTCTAACAGGGTCCTAGTGCTGGTCTTGGTCCCATTTGATTCGTCCTTTGTGGATAGGATGGTCTTTGTCCTGTTAACCCTCCATGAGCTATGAACATCAATGTTCTGGCGTCCAAATTGTATATCTCTTCATTAGAAGCACTTATAACTGTTGGTATTCCAACATTCCCAATCATGCCCCATGGTTCTGGTTGTTTGGGTTCTTCTGGTGGGTAATACACAGTTGGAGACATGTGTGCACCAGATTCTTCATAATAGGCTTGAACAGGCACTAAGGCTTGCTCTTCCTGATTCTCTAAGGTTGGTGCATATCTAATGCCCACTGGTCTTGCTCCTGGTAAAGGTGGTTGTTGTCCTAATACTGGTTGCGGTCTTTCTATCCCCATAGGTCCTGGTCCATTTCCCGTTGGGTATCGAGGTACTGGATGTACCTGAGGTGGTGCTAATTGAGCAGGAGGTGCATACTGACGCTCCCTTACATACCCTTTGTTGTAATAGCACTCCTCTATTGGATGGTTTGTCCATTTTTGTTCAATAGCACACCATTTCAGTGTTTTTGGCAATGGTTTTTGGTATGGTGCCATCCTTTTTAGAGCATCTTCTATCATTTGCTCTACATTTGACATGGTTGTTGTTTGAACATTCTTTTTAGTGGTAGTCTCGCTCGCTACAGAGGAAGAGCTACTGGATGCAAAATCTGTATCCGCTGACACCTCTCCATAAACCGTACAGTTATCCACTAAGTACAATGCTTCTCTCGTTACTTGCTCGAAACTTGTACAAGCTTTCAAGTGCAAGTCCTTCTTGAGAGTGTCGTTTCTCAATCCCTCAATAAAGAGAACAGATAGTCTGTCATCTTGTGGTCGTTCACGTACTGGACATCTCTCAATGTATTGTTTGAAGTGAAGTGAAGCTTCCTTCACTTTTTTGTGTTCTCTCTGTTTAAAAGCATATATTTGTGAGACCGTATTGTGCTTAATCCCTCGTTTTGAGAATTCCTCAGCAAACTCTCTTAGCAAATGGTCAATGTCATGGAATCCCCCTATGTTCAGTGGTTGAAACCATGTCAATGCCGTACCTTCTAGAGTAAGACCAAATCCCTCGTATTGTGTATGGAAATCTGTTATCTGCTCAGCTCTTAAGACTTGCTTAAAGAGTGACACATGTGCATACGGATCTCCCGAACCACCATACTTCTTTGGCATACACTTCGCTACTTGAGATGGTCTCATACATCTATGGTCTGCTACCAATCTCATTGCTCCTGTGTCCCGGCTAAAGCTTTCTCTAGCATCATGGACTTCATGGGTTACCCTTGTCGGTTCCCCCGCCCTGAATCTACTACTAGGAGGTAAATGTGATGGTTCCGCTTCGAACCTTGGACCTGGAGTGATATACGTGGGGATTGGAACTTCACTACCTCGATTCGTATCCATTGACTCTCTGGAATGTAATGATCCCATTGGTCCGGGCTTCGAGTACTGAGGTTGATTGAAAGAGTCAGCAGCCTGAGTTCTTTGTCCTCCTGTCGTCATTGGGTTTTGCCCTCCATTTGTTGGTGCTGGTCTTTGTGAGCTAGAAGTAACATAATACTGATGTAGTGGTCCCCCAAAGTATGTATATCCTTCTAAGTCTTTCTTGCCCATTGTTGAGTATTGCCTGCCATACTTGTCGTAAGCGGCAATTTTCACTTCCGATCCCTCTGTGTAGGTAAATACATAAAGTCTTTTTTGGTCTGTCAACTCTCCGGTGTAGGGTTCTTCACATCTATAATAGAGATCTTGCTCCCCATTATTATATTTGTATAGCCCCACATAGATGTTATCAGTATTGATCCTTGTAGTTTCATTCTCTCTTCTTAACCTCGCATCAGGGAAGTTCATTATTGGTGCTTTCTCCTCCAGTTCTTCATCTACTTTGGCTTTGGTGCCGATCAATCCCCACTTGTCCACAATGTTAGGGTTTAGGACTACCAAGTACATGGTACCCTCGTCATCTAGATATCTATCTCCGCTATAGCTCACAGGCACTAAGTCCTTGAACTCACTAGGTCTCTCCTCTATCTTTACACAATAGCGGTCCATTCCATCTTTGTAGATCTTGGCACCTTGCTCATTGTTGTACTGGTATTTTATGAACAATAGTTTCATTGTGGCGGAAGGGTTTGATGATCCTGCTGCCATATTTTCTCTGTTGTTCAGGTTCAAGTGTTCCAAGTGTTCAGTGAAAATCTCGTAAGATCTCTCCGAAGAAGTATCAAAGACACTTCCTTCAAAGATCGGCTCTAATGGTTGCATCCAACTTTGGTTTACACTTCCCTCGATTGATATGACACTTGCTGGTTCCCCTTGTTTTGGTTGGTTATTCTGGAGGTTCCTGCCCGATCTCAAATTCATCAATTCCCCTAAAGGAATTTAACTTTTCCGTCTCAGTAATTTGTTTTCCCCAAGTTTTTTGTGGTCAGAATTGATCCAAACTGATTGATACTTGGTCAATTGTTTAATCTTGTGAGTTGGACAACTTCTGTTTCATCAAGTGAGAATTTTGTTGCAGTTATGCTGAAAAAGACATTATACGCGTATGATGTCTTTTTTCACAGATTTGGACAATTTTGGTTATACTCACTCTCAGTAGCCCCCTTATGCTCTGTCCACTCACAAAATTCAGTTTGAACTCTGTTTGAGCAAGTTATGGCTAATTTAGGCTTTTCTCTGCAATTTTCCGCTTTTAACTTGTTTTTTGGGTCAATTGTGATGCAAATGGGATGAAACTTGAAATATAACCTCTAGACAGCTATTACAATGGATCTGTGTTGGCAAAGTATCAAAATATGTCCAAAATTAGGTAAAAGACATCATACGCGTATGATGTCTTTTTCATCAATTTGGGTCAAAACTTGATATTTATGCTTCCTACAGTGCTTGTAACAATCTTGTCAGGTCAGATATCAAAAATAAGCAGTGGATGTGCCAAAAGACTATTCTTCGTTTTAAGCCTTCTCCAATGTTTATAATTGAGTTTCAAGTGTTTTTGTCCGGTTTGAATGTAAAAACAAGATCTGAATCCAAAATTTCCTCTTCTTTGCGTTTCTTGGACTCCGACTTGTCTTTTTGGGTTTCTTTGAGTGTTAATGCTCTTGTTTTAAGTTGAAATTAGGGTATAACCCCCCTTTTGAACACTCTGGTCAAGTCAAAATTTCTGTTTTGGTCTCTGTTTGGTCATTTAGACATCATACGCGTATGATGTCTAAAGTTGCAGATTTCCAGTTTTTTGGCACAAAATCCTTCCTAAAGCTTTCTCTAGTGCTCAGCAACTCACAGATACACAGAAAATTTCTCTGACTTTTGTTTATTGCAAGTTTCACTACTAACTCGATGGTTTAGTGATCTATCATGCAATCAACCCTATCAAGCAAATACTCCAATGATTACTAGCTCTAGATCAGGATCAAATGAAGTCCTATCTAAGCTATTCCTAATCATAAAATGGGTTTGGTAATTGTGACTTTAAAGAGATCCACTGCCACTCACGGACTAGCAAATTCTTCTTCTATCAACAACTACTCAACACCAACAAAACAACAAACAAATCTAAGCTAAACTAAAAATACTGTCAACACGGAAGACCCAGGAATACCCCACTTCCTAGTATCTCTCGAGATCTTCGGAGTCCACCACTCCTAGATCTTTTCTAACTAAAGTATACAAAGTAGTTTATACGACTCACCTCGTAGGATTAGTCTAAGGTCACCTACTTAGGGCTCTTGTCCCCGGCAGCGGCGCCAAATGTTAAGGCGGTTACGCCGCTAGCGAAAGCTAAATAGCGAGAACTCAACCAACAATAGAATTTGTCAGACGAGGATGGAGCTTGACCCGCAGGCGCATGGAAACAACTAGGTGGGTGTCAAATCACCTACTCGACCTTCTAATGACAATCACTACTAAGGAAATCAAATCTAAGTTCTAAAATACGCAAGTGAACTGCAAAATCAACCTATAACCACTCCGTGCGGTAAACGCGTATGAAGATAGGCCGAAAAATACAGGTGATCGAAACTTGACCCCGATGGTACCAATGTGTAGCTCTACTCGTTGTGGTTCTATAGATATTCTGCACGCTCTATTCCGACACACGAGTTGGAAGAAAACTCACACCGAAGCTCGTAGGAACTTACCACACATAGAAGCCGATAGCACGCACTCTTGGTATCTGTGCGTAGCTCTCGCCGTTGCTAGCACAATGGCGATGTCGCTTCTCCAATGGTGGCTCCGTAGCTCGTGTAGCAAGTAGATAAGACTCTCTCTCTCACTCACTCTCTCAGACACATTCATGGCGCTCCAAAAACTCACTTTGATTCATAATCTGAATCTCCCCTTAGGTTACAAAACTTTGGCTTATATACCTCAGCCTTGGAAGTGAGAACATCTCTAACTAATTACATCGGCAAGTGAAATTACTTCGGGATTACAAGCTGGAAACTCAATTGAGTCCCGTTACTTAATGAATGGCTCAATTCAAAATCAATGTCGGAAAGACATTTATTACAATCAATGGTTACAAAAATGATGAGTGTGAGCAAAAATGTGGGTGTGATCCTCTGCTGGCTCAACACACACCTTTATCTTTAAACATACTAAGTATATCATTGATGAAGAACCATTATCCACATAGAGGCAATTTCGTTCATTTCCATTCTGTGCAATCTATTAGGCTCAACATTTGGTTTAGTCGAAAGATTCACTTTCAGCAACACGTAGTGTTTCTATTTGGTCTTGAAAGGCTCAACGAAAAACTTCTCTCACTAGATCCCATCATACTACCTAGTATTGACTATAACTTGTCTTTTGATGTGAATGTGGTTATTTTATTATGAATCAAGAGGATTTGTACTCACAACTAATCCCAATTTCTAGACAAAACATATACATTATAGTAAGCACAAAGCTACAGTTCCAAAGAGCAATCCGTAGCTTATTTGGACAACAAAGATTAAATATCATTAGCTCATCCATTAACCCTTTTATCCTACCCATGATACGATATGATCGTAATCTCGATGTTTTCAATTTTTTTTTTGTTTTGACTATCTTTCATGAGTTCTCTCCATCATGTGTGTGTTTGTAAGGGAAAGTGAGCGGCTTATTTGGCTACATTTCTTCTTTAGCTCTAGAAGCTATGTTATCTACATCTTAGCTCCTTCTCATAACCTTTGAGCTTCCTCACAAACTCTCACAGCAAGAGGCCCGGTGCCTTCCTTGCAAGGCCGCCAACTTCTTGACATGTATTTGGTGAGCCCGACGCGAAACTAACAGGGTGAGAGTTTTTGGGTAACCATGAGTGATCATGTTGAGAAACTGGGTATGGATTTTGACCCAGCAACAATCAAAATGTTTCAAGCATTTGCAATGTTCATGCAACAACAACATGCTACTGAAAGAAGGGAGATTTCAGCAACAAAGGCCATACAAGCAGTCATCAACAGAATGGATGAGTTCAATGGCAAAGATGTAACCAAGTACTTATCCAGTATGTGAAGGAGATGGAGCTGTATCGCATGTCAAAAGGTGAGATGATTCAAAGCTTTGAGCTAGTTGTTGCTCCATAAATTAGGGAGCATGTTAGGGCAATTAAAGATGGGCATGGGAGAAATTGGGAAGAACTCAAAGTATCTTGAAAGGAGGAATATTTCATGGAGGACTCGGAGAGAGTGACCAAAAGGACATTCTTAGAATGGGTAGTCAAGCCAAAATAAGGACTATCAATAAGAGAGATACTTAGGGAATTTGAGAGGCGTTATGCACAACTCACGAGGACAGAAAGGGCCACACTAGATGCAGAGAAGACATATCTTTTCTTACAATCCACACGTAAAGAGTTTCAAGAAAATTTGGAGCTTCTTCTTGAAGATAAAGATGTTGATCAAGGACAAAAGACCGACTGGAATGAAGTTGAAGGTGCTATCTCATTGCTTGCCAAACTACAAAGAAGAAGGACAAGATGGTAGTAAGCAGTACAAGTCCTTCAACCTCAACTTCTGACAAAATGGAAAGCCTACTTATATAGCTCCTAATTTTGATGAGTCTATGCTAGATGAACTTGTGAAGGAATGCGTGACTTGAAGGTGAAGCTTGCAAAGCTTGAAGAAAAAGGCACACCATCAGGGTCACTTCTTAGGCAAAGACAATAGCCCAAAGAAGGGTTTGTTAATAGATGTATTTGGTGTGATAGTACAGACCATGTAAGAAGGGATTGTGATGATTTTAGTGATGCTTTGTCAAAAGATGTTGTCTTTTTTAAGGATTGTAAAATCCACTTAAGACAGACAAGTATACCCTTGAGAACTAACTTTGGGAAGGGGGAATGTAAACCTTAGTTGAAGATATGGCAACTAACCATGCTAGATCTTCAGTTGAGGCAGCTACTTATGGAGTAAAAACTTGAGCATCTTAGTGATGAAGAGGTGAATGACCATCATGGTCAAATTTGGCCAAATGTCATGCAATTAGCTAAAAAGGGAAAGGTTACAAAAGAGATTCTACATGAAGCAGGTGATTGCATACGTCTAGAAACAGGATGGAATGATCCAGTGGACTCATTGTCAGTGCATGCCTACATTACAAAATGCCAACAAAATGAGGCTATTGTAGAAGAGAAGCGCAGACATGAGAATGCCGATGAAGGACCATCAAAAAGAGCTTCTAGAAGTGGGGGAAGAAGCGACTCAATTCCTTTTCAAACACCCTCAACACAAGGAGCATCTCCACCTGAAGTACTCATGGAGGACTCTACAACACGAAAGAAGAAAGAGCCAACAAAAGGTAAGACAAAAGGCCCAACTTATAAACTACAATCTAATATTGAGGTTGCTACAGATTTAAAGAAAGTCTTAGAGGAAAAGATTTTGAATAGCAAGATTGAGTTCACTCTGGGAGAAGTCCTTGGCATTGCAAAGCGTGAATTCCACGAGGAAATCATTGACATCATCAAGAGAAAGAGGCAAAATCTTGCTAAGGTTGCTCGTCCACATGCCAATGGAGAAACCTTGAAGACACAAGGGATGTAGTTGCAAACCGAGGAGGAGGATGGAGGTGTGGTAGGATGCTACCAATCTAGTGGGAGAGTGAAGCAAGTCCATTTCTCAAATGATGATGAAGAAGTTGAAGCTATTCCTAGGAGCTACTATTTACGAAGTCATTGGGCAAGGGCTACTACAAAAACTTTGGTCAAGGTAGGTGATCTTGAAGAGCCATTTGTTTCCTTGATTGACCATGGTTCAAAAATAAACATAATGTCAAAGAGTCTCTACAACAAGTGCAAATGTCAGATGGACACAAAGTCATGGTTGGATGGTGAAAGTGGCAAACAATTCATCCGGTGAATTGTATGCAGCATGTCCAGGTGTAAAGGTGACAGTAGGTGATGTAAAGATTGACCAAAACTTCTTTATATAGGATACATCTTCATATCATCTCATCCTGGACAACCCTACATTGTGGGAGTTCAAATGGAAATAAAGGTAATGGATGATGGTTCAGCATATGCTAGGATACGTAGCAAAGATGGTAAACGAGCTGTCCAATTTCTCACAGTTTGTGTAAACCATGAAAGAAATCGTGACAACCTCAGAGAATATCCTCTACCAAAGGTGAGCAAAGAGTTTCATGATCATAGAGAAATGATGGGTTTTGGCCAAGTACCATTGTAAAGCGGGATTGCAGTGGTACAGAAAGAGAAAGGGTCTCGCTTGATCCAAAAATAGGTGAAACTTTTTCAACGAGCTCCTTAGTAACAAGGAATGGATCAGTATGTTTTACAAAACTTGAAGATTTGAAGAGATGTGAGAGGCAATATGTGCATAATGTACAAATAGGCATGAAAAAGAGTGGGTTGCTAGAGCCTACTGAAAATTTTTTAGGTTTGTGTGAACAAGTTTCTTTTGTATATACTATGGGTGAGCTTGATGCTATAATAGGGCCTAGTTTGCATCTTGAAAATGAAGTTGTGAAAGTTTGCTCTATGGAAATGTATCAAGTAATAGAAGCCTTTAAAGAAAACCAAACAGTTGGCCCAGAAGTAAATGTTGAAACTAAATACAAGAGTGTATCAAAGAGGGTGAAACCAGTAGCTTCACCCTTACCACCCAACAATAGGGAAAAGATTGAGCAGGCTTCTTTACAACCAAGTTTGAGGAATCCTAAAAAGATTGTGCATACCTTCACAAAGGAGTCTTTCCAAGAGTTGCAGATTGGTCGCGAGGAGTTTGTAACACAGGAGGAGACAAAGTACTTCAAAGAAATGCTTTCAAAGCATGGTAAGGCTTTTGCATTTGAGCCACATGAGATAGGATGTGTTGATCCTTATATTGTAGCTCCTATTGTAATTTTCACAATACCTCATGTGCCTTGGAATCTGCGGCCTATTCCAGTTCCAAAGGCTCATTTGCCCAAGTTAGTAGAGCTATTGAATGAGAAGATCAGAATGGGAATTTTGGAGCCTTCTTGTGCTCCATACTCAAACAGGTGGTTCACTATGCTTCATCCAAGATATGCAACCAATGAACAAAGTGACAATTAGAAATGAAGGTACATGACCAATTGTGGATGAGTTTGCAGAGGTGTTTGCAAGGAGGGCAATCTACTCGATGGGGGATCTCTACTCAGGCTATGATAAATTTCAGCTTGTAATTGAAAGAAGAGACCTTACAACCATGAGGACACCTTTGGGTTTGGTAAGGATGTGTACCTTGCCACAAGGAGCAACCAACTCGGTTGCATATATGATGAATGGGATGAATAAGGTCTTACGTGACTTTATTCCTCAAATCACAATGCCTTTCATTGATGATTTGCCTATCCAAGGATGTGAAGAAAGTGACAAAGATGAATCTTTGGATCCTAGGGGATGTTGCAGGTTTGTGGTAAATCACATAAATGATTGGGATAAAATTTTTTCTAGGATGGAAGAAGTGAATCTTACATTGTTAGGGAAAAAGTCTATGTTTGGTGTCAATGAAGTGCTCATTGTGGGGCACATGTGCGGGCCATATGGTAGGAAACCTTGTCCAACAAAGGTAGATGCCATCCAAAGAATTAAAGAAACATGCACTAGCATCACTGAGGTTAGAAGGTTTCTAGGAGCATGTGTCTTCTATGTTATTTGGATTCCACATTATGCACATGTAGATGATCCTCTTTATCAATTGCTTAGAAAGAATCAAAAGTTTAAATGGACAGAAGCACATGTAAAAGCCATGAAAAAGCTAAAGGAGTTTCTCCAGTTAGCACCAACTTTGAGAAAGGTAGACTATGAGTTTCAAAGGCCAGTAATTGTGACAGTAGACACCAGTCCTACACGGATTGGATGGGCAATAGGGCAAGATGACGAAAAAGGATGCAGGTATGTGGTAAAAATTGGAGCAAAGGTACTAAGTGCTCGCTAGAGAAACTATCCACAAATAAAGAGAGAGCTATGGGGTATGGTTACAGCCTTGAAAAATGGGAAAGAGTACCTAATTGGTGCATGTGTGGTTGTAGAAAAAGATTGTCTACCACTTCTTGGGATGATTACAAGCTGCTCAACGCCAGACATTGCTATGTTGCTATGGATTGCGTACATTAAGTCCTTAAATCCCGAGTTTAAGCACATTGCAAGTAAAGACAATACAGTGGCAAATATGCTATCAACGGCAAGGTATGAAGATGAGACACAGATGATTGACAAGGGAGATGATGTAAGCACAAAGTTCTATTCTATCTCTCATGTCAAAGGTAACAATGTTAGCATGACTAATCCAGTTGAAGTATTCGTGAAAGAGCTTTATGAAGGCGATTAGCTTCTTATTGGAAGCTACTTCAGTACTCTAGCAAAACAGGATGATTGTCTGAACAAGAATTCAAGAGGATACGCACAGGAAAGCATATGGGTACTTTCTAAGGGATGGTTACTTGTGGAAGCATCCTAAACAAAAGGGTGCGACACCACAATGGTTTATATGTAAAAAAGAGACTCAAGTAAAGCTCATGAAAGAGTTTCATGAGAGTCTATGGGCTGGACACAAGGGTGTGTGGAAACCTTCTCCAAGTTGAAAGAAAAATACTGGTGGAAGGTTATGTATAAAGATGTATCTCAATTTATAGAGCCATGTGTAACTTGTCAAATTATTCAAAATGTCCGACATCGTGATGGATTGTACCCTACATATCCACTAGCCATGCACTATAAATGGGTTGTGGATCTAGTCACAATGCCTTTAGGACTCTGGTAGATGAGGTACTTGGTTCTTGCACGAGAGGATCTAACTAATCAGGTTGAAGGAAGAGCATTAAGAGCTAAAACCACAGAAGGTGTTTTGCAAATTTCTTCTTGATGAGGTGATTTGTTGTTAGGTTGTGTGGGAAAGATAACTGCAGACAGAGGTGAACTAGATGCCGAAGAAGCTGTGAGGTTCCCACCCCGCCATATCAAACAGGGGATCTGATGTGAACCTGGTGGCCACTAGATCTATAGCGGAAGAAAACAAAATGGTTCAGGGTTCAACTAGCGGACGATCTCTCATCACAAAGTGAGTCGAGTTCGAGCCTACTAGCAAGGAGATCTAGCTCCACCTTGCAGAGGAAGCGTACTTAAACTATCTAGCGATCCTAAGACCCACCTTCCAAGAGGAGAGAAATCTCGAGTGCCTTTTTCCCCATGTTTCAGAGGCACGTACACTTGAGACTGGTGTCAATTTAAACACTATGGGGACAGAGAGTTCCCGACCAATCGGGACCACCCTTCTCATAGGCATTGGCAACCTGAGCCAAGCCCCCACTTTCCACCCCCACACTCACACTTCCTTGTGTGCCCTAATTACTACCACAGTGGTTGTTCAACATAAAAGTTCCTTGGTTAAATTTCGATTTACAAGTTCGTTAAGACAGCCCTTTAATCAGTATTGCACAACGGCACGGCACCAGAGAGAGTTCTAGTAAAAATTATACTCAAACTTATTCATTAAAATTCCAATGTTTTGGAGGTACAACATCCCCTCTTCAGCGAGAGTTTAGTCCTCCCGTTGTCGCCTAGCTGCCCATACAACTAGGTATGTCCACCGCATAGAAAGCACGACATGGACATTCCCACCGCTTAACCAATAGACGTGGGTTCCCACCGCTTAACCAGCAGTCGTGGGTATCCACCGCTTAACCAACAGTCGCGGATTCAAGAGCCCTTAACCAGGAACTCTGCCCCCTGTGATCAGTAGGGGGTTCATGACTAATTCAACATTAGAAATAGAATGAACATGCCGAGCTAAATTTTCCCTAGCAGACATTCTTTCCTATTGCAAACAGTATATATGTCAATCATTTCTTTCCTACTTTAGACTTTAATATACAAATAAATTCAATTGCCGAGGTTTCTGTCGGATTTCTCCCACATGTTTGGGCATATGTTCATTCCTAGCTAAAGGTATGCAATGTTAAATTAAACAACTTGAATAAAACTATGATCTACCTCTTCCATTTCTTCGTCATTGGCTCGTGAGATGGCCGGTGCTTGTTTGACCATGGGAGCTTTCCTTTTCCATTTGTATTACTCGTTCCCGCTTCGTGGTCGTGGGCACCACCGAAGCGAGTTCTCTTAACCGGGGCCATTTTACTCACTACTTTAAATGATAAACTTGAAGAAAAGAGCTAAAGTCCGAGAGCATCATAACAACCAAATGGCAGATTAGAATTATTAAAGAATCCTCCTTAGGCAAGAGATTAGATTTTCCTTCGAGACCTAGCAATTTTATGGGTAATTCCTTACTTACCCTATGGGAAATGTCTCTAAGGTTAATTACTTGGCTTAGATGATTAACAAATTCAGAATTTTACTAAGTGGTTCATGAAAGAGATGAAGTAAGCAAGCTCATTCATTTTCTTAGAGCAATATGAAGATGTAGAATTGCCGTAGGTATGTGTGACATAAAATTCTCTTCTTAATGGCCTAATGACAGATTTATTTCAGCCTTAATCACATTTTAATGTGGGAGAAGATTGAGTCTAATTTAATTACAACACTATTGAGTGGTAAAAGAATGAATTTCATCAAATCTACACACTATTACTGGCTGACAATTTATTAACTATGCTTCCTAGAGAGAGAATCTTTCCTAATCATCATTAATCCTTTGTTAAGGATGATGAATGGCTGCATAATTTAGCTAATTGAATGATGACTATGTAATGGAGTATAGCTATGGAGATTTAGAGAGCAGCTATAGGGAATTACAACTAGGATTAAGCATAGTAGCTAAGGAATTTGGAGAATAAAGATGAGAATTAAGAAGAGCAGTAATTAAACCATGATTACTGTCATTAGGGGCTGAGAATCCTCTGATTTTTCTGATCCAATGAATCCTCAAGATGAGAATCTCGGCAACACCTCCTTCCTTGCTTCTCCTTCAAAAACTGTGTGTGCACCGCAGCACCTCCCCAAGGTGTGTGTAGGTGTGTGTGTGTGTAGGTGTGTGTGTGTGTGTGTGTGTGTTGTGTGTGTGTGTGTGTGTGTGTGTGTGTGTGTGTGTGTGTGTTGGGTGTGTGTGTAAGCATGTGTGTGTGTGTGCATGCCTTTAAATAGGCCTCTTCAAGCTGAAAATCGATTTGTGCTGCTATAAGCATCTGAGAGCACTCAGTCCTTGCATGGCAAGTCTAGTTGCCTACCCACCAAGTGTCCAGTTGGTTTAGTTAACTGGTTCTCACACTTAGTTGCAAGCTTGGAAACTTCCCAAAGACCTCCCACAAGGCAAGAGGGAGCCCCCTAGCTGCTAAAGCTGGTCTGGAGTGGCCTGGAACCTGTTCCCACACAGCCCCGGGCCCCCGGTGCCTCCTCGGACAATTTTATGAAAAAATGGTTTTTAGGCTAAAAACGGGCCATACGAGTCAGATTTTGATGCCATAGATTGCTATACTAAGCTCTAACTAAGGCATACTAGACTGAGTACCTGCTATATTTAGCAGTCCCTCGGGTTCGAAAATGCATTTTTTTCAAATTCGGGGTACGGGTGCAAATTTTCGAACGGTCAAAACTGGATGGGTCGGGTGACGTGACCAAAAACTTACTATATTTGGAAAATTTTCACAAAAATTATTTTAATTCACATTTCGAAGCTTTATAACATTCTAAACATCATGGCACTGACAGAATTCGAAAACTGCTAAAATAGTAACTTTTTCCATTATATTCATTTCATGGTACAATGGTGCTCTTTTTTGGTCCGGGTCAGAGACCTTACAGAAGCAAGGAGTTCTTTTCTAGATTAGGAATCAAGATTTCTCTTACTACAACTTACAACCTTGAAGGCAATGGAAAGAGTGAAAGAGGGGCACCCTCCTATCATCAAAGCTTTGGCCAAGGCTTGCGAAGAATAGTTGGTGAGTGGACAAAATTGTTACCATATGCTTTATGGGCTCATCGTACAACACTGTTAGAAGCTGGACACACCCCACGGAATTTAACTATTCGGAGGATTATTATTTTGTAACTATTCATTCTTTGAGGAAAACCTGATTTTTCACCTTGTAAATATTGGGACTTACAGAAGTTTCTAGATTGTATCCCAGTTTTGATAGTTAGATCGAGTAGATGTTGATTTTGGAACTTTAGGGTTTGAGAAATTGTAAGGTATATATACAACTTTTTGACCTTAATGAAGAACCTTTTGTCATTTTAAAAAACAAGTTTTGAAGTCTTTGAGTGAGCGTACTGTGTACGAGAGAGAGAGTGTGAGCTTCATCTTGACGCTACGCATGCTCTGGTGGTCAGAATCAAGTGGAGAGAAGTGCAGCGTGTTGCCCAGACGAGAGCTACGCGTCGATACCTACATTGCGCGCGTACGGTCCGGTTTTGCGAGCTTCTTCTACGAGCTTCATCGGGTTTTTGGTTAGTATACGTTGTCCGATTTTGCATTACAATATATCCACGCGTTCACATCGAGTAGAACTACACATTAGGCACTTTAGATTTTGGAAACGAAGACCTGCAAATTTCATCCAGACATCCTACGTGTTTCTGCACCAGGTGTTTTGGGTCGGGATTTGGGTTTTCTGCACCGGGTCTGTATTTTGGTTCATAGACCTTAGGGAGAGCGACCTATTGGTATTAGTAGGGTCTCCTTCAAGTTCTATGGTGTTTCGAGATTGTTTGATGGGTGTTCGGCTCTAGAAATTGTTGTAGGAAGTTTCCTCTGATGCACTCTTGAAGGCTGTGCCCTAGACAATTGGTAGAGACCTCTGTAGAATTAGTTAGGAGTCGGTCAAGTGTAGGTTGACACCTTATGCTTTCTTCCACGTGCCTGCGGGTCGAGCTTCGTCCTTGGCTGACATTACATGTTAGGTGAGTTCTTGTTGTTATGACGTCCGTCGCGGCGTATTCGCCAACATTGGCGCCGCTGCCGGGGACGAAAACCTAAAGTAGGTGACCGAGACTAATCCTTGAGGATTGGGATTTTGGCTTGCTAAGAGTCTCGCTTTACATTTAGATAGGATCAGAGGGTGGAGGACTCTCTAGGTCTTAGAGGGAGTCTAGGAAGCGTGTGTCTGGCCTAGATCCTTCGACTTAGGTAGATGGGGTAGACTTAGGTAGTTTTAGGTGGTAGTGGAGTTCTAGAGTAGGATTTGGAGTGGTAGAAGCGGTGAGAGGAGAGCTTGAGAGTCCGGAGAGGCCAAAAAGCAACCAAAAACACCATTTCACATGATAGGTAGTAGTAAGGGTAAGAAGGACATCATGATTCAGGATCTAGAGCATTTCATGCATGTACACTTGCTTGGTAAAGTCATTACAAGTTTGTAAAAATGCAAAGACGCAAAGTGTGTTTGAAAGACTAATTGAAGTCCAAAAGCTACGTGAGTGTTTCTGATAGATCTACAGAGCATCAGGAGCATTCCTGTTAGAAAAAAAATTAATTTTAAAGCCAAAAGACATCCTACGGTAGGATGTCTACAGGCTAATCTGGGAGGAATTTGGGATTTTGAGTTGACCAGTGTGTTCATAAGGTAGGGTTTACCCTAATTTCAACTGGAAAGTGGAAATTTGACCATATCTTGACAGGACAAGTCCAGATAAGTGAAAATGCCAGACATCCTACCCAAATAGTGCCAAAACATTATTTTGAGACCAAAACCACAAGATGGCTGCATGACATGTCTTGCATGATATATTGAGTGTCTGAAAGAGGTTTCACCTCATTTGGGTGAGAAAATTGGGTTCAAAGCGGACTTTAGCACTTTTGATTGAAAAAGGAAAGAACAGCTAAAATTTGGGACTTTTGAAATCCAAACCAAAATCTAAGCATACCACTGGGTTACTGACATCAAGGGGAAGCTGTGGGACAAGTATGGGGTCAAACAGGCCAAAAAGACATCCTATGCGTAGGATGTCTTTGGAGTGATTTTGGACTCCAAACTAAATTTTGGAGTATACCAAAGTGATCAGCAACTCAAGGGGACCTGGGCTTTGCGTTTAAAGCCATTCTGATGAAAAGACATCCTACACGTAGGATGTCTAAAGAAAGAAATTGAAGCCAGACTTGATAGTGAGCATAGCCAGGTGTTTGTATAGCCTAAGGCAAGCCTCCTAGTCAATTTTGGTCCAATTTGGAGTTGATTAGACTGATCAATACCAGCAACAGGCTGTCGGAATAAATTTTCTAACTCATTGACCAGCTAATAGGTGTCCAAACCAAAAAGTAAAAGCAGCTGTAAGCTCATCACAACAAGGGGAAACCACAGTGCAAAAATCCAGGCAAAACACAGCAGGAGACATCCTACGGGTAGGATGTCTATTGAGGCATACTGCAAAGAAAATTTGACCTGGCATAGAGAGTGAGATTCTATTTGGCTTAAGGGTTCCAGAACTTCTTTCAGAAGTGAATTTGGACCTTGTTTGCCCATTTGACGAAGCAAAGACAGAATTCAGACTTTTTCGCATAAATTGACCACACCTGAGGGTAGTACAGTTTCAGATTAGTAGAACATCAGCAGTGTATAAAAACAGTAGTGGTTGAGATTAACTCTCCAGTTATACCAATCATTACTAAGATAACCTCTAGCAGATAAATGCTTTGATTCAAATTGCGAAATTAAATATGCTTGTGTACAAGTATAATTCAGCAACAAAGCAAGAAGTTGTGCAGAAACTGACCCTTGACAGGTGAGTGGTTGGATTTGTGATAAATTGCATTGATAAGTTTGATGAATTTAAGATCGGGAAGATACATTGTTAGAGACCAGAAGGTGGTAGGTGACCAAGGTAGCTTAGTGTCCACCAAAGAGAGTGTAGCTCAGAACAATGCTAGATCCGCTAGCACCCGAATTAGAGCCGATTATTGAGGAAGGTAGTGATACTGACAATTCGTCAGACAAATCTTTCTTCATGATGGGTAGTCAACAGCCACAGGAGGTTTCACCTATGATGGACCTATGCGAAGAGGAAGCACCTCCCAAAATCCTTTGAATGATTCCAAGATCACGGTGATCTTCTTAAAGGGAACAAATTCGAGAGGAGCCCTAGTCTATTATGACTATCGAGGCCGCAAGTGCATTTGTATCGAAGAGAGTCCAGCTCAAAGATTGGAGATAATCCGAGTGTATGATGATGGAGATAGATTCCGAGACGAAAAGGGGAACCACTATTTAATAGTTAGTAACCCTAAAGATTACAACAGATATGGAGATAATGTGGAGAAAGGGAAAATGGTTTCAGAAACTCAAGAACCGCCACCAAACATTAATCGGCCCGGAGCTATTTTTATGTATGATAAGAAAACAACTAGGGTTCCAACTTATAACGAGAACGTGGGAATCTACAAACATGAGAGTGAGGGTATAGTCTCTTACTTTCGCAGCAAAGAACCATACGTAAACGAATTAAGCAAAGACAAGGTTCTTTACTTATTCTCTTATGAAAGTGTTACGGGGAAGGGTATAGTTTCTGTTGATAGATATGGGCGAGAATACCAACGTATTCTTCCAGAGGAGGTAAAGAGGGCAACAGGTCCAAGAGCATCAGCATATGCCCCTGAGGAAGTGCCAAGAGCCACCTACACCCCAAGCAAGACAACGAATCCCTTTTCAGATGAGTATGACACTACCTCACATTCCGCCCGACCGCAAGCATTCAACAGCAAAGACCAACCAACAAACCAGCTATCATTGCAGGCATGGCTTCGACAGAGTGCAACAATGGAACCAGACCAAAACCGAGATGGTTATCAAGCCGCACGAGGGCTCAGGGATTTGCAAGAACCACCACCCTATTCAAGGTATGATGCAGAGAGTAAGCCAAAGACTCAAGGGTCGACAGAGCGTGGATGACCACCTATAGAATGAGTTCAAAGGGAAGAACCACCTCCAACAAGAATTATGGCTTAGGAGCACCATTGGGAGAGGAACCAGCCTATTACAGAAGGCCTGAGGAGGTATATCGATTAGGATGGGGAGATCCAATGATGAGGTTTGTAGACCATCGAAGAATTAGACCTTCTCAAGTGCAAAAATGTGTAAACAAGAAATACACAGGAAGCAGAGACCAAAGAGATCATGTAGCAGCCTTTGTGCGTGTAATTAGAGTTGAAGAGGTGTTAGATTTTCCTACCCAATTTGCAGGGTTTGGACTAACCCTAGAGGATGATTCTGCCACTTGGTTTGACTCTGTGGAGCGTAGAGACTTTGATTGATGGAGGAAGTGTTTGACGAGTGTATCGAGGAATTCTCTCAAAGGGGAATAGCTCATAATACCGTCTCACAGATCCATAAATTCAAACAGAAAGATGGAGAATCTGTACGAAAGGCAGCCCTAAGACTAAAAACATATGTTAAGTTCTGTCCTATTCAAGAACTGCCAACTCAGTCCAGACTTATGCTGATATTCATCCAAGGACTAAGGAATGCAGATCTCCAAAAAGACTTACATATGAAGAGGAGCACGACGTTGAATGAGTTGACCAAGGAGGCTCTTTACCTTGTGGACAATTGTGCGGTCTACAAAGAAGGGGAGTTCAAGGACCTTGATGACGATTCGTCTTCACAACAAAGTGGAAGCAAGTCTTCTAAGACAGCACCGAAAGGATAAGTAGTTGTAAACCAGGAGCAGCTTGTAGATGAAGTGCTAAAAAAGATCAACTTGTATGCCAAACCCTATGCTAAACAGCCCAAGTGGTGTGCTATTGAACAAAAATGGACAAACCATGGGACCGAGGAATGTTATTATAACAAGGGATATGTGAGAGAGAGACCTTACGCTCCCCAAGCTTTAGTAGCTTCCCCTCAAGTTCCACCGATGCCTAGATATCAAGCAGGCAACTTACCAGGACCTGTAGGTGTAGAAAGACCACAACCGGTGTTGGGGCAACAACCACCCCTACCAGGATTACGACCAGTTGGTATAAGATACACACCAAAAGTAACTGAATCAGAGGATAGGACTTTGGTGCCTATGTATGTATATTATGAAGATCCCAATGGATATGCGGCAAATCCTGTCTATTATCCACCGGAAGAACCCTCGACACCTGAACCATGGAGCATGATAGGAAACATAGGACCACCAACTGCTGCATTGGCCACTGGCAGCAGTAGGAGAAGGAAGATATAGCTTAGATAAACGAACACTGATGTTCATAGCCAATGGAGGCATGGCAGACAGAGACATGCTTTCCAACAAAGAGGAGCTCAAGGAGCACCTCAACAACCCAAGGGACACTGCTACAAGTGTGGTGGAGACCATTGGCTGAGAGACTGTCCTCAGGATGAAATCATTAGAGTCAATGCGTATTGCCCAGAATGTGGAATTACTCATTTGATTCCTGATTGCCTTAAAACCCGAGGAAAGGAGAAAAAACCACCTTGAACATGCTAGAAATAGTACCTTCCAGTGGAGGATCGGAAAATGAAACAATCATACCCATTCAGGTGGTAACACGAGCCCAAGCTCAAAGAAGGACGAACGAACCCATAGTTGAAGAACCAAAAACGGATGCCCAAAGTTCAGAAACAAGAAGTCAAAGAAGCACTTGGAAAGCTAGAAAGGCGCGTAGGAAAGCCAGGAAGGAACAAGAGAAAATAGCCCTATCCGAGGAGTTAAAACATACAAAGGAGAGATTAGAGAGGTTAGAGGATCTAGCTAGCTTAAGCTCACACACCACGGCAACCATAGCACCCAAGGAAATAGCAGAGCCCAAAAGTGCAGGATCAGGAGGATCTGTACCAGAAGACAAGGTAAATGAGCAGTTGGATGCACTTCTAAAAGCTTATGAAGCTCGACTTAAAAAGAACCAAACCCACGAGCAAAGGTGGATGACTTATCCATATGGAGAAATAGAAAAAGAGAGGTTGGATACGTGTAAACAGATGATCGAAACAGCTCAATCATTGATGGAAGACCCGCTGGGTAAACCTGCAAATTGGCATGAGGCACCAGCTCCAACCCCTATCCAACCAACTTTAGAGAAACATGTGGAAACAAAGGAAAGACTCACTAATGCCTATGAGTCCAGAGGAGAGCCTATCATAGTGCCAAATACCACAGATGGGACAAGTGACGGTCGGGTTTCAGCCTAAAATATTAATAAAAATGGCTAAGGACTATAACGGTCTAGACTATCCGTGGAAGCAAATCCGTGAGTCCAACGAGGCTAATAGGATGAGTAACCACATGAATAGCACGAGAAAAGAAAAGAATGTGATCTTACCTCCTATTGAAGAATTTGAGGCAAGGTACAAAATGAACTTTGAGATACATTCACAAGGGGGAGACCAAGGATCAACAGCCAACCAGACTCGTTGAGAACTTTACCCTCTTACCTGGGAGAGTACGAAGCCAAGTCGGAAGTGAGAGCAATCCCATCTCAAAGACTTTCTTCTAACAAGGTGATGGATTTGCAAGGATTGATTGAGTTGTTATCCACCCCGGTGACATGCACAATCACGTTAGCAGAACTCCTAAGGTTAAGTCCAAACATGTGGACCACAGTAGGAAAATGCCTAGAAAACTTTGGAGTGAAAGACCCCACCTTGAAGCTACAAGAAGGGATCAAAGAGTTGGACAGGCCTCAACTAAACACTAGGCCAGTACCATTGAATAAGGTTGGAGAATATTGTGAGGGAGAATATGGAAACACCACGCTACCAGTAGAATTCCAAGGAGTAGTTTCCAAAGCTATTCTTGACAGTGGAGCAGGAGTTGCTATCACCACCAAGGAAATCTGGAAAAAATGGGGGAAAACCATCTTGAGGGCTACAAGAATGAAACTTCAATTGGCAGATGGGTTCATGGAGAAGCCTCTAGGACTCTTAGAAAAAGTGATTGTCACTTCGTGCGGAATTGAGTACGAGCATACATTTGCAATAGTCGATTTCGACAAAAAGAACAATTATAAGATCATCTTGGGACGACCATTCATGCGACAATTGAAGATGGTCCAAGATTGGGGTTATGACCACATATACCTCAGACATGGCGAGACAACAACTAAAATACACCTGAAAGACCATACTTACAAAGATGTGAACCAAACACCTGTGGAAGAGTTTGATTCGGCTACAATAGCAAGATCAGAACTCCTAGCATGGTTAGGGCAACCAAAAGGGCTATGGATGTGCGGAGCTTCACATTGTGGAAGCTTAAGAAGAGAGGAATGCGTCCTGGAAAGAGCAATTGAAGACAAAGAGTATATTCCGGAACCTTTCCCTGAAGATGCCTTGGAACCTCTAGAATGGGAACACATACTAGCAACATTGGATGTATGTACCATTACCGACAGTCTAACAGAAAAATTTTGCGATAAGGATGGCTATGATGTGTTACCCTATTACATGGTAAGCGTTATACCAGAAAAAGAGAGGGGTAGAACCACCAAAACAAGAAGATTCTTACAACTCCTCTAAACATTTGGAAGTAAATGATGATGCAGATAATGAGTGTTCAGACACCTCAAGTGGGCGTGGAATTGAAACCGAGAATATCAAGTTTTATGATTTTGCTAATCAACACCCTAGACGCTAAGGAAGCTATAGGAGGAAACAAGAATGAAACAAAGCGAGAGAGAACTTGATGCCCAAGATAAAAGGCAAAACTCACTATTTGATGCTTGTAAAAGTAGAGGATTGTGTAAAAGATCAAATATCAGGAAGATTCTCAAAAAATCGAAAAGAAAGAACGGGAGAGGAAATAAAACAGGCACGAAAAGCTAAAAACGAAACAAATTGACAAAAATCTCAAAAATAAAAAAAAGAAACAACAAAAGACCAAGAGTGGACCAAACTGGAGCGTGAACAGAAATACCAAGAACTGAAATGGTCTTTGAGAGAGATATGGACTACTGAAGAAGATAGTGATGGTAAAGGGGAGTCAGAAAAGGGGAACATGAACGTACCATCACACTATCGGAAATTTACTATCTCGGAAAGAAAAATCATCATGACACCACTAGTCAGGGAAAGAACCAACCAAGAATCTTACGATGGGCCTCAAAATGCAAAAAAGATAGACCTCGCAGAACCAGGTGAAAAGCCTCAGCCGGTCTATATAGCTAACGATTTAGAGCCTGAGGAGGAAGAACAACTAACACAACTTCTCAAGAAGTATAAAGATGTGTTCACGTGGTTCTATAAAGACCTCAAAGGAGTTGATCCATTGATATGTCAACATACAATTCCTTTGAAATCGGATGCAAAACCTAGCAAACAACGTCCTTATACATATAATGACACATTTGCTAAACGAATCAAAGAAGAGATTAATAAACTGATGGAAGCTGAATTCTCCTATGAAATCGAACATACAGATTGGGTGTCACCCATTGAGGTAGTTCCCAAAAAGAATGGAAAACTGTGAGTGTGTATAAACCTCAAGAACGTGAATGCAGCAACCATAAGGGATAATTATCCCTTGCTAATTACAGAACATGTACTTGAGCGAGTGGCCGGAAAACGGGCTTATTCCTTTTTGGATGGGTTTTCAGGATACAACCAACTGGCAATAGCAAGGGAGGATCAACACAAATCAGCATTTGCCACAGAATGGGAGATTTATGCCTATCGAGTTATGCCATTTGGCTTAACTAATGCACCAGCCACTTTCCAAAGGTTAATGACTCACGCATTCAAGGAATACCTAAGAATATTCTTAGAAATTTACATGGATGACCTGTGTGTACCCTCTCTTCTACAAGAGGAGCATATTGACCATTTGCAAAAGGTCTTTGAAAAATGTAGGACATATCGAATCTGTCTTAACCCGGAAAAGTGTGTATTCATGGTTAAGCAAGGACGAATCTTAGGACACATTTTCTCAAGAGATGGCATAACCACAGACCTAGACAAAGTCAAAGTCATTGTAGACCTACCTAGGCCTACTAATGCAAAACAAGTGTAATCCTTCATGGGACATTGCGGATATTATCGAAGATTCATATACATGTATGCGGTTATCGCACAACCTCTGTATCGTTTGCTAGTCAATTTCAAGTGGACCAAGGAGTGTGAAACTTCATTCCAAAAGCTGAAGGAAAACCTTATATCAGCACCTGTACTAAAGGCACCAGATTGAGAAAAGATATTCCATGTTCACATTGATGCTTCAGCATATGTCATTGGAAGTATTCTAGCTCAACCTGGAGAAAGGAGCAATGTATTTTCCGGTTTGCTATGCGAGCCGATAATTAAACAGTGCGGAAAAGAACTACACAACCACCGAGCGGGAAGGGGTAGGAGTGATTTATGCTGTAAAGAAATTCGGCATTATTTGCTCGCAAAAATAAATTTGTGTTCTTCACAGATCATCAAGCTCTTTTGTACGTAGTAAATAAACCTTGCAATACAGGGAGAATCGTACGCTGGTTTATTATATTGCTAGAATTTTACTTCACAGTGGTGGTGAAAAAGTGTAAACCATCTACGAGCGGATCATCTTTCAAGGATACACAACGGGGAAGCTCCTGAAGGTGTAGATGATGACATACCAGATGCTTATCTTTTCAACATTGAAATGGTACCCAAATGGTTTCAGGAAATTTTTAGCATTCTTTCCTTTGGAAGTAGGTTTGATAATACGGAATGCAGATCCAAACAGCAAACAATTTGACAAACAAAAAACTTCCAGTTTATAGCAGGATGGCTGTATCATCTTGGATCGGACCTATTACTACGATTATGTATAAATCCGGAAGAATTCGAGTGCTACCTTGAAGAGGCACATGTCCAGGGTTGTGCATTTCATTGTTCAGCAATGAAAACACACCAGAGACTGAAAAAGTTAGGGGTTTATTGGCCAACTATGTATGCGGACACACATTCTTATGTTACCAATTGTACTATATGTAGTGCCAAATGACCAGTGGATCACGAAAATTTGTTTGAGGTAAACATAGCACCTGCATGGAGTCAATATATCATTGACTTCTTAACCACCAGGAAGTTCCCTGGGAACATCACAAGAGCACGAAAAAAAGCTATAGAGCTGGAAGCTCGTGACCTTCAGTTAATTGGGAACCAACTCTATAAGCGAGGTAAGGACAATCAACTTAGAATCTGTGCAAGTGAAAGCGAATACCTCTGCTCATTCTAGAACATGCACATAGCGGAATAAGTGGAGGCCATTTTTCGGGCGATAAGATGGCAAAAATTGTCTTAACCGCAGGAATTTGGTGGCCTACATTGCACATGGATGCTGAAGAGTTTGTAAAGCGTTGTGACGCATGTCAATGCACCTAGGTGCCAACAAAAAGAGATGAGATGCCATTACGGCCAATGATGGGAGCAAGAGCATTTGCAAAATGGTGCATTGATTTTGTGGGACCTATATCACCCCCTACATATCGCACCCATACCCAATATATCATTGTGGCTACGGACTATCTCACAAAATGGGTCGAAGCCAAGGCAACACAAAAAGTTGATGCACGCACCACTGCACAATTTTTGTATGAGAATGTTTTTGTACGTTACAGGTTACCAATAGAAATTGTTAGTGAGCATGGAACACATTTTCTCAATGAAGTCATTGAATATCTGCTAGAGGAGTTCATGGTCATACATAGGAAATCTGCACCATGCCATCCACAGGCCAATGGGCAAGATGAGGCCACAAATAAAACACTATGCACGGTTCTCACTAAAATAGTGTCAGAATCAAGAACAGTTTGGGATTAGCAGCTACACTCAACACTATGGGCATACAAGGTAGCTTACAAAACATCAATAGGAACAACACCATACAACATGGTGTTTGGCCTAAATGCTCTACTACCCATAGAGTTTTTAATTCCAAATCTATGAGTAGCAAAAAGCTTAGAATGGACAGGGCATGAGCTCTCTTCAAGAATTGATGATCTTGAAAAGCTAGATGAACTCCGCTTACGGGCTGTTGCTTCAATCCATGCTAAAAAGAGAAGACAAAAAGAATTTTTTGACAAACATGTGCATACCAAAGAGTTCAAAACAGGTGATTACGTACTTGTTTATACCTGGAAGCAACATGCGAAGAAACTTAAAAAGTGAGGGGTGGACCCTTTGTGATTAGTGATCTATCACAAAGTGGAGCTGTCAAGCTTGCTACATTAGCAGGTGAAGAAATGCCAAACTGGATTAGTGGATGTCCGACTGAAGAGGTATCATCTACCACTCACACAGGAGGTGCTCCAACAAATTCATCAAGGAAAACAAAGAATGAGGGAAAAACAGAGAGTACGAGAAGAAGCTCAAGCCGAAGCACAAGAACGCATTGCAAAAAGACGGCTTCTGCGACAACAACAACAAAGTGGACTACCATTGCGAATCAATGCCATTCAACTCACGAAGTTGGATGAAGAAACAGTGGAGCCAATAATTGAGGTCAAAGTGGACATCAATCAAGTTGAATCAACAGCCTTGCTTGATTCGGGGGCTCAAGCAAATTTAATCTCTTACGGATTATACCAATAGCTCAAGGTCGCAGGTTAACTTCATCCTACTCCTCAAATGTTGGAAAGTAGCACATCACACCCGTTGCAAACATTGGGATGTACTATATTGCATATACAAATACATCAATATATTTACCCACACAAATTCTATGTGGTGGCAGATGAAAGCACACAACACCCAATGATGCTCGGGCAACCTTGGAAAAAAGCGTACAATGTGCAGATAGATTGGAAAGCAAAGGCAGTAAAACTTCAACATGAACATGAACAACAGGTGATAGCTTTTGCTCAGCAATACCAGCATGATCAACTGCAAGCCATGCAATCACTGGAAACAAAGCCAAAAGCACAAATGCCATTAACACTAGAATGGCAACAGGACACTTTTGTGTCCTGTTAAGTGACCATTTTGCTTGAATTATTTGAAGAGTATCAAAATGAATTTCTAGGTGCTATATATCCACAAAGTTGCCTTATGAGCTGAAAAAAACTTAGCATTTTTTTTTGGAGTATCGATCTCACCATTAACCTTACTCTTGCACAACATTTTTGAACCTAAACTGTGTGAAAAAACGGGTCCTGTTTTTGGCTTTTTTTTAATTTTTGGCAACTATACCACTCTAAACATCATGTTTGTGAAGTTTAGATGGCTAGAGGTTAGGCTTTCATAGTTCTCAACATGTTTTGATGCTTTTAGGGAGAGCTAAGTGTTAAAATTGAAAGTTATGACCAATTTACAAGAATTACATAATCCTGTTTTTTGGCCAAATTTAGCACTTTTATGATTTTTTTGGTGGCTTTCTTGATATCCAAATTCAATTTTGATTGTGTAAGTGTAATGTATAACATAAAGCTAATCTTCCTTGAGTTTTGGGGGACCTAATATTCTATATAGCATAGTATATGATGATGGTTGAGTTTTTTGATTTCTGAAGAATACGATACATTTTAGAGTAGCAAGTATAACTTTCTCAATATTGCTAGTTTCCTAGGCCAATTGTGTGTATTTTGTAGGTAGTAACCATATCTAATCATAGACTACAAACTTGGCTAGATATTGAGTAGTTTCTATGGGTTTCTAGAGGTCATAATGCTAAACCCAGTTTTTCATGTTTGTTGTATTTAGCACTTTATCATTGCCCCCAAGGTTCCAATTGTAAGAGACCTATTATCCTTTTGACATGCTCCATGGCTCCTTTTGAATCCAAAGTCCCAAAGGGAACTAAGAAAACATGTATATAGTATGTGTATTGAGCGTGACTATAGAAACTTTGATGATAGGTCCATAGAATGGCAAAAATGCAACTTTTTTGTACCTATTTTTCTTGCCCAAAAAAAAATAGTGAGGTAAAAGCAACTATATGTTTTGGTCATCAACCCATTGAAGTTAAAGGGGCATTTTATCTCATGTCCTACAAAAATCCCCACTCTTATTTATATGCAATCAACCGTAAGAAATTGCTGTTTTGGGCAAAATGCACTGGTCCATCAACTTTGGAGGCTTGTAGTGACCAAGGGATGAGAAAAATTACAAGTTTCTCATTTTTTCCATATGTAGTAGTTATTGAACTATAAGCTCATGAAAGGATTTTTCAAAATGAGTGGATCTACTATGGTTTTGGAATTTTTTCCCAAAACCCTGAAAGGGCATTTTTATGTCCTGTTAGGTTACCATTCTAGTGTTAAAGAACAACATGATACCCGAGACCAACAATCACGTAAAACCCAACCATGCTAATTACAGACATATGAAGTCACCGGCCGCAATGCAAAGATCTAGGTTACCAACACAAGGAAAACAAGTATGGATGCGGAAGGATAGAAATGCCATGGCGGACAAACAACAATGCAACAACAAAATTTCAACAAAGCAGATGGTTCAACCACAAACCAAGGGCATAAAATAGATATGGATCACCAAAAAAATGCTTAGCCATAACCCAAATGTCAGTCACATTTGGATACCAAAGCAAAATCAAAAGGAACTCCCTTCAGTACAAGCACCAACGGAAGGCAGACATCTGCATTTCAAAAGGGAAAACCGCTTTATGTGGATGCCAATCAACAACAAACCAATGGCAAACAAGAAAGTGCCAAACCATCTACAACAACCGGCAGCAACTAAATACCAATGGAAAGCAAAGGTAATACGGCCCATAATCATTACTGCCCAGCCAATTCTCTCCTTAGTCATAGCTACGGCTCTATCAACAGTGTCGGCAAACCAAGTGCCTTTTGCAAAAAAGACAATTAAGCAGAGAGCAGTAGAGTTACAGCTGTTACTTGCAAAAAGAAATAGGAAACCTCGACGGTGAATGCCAATAAGCATATTGCTTATACCCTTCTCTTGCAAAACATTACTTTTTCCATGCATTGACCGAGTATGCATAAAGTAGGGCCACAGTAATCGGCCAGGCATTAGAACAACGTTTTCAACCTATGCACGGTACATACTCCGAGGCAATACCTTGTCGTCCGGGAGGACTCCGACTAGGAGGGGGGGAGGCATTCTCTAATGCGGAACCAATAACAGAAACAACAAAAAAAGGCATGATTTTTGACTATTTTAAGGGTTGTTGTTTGATTGCAAAATTTTCTGGAGTAACCCAAGTATAGATACCCTTATACAGCATGAAGCTACAGGTATATGGGGCCAAACGCCAAATCAAGGCCCTTGGTGTGTGTATATAAGTAAAAATAGCCATTTTTCAGGCAAAATATTGGTAAAACAGAGAAATTCGGCCATAAAAATTTCATGCGAGTGTATATAATGATTGGCGGTGATGTTTGTGATTCATTATGATTTTTGGAGATTTTTTGGGTTTGATTTGCTATTTTCCTTTTAATTTTGCTAATTTTCAGCAAAAAAACTTCAAAAATACAAAAAAAAGGTGAAAAACAGTCGTAATGAAAAACAAAAAATATGGGGATGATTAGTGACTATAGGAAAACCTATGGTGCAGTGGGGGTGCAATTATGAGACTGGAGCGGGAAAGCGTGTGTTGGCCAGATTTTGACCGAAATGCCAAATTTCTAATAAACATGGAGTCCAAATCAAGAAATTTTTGAGCCTAAACCGCATCTCGCAAGAAGATAGGAGCACATGTCAAATTTCATGAAAAGTGGTTCGGGGACCTCCATTATAAGAAATTTTCACCTCTTTTTTAGCTCATTCTCACTATTGACTTTGTGGAGACAGCTTCTGCCACCTAGAGCGGATCGACCTTTCAGCAGCTTCTATGACGTGCACAACTACCCGACGAGCTCCAGACATGAGAGGTAGGCTCACCACCTTGAGCTTTTCGCGCATGTTTGTCATTATGTCGCGAAAACTAGCGTAGGGGTCACACACAAAGCGAGCGGTAGAGACCTACAAGTAGAGACAGCGGCCTAACGGCTAACCCGAAAGCAACAAGACTTCATCGGAAGCTTACCCTAGTCTAGGAGACCAGTTCTCGATATCCAAAGGCAATAGGAAACCATCGGGTAAAACCCTAATTCCCAGAAACTTGCAAGAGGCCACCAAATGGGAAATCGGCGAAATGGCGACCAAATGCTACCAAAATTCATGGGTAGGAGCATCTCGACATGCTTGACAAGTCTATATGACCCACATGACCAAAAAGTAACCCGAAGCGGCACTCAACTTCAGAAACACAAAGCGTCCAATTGCAGTTGCGGCCAAAACCGCAAACCCGGCCGTTTGCCACCAAACTTCATGAGCGGCTTTCCTAGACCATCAATCACCAATTCCTATGGTGGTAGACCACCACAAACCATCGAAGGTATGTAAACGCAACCACGGGTGCTTCTAGAGGGACAAATTGGCAAATGGAGCTCCGGTGAAGCCAAAGTCAACAAAAACCATACGGCAAGGATTCCCAACGGATCAGGAAGCTATGGAGACCAACATCAAGAAATTTTTGCCAAAAAGCACTCCAAAAGTCAGAAAACGGCTCGGAGGCTCTGAAGTCCACACAGGGAGTTATTCTCTATCTATTTGAATTTTTTGTTGAAATTAGGCTCAAAAGGGACTTAGGGGGGCCAAGGGAAAGCACTAGGAGCACCAGCAATGAAAAAATCACAAGGAGACATCCTACGCGTAGGATGTCTCAAGGGAACTTTTGGGCACAAACTCCAACATTTTTCATCATGCACATGTTCTGAATGACATTTACAAGCTATCCACCAAGTTTCATCACATTTGGACCAAGTTTGACCTCATATGCATGGAAAAACGCAAAGTTAGGGCATAGAGGCAATAATGGGCCATAGACCTACCAAATCTTGTCCAAATCCAATGAAACTTGCACACCACATTCACCAAAACATCAACAAACAATCTGTGTGGTCATAAGGACAAAATGATGAAATAGACATCCTACGCGTAGGATGTCTATTTGACTTTTTTGACATGCAAGGGATGTTTTATCATTCCAGATCCAATCACCTCATCATTAGGAGCCCATATATGAAGCCATTCTAATTACTTTTGACCCCCAGCACCTTCAAGATACACTTTTTGAGCCCAAAAACACCACACAGAGCCTTACAAGCATCAAATCTTGTCCAAATTCAAATCCAAGAACATGGCCATGTTTCATAGGCCAAGGACAACACATAGAATAAGTTTCATGTCATTTTGATGAAAAAGACATCCTACGCGTAGGATGTCTCCAACATAAATTTAGCCTTATGTGCAAAGAATGACATCCTGGGAGCCAATACCATGGTGCAATGAGCCCATATACCAATTTTCAACCCCATTGGACATCAATTGCTACCTATGATGGACATTCTACCCAAATTGTGACCTAAAGCCTGAATCAGCCCCAGAAAATCCACTTTTTGATATCCAAATTCAAATCCAAGCATATAGCCATGTTCCATGAGCCTTACACTACCTGCATGTCAAGTATGAACCAATTCTCATGAAAACAACATCCTACACATAGGATGTCTAGATAAATTTTTTTGGCGAGATTTGCATTGTGAGCACATGCACAGCTTCACATGATCTTTTAAGCTCTATTTTCAATTTTCAAGTCATTTGGATAAGTAAAACTCAATTTCGCAGCTAATATGGAAAAAACGCTAACTTCGGACTACTGAGTGCAACAGGATCTATGGCAGCCTTGAAGTCACCGGCAAAGAGGAAAAGAATGACAATCAAGGATTATCTGGAAGAAGTGGAACCCTTTGTCATTCTAGAAGGAACACTAAATCCCACCAGCACATGGATACAAGAGGATCTGTTAGAGTCCAACGACCTAAAGATCTACCAGGGAGTGTTCAAAGACACTGAAGGCAATGTTATAGAGCTACCAATGCTGCCGAGAGAACTCAATGAGTTCGTACGAAGCAAAATGGCCAGATACTTGGAGAAGATTGATCTCCACAACTACTTTGAAGCAATACCGGCAGGAGTGGACATCAAGAGAGTCTGGGAGTTTGTAACAAGCATCAAAGAGGATGGAGTGGCCAAGGTAACATATTTACAAGGCACACCAAAAATAGAAATAATAATCACTGAGCGGGTTGTAGTAGATGCACTAGACCTCTCCAACGAGGGGGGGATAGTGTAACAAAAAGAAGAGATGAGGTCAAGGTGTACAAAGAGAAAAAGGGGAATTACACCTTTGAAGACATTTCAACCAAAAAAAGTGGCAATCATGAGCCAGCTATACAACCAGTACTTCCACATGTGCACGAAGAGGCCACAGAAGTACAGGATGCCGCCAGGTGCAATTGCCACAACGTTCACTTGGGCAATGACAAAAGGCACCCCAAAGATAATCAACTATGTGGCATATATACATGACAGCCTAGTAAAGATGGGCAACAAGAAGACAACCTATATAGTGCCAGGAGAACTGATCACCAAGGTGATTTATGGGGCACTACACGCAAAAGGAAGGTGGCCTGACCCCCCATGTCAGAATGATTAGCTAAGAGTAAAAGAAGACAAGGAAGATGAGCCGCAAAGGGCACCAAGGTGGCAACAAGATTGAAAAGACGGCTAGAGCTAGCATAAGAGTGGTAGCCTGAGCAGAAGAAAGGGAAGAAGGATTTTTCTCAAGTGCCGGCCAAAGAAACAAGGTAACAGAAAGCGGCAAGACTAGAGAGGCTGATGGAGAGTTTTCGAGCGGAGAGAGCCCTCAAGGGTGATTTAAGAAAACTCTGGAAGACATCTCTAGAGTCTATGTCGGGATCGTCCAGAAGAGTGCAAAGGGACCGATTTGAAGATTATATCAAAAAATTTTGAGATTCTTGATGTTGCAGCAGAGAACATTCCCCATGTCCCTTTCACAGAGGAGGAAGTACAACAAATAAGGCAGAAACTGCTAGATGAACAAGAGAGCCAAGAAAGAGAAAGAAAAAAAAAAAGCAGACAGGGACTTAAAGGGCAAACCTGCAGCTTTACTAGCCAGCCCTAAACCCAGCCCACAACCATCACCACCTCCTAGCAGCCTCCCACAAGAAGATAAGGAGGCTGAGGACAAACAAGAAGAAAGGCAAGCAGAAGATCAAGAGCAAAGACAAGAACCTGAGCCAAAAGAAGAGGCCAAGCCTGAAAATGAGCAAAAAATAATTAGATGATTCTTACTATGCATTTTTGGACCTGCTAGCTGCAGGCTATACGAAGGAATAAGCCACCACAATCGCATTTGACTTGGCGAGGACAGGGGCCTAAAGAACAGATGCAAGGCATCAGGCTAGTGGAGTTAAAAGAAATTGCTACAGACACAGTAGACCTGCACCCGCCCTCCAATGACTGGGACATGGTGATGACAAAGCTAGCCGGATTGAGCGCACAATCGATGGCTTCAGAGAAAGAGATGACAACTCTCAAGGCCACTGAAGAAAAGATCAGAATGGAAGTAGATTCTCTGCAGGCACAAAGCCAAAGGCAAAAGGAGAGAGAAGCTGACCTATAGGCCAGCTTGGCAAGGGCTCTACAAATTGCAAAGCAATGGAAGAAGAAAATCAGAAAGTAGCAAAAAGAATACAAGCAGCTGAAGAGAAGAGTGTCAGCAGCTCAGCAAGTCATTGCGAGATGCTGAGAAAGAAAGAAGAGATAATTTGACACTACAGCTGGTAGAAGAACGAAAAGAAGTAGAAGCCATGAGGAACGCCAAGGAAAGAGTAGAGATAGATCAAGAAGCAAGCCTGGATGAAGTCCTTGAGCTCAAGGACCAACTAAAAGTCAAAGATCAAACATCCAGAGGCTACGAGCATCACCTGCTAGGAGTCAGAGCGACGAGCTCGACTCAAATCATGACTGAGAGTCAACTCTATGAAGAGCAAATGCAAGAACTTCATAAAGAGCTGACTCTCGAGAAGAAAAAGAAGAGATTGAGATGGCGGAAGGTTCTATAGTCATGCAAACGAGAATGGAAAGAGGGCAAAAAAGCCTTGAAAGAAGAAGGGTGTAGATGATTCTTACTATGCATTTTTGGACCTGCTAGCTGCAGGCTATACGAAGGAATAAGCCACCACAATCGCATTTGACTTGGCGAGGACAGGGCCTAAAGAACAGATGCAAGGCATCAGGCTAGTGGAGTTAAAAGAAATTGCTACAGACACAGTAGACCTGCACCCGCCCTCCAATGACTGGGACATGGTGATGACAAAGCTAGCCGGATTGAGCGCACAATCGATGGCTTCAGAGAAAGAGATGACAACTCTCAAGGCCACTGAAGAAAAGATCAGAATGGAAGTAGATTCTCTGCAGGCACAAAGCCAAAGGCAAAAGGAGAGAGAAGCTGACCTATAGGCCAGCTTGGCAAGGGCTCTACAAAATTGCAAAGCAATGGAAGAAGAAAATCAGAAAGTAGCAAAAAGAATACAAGCAGCTGAAGAAGAGTGTCAGCAGCTCAGCAAGTCATTGCGAGATGCTGAGAAAGAAAGAGATAATTTGACACTACAGCTGGTAGAAGAACGAAAGAAGTAGAAGCCATGAGGAACGCCAAGGAAAGAGTAGAGATAGATCAAGAAGCAAGCCTGGATGAAGTCCTTGAGCTCAAGGACCAACTAAAAGTCAAAGATCAAACCATCCAGAGGCTACGAGCATCACCTGCTAGAGTCAGAGCGACGAGCTCGACTCAAATCATGACTGAGAGTCAACTCTATGAAGAGCAAATGCAAGAACTTCATAAAGAGCTGACTCTCGAGAAAAAGAAGAGATTGATGATGGCGGAAGGTTCTATAGTCATGCAAACGAGAATGGAAGAGGGCCAAAAAGCCTTGCAAGAAGAAGTAGAAAGCATGAAGAGAAAGCTCGAGGAGGCGGAAAGAATAAACGCCGAACTTAATGACCTCCTCGTGAATATGGGCGAAGAAGCTGAAACGGAAAAGCAAAAACTCCTCAGGCAAATTGAGGATTTGAAAGGCCAGCAAGGAGGAGAGGCAGAGAGCACAGGGCTAGCCGCCAATGAGGGCATTGACCTAGAAAATGTGGGAGATCCAGTGGACACGCCTATGCAAGAGGAAACCATCGCAGGATCCTCTCAAGAGCCACATGATCTAACACAAGAAGAGGAAGAAAAATTGCGTAAAGCAATAGAGGTGGAGCTCAGGGAAACAACAAAGGAAGCCCTGGAGTGGGAGCACAGGGTCTTCAAATCTATGACCATTCAGAAGATCGACGCCAGCAACCTTAGCGCGAGTGGCTTCAACCCTCTCTCCCATACCCATTGCTGAAATATGAGGCAGCTACCATAAACAAGCGGATCAGAGAAGATTTAGCTGTACCTCTCTACAATGCAGATACCTCAAAACCAGAAGGGGTCAAGCTTATTGTGGATTCTCAGCCAAAGTGGAGGAAGGCCTGGCTTACAAAGTACCCACAATACCTAATCCACTTGGTAGAGGCACCTAAAAATATTAGAGACAACTTCAGCTTCTATCCTCTACCAAGGATTAGGACGTGGAAGGAGCACGAAATTTTGCAAAGAAGCCAACCTACTTGGCTGAACTACCCCAAGCTGCCGGGCTTGAAGCAGGTGAGAGAATAAGTGTCCAATACATGGTGAAAACCCTAACGGGCGCCATAAAGTTTTCATTGGCTCACCTGACCTCACACGCATTATGATGATGAAAATCTATAGAACCATCTTAGCAGTGTTCCAGACCTTCAAGCTAGGCCAGGTGATTGACAACATCTTCTTCCTCCAGGATATACAGATGCGCCTATGACTGTCAGGTCAGCCTTCCAAGGAGGTGATACATGCACTGTATCAAAGGATAATGTTTCTACCATCCTATCACCTCTAGGCTTTTGAAGAAGTATTCTATACATGCTTCTTCACCATAAATACTGACATTTTTGGCCCAACAATGCTGAACTTGCATGCCACGTATGAATCATTGCTAAAGATGCGGAAAACGATACAATGAAGCAACAGATCAAGGCCATGTCGGGGACGACATGAGCAAGGAGGAGGGGAGTGCTAGAAGCTGGACACACCCCACGGCATCTAACTATTCGGAGGATTATTATTTTGTAACTGAGGAAAACCTGATTTTTCACCTTGTAAATATTGGGACTTATAGAAGTTTCCAAATTGTATCCCAGTTTTGATAGTTAGATTGAGTAGATGGTTGATTTTGGAACTTTAGGGTTTGAGAAATTGTAAGGTATATATACCACTTTTTGACCTTAATGAAAAACCTTTTGTCATTTTAAAAACAAGTTTTGAAGTCTGTGAGTGAGCGCACTGTGTACGAGAGAGAGTGTGTGAGATTCATCTTGACGCTACGCGTGCTCCGGTGGTCAGAATCGAGTGCGGAGAAGTGCAGTGTGTTGCCCCCGACAAGAGCTACACGCCAATACCTACATTGCACGCGTACGGTCCGGTTTTGCGAGCTTCTTCTACGAGCTTCATCGGGTGTTTGGGTGAGTATACGTTGTCCGATTTTGCATTACAGCATATCCACGCGTTCACATCGAGTAGAACTACACATCGAGCTCCTTCTAAGAGCTTCTTCGGGTGTTTGGGTGAGTATACGTTGTCCGATTTTGCATTACAGCATATCCAGGCATTCACATCTAGTAGAACTACACATTATGCACTTTAGATTTTGGAAACGAAGACCTGCAGATTTCGGCTAGGTATCCTACATGTTTCTGCACTAGGTGTTTTGGGTCGGGATTTGGGTTCATAGACCTTAGGGAGAGAGACCTATTGGTATTAGTAGGGTCTCCTTCAAGTTCTATGGTGTTTCAAGATTGTTTGATGGGTGTTCGGCTCTAGAAATTGTTGTAGGAAGTTTCCTCTTATGCACTCTTGAAGGCTGTGACTTAGACAATTGGTAGAGACCTTTGTAGGAATTAGTTAGGAGTCGGTCGTGCTTCCACGTGCCTGCGGGTCGAGCTTCGTCCTTGGCTAACATTACATGTTAGGTGAGTTCGCGCTGTGCTGACGTCCATCGCGGCGTATCCGTCCAACAAACACATAGATCAATAAGTGGCTACATGCCTGCGGAGTTAATGTATGGTCAAAATCCAGTGATGCCGATTGAAGATACAATTCCCACATGGAATGTACTACCTTGGCAAGAGGGGCTTAGCAAGGAAGATCTCCTTGTTCTGTGTATAAGGCAAGTAGAGAGAAGACCTAGAGACATTGAAGCTGCAAAAGAATGACTCAAAAATGCAAAGTTGAAAAACAAGGACTACTTTGATAAGCGACATCGGTCAGGAGCAAAGAAATTGACAAAGGTGACTAGGTTTTAGTGTATGATAGTAGCCTTGATAACCAGCACATAGTCATGCATAAGTTTTCAAAAAGATGGTTTGGACCATATGTTGTAAAGCATGTGCATGAAAATGCTACTTACAGCTTGTCTGAACTAGATGGTACAGAAGTAAAGATTCCCATTGTAGAAAAAAGGATCAAAATGTTTAAGAGAAGAGTAGACAATGATCCTGAAGATGTTGAAGAAGAGTAAAACACAGGTGAACATGAAGCTCTTGAATCATCCAGTGAAGAAGAAATCAAGGAGGATGTACAAGAGGGCTGATCTTACAAAGAGACAATGTGGCACATACCACAGGATGTGCAGGTTTAGAGGGGGTGGATGTCGTGCTGTGGCACGTATATAGTGGGAACGGGCATTAAATGATTTATCTTGTGACTTTTTGATGCATAAGTATACTTCATATAGTACTCATATGCATAAATAAAATCTTTCTAACATACCTTAGTATTTACCTTTGAAGTAATATAAATGTACACTACCATTAGAAAGTACTGCAAGAGAAGTATCAATGATTGTGCCTCTTTTTTCTAGGGGAAAAGCATTTGTATATTTCTTCTAATATCTTAGCTATACCCTACCATATATAGATTATTTTCTTATTTTCACATCTATTTAATAATATAATCCTTCAATAATGCATACCTTCTTCGATACATACAAGAGGGAAGGGCCTACTAGAAGACTTTATGAAAAGGAAGATCCAAAGCTTCTTGGACCATCCCAATTTGAAAATACCGACCTAAGGGCGTGGAGAAAAGACCAAAACCAAGTCAAGCTCTTTTAGTAGGACAATTTTTCTTTTTCAAGCATGTCAATCCGAGTTACAGATCAAAAATTACAGGGAAAATAGTGAAAAATCCTCTCACAACTACACTCCAAGAAGAGATGGTGAAGGGGATCGGGGAGCACCACAGACGGAGAGTGAGCGAGAGAAGGAGACACACGACACAGATATGGGTGGGGAGACTGTGAAGTGGCAGCTCTCCCTATACAGTATACTCACTATAAGTATAGGGTAACAGTGGGCGGGCGCCCATTACCTAGGTGACCGGTCAAGGCACATAGGCCTTAAACCCAACAACCTCCCACTTAAAGGCCAATGTGCCTTTAAGCAAGATCTACTAGTGTACAACTAATAGAAGGTGAGATATTCTCTCAACCTATGCCCACTGACTCTCGATGAGCTAGTGCATCCGGCTCTACTGATAGACAAACATCCCGCTGCGGAAGCCACACAGAGCTAGCTCCAAGATCTGCAAAGAGTCTACAAGAGCTCATGCACTCCTGCAAGTATCGGTCCAATACTTGCAAATCTCCCTTGTGCACTATGCCATCATCAGTCAACAAACGACTGACAACCCCAACTGCAAATTCTCCCACTATAGCTGCGATATCTGGTCTCAAGATCAACATCTCATACATGAGACCACCGAATGCGGATGCAATGCTAGCGGGCCCTGCTAGCTCTACGGATCATGCATCAACATATATATCCTTGGCAATAGGCATCTCTGACGGACAAGGCGTGTCAGCCACATGCATCTCCTAACTGTCCACAAAAGACGCATCAACCTATCGTGCAACCTCAGAGCAAACCAGCTGCTCTAGGTGTCTGCTGGAAGACATATCCTGCACAACTATATCCCCATGCTCACTGTCAAGCATAGAAAGGAATGATTGCATAAGCGCTGACGTCTCAGCCTCCTCTGCAATCATCCACTACAAACATGACCACTCAATCTGCTGTGACTCACTAGAGCTCTCATGCTCTAACTCCGCTCTACCTGTCTATCCTGCATAGAAGTATCTCGCACAACTGAGTCTCTGCTTTGCTCAGTCACTAGCAAAGCATGCATGTCTGACTCTGTCACCTCTCTGTGTGACTGCTCAAGTCGTGCCCCAACTATGTGCCCAACGAGCTCACTACTCTGCACTCCATGCAAAGCATCCTGCAACCCACAAGCAAAAGAGACTCGCCTGCTCTCTCGCTGTCTACCTGGCTGCATGATCATAGAGACAGCACCATCTCTCGCATGATCCACATGCAATGGGTAACCTGTACCACTCCTGGCACCTCCCGCAATCACTAGTGAACCCAAATGCATCACAAAATCTCGCTCTGGTAGCGAAATCTGACATCCACAATCTCTAAGCTGACCAATCGAGATCAAACTCACTATCAAATCTGGTACATAGCGCACATGTCGTAACAAGTAAGATGCACCACTCGGTAATGACAGTCTCACATCTCCTGCATCTGATATCGCATGCACCGATCCATTGGTCAAACGTACACTGCCAAGCATCCCGCTAGAATAGCTACAAAACCATGCACGATGCGGCGTGACATGAAACATAGCATCTGTGTCTAGCAACCACTGCGAAGGGAGTGCACTATCCACATGTATAGAATCTCGTGCATAGCTCGAGGTAAAAGTGACATCCCCGTCACGAGTATACTCCGACACTACATGTGCCTCAATTGTCAAAGCAGCTGAGTCCATGGCATCACTACATACATCTCTGAGACTGCCATGTCTCCTACGATGTCGCATACGACGAAAACAATGCTGTCTAACGTGTCCAGAATGACCACAATACCAACATGTCACCTGTCGGCGTGCTCATGAATGTACATGTCTCACAGAGTCCGTGATGACTCAGATCTATCATACATATCATGTAATCTGCGCCAAAGTGCTCTCGAAGTAGTCTCATACATAACAAGAGAATATACAGATTCCGCAAGGTGCAAAGAGAGCGTAGATAGTGCCATCTCCTGTAGCTCCTGCCACTGATCGTCAGACATGTTTGAAGGTCTACCTGCATCACCATTCAATGGTCGATGCAACCCTCGCTGTGTCAATGCATCAAGCATACACTCTCTCCATGCTGCAAAGTCTCACCCATCAAACATGCACATTTCGGAGAGATCATAATCTGAGCGATCACCTGTCTCTGCCATGAGCACAATGTAGCAAACTAGAAAGCAAAACCACCTCACCAACAACACCTGGAAACTGTCTACAAATATGGCCAGAAACACAATGTAAAACCTGTGAGACACACTCCAAAATAGAGCTCCCGCAATGTCAATACAAGCCTCGCATGCTCTAGTATCACACTGCAATCTATGAGCTAATCACCAAGCCCACACTGTGCGGTATGGATGCATACACACGCACAAATCTCCCACCTGCAGAGAACACCGCACGCAAATGCTGAGTGCAACCCACAATCTCTACCTAGATCGCATAAATGATGCACATAAAACTGCTGGGAAAATTTTGCCAGAGTTTCGTCAGTAAAATGGCCACAACACCAGTAACCAAACTGACAGCACGCTCAAAACCATGAGCAACCAAAGCGCATCAAACCGCACTCGAAATGCATGCACCAATCTCCACACTTTGTATACATCATTGCAAACACCTACAAATCTAGTACACAAATATCTGCTCTACCTGTGACTGCCAAAAAACATGCTCGAGGCATACATTGCCGAGCTCAAAATGCAATCACATTAGTCTCCCTGAGCATCAAACCACATAAGGCATACATCGTATCCTCCCATCTGTGAGGAAACTTGCAGGAAATATCACTCTCACATCTGAGAGCAAACCATGTGTGGAATCCTCGACACACAATAAACAACTGCTGCTGCAGAAAATTCAGCGTTCAGAATTTTAAAATTCTGATATAGCAAGCGCGTCCGGAGTGTACCAAAACCCCAAGGTAGACGCCTGGATCACATGTATCCGAGTCCGGGTGTGAAAGCTGTTGAGATGTACAGAGAAAGAGAGAGAGACGAGACAAGAGACACACCATATACGCTCCCAAAGACTGATTCATATTGAGGACAAGATACAAATGTATAGGTGAGAACAAGTTGAGTAGAGTGAGCCATATATAGCTCCAACACCCCCACTCAAACAAAGGTCTCTAGCTTTGGATGAAAAAACCCTTGGGGAGTTCAAGGGAAAAACCCAAGCCCCTATACAATGTGAAAATATGAACCAACGATGATGATGTGAAAGTGAATTGTGCATCTATGTACAAATATTCAAGTGACTTAGAGATCACAATGTGCAAATGTGGAGTGTGCATAGTGCATGGTACCTAAAAGATTACAATGTCATATGTACAAAGCTATTACAATAGCAAAGAAGCTAATCTAGAAAGAGTGAGGTCGAAGCAACTCCAAGCTCCGAGCGCAAGAGGATGAAACGTGACTCGTTGAGGCCTTTGGTCAAAATGTCTGCAATCATTTGGTCACTTGGACATTGTTCAACCATAATGGTTCCTTTGCGTACTTCATACCTGACATAATGATAATGGACAGCAATGTGCTTTGACTTATTATATTGAACATAGTCTTTTGCAAGACTAATAGCACTTTGGTTATCACACCGCAAGGTTGTGCTAGAAAGAGGAGAGTGACCAATATCAACCAGCATTTGTCGAAGCCAAATCAACTCACGAGCTGCAAGTGATGTCGCAACATATTCTGACTCAGTCGTAGAAACTGCAACACAACGTTGTTTCTTGCTAGTCCAAGAAACAAGACAACCATTTATAAAGAACCAATTTCCACTAGTAGATCGCATAGATAAATGTGATCTTGCCCAGTCTGCATGTGTGTAACCCAAAAGAGAAAGAGATTTCATAGAATCCGATGTGAGTTGTCGTCGATAGACTAAACCAAAATTTGTAGTGCCTTTCAAGTATTTCAACACACGCTTTGCAGCAGACCAATGCTTAAGAGAAGGACATGCAAGATGTTGTCCAAGATAATTAGCAGCAAACAGAATATCAGGACGAGTGTTCATGCCAACAAACTGAAGACATCCAATCAAATTAGCATAAGGTTGATTTGTGACAAGTTGACCGCCATTGTCAGAAGTGTTCTTCGTAGAGCTTGCAAGACAAGGTGTGTTGGCTGAATGTGCAGATTCCATACCAAATTTTTGAATAGTATCTGCAATAAACTTTGACTGTCGAAGGAATAAAATACCTTTTGTACGGTTCCGTTGGATTTGAATGCCAAGACACGAGTGAATCTCTCCAAAAATCCACCATATCAAATGCAGAAGACAATAACTTTTTCACTTGCTGAAGAAATCCCAAATCATTGGAAACAAGGATGGTATCATTCACATAAAGAGCAAGAATCACAAAACTGCTACCTTGGCGTTTTATGTATAAGTTGGGGTCTGACGAGCAAGAGATGAATCCTTTAGAGGTGAGAAAAAGATCAAATTTTGTATACCAGGCTCGCGAAGCTTGTTTGAGACCATATAGTGCCTTATGGAGTTGAGCAACAAGGTCTTCTTTACCTGGAATAACAAACCCTTCTGGTTGTTCCATATAAATTTCCTCTTCCAAGTCACCATTAAGAAAAGCAGTTCGCACATCCATTTGATGAGCTTCTAAATCAAATTGAACATCAAATGCCAATAAAACTCGAACACTTGTAATGCGAACAACTGGTGAAAAAGTCTCTTGATAATCAACACCAGCTACTTGGGAATAACCTTTTGCAACTAAACGCGCCTTGAACTTGTCAAAAGATCAATCTGCTTTTACTTTTGTCTTATACACCCACTTACATTTAATAGCTGTACGACCAGGAGGTAATTCAGTTAGTATCCATGTACCTTTAGAGATAAGAGAATCGTACTCTGCTTCCATAGCCTCTTGCCATTGATCCTTTTGTGGTGAAGAGATAGCTTCATCATAAGTAATGGGATCTTCGAAAGTAGAAAAAGCATTATCAGCAATATCATCATCATAAACATGACATGAGCCATGTTCAAAATCAATAGGCAGATCAACAAAAATATCAATATCATCATTGGCGACATTCGGAATGGATGGTTGTGAAGAGGAAAGTTGCTCTATAGGAAGAGTTTCATCTTCTGAAAGAAATGGAAAAGCTTGAAGCAATGATTTAGTATCATCAGAATCATCCATGGACCATGAGCCTCCCATAAGCTGTTCGTTAAAAGTAGCATCACGATTCACAATTACTTTCTTGGAGGAAGGGTCATAGAATTTGTAGCCTTTGGAAGTGTCAGAATATCCAATAAAAATAACTTTAAGACCAGGAGCATCAAGCTTTGTTCGTGTTTCTTTGGGAACATGAATATAAGCAATACATCCAAAGGTTTGAAAATGAGATACAGAAGGAATGTCACCTGTCCATGCTGTGATGGGTATCTTACCAGAGGGTGCAGTAGTAGGAAGATGATTCTGAATAAATACTGCTGTCAAAGTAGCTTCAGCCCAAAAAACACGAGATAAGCCAGAATGAATCAGCATACATCTTACAGCATTGAGAATAGTGCGATTCTTTCGTTCAGCAACACCGTTCTGTTGAGGCAAATATGGAATAGTGTGTTCATGATGAATTCCACTGTCAGCACAGTAACTCACAAACTCTCGAGAAACATATTCGCCTCCATTGTCACTACGAAGCTTCTTTAGGCGACGACCAGTTTGAAGTTCCGCAGCCTTGTGGAATTGTTTGAAAACAGATAAGGCTTCAGATTTTTGTCTAAGTAGAAATACAGTCGTATACCTTGAGAAATCATCAATGAAAGTAATGAAGTAGCGATATTGTGATCTCGAAGAAGGTAGAGGTCCACATATATCAGTATGAACAAGATCCAATATGTCATGAGAATGAGTTGTATTTGAAAGAGGAAAGGGTTTGCGATTGTGTTTCCCAAGAGCACAAAATTCACAAATGCCCATATGAGGATGGGCTTTAAGATCCATGCCATGAACAAGATCACAACGTTGAAGATCAAGGAGTTTTGAGAAATCAGCATGAACAAAACGGTGATGCCATACTTTGCAATCATGATCACCTGGAGCAGTGACAAAATTTGCTACAGCATCATTGAGAGAGAGTTCAAACAAATTACCGTTTTGAGGAGCAGTGGCTATAGTCTGTCCATCTTTCTCAATTCGGCATTTGGTATGATCAAATCCAACAAACAGACCAAGATCAACAAGTCTAGCAACTGAAAGAAGATTACGTTGAAGATCTGGTACATGTAATACTCCTCGTAAAATTCGAGTGGAAGAAGATAAAGTACCAAGATATAAGTCTCCAATACCCTTTACTTGACAAGTAGTATCATCAGCAAGATAAACAACACGTTGAACTGGCAGTGGATGATAGTTATGGAGCCACTTAGACTGATATGTCATATTTCCTGTAGCACCAGAATCGACAATAAAAAGTGATCCATCGCGTACATGAAGTATTCTGTCTGGAGAAACTGAACATAGGACGCAGCTTGTTTCTGGTACAATGTTGTTTCGATGTTCAGTAGCATATGCTCTATTCCGATCTGTGTCGAATCGACGCTTATAGCACATATGAGTGGGATGATCAGATCGTCCACAATATTCACAAGAAGAAGAAGAAGAGTCTCTAGATAAACGTGGTTGTTTTGTGGTAATATTGTGTTCTTCATCATATTGACGTGCCCAACAATCATCTTCAGTATGGCCATTTCTGTTGCAGTAAGAACATTGCTTATTAGGAAATTTGAGACGAGAGAAAATATTATCGCGACGGCCACCTCTGCGGTTTCCTCGTTGAAATGGACGCCTTCGAGCATAAAAAGCCCGTTCCATCTGTTGTGACTCAGTCTCCTCGTGTGAAATCATAGCTGTATCATGACTAGCATTACGACGTTCTTGATGTTGAGAGTATTCATTTAAAGACATGCAGGCTTGGTCGAAATCAAGACCATCTTTATTAGAGAGAATAGTAACAATGTTATCATAAGGAGAGTCCTTCATCGTATCAAGGAGAAGTGTAATCAGTTGCTTTTGTGGAACAGGATCACCGGCAGCAGCAAGTTGATTAATAATAGATTTGAAAGATTCAATATGTCATGTCATGGCAGCACCAACTTCATATTGTAACTTGTTAAGCAACCCTCTCAAATAAAGTATTTCTGTGACAGATTTCTTCTGAAAGTTTGCAATAAGGTACTTCCATACGTCGTGGGAAGTAGGCAGTTCGTATATATCAAGCAAAAGGGAATCAGTAAGAGCAGAAAGAATATACCGACGAGCTGCTTTATCACGTCGTTGCCAATCCGTATAGGCAACATTCCAATCTTCAAATATAGGTCCTTCAGTGATAAGCACGTTATCATTATCCGTATCAACAGGCTGAGGCGGACAAACACGATTTCCAAGAACAACATCGGAGAGTTCATCGCCTTCAAGAATTAACAACATCTTTGCTTTCCAGCCTGGAAAACCTTGACCTTGGAAAGGAGGAACAGAACGCTGGCCAGAAGGAAAGCCGTTGACGAGAATATTCATAGCCATATCTTGTTGCGAGAAGACGTATAAGATAAGATCGCAGAATTTGCACACCATATATGGTGAAGGCCGCAATTGAGAATGAGAGATATGAGGACTGTGTTCTGTCAACGATAAACGTAAGAAGGATGCTCAAGGAACTTCCAAAGATGTGAGAGACGTCACCCAAAAAGGGCAGGATAAAGGAGACGTTAATAATAAAAGAGTCCTCAAAATAGAGTGGAGTGAGACGCAAGATTGACGGCCACAATATGAATAGCAAAAAGCTAAATCTTCTCGAAAAATTTAACGCCAAAATAAGAAAAACGATCGCGGGAGCTTCACGAAGAAGTAGGACGAAGAAAGCTACGTCAAGCTCAATTGCAGTAAAAACAACATAACTTTTTGCTGCGAACTCCGATTGACGCAAACCTAGAACTCAAATCGAAGAGTTCGAGGAGATGAACAAGTTTTGAATGAAAAGTGCCATTGCGCTACGCTTCATTGCGCTTTTTCCGTTTCTCCAAATTTTGAGCAGAACAATAAGAAAAATTGAGATGAAGTTTAGGGTGTCATCAACAAGAAAACGTAATCAACGATTAGATTGATTAGCAATAAACGTCACACAAAACACTAATCATATTCTTCTTAACACAAACAACCACAATTAACAAGAATCAATGCTCAAAAATAAAATTTGTAGCAATTTTTGAATCTTACATGCAAATCGCATACACATACTGTTTTGTCACCATGAGTTGAATCGGCGCATGATCGTTACTGCTCTGATACCATGTTGAGATGTAGAGAGAAAGAGAGAGAGACGAGACAAGAGACACACCATATACGCTCCCAAAGACTGATTCATATTGAGGACAAGATACAAATGTATAGGTGAGACCAAGTTGAGTAGAGTGAGCCATATATAGCTGCAACAAAAGCTATGCCAAAAACCTCCGTTTCGACCCAAAACGCAGCATAAAATGTCAAAAGAGGGTTGAAAATGCAGCTCCTCAACCGTAGCTCAAAGGAGGTTTCTAATGGCTCGAATGGCTTCGAAAGGGGGGTAAAACAGAAGGACACCTGGTGGAAACGCTCTCGGAAAGTTGAATTTGCCAATGCCGAAGTCGAAACCCTGTTTGCACTCTTAAAAGTGCGCACGCGCGGACGCGATTTTGGGAATGAAACTGGCTCTCCGCTGTCGTCGTGACTGTGCACACACGCGCTCCCTCTGCACTTACGCTCTGATACCAATTGAAGGGGATCGGGGAGCACCACAGACGGAGAGTGAGCGAGAGAAGGAGACACATGACACAGATATGGGTGGGGAGACTGTGAAGTGGCAGCTCCCCCTATACAGTATACTCACCATAAGTATAGGGTAACAGTGGGCGGGCGCCCATGACCTGGGCGACCGGTCAAGGCACATAGGCCTTAACCCCAACAGATGGTAAATAGGTGAATCAAGTGAAAAGAGGTAATATTGGTCTTTTTCCATAAAATAAGATATTTGGAGGATAAAAGACACAAGCATGTGAAAGTGACACACTCATCTTAGTGCCATACTTTCCCTTGAAGAAAGGCTGAAGTCTTGCATCATCTTCTCTCTCCATTAAGGTGGTGATGGTTGCTATTGCTCTCATGTAAGATATATGTTGCTAGTTTTTCTTTCATTTGCATATCTAGTCCAATACTTGTCTCTAACTGTATCTCTATCTCTCATTATCTATCTTTAATACCACCACCACACTTAGATCTATCTCTAATTCTATCTATACTCCTCCTTTCATCTCTCTTGTTGTGTCCTAATTGTTTCATTGGAAGGTATTCAAGCAGCAATCTTGTCAACGTAACGGGCACAACCTTCTTACGGTAAACACTTATGTGCACAAGGTTAGGAACCATATCTTCATCTTTCACAAGCATCTCTCTCTCTTAAGGTTCTCATTCTCTTCCACAAACTCTAGGATCTCCTTGCTACAGGTACTTCTCTCCCGCCAGTATCCTTATTGCCTAAGGGAAACAATAGGGCTTGGGAGAGAAACTCTCTTCTTCTTCTCCTTTCACTTCTTTCACGCCTTTATCTTTGAACATACTAAGTATATCATTGATGAATAACCATAATCCACATAGAGGCAATTTCGTTCATTTCCATTATGCGCAATCTATTAGGGTCAAAATTTGGATTAGTCGAAAGATTCACTTTCAGCAACGCATAGTGTTTCTATTTGGTCTGGAAAGGCTCAGCGAAATACTTCTCTCACCAGATGCCATCATACTACCTATTATTGACTATAACTTCTCTTTTGATGTGAATGTGGTTATTTTATTATGAATCAAGAGAATTTGTACTCACAACTAATCCCAATCGCTAGACAAAACATACACATTATAGTAAGCACAAAGCTACAGTTCCAAAGAGCAATCCGTAGCTTATTTGTACAACAAAGATTAAATATCATTAACTCATCCATTAACCCTTTTATCCTACCCATGATACGATATGATCGTAATCTCGATGTTTTCACTTTTGTTTTGTTTTGACTATCTTTCATGAGTTCTATCCATCACGTGTGTGTTTGTAAGGGAAAGTGAGCGGCTTCTTTGGCTACATTTCTTCTTTAGCTCTAGAAGCTATGTTATCTACATCTTAGCTCCTTCTCATAACCCTTGAGCTTCCTCACAAACTCTCACAGCAAGAGGCCCGGTGCCTTCCTGGCAAGACTGCCAACTTCTTGACACCACGCTTTTGTCATCGACGCTCTCTCTCTCTCTCTCTCTCTCTCTCTCTCTCTCTCTCTCTCTCTCACACACACACACACACACACACACACACAACACACACACACACACTTGCTGAGTGCCCCTCACATACGCACCTTTGATGCCCCTCCCCATATCTTTCTCTTTCGTCCCCAAAAAATGGAGACACAGTCAGAAAAAAATAAAATCATTAAAAACGAAAATAAAAAAGAAATCTTCTTAAGGTTGGGTTCTCACCCTAAGGCTTGACTTGAAAGGGAGGATTCAAATACGAAACTCAGCTCACCTCTCGGATGGTTTTTTAAAAAAGAAATTGATAATGCTACAAAATGAGAACACTTGATATTGTGTTATGATCAATAGTTTTTTCTTTATAATATTGTGTTAGCTTGGACGTATGATGATTCTTACAATTTGTCATGCTTGGTATCATGCACTAAAGAAAAATGATATTTTGAAGTGAGATCATAGAAATATAGCTTGGATATTCATGGTTGGTTGCAAAGAGGTAAAATATGGCTATCAAAGAGTTGTATATCACCGCTAACACTTAGATGATGTATTGATACTTCAAATTGCATTAAAATGTGGGCTTGGTATTGATTGTTGCAATCTCTATTGCTTTCCTTGAATGCAAAGATCTTTTAGCACTGAAAATTTCATTATTTAGGTGTCTTGCCCAAAGATACAACATTGTGTTTTGATTGACTTTAAAAAATCTACAAGTTCACTTCATCATATGCACTCTCTCTCTCTCTCTATGTATGTCATATTTGCTATGTCAAAGCAAGCAGGCAAGCAATAAGTGTATGTTATCATTGTGTAATTTCCTTACTTGCACTAAAAATTCGACTTGTGCATGGTTTAGTGCTCGGCTAATTGAATTTTCATTGCACTAAATGTCAAGCTCTTTTTGAAAAGCATGTGAGCTTCATGTGAGAGTTACACTTGATGGTGAATTGTGCTTGTTTGGTTGGGATTTTATGCTTGAAGATGGCATTGGATATGCATTTTAGTGCTTGATTTGAATGAAAAAAATACCTTGCATAGCACTAAAATTAAGCTTGTTTGATGGCCAAGAGAGAGCATGAAAATTTTGGCCTTATGATTGATTTAAAATTTCTTAGTGCTTGTGTTGAAATTCCAAATTCTTGAGAGCACTAATGATTTGAGTTTTTTGAAGGGGTGTGGCAAAGTTGAGCTTTCATTTATCAAAGTGGGAGTTGGCATTGCAAAATATTGCAAAATTTGGCTACTTAAAGCCATTCCAAGTCTTTGGATTAAAAGTTATATACATGCTAGCTCATAGCTTGGTCTGAAATGCAATTTTTTTCACTTTAGTGTTTAGCCAACTTTTTTGAGCTTTCAAGTACAAAATTTAGCTATTGAGAGCCATTCATTTTATTTCATCAAGTTGTAGTTATCTCTAGCTCATAGATTGCTCTCGAATGTAAAATTTCATGTGAGCTAGTTGGTAGCCAACGTTTTGGAAATTGTAAAATTCAGCTTTCAAGAGCCAGTTCATTTCATTCAAAAGTTTCATTATTTCAGCTCTTGGCTTGTTTTAATTCCATACTTCAAGTGAGCTAGAAATTGATCTACTTTGAATCATGCAGGAGAGATTGTAAAATTTGTAAAATTTGTAAAATGTAGAAGCTCATTTTATCTCTCTCATGATTGTTATGTATGCATAACCTTGCTACTAAAGAACATCATGTGAATAACCAAAGACACATTTTTCACTTGGGTTTTTTTCCTTTTGCAAATTCGGGTATGCAAGACCCTAGCTTTAGGTTTTCATTAATGTTTTTTGTGTGCTTTTGGCTTTTGTAGCTTGTGTTGACACTTAGCTTCAAAAAGCTTGGATTGTAATAAAAGATCAAGAGGCTTCTCTACAAAGGGATGCTTACTCAAGGATGCTCAAAAGAGCATGAATAGGTGTAATCCTTCCATGATTTTTATCTTTTTCATCTCTCCATTCTCTATGCTTGGCTTAAGTAATTTTTGCTTCTAAGCTATGGTTTTTTCATGTTCAAAAGCTAGGCATACTAAAGTTTCAACACTTGGCTTTGTGAAAATTAACTCATCAAAAAATTAGGTTTTATGTGTGATAATCATAGGTAATTGGCATTGACCTTAGGTTAATGTAAGTTCATTTCTCATTAGTCCTAGACTCTTAGTGATAGTCTTAATACTCCATTCATTTCTAACATGACCTAGGACTACGATTAGGTTTTAGTCTTTTAGTCCAATTGCCATTAGCATCTCATGTGGGAAGCAATAAAAAAGGGCTTAAAAATGAATCAATGAAGCAAAAACATGTCAAGAAAAAGTAGCAAAAATGTTACTAGACACATGAAAATCAAAATCTTTATGTTATGTTGTGTCTTTGTGAGGCCTAGCACCTTAATGGCACTTGGCAGGCGAGGGGAATCACCTTGGCTTGCTTGGTCAAGGCCCTAAACCGATGCCCTGGGCTGATAGGGGTTAGTTGTCACCTTGGTAGGCTAGTAGGCTTTTGGAACACCTTCTTGAGGGTTCAAGGAGCCAAGAGTCGTACCTAGATTTGCCTTGGGGTAGTAGCCTTATGATGTGCTTTACTTTTTTCAATGAATGACAAAAAAAAACTTCCATGAGCTTCAAAAATCTTTGACAATGTACTAATAGATTATGAGCTTTTTTATAACCCATAGACATAATAGACTTGTATGATTTATTAACATTTGTCACATAGTTTTTAGGCTATTAGGTTATGAACTTGCATTAGCCTAGGGTCATACTTGATTGCTTGTGTTTCATGCATAAAACTAAAATTTCAAGTGGTTTAATCTTCACAATAGTATAGGTGTCTTTTTTGCTCTATGTTGTCTAGTTTTTGACTATGATTCACCCATATTTTAGAAGCAAAAAATTCACTTTGCATGATTGTTCATTGTGCTTCATGTTTGTGCATGATTGTTCATTGTGCCTTTGATGCTCATTACTTGTTCTTATCTTTTGCAGTTCAACATTTCTTCCATGGTTTCTACCATGTCACCATGTCTTGCTGCACCGTCACACGAGGACGTGCGCCAAATTAGGAAGGGGGTAATGTTAGCAGCAGCTAACACAGGCTACACCAAATGTGCATCAAGCGGGAGATATGCTATGGTTGTGAAGAATATTTCCGACTCACTTTGTATAAGTCTTGGGCTCACTTGGAGTTCCGAAGTTATATATGGTAGTTTGAGGGCTCAAGCCTTTAAAAGGAAGCCTTTATGTAAGGAGGCTTTATTCTTGAGTATCCACTCTTGAGGCTCCACTTTTGAGAGATCCCTCTCTCTCTTGAGTGTTCACTATATGACCTAGCCTTGAACTTAATGTTTATGCTTAAGAGGCTAGTACTAATCCAATTGTAATTAGAGTAATCTCTTCTTGATTAATCTAATTCTTATTTTTTCATTAGTCTACATCTTCTCTACATTTCATCTTGTCATGAATTAGTATTACACTTTCATTATGCTAGATTTGAGAGATGTATGTACTTCTTGCTATTAACCACTCCTATTCTTCCATAAGCATTTGATTTGTGATATTTAGAATCATTAATTAGGTTGACTAAGTTGGATCTTAATCTTGTAATTAGTGTGTGTGCCCTATTGTTTGCTTGTGTGTAGATAGGTTTTATAAAGCTCTAGCCCATTCACTTCGTGTGTGTAGCTATTGATGAAGTGCTCTGATTGACATGTGGTAATTAGTGTGTGCTTATCATTAGTGTGCTTGGGGTTTCTAGTCTATGGTAAGTTCGGTGGTCTTGATGTGCGTAGGATTTGTTTGATCAGTGATTAGAGTAGGTTTAGAGTTCGTCTGGCCATGGCTAATCTCTACTTGCAATGGAGAGGTGATCTCTTGAATCCTCTATTCCATTCATCCTATGCTCGTACTTCCATGCCCTAGCCGGGTTGCCGATCCACGAATTTGATTATTTTTTATGGGTTGCATGCGAGGTCCCCACCCTGTCATCTCAAACGACGGTTCTAATGGTGAACCTAGTGGCCACTAGATCTATAGCGGAAGCAAACAAAGTGGTTTAAGGGATCAACTAGCGGACGAGCTCTCATCACCAAGTGAATTGAGTCTAGCCTACTAGCAACGAGATCTAGTTCCACCCCGCAGGGGAAAGCATGTCTAACCAATTATCGGTCCTAAGACTCACCTTCCAGAAGAAGAGAAGTCTCGAGTGCCTTTTTTCCCATTGCTTGTAGAGGCATGTACACTTGGGACTTCACTGCTTTTGGTGCAATGAGCAATTCTAGCATCATATACCGTACTATGGGGACAGAGAGTTCCCGACCAATTAGGACCACCCTTCTCATAGGCATTGGCAACCCGAGCCAATCCCCCACTTTCCACCCCCACACTCACACTTCTTTGTGTGTCTAATTACTACCACAATGGTTGTTCAACATATAAGTTCTTTGATGAAGTTACGATTCACAAGGTTCGTTAGTAGAAACCTTCAAACAGTTTTACAAAGCGGCACCAAACCAATCTTTCTAGTAAAAATTCACTCAAAACTCATTTCATTAAAAATTCCAATGTTCTGGAGGCACGAAATCCCCCAACGAGTGTTAACTCCACCCGTTGTCACCTAGTTTCCCATACAACTAGACTTTTCCACATCATAAAAAGCATGACATGGACATCCCACCGCAAAGAACACAAGTCGTGGGTATCCACCACAAAGAACACAAGTCGTGGGTATCCACCACAAAGAACGCAAGTCGTGGATAGAGGCCCTAAGCTAGTAACTCTAGCTACTGCGAAATCTTCGTGAGCCGCCGCCTGTGATAGAGAGGGGGATCAGGACTAAATCAACATTGGAATTGAAAATGAATTGGCTGAGCTAAATTTTCCCTAACAAACAATCTTTCCTACTTCAAACATTATATCCCAAAAACATTATTTCCTACTTGAATTAAAAAAATACACTTAATTTAATGTTGCGGTCTCCGTTGGATTTCCAACATGTTTGGGGATATGTTTTCTTCCTACATTATCGAATGCAATTTCAATTAAAAAATACTTGAATTGAATTTTGACCTACCTCAACGATCTCCTCGTGGCCGGTGCTTGCTCGTCCATGGGAGCTTTCCCCTTCCCATTAGAGTTGCTCGTGCCAGCCTCACGGTCATGAGATCCACCGAAACGAGTTCTCTTTGTTGGGGCCATTTTATACTTACTACTTTAAATTGATAAATTCAGGAAAAGAAGAACTAGTGTTCGAGAATATCATGACACCAAGATGACAAGATTAGTCTCAATGAGTAAATTCTCTTCTGCGAGAGGATTGGATTTACTTCAAGACATGGCAATCGTTCATAGCTATATCAAATTTAGGATAGCATCTCACTTGTTCTTATGGGAACAGACCTTGGAAATTAATTACTTGGTCTAGATAATTAGCTCTTGCTTAATTAGAGTACTAGAGATGAATTAGGCATAATAATTACTTCACTAATGCAATGCAGAATTACCATGTGCATAGGTGAGAGGGTTCCCTTTCTAGAGATAACTATAGGAAATTAATTTCTCTAATTATACCTTAATCATGTGTAATTTGAATTTAAACTTAGCTAATTGATCATTGTGAAATGATAGATTGAATTTGGTCGTTTAACCACATTGCTAGATGTTGGTTTAATTCCATCACTGTGATGGCTAGTGGTTAAATTCTTTCTGCTAATCATGCATTAATTTATGATCAAGAGAGTTTAATTACTTGCATAATTGATAATTGAGATTAATATTAGGCAATAGGCTAATAGTATAGTGAATAAGACAGTAGATAAGCTAGGATTATGCTTAATACAAGCGGAATTAAGACAATGATAGAGAGAATTGCAGCATAAGCATGAAAATTAACTTTCATTACCGTAGGTTGGGCTGAATTTTACTGGATTTGCTGATCCAATGGAGCTCTTGAGGCGAGAATTTGGCAGCACTTCCGTCCTTTGACCTTCCTCTAAAAGTTGTGTGTGACGACAGCACCTCCCCAATGTATGTGTGTGTAGGAGTGTGTGTGTCTGTGTACTGAGTACGTGTGTGTGAGAATATGAGTGCTTGTGTGTGTGTAAGCATGTCCTTATATAGTGCTCATCCTCATGCAGGTCGATTTCTACTGCTATATGCATCTGAGTGAGCAACTTAGTCTTGCATGGGAAGTTGAGTGCATGCCTTGCAAGGTGTCCAGTTAACTTAGACTAACTGACTCTCACACTCTCTCTCAAGCATGGCAAGACTCCCACAAGTCCCTAGAGGTATGAGGGCGCCCTCTAACTGCTAAAGCAAGCTCCCAGTGGCCTGGGACTTGTTCCCATACAGCCCCTCAGCCCCGGTGCTCCCCGCACAAACATTACGAAAATTTAATTTTAACCTAAGACGGCCAATTCAAGTCAAGTTTAATGCTGAAACTTTCTGTACTAAGCTGGAGCTAAGGTGCATAATCTCGAGTACCTGCCATATTTAGCAGCCCTCGGCGTCCGAAAATGCGTTTTTTTCAAATTCGGGGTACAGGTGCAGTTTGTCGAGACGGCCAGAACTAGACCGGTCGGGTAACTTACTATTTTTGGAAATTTTTTACAAAAAATATTTTATTTCATTTTTGAAATCTGTATAAGATTCTAAACATCAAGGCACCGATAGATTTAGGAAAATTGCCAAAAATAGTAACTTTTTGTAGTAAGGTTATTTTGTGATACAAGGGTGCTCTTTAGCTCAGGGTCACAGATCTTACAACCTCCCCAATGTGAAAAATTTGAGATGCCCTCATCTCAATAATTTATTAGGATAATCCTTTATGAGCGTTGGTTCGTCCTCCCAAGTAGCATCTTCTTCAAGATAATCTTTCCACTTTACAAGGTGTTGGGTAATTGTCCTGTTTCGTAGCTTTCTTTCTCTTGATTCAAGGACGTAATCAGGTTGAAGTTCGAGAACTCCTTGTGCTGGCATAACTATCTGATCTGAGTCCAAGAGTTGATTGGGGCTAGGAATGTAGGGTTTGAGTAGGCTGACGTGAAATACATCGTGAACCTTTACGTTTGCCGGTAACTTAAGCTTTTAGGCCTGGTCACTCACAACCTTAGTGATTTCGAAGTGTCCACAATATCTTGGCTTAGTTTCTTGTACCTTCCTAATGATAAGTTTCTTTTCTTCGGTCGGACTCGTAGAAAAACTTTTTCTCCTTCCTTGAAGGTCCGTTTTGATCGATTCTTATCTGCGTAATGCTTTTGTCTATCCTGAGTATCTTGGATATCTTGGCGAATGGCTTTAGTCTAAGCTTCCATGTCTTCTAGCATCTTCTTAGAGGCTTCTACCCTGATGGTTGGGTCTAAAAATTTAAGCGGTGCTAAACAGTCTTGTCCATAAAGAGTTTTGAAGGGTGACATTTCAATGCTTCTGTGTTCGGAAGAATTGTAAGCATATTCTACCAAAGGTAGATATTGTAACCACTTCTTTGTCTCTTGCAAACAATAGGCCCTGAGAATGTCCTCAGTGACTTGATTTACTCTTTTAGTCTGCCCATCTATCTGCGGATGATACGTTGTGCTGAAGGCTAATTGTGACCCGATAGTTTGGAAAAGAGAAGTCCAAAACGTTGATGTAAACTTGGCATCTCTATCATTGAAGATACGCTTGGGTAAACCATGTAACCTAAAAATTTCCTTGATGAATACTCAACTAATATCCGAAGCAGTAAAGGTTGTCTTTACAGGTATTAGATGAGCCACTCTGTGAGCATATCAGCAACCACAAATACTGAGTCATAACCTCCTGTAGAAGGTAATCTTGTAACAAAGTCCATACTGATGCATTCCCATTTCATCTGGGGTATGTCAAGAGGTTGAAGTTGCCCTGGGAACTTGATTCTTTTGGGTTTTATCCGATGACAAGAAAGACATTGACTCACATAGAGAAGTATGTCTCCTTTCATTCCAGACCAAAAATAACTCCTCCTGATAGCATGAAGAGTCTTAGCATAACCTCGATATCCAGATGTAGGGCTATTGTGTGCTTCATATAAAATAGTCTTCTTTAAAGCTGGGTCTCTAGGTACATAGAGCCTATGTCTGAAGTAAAGAAATCCCCCCATAAGAGAGTAATCTTTAGCTTCAGGCATCTTATTCTGCTGGACTAATGATACCATACATTGGTATTCTGGATCTACCAAAGATGCTTCTTTAATTCTATCCCAGATAGGGTTATTTGGAATAGAGATAGCACCGAGAAATTATTTTCGGCTAAGTCCATCTGCAACGGCATTTTCCTTCCTGTTCTACACTTTAGGGAATTAATTTCTCTCATTACACCTTAATCATGTGTAATTTAAAGTTAAACTTAGCTAATTCATCATTGTGAAATGATAGATTGAATTTGGTCGCTTAACCACATTGCTAGATGTTGGTTTAATTCCATCACTGTGATGGCTAGTGGTTAAATCCTTTCTACTAATCATGCAATAATTTATGATTAGGAGAGTTTAATTACTTGAATAATTGATAATTGAGCTTAAGATTAGGCAATAGGCTAATTGTATAGTGAATTAGAGAGTAGATTAGCTAGGATTATGCTTAATACAAGCGGAATTAAGAGAATGATAGAGAGAATTGCAGCATAAGCATGAGAATTAACTTTGATTACCGTAGGTTTGGCTGAATTTTACTTGATTTGTTGATCCAATGGAGCTCTTGAGGCGAGAATTTGGCAGGACTTCCGTCCTTTGACCTTCCTCTAAAAGCTATGTGTGTGGGCAACACCTCCCCAATGTATGTGTGTGTAGGAGTGTGTGTGTGTGTGTGTGTGTCTGTGTGTGTGTGTGTACTGAGTAAGTGTGTGTGAGCATATGAGTGCTTGTGTAAGTGTGAGAATGTCCTTATATAGTGCTCATCCTCATGCAGGTCGATTTCTACTGCTATATGCATCTGAGTGAGCAACTTAGTCTTGCATGGGAAGTTGAGTGCATGCCCTGCAAGGTGTCCAGTTAACTTAGACTAACTGACTCTCACACTCTCTCTCAAGCATGGCAAGCCTCCCACAAGTCCCTAGAGGTGTGAGGGCGCCCTCTAACTGCTAAAGCAAGCTTCCAGTGGCCTGGGACTTGTTCACACACAGTAATTTTAACCTAAGACGGCTAATTCAAGTCAGATTCTAATGTTGAAACTTGCTATACTAAGCTAGAGCTAAGGTGCATAATCTCGAGTACCTGCCATATTTAGCAGCCCCTGGCGTCCGAAAATGCATTTTTTCAAGTTCGGGGTACGGGTGCAGTTTGTCGAGACGGTCAGAACTAGACGGGTCGGGTAACCAAAAACTTACTATTTTTGGAATTTTTTCACAAAAAATATTTTATTTCATTTTTGAAAGCTCTATAAGATTCTAAACATCATGGCATCGTGAGATTTAGGAAAATTGCCAAAAATAATAACTTTTTGCAGTAGTAAGGTTATTTTGTGATACAAGGGTGCTCTTTAGCTCGAGGTCAGAGATCTTACATTGCAATTAGGTCGTGCTACAACGCCTTTCAACATAATCAATGGTTAGAAATACTTACCTTTGATTAGGCTCATAGAAAAGATCTTCTTTAGCTACTGATTCTTCTCTACTCATGTGTAACAACTGCATATCACAACCAATCTTGAGATGAATCATAAGCAAAAAGTGGACATTGAAATTAAAAAAAATATTTGCAAACATCGAGCAAAAAAATGAAGACCATGGAAAATCCTTGACATAAACACACATGTACTATCACATGCAAAAATCAACACCATTCACAAAATTTTAAGTACACTAGCAAACCAACACCCTATTAGAATCAATAAAATGGTTTTGTGAGTTTGAATGAAATTTTGGATCATCCTTGTTGGGAAAGGGAAAATTAAGTTCAAGGACTTGTAAAAGAACATAAATGTTTGTTTTTTGTGAATGCTACATACTAGCTTGCTTTGAATGTATCCATTTGTTGTAGCCACTTCTTAGATACTATAATAGATATCACTCATTTAGACACGTGATGTAGTGAATTAATAGTACTACTACATAGTACACATTCAAAGGAAAATATTTTTGCTTCAAAATTCTCCACAAGTTCAATAGGAACTTAGAACGAAAAACCATGATAGAGGATAATATGACAATGAGATCATCATAATTACTCCCATAGATCTATTAAGAAGCCAAGAAGATCAACCCTGCAAGAAGAGTTCTATCTTTCATCCATCAAACTTGAGTAACTATCTTTTAATATATCTTCTTATATGCAAAGATGAAAGGCTGCAATTCCATGTGGCTACAAATGGATCCAGTGATGACGAGGGCAGAGCTTGTCACTCCTGACCTCACATCCTCACTCTCAAGACATCCACACTGACCTCCTCCGTGCTATTTTGCGCCACACCAATAGGAGCCTATGCCTACATGTCAAAGGATCAAGATGTCAACATCTCCTCTCTCCCTTGAGTTGCGACCACATGCACACTTTATCCTTCCACTAACATATCAAGAAGCCAACCCTTGAGTTGCGAGCACAAGCTCACTTCCTCTAGGCAACCTCTTTTGTGTATAGACCATCTCTAGTCATGGCCACCTAGCTCTTTAGTCTCTGTCCTTTGATCTATCAACAAGGAAAACCTTCCTTTGCATTCACCACCATCAAACGTGTACTATGGGCATGAAAAGAGAGAGAGAGAGAGAGAGAGAGAGAGAGAGAGAGAGAGAGAGAAAAGTTGCCAAGTCTAACTTTGTGTTGCTAATCCCTAAATCCTATATTCTCTAGGGATTTTTGACACAAAGGTCCTGTCAAAAGTACTCCATAGACTTGCCTCCATGCAATACCTTGTAGCATTTCTCACAACTTGGAGCATTGCTCACAATGCCACTCCTTAAAATGAATGCGGCAATGAAGACTATACTAAAAAAACTATTGTTTACCAATGAACTGGATATGATTAAACATGGTAAGTTGTCAACCAGAAGTTATGTTGAGAAGGTCAAGGAGCTTACTAGACAGTTAAATGAACCACCCTCAAGAAAATGCATGCGCGGCCTGATTTTTGAGTGGTTTAAGAAGTAAGAAGCTCAGGGAGTAGGAGGTACTAGCACCGCCACCTAGAGGGCTGAGGGAAAGGCTAAGGAGGTCGACGAGTGGTACGAGCAAAGGACTCTAGTAGCCAAGATTACAGTAGGAGGTACTAGCACTGCCACCTAGAGGGCTAAGGGAAAGGCTACGGAGGTCGACGAGTGGCAGGAGCAAAGGACTCTAGTAGCCAAGATTACAGAAGATCTCGCTAAGAAGATGCAACATTTGAGTGCTCAGATGCCAAGACCATCCAAAGGCTATGGCCACAACTTTCAGAGGCTCAAGAGATCAAGCTTCTAGAAAGTAGTTATGGTAAGGATGAAGCTAAAAAATAGAATGAAGAATCAGTGAAGGCATTAGAAGAGTGCCTAGAGGAGGTCCAACAAGCTAGAACAAACTTGATCAAGGCTGAGAAAAAGGAGCCAATGATTTCTCAGCAAAGGATAAATTTGTCAGAGGACGCAGTAGGCTAGCATAGGCATGGTACTATAAAGATAGTCATCTGGAGGGAAGATCATCAAGCTCGAAACGTAGCTCTCACAAGAACAGGGTGAAATCTATGTTGAGGTCTACAAAAGGATTCAAAAGCTAATTATAGAGATAGATGAAATCAAACAAATATAACCAAAGGCTGCAAAGTTTATCATAAAGTAGAGAAAAAAATCGTTAAGTTAAGGAAACAATGGAAACCATTTTCAAGGGTGATATCGGATGGCAAGGTAGGTGTAAACATTCTAGGAGGGCAGGTCTTGTCATTTAAGAAACAAAACTAGATCCATTCAAGATAAGTATGGTTGATTAAAGAGTGGTCCAGGCCAACGACTGAGTGAAAAACATACAAATTAGAGTAGGAAAGGAGAATTTCAAGACTAGTTTTCTAGTATTCGGCATTTAGGGAATGTATAGTATGTTATTGAGTCGCCGTTGGCTCAAGAATTCATGAGCTATCCTTGATTATGCAAGCTAGACATTGATAATTCAAGGATCTAATGGACGCATTCACGTAAAATTGAACAACATCAAAAGGTGGAAGAAATAAATGCATCCATAAGAACTCTAAAAGAAATATGGTACAAAAAACAACAGCAAAAAGATGGAGGCAACAATACCCAAAAATTCACTGAGTCTAACCCAGGAGAAGGACTAGCGACTTTGGATGGGAGGAATCTAAAAGGGTGACCATGAACAAATGAAGATTTTAAATCATATGGGGATCACATGCAAACAAATGCAGATAGTCCTAATCAAAATAGTGAGCAAATGGACAAGGAGGGAAGTCTGGCTAAACTAAGGAATTTCTTGAATGAATATGCAGCAGGGGATTAGGCCAAATAAGGAAGCAAAATCAGTGGCAAAAACGAAGGGTGGTGGAGAACAGTGGTTATTGCCAGATGATTAAGAAATTGAAGAATGGAGTCTTAGTTTAGATGAGAATTCAAAAATGATCAAAATCAAAAAACATACAAAACTAGAGATAAAAGGAAAAGCCAAGCAAGTATAAGGATGTTTTTGCTTGGGAACACATAGACTGGAAAGGGAGTGGATCCAGAGATGTGCCAACACAAGATGCCATTGAAACTAGGTGGATGACTAATGTGTTTGTATACTTGCAATGCCCACCTCTCTAAGTTTTGCCACCACAATATATGTTGCACAGTTTGTAAGGCCCCCATATGAGGAGAAGCCAATGGTGCACATATATTTGGTGGATTTCAGCTATGCACGCTGATGAGATCTCTATTTGTGATCTTGGGTGGTATGGAGCAAATTCAGGGGCAACCTTGGGGGACTCGGGGGTGGAAGCCCCCGAGACTTTTTTTTCCCTTCGTTGGAATATTCCTTTTGGTAGGAATATCTTGGCCGGACGACGGCCGGAAGACAATCGGAAAATGGCCATCTGGTGGCCAGTGGCTAGTGGTCCATGGTCTTTGTTCGGTGGTCGGCGGCCGGTGGTCTTTGGCCGGTGGCCGATTTCGAGGAGGACTTGTCTACCCAAAAGCGGCTACACATGGGCGCATGTGAGAGTCCTACTTGGACTTGGCTATCTAAGGGCGGTTGCACATGGGCGTTTAGAGGCTCCCTTAAAACTATATAAGGAGGCCTTTTCATGAGTATTTTGGTAGAATGGTGTGCACACTTGACGCACACAGCACATCCTTGTGTAAGGATTATTAGTCCCTTGTATTCACTTGCTCTAGTTGTCTAAATCGCCATCTAAGCTCTACCTTGAGAGCGCATGGGTGGATGATGCCATCAATTTGTATAGTGTGCTAATCTAAAGTTTTTGATTTGCCACTAATCTACTTTGCATCGTGTCTCTCTCTACTCTCCTTGCTACTAGATCCTTATTGTATTCCGCATTTCTTACATAATGAATCTCCTAGACCTACATGATGAATCCAAATTATGCTAAAATGATGAAAGAGAAAATCAACAACTTGCTAAAAGTGAGATTCATCATTGAAGTGGAAAGTAGTGATGACTGGTTGTTTCCAATAGTGGTTGTCTTGAAGAAAAATGGTAACATGAGGATCTATGAAGATTATCAAAAGTTGAATGCTTAGACTATCAAGGACCCATTTTTGCTTCCATTTATTGATATGATGCTAGAGGATATTGCTAGCCACGAGATGTATAGTTTTATAGATGAATACAATGGCTACAATCATTTAATCATAACACCAAAGGATAGGGTCAAAATGGCATTTATCACTGAATGGGGAGAATTCATGTACTTAGTAATGCCTCTTGGATTGAACAATGGTCCAACAACCTTTCATAGATGTATGGTGGAGATATTTAGTGACATTTATAAACCAATGGCTATATTTGTGGCTGATATTGGTATGTTTTCAACGAAGAACATGCATCTTCTATTTTTGAAAATGGTATTTAAGAGATGAAAAGAAAAGTGGAGATTTGACAAAACCTTTTTAAGTCGGTCTTTATGGTCTAGAAGTGGTAGCTACTAGGGCATATTGTATCCAAAAATGGCAGAGATGGCTCAAGAGAAATTCTATCTAGCAAACTAGAGCACTAATGAATGTGTATGAACTTTAAGCTCATTCCTAAGGTACATCAACTTTTATAGAATATTCAATTATATGTTTGTATCCAAGGATTTCCCACTATATGAGCTAGCCCAAAAGGGAGTGAAGTTTATATGGACCCAAGAATGTGAGGCTAGTTTCCATAGTGCCTAAAAGAAGCAATCAACAAGAAGCCAATCCTTCATTAGACCAGGAAGTGATGTTCTATGTTCATGTGGATGCAACTGGTATGGTGATAGAATCAATATTAGCCTAGCCTAATGGGAAGACAGACTACCCAATCTACTTTGCTAATCAAAATTTTAGTACAATTGAAGAAGAGTACTCTATAACTACAAGAGAAGCATTAGGAATCGTATTCAATGCAATCAAGTTCAGACACTCTTGCTGGAAAATCTATTCTTCTTTTATGTTGACATAATCAAGCACTCCTCTTTTGTATTAACAAGGTGGAAATTCATGTCTGGTTAATCACATGGATCATGTGCTTGATAGAGTTTTACCTCAAAATCTTCCACAAGCTAGGGAAGACTCACCATGGTGTAGATTTCTTAACCAAAAGTATAGAGGGAATTTCAACAATGTCACTAAGAGATGAGCCAGTGGATGCTGAGTTATACTAGAGTATGACAACAAATGGACTAGATCCAGAGTGGCATGACATATATGAATTTCTCTAATCTAGAAGATTTCTAGAGGAATGGTCCAAATCCACTAAGAAGACACTGATCATTAAGAGTCTAAAGTGGATCAGGGTGAAAGCATGTTAACTTGTCATGCTTTTTCATGTCCCAGACAATGCTAACTAGCACAATTTTGACATATGCTAACTAGTACAATAACTTGAGCTACATCTCCAAGATCTATGACATATGATATATCAATAGAAAGAACTTGAAACAAGGAATCCAAATGTACAACCTCTGACAACTTTTGATATTATTTGTAAAACATTTACCGGACGCCCAACTTTTCGAAGATGTGCTAACTTGAAACTGCTAACTAGCACAAAAAGCGCGACAGGTTAACATGTTTTCACCCATCATCATAAATACTTAGAATTGATGGAGTACTTAGAAGATGTGTACCTATGCAAGGTGGGTTGTAGGTCATTACAAAGGCTTAGAGTGGGAGCTCAAGGGGACAACTGACATCACTTACAAGCAGGGTTATGGTGGAAAAGCATGATGGATGATGTTAGTGCTGTGAAGAACTTATGATATTTCCTAGAGAATGGAAAGACCAACACAAAACAGATATGATTCCTTTGACCACCATATAACCATTGGGGTTTTTCTTGAAGCGAGGTCTAGACTTTATGGGTCCATTCAAGAAGGGTACGCCAAGGAAGAACATGTATATAATGATGACCACATGCTATGTTAGAAAATAGGTAGAGGCGAAAGCATTACTCAACAACACATCAAATTCAACAACATGGTTCTTGTACGAACATATAGTCTGCAAATATGGTTGACAAAGGAACTCATTTATCAATGATAGAATCTAGATCTTCATTGAAATTTTCTCTATCAAGTATCAAAAATCAACAACGTACTACCCTAGAAGCAATGGACAAGCCGAGAGCACTAATAATACCATCAAGACCATTCTATCCAAGATAGTGTAAAAGGAGCCCCATAAATGGGATAAGAAGCTTTAAACAACACTGTGGGCTTATAGTAAAACTCACAAGATCATGATCAAGATGACTCCATTTTGAATGGTATATGGTACAGAGGCAATAATGCCTATGGAGCTTGACACCCACAGCCTTAGGATGTCCATTGAATATGACATGTTTTAATTCAACATAGAAGAATAGGCTCTTGATGATGCGTTGAAGCTGGAAGAGATCAGACAAAGGGAATGTTGGAATAGGAAGTAGTGTATAGAGAAGGAGGTAATGGCATGACAGTAAGCTGAAGGTTAGACAATTTAATAAAGATGACTTGGTTTTACTATACCACCCAAAGCTAGGCCTATTAATAGTGGGTAATGAATGACCTTCAATAATGCTATTTTTAGCATATAGTGCTTCATTTTTTGATAGACATATGATTTTTTAATACACTTTTGATGTATTTATGGGCTCTATACGAGTTCTAGATTGTATATTTGACACTACCATATGCCTAGGAGCTGTAGAGATGCACATAGTTTTATGCATCTTATGGGCGGTCGGACATATTTTTTATGCCCTAGGTATAAAGTGAATTTTACTTCATTTTTTCACTTATCCTCTTGAGAGTAGAGCTTTCATGGAAAGCTTGCAAATAAGGTGGAGATGATGATGCTTGTAGTGTAGCGTTCTCTTGCGCTTCCACTCTTTCTATGGCATGCAATAGAAAGTTGAGTGCTCTTCTTCTTCTATCTCTTTGTCACTTGTGTTAATGGTGTGTGGTTAAGTGTTAATTAGTCTCCAATTATTGCTTCTTGCTCTCATTTCTCTTATTGATCTTCTGATTTGTGTGTGTGAGTGATTGACGAGAGTGTGCACCATTGTCCTCTTGATTTGTGAGATTAGAGTAGATTAGAGAGTAGGCATTGAGTAGCATTCTCTATAAGCATTGCATTTCCTTCTTCTCTTTCTTGATTAGGCTCCTATTCTTACATTTCGTTTGAATCCATGTCTCTATTTACACACTTGGAAATTGATTGGAATGGGTGAATTGATGTGAAATGAAATGTTTTAAATGTTAATTTATTTGTGAGAATTGGGGCAATGTGCATAATTCTTTTAGTTAAACCACTAATTAGATAAATTTTTTGGGTAAAATTGAGTCCAAAAAAGAAGTTCTAAAACAGTTCAAATTTGATTATCAAATTGACATGAAGCTCATCTCTTTCAAGGATGTGACCTTTCTCCAAGTCAATCAGCGGTGGACAAAGCCCACAAGCTAAAGGTGATACTGTGAAGACACAAGGAGTACATGTTCAAGCTAAAGAAGGATGCTATCAATCTTCTTGAAAGGCAAGACAAGTGCAATTTGATGATGATGAGGAAGAAGCTCAAAGCATTCCTAGGAGCCACTATTTTAGAAGCCACTCGATGCAAGCTCCTACAGAGACATTGGTCGAGGTAGGTGATCTTGAAGAACCTTTTTTTGACTTAATTGACCATGGGTCTAAAATAAATATAATTTCAAAAAGTCCCTACAACAAATGCAAAGGGCCAATGGACACGGAACATGGTTGGAAGCTCAAAGTGGCAAACAATCCATCCGGTGAATTTTATGCAACATGTCCAAGTGTAAAGGGGACAATATGTGATGTGAAGGTTGAACAAAATTTCTTTATACAGGACACATCTTCATATCCTCTTATCCTTGGGAATCCCTACATTGTGGCAGTTTGAATGGAAACAAAGGTAATGGATGATGGTTTAGCTTATGTCAAGATACGAAGCAAAGATGGAAAACGTGTTGTTCAATTTCCCACAGTTTGTGTAAGACATGAAAGAAATTGTGACCCTCAGAGATCATCCTCTACCAAAGATGAGTAAAAGGTTTCATGATCATAGGGAAATGATGGGGTTTGTCTAAGTACCATTGTAAAGCGGGTTTGCACTGGTAAAGAAAGAAAAAGATTCTCACCTAATCTAAAAAATCGGTGAAACTTTTTCTACAAGCTCCTTGTTAACAAGGAATGGATCGGTATGTTTGTCTAAGTACCATCATAAAGCGGGTTTGCACTGGTACAGAAAGAAAAAGGTTCTCACCTAATCCAAAAAATGGGTGAAACTTTTTCTACAAGCTCCTTGTTAACAAGGAATGGATCAGTATGCTTTATGAAAGTTGAGGATTTGAAGAGATGTGAGCGGCAATATGTACATAATGTGCAAATAGGCATGAAAGAGAGCGAGTTGTTAGAGCCTAGTGATAATGTTTTAGTTTTATGGGAGCAATTTTCTTTTGTAGATACATGGGTGATCGTGATGCTATATTGAAGTCTAGTTTGCATCTTGGGAATAAAATTGTGAAAGTGTGCTCTATGGAAATTTATCAAGTCATAGAAGCCTTTAAAGAAAACCAATGTTCCAAGAAAACAATTGGACAAGAAGTCCATGTTGAAACTAGATACAAGAGTGTAGAAAAGAAGATAAACCAGCTGCATCACCCTTACCACCTAGCAACAAGGAAAACATTGAACAAGCTTCTTTGCAACCAAGTTTGAGAAATCCTAAAAAGATTTTGAACACCTTCACAAAGGAGTCTTTTCAGGAGCTGCACATTGGTTGTGAGGAGTTTCTAACATAGGAGAATACAAAGTGCTTTAAAGAAATGGTTTCAAAGCATGGTAAGGCTTTTGCATTTGAGCCACATGAGATAGGATATGTTGATCCTTCTAATGTAGCTTCTATGGTAATTTTTACAATACCTCATTTACCTTAGAATCTATGACCTACTCCGATCCAATTCCAAAGACTCATTTGCCAAATTTCGTAGAGCATTGAATGAGAAAATCACAATGGGGCTTTTGGATACTTCTTGTGCTCCATACTCAAATAGGTGGTTCACAGTCCCAAAGAAGAATGGTGCTTATGCTTCATCCAAGACACGCAACTAGTGAACAAGGTGACAATTGGGAATGTAGGTAGAAGTCCGATTGTGGATGAGTTTGCAGAGGCATTTTCAGGGAGGGAAATTTACTCAATGGGAGATCTCTACTCAGGCATGATCAATTTCAGCTTGCATTTGAAAACAGATACTTGACAACCATGAGAACACCTTTAGGTGTTGTACTACGAATGTGTACCTTGTTGTAAGGAGCAACCAACTCGGTTGCACATATGATGAATGGGATAAATAAGGTCCTACATTGATGATAGGGTATAAGCCTTATTTCATTTTTCAATTTTTTACCAGCTACGTTAGTTCGATGATGGCAAAGAGCTTAAGGAACCTTTAGCATATGCATATTAAAGTGCAGTTGGCATAGACCGGAGGCTCTGCAGGTTCAGAGGGGGTGGATATCGTCCAGCTCCGCTCCCATGCTAAGAAAGATGCCACAAAAATGCACATCAAGATTATTTGAAGCTTACATGATTATTGAGCAGTGATCAGGCTTGTTAATAGGCCAAGTTTAACGATTAGTGTATGCCAGATGCGACTTTAAAGGGCCAATTGATGCCTTAATGATGCCAAAAAGGGCTATGGTTGATGTGAGCGCAGATGGGAAATTATGATCTAGAACTGCAGTGCTTAAAGTGCTCTACTGGCATGTCTTTACGGCTCGTCGATTGGAGCTACGGTGAAGACGTTATGGCGGTTTGAAGTTTAAGTCGATCATACCGGATTGGGCAATTGCAGCTAAGGTTACAGAGATGAAGTGGATGCACGCGCCTGAAGTGCTCAATTCGTGGAGCGCGTCAATATTTTTAGATCAGTGATCGGAGTTACGGTTGCCAAGTTATGGGCCGTTAAAGATTCACCGAAGGCCGGTTCCTTGTCGTATAGTCCGCTCGATCGGAATGCCATCCGGGAATTTTTAGCTCTTGATCGGGTTTTGGAATGCAATTGTTACGGGGAAAGGCCAACAATACTGTGGCTTGCTGGAGAAAAATGAGTTGCTAGGCAATGCTTGGCCGATGTGTATACTAAATGTGATGTTGTTTTACGAAAGCACAACAAGTGCTTGAAGCGCTTTGTGTTCGGAATGTGGCCTCTTGGAATGCATTGATTGCAAGATTTACCCCAAGGTGAGAGATTTCCTGATGACATTTTTGGACGGGGCTGTTGGAGAAAGTTTTAGTGGTTGGCATTGTTTGGGCAATATGTATGCCTAATGTGATGCCCTTATGAATTAAACCGGCCACCCAAAGCCAATAAAAAGTGGCCGCCCATTGTAAATGGGGCTACCCTATAATTTATAAGTTGTGAACTAAAGGAGAAAAGCCATGGCGTGAAGGAGACGATGGGCACCCGTTGCGCAGGGAGTGAGGAGCACTTGCAGCGGCTTGTAGAGGGTGCAAAAGCCCGCGAGCATGAAGCGAAATCTGACCAACACGTTGAGGCGACCTTTTTCGATAGCATCTACGCCACTTTCTGCGTGGGTCGAGGACAGCATGCCACGTCTCTAGCGGCAGTTTATGTAACGACGGCGCCGTCACTGCCTAAAAAAGATATAGCGGGCTCAACAATAGAGAAAAAACGAGTTCCTTAGGGAGGGATAATAATAGGGGGAAGAAGGAGGGAACGAAGGGAAGGAGGAGGACAACAAGCGAAGAAGGCAGAGGGAGTCGAAGGGCAAGGCATAAGGAGGAGTGTTAGCAGCGGCTAACGGCTACACCTATTATGCACCAAGCTGTGGATGTGCCATAGTGCACAATATTTACTTTTCATTGTATAGGGCTTGGGCTCATTTAGGAGCTCCAAAGTTGTATGAGTCTCGACTAGAGAGCTCACTTTATCCCATAGTTGAAGGGTTTGAGGCCCAAAGCTATAAAAGAGCCCTATGCTGAATGAGAGGTCATACTAGAGTGGTCCTTTTGAGAACTCTCTCCCTAGAGTAGGTCTTGATGGCCTGGCCTTTGAGCTTAATGCCCATGCTTAGAAGGCTAGTTCTAATCACATGTAATTAGTGTAATCCTCTCTTAATTAATCTAGTCTTCATTATGTTGTCAATCATGTTCCCCTACTTTCCTTCATTGTTTTGAAGTGTTGATCTTTTCTAATCTAAGTCTTACTTATGCTAAGCTACTCCGATTAGTGGAGTCCTTATCTAACTCCCTCGATTAAGTGGAGTGGGCGTACTCGTGATTGAGGGATTAGAGTTGTCCTCTAATGGTGTGCTTGTGTGTGTGTGTAGGTTTAATAAGCCTTGAGCTTAATTTGATTATGTGTGACTTGATTTGGACACCATGATTGGCATGGTTGGGGTAGCCGACTTGAACGTGATCTTGTGTGCTTCATCGTCAATGCATGTAATTAGAGTTGTGCTTGAGAGACTCCAAGATTAGTGTATTTCACTTCGTTGCTTGATGTGTGTAGATGATTGCTTGTATTGATGCTTGATGTGCGATTAGCATTAGTTGATTTGGGATGATTTCTATTCGCATTGGAGGATGCACGCTCTTGAATCCTCTCAATCTTTGCATCCGATGACGCTCTCGCACATTCTCTGTGTGATGCCTCCAAGCCCTAGCCGGGTTATGCTCTCTCTCTGCGAATTGATAGATTTTGTGGGAGATTGCCTATGCTATGGCGAGCCTCCAACACTGGCGCCGCTGCCGAGAATGGGTTGCCTACGCTAGTGGATTTGAGGTTGCAGAAGATAAGAGTAATTTGATTTTACCGATTTCTAGCTTGTAATTAGGTAAGATTTGATTTGTGTGTAGTGTAATTAGGTTAAAGTGGATGTGTATATAGTCATTTCACCCCAAAGACCCCTAAATTCTCTTTTGATTTTGCTAATTTTCACTAACTTTCACTAATTTTGCATCCCATTCATGCTAATTTCGTGCTAATTGTACTAATTCCATGCTAATTTCATGCTAATTGTGATAGCCTAACCACTAATTTTGATTTGGAATGTATGCTAAATCCCCTTAATTGAGGAGGATCATCACTCTTAATTGCTCTAATCTATGCCTAATCATGTGATTGAGTGTTGATTTTGGTCAATTTTTTTTTCAATTTTGGACCGAATCGGAGTTGCACACGTGTGTGCAATGGAGTGTCTACACAAGGAACAAGGACTAAGCGAGCAAGCAATCAATTGTAAGTGGATTGACCTACTCCGTTCAATTTTTGATTGATTATGTTGATCCCATTGAGTTGCTAAATCATTGCTAAAATTAGGTGTGTGTGTGCCTAATTGATGGAATTTATGCCTAATTTGATGAAATTGGAATGAAATTGTAATCAAATTGAACACCTAAATGCTTGTAGATTGATGATTTTGCAAGAAATGTGTGTGCGAACATTAGGAATTGGCCTAATTTCGTTGCTAATTGAGCAAAAAATAATAATTTGTGCACCTAATTTTTGTGTGTGTGCAATGCTAAATTGAGTAGAATTTGATCAATTTTTTATTAAAATTGAGTTAATTTAGCATGTATATACTCATGTATGTGTGCAATTGATGAAATGCAATGAGTGTTTAATGAAATTTTTGCACAAATCGACGGCCTAAATTTAGGTGTGTGTGCCTAATTAATGGACAATTATGCCTAAATTGGGGATGAATAATTGGCCTTGGTTGCCAATTGTGATCATCAAGACCTAAATTTTGGTGCATGTATAATTTATTGATTTAAGATGAATCAATTGCACACAATTGAGGATGATTTAATGCACTACCATTGCATTGAAGCCAAATTGATGGGAATTTTATTGGATGTGTGCCTACGTATTGATGTAATCGAATGAGTGTGGCCATACAAACCAAAATGACAAACTCCAATGGGTTTGAATGATTAAAGCTATTGGAGATGAGCAATTGATTTTGCAATGATGATAATTGGGAATGGGTTTGCAAGAGAGGGAATGTGTGCACTAAGCTTGTGTATGTACATTGCCTTAATTTCAAATTGAAAATTGTGCATTTGTGAGTTCAAGTTTCATATTAGCCGAGCTTAAAAGAGAAGCAAGTGCATGATGAGTTTTCGAATGATGTGAGAGCCAATTTTGTGTGCACACAATCTATGACCGCTCCAATTGAATTTATGCTTTCAAGTATCATCTATTGAAGAATTCAATGTTCTTGATGATTAATGCACGAAAACCATTGATATATATGTTCATAATGTGTGCATTGGGTGAAAGTTCATAGTGGCTTCATGGTCTCGAAACATTTTTGGGAAATGAACAATGGCTTGGTGATAGCATGATTGACGATGATGCACTTGAGAACAAATTATTGTGTTTGAGTGTCGAGCATTAAAATTATGAACCTAGTTTGCATCATAATTCATAGAGAGGATCGAGATGGAAATTTCATTAGAATTTCAAAGTAACACGTTTGTCAATTGATTCGCTACAGAATTGGGGGCTCAATTGGCTCATTAGTGCTTCATGAAATAATTTATGCGCATGGGAACAAACTCGCTCACAGACTCCCTATGCCCATGGAGAAGCCCCCTTATAACTCTCATGCTTTGAAGACTCAATTGGCCCACAAAAGGCATCATGCCAAATCAAAAACACAAAGTTGATTTCTATGCCAAATAAAAAATACAAAGTTGATTTCTTCCGCTTTCATGCTGCCAATTTTGGCGCCCTAGCCCCACCCCACTTGCCTCAATGCCCTCCCTTCTCGGCCACTTGCGGCTTGTTGCATAGCTCTAAACGCAGCCCTGGCTTTACTCACACACACACGGTTTTCATAAAATGCCAAATTAGGCCCACGCGCTGGCCCACAGCCCTGGCTCGTGAGTCTTCACACACACACACATTATACCCATTGGAATTGGAGCTGATCTCTTGAGACAGCTAATTCCAGTGTTGGAAGATTTCAGCTACTAGTGTGGGAAGATTTCAGACAGCAGACTCAACAGGAATCAGAGACTAGACAGGAATGTGGATACTAAAATAAGAATCAGACTTATGCACTAGAAAAAAGGTTCAGATTCAGATTCAGAAGACTGGACGAGAAGTGAGTATAACTGAAATATATGTCATGATTGGGATTACAGATCAAGATTACAATGAATATGATTTATAGAGGGAAAGTACAGCTGACAATACTGCCAATGATTCTCAAGTACAAGTATAGCCTAGGCGCTAACCCAAATGATAATAACTACCAGCCCAATTACAATGTAATGGGCCCTATTTATACACTTCGGGTTTACTGTAGTAATTACCATAGTAATTACTAAGTAATTCGTTGCCTATCTTCTAAGAAGATGTTCCCACATAGTGAACTATCCAGTCGTCTACATCCTTCCCTTCTTTCTGAATTTTGGCAAGATTCCAAAATTTTTGAAAAAATCCCCTGTCTGATTCTGATGTGAGACTGAAAAATCCATCGTCTGGTTCTGATGTTGGGATTCCGGCTTGACCACTGATAGAATGGCCATACAAAGATTGCGAGTAGTCAGCTGAAAAGGCCAAGGATTGCGAGAGGCAACTGAAAAGGCCAAGGTGGAGCTGTCATCAGGCCAAGGTAGAGCTGTCATCTCCACCTTCCTATTGAGGAGAAAAGTCGCCACTGAATTCTGAGATGGAACTACCCAGTATCCTTCCATTGGACCATCTTTCGTTTGCCCTTTGACCTAGATGGTGCCTGAGAAGTCCCAGTACCAGCATTCTCCTTTTGAATCAGTCGGTAAATGGCCTCCTGCTCAAGCTGATCCTGCCGATCGGTGGTCATCTCTACTTCATAAGGCGTGAGAGAATGATAAGTTTTGGTATCAGGATCATAGAGTGTACTCCTGCCCTTTCTAAGTCTAGTTCTGACCAGCTTATGACAATGCGAAGCAGTATGGATCCATCCTTCTCGAAGAGGCTAATTAGTTTTGACTCGAGCTTTGAAAAGAATCTTTGCCATCTCCCTGTACTGTGGTGCCAGACCCGGCTTTGCTACAATGTCTTCTTCAGGCAATTTGGAAGATTCGACCGTAAGTTGTAGCAACAACTGATTAGTAATCTTGGTCAGTCCTCTGACTTGAATCTTCCACTGTCCCATACATAGCTGGATCCTTTGCATTTCCTCTTTCAGTGCCTGAATGTCATTGATTTGGAGAGCATCATTGAACAACGTCTGCCAAGTCTTCCATTCTACAGTTGAGCGGTCATACCAATCCTGAAGCTCATCAATAATTTTGAAGTATATGAGACGATCAACTGGTTCTTAATGTTGAGGATACAGCATTGGAAATAATCTTGGCAGTTCGGTTTCTCTTGCTGGAACAGCATACAAGAGGACTAGAGAATCAGACACAAATTCTAAGAAATTGAGAACAGCTTGGTTCTCCTGCTACATCATCTTTCTGGTGATTCTCACTAGCTGGAACAACATTCGGAGAGCAGTTTCTTGTGCTCCGACGGGACATTCGTGTCTGAGGTCCTTTGCTAGTGGTTGTCTGGTCCTCAAGAATGTCTTTGACTCTCTGATCCAAAACACCTCTGGCAGTTTTCATTTGCACCAAAACTTCCTTGAGTTGTACCCTAACATCCTTCATACAGCGGTAAGTTGGTTTGTTACCCAGCAGAAGTTCGAGTTCCAGGGCTAGGGAGCGACAATCTGCAGTAGACTGCCTTTGCCAATGCAAGTTTGCCACTCTCTCATCAGCATTGAGTATCCATTCAGGAACTCGTTCTAGCAGCTGGACTGTACTGGGATGAGTAGGTAGTCGGCAAGCTTCTTTATCATGGAAAGCTACTGATTTCCAATGTTCTACCATTTCCATGGCTCCCACATATAGCCTTTGAAATCTTTCCAAGTCAGACAAGAGATCATCATCCTCCAGATACTGTCTGGTTATGTAGGCTTGTTGATGTCTCAATTTCCTATTCAGGGTAATGAGCTACAGTGAATGCTGATGATCAACAACTGGTCCCTCATCTTGCACTTTCATTTTCCCTTTAGCATCTCTGCTGAGATGGGACTGATTAGTTGGCTGATTCCCATTGTGACTGGGTTGCTGCTCTTCAGCCTGCTAGTTACCCGACTGGTGCTCTTTGTCATGTCCTCCCTGTTGGCCCTCATTTTGGCCTGGCTGGTCTGTGACCTCCTTCATTTGGCCCTGTCCCACCAGTACCAGGTCCTGGAGGTGGAGATGGTGGTGGGGCATCATCATCATCCTTTGTATGCCTAGCTTCTTGATCATCCTCCTCCTGATCAGCTTCATCTTCCTTGTCTTCTTCTTCCTCATCCGGAGAAGTCTGCTGCTCAATATAATCTAATATTGCTTGATTCATCAGAGCATTATTATACTCAGTCACCTTGTCCTACAAATCACTCTGCATACTTTCCATCAAGGTCTTTAAATTCTCTAAATTGAAAACAGCATTGCCTGATAGATTTAAAATTTCAGACAAGCTGTTATAAATGTATCTTTCAGTTAGAGAAGCCTTCAGAGCTGTATGGTGCAGTAGCAATTTTTTGAATTCCGCCCGCTTCATCCTGAGCATTGTTTCAGCCCGCTTGGCAGCTCTCAGTGCTTCATTTCGTTGATTTTTTATGAGCATTATTTCAGATTTAGCCTTAGCTAACTTTTTGTTTAGCAACTCATTAGTCCTTTCTCAATGAGATTCCAGTACCTTGTGTTGTATGTTCTACTCTTCCTGGGCTTTCTGGAGATGTTCAATCTGATGCTGTGCTTCTGTCAAGTCAGATTTGAGCTTTTTGACTTCCTCTTCTCATCATGCAACCTCCATCAGTTGTCCCATAAAACTCACAATGGTATTCCAAGAAGACTGTATAAGGACTGAACATCTGTCTTTGACTGTGGTTGGATTAGAATCATTAGGCTCATATATTGCCACTAGAGCCATGTAGGGTAGAGTTGCATAATCAACATTGCTGAGCAGAAAATGCCCTTTCAATTGTTGAGTCTGCATTTGCTGCAACTTATCCTGTGTTACCAGTTGCAAAAGGTTTCCACTATTTGTAGGAACTCCACCAGGCAAAGTCGAGAATGTTGGACCTTTCCCTCTGTCCAGTTGACTCTTGCCTTTGTCTCCTGACTGGTCTGCTATCTTCTCAACAGTGGCTGGCTTGGCATGATCTTTCCCATACCCATAGCAACTATATTTTTTACAACTAACTTGTCAAGCACACTCTTCTGAGCAGATTTCTTCTCAGTCTGGCTCACTACAGCTTTATGAGTGGTTATTGTCTTGACCTGGCTTTCTATCTGCTTCAAAAACTCATTGCTTTTTGTTATTGTAATTTTTGGCGTTTTGAACTGCCAACCTATTCTGCAGTTGCTTTCCTTTTCAGGTCGGTTGAAATGGTTTGACTATCTGTTTCCTTGTCGTCTGAGGACAGTACAATGTTGTTTGGTTCAGAAATTGGCTTCTCACTCCAAGCCTTCTTTACCTGCTCATTAGCATCTGCAGTAGTAGCCCAATACAAGAATTGCCAAACATACCAGGCCTTGAAAAAATTTTGAGATTTTAGCTTGGCAGTCTGCTGGAGTACATTATGCGAGAGGATTTGACAAAGGTTGATAGGAACCTAAGGATCCAATATCTTGGCCAACAGCATAGCAAACAATTTTTCGGATACATACGTTGGGTTGTTTTTAAGGCTTACTGCTTCGGCTACAAACCTGTAAGGAGTGGAGGCTTCCAGTCCTACTACTGGAACTCCTTGAGCACTTGCCTTGCGCTTTCGTCTAGCCGTTTCATCCTCCTTCAGAGCTATACTTCTACTACGCAGTTGCCACAAAAGGTTTGGGCTCATTGGGCATTCGGAATGCAAATTCTATGGCTTCTGGTGTCACTAACACCTTCCTTCCATTTACCATGGCACTGCCATCTTCAGTGTCGAAGGAATCAAGAACTTGCTTGATGATGTCTGCATCAAAAGCAATTCTCGTAGCTTGCAACACAACTCTAAGATCCTAGAGTTGTAGCAGAGTCATTGCTTGATCAGTGAATACATAACGCTGGATTTTATTGTACGGGATAATGGGAAGGCTTTCCTTTGCCTCAACAACTATGGCTTGGGTTTCCTCAAGAGACTCCTCCATCTTCTCTAAGCGTTTTCTTCTACCCATACACTGTGAGGTCGATGACGATGAAACAGGCGAAGGAGAAGAGGACTTGTTGTGTCGAAGCCGTTTCCTGGTGTCGCTGGCAAGACTAGTTGACAGTCAACTGTTTCGTCAGAGGTTGATGTTTGTGGCTACAGCGAAGAAACCTCGGGCCTTGGCGATGGCGAATGGTTAACAGGAGAGAAGCGTCGCGCAGGGGATTTATGAGAAAAAATGCTAACTCACCTGATTGTTATACGTGTTCACGCCATAAAAGCTCCACCACTTGCCGCTCCTAGACTTGTGTGCGTCGTTGCTGTCGTGTCAGACATGTATTGGACAAGACTGTGACCCATCCTTGAAATAATTACCACTGACGTGCTGACGAAGGAAATTTGGAATGGCGGCCTCTACACCAAAACAAACTCCATTGCACCACAAGGAAAATGAGATGAGGGCACCAGCTAGTCTTGGAAGCGTGGACTAGGACCGCTACGCAGAGAGAGAGAGAGAGAGAGAGAGAGAGAGAGAGAGAGAGAGAGAGAGAGAGAGAGAGAGAGAGAGAGAGAGAGAGAGAGAGAGAGAGAGAGAGAGAGAGAGCTATCACTATGAATAAAGCATTAACCTCAATGTGTGTACAAGGAATGGATAACTTCAAGCACTCCCAACACAAATAGCATGTAGATTACTAAACAACAACTCAAGATTTAGCCGAAATCACATCAAGCACTCTCACACACACATAAAATATCTCTCTTAATTAACGTAAGTAAGAGGAGGGGAGGTTACTAGCATAAACAATTTGCACTCTAGAATGTGCAAAGAATAGAGTGAATGAATGAGCTTTATGGGCTCATGATGAGTGATACAAAGACTCAATGAGGCTGAGGGAGACTTGAAATTACAAAGGGGGGGGGCTCTTTATATAGGCAAGAGAGTGATTAGGAGTGAGGTTAAGATCCAAGTGCAATTTGTACAAATGAAGCTTGATTAGGGACATTCCACCAATGAAGAAGCTCTTTCCAAGTGATTTGTTGACCTATTTGCAACTAATTGGCTCCATCATCACTTGTGTTGTCTTCACCCCTTCCTCCATAGCTTGAGTCCAAGAGCTTCCTTATTTTAAAATGTAAAGAATCTACATAAAATCAAGGCATATCTAGTAATAATAGAAAGGGGTTGAATGAAAACTTATGAATTACAAAAAGATTAAGCATGATTTGAGAGGTGATTATAAGAGGAATTTGTGATGGTTTTATGAGCTTGAGAGAGAGGAGGAAGGAGGGGAGGGTGAGAAGACTAATGGCTGAGTTTTAAAGAAGGACTCAATGTGGAAAAGGAAGGGTGTGTGTGTAAAGGTAGAGGGGGTGGTCATATCTCCTAGACCATAGATGCAAAATTATAAAACAAATATGGTCAGAATCTCCAACTCATCAGCTACAACTTTGATGAAGACAACTTTTCTTGGATCGGAGTGGAAGTATTTTTTTAAAATCCAGCAAAATCATGTGTCTGTTTCCTTCCTTTACCAAGTCTTCCACCTGGGTCCCATCTGTTTGAATCATCATATGGCTCCAAAGCCATGATGATATGAGCCCCTCATGACCCTTGAATTATGGGTGCATGGCTCCACAAACACATCATATCTTTTCTTTTCACATTTACATATTTTTCCTTCCCTTTACCATTAGGTTCTACCTTTCACCTCCTGTGAACCAGTCAAGGAAAAATTCCCATCAAATCATTTTTTTTGAACTTTTTCAAGAGGTTGTTCTCACTCTTTCTTTTATTGTAAACCTCTAGACGCAAGGAAGACCAACAAAACATAGTAACCAAAAAATTTGTGATAGGCTCGAATCATTGCCCCCCCAAACCTCGCTAGAGGTATTTATGCCTCTAGCCTACTTTCTTTGATCTTGGGCTGACCTTATTCTGATGTGATAAGGCTTTAGACGCCATCCATTTGTCCGGGTCTTGTGCACTTTACCATCAATGTCTTGAGGTCTGTAAGAGCCATTTTTGAACTTTTTGGTGACCAAGAATGGGCCTTCTCATCGAAAAAGAAACTTTCCATCCTTACGAGTGTCGAAGCGATTGTCATATCGAAGCACTAGAGATCCCTTTTTTATGTCTTTAGATGCTAGCTTTTTGTTGAACTTTTCTCTGCACTTCTCTACTTCTTGAGAGTAGTGGTTGATGGCTTCTTCACGATCCAATTGTAGCCTCTCTAGATCCATGATCCTTTGATGTACTTTCTCCTTTTGAGAGCCTACGTGGCTACCCAATATTCGAAGACTTGTTAACTTCACTTCAATGGGAAAAAGCGCCTCCTTTCCGTAAACCAAATGAAAGGGTGTGTACCCTAATGCAGTTTTGAAGGAGGTTCTATAGGCCCATAGAGCTCCATTCAGGTGTTTGTCCCAATCTTGGCGCCTGGCATGTACTTGTTTGGTGAGAATTTTGCGAATGATTCCATTTACCTTTTCCACCAAGCCATTGCACTGAGGGTAGTAAGGAGTAGAGTGTTGATGCTGAATATTTAGCTTCTGCATGAGTTCTCCTACCAAGTCTGCTCTAAACACTGGTCCTCTATCAAATAGTATTTCAAGAGGGGTACCAAACCGGCAACAGATGTGGTCAAAGATGAACTGACTCACATCCTTAGCAGTAATTCTAATGGTCAGCCCATCTAGTCATGTAGTCTACTCCCATAATGATGTACTCTTTACCTGACTGAGTGCGTGGTAGAGGCCCTATGGCATCAATTCCCCACTTCTCAAAGGGCCCATATACCTTTATTGGGTTCTGAGGTTTAGCTATGAGCCGTCGTGGTCCTGCTTTCTGACATTCATCATATGTTTGACACTAGTTTTCGACGTCACGATGAAGACTTGGCCAAGTAAACCCAGCTTGTAAAACCTTTCTACTAGTGATGTCGTGTGCAAAGTGTCCTTCGCACACATCATCGTGACAAGCTTTTAAAATCTCTTCAATTTCACTCTTCAAAGGCACTCTCCTAAGCACACCATCCTTACCAAGACAATACAAATTATCATTTACTATGCAATACGTGGTAGCCTTCCTAGCTAACCATCGCCTGTCCCCTGCATTCAAGTGTTTAGGAGCCTCTCCTTGCTCCAAAATGTGCATGATATCTTCTAAGTCCTCCTTGCCTTGTTGAAGTGGAAGTTTGATGGCCATTGCTCCCACTATTGACTCATTTAACTTCGATGATGCTAGGTGGTCTGCATCCTTGTTCTGGTCTCTTGTCACATGATGTACTTGTGCCTCCCTAAATCTCCTCATAAGAGCTTTGGCTTCTCTCATTTTAGTAAAGAGACTGGCATTTTTGCAAGACCATGTACCTTGCATTTGCCTTATCAATATCATGGAGTCACCAAAAGCATTTAATCTCTCAATTGAATTATCCAAGCACCAAGAAAGGCCATGAATTAGAGCTTGATATTCTGCATCATTGTTGGAGTGGACATCTTCTAGAGTGATCCCTTCACCATGGATCCTCTCTCCCAATGGAGATAAGACCACGATGCCTGCAGCTGCCTTATCCTTGGTTCTCTTGTATGCTCCATCAAAGTAGAGGCTATAAGCATTGACCAGAGCCTCTAGAGATGGAGGTGGTGGTAGTTACTTTCTCTTCAAATGGAAAACTTTTTCATAGCACTTGTTTGTTAAAATGTCGGCTAAGCATGCTCGAGTTGTTCTTTCAACCTATATTATATAATCAAACTCTTGAAGTCGCACCACCCACTTTGCTATTTTGTCAGAGATTTCCATATGTTGTCGTGCATAGGGAAACATATCCTCCACAGTGATAATTACAAACCTCTTTGGCAGCAAGTATGGCCGAAATTTGGTTACCGCAAATATGAGGGCTAACACTAGCTGTTCCATCAGGGTGTAGGCCTTCTCTGTGTTTTCCATGAGGCGGCTAGCAAAATACACAGGCCTCATAAAGGATGTTTTTGGATATTTTTGTAGGAGGGCAGCACGAATGGCTTCTTCTCCCACACTAGGGTTTACAAAGAATGTTTCTTCCCAACAAGGTTGGAGGATTACAGGGAGTGACCCTAACATTTTTTTTATCTCTCTAAAATGCCCATCACTTTCTTCACTCCAAACAAGCGTCTCTTGACAAGTCAGCAGTTGTAGAGGAAATATCACTTGGGAGAGTAAGTGTATGAATCTACTCAAATATCTTAGCTTTTGCAAGAAAGAGATTAATTGTTTGATGGAAGTTGGGGAAGGTAGATTTAGCAATGTTTCTATATTTTCAGGATCTACCTCGATTCCATCAATGGACACTACATGCCCCAATAGTGTAACCTTGATTTCCCCAATGTGACATTTGTCCTTGTTTAGTTGTCCACCCAGCTTAGCTAAATGAGTAAATCCTTCATCAATCTTGCCAAGATGCATACTTTTGGAGCTGTAAATACAAAAGTCATCTATGAAAACCCTTATGGACTTACCCAACTAAGGTTGGAAGTACATATTCATGAATCGTTGAAAGGTGGCTAGAGAGTTGGTGAGACCAAAAGGCATGACTCGAAATGCAAAACAGCCCCATGGTGTGATGAAAGTAGTCTTTTTCTGGTCGTCCTCTGCAATGCGTATTTGAAAGTAGCCGGAGTAGCCATCACACTCTGTGTATCGCTCATGGCCTGCTACTTCATTTAGATTCTCATCTTGAAATGGGAGAGGGAAGTGGTCCCTTTTTGTTGCAGCATTTAGTGGCTTGTAATCCACGCACACTCGGCATTTACCATTCTTCTTTGGCCTCACCACTACTGGGGAGACCCATTCTGAATATTCTATTGGGTATATGAATCCCGCTTCTAAGAGTCTCTTCACCTCGGACAATAGTGCATTTTGTTGCACAACTCCTAATCTTCTTAGTTTTTGTACTACTGACCTCGTTTAGGAGGTATCTCACAAGGGATGTCGTCAATAAAAACATCTTGAAACCCCTTGAGAAAATTGGATAACTCTAATTCCTTTTGGTTGCTTTTATTTTCTTTTGTTAAAGCATTAGGTTCATTTTGAGAATCTTTAACAAAAATCATGTACACGGAAATAGAGCTCTTTACTGACTTGTTGAAAGCTGGTGTATGTACAATGGGGATAGTGTTACCTATTTCCTTAGCATCTATATACATGTCTTTTTCCCTGAACTTAAAGGAGATTCTTCTTTCAGGAAAGTTAACATCGGCAGCCGGGCGGTCAAACCATGGTGCCCCTAGGATTACATCCTCATGCTTGAGAGGAGAGATAAAGAAGTCCTCTTTGTCCACATAGCCTTGGACATGAAGCCTCAATTTCCCGATTAAGGGAGTGACTGAAGCTTCTTGCCCCTTGAAGGCACTCTCTGCGGGTAGGACATCTCCCATCTCGTAGGATTGTATGCCTAGCTTGGTGGCCAACTCTATACATATAAAATTGTGAGTATAACCAGGGTCAAAGAGAATAAAAGCATCATGTTCTCTCACCTTTCCCCAAGCATGGCATAGGGGAGATCCTTTGTGATGAGTTTGGTGAGTCTCCTCCTCCTGGATTTCAACCAAGGAAGCTCTAGGAGGATCTTGGCGGTTGTTCCTTTGGGGACAAGCGCAGTACGCATGCCCTTGTTCGCCGCACTTGAAACACCGGTTATCCTTGGGATAACGATCAAGCTCTTCAAGAGAGATTTTGTTCTTACCTTTGTAAACTCCCTTCTCTTTAGCTTTGTTGGAGTTTCCCTTAGGAGACTTTTGGACATTGTCCTTCCCCTTAGGCTCATTGGAACCCTTGTTTTTCGGGGGTTTATTATTTCTTTTAGCCCCCGTTTGGAAATTGATTCGTGAGACCACCATAGTATGGTGTATTACCGCCGATATGGTACGTGGCCTTTGGGAGTTGACATACTCCGCCATTTCTTTGGTTACACCCGCACAAAATTGTTACTTTTGCTCTCCAAAATCCAACCTTTTAAAGACAGTGGCTTTGAGTTGTAGGTCCCAAAACTTGTCTACATATTTGTGGATGGATTCATTGGGAGAGAGCTTTAAGCTTCGCCATTCGGTGAGTACTTTGTCTTTGGCATCGGTGGCCAAAAACTGCTTCATAATGGAAGCTCTTAAAGCTTTCCATGTTCGTGGAGCTTCACCGTTGGCTCGTAGGCTAGACCACCATTGCGTCACGGACTTTTGAAAGTGCATAGCTACATGGCGTAGCTTAGAGGACTCCATGAAGCCCTCATCTCCAAACGCCGCATCAAATTGCTGGATAAAGGCCAAGGCTTTGTCCGTAGCACCAAAGGTGCCATCATAGGTAAGGAAAGAGATGCTCTTCCCTCCCTCTTTGAATTTCTTCAACTTGGACGACCTCTTCCATGCGGCATAGGATTTCCTATGGCCTCTTCTTTTTGATGGTTCAAAGGTTGCACCATCACTTTCTTCAGAAGGTGAAGAATTTGAAGAAGGTGGAGAAGAGGGTGACCTCTTTCTCGCCTTTTTCTTGTCTTGATCTTCGTTGTCTTCACCATCACTTTCATAAGAGAAAGAGGATGAAGAATATGGAGAAGAGGGTGTCCTCTTTCTCGCCGTTTTCTTCTCTTGCTTTTTAATATCCCTCTTTGAATTATGGCGTGGAGAAGAGTGTGATGGTCTTCTCGGATTTGGTGGTGATGGAGAGCGTTTAGCCCGCCGTCTTCGTGGAGCCATCTCCGTCGAGGTGGCGGGAGACTCACTTCTTTCTCGTTCCTTCTGTGGAGGCTCTTCAGTTCTCCTTTGGGAAGGAGATGCATCGTCAAGAAGTAAATTCTTGATCCCTTCGTATGGATTCTCTTCTTCTTCCCGAATCGGAGAGAGACCTCTTTTGGGAGTCTCACAAGGAGACTTCCTAGGTGTTCTCTTGTCATGGTGATGAGCTTGGAGAATCCCGTGAGCACGGAGCTGCCGTTGCACTTCTCTTTGGAGAGATGGATTGCCCATGGCTTGTTGAAGCCTAGAAACAAGATAGTTAACAAGCATCGAAGCATCATTAGTAGCTTGCTCATGAGAAAAATCAAAGTTATCAACATTAATTTCACTCTCTTTACTATTGTCAGCCATTCTAACAACTTTTAGGTGTAAACTTTTTAGGTGTACTTTGGCACTTCAAGCCCTAGTTGCTACTCCTCTTTACCCCTTTAGAAAAAGCGCTCAAGCTACTGTACCCGCAGCTCGAATACCATTAATTGCAAGGAATAGAAGAGAGGGTCTTTCGACACCAAAACAACACCGAGCTTCTAATAGCTCAATAGTGGTTAAGCCATAGACAAGCCCCGTAGGACTCCACTATTAAGACCATAGATCTCCATGGTGATGCCCCGTTAACTACACGAAGGCAGGCACACTGCAAGGCTGAAAAATCCGTATTCTACTTACTCACAGGCAATTAATAATACCAATCATTTATAGCTAGCTTGAGGACCTCCCTTCTTGAGCAAGAAAAGAGAAACCTTGTGCTCTGATACCAATGTAACATTTAATGGTCTAAAAACTTATGTGTATCAGAAATTACCATGAACATAGTGGGCATTTCATTAGAATAGATTCCTAATGAGAATTACAAGAGTGCTTGGGTGGAGAGAGCAACAAAAAGCATAACACCTAGTTAGATAGCATCAACAATACTTTCAAAAGAGAGAGAAATTAAGCTATTGACAACAGTTGAGGACCGGATTTGCATGGATCCGGTCCCCCCTCCAAAAGGCTTTGCATTATGGTTTCTCCCGTCAAGAGAGACATTGTACAATACAATTCTTTGTGTTCCTTCAAGACTAGCTAGTGCAATGAAGATGAAAGCTTCATGCACTAAGCAAAACACTTAGCAAACACAACTTTAATTATCCCCGTTCTTAGACCCAAGACCTCACACACCTTCGAAGATGGTGAGAGCTAGCAGGGTATGCGAGCTAGTAAGGGTATGAGAGTAGATTGAGAGGTAGAAGAAGCTAGCAGGGTATGAGAGAAGATTGAGAGGAAGAAGAAGTATCTTACGAGAAAGATGTACATCTCCTCACATAATCACTCATATTAGCATAGCTTTAGATTAGTAATTAGCTTGATAGAGGAGATGAGCATGCATTGAGGCTTGGCTCTTGGTTGGATTTGCATCCACAGGCCAAGAGTGTGTCGATGTAGGCTTCTATCTCACAAGCATGGAGTAGGTGATGAGCTCTCCATTAAAGCTTGGGAAGAGATAGTCTTCTCTTTCTTCACACATGAGATTGTGTGAGTGTGTGTGTGATAATGCCTTGCAAAAATCAGCCCCCTCTCTCTCTTGGGCGAGACCTCTTGCTATTTTCTCTTGCAGGATCCCCATTGGACCTCCCCAAGTCAAGCCAATGGCTATTAAGCAGCATAAGTGATAGCCTTCTGACATGGGTCCCCCTTTCCCCTTTTGTGAGAGCTTAATCAATTAAACTTAATTGATTTAAATGAATTAAATCCCCATTGGACCTTTCCCCATTCTGACCAATAGGAATTAAGTAGCCCATTGGGCTGATCAATTTCTATTGGACCCCTTCACAGGCTGTCCAATAATCATCCAGGAGACTTAATTTTAATTGGTTCTTTTTATTAAGTGTTTTAAAATTAATTAGGCTAAATTTACTCTAGCCTAATTCTCATTGGTCCACTTCAAGGGTCATCCAATAGGAATTGGGTACACCTTGTGGGCATGTGGCCTAGGGATCTGACATGTGTCCCTCATTCCCTTTGTGTAAAGGGAGCTTGTGTGTGTGTGTGTGGCCTTCTCTCTCATCCCCTACTTGCTAGGCTCGCCCCCTCCTATGTAGGGATATTCAAGGACTTTTTTTGTCACACACAAAGCATCCAATTCCCTTAAGGTTGACCTTTGGACACAACCTTTGAATTTTGGAACCTTAGCATTTTGGAAGCCTTAATGGGCTGAACCTTAGGGTCTTTTTAGCCCATTGTTGCACATGGCTCTTTCGCAGATGGCCCCCCCTTTGGATCCCTATTCTCCCTCCTTTGGATCCCTACTGTGGCCGGTTTGCTAGATTAACCAATATTCTAGCTTAACCAATATTATAGCTTTTTCTCCCCTGGCACTTCCCCATATTAAATGATCAGTTTAACATGAGAAAATCATTTAGGAGAATTATATATTGATTATTATGACACTTTTATCTATGATTGATGATCTACAATTGGATGAGCCAGTTGCACATGGGATATGGCAGTATCTAGTGATACCTGATGCTATATGGGATCTGATGTTACCGTATGATGTAGAGGATTTTGAGGTATCTTTTGACCAAGGAGGTGACGGATATATGAATCTTCTGGGGCAATTGACTTATATGCCATATGATCCAGGCGATTTTCATTAAGATTTGCGGGTTAATTTATGTTTATATTCTATAGATTGGAAATTCTTTTATTTTCCCTATGACCTTGGAAGATGGTGCAAATTTTTTAAAGGAATTCTCATAGTGGGGAAAATGATTGGTTTCCCATTTGATCAGGAGGGATACTAAAGTGCAAGTTGCAGATTTGAAGAATACCAGTTATCTGTTGTAGCAGGTTGCATGGTACAAGGTTTTGTTTTCTAGATATATGCTAAGTCACAAGAGTTTTTGGTTATGCATCCAATAAGATTACATGGTTGGCTTCTAGTTGACTTCTTTGGACAAATGATGAAGTATATTCACATCTTTTAGGTTGGTTTTGCTACCAGAACTTGAAGTAAATGACTTGGCAGACAGCTTGATGGTCAAGCCATGTGTAGCATTAATTGGAGCACTTGAGTTTGGAGGGGTTCACTAAATAGGTTTTCCATGATTGAATGCTTTGGAGATATGACAGATATGGTTCAAATATTTTTGATGGGTAGCTACCTAATGATTAAGCTAGAACATTGATGATAGGGTATAAGCCTTATATTCTTTTCATATGTTTACCAATTACGTGAGTTTGATGATGGCAAAGAGCTTAAGGTACCTATAGCAGATGTAGATTAAAGTGCAGTTGGCACAAACCGGAGGTTGTGCAGGTTTAGAGGGGGTGGATGTCATGCAGCTACGCTTCCATGATGGGAAAAAAGAGCAAAGAAATGCAAGCTAAGCTTCTTTGAAGCCTACACATTTATTGAGCAGTGATGAGGGCTTGTTAACAGGCCAAGTTTAATGATTAATGTATGCCAGATGTGGCTTTAAAGGGCCAAAAGATTCCTTAATGAGCCTAAAAAGGAGTATGCTCAAAGTGAGCACATATGAAGGTTTATGATCTAGAACTGTAGTGCTTGAAGCGCTCTAGCGGCCTGTCTTTATGGCTCGTCGGTTGGAGCTAGGATGAAGAAGTTATGGCAGTTTGAAGTTGAGATGTTTGCAAATCCATACCGGATTGGGCAGATGCTAATGAAGGGTTTGAGATGAAGTGAATGCACTGTTCACTTTGTGGAGCACATCCATTTTTTCAGATCATCAATCAAAGTTACGATTACCAAGATATCGTCAAATTAAATTTCACTCAGGGCCAGTTCTATACTAGTCTTGTCGGCTCGATCGAGGAACCATATGGGAATTTTTGAGCTTCATCCCGGTTTTGGAATGCGGGAGCAATAATAGCTTGAGGAGTCTCATGTCCAGGATGCCATCTCATGCAGTGCTTGGTCGGCAGTAGTCGTGATTGGCAGTGCTTGTTTAGTCTGACACTCTAACCGAATGTGATGGAAGGCCTTACGTCAAATGAAATCACCTATACTTGAATCTTGAGGGCATGTGACAATATCCAAGGAATTGAGATGGGCGATAAAAATCATGACGATATTGTGAGTCAAGGGCTGCTGAAAACGAATGTGATGATAAGCAATTCTTGGTTGACGTATACGCCAAATGTGGTGCCATTATAAAAGCATTTGAGGTTTTAATGAGCTTTTGATTAAATAGACTAACTCTATTGTGGGGAACATGCAACATGTTAGTGGAAGGTGATGTTGGCGATGACCTGGTTGATGAGAAATGCCGAGTGTGTTGCCGATTGGCGGGTGGTTGATTGGCCACCAAGAGACACTTTCTTTTCACTTCTTGGAGGAAAGCAAGTTTTGCTCCAAAAATTCTTTTTTCCTCACGGAGGTAGCTTCAAAGTTAGCAAAAGACTTCACAAAAACAACAAGTTTTTGTGAAGAGGTAACAAAGGTGTTCTTATGACGAACGACCCGTGAAGCACTACAATTCCCACAAGGTGAGGTTCGCATGCAACGAAAATTGCGAAGCATACAAAACACAAAGACTTCAATTTCACAAGGTACAAGTTAAGGTTTTTCTGTCTCTTTACATTAGTGTGTGTTTACCATGGCCAGTGAGGATATCCCACCTACACACACTTTTGATTTTGAGCATGTAGATCAAAATCAGGGCACCACTGGTGCTGCTAACACTAATACGCATGATAATGATGATCTAGGCGATCATAGGCTTGTAAATATGGCTTCTTTCAAGACTTTGGAACATCGCCAAAGCGTACTTGAAAGCAACCTCTCTGCACTTAATGCAAATGTTACCAATCTAACGGAGCTACTTGTGAAATTTATGAATTCACTTGTGACTCAAGAAGCCACAAGTGCCACAGTTCAAGGGAACCAAGCTCGCAGGACTCAAGGAGTCCAAGAGACAAATGTTGTAGAAGATGCACAAGATAGCAATGCATTACTTAAGAATATCACCATTCCTGAGTTTTACGGGGAAGAGCGTGATCGCAATAAGGATGTGGTCAATATGTTCTTAGACAAATGGAGTGATATTCATAGATTGAGACACACCTCGGATATAAAGACGGCTGAGGAAACAAGTCTATCTCTTAAAGGCAACGCCTATAAGTGGTGGATGACATTTCCAATAGATGCACGTCCTCCATCTTGGGCTGGGTTTCAAGCTTCTTTCACCAAAGAGTTTTTGGAATCCAATGAAGAAGATAAGCATTGGTTAGGATGGGATGCATGCCGCAAATCTGGCCTCTCTCTCTCACAGTACCTTTCAAAGTATCAAGCAATCATATTAAAACTAGAAGGTCTAGATGAATTCCAGAAGATACGGGGTTTTACTAGGTGTCTTGACAAAGACTATCGTCTTCATGTCAAGACCCAACATCCAAAAACTTTGGAAGAAGCCATCTGTCATGCCCAAAGATATGATGATGACCAAGAGAGGAAAGGAAATGTTCCCTACTCTAAGAATACTTTTGCTAAGAGCAATGTGGCTAAGAGCCAATGGAGAGGTAGATCTCCAACACTTTCCAAGAGGAATAATAGACAATCTACCTCTCCACGCCCACAAGAGGCTAAGAAGCCTAAGCACTCACGAGATACTCCAGGCGGGTCTCTCAGCACTGCTGATTTTGAGCGTGCAAAGAAATACAATTTGTGTTTTAGGTGTCTTTGGACCAACATAACAAGAAAGGTTTTCCTCTTTTGCAAGGCAAAGAAAAGGCCATGTACACGGTGCAACGCCTCACATTACATTCATCTCCTAACTATTGTGTTGTAGAGGTTCTTTATATGGAACAAAAGCACAAGTGTTGTGTGCCTGCTTCAATGTGGCAGCCCACCTTTGGCCCCCATGATTTGATTCGCATGCATGGCACTATTAACGGACAACTTGTTTGTATTTTAGAGGATGATGGTGCAACTCATAACTTCTTGAAATATAAGCTAGTCAAGAAATTGAAGCTTACACAGACTCCTTGCTCTCACAAGTATGTGGTCGAGCATATGTCTTGGAATGATAAAGAAGTATGGGATACAATAGTTCAAGGGGTTGAGATTATTGTTCAAGATCATACGATGACCCTTGACTTCCAAGTTATGAACATGGACCGTGCTGATGTAGTTTTAGGATGGGCGTGGCTACATGGTTCAGGAAACACATTGCACACTAGTTATGAACACAACTTCTTATCCTTTATGGCCAGTGGTAAACATGTGCTTTTGCTTGGTGAGAAAAATATACCATCTGCACCTGTTATATGTACAGCCGAGCTTTCTCTTTTCCGGAAAGTAGATTTAATAGATCAAGTCTTTTTGTGTTACTGCTTGTCTCCAAGTCTTGTGAATTATCAAGAGCAAAGTGCTGTGAATTATAGTAATGGTATGCATAGTGTTAACAGATCTAACAAGCAAAGTGTTCTCAATTTTAATTCTATAAAGCAACGTGAAACTATTGTAAAACAAAAATTACACGAATTACAAGATTCTCCATCCCAACATAACTCTAGTTTACTTTCTCCTTTTGCATGGCAAAAGCTAACTCACTTACTCATGGAGTATAGTGATGTGTTCTCAAGTGATTTACCACCATGTTTACCCCCCACACGTGATGTGCAGCATGGTATAGATGTCTTTTTGGTTATGCCTTTTGGCCTAACCAATGCTCCAGCTACATTTATGACACTCATGGATAGTAACTTACGTCCCTGTCTTGAAAAATTTATTGTGGTTTTCCTTGATGAAATTCTCAGTTACAATAAGACTGAAGATGAACACATAGAATACTTACGATTAGTGTTCAAACAGCTATGAGCTAACGTGTTATATCTTAAGCAAAGCAAGTGCGATTTCTTTAAAACAGAGGTACATTACATCGGTCATGTGATCTCTTATTTTGGCCTCAAAATGGACACTGACAAGGTCTATGCCATTATTCAATGGCCACATCCCAACACGGTTGAGGAGCTTCAAATATTTTTAGGCATGGTCGGATTTTATCGACAGTATATCCGTGATTATGCCAAAATTATTGTTCCTATGATGGATCAACATAAAACAAAAGGTAAGACCTTTTCTTGGGAAGAAGCCCAAAAACGCAGTTTCAAAGAGCTCAAGGTAGCTATAGCCACTGCTCCCATCTAGCAATCGTCGACCCACTTAAGACGTTTGTGGTAGAGACTGATGCTAGTGATAAAGCAATTGGTGCAGTACTTCTCGAGGAGGGAAGACCTATAGCCTTTGAAAGTAAATGAGACAGAGCTCTATACCATAATTCATGCTTTACGAAAGTGGTGACACTGTTTACATGGTACCGAGTTTACATGGTACCAAGTTTGAAGTAGTTTTTGTCAAATGGTTTACTACTCAAACGAAATTGAAGGACAGTAAAGCTACATGGGTCGAAATCCTTCAAGATTATGATTGTAAGCTACGATATCGCAAATGGCAATATAATGCAGTAGCGGATACACTAAGTCGGATGCCTCAAATTAATTCACTTGCTTTCACGGAAATAAAGAGTGGATTTTTAGAGTCATTACGTGGCAAGTGTGCACAAGATCAATCATACACTAAAGTGTGGAGTGTAGTTTTGAAAAGGGATCCCTCTCACTCACATGTCTCTGAACAGCTAGATCAACATGTCTCTGCACCTGCAGATAAAAACTCCAACACATAGAGCTGCACCCCTACTCAGGAAGAGCTTAAGCGATGGAAGAATTTTTCCATTGATGATGGCTACTTACTCCAAAAATGTAGAGTATGTGTGCCAAAGGACTCACACACTAGGTGCCAGATCTTATTTGAGTGTCACGATAGTACAAGTGCTGGTTATCCAGGTATTCTGAAGATGTATACCTTAGTTCGACGACAATTTTATTGGTCGGGCTTACATCATGATGTTCAAGAGTACGTACTAAATTGCCAACAATGCCAAGTTAATAAGGTAGAGTGCCTCAAGGTAGATGGCGTTTTACATCCTTTAGAGATTCCACAAGGTAAGTGGGAGAGTATCTCTATGGATTTTGTAGTAATACTACCTACTACAAACCACGGCCATGATGCCATATGGGTAATTGTGGACCGTCTTACCAAGATGGGTCGATTCATTCCCACTAAGACCATGGTTAAGACATCGAAACTAGCACGGCTATTTGTAGAGAATATATATAAACTCTACGGTCATCTAGCTAGTATCATTAGTGACAGAGATTGAAAGTTCAATAATCACTTCTAGTGAGCTGTGTTCCAAAAGTTGGAAACTAAACTTAATCTAAGTACTGCTGATCATCCAAAAACGGATGGTCAAACAGAAAGAGTTAATCAAGTGCTAGAGGATATGCTACGAGCGTACATTAGCAAGAAGCAAACCAATTGGGAAGACTACTTACCTATATTGGAATTTTCTTATAATAGTTCAAAGCATGTGACTAAAGAGCTTAGTCCATTTATGCTTTTGTATAGATTTCAACCTAGATCACCTATTATGGTGGGGTTGCCTAAGGAGAAGATACAACAAGCAAAGAATTTTCTCCAAGACCATTTTGACATGCTTCGAGTTGCTCGACAGAATGTTAAGCAAGCTCAAGATCGATATAAGAAGTACACAGATGAACAAAACAATTCTCCAAGGGGGGGTAATGTAAGGACATGGGTCCTACGGGCCAGGCCATTGGCACGGCCGGATAGTGTGTACGGTATATGGGAGGAGGCTAAAAGATAGCATGGTTGGGTGGAGACTAGCACACACATTACCACCGCCCTTTCAGCACATCATAGACCCAACTCCCATGCCATGTCATCGATGGCACCATCAATGTATAAGAATAATGGCGGCTATTTTAAGAGTTATCAACGAGTTGCATATGAAGTTTGGAGAAGAGAACATGAGGGTTACGAGCAAGGGGAGGCGGAACAATGGGCAAGAAGCATTGAGGAGGGAGGAGTGGAGCTTGGGGGAGATCAAAAGCATAGAAGGGATCTCTCTCTCTCTCTCTCTCTCTCTCTCTCTCTCTCTCTCTCTCTCTCTCTCTCTCTCTCTCTCTCTCTCTCTCTCCGCTCTTGAGAAGAGGAAACAAAAGGAGGGTAACGGGAAGAAGGGAGTATTGTGAGGGTATTCAAAGGGTTGAAGGATCTCCCACTCGCTCTTCTTGTCCTCGATGAGTAAGGACAGGCAAAGAGGGAGAAAAAGGGGAGGTGAAGCAAAACAAAGGGCTCTCTCTATCAAGGCACGGAAAGAGGATACAAGAGGAAGGCATGAGGGCGTAAGCAAGAAGGAGGCAGGAGAAGTAAGAAGCTCAGTCGAAGCAAGTGGAAGGGAATTCGCTGGGAGCAAGGTTCTTGAACCTTGTTTTTGACCTAATTAAAGACGTAAAGTGAAAGATAGCAATCAATTCTAGAAATTTGACACATAAGAATTTTTGTCTATTGATGAGCAGCGAGTATCTAATTCTTTCACAACTAAAGCTATCAGTAAGCTTGATAGACCCCTTAAAAGAAATTAAAGGAGTAAAAGAGATCAGCTATGAATGCATCATCATCGTCAATTTAAACTTGAACACTCATCTTGGTAAATCTTGGTGTCGTTAACGGCCCGAGTAATTATAAAGGGAGCTTAAACTCCTAGTTTTCAAGTAATCCGCGTGACTGTGATGCTAACAACCCACCTTGGCTATTGGTTAAGCTATACCTAAAGATTTATTCAATTGTTTGATGATTAGGGTGACTGCGAGAGCTTTTAGTGTCTGTTGATCTCCCTCTTTCACACATCCCACAGCCAGAGACCCGATGCCTGCTGCCCGGCTCATGTTTCAAACACATATACCCTGACAACGTAAGGAAGAGGTCTTTTCTACATTCCAAAAATTCCTCACCATGGTTGAGAACCAATTAGGAAAAAATCTCAAAGTTATTCGCACGAACAATAGTGGAGAATACGTGTCCATGAAGTTAAGGACATTTGCAATCAAAGAGGCATTCGTCGGTAGTTTACTGCTCCATACACACCTACACAAAATGGGATAGCTGAAAGAATGAATTGCACAATTCAAGAGCGAGTTATCTTTATGATGTTTATGGCAAAGCTTACTACAGAGTTTGCGAGGGAAGCTGTTCTAACAGCAGTGCACATCATCGACAGGTCACCTAATTCTCCTTTGAATTTCAAAATTCCACAGGAATTATGGACTGGGAAAATGCCAAGCCATGAGAATTTATATGTATTTGGATGTGAGACATATGCACATGTGCCCAAAGAACTTTGTCACAAGTTAGATCCCAGGTCACACAAATGCATTTTTACCGGCTATGGTGCAAATGGAGAGATGGGCTATCATCTCTAGCGCCCAGAATCCAACAGTCATTTGTAGCTCACACATGATTTTCAATGAATAAAAAATGCACAAGAAGACCATTAAAGAAGTTGAGTACAAACTGGTTTGTTTTGAGGATGTAGCCTCCGAACCAACTCACTTCAGTAGTGTTGCACCTAATCCTCAAGTGCAAGATACTACTATTTATTGGGAGAGAGCAGAGTCCCCAGTAGTAAGGCATTGAGACGTTTTGTAAGAGTATCTCGTGCGCCCGGGTGGTTTGACCCAGGTATGCACCACATTTTGGTCACTGACAGTGGAGAGCCAACCTGCTACAAAGAAGCTATACAAATGGATGATAGCGTTAATTGGGAGCAAGCTATGCAATTAGAATATAGTTCGATTGTGGCTAATGAGACATAGTATTTGGTTGAATTACCAAAAGGAAAAAATGCTCTACCTTGCAAGTGGGTATACAATAGAAGATCCCGAGCAAGGAAAATTATCCCAAGACAACTACTAAGAAAGAGGAAATGGCGAAAGTGCTATATTCTTCAGTAGTTGGAAGTTTGATGTACGCTATGGTAGCCACAAGACCAGACATTGCACATGCAGTGGGGATGGTTAGTAGGTATATGGAAAACACTGGCAAGAAGAATTGAAAAGCGGTGAAGAAAATCCTTAGATACTTGAAGGGTACAGCTAGCAAGCGTTTACGCTTCGAAAATAGTGATCCATCTATGGTATGTTACACATATGCGGATTATGCGGGTTGCGTGGATCGTAGAAGATCCAAATCTGGCTATGTGTTCATGTTTGTAGGAGCAGCTATCTCTTGGAGATCGTGTCTCCAAAGCTGCACGTCTTCATATACCACTGAGGCAGAATATGTTGTTGTCTATGACGCAAGCAAGGAAGCCATATTATGGTTAGCTCGATCGTCTAGTGGGAGACTTGGGTATTCACGAGGTTCCAATACTGCATTGTGATAGTCAGAGTGCCATTGCTTTGGAAAAGAATCCGCTGTTTCACTCAAAGTCGAAACACATAGAGGTCAGATACCGTGTCATACAAGATGCATTGGCTGGCAAGCGCATCGAGCTTGTCAAGGTTCACAATGATGACCACGCAGATGCTCTCACGAAGAGCTTAGCTTCGGAACGATTTACTCATTGCATAGAACTTATGGGTGTAGGATGAAACCTAAGCAATGCTTCATATCAACTTTGTATAGACTAACTATATTGATGCCACTATTGGGCACCATGACCTTCAAGTGGGGGGTTGTTGGGATGTAAGCCAGGTGGCCGTGGGAAACCACCCTTACCTTCCTCTCCACTAACCCAACTCCCTGTCCCTGTGTATCATCCCCTTCCCCAATTCTCTTCTCCTTCGCTCTCTTGCACACTCTGCACAAGCACCACATGGGGCAACCATGAATGACTGGGCCCTTCTTGGTGTTGAGGGTACCGACACTATTTTTTGCTATTTGACCTGCTTAGGGTTTTCTTGCGTTGGGGTAATTTCAGCAGAGGCAATTAATGAGGCTAACGGAGGTTGCTTAGAGCTTTTGACATTGTTTTTGGCCATTTAATGATCGTCTATATTGTTTTCTTGGATGGGGCTACTGTCATCTTTCGGTACTATGTGCGCATTTGCCTCTTCAATAACCCTCTTTTATAGGCTTCAAGGTTGGGTTCTATAGTTGAATCTTTGATAAGCTACAGAAAAGTATTTAGGTTTCCTTCTGTGAGGGAGGTGTTGGGCAACTCAATGGGGTGAAACACTCCCATATCTTAAATTACTAGACGGATTTTTTTTGGAAAACGACTTTTCTCGAGTAGTGAAGAGTCGGCGTGGAGGCTCAGGGGTTCCTGAGTGGGATGAAGGTCGTGTCTGTCTAATTCTAGGAGTTACCCCGTCGCGTGTGGAAGGTACCTTATAAGAATGTGCATTCACCTTTCTTATCTATCCGAAGCAGCAGTCGATGATGAGAGGTGAGGGTGTATTAACGCTCGCGCTGGTGATAATGGCGGCAAGCTGTATGTGCGTCGTGATGGTGATGGTGATGGTGCCAGGAGCAGAGGCGACACGAGAGGCCGCACATGTGCTTGGGCAGGAGGAGTTGAAGCTGCACTGGACCTGCGAAACGTGCAAGGGCGGACAGAACAATTGCTGGTGCATGTTTTTCTTTCCCAAGCACCATAAGCGCTGCCTCTGCACTCCCTTCTAGGCTCTAGCAATATCTACTAATTATAGGATGTATCATGTATCTAATTAGGATGTCTTCATGTAACGCAAACTGTAATGGATCTCAATGTATCGTTAGAACTAATTAGTAATATCCTTCTCTTCTTGTATACTCTCTCTCTCTCCCCCTCCCCACAAAACAAAAAAATCAACAAAACACAAACTTTCCATGTTGGCTTCCTAGAATTGAATGGGAGACATCAAGAATGGTTTTTGAAGATGGAACCGACGACCACTTGATTCATCTCTCTAACGGATGCTTTTAATGCCCTTAATTATCCCCATCCTTGCACTACTGTGTTTCAAGAATGCCACTCCATCTTCATTATAGGCACCACATTGTTGTCTAAGTATTAGAGCCTAATCTTTTATGATGAAAAAAAGTCCCGTGTCTACATATGCATAGGACAATGCACCTTAAATGTTTTTTGGATTGTATTTTCTCCTTGTATGCTATTATTGATACATTTCTCCTTGAAGTTTCAAGTAAATATTGTGATGTACTATCCCGTAAGCCCCAAGAGGCCGACTAGTCAGCTAATCTGTTATTGCAAGAGTTGGGTACTGACTTCTTGGGATAGATTGTAACAAGCTAATATAATGGAAAGGGAACCTACAAAGAGGAGGAGGTTCTGGTTCTCTCTGCGAGAGCATCTTACATTGGTGGAGACGGCAGGCTCTCTACATCCCACTCGCTTGTCCTTTTGCCCTTTCTTGGTTTCCTGTGCCATCTTCTTTGCACCCTCACTACTGTCACGATGAGTCATAATCTTTCTCCACAACACGCCCCTACATCCATAGCCTTCGAAGATGCCCAGATGCACACAGAATTCAATAACCCAGCCATGGAGCAGATATTCCTGGCAATCTCCAACATGCTTCTGCAGGTCAACCACACCAACCAAACTTTGCTCAATCTCATGGCAACAAACTCCCTACACACCACTCGAACTGACACAGGCGTCAAACCTCTTCCTTTCTTTGGGTTACCTATAGAAGATATCCTCACATGGCTTGACCATTTTGATAACGTGGCAAGTTATCACCAGTGGCACGATGATCGTCGAGCTTTGGAAATCCGCACGTTGCTTGAGGGGGTGGCCGCCACGTGGTTCGTGCAACAATCAGACCATGTTAAGAGGGACTGGCAAGCAATTAAGTATAGCTTTTGTATATCCTCATGGCAACAAAACTCCACTTTTACTTAACTCCACTTTCATCTCAATTAAAATGTGGGATATTTATAAAATATATACATTAAACCAACACATAAACAATTCTATACCAAGATACTAAATGAAATAATTTGAACCGGCTTGAGAACCTTCTTGCCCAAACTTGAGCCGGTCTTTTTTCATTTTGAACCTATCTTTCCTCTCTCCCCCTCATCTCCCACTCTCTCTCTCTCTCTCTCTCTCTCTCTCGTTGTCGGTACTCTCACACACCGATCCTATCTCTATTTCACAAGTATGTTTTTCTCTCTCCGTCTAATCCTTCTTCTCTCTCCTTCCCTCGGTACTTATTTAACATACCACAACGCCACCTTAGAGAGCATACATATGAGTGAAATCCATGCTTCTATAAACTCGAAAAAGCATCACCTGTTAGCAAAAAAACACGAATTGATTAACTCGCAAATAAAATTAACCCTATTTAGTATACACGTCATATGTGAAAATCTTAGTTTACAGCAGCCTGAAATGTGCAAGATGGAGGAACCTTCTCAAGCAATGGACCTAGATCTTATGCGCTTATTGAAAGAATCTTCGGAAGGGTTCTCAAATATAGATGTTAAGGATACCAATCAATCTAGATTCATGCATCAGCAAGTTTATTCAGATGCAGCTGATGATGACCTTATGTGGATGTTGGATGATGCTCTACTTGATTTTGAGCCTCTACAAGATAGAGAATTGTTTTTTGATGCATCTTGTGAGCCTAATGAAGAGAGTTTTACCAGAGACTTGATGTATTCAGATATGCATGATTGGGATTCCAATACTAGTGAGAGTGAAGGTGCACTGCCAATGCTTTTTGTAACATTTAATGGTCTAAAAACTTATGTGTAGCGGAAATTAGCATGAACATAGTGGGCATTTCATTAGAATAGATTCCTAATGAGAATTACAAGAGTGCTTGGGTGGAGCGAGCAACAAAAAGCATAACACCTAGTTAGATAACATCAACAATACTTTCAAAAGAGACAGAAATTAAGCTATTGACCACAGTTGACGACCGGATTTGCATGGAGCCGGTCCCCCCTCCAAAAGGCTTTGTATTATGGTTTCTCCCATCAAGAGAGACATTGTACAACACAATTCTTTGTGTTCCTTCAAGACTAGCTAGTGAAATAAAGACGAAAGATTCATGCACTAAGCAAAACACTTAGCAAACACAACTTTAATTATCCCTATTCTCAACCCCAAGACCTCACACACCTTCGAAGATGGTGAGAGCTAGCAGGGTCTGAGAGTAGATTGAGAGGAAGAAGGAGTATCTTACGAGAAAGATGTACATCTCCTCACATAATCACTCATATTAGCATAGATTTAGCTTAGTAATTAGCTTGATAGAGGAGATGAGCATGCATTGAAGCTTGGCTCTTGGTTGGATTTGCATCCACAAGCCAAGAGTGTGTCGATGTAGGCTTCTATCTCACAAGCTTGGAGTAGGTGATGAGCTCTCCATTAAAGCTTGGGAAGAGATAGTATTCTCTTTCTTCACACATGATATTATGTGATTGTGTGTGTGATAATGCCTTGCAAAAATCAGCCCCCTCTCTCTCTTGGGCGAGCCCTCTTGCTATTTTCTCTAGCAGGCTCCTCATTGGACCTCCCCAAGTCAAGCCAATGGCTATTAAGTAGCATAAGTGATAGCCTTCTGACATGTGTCCCCCTTTCCCCTTTTGTGATAGCTTAATCAATTAAAATTAATTGGTTTAAATGAATTAAATCCCCATTGGACCTTTCCCCATTCTGACCAATAGGAATTAAGTAGCCCAATGGGCTGCTCAATTCCTATTGAACCCCTTCACAGGCTGTCCAATAATCATACAGGAGACTTAATTTTCATTGGTTCTTTTTACTAAGTGTTTTAAAATTAATTAGGCTAAATTTAATCTAGCCTAATTCTCATTGGTCCACTCCAAGGTTCATCCAATAGGAATTGGGTACACCTTGTGGGCATCTGGCCTAGGGAGCTGACATGTGTCCCTCATTCCCTTTGTGTAAAGGGAGCTTGTGTGTGTGTGTGTGTGTGTGGCCTTCTCTCTCATCCCCTAATTGCTAGGCTCGCCCCCTCCTATGTAGGGATATTCAAAGACTTTTTTTGTCACACACAAAGCATCCAATTCCCTTAAGATTGACCTTTGGACACAACCTTTGAATTTTGGAAGTCTTAATGGGCTGAACCTTAGGGTCTTTTTAGCCCAGTGTTGCACATGGCTCTTTTGCAGATGGCCCCCCCTTTGGATCCCTACTGTGGCCGGTCTGCTAGCTTAACCAATATTCTAGCTTTTTCTCCCCTGGCACTTCCCCATATTAAATGATCAGTTTAACATGAGAAAACCATTTAGGAGAATTAGATATTGATTATTATGACATTACCTCTCTCTTGAAATCATAGTCGTGATCGACTATGGTATAGAGAAGATAAGGCATATTCACGAGTCCTTTTCTTAGCGGGTAGAGGATCCCTATGTTACCCTACGACATCATTCCACAATGGATGACTAGTCCATTTGGCGCTTGAGAGCCTGAGGCTGCCGCAAGCATGTCTGCACATTAGTCCTATCAGTCTTCCATAGTAGAGTGACAAGCTCTACTTTGTGTTTGGGAGACGTCGTCTCCGCAAACTTGATCTAAGCATGCATACTACTTCATTTTTGTGCACAATAAAGAAAAAGAGAGTCTTATAAGACAAAACCTTTGTTCATTTTTAACATTTTGTACATTTGCTTACTCTTGGGAAGCATTGTTAGCATTGACAAGGTTTAGGTTATCCTTTAATTGTATGCCTTGCATCCATATAGCATCTTCAAAAGGATAATTTTTTAACTTAATAAGATATCGTCGGATAGTCTTACCGCCTCTTAATACCTTGTCTTCATGTCGGAGAATGGACTCGGGCTGGAGCACCTCCTCTTGGTCCTGGATCTCTGGTGGGTCTTCAATAGTTGGTTCTTGAGGTGGCTCTCCTTTGTAAGGTTTTAATAGGCTCACATGGAAAGCATTGTGTATGAGGCAATGATTGGGAAACTTGAGTTGATAGGCCATCTCATTGATTGGCCTAAGAATCTGGAAGGGACCATAGTACCTTTTTGCTAGTTTAGCATAGTACTTTTGGCGGCCCGTAGGATTCTTGCCCGTCGTGTGCCTTGATGGAGGCTTGGGAAACTTTAACAAGACCCAATTGTTTTCTTTAAAGGCTTGGGATCTTCTGTGCTTGTCAGCAGCAGCCTTTTGCCTTTGCTGTGAGATAGAGATAGCATCCTTAATCTTTTGAAAAGATTCTTGTAGGTCTCAGCTATACTCATCTGCATCGAAGATCTTCCCATGTACCTTAAGTAGCAAGGGACTTTTTGATCTTCCCTCAATTACCTCGAAAGGTGCTTTTCCCGTGGAAGTATGTACACTGTTATTGTAAGCATACTCCACTAAGGGTAAGTACTTTTCCCATTGGGATCTTTGATCTACTTCCGTTACATAGGCTTTTAGTAGATCAAGAATTGTTAGGTTACCTATTTCACTTTGGCCATTGTTGACCACTGGGTCAACAATACAACATAACTCAAGTTTCGTACCAAAGTCTTATCTTTTGTGAGTTATGAGAAGACGACACAAACACTGGGTGCAATCTCCCCCGGTGCAAGAGTGACCATTTCCCTCTTGCACGTATTTTTTATATAGATTTCTTTAATGGTCAAATTGGTTACAAGCTGGCCGACCAGTCATAAATGGCCAAACTCATAAAAGAGCTCTTGAATTATAAAATGTACATGATATACAAATCCATTCGCATAGGCCAAGCTCGGTCTAGTCTTTTCCACTTTGGGCATACCATGCTGTTGTATAACCTTAGGCAAGCCTCCTAGTCAATTTTTTTCCAATTTGGAGTTGATTTGACTCGGGAATTCATCAGAACAGACATCAGGCTTTTGGAAATGATTCTCGATCATTTGACTAATCTATAGGTGTCAGAATCAGAAAGTAAAAATAGCTGTGATTTTAGCACATCAAGAGGAAGCTACAGTGCAAGTTTGGACAAAATCTGAGTAGTTAGACATCCTACGCATAGGATGTCTCTACCTTGATTTAGGACTCCAAACCACAATTTGCGAGAATTGTGACGAAATGGTTGTGGTTTTGGACATAGTTTCGACTTTTCCCTAACCAAAGCACTTTAACACACTTGAACCAAGAAAAAGCTCTTAAGCCCAGAAATCATGTCTACCCTAGATTCAAACGCAGCTTACACAATCTTGGAGATCCCGACGATAGAGGAATATCCTCCCACAATGGATCTTCCAAACTTGCAATTGATAAAGACCCATCTTGTTGAGAGAACTTGGATGATTGGTCATGAGAGCGAAGGACTATATAGATACATTGACAACAATGAGGTCAATCTTTATAGGTGCTCAGATCCATACCTAGAAGAGATAACGGATTACAAGCTCTTATATGTCTACACATACGGAGTCGACTGTCAATGAAGATCTGTAGTTGTCGACAAGTATGGACGAGAATACAGAGTTGTAGAAAGCACAAATCCACAGACTGTACTAGAAAGAGGTGGATATTTGGTCAATGAAGGACCACAAATGCCTCCACCAAACACGAGAATTCCTATAGGAATTCCAAGAAGAGAGCCACTAGGATTCCCTTCAAGAGCGATAACGGGAGAAGGATTGGGAGAATCTCTAGTTAGACTTGTAGACAATCGACGAGTTAGACCATCCCAAGTCCAAAAATGGGTAAACAAAAAATACTCCGAAGATAAAGATCCGAGAGATCACGTAGCGGCTTTTAGAAGAGTGATTAGAGCAGAGAAAGTTTCAGATTTTGCAACACAGTTTACGGCATTTGGATTGACTCTAGAAGATGATGTAGCTACATGGTTCGACTGGGTGGAAAAATGGGATTTTGAGATCCTAGATGAGCTGTTTGAGGAGTTTATTGAAGAATTATTGCCAAAAGGCATTGCTCACAACACGGTCTCGCAAATCCATAGATTCAAACAGAAAGAGAATGAATCAGTACGCAAAGCATCATTATGGCTCAAGAGATATGTTAAGCTTTGTCCGAGAGCAGAATTACCTACGCAAGCATGACTGATGCTGATCTTTATCCAGGGATTGAGACATGCAGGCCTTCAGAAGGATCTGCATATGATAAGGAGGATGACGCTACACGAGTTGATCAAAGAAGCTCTTTATCTAGTGGATAATTGTGAGGCTTATAAAGAAAAGGACTTAAAGAGTCAAGGAGATGACACATCCTCTCAGCACAGTGTTTCACAGATAAGTGAGTCCATTGCCAAGCCAACGACACCTATTGATCAAGAAAATCTTATCGACGACTTGGTGAAGAGGTTGATTCCTCTTGTAAGGTATGATTCGGGAGAGCCAAAGTGGTGTGAAATAGAGAAAATGGACGAACCATACGGAGGAAGAGTGCTATTATAGCATGGAAAATTCTAGGGAGAGGTATGTACAACCTGTTCCAGAAGCACCTACTCCACCTAGATACATTACGGGGAATGCGCCAGGACCAGTAGGAGTTTTAAGTCCACAGCTTGTCTTAGGACATCAACCTCCATTGCCAGGTGCTAGAATGCAGGTAGACATGAGATACATGCTAATGATGGAAGCATCAAATAAACCAACTCCAGTACGAGATACAATGTGGTATAGCAACCAAAGTGGGTACTACCCTTCGGAGCAACAAAATGTGAGAGAAACACATGGAGTGGTGAGGCCGATACAACCTCCACCTCCTGGGTTTTAGTCGAAAGAAAGAAGGTATGAAATGGACCAAAGGACATTGCGATTCATTGCAAATAGCGGCTTATCTAGGTCAAAGCTTGCTTATAGCGAAGAGGAAATGCTAGAAAGAATTTCCTCAACCAGAGACAGATTGTCACAAAAGTCGTGACAACCACTTGGTGAAACATTGTCCTCATATGGAGATCACTGAAGTAAATGCCTATTGTCTTGAGTGTCGCATCACTCACTTGATCCCTAATTGCCCGAAAAACCCAAACCAAATCAGGAAAATCATGACAAATGTATTAGGGATTGTTCAGCTCCCTAGTAGCTCTGAAAATGAAAATGTCGTACCAGTTCAAGTGGCTACGAGAGCACAAGCTCAAAAGAAATCTGATGAGAATCCAGAGACAAAGAACACAAAAAGTGACACGGGTCCAAAGACAGATGATGGACCAAAGACAGATGCACCTAGTCAAAAAACCAAGAGCAAACGAAATAGTTGGAAAGCTAGAAAGACTAGGAGGAAAGTACGCAGGGAACTAGAGCAAAAATCCCTAGCTGAGAATCCTACCGAAGCTGTGGAGAGGATAAAACAACATGAGGAAAAGGAGGCACCTTCTCTTACACAGATGGTTAAACCTCTAGAAGAACCATCCACAGATGAGAAATCGAGAAGTGCTAGTTCAGGAGGATCTCTGTTGGCAGAGAAGGTTAATGAGATATTAGATACCCTCTTGAAAGCCTATGATGTGAGGCTCAAAAACAACCAAACCCAAGAACACAGGTGGATGACATATCCCGATGAGGAACTAGAAAAGCAAAGGTTTGAAATGTGCCAAAAAATGATTCAAACAGCCCAAGCTTTACTAGAACCACCCGTTGCAAAACCTGAGGATGTGATCCGTGTCATGCCTACACACGTAATCCCACCAAACCAGGAACTAAAAGAGCTAGATTCTAGCCATAAGCACAGACCAAACCTCAAAGACCCAGCATTAGAACCAAGGATAGTACTGAATACCACGGATAACTCTTCCGAGGGATTTCACCACGCTATACCTGAGGATTGTAAAGAGATAGATGGTTTTGACGAATTGTGGAAACAAGTCAGAGAGGCCATGAAGCCGATGACCAAAGAAGACGAGTAGACAAGACTGGTGATGAACGAGGAGTGTTTCTACCACCAATAGAGGAATTTGAGATTGGATCTCAAATGAATCTAGACATGTGATCGTATTGGGGCGAGAAAGGATCTGTACAATCTATGGATAGTCAACCCCATTCGCTAAGAACACTACCGTGCTACATGGGAGAGTACGAGACCAAGTCACATGTGGTTGCAGTCCCATCACAGAGACTGTCTCCCAACAAGGCCATCGATTCAAAGGGGCTAGTAGATATTCTATCTACCCCAGTCACCTATACAATAATGTTAGTCGAGTTGCTCAGAATAAGACCAAACATGTGAGCTAATGTGGGTAAATGTCTAGAGAAATTTGGTGTAAAAACCCCAATGACTCAAATCGAGGAAGTCATCAAAGAGCTTGAAATGCCTCAACTAAATACTAGGCCAGTGCCATTAAACAAGGTAGGCGAGTATTACGAGGGAGATTCAATAATGAAAACCGTGGCAATCCTTGACAGTGGAGCTGGTGTGGCCATTGCAACCAAAGAGGTTTGGAAAAAAATGGGAAAAACCTGCCTTGATATCCACACAAATGACCCTGCAGCTTGCAGACGGACACAAAGAAAATCCCCTAGGACTGCTAGAAAAAGTACTTGTTACTTATTGTGGCATTGAATATGAACACACTTTTGCTGTTGTTGACTTTGGCAAGAAGAACAACTATGACATCATTCTTGGAAGACCATTCATGCGACAATTGAAAATGGTCCAAGATTGTGGTTATGACCATATATACTTGAGACATATGGAGACCATAACAAAGATAAACTTGAGGGACCATAGCTATAGGGATGTGACGAGAACACCGATAGAGGAATTTGATTTCGCCACAGTAGCAGGATCACAACTTCCAGCTTGGTTTGGTAAGCCTAAAGAACTGTGGATGTGTGGAGCTTCACAATGTGGTACCTTGAAATGTGAGGAATGTATCCTAGAGCGGGTTATAGAGGATAAGGACTATATCCTAGAACCCTTTCCTAAAGAAGAGTTAGAGCCTTTTGGATGGGAACACATCTTGTTTACTTTGGACGTGTGCGTCGTGGAGGATGCTCCCACAACAAAGTTTTGTGATGAAAATGGCTATGATATCGTTCCTTTTTTCGCACTAAGTGTAATCCAGTAAAACGCAGAGAACCAGACATCAACAAGCTCTCGACATAAGCAGCTAACAAATAAATGTGGAGAATCAATAGATGAAGAAGAAGACGAGTTCTATGACTCTGTAGAACACTTCGAGCTTCAAGAAGATCAACGACCCGGGAATCAATGTCATCGATACATGAATAAAGTGCATCAAAAGTGGATTGCAAAGTCCTCGGTAAAGACACAGCCACCACAAGCATCCTCATACATGGCTCCTAATAAGGATGCAAAGACTCATCTAGGAGGAATACGACTAGAGCAACGAGCTAACAATGCTCTAATCAATGGGCTAGAAAAGTCCTCCAAGAAACTACCACCCAGGAGCAAACAGACAGTAACTTTCCACTTCCAGCCAAAAAATCAAGAGACAGTACAAGAAGTCAACCTTGCTGAGGATAGTAGCGATAGTGATGAATCTTACGACATCATCTATCATCAACTCAGGCCATCACTATCACCAACCCCTTCAACAACAACCATGACAGGTCAAAAGAACAGGACAACAAGTCAAAGCCAAAAAGCTCGACAAATATGAATACCAAAAAGCCAGATCGGCCAAAAATAGATATGGATCAAGAAGACAAAGATCTCTAATGACAAATCACAAGATCGAACACCAAAACAAAAACAAGGAAAGCGTGCATGAACGGGTAAGAATATCACAAAGTCTCAAGCTTTCAAAACTCAGGTCTGGGCTCCAAAGAAGTTGATTCAAGCACAAAAAAGTCAGGAATTCATTTGGATTCCAAAACAACCACATTATCAACTTTCAAAGCCTGAATCCCGTCACCAACCAAGCGTACAAGAGCCGAAGCAAAGACCACTTTCGACTCACACAACAAAAGGTGGATCCCAAAGAAGTCTCTTCAAACACGCACGGGCAAGTATGGGTTCCCAAACGAGCGTCAGGAACAAAACATCCAATAATCGCAAAGAAATGGGTCCCAAAGAAGAACAACAAAACTACTGTTAGTGCATCGCCGCTTGAATTCTTACAATTCTTCCTCGGCAATGAAGGAAAAGGCACAAAAAATGTTCCAGAAATATAAAGATGTGTTTGCCTGGGAACATACAGATCAGAAGGGAGTAGATCCTAAAGTCTGTCAGCACCGAATACCACTGAAACCGGATGCTAGGCCAGTAAGATTGCAAAGATACCGGATGAACCCCAACTATGCAAAAAAGGTCAAGGAGGCGATTGATAATCTTTTCAAGGCTTGGTTCATTACGGAAGTGGCAAGCAGTGATTGGCTATTTCCCATAGTCGTCGTTCCCAAGAAGAATGGAAAATTGAGAGTTTGTGTCGACTATATGAAACAAAATGCCCAGACCATTAAGGATCCATTTCCCTTACCTTTTACTTATATGTTTCTTGATGAGATCGCAGGATATGATATGTATAGCTTCATGGATGGTTATAACGGCTATATCCAGTTACAGATCCCTCTTGAAGATAGAGCCAAGACCACTTTCATCACTGAGTTGGGAGATTTCATGTATCTGGTGATGCCTTTTGGCCTGTGCAATGCACCTGCTACTTTTCAGCGGTGTATGATGGAGATGTTTAATGAATTTCTTCATCGGTTCCTCGCCATTTTCATGGATGAATTCACTATCTATTCAGATGAGGAACAACACATTCTATTACCAGAAATGGTTTTCAAACGCTGTCAGGAGAAGCGGATTATTTTGAATCCATTCAAATCTGTGTTTCTAGTCTGGAAGGGACAGCTACTACTGGGACATGTGGTTTCCCGCAAAATGAAATAGAGATAGCCAATGACAAAATCCAGTGTGTTCAGCAAGCTAAAGCACCCAGAACTGCTTTAGAGTTGAGTTCTTTCCTAGGTTATGTGAATTTCTATAGAAGATTTGTACACAAGGTTGCTTCTCAAGAAGTACCACTATATGAGCTAACAAAGAAGACCACTAAGTTCAACTGGACTGCTGAGTGTGAGGAGAGATTCCAGAATTTGAAAAAAGCCATTACCAGTAAACTAGTCCTTAGGCAGCCGAATTGGGATATTATTTTCCATGCACATGTAGATGCTTCGGGATTGGCAATGGGGGCCATAGCTCAGCCAGATGGCAGAACAAACTATCCAGTTTATCTTGCTAGTCGCAGATTCAGTTAGGCTGAACAAGGCTATACGACTACTGAGAGAGAAGCCCTCGGAATGGTTTTTAGCGCCACAAAGTTCAGGCATTACCTATTGGGAAAGTTAGTCCATTTTTATGTGGACCATCAAGCTCTTCTGTTTCTGATTAACAAAGTCAATATTCAAGGCAGGCTAATAAGATGGACGATGTTCCTTATGGAATTTGAATTCAGAATTTTCCATAAGCCTGGCCAAAACCATTGTGGAGCTGATTTTCTTTCAAGAAGTACGGAAGGATATTCAGAATCACCCTTGAGAGATGAACCAGTGGATGATGATTTATTTCAGTTAGAGGCAAAAGAGTCAGTGGATCCTGAATGGTATGATATTTATCAATTCCTTTCCCAAGGAGCCTTTCCAGAGGATTGCAAGCAGAATCAGAAAAAAGCTCTGATCATAAAAAGCCTGAAATTTACTATCATAGGAGGATTACTTTATCGACTGGGTGTCGATGGTATACTTCGACGATGTGTCCCTAGGGAAGGAAGAATGCAAGTGATTTCAGAAACAGATAATGGTGAGTCTGGTGGACACTTTTCCAACGAAGTAACTTACAAGAAGATTTTGCAAGCGGGTCTGTGGTGGCAAACACTGATTGCTGATGTCAGAAGTTTTTGTAAAACTTGTGACATATGCCAAAGAATGGGCCGACCAACAGCTGTAGATATGACTCCCTTAATGCCAATACAACCATTGGGAGTATTCATGAAATGGGGACTCGATTTTATGGGACCTTTTAAGAAGGTGACTCCTAGGAAGAACAAGTACATAGTAATGGCTACTTGTTATGTTACCAAGTGGGTTGAAGCTAAGGCTCTTCTTGACAACACAGCCAAGTCAACTGGAAGGTTTCTATTTGAGAATATTGTCTGCCGATATGGATGTCCAGTAGAGATTGTGACTGATCAAGGAACACATTTATCAATGAAACTATGGAAATCCTATTGGATATGCTTTCAGTCAAGCATCGGAAATCTACTCCTTACTATCCCAGATGCAATGGATAGGCTGAAAGTAGCAATAAGACAATAAAGGCTATTCTCACTAAGGTGGTGCAAAAGAAACAAGACCAGTGGGATTTGAAACTTCAGACTGCTCTATGGGCTTATAGGACAGCTTATAAGGTAACTACTTGAATGACACCATTCAGAATGGTGTATGGTACTGAAGTTGTGGTTCCTATGGAGTTTGGGATCCCTAGTCTGAGAATGCCTGTGAAGTATGGATTAGACTTCAACCATAATCTTAAGAAGAGGCTAGATGAACTGATGCAATTAGATGAACTCAGGCAAAGGGATATATTGGAACAAGAAATTGTTCAACAACGAAGGAAGCACTGGCATGATTGCCGAATTAAAGTTCGAGAATTCCACAAAGGAGACTTAGTGCTTCTATATCAGTCTAGACTGGTGGGTCCAAAGAAGCCAAACTTGAAGATTGCCAGGGCAGGACCTTTTGAGGTAGACTGGGTCTTCTCCAATGGCACAGTCAGACTGAAAGATTTATCTGGACTAATGTTTCCAGGAGTATATAATGAAGCAAAGATCAAGCTTTATTATTCAGAGACCAGAGAAACTGGGCCAGAACAAGGTACCAAGGAACTGGAGGTTGTTGATCAAGAGTTACCGAAATCAAACATTTAAGGACTTTTTCATATGCAAATAGTTCCAACTTCAAAACCAGTACTAGAAGGACCAGATCAGGCTGACCTTAGAATCAGTACCAGTATGGTCAAGCGAGACTGGAAATCAGTCCAGTACCAGTATGGACACACTTTCCAATTTTTAGTCACCCAACGATCAAATGGCACTGATTCGAGCCTATCACAATTTTTTTGGTTACTATATTTTGTTGGTTTTACTTGCTTCTAAAGGTTTACAATAAAAGAAAGAGTGAGAACAACCTCTTGGAAAAATTCAAAAAAAATGATTTGATGGGAATTTTTCCTTGACTAGTTCATAGGAAGTGAAAGGTAGAACCTAATGGTAAAGGGAAGGGAAAATATGCAAATGTGAAAAGAAAAGATATGATGTGTTTGTGGAGCCATGCACCCATGATTCAAGGGTCATGAGGGGCTCATATCATCATGCCTTTGGAGCCATATGATGATTCAAACAGATGGGACCCAGGTGGAAGACTTGGTAAAGGAAGGAAACAGACACATGATTTTGCTGGATTTTTAAAAAATACTTCCACTCCGATCCAAGAAAAGTTGTCTTCATCAAAGTTGTAGCTAATGAGCTGGAGATTCTGACCATATTTGTTTTATCACTGTGCATCTATGGTCTAGGAGATATGGCCAAAATGGCGGACGCCAGTTTTTTCAATTGTGGTGGAGACCACCCCCTCTACCTTTACACACACACCCTTCCTTTTCCACATTGAGTCCTTCTCTAAAACTCAGCCATTAGTCTTCTCACCCTCCCCTCCTTCCTCCTCTCTCTCAAGCTCATAAAACCATCACAAATTCCTCTTCTAATCACCTCTCAAATCATGCTTAATCTTGTTGTAATTCATAAGTTTTCATTCAACCCCTTTCTATTATTACTAGATATGCCTTGATTTTATGTAGATTCTTTACATTTTAAAATAAGGAAGCTCTTGGACTCAAGCTATGGAGGAAGGAGTGAAGACAAAACAAGTGATGATGGAGCCAATTAGTTGCAAATAGGTCAACAAATCACTTGGAAGGAGCTTCTTCATTGGTGGAATGTCCCTAATCAAGCTTCATTTGTACAAATTGCACTTGGATCTTAACCTCACTCCTAATCACTCTCTTGCCTATATAAAGAGCCCCCCCCCTTTGTAATTTCAAGTCTCCCTCAGCCTCATTGAGTCTTTGTATCACTCATCATGAGCCCATAAAGCTCATTCATTCACTCTATTCTTTGCACATTCTAGAGTGCAAATTGTTTATGCTAGTAACCTCCCCTCCTCTTACTTACGTTAATTAAGAGAGATATTTTATGTGTGTGTGAGAGTGCTTGATGTGATTTTGGCTAAATCTTGAGTTGTTGTTTAGTAATCTACATGCCATTTGTGTTGGGAGTGCTTGAAGTTATCCATTCCTTGTACACACATTGAGGTTAATGATTCATTCATAGTGATAGCTCTCTCTCTCTCTCTCTCTCTCTCTCTCTCTCTCTCTCTCTCTCTCTCTCTCTTTGCATAGCGGTCCTAGTCCACGCTTCCAAGACTAGGTGGTGCCCTCATCTCATTTCCTTTGTGGCACAATGGAGTTTGTTTTGGTGTAGAGACCGCCATCCAAGTCATGGGCGTCACCATAAAGGAAACTACCTCATCAGAAGACAACCCAAGGATCCAAATGGAGAATGTGTGGGATGCTAGCCTAGAGAAGATGTTATCCAAGGATATAAAGCAAGAAGAAAGGGAGGGTTATGTAAATGTTCTCAAGAAGCATGCATCATTGTTTATTTCTAATTACACTCACATTACAGGTGTCACTGCAGTGAAGCATCATATCCATCTAAAAGAAGGGAGCAAGCCAAATGATGACCATGCAATTGAACTTTTTCCAGGAAGTTCACTACCTAACAAACCTCCTTATAGACTTTCTCAAGCTCAACAAGAGGAGATTATGCAGCAAGTGCATGAGTTAGTTGAGAAGGGCATGGTTAGGCCTAGCTCATCTCCATTTTGCTCACCTGTGCTATTAGTGCAAAAGAAAGATGGCACATATCGTATGTGTGTCGACTATAGAGAACTAAATAGGATCACTATCAAAAACAGGTTTCCCGTTCCACGGGTAGAAGACCTATTTGATAAGCTACAAGGATTGACCTAAAAAGTGGCTATCATCAAATAAGGATAATTGATCAAGACATTGTAAAGACCGCATTTTGCACCACATTTGGTCTTTACAAATACATTGTCATGCCGTTTGGCTTGACCAATGCACTAGACACATTCAACCGCTTGATGGAGAAGCTGTTCAGGCCTCATCCAACCTTCACTGGAGTGTTCTTTGATGATATTATCATCTACTCTAATTCATTAGACGAACACCAGCAACACCTCTAGGTAATATTTCATGTTTTGAGAGAGAATAAACTTTATGTTAATCGAAAGAAAAGTGAAATTTTCTTACAAGAGATTCAGTATTTAGGTCACATTATCTCTCAAGATGGTATCCAAATGGATCCATCAAAGTTAGAGGTAATAAAAGGATGGCCTAAACCATGGAATCTTCATGAACTAAGAAGCTTTATAGGTATGTGTGCATACTATAGATGCTTCATAGAAAAGTTCTCACAAATTGTGGGACCATTACATGACCTAAAAAAGAAAAGAGTTAGGTACACATGGTCTGCTAGGGAGAACAATGCTTTCCAAAAGCTTAAAGAAAAGCTTATCTCTCAACCTGTGCTTACACTACCGGATCTCTCAAAACCATTTGAGGTCCAATGTGATGCTTGCGGTGATTGCCTTGGAGCTGTTTTACTCCAAGAAGGGCATGCCATAGGCTATGAGAGTCGAAGGCTCGACCCTGTTGAGCAAGCTCTAGGCATATATGAAAAGGAACTCCTTGAAGTTCTACATGCCTTAGACTCATGGAAGCACTATTTATTGGGGACTCCTTTCATTCTGCGAATGGATCACCAAAGTCTTAAGTACTTCATGATGCAAACCAAGCTCTCCGACAAACAAATGAGGTGGGAAAATTTCCTTTCGCAATTTCATTTTCATATTGCTCACATTGCTGGCAAGCATAATCAAGTAGCTGATGCACTCTCAAGACGGCTAAGAGTCAATGCGGTTTTCATAGCAACTCACAATGATCTATTTTTAATGATAGATGAGTACGCTGCTGATTCCGATTTTAGAGATGTGATTTCAGCCCTTGCATTAGGGAAGAAAGAAGAACCATTTACTTTACAAGATGGTTATCTTCTCTATGGCAATAGACTATGCGTTACTAACTCACTACGTGAGAAAGTAATGTATGAATCTCATGCTCCACCGTATGCGAGGCATAGAGGGATTTAGTCTACCTTAAACAGAATTGAAACATATTTCTATTGGCCTACCATGAAAGTGAACATACAAGAGTATGTTTCTAAATGTGTGGAATGCCAAAAGACAAAATTTGATAGAGGGAAGCAACTTGGATTGCTTCAACCCTTGCCAATCCCTAATTCACCATGGGAGAGCATATCCATGGATTTTATCTTTGGATTGCCTAAGTCTATCCATGGGAATACGGGAATATGGACGATAGTAGACAGGTTCAGTAAACAAGCTCATTTTATACCTGTCAAAAAGACTATCAAAGCCCATCAAATGGAAACCCTCTTCATTTCACAAATTTTCAAGTACCATGGCTTGCCAATGTCCATAGTGTCGGATAGAGATCCTAGAATGACCAGTAATTTTTGGAAGGGTCTCTTTGAGAATTTAGGGACAAGGCTAAACTTCTCTTCTGCCTATCATCCACAAATGGATGGCTGTTGGACGGGAGCGACTCACACACCCATGAAGTGCATGCAAACACTACCTAGATCAACATAATGTCAATCGAGGACACAGATGACACGATAGGCACACGGAGGAAATCTCTTTAGCTTGTCAAGCTGAGACCATCCTACACATACAACACTCAGGAAGGCCAACTAAACCACAATCAAGAACCTCACTGCTCTCAACTACACCACCTAGCCACATACACACATACGGAAGGTAACTCACCTAATCATGCCAGATTCATATGAAACTTAAGGAACACCATCCCCTCACTAGGATACACCTGTCCTTAAGCTTCTACACTCAAAACCCTCACTCAAAACCCATCTGCGGAAAACATGTAGGATGACAGAACAGAATTTTTAAAGTGCCCAAAACTGAAATTTATGAGTACCTATGCGTAGCTTATGTCGTCACGATTCTATAGACTACTAGCACGCAGAAAACAGACATCGTTTGATACACTTACGGCCACAAATAGCTCGTAGATGCATCGGCGTGTGCGCTTCGTCTCGTGTGGAATCCTTGAGCCTACATCAATGGTGCAGTCGGATCTCCAATGTGTTGAGCGAGCCAGGCGTAGCGAGAGGATAAAGCTCACGGTCACTCTCTTTCTCTCTCACACACAGTAGACGACAGCGCTAAAAGTTTGATTATGATAAAAGTCCTCTTTTACAAAATGACCTAGGTACCTTATATACTAAGGCTACGGTACGTTTAACCAAAAATGGGGTTGAAAGGGTCAAATGGCTTTGTATTTACAATCTGGAAGTGCCATTGCACCCCGGCTTTTGAAACTAGAATAACTACTCATTACAAATGATGTTTATAGCCATAATCCATAGCATTTCATAACTCACAAAAGATAAGATTTTGATACGAAACTTGAGTTATGTTGTGTTGTTGACCCAACGGTCAACATTCCCCCCTTCCGCGTTCATGTCGTCCTCGACATGACCTGATTGTCGATGGTGATGTGGTCTTTGCTATCGTTTTGGCTTGATCTGTTGCACTGCTTGTAACTTTGTCAAACCACAACAAGAACTATGATCCATTAGAGCGGACATCTATCAGGATAACCATTCATCTTTTGAGATCCTCTGATTACTTTTATGTCTGCTCTTCTTCATTGGGGACTTCTTTTTTCATGTGCAATCATGTTGTTAGTGTTGGTTGCAGCTTTGTCATTGTAGGCCATTCTTCGACTCGCCATTGAGGAGAAGTATGCTATGATCTGAAATTGGTGCTCCAATTCATTTGTCAATTGATTTGAGTAGCATTTCCTTATTGTTGATGTAGAAGGAATATGTACAAGAGGATGGTGATAGGTGTCCTTAGATTAGGGCAAAGAAAAAAAACCCGGTGGGAAAAAAAATGCCTTTGGTATGCGCTCTTATTGGATTTGAGCAGTTGAACGTGAAGTACATGTTCATGAAAGGTGAGTGCTTGGGTGAAACACGGAAAGAGTGCCTGATGCAAGTTCCAATTATGGGACACTCTATATGCATATGAGAAATTTTTCAACAAAAGCATGCAATCTGAAAGAAGGATATGATGGGTGTTTCGAGGAATAAATGTAGCACATGTGACATCAAAAGATGTCTCAATATCTTCCAGCTTTGCAAGAAGGGTTTTCGATGTAGAAGTTTCTCCACTCGTATCTCACTGTGCTCAGTACGTGAGTGTCTTTTGGACCTTCTCCTTCACTTCACTAGACTTCAGTACTTAGACTTCTACTCTTTTGCTCACCTATACCAGCATGAGCGACACAACGTAAATATGCTCATCTCTTCCAGCTTGAGCAGTACCTAGAATAGCTAAGACGCTTAGACCACAGAGAATATTACTTGAAGCTTTGGGACTAACACCTCACTCATTTTGTGGCTTAGCTACTTGTCTCTGACTTGTATGACTTGTCGGTTGCATGTTGACACTACTTTGTGACAAGTTCTTCGACTGTTGTAGTGGCTGATGAGACATACTTCGTGAAGTTTCATCGTTTCCCTGTACCTTCTTCTCTTTGTAGTGCTCAGGCCTCTCGTCAGTCTTTTCTTCATGTGGATTATGGATTTTTAAAATTTTTTTTAATAATCAACAAAGAAAATGTTTAAAAAAAACATACCAAACGAAAAATCATTCAAAATAGAAATCTAAATGCTATGTACACATTAGGTCCGCATTCAGAATGCCTCCCCCCTTCCTATTTGGAGTCATCCTTTACAACAGGGTATCGCAAAGGGTATGTGTTGTGCTTGGGCAATTAAAAGTTGTGCCTATATAGGCCTTGTAATGTAGCCCTATTATGCATACACAGTCAATGCATGGAAACGATTTATGTTGTGCAAGATGTGGGTATAAGAAATTTGCTTATTCGCATTTGTTGGCGAGGCTTCCTATTTTAAGAAATTTTATGGTCTTTGAAGCTCGTGTATCGTTGCTTGATTGAAGCGACTTTCTCTCTTCTAACTATACTGTAATCGTAGGAAGCGACTTGCTCTCTTGTAACCGTACTGTAACTCTTCTAACTGTCTTTGAGCTTTTTGGCTTTGACTTGTTGTCCTGTTCTTTTGACCTGTCATGGTTGTTGTTGAAGGGGTTGGTGATAGTGATGGCCTCAGTTGATGATAGGGGATGTCGTAAGGTTCATCACTATCGCTACTATCCTCAGCAAGGTTGACTTCTTGTACTTTCCCTTGATTTTTTGAAAGGTAGTGGAAAGTTACTGTCTGTTTGCTCGTGGGTGGTAGTTTCTTGGAGGACTTTTCTAGCCCATTGATTAGAGCATTGTTAGCTCATTTCTCTAGTTGTATTCCTCCTAGATGAGTCTTTGCATCCTTATTAGGATCCATGTATGAGGATGCTTGTGGTGGCTATGTCTTTACCGAGGACTTTGGAATCCACTTTTGATGCACTTTATTCATGTAGCGATAACATTGATTCCCGGGTCGTTGATCTTCTTGAAGCTCGAAGTGTTCTACAGAGTCATAGAACTCGTCTTCTTCTTCATCTTTTGATTCTCTACATTTCTTTGTTTGCTCCTTATGTCGAGAGCTTGTTGATGTTTGGTTCTCTTTGTTTTCCTGGATTACACTTACTGCAACATAAGGAACGATATCATAGCCATTTTCATCACAAAACTTTGTTGTGAGAGCATCCTCCACGGCGCACACGTCCAGAGTAGCCAAGATGTGTTCCCATCCAAAAGGCTCTAACTCTTCTTCAGGAAATGGTTCTGGGATATAGTCCTTATCCTCTATAACCTGCTCTAGGATACATTCCTCACGTTTCAAGCTACCACATTGTGAAGCTCCAAACATCCACAGTTCTTTAGGATTACCTAACCAAGCTGGAAGTTCTGATCCTGCTACTGTAGTGGAATCAAAATCCTCTACCGGTGTTCTCTTCACATCCCTATAGCTATGGTCCCTCAAGTTTATCTTTGTTATGGTCTCCATATGTCTCAAGTATATATGGTCATAACCCCAATCTTGGACCATTTTCAATTGTCGCATGAATGGTCTTCCCAGAATGATGTCATAGTTGTTCTTCTTGCCAAAGTCAACAACAGCAAAAGTGTGTTCATATTCAATGCCACAATAAGTAACAAGTACTTTTTCTAGCAGTCCTAGGGGATTTGGCTTGTGTCCGTCTGCAAGCTGCAGGGTCATTTGTGTGGATATCAAGGCAGGTTTTCCCCATTTCTTCCAAACCTCTTTGGTTGCAATGGCCACAACAGCTTCACTGTCAAGGATTGCCATGGTTTTTACATTATTGAATTCCATAGGAAGGGTGGTGTTTCCATCTTCTCCCTCGTAATACTCGACTACCTTGTTTAATGGCACTGGCCTGGTATTTAGTTGAGGCATTTCAAGCTCTTTGATGCCTTCATCGATTTGAGTCATTGGGGTTTTTACACCAAATTTCTCTAGACATTTACCCACATTAGCCCACATGTTTGGTCTTATTCTAAGCAACTCGGCTAACATGATTGTATAGGTGACTAGGGTAGATAGAATATCTACTAGCCCCTTTGAATCGATGGCCTTGTTGGGAGACAGTCTCTGTGATGGGACTGCAACCACATCTGACTTGGTCTCGTACTCTCCCATGTAGCACGGTAGTGTTCTTAGCGAATGGGGTTGACTATCCATAGATTGTACAGATCCTTTCTCGCCCCAATACGATCGCATGTCTAGATTCATTTGAGATCCAGTCTCAAATTCCTCTATTGGTGGTAGAAACACTCCTCGTTCATCACCAGTCTTGTCTACTCGTCTTCTTAGGTCATCGGCTTCATTGGCCTCTCTGACTTGTTTCCACAATTCGTCAAAACCATCTATCTCTTTACAATCCTCCGGTATAGCTTGGTGAAATCCCTCGAAAGAGTTATCCGTGGTATTCGGTACTATCCTTGGTTCTAATGCTAAGTCTTTGAGGTTTGGTCTATGCTTATGACTAGAATCTGGCTCTTTTAGTTCGTGGTTTGGTGGGATCACGTGTGTAGGCATGACACGGATCACATCCTCAGGTTTTTCAACTGGTGGTTCTAGTAAAGCTTGGGCTGTTTGAATCATTTTCTGGCACATTTCAAACCTTTGCTTTTCTAGTTCTGCATCAGGATATGTAACCACTTGTGTTCTTGGGGTTGGTGGTTTTTGAGCCTGTCATCATAGGCTTTCAAGAGGGTATCTAATATCTCATTAACCTTCTCTGCCAGCACATATCTTGAACTAGCACTTCTCGGTTTCTCATCCATGGATGGTTCTTCTAGAGGTTTAATCATCTGTGTAAGAGAAGGTGCCTCCTTTTCCTCATGTTGTTTTATCTTCTGTGTAAGAGAAGGTGCCTCCTTTTCCTCATGTTGTTTTATCTTCTCCTCAGCTTCGGTAAGCTTCTCAGCTAGGGATTTTTGCTCTAGTTCCCCGCGTACTTTCCTCCTAGTCTTTCTAGCTTTCCAACTATTTCGTTTGCTCTTGGTTTTCTAACTAGGTGCGTCTGTCTTTGGTCCATCATCTGTCTTTGGACTCATGTCACTTTCCGTGTTCTTTGTCTTTGGATTCTCATCAGATTTCTTTTGAGCTTGTGCTCTGGTAACCACTTGAACGGCTACGACATTTTCATTTTCTGAGCTACTAGGGAGCTGAACAATCCCAGATACATTTGTAGTGATTTTCCACATTTGGTTTGGGTTTTTCGGGCAATCGGGGATCAAGTGAGTGATGCCACACTCAAGACAATAGGCATTTACTTTAGTGATCTCTGTATGAGGACATTGTTTGACCAAGTGGTTGTCACCACTTTTGTGACAATCTGTCTCTGGCTGAGGAGATTCTTTCTAGCATTTCCTCTTGGCTATAAGCAAGCTTTGACCTAGATAAGCCGCTATTTTCAATGAATCTCAATGTCCTTTGGTCCATTTCATACCTTCTTTCTTTCAACTGAAACCCACGAGGTGGAGGTTGTACCGGCCTCACCACTCCATGTGTTTCTCTCACATTTTGTTGCTCCGAAGGGTAGTACCCCCTTTGGTTGCTATACCACATTGTAGCTCGTACTGGCATTGGTTTATTTGATGCTTCCATCATTGGCATGTATCTCATGTCTACCTGCATTCTAGAACCTGGCAATGGAGGTTGTTGTCCTAAGACAAGCTGTGGCCTTAAAACTCCTACTGGTCCTGGCGCATTCCCCGTAATGTATCTAGGTGGAGTAGGTGCTTTTGGAACAGGTTGTACATACCTCTCCCTAGCATTTTCCATGCTATAATAGCACTCTTCCTCCGTATGGTTCGTCCATTTTCTCTATTTCACACCACTTTGGCTCTCCCGAGTCAGACCTTACAAGAGGAATCAACCTCTTGACCAAGTCGTCGATAAGCTTTTCTTCATCAATAGGTGCCGTTGGCTTGGCAATGGACTCACTTATCTTGAAAAAACTGTGCTGAGAGGATGTGTCATCTCCTTGACTCTTTAAGCCCTTTTCCTTGTAAGCCTCACAATTATCCACTAGATAAAGAGATTCTTTGATCAACTCATGTAGCGTCATCCTCCTTATCATATGTAGATCCTCCTGAAGGCCCACATGTCTCAATCCTTGGATAAAGATCAGCATCAATCGTGCTTGCGTAGGTAATTCCGCTCTCAGACAGACCTTAACATATCTCTTGAGCCGTAAAGATGCTTTGCGTACTGACTCATTCTCTTTCTGTTTGAATCTATCGATTTGTGAGACCGTGTTGTGAGCAATGCCTTTTGGCGATAATTCTTCAAAAAACTCCTCAAACAACTCATCTAGGGTCTCAAAATCCCATTTTTCCACCCAGTCGAACCATGTAGCTGCATCATCTTCTAGTGTCAATCCAAATCCCGCAAACTGTGTCGCAAAATTTGAAACTTCCTCTGCTCTAATCACTCTTCTAAAAGCCGCTACGGGATCTCTCGGATCTTTATCTCCGGAGTATTTTCTATTTACCCATTTCTAGACTTGGGATGGTCTAACTCGTCGATTGTCTACAAGTCTAACCAGAGATTCTCCCAATCCTTCTCCCGTTATCGCTCTTGAAGGGAATCCTAGTGGCTCTCTTCTTGGAATTCCTATAGGAATTCTCGTGTTTGGTGGAGGCATTTGTGGTCCTTCATTGACCAAATATCCACCTCTTTCTAGTACAGTCTGTGGATTTGTGCTTTCTACAACTCTGTATTCTCGTCCATACTTGTCGACAACTATAGATCTCCATTGACAGTCGACTCCGTATGTGTAAACATAAAAGAGCTTGTAATCCGTTATCTCTTCTAGGTATGGATCTGAGCACCTATAAAGATTGACTTCATTGCCGTCAATGTATTTATATAGTCCTTCACTCTCATGACCAATCATCCAAATTCTCTCAACAAGATGGGTCTTTATCAATTGCAAGTTTGGAAGATCCATTGTGGGAGGATATTCCTCTATCGTCGGGATCTCCAAGCTTGTGTAAGCTGCGTTTTAATCTAGGGTAGACATTATTTCTGGGCTTAAGAGCTTTTGCTTGGTTCAAGTAGACTTAGTCCACTGTGTTCAAGTGCTTTGGTTAGGGAAAAGTCGAAACTATGTCCAAAATCGCAATCGTTTCGACACAATTCTCGCAAATTGTCGCTTTCAGACACCCCTAACTTGAGGATGCATTTTGAGGCCTTAAACGATGTTTTTTTCAAAGTTGAACTAAATGGTTGCCGCTCTCAGGCTACGTTTTGATATAAAAACTTTTCCGATCCGATACCGTTTTTGAAAGTTATGGCCAAAACAGTGAAATGCAGTTAAGAATGGTCAAAATGAGTCCAAATTCAATTTTGAAAAAAGATTTGGGATCTCTGTGACACTGTGAACACTCCTGTATGGTCAAAAGTACGGTTGGACCCCAAAACTGGCCTGTAGACTCCCCTTAAGTCCAACAACACAATGGTCCAGAGACTCCCCTTAAGTCCAACAACACAATGGTATGCTCAGAATTTCCTTTGGACCTAAAAATGGCCTTGAGACATCCTATGCGTAGGATGTCTTTTTGCTTAGAATGACTTGAAATTTTCACCCCATCTTCTCCTTGATGTGCTGATCACAGTGGTGTGCTCAGAAGTTGGTTTGGAGTCCTAAATCAAGCTAGAGACATCCTACACGTAGGATGTCAAACTACTCAGATTTTGTCCAAACTTGCATTGTAGCTTCCTCTTGATGTGCTAAAATCACAGCTATTTTTAATTTTTTATTCTGACACCTATAGGTTAGTCAAATGATCAAGAATCTGTTCCAAAAGCCTGATGTCTGTTAAGATGAATTCCCAAGTCAAATCAACTCCAAATTGGACCAAAATTGACTAGGAGGCTTGCCTAAGGCTATACAATAGCATGGTATGTCCAAAGTGTTATAGAATTGACATTTTATTATTTATTGTTGCAGCTCACAGGTGGAAAAGATAGGACCAAGCTTGGCCTATGCGAATGGATTTGTATATCATGTACATTTTATTATTCAAGTGCTCTTTTATGAGTTTGGCCATTTATGACCGGTCGGCCAGTTTGTAACCAATTTGACCATTCAAGAAATCTATAAAACAAATACGTGCAAGAGGGAAATGGTCACTCTTCCACGGGGGGAGATTGCACCCAGTGCTTGTGTCGTCTTCTCCTCTCTCCTCCCTCCCCTCTCACCGTGCTCGCGTAGCACTACGCTCTAGGAGGTGCGCCTGCACGTGTTCTTTCTCTCTCTCTCTCTCTCTTTGTTCGTATGGTGCTCGATTATGGATTTGTGAGAGTTGACACGTATGTAGATTTATCCATTTATCTCTTGCTATGTGCTATTTTGAGTATTTTGCAGGCCTCTCTACGCTCCCGTTTGTAGCAGTGGTATCAGAGCATAGGCTACGCTCCCGGATAATGGATTTAAACAAACACCAGCTAAGTACTTTGTTCTCTCATGCTTTAGTGTTGTTAGTTGCTTCAGCCTACAGTATTTAGTGTTGATTGTATAACACAGCTAGTCATCTTTGAAATTAAAGATATTTTCTTCTTTATTGTTATGATATAGTAATTACTAGTGTAAGTAAGATAATTGAACATATTAAACTTTATGAAAGATACTCAATAATAAGAAGGGATTAGCATGCGGCCATAGATATGATATTACAAAAGAGTAAATCGCAAGAGTGACCCTACCTAAATTTGTATTTAATTTACCTATGATGACCCTTTGTAAATAGCGAGTATAGTCAAATTCTGTCACATACAACATCCCAAAAAAGAAGAAGAAGAAGAAGAAGAAGAAGAAGTAGTAGCAGATTTTACAATAGATTGTTATAAGAATATACCCAAGCGACCTTGGCGACTGTCTGAGTAAGGAAGTAAACAGAAGGAGAACGGGAACTCGATTTCTTAATATAGCTTCTCTCCGCTTAGTGGGAACGACCATCAAAATAAATTTTTGGGAATCACTGAAAGCCATACTATTGTCTTCTTTCAATTTACGAACACAGTTGAAGGATAAATCCACAGCAATCCAGCAATCCACAGCACGTGGCGCAAGCAAGCAAGGACCATTACCAACGATATGGGGGGATGTACACTCGGTATGCACGTGCCGCGCACATCTCACCAACTGTCTCAGCGCCCCTCCCTCCTGCATGCGGAGTACAACACTCTCTCTCGCATTCTTTTTTTTTTCTCTCTCAGTTTCCAGCTGACCCCGCTTGATGCCATGCAGCGGTTCAAGCCCTTCTTTTTCTCTGGTCCAGTGTCTGCCATGCACCCTCTCTCGGTTCAACCACCCAAAATCCACGAAGCACCATCACCCGACACAAATCATGCTCTCTCTCTCTCTCTCTCTCTCTCTCTCTCTCTCTCTCTCTCTCTCTCTCTCTCTCTCTCTCTCTCTCTCTCTCTCTCTCTCTCTCTCTCTCTCTCTCTCTCAGTCACCCGTCGATGACGCCTACCAAAGCCGCAACATTTACTGGTTGCATGCCAAAGAATTCTACATGGCACTTTCGCGAACTTCAGCACCCAACCAACCAACCAACCCTCACCCTATCTCTTTCTTCTCTCTCTCTCTCAGGCTGTGGCGAACCGCCAGCAAACTCCCTCTCTCTCTCTTCCTCTCTCTTCCACTCTCACTTAACGAGAAAACTCCATCTCTCTCTCTCTATACCCTCTCCTAAATCACTGATTTGCGCCATCTCTCCATTTTCCCTCTGCTCGCCACCATGTATTTGCGGCTGTGTTCGCTTTCTAACAAGCAGTAGTCTGCAGCCAGCCGACACTCTCTCTTTTTCGTCACCCAACAGACAAAAACACACACACACAAATTTTCCTCTTGATGCCAACCTTGCTGTCTCCCTTCTCCTCCTACCCTTGCATGGAGTGCAACAACAACTTCACCTTCAGGCCTGCTTTACAGTACCTTTTGAAGAAAATTGACAAGGGTGTCCAACTTGTCCCTCCCCGAGTGTGAGCAGACAGCTGAAAAGCAAGAAGTGCAGCAGTCGATGATGAACCTGATTGTACTGTTAGAGATGCGTGCCATGACACTACATGCATGATTTGCAGTCTCAAACGCCCCTGTTTTGGGTGCGCCCTGAGTTAGGCAGTGGACACCAAAACAGCTCTCAGAAAAATTGAGGTTGCAGCGTGCGAGCCAACTCTCTCTTCCAAAACAGCTCTCCAAAAAATTGAGGTTGCAGCATGCAAGCCCACTCTCTCTTCTCGAAACCTTAGTCTAAATATCTCCAATAGATTCTTGGAAGCTTCTAGAAGCTGCACTGCTGCAGAGTCTCACGTAAATCGCTCAGCTTGTCAAGAGGCTATGCTGCGGCCACCCTCTAATGGTGGTGGAAGTTCACCAAATTCCTCATCAACTGCATGGCCTACTAGTCTTTATTGTAGTACTAGTGATGGTATTCCTATCATTTTCTGCCTACAATCGATGGATTATGCTCTCGACATCTTACGACCATCATCACTTATGGTATTGCACACCCTTGGTTCTCTAACCCTGGCATCATACTCACACGCCTTATGTAAGTCGTTAATTAATTGGTTGTAATTGGGGTAGTCTCTCATGGCTATCTTGTTCGTCTTCTTCACTATTTCCTTAGTGATCATAGCGACAATCAAATAATTGCTTTGTAGCATCACTTGCTAATGACCTATCATGCGGTCCAAGCGATACAAACTTGATGGATATAATACAATGTTTGGATACAAAATAAATTGACGTAAAATATAGTCTAAACTGAACATCAGTATATGAAGATGACTGCCATTGGCTACGATCCAAGGATGTATTGCATCGGTTCATGAATACTATTGTCTATAACGTGTCAATAATCGCCTCCATCAATGTCATGGTGGCCCTCGTATAGAAAATGGCCGTCTAGCTCTCTCAAGCTTAATGACTCTGTCAACGATCAATATACCTTCGCTATTGCTAGACTTTGAAGTCGGTTGTGAAGCTTGTTCATCTAAATGCCGAGTTTTTTCTCTAAAGAAGTCAATGATCGCCTTGTGTAAATTTCTCCCATCATTTCATCTCCTCAAGAGACTCTCCTAGTGTCTCCCCAACTCTAGCAAAAACAACCCGAGACATCTTTGATCCTGACTAAATAGACAATGAAAGTGACCTCATATCTCATAGTATACTGGACACTAACATATGAAACTCTATCTTTGGCTCTTTATGACACAACTAGAAAATCCTGGCCTCAGTTAGTATTCCCTCCCCTCCTCTCCCGTTATCATGCTAGCACCTCATCTTCAACGTAGAAATAACTTTTATTTTCTTTCTTATTATGCTAAGAAACAAACCACTGGGTGTATGCACCTGTTTGCGACATGCTACATGCCTTCCAACACCTTCGATTATAAATGAAAGTCACATTACCTTCAAAACAAGAGCCGTATGTCTGATCCATTAGCAAGACTAGCACCTCGCTATAGACATCTCAATATGTAAGTTGTATGTATTCATTAGTGACATAGAAGTCTTCAACAAGTCTTCCAAATAAACCACTATTAATGTATATTGAGTATGGCAAATAATTGTGATATTTTGCACAAGTATATAATGCGTTCCTAAATAATCTTTTACGTCTTTTTGCAAACTTTGTAAAATGATACTGATCTTCAGTCAATAATTTTTGCATGCTTCCTTCACAACTTGCTGTTATACAATGTTGTAGGATCTAAACCTAATGTGCACTACAAAGTTGTGAAATTTATATTGATCATAATTGCATTGAAAGTGACCTAACATTTGTATTTTGGTTAGTCTCTAAATTTCTTTATATAATGCAATTGTTTATCTTGACTGAGATTAACCAAACAATGCTTTTTCTACTAACCTTCACTTTTAAAGCAATTGTTTATAAGCACTTGTTTAGCATTTGACAATTTGACCTCTCGCCATTTCCTTGAACCACCCCTAGGTACGTAATTTCTCAATGTTTTCTATTGCATTTTAATTCGTTTTACTGAGTTAGTTCCAAAAAGAAAGATCTTTAGTATATATATTCTCTTATCCTTGATGCCATTACCCATCTCTAAAGTTAAGGTTTGTGCTTGCATTGAATATTGAAGACGATTTGTTATTAAGTTATGTAGCGACTCATGTGAGTTGAGGTACTTTCGGATAGTAAACAACAGTTTGTAAGTACTCTCATACTCCAACATGCTCCAAATCGATCTTATACCTATGAAAATTGTTATATTTTTATGTCTAGCCTAGTCCATTGCTCACGGACACAGAGATTTTCCGATTTAGGCAGTGTGTGCATACTCATCTTGGTGTAGATTCGCCGATTTAGGCAACACCAGTTATCTGTGTAGATCCGCCGATTTAGGCAGCACACTGAAAAATTACAGATTCACAATGGTAAATGCAGATTCACACATTTTGGCAGATTCGCCGATTTAGGCAGCACGTCTTATTAGTGCAGCTTCGCTGATTTAGGCAGCACGTATTATTGGTGTAGATCCGCCGATTTAGGCAACACCAATTATGAAATCATGCTGCAATGGCTGGCCACCACTGTAACTGGTATGATTTTGTTACCATGGTACATAATAAAAGTGATTTAGATTTGGACTTATATTGTGGAAATTGGAATTGGATTGGGATTTGGTATCTGATGATTATTACAATAGTATTTATGTGATGGGACTTAACATTTTGAGATTCATGATGAGTGTGACCAATGATCTCCTGATTCATCAGGGTATGACATATACTGCTTATTCTAGTGGTATGTGACACTAGAATAGGTAGTATGTGGATGACGGCAGGCATAACCACTATGTCTAATTTTATGGATTTTTCGTTTATTATTTGATACAGATTTCTAATCATTGTTTTTGACAAGTATTGTTTGCAGAGTTTTATCTTCACAACTGAGGACAATTGCTTTCCAACGGAGAGGTATGTTATAGAATTCACATTTTCTTATTTATTGTTGCAGCTGACAGGTGGAAAAGATTGGACCAAGCTTGGCCTATGCGAATGGATTTGTATATCATGTACATTTTATTATTCAAGTGCTCTTTTATGAGTTTGGCCATTTATAACCGGTCGGCCAGTTTGTAACCAATTTGACCATTCAAGAAATCTATATAACAAATAAATGCAAGAGGGAAATGGCCACTCTTGCACGGGGGGAGATTTCACCCAGTGCTTGTGTCGTCTTCTCCTCTCTCCTCCCTCCCCTCTCACCGTGCTCGCGTAGCACTCCGCTCTAGGAGGTGCGCCTGCACATGTTCTTTCTCTCTCTCCCGTTCTCCGTCTCTCTTTGTTCGTATTGTGCTCGATTATGGATTTGTGCGAGTTGACAGGTATGTAGATTTATCCATTTATCTCTTGCTATGTGCTATTTTGACTATTTTGCAGGCCTCTCTACGCTCCCGTTTGTAGCACAAAGTTTGAATTGGGCCTCTAAATCATGCCTTAGACATCCTACGTGTAGGATGTCTAACTGCTCATAATTGCCCCAAATTTGAACCACAGACTCTTCTTAGGGTGCTGATCACAGTGATATACTAAAAATTAAGTTTGGAGTGCAAAATCACACAGAAGACATCCTACGCGTAGGATGTCTTTTTGGCATGTTTGACCCCAGACTTGTCCGAAAGCTTCCCCTTGATGTTAGCAACCCAGTGGTATGCTTAGATTTTGGTTTGGATTTCAAAAGACCCCAATTTTAGCTGTTCTGGTCTTTTTCAGTCAAATATGCTAAAGTCACTCAATATATCATGCAGATATTGCTCCTGCAGCCATCCTATGTTTTTGGTCTTGGAATAATGCCTTGGCACAATTTGGGTAGGATGTCTAGCAATTTCAGTCTATCTTGCCTTATCCTGTCAAGATATGGTCAAGTTCCCCTTTCCAGGTGAAAATAGGGTAAAACCTACCTTCTGAACACACTGGCTAACTCAGAATTTCAAAATTTCCACCAGATCACCCTGTAGACATCCTACGCGTAGGATGTATTTTGCTGATTTTTTCAAACTGAAGTGTCCCTGATGCTTCCTTATGCTCTCAGCAAGTGTAAGTATGCTTCACAATTGCAAAAACATGCAAAAATCACTCAATTTAGCCTTTTCTAAAATTTTACGTTTTCTAACTCCGCCTTTTGGCTTTTGGTCAACAAAAATAGGGAAAAACACCTAAGTCAATATGTTACTAGGGTAAAACCTACCCTCTGAACCCACTAGTGCAGTCAAAATTTTCAAATTTGGCTCCATAACTCCCTTAAGACATCCTACACATAGGATTTCTATGTTTACAGAATTGCAGGTTTTCTTCACAGAACCCTTGCAAATCCTCTTTTATATGCACAACATCAGTCAGTCATACAAAAATATCCACAAAAGCTTGTTTAATGCATTTTTACCCTCAAAAGCACACTTTTCCGTGATTTCAAATGCAATCAAGCACTTTAGCAAATAATTCAGTGATGAATAGCTCTAGATCAGAAACGGATCACTTACCTAAAGCTACTCCTACAAATCATATGGTGTTTTGCATCTATGAGTCGAAAAACGCTTCACTGCCCCACACGGACTAGTAAACGCTTTTATCACCTCACAAATCACTCGACCACCAACAACTACTCTAATCCACCGATCCTAACTAAACCTATCTAGTCGCAGACCCTCGGCAAGACACACGCTTCCTGGCTATCCACTTGATCGCAGAATATCCTCTTCCAGATCCACTTAAGAAAAACACTTTCTTTAGCCGAAACTACATCAAGCAACCATCACACGAGTGTTAATAGGAAACCTACGTAGGTCCTTGTGTCCCCGGCAACGGCGCCAATGTTGGACGGGAGCGACTCACACACCCATGAAGTGCATGCAAACAGTACCTAGATCAACATAATGTCAATCGAGGACACAGATGACACGATAGGCACACGGAGGAAATCTCTTTAGCTTGTCAGGCTGAGACCATCCTACACATACAACACTCAGGAAGGCCATCTAAACATCAATCAAGAACCTCACTGCTCTCAACTACACCACCTAGCCACATACACACATACGGAAGGTAACTCACCTAATCATGCCAGATTCATACGAAACTTAAGGAACACCATCCCCTCGCTAGGATACACCTGTCCCTAAGCTTCTACACTCAAAACCCATCGGCGGAAAACGCGTAGGATGACAGAATAGAATTTTGAAAGTGCCCGAAACTGAAATTTATGAGTACCTATGCATAGCTTATGTCGCCACGATTCTATAGACTACTAGCATGCAGAAAACAAACATCGTTTGATACACTTATGGCCACAAATAGCTCGTAGATGCGTCGACGTGTGCGCTTCGTCTCGCGTGGAATGCTTGGCGTTGTCGCGTAGCTCTGCTCGAGCCTACAGCAATGGTGCAGTTGGATCTCCAATGTGTTGAGTGAGCCGGGCGTAGCGAGAGGATAAAGTTCACGCTCACTCTCTTTCTCTCTCACACACAGTAGACGGTAGGGCTAAAAGTTTGATTATGATAAAAGTCCTCTTTTACAAAATGACCTAGGTACCTTATATACTAAGGCAACCTTAGGTTTAACCAAAAATGGGGTTGAAAGGGTCAAATGGCTTTGTATTTACAATCTGGAAGTGCCATTGTACCCCGGCTTTTGAAACTAGAATAACTACTCATTACAAATGAAGTTTATAGCCATAATCCGTAGCATTTCATAACTCACAAAAGATAAGACTTTGGTACGAAACTTGAGTTAGGGGCACCACCCTAAATTAAGAGGTTTAGGGACCTCACACATAGTGCACATAGGCAAGTGAGACTTCTGGCATTATGATGGCATCAAAACATATGGCAAAAACACATAGAAACGAAGCTTAGGGACCTTATGTAGCATATATATACACAAGACATCAGCTTATTAATACAACGGCATCTGATCTTACATAACAAGGATATAGAGAAGCAAGCCAAGGATGGCATAATCCCTTGTCAAAAACAATCAACCGAGCAAGTAGGTATGATCCTACTAGCAACACATCAATACCTTAGAGAATGATGGCGAGGATGGTGGCCATGGAGCATGGGAGAAGACTCCTTATTTAGGTTTTAGGGCTAGTAATGTAGCATACTAGAGGGAGAGAGAGAGAGAGGGAGAGAGAGTAGATCTCCTTCCATAGCTCCTCGTTGTGAGCAATGTCGTCATAGCTTCATTGCTTGGTGAAGTGGGTGAAGTGTTGGTTTTGAGTGAGAGAAGGCCTCCTTATATAGGTTTCTGAGAGGGTTTAGGATTAGGGATAAACATGCTTAAATCCGTTGATTGGGGTTACTTTTTGCTTAGGGTGGTCAACACATTGAGGTCACCTGATATGTCACCATCAAGATATTCTCTAGAGTGATGTGAGAGGGGAGGGTAAATGCTGATTTTTCTAATTGTGACACATGGGGATAAGGCCTTGACCCGCATTTAAGAGCAGGTAGGTGGCTGTTGAAACTGGAGATTCTGCACATGTCAGGGGGGGACCTGCTGGGTCCTCCTGAATATCAACTTCTCAAAAAATCCTCAACCATGGATTCTTTTGACATGTGTTCTTTGAAAAAATCAGCATGTCTCTTTTCAACTCAAAAGTCTTTATCCCTGTTGACTCACCTTTACCATAAGATTTTCCCCTTTTCTCCTCCTGTAACTGCATTGTGGGACCTCACCTACCAAATACTTATGGTGCAGTAAAGAATATTTACCATGGGTAAAAAAAGTTACTGTAGGTAAAAAGTGATTTGTATTTACCATGTCAGTGAAAAATATTTACTGTAGGTAAAAAATATTTACTGTGGTAAAAAATATTTACTGTCGGTAAAAAAGTGAAAACGGAGTATGCTGTGCTGTGAGTCCACACGAACATCCTCGTGTAAATTTCACTAGAAATTCACACCTCGAATGGGCTATTCTGTAAGATATAGGTTGTAGGCATGCATAAGAGCTCGTTCCCACGTATCTTCTGTACATGGCACTTTTTACTCTTTGGTGCTTGTGAAGTAGATTTTTCTTTTCTTTCGAGATCCCTTGGACTAGAGTATCCTCATCTCCCCAACAACTGACTGTGCCTTTATTGCATCTTCAGAAGGGGTCCTAAAAACCATGCATCTATATTCAAAGACTTTTTTTGTCACACACAAAGCATCCAATTCCCTTAAGGTTGACCTATGGACACAACCTTTGAATTTTGGAACCTTGGAATTTTGGAAGTCTTAATGGGCTGAACCTTAGGGTCTTTTTAGCCCATTGTTGCACATGGCTCTTTTGCAGATGGCCCCCCCTTTGTATCCCTATTTTCCCTCCTTTGGATCCCTACTGTGGTCGGTCTGCTAGCTTAACCAATGTTCTAGCTTTGTCTCCCCTGGCACTTCCCCATATTAAATGATCAGTTTAACATGAGATAATCATTTAGGAGAATTAGATATTGATTATTATGACATTCCTCTCTCTTGAAATCATAGTCGTGATCGACTATGGTATAGAGAAGATAAGGCATATTCATGAGTCCTTTTCTTAGCGGGTAGAGGATCCCTATGTTACCCTACGACATCATTCCACAATGGATGACTAGTCCATTTGGCACTTGAGAGCCTGAGGCTGCCGCAAGCATGTCTGCACATTAGTCCTATCAGTCTTCCATAGTAGAGTGACAAGCTCTACTTCGTGTTTGGGAGACGTCGTCTCCGCAAACTTGATCTAAGCATGCATACTTCTTCATTTTTGTGCACAATAAAGAAAAAGAGAGTCTTATAAGACAAAAAATTTGTTCATTTTTAACATTTTGTACATTTGCTTACTCTTGGGAAGCATTGTAAGCATTGACAAGGTTTAGGTTATCCTTTAATTGTATGCCTTGCATCCATCTAGCATCTTCAAAAGGATAATATTTTAACTTAATAACATATCGTCGGATAGTCTTACCGCCTCTTAATACCTTGTCTTCATGTCGGAGAATGGACTCGGGCTGCAGCACCTCCTCTGGGTCCACGATCTCCGGTGGGTCTTCAATAGTTGGTTCTTGAGGTGGCTCTCCTTTGTAAGGCTTTAATAGGCTCACATGGAAAGCATTGTGTATGAGCCAATGATTGGGAAACTTGAGTTGATAGGCCATTTCATTGATTCGCCTAAGAATCTGGAAGGGACCATTGTACCTTTTTTCTAGTTTAGCATAGTACTTTTGGTGTCCGTAGGATTCTTGCCCGTCGTGTGCCTTAATGGAGCCTTGGGAAACTTTAACAAGACCCAATCGTTTTCTTTAAAGGCTTGGGATCTTCTGTGCTTGTGAGTAGCAGCCTTTTGCCTTTGCTGTGAGATAGAGATAGCATCCTCAATCTTTTGAAAAGATTCTTGTAGGTCTCGGCTATACTCATCTGCATCGAAGATCTTCCCATGTACCTTAAGTAGCAAGGGACTTTTTGATCTTCCCTCAATTACCTCGAAAGGTGCTTTTCCCGTGGAAGTATGTATAGTGTTATTGTAAGCATACTCCACTAAGCGTAAGTACTTCTCCCATTGGGATCTTTGATCTACTTCCGTTACATAGGCTTTTAGTAGATCAAGAATTGTTAGGTTACCTATTTCACTTTGGCCATTGTTGACCACTGGGTCAACAACACAACTTGTTCTTTGCTTGTTTGCATGAGGCGTGGTTTGTGGAGTGTGCACGAGTACAGAGGCCACCCGATTGCATTGCTCTTTTTCACGCTCTCATTTTGGTGCCCCCACGGAGGAGGGCTACACAGACCTTCAGTCCACAAGCAATGAAGATGTGCAATCTAAAACATGGACGAATGGCGTGATGAGTTCTTCTACATGCCTTGTTCGTGATCGTCTCCAACGAAGGAGAGAGAAGAAGAGCTTGATATACCTCTCCTCTCAACCTATGAGAGCTCCAGAAACCTCCAACGCACACGAGCTTGAAATATTCTACATCAACATACACGAAGGTACTGTGACACACATTAAGGGAAGAGAAAGAATCACCAGACCTCTCTTTCCTGAGGAGCCGACTAAGAGGAGGAAGATCACCTCTACACCTAAGTGGCCCAAGGCCGCAGCGCGTGCTCAAGCGTAAGGTAACATTTGGCTAAATCTCATTAATAAAGGATTACATGACCACTACAGGCAAGAAAAAGGCTAGTGAGCAACCAACTTCAACCTCCAACTTGCAACCACGACTCTCACCCCTAAATCCTCATGAAGCAAAGAGGTGAAGGCTTGCCTACAAGATTGCCGCCCGTCTGCGAGTGCTCCCAGTGCACTTTGTGAATCTAGACACCACCAATCCCAAGACAACCTCCTATCCGCGTGAAGATCACTTTGGATATTGTCCAAAGTGCTTTGGAGACCGGGTGAAAAGCCTCCCTGCCCTACCTTTGCTGCTAATTTTCAAGAAGTTATCTCAATCTAAGGAAACTATCTTAGTTGATGATGTGCTGCACATTAATGGTGTCACTTTCATTCGTCATGCTGATTATGGTAATAGCATCCAATTGTTGCTTGCTAAAAGGCTCAGCATTGTACAAAGTGTTGCCATCACGCCTTACGTCTTCACAGATGCATCAGGAAGAGTCGAAGTGATCCGAGGTGCTGACCTTCTGTGGCTGATCAGGCTCATTGGTCCCAAGGTGGTGCAACTAATCTAGGCTCTTGTGTGTAAGTATGGATGCCAATAATGAGAATGATGATCCCCGCATGTTTCCTTTCCATTTTGTGCGTCATATACGTGTGAATATTTGTATTGATAGAAAAATATTTTATCAGCAAAGAATAGCCCTGTTGTTTGGAGCCGAGAGACTTGGGGAAATCTTGCGCTCTCCTCATCCTGTCATTCTACCCTTACTAGACTATTACCATTCCTTTGATGTGTCGATCTTCATCCTATTTTGAGCTAAGTTGTGCTAAAGCTCCAAATTGTAATTACCATACTCTATTTTAAAATAAATTGAAGCTGTTTGTGTAATTGTTTACTCTCTCACTTATGGCCTTCCCTAATTTTTATGGTAAGCCTGGGGAGGTTGCTCCAGACTTTTTGGATAATTTGGAAATGGCCTTTCTGGTATCGGGAAGGGATGAGGAAGCTACTAAGCTAAGGGCCTTTCCTTTGGTCTTGAGGGAAGGTGCAAAATTATGGTATCAAACTTTGGCACCTGAAGAAAGAAGAGACTAGGAGTCCTTAAAGATGGCCTTCATCGAAGAATTTCGCCGCCATGAGCCTCCAGAGGAGATATGGAGACAGCTCTTAGAGCTACGCCAAACATCACCCAATGACTATAGAAGCTATGAAGGAAAGTTTTCCAACCTGTGGGAGAAATGGTGTGCATCACTAGGTGAAGGAGAAAGGGCGCCAGAATGCCTAAAGAACGACTGTTTCCTGGCAGGGCTTTACCCCATCCTTCGAGAAAAGGTAAAAGGTAAATTCCTAGATACCTTTGATAAAGCTATGACTTATGGAAGGGAGAAGGATAGGAAGTTAAAATTCCAAGATCAACTACAAGGGGGAATGGAGCCTCCACCGCTAGCTCAACCTACGGCAAGGGTAGTAGCAGGGACAGGAGCAACAAACCAAGAGTCCTCTCAACAAGAATTACTTCAACAAATCACCAATCAACTAGAGAGCCTGTCCATCAATATGGTTCAAGGTGTAAGGGCTCCCCAGCCAGGAAATGAACGAAATAGACAAGAAGGACAAAGGCAAGCACGTGAGTACATTTGCTACAACTGTGGAGAGGTAGGTCACGGCATGTATTATTGCCCCCATCCACGACGCTATCAAGGAAATGGTAATCAAAGACGGCCTCCTCGCCAACAAGTCACTCCTCCTCGAGCTAGGCCACTAAATGGACAAAATGCACACATGGCTCCACCAATCCAAATATTGAGACCCCCTCCTCCACCACCACAAGCACCAGCAGAGATCCCTCCACTACCATCGGGAGGGGAGGACAGGGTTGTCTCTGTCCTAAGTCTTGACAATGGTAAGGATAAAGGGAAAGAAAAAATGGAGGAAGCTGTTGCCATGCCAATAAAGAGAGTTAGGAGACAAAGAACTGATGAAATGGAAGCTTCAGAGCCAGATAAAGGGAATGAGGGTTCCTCCCAAGTGATAGGAGACAAGAAAAGGGAGATTAGGTCAAGGAGGCACATAGGAGTAGAAGACTTTCCACTTGGGGTAGGATCCATACCTTACGACCTGGTAGCAGATGTGATTAAGCAAGGACCAAATATTTCATGGCAGCAACTCCTCCATCTTTCCCCAAAGATGCGTAGAACCTGGTCTAAGATGGTCAGCACCAGGAGGGCTAAGGTAAAGTCAGTTGGGTCTATTAGTGCAAGAGGCATGAAGGATATCGTGCCAGTCATTGATACAGAGATTAAGAATCAGCGAGTCTCCAATGTGTACGTAGATGGTGGAGCCGAGATTTGTGTTATGACAGAGAAATTAATGCACAGGTTGGGTTTGGAAGTAAACGAGCAAACTTCCTTACAAGCTAAGATGGCAAATAATGTAAGGGTGGCTTGTGTGGGAAAGGTTAATGGAGTGAAGGTTTCAGCTTTTGGTGTGGCAATCTCAATTGATGCTTATGTGATCCCAACTACGGGGGAGGGCTATCCGCTAATCCTTGGAAGACCTTGGCTTATGGCTATGAAAGCTAGGCAAGATTGGGAGACACGTTCCCTTGAGTTGCGACCAAATCATAAGGTAGGTGGCAAGCAACAAAAAATTGTGTATGACATGAAGCAGGGTAGACAACAAGACCTAGAGATGGAGACTTCTATGGATGAATGGAGCACAAGCAGTTTCTCTTCATCTGAGGATGAGTCATCTGAGGAGGATGCTAGCTCTTTGGAAGTCATGGGTATAATACTGCGAAACCCAGAAGGAGAAGGTGGTCAAGACTCTCTAAACAAGGAAGTAGCCACAGGCTTAGAGGAGATGCTAGCTAAGGACCTACTAGAAGAAGAGAGAGAACCCTATTTGCAGGTACTAAAGAAGCATGCTGACCTCTTTATAACTGATTACGAGCACATTAAAGGAGTGACGGTAACCCAACACCATATCCAATTAAAGGAAGGTGCCGTCAACCTTGTTGGTGATGAGGTATTTGCACAGGTTGAAGCTCTAGTAGGTCATGTTTCTGAGTATAAAGAGATGGTTGTGGAGAAGTTTACCGAGGGTTTGGATACAGGTTTGAAAAGTGATCAGGTTTGCTTGGCTATGCAGCAAGTGGAGGCAAATGGCAGGGTCTTGCTATGTTATGTGATGCTATGGATACATGTGTTATTGGAGGTTGCTTTACATATATTTTTGTGTCAATGGCGAGGTTTTTTTGAAGTGGACTATACCATGGAGGGTTCTGTAGCAAATGGTAGGATAGCTGCTTATGATTCAGGTTTCTCAAGTGATGGCAAGTATGCTTATAGTGGACACGAAGGATTATGGATGCAGGGTGACGAAGCTCCGTGCTATAAAGAGCTGGAAGGGTGGCCTGTCTATTGGCCTACAAGTGCAAAGGAAGGCTTGGATATACATGTTTTACAGGTTGATGGCAATGAGCAATGCTTTACTTTTGATCCAGGTGGATTCTACACCATGCGTGGGGGAGCTTTGAGCTTTCCATTTGACCCTGGAGGGTGATGCAGTAGCAGATGCTTTTTTCTCTATCTCTATCCTATCTATATAGCCACTATACTATCATTTTTCTTATGCAGTCTATAGCTCTATGTTATATAATTCTCTCTATACAGTCATCTTTTACCTAAATAATACTATGGTTGAGCATGAATGCTCAACGAGGGGTTGGGCAAAAAAAAAAAGAAAAGAGAATGCTACCAGTGAAAGCGGATATTGACAATGGATGGGGTATGGCTTTCAAGGGTCTAGGAGACCAGTTGTTAGTCATGGATGGATACAACTATTCATCATAAAGGACTAAACAGGGTGCATCAGCCAAGAAAGCAGTAACATGGCAAAGTCAATTGGTACCAAGTGGGTAAGTATTCAAGAGAACCCTATTGTAGCACAACCTACAGCTAGAAGCATCAAATACCTCTAGCTTAAGGGGGAGGGCTATATGATGCATGGTTTTTAGGACCCCTTCTGAAGATGCAATAAAGGCACAGTCAGTTGTTGGGGAGATGAGGATACTCTAGTCCAAGGGATCTCAAAAGAGAAGAAAAATCTACTTCACAAGCACCAAAGAGTAAAAAGTGCCATGGACAGAAGATACGTGGGAATGAGCTCTTATGCATGCCTACAACCTATATCTTACAGAATAGCCCATTCCAGGTGTGAATTTCTAGTGAAATTTACACGAGGATGTTCGTGTGGACTCACAGCACAGCATACTCCGTTTTCACTTTTTTACCGACAGTAAATATTTTTTACCACAGTAAATATTTTTTACCTACAGTAAATATTTTTCACTGACATGGTAAATACAAATCACTTTTTACCTACAGTAACTTTTTTTACCCATGGTAAATATTCTTTACTGCACCATAAGTATTTGGTAGGTAACAGTTCACTGTTACTAGAAGCAGTGATTGGGCATCAACAATGCAGTTACAGGAGGAGAAAAGGGGAAAATCTTATGGTAAAGGTGAGTCAACAGGGATAAAGACTTTTGAGTTGAAAAGAGACATGCTAATTTTTTCAAAGAACACATGTCAAAAGAAGCCATGGTTGAGGATTTTTTGAGAAGTTGATATTCAGGAGGACCCAACAGGTCCCCCCCTGACATGTGCAGAACCTCCAGTTTCAACAGCCACCTACCTGCTCTTAAATGCTGGTCAAGGCCTTATCCCCATGTGTCACAATTAGAAAAATCAGCATTTACCCTCCCCTCTCACATCACTCTAGAGAATATCTTGATGGTGACATATCAGGTGACCTCAATCTGTTGACCACCCTAAGCAAAAAGTAACCCCAATCAGTGGATTTAAGCATGTTTATCCCTAATCCTAAACCCTCTCAGAAACCTATATAAGGAGGCCTTCTCTCACTCAAAACCAACACTTCACCCACTTCACCAAGCAATGAAGCTATGACGACATTGCTCACAACGAGGAGCTATGGATGGAGCTCTACTCTCTCTCCCTCTCTCTCTCTCCCTCTAGTATGCTACATTACTAGCCCTAAAACCTAAATAAGGAGTCTTCTCCCATGCTCCATGGCCACCATCCTCGCCATCATTCTCTAAGGTATTGATGTGTTGCTAGTAGGATCATACCTACTTGCTGGGTTGATTGTTTTTGACAAGGGATTATGCCATCCTTGGCTTGCTTCTCTATATCCTTGTTATGTATGATCAGATGCCGTTGTATTGTTAAGCTGATGTCTTGTGTATATATATGCTACATAAGGTCCCTAAGCTTCGTTTCTATGTGTTTTTGCCATATTTTTTGATGCCATATTAATGCCAGAAGTCTCACTTGCCTATGTGCACTATGTGTGAGGTCCCTAAACCTCTTAATTTAGGGTGATGCCCCCTTTGTTTTGTTCTTTTCTTGTTTGCATGAGGCGTGGTTTGTGGAGTGTGCACGAGTACAGAGGCCACCCGATTACACTTCTCTTTTTCCCGCTCTCAAATATCCCTACATAGGAGGGGGCGAGCCTAGCAATTAGGGGATGAGAGAGAAGGCCACACACACACACACACACACAAGCTCCCTTTACACAAAGGGAATGAGGGACACATGTCAGCTCCCTAGGCCAGATGCCCACAAGGTGTACCCAATTCCTATTGGATGAACCTTGGAGTGGACCAATGAGAATTAGGCTAGATTAAATTTAGCCTAATTAATTTTAAAACACTTAGTAAAAAGAACCAATGAAAATTAAGTCTCCTGTATGATTATTGGACAGCCTGTGAAGGGGTTCAATAGGAATTGAGCAGCCCATTGGGCTACTTAATTCCTATTGGTCAGAATGGGGAAAGGTCCAATGGGGATTTAATTCATTTAAACCAATTAATTTTAATTGATTAAGCTATCACAAAAGGGGAAAGGGGGACACATGTCAGAAGGCTATCACTTATGCTACTTAATAGCCATTGGCTTGACTTGGGGAGGTCCAATGAGGAGCCTGCTAGAGAAAATAGCAAGAGGGCTCGCCCAAGAGAGAGAGGGGGCTGATTTTTGCAAGGCATTATCACACACACAATCACATAATATCATGTGTGAAGAAAGAGAATACTATCTCTTCCCAAGCTTTAATGGAGAGCTCATCACCTACTCCAAGCTTGTGAGATAGAAGCCTACATCGACACACTCTTGGCTTGTGGATGCAAATCCAACCAAGAGCCAAGCTTCAATGCATGCTCATCTCCTCTATCAAGCTAATTACTAAGCTAAATCTATGCTAATATGAGTGATTATGTGAGGAGATGTACATCTTTCTCGTAAGATACTCCTTCTTCCTCTCAATCTACTCTCAGACCCTGCTAGCTCTCACCATCTTCGAAGGTGTGTGAGGTCTTGGGGTTGAGAATAGGGATAATTAAAGTTGTGTTTGCTAAGTGTTTTGCTTAGTGCATGAATCTTTCGTCTTTATTTCACTAGCTAGTCTTGAAGGAACACAAAGAATTGTGTTGTACAATGTCTCTCTTGATGGGAGAAACCATAATACAAAGCCTTTTGGAGGGGGGACCGGCTCCATGCAAATCCGGTCGTCAACTGTGGTCAATAGCTTAATTTCTGTCTCTTTTGAAAGTATTGTTGATGTTATCTAACTAGGTGTTATGCTTTTTGTTGCTCGCTCCACCCAAGCACTCTTGTAATTCTCATTAGGAATCTATTCTAATGAAATGCCCACTATGTTCATGCTAATTTCCGCTACACATAAGTTTTTAGACCATTAAATGTTACAAAAAGCATTGGCAGTGCACCTTCACTCTCACTAGTATTGGAATCCCAATCATGCATATCTGAATACATCAAGTCTCTGGTAAAACTCTCTTCATTAGGCTCACAAGATGCATCAAAAAACAATTCTCTATCTTGTAGAGGCTCAAAATCAAGTAGAGCATCATCCAACATCCGCATAAGGTCATCATCAGCTGCATCTGAATAAACTTGCTGATGCATGAATCTAGATTGATTGGTATCCTTAACATCTATATTTGAGAACCCTTCCGAAGATTCTTTCAATAAGCACATAAGATCTAGGTCCATTGCTTGAGAAGGTTCCTCCATCTTGCACATTTCAGGCTGCTGTAAACTAAGATTTTCACATATGACGTGTATACTAAATAGGGTTAATTTTATTTGCGAGTTAATCAATTCGTGTTTTTTTGCTAACAGGTGATGATTTTTCGAGTTTATAGAAGCATGGATTTCACTCATATGTATGCTCTCTAAGGTGGCGTTGTGGTATGTTAAATAAGTACTGAGGGAAGGAGAGAGAAGAAGGATTAGACGGAGAGAGAAAAACATACTTGTGAAATAGAGATAGGATCGGGGTGTGAGAGTACCGACAACGAGAGAGAGAGAGAGAGAGAGAGAGAGAGAGAGAGAGAGAGAGAGTGGGAGATGAGGGGGAGAGAGGAAAGATAGGTTGAAAATGAAAAAAGACCGGCTCAAGTTTGGGCAAGAAGGTTCTCAAGCCGGTTCAAATTATTTCATTTAGTAACTTGGTATAGAATTGTTTATGTGTTGGTTTAATGTATATATTTTATAAATATCCCACATTTTAATCAAGATGAAAGTGGAGTTAAGTAAAAGTGGAGTTTTGTTGCCATGAGGATATACAAAAGCTATACTTAATTGCTTGCCAGTCGCTCTTAGCATGGTCTGATTGTTGCAGGAACCACGTGGTGGCCACCCCCTCAAGCAACGTGCGGATTTTCAAATCTCGACGGTCATCGTGCCACTGGTGATAACTTGCCACGTTATCAAAATGGTCAAGCCATGTGAGGATATCTTCTATAGGTAACCCAAAGAAAGGAAGAGGTTTGACGCCTGTGTCAGTTCGAGTGGTGTGTAGGGAGTTTGTTGCCATGAGATTGGGCAAAGTTTGGTTGGTGTGGTTGACCTGCAGAAGCATGTTGGAGGTTGCCAGGAATATCTATTCCATGGCTGGGTTATTGAATTCTTTGTGAATCTGGGCATCTTCGAAGGCTGGGGATGTAGGGGCGTGTCGTGGAGAAAGATTATGACTCATCGTGACAGTAGTGAGGGTGCAAAGAAGATGGCACAGGAAACCAAGAAAGGGCAAAAGGACAAGCGAGTGGGATGTAGAGAGCCTGCCGTCTCCACCAATGTAAGATGCTCTCGCAGAGAGAACCCGAACCTCCTCCTCTTTGCAGGTTCCCTTTCCATTATATTAGCTTGTTACAATCTATCCCAAGAAGTCGGTACCCAACTCTTGCAATAACAGATTAGCTGACTAGTCGGCCACTTGGGGCTTACGGGATAGTACATCACAATATTTACATTGCAACTTCAAGGAGAAATGTATCAATAATAGCATACAAGGAAAAAATACAATCCAAAAAACATTTAAGGTGCATTGTCCTATGCATATGTAGACACGGGACTTTTTTTCATCATAAAAGATTAGGCTCTAATACTTAGACAACAATGTGGTGCCTATAATGAAGATGGATTAGCATTCTTGAAACACAATAGTGCAAGGATGGGGATAATTAAGGGCATTAAAAGCATCCGTTAGAGAGATGAATCAAGTGGTCGTCGGTTCCATCTTCAAAAACATTCTTGATGTCTCCCATTCAATTCTAGGAAGCCAGCATGGAAAGTTTGTGTTTTGTTGTTTTTTTTGTTTTTGCCCCATCCAAGAAAACCATATAGACAATCATTAAATGGCCAAAAACAATGTCAAAAGCTCTAAGCAACCTCCGTTAGCCTCATTAATTGCCTCTGCTGACATTACCCCAACGCAAGAAAACCCTAAGCAGGTCAAATAGCAAAAAATAGTGTCGGTAACCTCAACACCAAGAAGGGCCCAGTCATTCATGGTTGCCCCATGTGGTGCTTGTGCAGAGTGTGCAAGAGAGCTAAGGAGAAGAGAATTGGGGAAGGGGATGATACACAGGGATAGGGAGTTGGGTTAGTGGAGAAGAAGGTAAGGGTGGTTTCCCACGGCCACCTAGCTTACATCCCAACAACCCCCCACTTGAAGGTCATGGTGCCCAATAGTGGCATCAGTATAGTTATTCTATACAAAGTTGATATGAAGCATTGCTTAGGTTTCATCCTACACCCATAAGTTCTATGCAATGAGTAAATCGTTCTGAAGCTAAGCTCTTCGTGAGAGCATCTACGTGGTCATCATTGTGAACCTTGACAAGCTCGATGCGCTTGCCAGCCAATGCATCTTGTATGACACGGTATCTGACCTCTATGTGTTTCGACTTTGAGTGAAACAACGGATTCTTTTCCAAAGCAACGGCACTCTGACTATCACAATGCAGTATTGGAACCTCGTGAATACCCAAGTCTCCCACTAGACGAGCTAACCATAATATGGCTTCCTTGCTTGCGTCATAGACAAAAACATATTCTGCCTCAGTGGTACATGGAGACGTGCAGCTTTGGAGACACGATCTCCAAGAGATAGCTGCTCCTACAAACATGAACACATAGCCAGATTTGGATCTTCTACGATCCACGCAACCCGCATAATCCTCATATGTGTAACATACCATAGATGCATCACTATTTCCAAAGTGTAAACGCTTGCTAGCTGTACCCTTCAAGTATCTAAGGATTCTCTTCACCGCTTTTCAATTCTTCTTGCCAGGGTTTGCCATGTACCTACTAACCATCCCCACTACATGTGCAATGTCTGGTCTTGTGGCTACCATAGCTACCTTTTTGTGTATAAGTAGTGATCCTCTTGACTTCTTATGAAACCGTGAGACTGCATGAATTTGTCGAATTTTGGATACCATTGCCTTGAACCTTGCTTGAGGCCATAGAGTGCCTTTTTAAGACTAAAAACCAATTTTTCCCTTGTTGGCATTTGGGTTTCACATACGAAACCCTCGGGTTGTTTCATGTAGACATCTTGATCTAGATCCCAGTGAAGAAATGATGTGTTCACGTCCATTTGGACAAGTTCCATGTCCTGGATAGCAACCAAGCCAAGCACCATGCGAAGTGTAGTCATCTTGACTACTAGAGAGAAAATCTCATCGAAATCCACACCTTTTTGCTGCTTGAAATCCTTGGCAAGTAGACGAGCCTTGTACCTAGGCTCGAGATCCTCTATTGTATACTTCTTCTTGTATACCCACTTGCAAGGTAGAGCATTTTTTCCTTTTGGTAATTCAACCAAATACTATGTCTCATTAGCCACAATCAAACTATATTCTAATTGCATAGCTTGCTCCCAATTAACGCTATCATCCATTTGTATAGCTTCTTTGTAGCAGGTGACCAAAATGTGGTGCATACCTGGGTCAAACCACCCGGGCGCACGAGATACTCTTATAGAACATCTCAGTGCCTTACTACTGGGGACTCTTCTCTCTCCCAATAAATAGTAGTATCTTGCACTTGAGGATAAGGTGCAACACTACTAAAGTGAGTTGGTTCGGAGGCTACATCCTCAAAACGAACCCGTTTGTACTCAACTTCTTTAATGGTCTTCTTGTGCATTTTTTATTCATTGAAAATCATGTGTGAGCTACAAATGACTGTTGGATTGTGGGCGCTAGAGATGATAGCCCATCTCTCCATTTGCACCATAGCCGATAAAAATGCATTTGTGTGACCTGGGATCTAGCTTGTGACAAAGTTCTTTGGGCACATGTGCATATGTCTCACATCTAAATACATATAAATGCTCAAGGCTTGGCATTTTCCCAGTCCATAATTCCTGTGGAATTTTGAAATTCAAAGGAGAACTAGGTGACCTCTTGATGATGTGCACTGCTGTTAGAACAGCTTCACTCCCAAACTTTGGAGTAAGCTTCGCCATAAACATCATAAAGATAACTCGCTCTTGAATTGTGCAATTCATTCTTTCAGCTATCCCATTTTGTGTAGATGTGTAAAGCAGTAAACTACCGACGAATGCCTCTTTGATCGCAAAAGTCCTTAACTTCATGGAGACGTAGTCTCCACTATTGTTCGTGCGAATAGCTTTGAGATTTTGTCTAATGGGTTCTCAACCATGGTGAGGAATTTTTGGAATGTAGAAAAGACATCTTCCTTACGTTGTCAGGGCATATGTGTTCGAAACATAAGCCGGGCATCAGGCATTGGGTCTCTGGCTGTGGGATGTGTGAAAGAGGGAGATCAACAGACACTGAAAGCTCTGGCAGTCACCCTAATCATCAATTAATTGAGTGAATCTTTAGGTATAGCTTAACCAATAGCCAAGGTGGGTTGTTAGCAGCATTGTCACTCGGATTACTTGAAAACTAGGAGTTTAAGCTCCCTTTACAATTACTCGGGCCGTTAACGACACCAAGATTTACCAAGATGAGTGTTCAAGTTTAAATTGATGACGATGATGCATTCATAGCTGCTCTCTTTTACTCCTTTAATTTCTTTTAAGGGGTCTATCAAGCTTGCTGATAGCATTATTTGTGAAAGAATTAGATACTCACTGCTCATCAATAGACAAAAATTCTTATGTGTCAAATTTCTAGAATTTATTGCTATCTTTCACTTTACGTGTTTGGTTAGGTAAAAACGAGGTTCAAGAACCTTGCTCCAACCAAATTCCCTTCCACTTGCTTTGACTGAGCTTCTTACTTCTCCTGCCTCCTTCTTGCTTACGCCCTCATGCCTTCCTCTTGTATCCTCTTTCCGTGCCTTGATAGAGAGAGCCCTTTGCTTTGCTTCACCTCCCCTTTTTCTCCCTCTTTGTCTGTCCTTACTCATCGATGACAAGAAGAGCGAGCGGGAGATCCTTCAACCCTTTGAATACCCTCACAATACTCCCTTCTTCCCGTTACCCCTACATGCTCCTTTTGTTTCCTCTTCTTAACGGCGGAGAGAGAGAGAGAGAGATCCCTTCTATGCTTTTGATCTCCCCCAAGCTCCACTCCTCCCTCCTCAATGCTTCTTGCCCATTGTTCCGCCTCCCCTTGCTCGTAACCCTCGTGTTCTATTCTCTAAACTTCATATGCAACTCGTTGATAACTCTTAAAATAGCCGCCATTATTCTTATACAACGATGGTGCCATCGGTGACGTGGCATGGGAGTTGGGTCTATGATGTGATGAAAGGCTGGTGGTAATGTGTGTGCTAGTCTCCACCCAACCGTGCTATCTTTTAGCCTCCTCCTATCTAGGGTACACACTATCCGTCCGTGCCGATGGCCTTGCCCGTCGGACCCATGTCCTTACATTACCCCCCCTTGGAGAATTGTTTTTGTCCTCAAAAATGAATGTAGGAAAACGCTTCTTAAGTACGGAGACATTCTCCCATGTAGAACCTTCTTCAGGTCTATCTAGCCATTTTACCAACTTCTCTCGTCTGACATGATGTCTGGTGCGAAGCTCATGAGAATCCAAAATCTTTTCGGGCTCATGAGGGATGCTTGGCGGTTCGATAACGTCAACTAACACACTTTTGTCAATGACATTATCATTCTGTCCTAGCTGTTATTGTAAACGGCTAACATGAAAAACAGGATGAACTCGGTGGTCTGGAAGAGCTAACTTATAGGCCACTTGACCTATACGTTTGACAATGGTAAATGGTCCACAAAAGCGTGGTGAAAGTTTAGCAACTTTTCCCATCTTCAGACTTTCTGAATGCTCCAAAAATTTGAGGAAAACCTTGTCTCCTTCTTCGAAAGTAGCAAGACGATGATGTTCATCTGTGTACTTCTTATATCAATCTTGAGCTTGCTTAACATTCTGTCAAGCAACTCGAAGCATGTCAAAATGGTCTTGAAGAAAATCCTTTGCTTGTTGTATCTTCTCCTTAGGCAACCCCACCATAACAGGTGATCTAGGTTGAAATCTATACAAAAGCATAAATGGACTAAACTCTTTAGTCACATGCTTTGAACTATTATAAGAAAATTCCAATATAGGTAAGTAGTCTTCCCAATTGGTTTGCTTCTTGCTAATGTACGCTAGTAGCATATCCTCTAGCACTTGATTAACTCTTTCTGTTTGACCATCCGTTTTTGGATGATCAACAATACTTAGATTAATTTTAGTTTCCAACTTTTGGAACACAGCTCTCCAGAAGTGATTATTGAACTTTCAATCTCTGTCACTAATGATACTAGCTAGATGACCGTAGAGTTTATATATATTCTCCACAAATAGCCGTGCTAGTTTCGATGTCTTAACCGTGGTCTTAGTGGGAATGAGTCGACCCATCTTGGTAAGACAGTCCACAATTACCCATATGGCATCATGGCCATGATTTGTAGTAGGTAATATTACTACAAAATCCATAGAGATACTCTCCCACTTACCTTGTGGAATCTCTAAAGGATGTAAAAGGCCACCTACCTTAAGGCACTCTGCCTTATTAACTTGGCATTGTTGGCAATTTAGTAAGTACTCTTGAACATCATGATGTAAGCCAGACCAATAAAATTGTCGTCGAACTAATGCATACATCTTACGAATACCTGGATGACAAGCACTTGTACTATCGTGACACTCAAATAAGATCTGGCACCTAGTGTGTGAGTCCTTTGGCACACATACTCTACATTTGTGGAGTAAGTAGCCATCATCAATGGAAAAATTCTTCACTCGCTTAAGCTCTTCCTAAGTAGGGGTGGAGCTCTATGTGTTGGAGTTTTTATCTGCAGGTGCAAAGACATGTTGATCTGGCTGTTTAGAGACATGTGCATGTAAGGGATCCCTTTTCAAGACTACTGTTGGACGGGAGAGACTCACACACCCATGAAGTGCATGCAAACACTACCTAGATCAACATAATATCAATCGAGGACACAGATGACACGATAGGCACACGGAGGAAATCTCTTTAGCTTGTCAGGCTGAGACCATACTACACATACAACACTCAGGAAAGCCAACTAAACCACATTCAAGAACCTCACTGCTCTCAACTACACCACCTAGCCACATACACACATACTAAACGTAACTCTCCTACTCATGCCAGATTCATACAAGACTTAAGGAACACCATCCCCTCACTAGGATACACCTGTCCTTAGGATTCTATAGACTACTAGCACACAGAAAATAGACATCGTTTGATACACTTGCGGCCACAAATAGCTCGTAGATGCATCGGCATGTGCACTTCGTCTCACGTGGAATGCTTGGCGTTGTCACATAGCTCTCCTCGAGCCTGCAGCAATGGTGCAGTTGGATCTCCAACGTGTTGAGCAAGCCGGGCGTAGTGAGAGGATGAAGCTCACGCTCACTCTCTTTCTCCCTCACACACAGTAGACGGCAGCGCTAAGTTTGATTATGATAAAAGTCCTCTTACAAAATGACCTAGGTACCTTATATACTAAGGCTACCTTAAGTTTAACCAAAAATGGGGTTTAAAGGGTCAAATGGCTTTGTATTTACAATCTGGAAGTGCCATTGCACCCCGGCTTCTGAAACTAGAATAACTACTCATTACAAATGACGTTTATAGCCATAATCTGCAGCATTTCATAACTCGCAAAAGATAAGACTTTGGTACGAAACTTGAGTTATGTTGTGTTGTTGACCTAGCGGTCAACAACTACACTCCACACTTTAGTGTATGATTGATCTTGTGCACACTTACCACGTAATGACTCTAAAAATCCACTCTTTATTTCTGTGAAAGCAAGTGAATTAATATGAGGCATCCGACTTAGTGCATCCGCTACTACATTATATCGCCATTTGGGATATCGTAGCTTACAATCATAATCTTGAAGGATTTCGACCCATGTAGCTTTACTGTCCTTGAATTTCGTTTGAGTAGTAAACCATTTGACAAAAACTACTTCAAACTCAGTACCATGTAAACAGTGTCGCCACTTTCATAAAGCATGAATTATGGCATAGAGCTCTCTCTGATAGACATAATAATTCTGTTGAGCTCTATCTAACTTTTTACTTTCAAAGGCTATAGGTCTTCCCTCCTCGAGAAGTACCGCACCAATTGCTTTATCACTAGCATCAATCTCTACCACAAACGTTTTAAGTGGGTCGACGATTTCTAGGATGGGAGCAGTGGCTATAGCTACCTTGAGCTCTTTGAAACTGCGTTTTTGGGCTTCTTCCCAAGAAAAGATCTTACCTTTTGTTTTATGTTGATCCATCATAGGAACAATAATTTTGGCATAATCACGGATATACTGTCGATAAAATCCGACCATGCCTAAAAATATTTGAAGCTCCTCAACCGTATTTGGATGTGGCCATTGAAGAATGGCATCAACCTTGTCAGTGTCCATTTTGAGGCCAAAATAAGAGATCACATGACCGATGTAATGTACCTCTGTTTTAAAGAAATCGCACTTGCTTTGCTTAGCATACAACACGTTAGCTCATAGTTGTTTGAACACTAATCGTAAGTATTCTATGTTTTCATCTTCAGTCTTATTGTAAATGAGAATTTCATCAAGGAAAACCACAATAAATTTTTCAAGACAGGGACGTAAGTTACTATCCATGAGTGTCATAAATGTATGTTTTCATCTTCAGTCTTATTGTAAATGAGAATTTCATCAAGGAAAACCACAATAAATTTTTCAAGACAGGGACGTAAGTTACTATCCATGAGTGTCATAAATTTTTCAAGACAGGGACGTAAGTTACTATCCATGAGTTTTGGAGATATCTTGCAGTAGAATACGTATCTGGTGGTATCCTGAATGAAGATATATCTTGTATAGTATCTTGCCCCGTGGAGTTGATCAAACAACTAATCCACTTGAGGTAGAGGATACTTGTTCTTGATGGTTATCGCATTTAATCCGCGATAATCTACGCACATGAGCATAGTACCATCTTTCTTTTTTACCAATAGAATTGGTGATTCCCAAGGTGAAGTGCTAGGTCTAATGAAACCATGAGCGAGGTATTCAGCCAACTGACTCTCAACCTCCTTGGATTCTTTAGCACTCATACGATAAGGTGGTTTAGTCACTGGTTTAGTGCCTGGCAAGACATTTATGCCATGCTTCACATCACGTGTGGGGGGTAAACATGGTGGTAAATCACTTGAGAACACATCACTATACTCCATGAGTAAGTGAGTTAGCTTTTGCCACGCAAAAAGAGAAAGTAAACTAGAGTAATGTTGGGATGGAGAATCTTGTAATTCGTGTAATGTTTATTTTACAATAGTTGCACGTTGCTTTATAGAATTAAAATTGAGAACACTTTGCTCCTTAGATCTGTTAACACTTTTCTTATCATTAGAATTATTTCCACTTTGCATACCATTAGTATTCGTTGCACTTTGCATACCATTACTATAATTCACAACACTTTTCTCTTGATAATTCACAAGACTTGGAGACAAGCAGTAACACAAAAAGACTTGATCTATTAAATCTACTTTTTGCAAAATAGAAAGCTCGGCTGTACATATAACAGGTGCAGATGGTATATTTTTCTCACCAAGCAAAAGCACATGTTTACCATTGGCCATAAAGGATAAGGATTTGTGTTCATAACTAGTGTGCAATGTGTGAATCTAATGTGAGGCGCTACACCGTGTACATGGCCTTTTCTTTGCCTTGCAAAAGAGGACAACCTTTCTTGTTATGTTGTTCCGAAAGACACCTAAAACACAAATTGTGTTTCTTTGCACGCTCAAAATCAGCAATGCTGAGAGACCCGCCTGGAGTATCTCGTGAGTGCTTAGGCTTCTTAGCCTCTTGTGGGCGTGGAGAGGTAGATTGTCTGTTATTCCTCTTGGAACGTGTGGGAGATCTACCTCTCCATTGGCTCTTAGCCACATTGCTCTTAGCAAAAGTATTCTTAGAGTAGGGAACATTTCCTTTCCTCTCTTGGTCATCATCATATCTTTGGGCATGACTGATGGCTTCTTCCAAAGTTTTGGATGTTGGGTCTTGACATGAAGACTATAGTCTTTGTCAAGACACCTATTAAAACCCCGTATCTTCTGGAATTCATCTAGACCTTCTAGTTTTAATATGATTGCTTGATACTTTGAAAGGTACTATGTGAGAGAGAGGCCAGATTTGCCGCATGCATCCCATCGTAACCAATTCTTATCTTCTTCATTGGAGTCCAAAAACTCTTTGGTGAAAGCAGCTTGAAACCCAACCCAAGATGGAGGATGTGCATCTATTGGAAATGTCATCCACCACTTATAGGCCTTGCCTTTAAGAGATAGACTTGTTTCCTCAGCCGTCTTTATATCCGAGGTGTGTCTCAATCTATGAATATCACTCCATTTGTGTAAGAACATATTGACCACATCCTTATTGCGATCACGCTCTTCCTTGTAAAACTCAGGAATGGTGATATTCTTAAGTAATGCATTGCTATCTTGTGCATCTTCTGCAACATTTGTCTCTTGGACTCCTTGAGTCCTGCGAGCTTGGTTCGCTTGAACCGTGGCACTTGTGGCTTCTTGAGTCACAAGTGAATTCATAAATTTCACAAGTAACTCCGTTAGATTGATAACATTTTCATTAAGTGCAGAGAGGTTTCTTTCAAGTACACTTTGGCGATGTTCCAAAGTCTTGAAAGAATCCATATTCACAAGCCTATGATCGCCTAGATCATCATTATCATGTGTATTAGTGTTAGCAACACCAGTGGTGTCCTGATTTTGATCTACATGCTCAAAATCAAAAGTGTGTGTAGGTGGGATATCCTCACTGGCCATGGTAAACACACACTAATGTAAAGAGACAAAAAAACCTTAACTTGTACCTTGTGAAATTGAAGTCTTTGTGTTTTGTATGCTCCGCAATTTTCGTTGCATGCGAACCTCACCTTGTGGGAATTGTAGTGCTTCACGGGTCGTTCGTCATAAGAACACCTTTGTCACCTCTTCACAAAAACTTGTTGTTTTTGTGAAGGCTTTTGCTAACTTTGAAGCTACCTCCGTGAGGAAAATTTTTTTTTTGGAGGAAAACTTGTCTTCCTCCAAGAAGTGAAAAGAAAGTGTGAAGCTACTTTCTTGAAGTTTGAAGCTTTCCCTTTCCTTTTAGTTTTCCTTTCAACACAAGTATGCTATCTTTCCTTGTTATACACAACAAGGTTCAATAGCTTGATGATAAAGTGTTTGCCTCTTACCCTCATAAGGTTGGTTCAATCCTCCTTCATGAAAGGATTAAGCGGGCCTTCCTACACACGCAACCAACGGCGTCAACGAAAGCCTTCTGAGCCTCGATGTCGTCGAGTTTGCCTTGGTCGCCCGTTGTGGAAGGCGTAGGTGGGGTGCTCACTGTCTCTGTCTGTCCGTGCACTTTCCACAAGAAAATGTGTCTATCTTTTTTTGCTGCTCTTAACCCTCACGGCTCATGGACACCCCATCACCTACGACGGACGTGTATTATGTATTTGGTAGAGTCAGGTACCGGACTTGTCGGACCAATAGGAAAAGGGTAAGAGTGATCGCCGATGAGAGGCGCACTCTAACTGGGACATTCAAGGGATTAGTTGGATAAGCATGGGCGCCCAAGTGTGAATGGGGTGAGCTCATATAAAATCCAACTAAACCTAAAATTCACTCATTCTCTCATTTGTGCAATAGAAGAGTGCTCTTGCTCCATCTCCATCTCCATCTTCTTCTTCTTCACCTCCTTGTGTGTGTGTATGTGTGTGTGTGTGTGTGTGTGTGTGTGTGTGTGTGAGAGAGAGAGAGAGAGAGAGAGAGAGAGAGAGAGAGAGAGAGAGTGCGATCGAGCATTGCGGTGGCACGACGGCGGTGAAGCGGTTGAGCGCAACGTAGCGGCGTCTCCTTCTTCTTCGCGGTGAGGAATCCTCCACGGCAGGAGCATAGAGTTGTGAGTGACACACCATTGCCCTCTTTTGAGCTTACTAGTTAAGCTAGTTGTGTGCTTGGAGCCGTCTGTGGCTCGCACACGGTGTAACGACAAGTCCCTTGCTTCGACAGTGCGGCAAGGAGCGCACATTTTGGGCGCCGCTGCCGGGGAATCGCCCTGCACTAAGCCCAAGAGGCACTTTGTGCTTCTCCTATGAGTTGTTTGTAGCAGGAAAGAAGAGGAAGAGGAAGAGGAATGAGTTGTTTTTCTATAAGTTGTTAATTTCTATGTTGTCTGCAAGTTCTGTGATTTCTGCATAATGTTGTGTTTTCTGTTTGCACAATTAGTAGTTGTTACCTTGTTTGCAGTGAATGAATAAGTAAGAAGGCAGTTAGCAATTTCTGTTGCACACAGTCTATACACAGTTTTCTGTCAAGGTTTGCCTGCACACAGTCTTTAGTGAGAGAGGAAGTAGGTGGACAGTTAGCTCACTGTCAGTAAGCAGTTAACAGATTAGTTAGTGGTTAGCAGCACTGTTAGTAAGTAGATAAGGTAGTGAGCTGTCTGTGAGCTGTGAGCTGTTGACTGGGAGGTTAGGTAGGTGACAGTGTGTGTGGCCAAGAAAGGGTCACCAAAACCGCGCGGGGTCGTCGCCCAAAACAAATAATAAAAAATAAAAAATAAAAAATTTCAAAAAAAAAAACTGATATTTAAGGGTGAGTGACTGGGGGGCTACACTAAAACTTTGATCGGGATCGGGAAATATTTAAGCGTGAGTGATTGGGATCGGGAAACCCGATCGGGAAATATTAAAGCGTGAGTGACTGGGGGGCTACACTAAAATTTTGATCGGGATCGGGATCATTTCCCCAAGCCCAAGCCCAGGCCTCAGTCTTATGATATATACTAGACTCACCCTTATATATATACCCTACCCCCTCAAGAGGGAATGAGAGCATGTGGGGCAAGTCCTCCACTCTCCTCCCTTCTTTTCCCACTTGCACCCTTAGACTTTCTAATTTGGGCCTAGTTCCCTACTAGAAATTGACGGTTTTAGGGATTCCGAGGGCATAAAGTGACCAAACGGAGGGCTGTAAAGCATGGCATGTCCCTCTGACCGAGACGCTCTTTTTGAGCTATCATACGTTCTATTCTATAGCTGGGTAAAAAAAAAGGACCAAAAAATCAAAAAATAAATAAATAAGAAAAGACTTAGGTTGCAAAACACCCAAAATTACTAGGTGAGCAGCCTTCACGGGCCCTCACTGACACTTCTAGGGGATCCAAGTCATATGAACCTATGCTCTGGACGAGTGTTAGAGCACGAGCATATTGGTAGTGCCTCCATTTACGCGGGCACCCATTATTCCTCCACCCTAGGTTCTGGACCTTCGGCCGGGACTCAAGGTAGCGCGACCCAAGATCCTCATATCGCGTCTAGTGATTCTTCCTCTGACTACGAAGTCATGGAGGGGTATTCTACACCAAACCCTAATAGTTCAAGTCAAGACATGCATGCCATGGGCCCACGGCAGGGGTCCAGCGTGTTTAGCCGCTTAAAAGAGACCCTTAGTAGAGCTACTCGCTCCGAACATGCGGTTAATGAAATAAATGAAGGGAGTGGGGAAGTAAATTCTTCATTCATGCCTAAAATAGACCCTATGATTCTTGAGAGTGTGCATGTGAATGTTCCATCCACTGCACCTCTTGATCCTTTAGGACTATCTCCCTCTGAGGTTCTACTACCCGATGGTAGGAGTCTTGGCGAAGTACAAGAGATCGAACGCTATATGCAAGCAACAAGGGAGAGGGAAATTGAGAACCTACGAAGGCTAGAACAAAGTCGAACCCTGAAAACAAAGGCTCCTATGACAACAATCATGCCAGCCGAGCAACCGAGTGCTCCCAAGGTAGCAGTCACGGAGGGGCAAGCGATGGGGAGCAATAATGCTTCCACCTTGAGGGAAACCTCCAGCACGCCAGGCATAGATGGGATATTCCTAAACAAAAATTGGGAGTATGACCTACAAGCAGAAGCTTTAACTGATTGGTACACAGGACACACCTATCATGTGGGTTGGTTAGATGTTATACAATCCACATCGGGTGCTACTAGCATAGATGAGCAACAATAGAAAGTTTGTGATGTCCTCCATAGGATTGTCGAGTTAGAAAGACAGAACACAGGGATCAACATGCCTTCAACAGGCCTAATGAGATTCTTGGATACAGGAAAGGCCAACCAACCAACCCTGTCACAAATGGAGACTCCCTCAGTGAGCCCCATTGATCCTCCATATGTTGTTTTGCTAGGAGCCTCAGTACAATCTGAGCCCACAAGTGGCAGCTTTACCTTCCCAGATCTAGCTCATCTTTCTCTTAATGACACTACGGCTACCATGCATATCCCAGTGGTGAGCATGACAAGAAGTACACCATAGAGTTCATTTGTTAACACTGCGCCGATGCCTAGTAGCACAGTGCCCCCAACTATACCTACATGTATGTATCAATAATGTGCACCTGTCGTACCTCAGCCTCATGTAGCTCCTACACCTCTGATTATTCCAAGAGCTTACAATCCACAATGGAATTATCCAAGCTCTTATACAAGTGGATCCATGCCATTTAATAATAACATGCCATATCAGGCACCCCCTATGCCTAGGGCCACGCCTGTAAACTTTGGACCACCGTCTGGTACACCACCATACGAAATTTGGGACCCAAGAGCCGCGCGTATGCCAAGGCCAAGGCCAACTCCCATCTAACATGTGGTTCCAGGAGCACATACACCCATTATACCTACTCAAATAGGAGATTTGGCAGCATTTGCTCAAACTATCAGTCACTCTATTGCGGAAAACATGCGTAGTGCACCTGATAGAGAGCCTAGGAGAAAGGCAGTTCAAGTAGCTAAGCTCACACAGAAATTCAGTGGAGACGGAGATGCTAGAAAGCATATGGAAGTCTTTGAACATGTGTGTGATTCCTTGGAAGAGCACAATGAGCTATATAAGTGTAAGGCTTTGAGTTTGACCCTAAGCGGAAAGGCTGGAGATTGGTATAGAACCTTAAGAGTAGAAGAGAAAACGATCTACTCTACTCTTAGGAGACTGTTCTTAAAAGAATACATACGAGAGGGAGTACTTTTGGGTATAGCCTCTCAGCTCCAGAAAGCCCAACGAGAAGAAGATGAATCCGTGAGAGACTTCATTAGTCGCCTAAAGAATTTGAATTCTCGATGCAATCCAAACGAGTGATTCAACAACAACCAATTGCTCGATAGATTCATTAGGGGACTACGATATGAAAGTATCTATAATGGCCTAGTCATTAGAGGTATCACTACTTGGGAAGTAGTCACCATGAATGCAATCCAATTGGAGGATAATTTAATGATTGCAGGAGAAAGAGTGTCTGCCGAGCCGAAGTCTAGTAGCTTGCAAGCATCAGGGCATGAGACAATGAAGATAAAGCCAATCGTGAAGAGCAAACGATATCTGAGATGAATTTGGCAGATCTCACAAAGGCCATCCAAGAAAGCCGTAGGGGTAATCGTGCTCCACAAAACACTCATATGTATCCAAGAAGGGAGCAACAATGGTGCTCAATTTGCTTGGGCCCACATACTACGAGTGAATGCCCTAATTTCAGAGTAAAGTTTAACGAGATTTGTAACACGTGTGGTAGGTATGGCCATCAAGCGAAGGATTGCCTAATGCTTAAACGCATCATGGAAAATAGACTGCCTATAGCTTGGGCAGACTCACCTCGAGTTCCTGCATTGATGCCTACCCCACCCATGGAGCAACAGATGCCATTACAACACATGGTCCCTAGAACCCAAAATGTGGTCCAAACCACACTGTTGCCACCTCCAGTGCTAGGACCACAACCCCTTCATCCAAGAGTTACACCTATGAACCAAATAGGTTGCGAGTCATCTAGTATTTATGTAGATTGCGAAGAGGACATAGACTCTAGTATCACCTATGGAGTCGACATGCTCGAGGAGTGTCCCATGTACTATATGGAAGACCATTGGGGACAAATCAAACCGGTATATCAAGCTACTGCGCTAGCAGCAAGAGGCAAAAACATTAATAGTTTTTCCAGAAGACCACCTCTTCAGTGCTACGAATGTGGTGGACCACATCGAGTAGCTGAGTGCCCCATTAGAATACAAAAGAATGCCGCACTAATGCAAACAAGTCAAGGGAGTGCATTGGCAATGCCAATACTCATTTGTAATCGTTGTGGCATAGATCATTTGATCGCACAGTGTCCTAACAATCCAAACACACCGAAAATCACACCATTGAACATAATAGAGATCGTTGATGGGACACCACCAACTATAAACATAGCACCAGTGAATGCACTCACACGATCGATGCTCCGAAAGCAAAATTACATCCTCGAAGAGAGAGATGTTGCATCCATTGGCCGAGCAAGCTTAAGAAAGAAGAAAACACGAAGAAGGAAATCCCTTAATGCTTCTAGTTCAAAACCTAGTTCAAAGACTAACATAGGGACAGGAGAGGATCCCGTGTATATGAATGACCCTGAGGATGACTCACATTCGATAGAGACCACGGAGACCAAAACTGTTACTACAAAGGAAAAAGCCAGTGAGGAGGATCACGAGAGGGAATTACGACGAATACCAAAAGAGTATTCAAAGTTAAACTACCCAGTTGTGAACCCCAAGATAAGCCACGAGAGACAAAAAATGAGGATTGCAAGAGAAAGATTGGAACCTATCCAAACCCAACAGTGGAAATTGAACGAGTCCAACAACTGAGGGGTTTGGTGGAAGAAACTCAACGAACATTAGAACTTGAACCCAAACACATCCAGATGTCGGACACAGTGTTTCCCACACAAGTTCAACCTCACAAGAACTACAGGCCGTTAGCTATACCGAGTATCATTCGGGAAGAGAGTGAGGGTAGGACATCTGAAAGTGGACACACACCTTTCCTACTAGAGATAATGTTTGGTGAGGGAAAACCCAACCCCCTAGAGGAAGTGGAGATTCCATCTTCACCATTCTCTTGTCAGGGTCCTACGCCCACAAGATGCCATTAAATGTTGCCAAATTGATGGATTTCATGTCTTCAGAAGTTAGAACCACCATCATGTCCAAACTATATAAAGACCCCAAGCTAGTCTCAGCTCTTCGAGCCTTCCTCAATGGAGAATTATAGGCCGGATTACCACAATTTGCACATATGAACAAACCTGACTCGGTAATGAATGATGAGGAACATTTAGCACCATGATCTGACCTAGCGGGACATGAATCTGTAATTGAAGTACCCGTTAACAAGTTGGGGCAATACTTTGAAGGTGATGAATCTAATGCTACTCTACCAATCACTACTAAAGTATTAACTGTAAAGGGGGTCCTTGACGGTGGTGTGGGAGTCAGCATGGTGACAAAGAGTTGTTGGGAGTCTATGGGGCGACCTCACCTTGAAGCCACAAGCGTAGTGGTAAAAATGGATAATGGATCTATTGTTACACCTATTGGAATGCTAAAGGATCTCAGAATCAAGGTCTTGGGACACAAGGTAAGGCAAACTTTCATTGTTATGGATTTTTCCAAGCATCCTATGTCATTTGAGATGATCTTAGGGCGTCCATTCATGAGGGAAGCAAAAATGGTGCATGACTGGTCCAAAAACCACGTCTACTTACAGTTCCAAGACTCTGTCATTCGAGTTGATCTTTTAAGTGGTCAAACGCATCCTCTAGAAAATGAATTCATCATTGATAATCGATCAGACACAACAATTCACTCAGCTCCATTACAGTATTGTTACACATGTAACGAAGACACGGATATTGGGGAGAACTCTCCTTATATGGATATCCTACCCGGAATGGATGAGTCAGACAATGTCGATTGGGTACACCTAGCGGCAACTATAGATACATGGGGAGCTAGAGGAACAACCTGGGTAACACCAGATGGGGAAGAGATACCACACATTGCACCAGTAAACATGTTAGGTATAGTGCATGTAACATCCAATGATAAGAAAGAGGCACACCTACCTGAGAGTGAAACCGATGATTCCTCAAAGGCTTCAGGCCAATACACATCAGAATCGGAATCTCAGGGAGAAATGGATTCAGAACCTGAGGAAACATCGAGTGAGCCAAGTATAGAAACTGAACACTCAAGGTCTAGTACGACCATCTATGGTAATTTATATGAGAGTGAAGAAGATACAAGCGAAGACCTATCAAGCGAGTTGAGTTCAAACATTTACCAAAATCAAAACCTTAACAAGAAACAAAGGTCATATAAGAGACAACGATATCGAGTAAATGTGAGAGCTAGGATAAACAAGGAAAGATCTACTGCAGAATGGCTTAGCTATCTAGGGGCATGTGATGCTCATCGAAAGCTAGTAGACAATTGGGGTGAACATCTCCAGAGTGTCATGTGGTGCAGCCCGCGACCCATTGACCTCGCTCAATTGGAGGTTACAGAGCCGAAATTGAGTCGAACTATAAGAAGACGTCAAAACCGAGAGTTAGCACAACAACAAAAGGATGTAGAACTAAAAGAAAGGTCTCCGTGAGGACAAGAGCCTGCTGACTTACATACGGCTCCTGAACATTTTAAATCTTATACCACGGGGGAGCGAAAGGTTGTGTATGCCAAAGACCAACGAATACCTAACAATGGAAGCAGTGGAGTCTATGATGGTCCAGCGGTAGTTAAAGAGATAGAATTAGCAGAACCAAGTGAGGAGTCTAAACCAGTCTTTATTGCTCAAGACCTTACTGAAACTGAAGAGGCTGTACTTAAGGAGCTCCTCAAGGAATACAAGGATATCTTTGCTTGGACATATCATGACATGAAGGGCATTCCACCTTCTGTGGTGCAACATACAGTTCCCATGATCAACACTACTAAACCCGTCCAGCAACGACCCTATCCAATGATTCCTAAGTACGCCAAAATTGTACAAGAGGAGATTGAAAAACTTATCCAATGTGGATTCATATACCCTATTGAGCACTCAGAATGGGTTTCTCCAATAGTCATTGTGCCAAAAAAGAATGGGAAACTAAGAGTGCGTGGACCTCAAGAAAGTTAATGCAGCCACTAGGAGAGATCATTATCCCTTGCCATATTCAGAACATGTGCTTGAAAGAGTTGGGGGCAAGGAAGCTTATAGCTTTTTAGATGGGTACTCTGGTTACAATCAAATCACAATAGCATTAGAGGACCAAGCTAAAACTGCTTTTATCACAGAGTTTGGAGTGTTTGCATTTCGTGTTATGGCTTTTGGCTTAACAAATGCCCCTCCTACATTCCAACGATTAATAAACACTTTGTTTAAATAATTTCTAAGGGAGTTTTGTGAAGCTTTCCTAGACGACCTTTGTGTTTATTCTTCTTGGAAGAAGCATTTGTTATATCTACGAAAAATATTTGAAAGGTGCAGATTTTATCGCATCTCATTGAACCCTTTCAAATGCCAATTTTGGGTTAAGCATGGAGTCATTCTAGGGCATATAGTGTCCAAGAACAGGATATCCACAGATGAGAGTAAGATTAAAGCCATTGCCGATTTGCCACCACCTACGAACTATAAAGGAGTTCAAAGATTTATGGGCCATGTTGGTTATTATCGAAGATTTATTTTAAACTTTGCCGAGATAGCGCGTCCATTGTACAAGCTTCTTATCGAGTTTCACTGGACGGAAGAATTTCATCAATCTTATGAGTTATTAAAGAAGGCCCTAACAAGTGCTCCAATCCTGCGAACACCTGATTGGAATGTACCTTTTCATGTGCATATTGATGCATCAAATTTTGCTATTGGGTGTGTTCTAACTCAACCAGGAGAACTTAAATTGGACTACCCTATTAGCTTTGCAAGTCGCCAATTAAATGATGCCGAGATGAACTACACTACTACAGAGCGCGAAGGTCTAGCTATGATTTACGCAGTAAATAAATTTTGCTATTACCTTCTTGCTACCAAGTTTGTGTTTTATGTTCATCATCAAGCATTGCTATATTTGGTAAACAAGCCGTGTTCCACAGGTCGAATTACACGATGGTTGTTAATTCTTCTTGAGTTTGACTTCACCGTTGTTGTGAGGCCTGGGAGGAAACATGTCATGGCGGATCATTTATCTCGTATCCCTAATGGCGAAGCTCCTACGGGGTTTGATGATGAATTGCCTAATACTCCTTTGTTCATTGTTGAGACAATGCCTGAATGGAGTGAAAAGATTGTTAACTTCTTAGTTAATGGTTTTCCACCCAAAGAACTGCGAAAAGATATAGCTCGAAAATTAATCAAGGAATGCGAACCCTATTGCTTACTCGCTGGAACTCTCTATAAGAGAGAAAAAGATGATGTTCTTAGACGTTGTGCCCGCGAGGATGAGTATTTATATATTCTACAAGAGGCACACATGGGCGTAGCTGGTGGTCACTTTTCAGGAAAGTTGACTGCCCAAAAGATCTTACAGTCAGGCTATTGGTGGCCCACTCTGTTTAAGGATGCATCAGTTTTTGCAAAGGGATGTGATGAATGCCAACGCTTCAACAAGCCACAAAGAAGGGATAGGATGCCTCTACATCCCATCAAGGTAACCCAACCATTTGAAAAGTGGGGCTTAGACTTTGTAGGACCGACTAGTCCGGCTGCACGTAACACGCAATCACGATATATCATTGTGGCTACCGACTATGTAACCAAATGGGCTGAAGCAAAAGCAACACGGAAGGCGGATGCAAAAACAACAGCTAAGTTCCTCTTTGAGAACATTATCACACGTTTTGGATGCCCCTTTGAACTTGTGAGTGACAATGGAACTCATTTTATAAATGAAATAATAAAAGAACTCACATCAAACTTCATGATATCACACCACAAGTCTACACCCTATTATCCCCAAGCAAATGGCCAAGCTGAGAGTACCAACAAAACTCTCATCTCCATTTTGACAAAGACAGTCGAGGCTCATCGCACTGATTGGGACCTAAAGCTTACATCAGCTTTATGGGCTTATCGTACTACATATAAAGTTGCTATTAATTGCACACCGTTTAAGATGGCGTATGGCCAAGAAGCAGTTATGCCATGGGAGTTTGTCATTCCTAGTCTTCGAGTAGCTTCTCAAGAAGGTTGGGATGGTAACCCCTTAGTGGAGCGATTATATATCCTGGAAAGGCTAGATGAAGAGAGGCAATTAGCTGTGCGAAATGCTCTAGTGGAGAAGGATAGGAGAAAGAAGTGGTTTGATAGCCATTTAAAGGATAAAGACATCAAGCTTGGTGATAAAGTTCTTATGTACGGGGTATGTAATGAAAAGAAGAAATTGAAATACGTTGGTAAGGGACCATATCGAGTGTGTGAAATTACCCCGCAAGGTACCATTCCTGTGGAGACTCTAGATGGAGTTGAACCATTTGATTCCTTAATGGGAGTAAATTCAAAAGATACTATGATCCTCTAAGCCAGGAAGAGTTGCAAGCCATCCATCAAAAGAAGGCTGCCAAGGAACAAGCATAGCTTAAAAATTCCAAGCAAGAGTTGAGGCTCGAGAATGACAACAACGTCTTAGACTCAAACGAGAGGCTAATCTGGGAATCACGCAAGCATTTTTCGAGGACACAGATGACGACTCATTAGAATGTGAGCCACCCCTACGATACCCAATTGAGCTAAATAGCCCCTATGGGAAAGTACTATACAATGCCTTATTAGATACGGGAGCTAAACACAATTTGTTATTCTATGGAATTTGGTGTCAATTAGGGAAACCGACCCTATCCCCGAGTACAATGCAAGTCAAGGGCATTAATAAAAAGAAAACTGCTATTCTTGGAGTTCTTCAGACCCCTGTTGTGTATGACAATGGAAGCATAGTGCAGAGGTTTCTAGTCATGCCCGCGGGATCTATGGAAGGCAACGTAAACCTAGGATGCACGTGGATGTTGGCAACCAAATGCACTATTGATTGGGATACTGGTAGTGTCACGACGCGACCACCGACTCTTACCCCTATCATTCAATCAAAGTCACCTATGTTGCAAACTCTAGCAAAGTTGAAGGATAGCCAACATTCACAAGCCAAGGTGGTTAACTCATCTTTGCCAGCTACCCATGGACCTAGCACTTCAACACTTGTAGTTGCAGCAAGCAGTAATATTGCAATTACTCAACCTGCACGACCTAAGAGTACATATCAATGGGTCCCCAAGGCCTTTCTTCCAACTACCTCAACCCTCCCATCCATTCCAAGAAAAAATTTCCTGGGAAAACCAAGAGCGCGCCCTAGGAGAGTCAAGACCAAATCACGATGGATTCCAAAACAACTATTAGAAGCCCAAGGCTACTACGATGAAAATGAGCAAATTTGGGTACCTAAACGTAAAATGTGTCCTTCCCTATCGACAATAAACCCATATGAGTCAAACAGTGTAACGCTAAAGCCAATGGAAGACCGTGGGAAGGGAAAGATCACAGAATGCTACACACCTAGTCTAGAGCTAGTTTGGGCTCCAAGGCAAAACCAATTTATTCCACCTAGCTCAGGAAGGGGGGAGTTCCATGAAGCTTCTAGTTCCTCATGTAATACATCCATAGAGGTAAAAGCTTCTACACAACCTCCATCTATAGTAATGGACCTCCATGAAGCTACAAAAGAATCCACACCTCCCAGTGTTCAAGAATCACCTGATGAACCACTTCAAGTTCGATCCTAGGAGAGTACCTTACCACCCTTGCAACTTCACGAGGCACCTAGGGTAATAGAAAACTACTGGCAAAAATCCTCACCTATTACCAACTGGAACAATTGGTTTCAAAGGGTGACGACATCATTTCAAACGGTATGATCTACCCAAGGAAGGGGGGAGTGTTTGTGGACATCCATCATTCACTTGCTTGCCTCTCAACTTTTCTCCCTGACCTCTTAATCTCCGATCTTAGGGAATGTATATATAAATCCTTATACTCACAAAAACAAGCTAAAAAAGTAAAAGATCAAGAGCCATAACACAAATCATAAAAACAAATTATGCACAAGAACACGACCCTTGTAATATTTGCACTCTAACCATCATCTATTTGCGTGTACAGATATGGCTAGTATGCTAGAGTCATCCACTCCTGCCTTGGGTGAGAGGTACCCTTGTTACTTTTCACAAATATTTCACATGGTCTTTCCAGTGCTTGCATGTGAATGGGATTTGATAGGTACGCTAGCATGTGAGAGGAATTTTGAGGAGTTAGAATGGCTGATACGTCTCTTGACCACGTCTGATCCATACTTAGTGGAGAGCGTTTCTTCCATTGCACAAGCCTATCCTTTTGACCAAGATGACTATAGGCGTCTAGTGACCTTCTTAGTAAACATGGGCACCTATGATGAAGAAGAAAATTTACACGACTACACGGATGGCACATATGGTCTCATGGATGATGACTTTGTTTATCTCGACGACGAGGATAGGGGTTTAGCCTTAGGGTTTCCCCCCAACCTCTACAATATCCTATTCCCTTGACTCTCTAGGGGGAGTGCAAATAATTAGGTTAGGGTTCCTTATGTTTTTTGTTGTGTTCAATAAGTGTTGGTACCTTTTTCCACTAATGTGCCTCCTGGATGTATTCCTTTTGTTTCCTAGTGTGTACAGGAGCGTGTTGCTATTGGTAGGATTTGGACCTTCATGGAATCTTTATCTCAACTCACTCTTCAAATCAAGCGCGACCATCGACACAAACAGGTGTTTCTTGTACATTAGCAATGCCCCTTATCTTTTTTGTATCTATGATTGTCAGCTTTAACTGTGATTGGTAGCCTAATATTCACAGCATTTGCTTAGTATCAAACATTTAATTCAATGTAATTTTTTGTCATAATCACTTGTCTAGGTTTAAAAATCAAGCAGTCCGACAAACTAGTTTGACCAAGTTAGGTGTTAGAAATCTTCTCTTAATACCATGGGGAATGCCTTCCTAATAATTAATGGTTACTTAGGTTCTTAATCCGATTTAGGCAGCATTGTGTGAAATGTACTAGGGCTTTCTAGTGGGCTTGACCCTATTTACCTTTAGCTTAAGTATTATAAAGGGAGTTTACTAGTGTGATGAGCCTGGGGAGGTGTATCACTATTATATGACCCCCCAAAGTTACAAAATTAAAATGCTGAAAATGAACAAACAAAAAATCAAAGTGCCACATTGTAAAATCTTAAGCGGGAAGAGAAATCGCAGCTTGATTTGGTACTTCACTCACATGTATTGCCTATGGTACTAGAGCCCTAGAGGTTCCCAGTATGGGCGCTTTTACTTGAAAAGCAAAAAACCCAGGGCATACAAAATAAGCACACACATAAAAATTGAATCACTGTGAAAAGACTTGGGGGGTCAAAGAAAAAGTAATCAGTCAGGCGATGATTTCATGAGAAATTCCTTTTATGGTAGCTTAACTACAAGGTCTTCTAGATATAGCCTCTAGTCAGCCCTCGAACATGAATACTTGGCTCTCGCGATTAAACAACTTAATTGACCACAGAAAATTAAGAAGCTTACCCATGGTATTAATATTTGATCTCTAGTGCCTTTCGACCGTCAAATTAGCGACCCCAGACTTGTTTAATTTTTTACCTTTACATCTGTTTATGCATTTGATTACATTGCAATTCAATGTTCATTGCTAACAAATTGTTTGAAATTCTTTTACCAATCAATTTGTCTACCTAAAACTGCATATGCTTTTTAATCACTTATGAGAATGCAATTAGTGTGCCAATGTTGTTTGATTTTGTAGTAACTGAAGAAGGCTAAGGACATTCATCTCAAATGCTCTTGCACCTCAACAAACGAGCTTCAACTCAATAGCTTCCGAGGACAGAATCTACATCAGGAAGCAGGGCATGTTAACCCTCACGGCTCACGGACACCCCATCACCTACGACGGACGTGTATTATGTATTTGGTAGAGTCAGGTACCGGGCTTGTCGGACCAATAGGAAAAGGGTAAGAGTGATCCCCGATGAGAGGCGCACTCTAACTGGGACATTCAAGGGATTAGTTGGCTAAGCATGGGCGCCCAAGTGTGAATGGGGTGAGCTCATATAAAAGCCAACTAAACCTAAAATTCACGCATTCTCTCATTTGTGCAATAGAAGAGTGCTCTTGCTCCATCTCCATCTCCATCTTCTTCTTCTTCACCTCCTTGTGTGTGTGTATGTGTGTGTGTGTGTGTGTGTGAGAGAGAGAGAGAGAGAGAGAGAGTGCGATTGAGCATTGCGGCGGCACGACGGCGGTGAAGCGTCTCCTTCTTCTTCGCGGCGAGGAATCCTCCACGGTAGGAGCATAGAGCGGTGAGTGACACACCATTGCCCTCTTTTGAGCTTACTAGTTAAGCTAGTTGTATGCTTGGAGCCATCTATGGCTCGCACACGGTGTAACGGCAAGTCCCTTGCTTCGACAGTGCGGCAAGGAGCGCAGAGCTGCACAGCGGAGACGTCGCTGTATGTGGAACGTGGCAGAGAAGCAGCGCGTCGCACGCACATGTAACCCGTTTTTTGCCTCTTCCCAAAAAAAGATCGGATACCAGTGAAAGAGCGGTGGTAATGTGTGTGCTAGTCTCCACCCAACCGTGCTATCTTATAGCCTCTCCCTAGCGGACACACTGTTCGACCATGCCGGTGGCCTTGCCCATAGGAACCATGTCCTTACACATGGCAATCGACGGGTCTCAGGAGCGCAAAAACTGCCACTTGTGGTCTTGAAACTGAGCGCGCTGGCAAGCTCGATGATTTTCTCCTCTTGGTCGTGCTCAACTGAGCTCTCCTTTGCCCAAACAAGCCCATCTCCCCTTCTCTACGCTACCCATTGCTCTCTTTCACGCATTCCCCCTCGTTTTCCCATTATAAAGGCCCTTTAATATCCTTTACAAGCGGGTGGCCACCCTCTGGGCAGCCATGCTCTCAATGTCTCTTGGTGGCCAATGAACCACCCGCCAATCGACAACACACTCGGAATTTCTCATCAACCAAGTCATCGCCAACATCACCTTCCACTAACATGTTGCACGTTCCCCACAATAGGGTCAGTCTATTTAATCAAAAGCTCATTAAAACCTTAAATGCTTTTATAATGGCACCACATTTGGCGTATACGTCAACCAAGAATTGCTTATCATCACATCCGTTTTAAGCAGTCCTTGACTCACAATATCGTCATGATTTTTATCGCCCATCTCAATTCCTTGGATATTGTCACATGCCCTCAAGATTCAAGTATAGGTGATTTCATTTGACCTAAGGCCTTCCATCACATTCGGTTAGAGTGTCAAACTAACCAGGCACTGCCAATCACGACTATTGCCGGCCAAGCACTGCATGAGATGGCATCCTGGACATGCGACTCCTCAAGCTATTTTTGCTCCCGCATTCCAAAACCGGGATGAAGCTCAAAAATTCCCAGATGGCTCCTCGATCGAGCCGACAAGACTAGTACAGAACTGGCCCCGAGTGAAATTTAATTTGACGATATCTTGGTAATCGTAACTTTGATTGATGATCTGAAAAAATGGATGTGCTCCACAAAGTGAACACTGCATTCACTTCATCTCAAACCCTTCATTAGCATCTGCCCAATCCGGTATGGATTTGCAAACATCTCAACTTCAAAGTGCCATAACTTCTTCACCCTAGCTCCAACCGACGAGCCATAAAGACAAGCCACTAGAGCGCTTCAAGCACTGCAGTTCTAGATCATAAACCTTCATATGTGCTCACTTTGAGCATACTCCTTTTCAGCCTCATTAAGGAATCTGTTGGCCCTTTAAATCCACATCTGGAATACATTAATCATTAAACTTGGCCTGTTAACAAGCCCTGATCACTGCTCAATAAATGTGTAGGCTTTAAAGAATCTTAGCTTGCATTTCTTTGCTCTTTTTTCCCATCATGGAAGCGTAGCTGCATGAAATCCACCCCCTCTAAACCTACACAGCCTCCGGTCTGAGCCAACTGCACTTCAATCCACATCTGCTATAGGTACCTTAAGCTCTTTGCCATCATCAAACTCACGTAATTGGTAAACATATGAAAAGAATATAAGGTTTATACCCTATCATCAATGTTCTAGCTTAATCATTAGGTATCTACCCATCAAAAATCTTTGAACCATATTTGTCGTATCTCCAAAGCATTCAATCATGGAAAACCTATTTAGTGAACCCCTCCAAACTCAAGTGCTCTAGTTAATGATACACATGGCTTGACCATCAAGCTGTTCGCCAAGTCATTTACTTCAAGTTCTGGTAGCAGAACCAACCTAAAAGATGTGAATATACTTCATCATTTGTCCAAAGAAGTCAACTAGAATCCAACCATGTAATCTTATTGGATGCATAACCAAAAACTCTTGTGACTTAGCATATATCTAGAAAACAAAACCTTGTACCATGCAACCTGCTACAACAGATAACTGGTATTCTTCAAATCTGCAACTTGCACTTTAGTAGCCCTCCTAATCAAATGGGAAACCAATCATTTTCCCCATCGTGAGAATTCCTTTAAAAACTTTACACCATCTTCCAAGGTCATATGGAAAATAAAAGAATTTCCAATCTATAGAATATAAACATAATTTAACCCACAAATCTTCATGAAAATTGCCTGGATCATATGGCATGTAAGTCAATTGCCCCAGAACATGCATATATCCGTCACCTCCTTGGTCAAAAGATAGCTCAAAATCCTCTACATCATAGGGTAACATCAGATCCCATATAGCATCAGGTATCACTAGATACAGCCATATCCCATGTGTAACTGGCTCATCCAATTTTTGATCATCAATCATAGGTAAAAGTGTCATAATAATCAATATCAAATTCTCCTAAATGATTTTATCATGTTAAACTGATCATTTAATATGGGGAAGTGCCAGGGAAGAAAAAGCTATAATATTGGTTAAGCTAGAATATTGGTTAGTCTAGCAGACTGGCCATAGTAGGGATCCAAAGGAGGGAAAATAGGGATCCAAATAGGGGGGAATCTGCAAAAGATCCATGTGCAACAATGGGCTAAAAAGACCCTAAGGTTCAGCCCATTAAGACTTCCAAAATGCTAAGCTTCCAAAATTCAAAGGTTGTGTCCAAAGGTCAACCTTAAGGGAATTGGATGGTTTGTGTGTGACAAAAAAAGTCTTTGAATATCCCTACATAGGAGGGGGCGAGCCTAGCAAGTAGGGGATGAGAGAGAAGGCCACACACACACACACACAAGCTCCCTTTACACAAAGGGAATGAGGGACACATGTCAGCTCCCTAGGCCAGATGCCCACAAGGTGTACCCAATTCCTATTGGATGACCCCTGAAGTGGACCAATGAGAATTAGGCTAGAGTAAATTTAGCCTAATTAATTTTAAAGCACTTAGTTAAAAGAACCAATGAAAATGAAGTCTCCTGGATGATTATTGGACAGCCTGTGAAGGGGTCCAATAGGAATTGAGCAGCCCAATGGGCTACTTAATTCCTATTGGTCAGAATGGGGAAAGGTCCAATGGGGATTTAATTCATTTAAATCAATTAAGTTTAATTCATAACGCTCTCACAAAAGGGGAAAGGGGGACACATGTCAGACGGCTATCACTTATGCTGCTGAATAGCCATTGGCTTGACTTGGGGAGGTCCAATGGGGAGCCTGCAAGAGCAAATAGCAAGAGGGCTCGCCCAAGAGAGAGAGGGGGCTGATTTTTGCAAGGCATTATCACACACACACTCACACAATCTCATGTGTGAAGAAAGAGAAGACTATCTCTTCCCAAGCTTTAATGGAGAGCTCATCACCTACTCCAAGCTTGTGAGATAGAAGCCTACATCAACACACTCTTGGCTTGTGGATTCAAATCCAACCAAGAGCCAAGCTTCAATGCATGCTCATCTCCTCTATCAAGCTAATTACAAAGATAAATCTATGCTAATATGAGTGAATATGTGAGGAGATGTACATATTTCTCGTAAGATACTCCTTCTTCCTCTCAATCTACTCTCATACCCTGCTAGCTCCTTCTACCTCTCAATCTACTCTCATGCCCTTCTAGCTCTCATACCCTGCTAGCTCACATACCCTGCTAGCTCTCACCATCTTCGAAGGTGTGTGAGGTCTTGGGTATGAGAACGGGGATGATTAAAGTTGTGTTTGCTAAGTGTTTTGCTTAGTGCATGAAGCTTTCATCTTCATTGCACTAGCTAGTCTTGAAGGAACACAAAGAATTGTATTGTACAATGTCTCTCTTGACGGGAGAAACCATAATACAAAGCCTTTTGGAGGGGGGACCGGCTCCATGAAAATCCGGTCCTCAACTGTTGTCAATAGCTTAATTTCTCTCTCTTTTGAAAGTATTGTTGATGCTATCTAACTAGGTGTTATGCTTTTTGTTGCTCTCTCCACCCAAGCACTCTTGTAATTCTCATTAGGAATCTATTCTAATGAAATGCCCACTATGTTCATGCTTATTTCCGCTACACATAATTTTTTAGACCATTAAATGTTACATTGGTATCAGAGCATAAGGTTTCTCTTTTCTTGATCAAGAAGGGAGGTCCTCAAGCTAGCTATAAATGATTGGTATTATTAATTGCCTGTGAGTAAGTAGAATAGGGATTTTTCAGCCTTGCACTGCGCCTGCCTTCGTGTAGTTAACGAGGCATCACCGTTGAGAGCTATGGTCTTAATAGTGGAGTCCTACGGGGCTTGTCTATGGCTTAACCACTATTGAGCTATTAGAAGCTTGGTGCTGTTTTGGTGTCGAAAGACCCTCTCTTCTATTCCTTGCAATTAATGGTATTCGAGCTGTGGGTACAGTAGCTTGAGTGATTTTTCTAAAGGGGTAAATAGGAGTAGCAACTAGGGCTTGAATTGCCAAAGTACACCTAAAAGTTGTTAGAATGGCTGACAATAGTAAAGAGAGTGAAATTAATGTTGATAACTTTGATTTTTCTCATGAGCAAGCTACTAATGATGCTTCGATGCTTGTTAACTATCTTGTTTCTAGGCTTCAACAAGCCATGGGCAATCCATCTCTCCAAAGAGAAGTGCAACGGCAGCTCCGTGCTCATGGGATTCTCCAAGCTCATCACCATGACGACAGAACACCTAGGAAGCCTCCTTGTGAGACTCCCAAAAGAGGTCTCTCTCCGATTCGGGAAGATGAGGAGAATCCATACGAAGGGCTCAAGAATTTACTTCTTGATGATGCATCTCCTTCCCAAAGGAGAACTCAAGAACCTCCACAGAAGGAACGAGAAAGAAGTGAGTCTCCCGCCACCTCGGTGGAGATGGCTCCACAAAGACGGGGGGCTAAACACTCTCCATCACCACCAAAGCGGAGAAGACCATCACACTCTTCTCCACGCCATAATTCAAAGAGGGATGATAAAAAGCAAGAGAAGAAAAAGGCGAGAAAGAGGACACCCTCTTCTCCATCTTCTTCACCCTCTTTCTCTTATGAAAGTGATGGTGAAGATAATGAAGATCAACACAAGAAAAAGGCGAGAAAGAGGTCACCCTCTTCTCCACCTTCTTCAAATTATTCACCTTCTGAATAAAGTGATGGTGCAACCTTTGAACCATAAAAAATAAGAGGCCATAGGAAATCCTATGCCGCATGGAAGAGTTTGTCCAAGTTGAAGAAATTCAAAGAGGGAGGGAAGAGCATCTCTTTCCTTACCTATGATGGCACCTTTGGTGCTATGGACAAAGTCTTGGCATTTATCCAGCAATTTGATGCGGCGTTTGGAGATGAGGGCTTCACGGAGTCCTCTAAGCTACGCCATGTAGCTATGCACTTTCAAAAGTCCGCCAGCCAATGGTGGTCTAGCCTATGAGCCAACGCTGAAGCTCCACGAACATGGAAAGCTTTAAGAGCTTCCATTATGAAGCAGTTTTTGGCCACCGATGCCAAAGACAAAGTACTCACCGAATGGCGAAGCTTAAAGCTCTCTCCCAATGATTCCATCCACAAATATGTAGACAAGTTTTGGGACCTACAACTCAAAGCCACTATCTTTAAAAAGTTGGATTTTGGAGAGAAAAAGCAACAATTTTGTGCGGGCTTAACCGAAGAAATGGCGGAGTATGTCAACTCCCAAAGGCCACGTACCATATCGACGGTAATACACCATACTATGGTGGCCTCATGAATCAATTTCCAAACGGGGGCTAAAAGAAATAATAAGTTCCCAGAAAACAAGGGTTCCAATGAGCCTAAGGGGAAGGACAATGTCCAAAAGTCTCCTAAGGGAAACTCCAACAAAGCTAAAGAGAAGGGAGTTTACAAAGGTAAGAACAAATTCTCTCCTGAAGAGCTTGAGTGTTATCGCAAGGATAACTGTTGTTTCAAGTGCGGCGAACAAGGGCATGCATACCGCGCTTGTCCCCAAAAGAATAACCGCCAAGATCCTCCTAGAGCTTCCTTGGTTGAAATCCAAGAGGAGGAGACTCACCAAAATCATCACAAAGGATCTGATCTATGCCATGCTTGGGGAAATGTAAGAGAACATGATGCTTTTATTCTCTTTGACCCTAGTTCTACTCACAGTTTTATATCTATAGCGTTGGCCACCAAGCTAGGCATACAATCCTAGGAGATGGGAGATGTCCTACCCGCAGACAGTGCCTTCGAGGGGCAAGAAGCTTCAGTCACTCCCTTAATTGGGAAATTGAGGCTTCATGTCCAAGGTTATGTGGACAAAGAGGACTTCTTTATCTCTCCTCTCAAGCATGAGGATGTAATCCTAGGGGCACCATGGTTTGACTGCCTGGCTTCCGATGTTAAATTTCTTGAAAGGAGAATCTCCTTTAAGTTCAGGGAAAAAGACATGTATATAGATGCTAAGGAAATGGGTAACACTATCCCCATTGTACATACACTAGCTTTCAACAAGTCAATACAGAGCTCTATTTCCGTGTACATGATTTTTGTTAAAGATTCTCAAAATGAACCTAATGCTTTAACAAAAGAAAATAAAAGCAACCAAAAGGAATTAGAGTTATCCAATTTTCTCAAGGGGTTTCAAGATGTTTTTATTGACGACATCCCTTGTGAGCTACCTCCTAAACGAGGTAATGATGACCATGCAATTGAACTTCTTCCAGGAAGTTCACCGCCTAACAAACCTCCTTATAGAGTTTCTCAAGCTCAACAAGAGGAGATTATGCGGCAAGTGCATGAGTTAGTTGAGAAGGGCATGGTTAGGCCTAGCTCATCTCCATTTTTCTCACCTGTGCTATTAGTGCAAAAGAAAGACGACACATATTGTATGTGTGTCGACTATAGAGAACTCAATAGGATCACTATCAAAAACAGGTTTCCCATTCCACGGGTAGAAGACCTATTTGATAAGCTACAAGGATCGACCTAATTCAGTAGGATTGACCTAAAAAGTGGCTATCATCAAATAAGGATAGTTGATCAAGACATTGTAAAGACCGCATTTCGCACCACATTTGGTCTTTACGAATACATTGTCATGCCATTTGGCTTGACCAATGCACCAGCCACATTCAACCGCTTGATGGAGAAGCTGTTCAGGCCTCATCGAACCTTCACTGGAGTGTTCTTTGTTGATATTATCATCTACTCTAATTCATTAGACGAACACCAGCAACACCTGCAAGTAATATTTCAAGTGTTGAGAGAGAATAAACTTTATGTTAATCGAAAGAAAAGTGAATTTTTCTTGCAAGAGATTCAGTATTTAGGTCACATTATCTCTCAAGATGGCATCCAAATGGATCCATCAAAGTTAGAGGTAATAAAAGGATGGCCTAAACCAAGGAATCTTCATGAACTAAGAAGCTTTGTAGGTATGTGTGCATACTATAGACGCTTCATAGAAAAGTTCTCACAAATTGCGGGACCATTACATGACCTAACAAAGAAAAGCGTTAGGTACACATAGTCTGCTAAGGAGAACAATGCTTTTGAAAAGCTTAAAGAAAAGCTTATCTCTCAACCTGTGCTTACACTACCGGTTCTCTCAAAACCATTTGAGGTCCAATGTGATGCTTGTGGTGATTGCCTTGGAGTTGTTTTACTCCAAGAAGGGCATGCCATAGGCTATGAGAGTCGAAGGCTCGACCCTGTTGAGAAAGCTCTAGGCATATATGAAAAGGAACTCCTTGCAGTTCTACATGCCTTAGACTGAAATTTATGAGTACCTATGCGTAGCTTATGTTGCCGCGATTCTATAGACTACTAGCACGCAGAAAAGAGACATCGTTTGATACACTTACGACCACAAATAGCTCATAGATGCGTCGGCGTGTGCGCTTCGTCTTGCGTGGAATGCTTGGCATTGTCGCGTAGCTCTCCTTGAGCCTACAACAATGGTGTAGTTGGATCTCCAATGTGTTGAGCAAGCCGGGTGTAGCGAGAGGATAAAACTCACACTCACTCTCTTTCTCTCTCACACACAGTAGACGGCAGCGCTAAAAGTTTGATTATGATAAAAGTCCTCTTTTACAAAATGACCTAGGTACCTTATATACTAAGGCTACCTTAGGTTTAACCAAAAATGGGGTTGAAAGGGTCAAATGGCTTTGTATTTACAATCTGGAAGTGCCATTGCACCCCATCTTCTGAAACTAGAATAACTACTCATTACAAATGACGTTTATAGCCATAATCCGTAGCATTTCATAACTCACATAAGATAAGACTTTGGTATGAAAATTGAGTTATGTTGTGTTGTTGACCCAACGGTAAACATTCCCCCCTTCCGCGTTCATGTCGTCCTCGACATGACCTGATTGTCGATGGCGACGTGGTCTTTGCTATCGTTTTGGCTTCATCTGTTGCACTGCTTGTAACTTTGTCAAACCACAACAAGAACTATGATCCATTAGAGCGGACATCTATCAGCATAACCATTCATCTTTTGAGATCCTCTGATTACTTTTATGTCTGCTCTTCTTCATTGGGGACTTCTTTTTTCATGTGCAATCATGTTGTTAGTGTTGGCTGCAGCTTTGTCATTGTAGGCCATTCTTCGACTCGCCATTGAGGAGAAGTATGCTATGATCTGAAATTGGTGATCCAATTCATTTGTCAATTGATTTAAGTAGCATTTCCTTATTGTTGATGTAGAAGGAATATGTACAAGAGGATGGTGATAGGTGTCCTTAGATTAAGGTCTATAACTTGGATGACCAAAGGAAAAAAACCTGGTGGGAAAAAAAATGCCTTTGGTATACGCTCTTATTGGAGTTGAGAAGTTGAACGTGAAGTACATGTTCATGAAAGGTGAGTGCTTGGGTGAAACACGGAAAGAGTGCCTGATGCAAGTGCCAATTATGGGACACTCTATATGCAAATGAGAAATTTGTCAACAAAAGCATGCAATGTGAAAGAAGGAGATGATGGGTGTTTCGAGGAATAAATGTAGCACCTGTGACATCAAAAGATGTCTCAATAGCTTCCATATTTCCAAGAAGGGTTTTCGATGTAGAAATTTCTCCACTCGTATCTCACTGTGCACAGTACGTGAGTGTCTTTTGGACCTTCTCCTTCACTTCACCAGACTTAAGTACTTAGACTTCAACTCTTTTGCTCACCTATACAAGCATGAGTGACACAACGTAAATATGCTCAACTCTTCTAGCTTGAGCAGTACCTAGAATAGCTAAGACACTTAGACGACAGAGAATATTACTTGAAGCTTTGGGACTAACAACTCACTCATTTTGTGGCTTAGCTACTCGTCTCTGACTTGTATGACTTGTTTTTTGCATGTTGACACTGCTTTGTGACAAGTTCTTCGGCTGTTGTAGTGGCTGCTGAGACATACTCCGTGAAGTTTCATTGTTTCTCTATACCTTCTTCTCTTTGTAGTGCTCAGGCCTCTCGTCAGTCTTTTCTTCATGTGGATTATGGATTTTTTTTTTGTAATAATCAACAAAGAAAATCTTTAAAAAAAACTTAACAAAAGAAAAATCATTCAAATAGAAATCTAAATGCTATGTACACTATACACATGTCCCTAGGGGCTCATATATGGATTTTGTCCCCATACTCCTCTGTAACACTACTATGAGGGAATATATGCTAAATTTCATAAAAAAATTATCACAATAAAATGCAAAAATTCAATGCATCTTACAAAACATTGCCCTCTAATAGTCATAATATTAGGTCTGCATTCAGAATGCCTCCCCCCTTCCTATTTGGAGTCATCCTTTACGACAGGGTATCGCAAAGGGTATGTGTTGTGCTTGGGCAATTAGAAGTTGTGCCTATGCAGGACTTGTAATGTAGCCCTATTATGCATACACAGTCAATGCATGGAAAAGATTTATGTTGTGCAAGATGTGAGTATAAGCAATTTTCTTATTGGCATTTGTTGGTGAGGCTTCCTATTCTAAGCAATGTAATGGTCTTTGAAGCTCTTGTATCGTTGCTTGATTGAAGCGACTTGCTCTCTTCTAATTGTACTTTAATCGTAGAAAGAATTGTAAGAATTCAAGCGGCGATGCACTGACGACAGTTTTGTTGTTCTTCTTGGGGACCCATTTCTTTGCGATTATTGGCTGTTTTGTTGCTGACGCTCGTTTGGGAACCCATACTTGCCCGTGCTTCGTTTGTGTTTGAAGAGACTTCTTTGGGATCCACATTTCTTCGTTTGTGTTTGAAGAGACTTCTTTGGGATCCACCTTTTTGTTGTGTGAGTCGAGAGTGGTCTTTGCTTCGGCCCTTGTACGCTTGGTTGGTGACGGGATTCAGGCTTTGAAAGTTGATACTGTGGTTTTTTTGGAATCCAAATGAATTCCTGACTTTTTTGTGCTTGAATCAACTTCTTTGGAGCCCAAACCTGAGTTGTGAAAGCTTGAGACTTTGTGATATTCTTACCCGTTCGTTCACGCTTTCCTTGTTTTTGTTTTGGTGTTGGATCTTTTGATTTGTCATTAGACATCTTTGTCTTCTTGATACATATCTGTGTCGAGCTTTTTGGCTTTGACCTGTCTTTTGACCTGTCATGGTTGTTGCTGAAGGGGTTGGTGATAGTGATGGCCTGAGTTGATGATACGGGATGTCGTAAGATTCATCACTATCGCTACTATCCTCAACAAGGTTGACTTCTTGTACTTTCCCTTGATTTTTTGGCTGGTAGTGGAAAGTTACTGTCTGTTTTCTCGTGGGTGGTAGTTTCTTGGAGGACTTTTCTAGCCCATTGATTAGAGCATTGTTAGCTCGTTGCTCTGGTCGTATTCCTCCTAGATGAGTCTTTGAATCCTTATTAGGAGCCATGTATGAGGATGCTTGTGGTGGCTGTGTCTTTACCGAGGACTTTGGAATCCACTTTTGATGCACTTTATTCATGTAGCGATGACGTTGATTCTCGTGGAGTTGATCTTCTTGAAGCTCGAAGTGTTCTACAGAGTCATAGAACTCGTCGTCTTCTTCATCTTTTGATTCTCCACATTTCTTTGTTTGCTCCTTATGTCGAGAGCTTGTGTGGTTCTCTTCGTTTTCCTGGATTACACTTACTGCAAAATAAGGAACGATATCATAGCCATTTTCATCACAAAACTTTGTTGTGGGAGCATCCTCCACGGCGCACACGTCCAGAGTAGCCAAGATGTGTTCCCATGCAAAAGGCTCTAACTCTTCTTCAGAAAATGGTTCTGGGATATAGTCCTTATCCTCTATAACCCTCTCTAGGATACATTCCTCACGTTTCAAGCTACCACATTGTGAAGCTCCACACATCCACAGTTCTTTAGGCTTACCTAACTAAGCTGGAAGTTCTGATCCTGCTACTGTGGCGGAATCAAAGTCCTCTAACGGTGTTCTTGTCACATCCCTATAGCTATGGTCCCTCAAGTTTATCTTTGTTATGGTCTCCATATGTCTCAAGTATACATGGTCATAACCCCAATCTTGGACCATTTTCAATTGTCGCAATGGTCTTCCCAGAATGATGTCATAGTTGTTATTCTTGCCAAAGTCAACAACAGCAAAAGTGTGTTCATATTCAATGCCACAAGAAGTAACAAGTACTTTTTCTAGAAGTCCTAGGGGATTTTCCTTGTGTCCGTCTGCAAGATGCAGGGTCATTCGTGTGGATATCAAGGCAGGTTTTCCCCATATTTTCCAAACCTCTTTGGTTGCAATGGCCACACCAGCTCCATTGTCAAAGATTTCCATGGTTTTTACATTATTGAATTCCATAGGAAGGGTGGTGTTTCCATCTTCTCCCTCATAATACTAGATAATATTATTGTATAGGTGACTGGGGTAGATAGAATATCTACTAGCCCCTTTGAATCGATGGCCTTGTTGGGAGACAGTCTCTATGATGGGACTGCAACCACATCTGACTTGGTCTCGTACTCTCCCATGTAGCACGGTAGTGTTCTTAGCGAATGGGGTTGACTATCCATAGATTGTACAGATCCTTTCTCGCCCCAATACGATCGCATGTCTAGATTCATTTGAGATCCAGTCTCAAATTCCTCTATTTGTGGTAGAAACACTCCTCATTCATCACCAGTCTTGTCTAATTGTATTTTTAGGTCATCGGCTTCATTGGCCTCTCTGACTTGTTTCCACAATTCGTCAAAACCATCTATCTCTTTACAATCCTCAGGTATAGCTTGGTGAAATCCCTTGGAAGAGTTATCCATGGTATTCAGTACTATCCTTGGTTCTAATGCTGGGTCTTTGAGGTTTGGTTTGTGCTTATGACTAGAATCTGGCTCTTTTAGTTCTTGGTTTGGTGGGATTACGTGTGTAGGCATGACACGGATCGCATCCTCAGGTTTTGCAGCTGGTGGTTCTAGTAAAGCTTGGGCTGTTTGAATCATTTTCTGGCACATTTCAAACCTTTGCTTTTATAGTTCCGCATCGGGATATGTCATCCACCTGTGTTCTTGGGTTTGGTTGTTTTTGAGCCTCACATCATAGGCTTTCAAGAGGGTATCTAATATCTCATTAACCTTCTCTGCCAACACAGATCCTCCTGAACTAGCACTTCTCGGTTTCTCATCCGTGGATGGTTCTTCTAGAGGTTTAACCATCTGTGTAAGAGAAGGTGCCTCCTTTTCCTCATGTTGTTTTATATTTTGCTCAGCTTCGGTAAGCTTCTCAGCTAGGGATTTTTGCTCTAGTTCCTTGCGTACTTTCCTCCTAGTCTTTCTAGCTTTCCAACTATTTCGTTTGCTCTTGTCTTTCTGACTAGGTGCGTATGTCTTTGGACTCATGTCAGTTTCCATGTTCTTTGTCTCTGGATTCTCATCAGCTTTCTTTTGAGCTTGTGCTCTCGTAACCACCTGAACTGGTACGACATTTTCATTTTCTGAGCTACTAGGGAGCTGAACAATCCCTGATACATTTGTCGTGATTTTCCTGATTTGGTTTGGGGTTTTCGGGCAATCGGGGATCAAGTGAGTGATGCCACACTCAAGACAATAGGCATTTACTTCAGTGATCTCCGTATGAGGACATTGTTTGACCAAGTGGTTGTCACCACTTTTGTGACAATCTGTCTCTGGTTGAAGAGATTCTTTCTAGCATTTCCTCTTGGCTATAAGCAATCTTTGACCTAGATAAGACGCTATTTTCAATGAATCGCAATGTCCTTTGGTCCATTTCATACCTTATTTCTTTCAACTGAAACCCAGGAGGTGGAGGTTGTACCGGCCTCACCACTCCATGTGTTTCTCTCACATTTTGTTGCTCCGAAGGGTAGTACCCACTTTGGTTGCTATACCACATTGTAGCTCGTACTGGCGTTGGTTTATTTGATGCTTCCATCATTGGCATGTATCTCATGTCTACCTGCATTCTAGCACCTGGCAATGGAGGTTGTTGTCCTAAGACAAGCTGTGGCCTTAAAACTCCTACTGGTCCTGGCGCATTCCCCGTAATGTATCTAGGTGGAGTAGGTGCTTCTGGAACAGGTTGTACATACCTCTCCCTAGCACTCTTCCTCCGTATGGTTTGTCCATTTTCTCTATTTCACACCACTTCTGCTCTCCCAAATCAGACCTTACAAGAGGAATCAACCTCTTGACCAAGTCGTCGATAAGCTTTTCTTGATCAATAGGTGCCGTTGGCTTGGCAATGGACTCACTTATCTGTGAAACACTGTGCTGAGAGGATGTGTCATCTCCTTGACTCTTTAAGTCCTTTTCTTTGTAAGCCTCAGAATTATCCACTAGATAAAGAGCTTCTTTGATCAACTCGTGTAGCTTCATCCTCCTTATCATATGCAGATCCTTCTGAAGGCCCGCATGTCTCAATCCCTGGATAAAGATTAGCATCAGTCATGCTTGTGTAGGTAATTCAGCTCTCGGACAGAGATTAACATATCTCTTGAGCCGTAATGATGCTTTGCGTACTGATTCATTCTCTTTCTGTTTGACTCTATGGATTTGCGAGACCGTGTTGTGAGCAATGCCTTTTGGAGATAATTCTTTAATAAACTCCTCAAACAGCTCATCTAGGGTCTCAAAATCCCATTTTCCCACCCAATCGAACCATGTAGCTGCATCATCTTCTAGAGTCAATCCAAATCCCGCAAACTGTGTCGCAAAATCTGAAACTTCTTCTGCTCTAATCACTCTTCTAAAAGCCGCTACGTGATCTCTTGGATCTTTATCTTTGGAGTATTTTTTGTTTACCCATTTATGGACTTGGGATGGTCTAACTCGTCGATTGTCTACAAGTCTAACCAGAGATTCTCCCAATCCTTCTCCTGTTATTGCTCTTGAAGGGAATCCTAGTGGCTCTCTTCTTGGAATTCCTAAAGGAATTCTCGTGTTTGGTGGAGGCATTTGTGGTCCTTCATTGACCAAATATCCACCTCTTTCTAGTACAGTCTGTGGATTTGTGCTTTCTACAACTCTGTATTCTCGTCCATACTTGTCGACAACTATAGATCTCCATTGATAGTCGACTCCGTATGTGTAGACATATAAGAGCTTGTAATCCGTTATCTCTTCTAGGTATGGATCTGAGCATCTATAAAGATTGACCTCATTGTCGTGAATGTATCTATATAGTCCTTCACTCTCATGACCAATCATCCAAATTCTCTCAACAACATGGGTCTTTATCAATTGCAAGTTTGGAAGATCCATTGTGGGAGGATATTCCTCTATCGTGGGGATCTCCAAGCTTGTGTAAGCTGCGTTTGAATCTAGGGTATACATTATTTCTGGGCTTAAGAGCTTTTGCTTGGTTCAAGTAGACTTAGTCCACTGTCTTCAAGTGCTTTGGTTAGGGAAAAGTCGAAACTATGTCCAAAACCGCAACCGTTTTGTCACCATTCTCGCAAATTGTCGCTTTCAGACAACCCTAACTTGAGGATGCATTTTGAGAACTTAAATGATGTTTTTTTCAAAGTTTAACTAAATGGTTGCCGCTCTCAGGCTACGTTTTGGTATAAAAACTTTTCCGATCCGATACCGTTTGTGAAAGTTATGGCCAAAACAGTGAAATGCAGTTTAGAATGGTCAAAATGAGTCCAAATTCAATTTTGAAAAAAGATTTGGGATCTCTGTGACACTGTGAACAATCCTGTATGGTCAAAAGTATAGTTGGACCCCAAAACTGGCCTGTAGACATCCTACGCGTAGGATGTTTATATGCTCAGAATTTAACAAAATTTGGTCCAGAAACTCCCCTTAAGTCCAGCAACACAATGGTATGCTCAGAATTTCCTTTGGACCTAAAAATGGCTTTGAGACATCCTATGCGTAGGATGTCTTTTTGCTTAGAATGACTTGAAATTTTCACCCCATCTTCTCTTTGATGTGCTGATCACAGTGGTGTGCTCAGAAGTTGGTTTGGAGTCCTAAATCAAGCTAGAGACATCCTACACGTAGGATGTCTAACTGCTCGGATTTTGTCCAAACTTTCACTGTAGATTCCTCTTGATGTGCTAAAATCACAGCTATTTTTACTTTTTGATTCTGACACCTATAGGTTAGTCAAATGATCGAGAATCTGTTCCAAAAGCTTGATGTCTGTTCTGATGAATTCCCAAGTCAAATCAACTCCAAATTGGACCAAAATTGACTAGGAGGCTTGCCTAAGGCTATACAACAGCATGGTATGTCCAAAGTGTTATAGAATTGACATTTTATTATTTATTGTTGCAGCTCACAGGTGGAAAAGACAGGACCAAGCTTGGCCTATGCAAATGGATTTGTATATCATGTATATTTTATTATTCAAGTGCTCTTTTATGAGTTTGGCCATTTATGACCGGTCGGCCAGTTTGTAACCAATTTGACCATTCAAGAAATCTATATAACAAATACGTGCAAGAGGGAAATGGTCACTCTTGCACGGGGGGAGATTGCACCCAGTGCTTGTGTCGTCTTCTCCTCTCTCCTCCCTCCCCTCTCACCGTGCTCGCGTAGACCTCCACTCTAGGAGGTGCGCCTGCACGTGTTCTTTCTCTCTCTCTCTTTGTTCGTATTGTGCTCGATTATGGATTTGTGCGAGTTGACAGGTATGTAGATTTATCCATTTATCTCTTGCTATGTGCGATTTTGAGTATTTTGCAGGCCTCTCTACGCTCCCGTTTGTAGCAGTGGTATCAGAGCATAGGCTACGCTCCCGGATAATGGATTTAGACAAACACCAGCTAAGTACTTTTTTCTCTCATGCTTTAGTGTTGTTAGTTGCTTCAGCCTGCAGTAATTAGTGTTGATTGTATAACACAGCTAGTCATCTTTGAAATTAAAAAGATTTTCTTCTTTATTGTTATGATATAGTAACTACTAGTGTAAGTAAGATAATTAAATGTCATAATTGAACATATTAAACTTTATGAAAGATACTCAATAATAAGAAGGGATTAGCATGCGGCCATAGATATGATATTACAAAAGAATAAATCGCAAGAGTGACCCTGCCTATATTTGTATTTAATTTATCTATGATGACCCTTTGTAAATAGCGAGTATAGTCAAATTCTGTCACATAGAACGTCGAAAAAAAAAAGAAGAAGAAGAAGAAGAAGAAGAAGTAGTAGCAGATTTTACAATAGATTGTTATAAAAATATACCCAAGCGACCTTGGCGACTGTCTGAGTAAGGAAGTAAACAGGAGGAGAACTCGAACTCGATTGCTTAATATAGCTTCTCTCCGCTTAGGGGGAACGACCATCAAAATAAATTTTTGGGAATCACTGAAAGCCATACTATTGTCTTCTTTCAATTTACGAACACAGTTGAAGGATAAATCCACAGCAATCCAGCAATCCACAGCAGGTGGCGCAAGCAAGCAAGGACCATTACCGACGATATGGGGGGATGTACACTCGGTATGCATGTGCCGCCCACATCTCACCAACTGTCTCAGCGCCCCTCCCTCTTGCATGCAGAGTACAACACTCTCTCTCGCATTCTTTTTTTTTTCTCTCTCAGTTTCTAGCTGACCCCGCTTGATGCCATGCAACGGTTCAATCCCTTCTTTTTCTCTGGTCCACTGTCTGCCATGCACTCTCTCTCGGTTCAACCACCCAAAATCCACGAAGTAGCATCACCCAACACCAATCATGCTCTCTCTCTCTCTCTCTCTCTCTCTCTCTCTCTCTCTCTCTCTCTCTCTCTCTCTCTCTCTCAGTCACCCGTCGATGACGCCTACCAAAACCGCAACATTTACAGGTTGCATGCCAAATAATTCTACATGGAACTTTCGCGAACTGCAGTACCCAACCAACCAACCAACCCTCACCCTATCTCTTTCTTCTCTCTCTCTCTCTCTCAGGCTGTGGCGAACCTCCAGCAAACTCCCTCTCTCTCTCTCCCTCTCTCTTACACTCTCACTTAACGAGCAAACTCCATCTCTCTCTCTATATACCCTCTCCTAAATCAATGATTCGCGCCATCTCTCCATTTTCCCTCTGCTCGCCACCATGTAGTATTTGCGGCTGTGGTCGCTTGCTAACAAGCAGTAGTCTGCAGCCAGCCGACACTCTCTCTTTTTCGTCACCCAACAGTCAAAAACACACACACACACACAAATTTGCCTCTTGATGCCAACCTTGCTGTCTCCCTTCTCCTCCGACCCTTGCATGCAGTGCAACAACAACTTCACCTTCAGGCCTACTTTACAGTACCTTTTGAAGAAAATTGACAAGGATGTCCAACTTGTCCCTCCCCGAGTGTGAGCAGGCAGCTGAAAAGCAAGAAGTAGAGCAGTCGATGATGCACCTCATTGTACTGTTAGAGATGCGTGCCATGACACTACATGCATGATTTGCAGTCTCAAACGCCCCTGTTTTGGGTGCACCCTGAGCTAGGCAGTGGACACCAAAATAGCTCTGAGAAAAATTAAGGTTGCAACATGCGAGCCAACTCTCTCTTCCAAAAAAGCTCTCCAAAAAATTGAGGTTGCACCATGCGATCCAACTCTCTCTTCTGCAAACCTTAGTCTAAATACCTCCAATAGATTCTTGGAAGCTTCTAGAAGCTGCACTGCTGCAGAGTCTCACGTAAATCGCTCTGCTTGTCAGGAGGCTATGCTGCGGCCACCCTCTAATGGTGGTGAAGGTTCACCAAATGCCTCATCAATTGCATGGCCTACTAGTCTTTATTGCAGTTCTAGTGATGGTATTCCTATCATTTGCTGCCTACAATCGATGGATTATGCTCTCGACATCTTACGACCATCATCACTTATGGTATTGCACACCCCTGGTTCTCTAACCCTGGCATCATACTCACACCCCTTATGTAAGTTGTTAATTAACTGGTTGTAATTCGGGTAGTCTCTCATGGCTATCTTGTTCGTCTTCTTTGCTGTTGCCTTTGTGATCACAGCGACAATCAAATAATTTCTTTGTAGCATCACTTGCTAATGACCTATCATGCGGTCCAAGCGATACAATCTTGATGGATATAATACAATGTTTGGATACAAAATAAATTGACGTAAAATAAAGGCTAAACTGAACATCAGTATATGAAGATGACTGCCATTGGCTGCGATCCAAGGATGTATTGCATCGGTTCATGAAGACTATTGTCTATAACGTTGTCAGGAGTTTTTTGGAGCAAGGGATTGCGCATATGTACATATCCATGCATGGTGCATCGAATAAAGGATTGCCCAATTTCCATAGCCAGGTGGTTACGTGGGGCCCACATGTGTACAGGTAGGACAGCATGTACATAGTGCCATTGTGTTTTTTCTACAATAATGAGGAGTTGGTAGCGCATAAAACTTCTCGAGGAAGCTATCCGCGGGCCAACGACATGAGGTAAGCAGGCGCGTCAGACGGCATCGAGTGGCGTCAGGAGGTCGAACGGGGTCAATACTTGCACGTGGATGAGTACGGACACAACGTGGGTGTTTCCTTGTGATAATTATGCAGAAAGGTTATCATGAGGACCATCTTTTGGGGCCACTTCACGTGGTGGCAGGATGCATTATTGAAAAGAAATGAGTGCCAGGTGTGCAGATGATGCAAAAAGGTGACAACTATGCACTGCGAGGTCAGTTTTTGACCTGTTAAGGGTCCGTTTGAGGTCATCTAAAAGGCCACGGGTGCCCAAATAATAAAGCTAAGTGTGGGAACCAAAAAAACAGAGAGAAGACCAGAAAAAACGTGGAGAAGAGAGGAGGAACAGCCGCAGGTGTGTTTTTGGGGTTTTTGGAGCCTGTTTTGGCCGTAAACTGCTCATCGGAGGTCGGATTTGAGCACTTTGACATTGTAGACTAGGGTTTTGGGCCGTTCCGGACGCGATGGCGCTGTCCATTTTTCCAAATTACTCACTCTTTTCCTACTTTTTTTCTGTGTTAATTTCTCCTATGAGCGAAGTTTCTGCTCTAGTTTGTGATTGTATCTGGTATATTTTACCCATTTTGTGTGAGCTGTTTGTCCCATTGGTGTTGGTCCAAGCTCATTTCTATATAAACATCAGAAATTCTCCTCTATTGAGCTGAATTTTTGGGTGTGTGTGTGTATGTGTGTGTCTCTGTGTGGAGTGGGCAAGTGGATAGTCTCTCTCCTCTCACTCCATAGGTGTGTTTCCTGTCTCGGCCAGGTGGTTGTGTAAGCCGAGTGGTGCCCCATATTGTGTGTGTGTGTATCTTGCCAAGAGTGTGTGTCGGGTCGTTATAGAGGCGTTCTGTGTGTTTCCATCCCGCTCACATTCTTTTGGCGCCCCCACGGAGGATCTTCTTCGAGTACCTTCTGCTTGGAGATTCGGGATTACAAGTTACAGGTTATAGGTTACAGCTTACAGGCATAGGCACAGGTACAAATGATTCACACAGGTATAGGTAGCTGGAGTACAGCGATATACTAGCATTGATGTCACTTGCAGTTGTTGTGGGTATGCATCACTTGGCGCCTATTTGAGCGCATTGTCTGCTGGATTGTACGTTACTTGTGGAAATTGCCATTGTACGCATTTGTGGAGCCATACTTGGTTGTATTTGGCAGTCCCAGCCATTTCTCAGACTTGGTCTGGAAGATAGTCATTTCTGAGACTTGACTATACGCGATTTGCATTAGCCTTCGTGTGAGGGTCGATAGCGTGAGTTTTTTATTGAGCTGGGGGATTCTCAAATGTAGAGATCCTTTCGGTGATACAGGTAGCTGGAGCACCCTTTTTGTGACCTCGCGATAGGCTATGTACTAGTGAGTCCTACTTGATGCTCGGGTTCTATTGTTGACAGTTTATGCATACATATACAATCTATATTTTGGGTTCCTGTTGCTCTACTTCTGGGGAAACTCTGTCAAAATTCTTCCAAGTTATGATGGCTGGTTTTTGGTCTTTTGAGCCATTTATACTATTATGCTTTTGAAATTCTGGTAAAATCAAAGGATAAGACAGGTGTGCTTTCTTGGGAGCTGCATGGTTGACTTTAATGGATGATCAAAATGGACCTCAGTTCACTCCTTTTCATTTAACTCAAAGAATCCAGATTAATGTTCATGTGTCCAGGAAGATCTTTTTCCAGCAGCGCATAGTCTTTATGTTTGGGCCAAGAAGATTGAGAGAGATACTGGAATGTCCTTTGCCTGTTGTAATTCCGATGATTAACTATGAAAACTCATTTGATGTGCATGTGTATGTCCGTATCTAAAGTTGAGCTCCATTGAAGTTTCTGGGAATTGTGTCAGTCAAAAGTTTTGGGTTCTTGTACGTGTGTTCGAAGGGGTTCTCAAAGCATCGTAACTTGGGTAGCCATGGCTTTCTCTTATCCGGAATTTCATGGAAGAAGTGGTGAAGATGCGGAAGACTTTCTGGAGCAAGTCGAGGTGGCATGCATAAGCAACAATATGTGTGATGAGGAGAAGATTTTGTGGCTGTTTGGATTGCTTTTGAAAGATGAGGCCCGTGTTTGGTTCATAGATTTGGAAGCTAAAGAAGCAGTGGCTTCTTCTTATGGTTTGAGTCTTGACAAGTTTATAGAAGCTTTTTTAGAGCGTTTCCAGGTTTTTGAAGATGCAAATGCAGTATGGAATGAGCTTAATGCTCTTAAGCAAGGTTCTTATCAAGGTGTTGATGCCTATGTACAAGGTTTTACAGATTTATGGACTCGTTGGTGTGTTGCTCTTAAGGATGAGACCCCCCTTTGTTCATTGAAGAAAAGTTCTTTTGTTGATGGTTTGTCACCTTGGTTGCGGTTCGAGGTTGAGTTGAAGACGCCCGAGTCTTTTGAAGATGCGGTATGCATTGCAAAGAACAAGGAATGGAAGTTTAAGCGTCTTGAGGAACATGGTATCAGTACAGGTATACATATGCAAGATAGATTTGACATGGAAGATGAAGTTAAGCCTAAGCAAGTGAAAAGTAGCCTATCCTATGATGTTTCTTGTTTCTTCCCAAGGTCTATTGTGAAGCGTAAAGAGGTCTTGCAAGTTGACAGGTTTATGGAAGAGCCTAAAGAGGTGAGTAATGCTTTGGATACAAGATTGAAAAGTCTTGAAGAGGATGCATTGGCTACTTGTGTACCTTGTGATTCTGGGTGTGAGTGTGAGGTTGAGGTTATTGATGATGAGCACGTATCTTTGGATACGAGGTCCTTGGAAATTAGGGAAGAGGACAAGGTTAAGAGCCATTTTGTGGATTTGTTGGATGTGGAGCCTGTTTTGAAGCCATATTTTGATGTATGTGTAGTGATTGAACCGATTTGTGAGCATGATTGTGGTTTAGAGCAGGGATCTGTATTCTTGGAGACTGATGAACCCATGCTAGAAGCTATGGATAGCGGTGCTAGCCATGATTATGATGTGGATAAAGTTATGTGTGATGATGAGTTTGCTTATGATCATGAGAAGGGGTTTGGCATATATGAGTCCAATCTCAGCTATGTGGATGCCTATGCTAGGGATATGTGTGCTGCGGGGATACTTTTGTGCTTTGGATATCAACAAGTTTACCTTCACACAATGCTTTTAGCTACTTGGGCGCATGATTTGCAGGTTGTTGCTATGGCTGGTAAAGCCAAGATGCCAGGTGATGAGTCACTTGAGTTGTCTCTATCGGTTGGGTTGAATGTGCCATGCAATATTTATGCTTTTGGAACTCCAGACATGGCGGATGTGTTAGTTGGATATGCCTATGGTGCATTTTGGTTAAATGTTGACAAATGTAGGTGTGGTGTTATGATGCTTCTTGTGAATCAGGCGATATGCCTTTGGCCTTTTGATCCAGGTGGAATGTGCATCTACTAGTGCTGCTGCTGAGCATGAATGCTCTAGCAGGCTAGGGGGTGGGCAAATTATGTCAGGAGTTTTTTGGAGCAAGGGATTGCGCATATGTACATATCCATGCATGGTGCATCGAATAAAGGATTGCCCAATTTCCATAGCCAGGTGGTTACGTGGGGCCCACATGTGTACAGGTAGGACAGCATGCACATAGTGCATCAATTTTCACTATTACCAGTACCAGTGTGTTTTTCCTACAATAATGAGGAGTTGGTAGCGCGTAAAAATTCTCGAGGAAGCTATCCGCGGGCCAACGACATGAGGTAAGCAGGCGCGTCAGATGGCATCGAGTGGCGTCAGGAGGTCGAACGGGGTCAATACTTGCACGTGGATGAGTACGGACACAACGTGGGTGTTTCCTTGTGATAATTATGCAGAAAGGTCATCATGAGGACCATCTTTTGGGGCCACTTCATGTGGTGGCGGGATGCATTATTAAAAAGAAATGAGTGCCAGGTGTGCGGATGATGCAAAAAGGTGACAACTATGCACTGCGAGGTCAGTTTTTGACCTGTTCAGGGTCCGTTTGAGGTCATCTAAATGGCCACGGGTGCCCAAATAATAAAGCTAAGTGTGGGAACCAAAAAAACAGAGAGAAGACCAGAAAAAACGTGGAGAAGAGAGGAGGAACAGCCGCAGGTGTGTTTTTGGGGTTTTTGGAGCCTGTTTTGGCCGTAAACTGCTCATCCGAGGTCGGATTTGAGCACTTTGACATTGTAGACTAGGGTTTTGGGCCGTTCCGGACGTGATGGCGCTATCCATTTTTCCAAATTCCTCACTCTTTTCCTGCTGTTTTTCTGTGTAAGTTTCTCCTATGAGCGAAGTTTCTGCTCTAGTTTGTGATTGTATCTGGTATATTTTACCTATTTTGTGTGAGCTGTTTGCCCCATTGGTGTTGGCCCAAGCTCATTTCTATATAAACATCAGAAATTCTCCTCTTTTGAGCTGAATTTTTGGGTGTGTGTGTGTGTATGTGTGTGTCTCTGTGTGGAGTGGGCAAGTCGATAGTCTCTCTCCTCTCACTCCATAGGTGTGTTTCCTGTCTCGGCCAGGTGGTTGTGTAAGCCGAGTGGTGCCCCATAGTGTGTGTTTGTATCTTCCCAAGAGTGTGTGTCGGGTCGTTATAGAGGTGTTCTGTTTGTTTCCATCCCACTCACAACGTGTCAATAATCGCCTCCATCAATGTCATGGTGGCCCTCGTATAAAACATGGCCGTCTAGCTCTCCCAAGCTTAATGACTCTGTCATTGATCAATATACCTTTGCTATTGCTAGACTTTGAAGTCTCGAGTGAAGCTTGTTCATCTAAATGACGAGCCTCTGCTCTAAAGAAGTCAATGATTGCCTTGTGTAAATTTCTCCCATTATCTCATCTCCTCAAGAGACTCTCCTAGTGTCTCCCCAACTTTAGCGAAAACAACCCGAGAAATCTTTGATCTTGACTAAATAGACAATGAAAGTGACCTCATATCTCATAGTATACTGGACACTGACATATGCACAACTAGCAAATCCTGGCCTCAGTTAGTATTCCCTCCCCTCCTCTCCCGTTATACATGCTAGCACCTCATCTTCAACGTAGGAATAAATTTTATTTTCTTTCTTACTGTGCTAAGAAACAATCCAGTGGATGTATGCACCTGTTTGCAACATGCTACATGCCTTCCAGCACCTTCGATTATAAATAAAAGTCACATTACCTTCAAAACAAGAGCCATATGTTTGATCCATTAGCAAGACTAGCACCTCGCTATAGACATCTCAATATGTAAGTTGTATGTATTCATTAGTGACATAGAAGCCTTCAACAAGTCTTCCAAATAAACCATTATTAATGTATATTGAGTATGGCAAATAATTGTGATATTTTGCACAAGTATATAATGCGTTCCTAAAGAATCTTTTACTTATTTTTGCAAACTTTGTACAATGATACTGATCTTCAGTCAATTATTTTTGCATACTTCCTTCACAACTTGTTGTTTTACAATGTTGTAGGATCTAAACCTAATGCGCACTACAAAGTTGTGAAATTTATATTGATCATAATTGCATTGAAAGTGACTTAACATTTTTATTTTGGTTAGTCTCTAAATTTATTTATATAATCCAGTTGTTTAGCATTTGACAATTTGACTCCTCCCATTTGATAATTTGACTCCTCGCCATTTCCTTGAACCACCCCTAGGTACGTAATTTCTCAATGTTTTCTATTGCATTTTAATTTACTGAGTTAGTTCCAAAAAGAAAGATCTTTAGTATATATATTCTCTTATCCCGGATGCCATTACCCATCTCTAAAGTTATGGTTTGTTCTTGCATTGAATATTGAAGACGATTTGTTATTAAGTTATGCAGCGACTCATGTGAGTTGAGGTACTTTCGGATAGTAAACAACAGTTTGTAAGTACTCTCATACTCCAACATGCTCCAAATTGATCTTATACCTATGAAAATTGTTATATTTTTATGTCTAGCCTAGTCCATTGGTCACGAACACACAAATTTTCCAATTAAGGCAGTGTGTACATACTCATCTTGGTGTAGATTCGCCGATTTAGGGAACACCAGTTATCTATGCAGATCCATCGATTTAGGCAGCACACTGAAAAATTACAGATTCACAAATTTGGGCAGATTCGTCGATTTAAGCAGCACGTCTTATTAGTGCAGATTCACCGATTTAGGCAGCAGGTATTATTGGTGTAGATCCGCCGATTTAGGCAACACCAACTATCAAATCATGCTGCAGTGGCTGGCCACCACTGTAACTGGTATGATTTTGTTACTCGGGTACATAATAAAAGTGATTTGGATTTGGACTTATATTGTGGAAATTGGAATTGGATTGGGATTTGGTATCTAATGATTATTACAACAGTATTTATGTGATGGGACTTGACATTTTGAGATTCATGATGAGTGTGACCAATGATCTCCTGATTCATGAGGGTTTGACATATACTGCTTATTCTAGTGGTATGGGACACTAGAATAGGTAGTATGTGGATGACGACAGGCATAACCACTGTGTCTAATTTTATGGATTTTTCTTTTATTATTTGATACAAATTTCTAATCATTGTTTTTGACAAGTATTGTTTGCAGATTTTTATCTTCGCAACTGAGGACAGTTGCATTCCAACGGAGAGGTATGTTATAGAATTGACATTTTATTATTTATTGTTGCAGCTCACAGGTGGAAAAGATTGGACCAAGATTGGCCTATGCGAATGGATTTGTATATCATGTACATTTTATTATTCAAGTGCTCTTTTATGAGTTTGGCCATTTATGACCGTTCGACCCGTTTGTAACCAATTTGACCATTCAAGAAATCTATATAACAAATACGTCCAAGAGGGAAATGGTCACTCTTGCATGGGGGGAGATTGCACCCAGTGCTTGTGTTGTCTTCTCCTCTCTCCTCCCTCCCCTGTCACCGTGCTTGCGTAGCACTCCGCTCTAGGAGGTGCGCCTGCACGTGTTCTTTCTCTCTCTCCCGTTCTCCGTCTCTCTTTGTTCGTATTGTGCTAGATTATGGATTTGTGCGAGTTGACAGGTATGTAGATTTATCCATTTATCTCTTGCTATGTGCTATTTTGAGTATTTGCAGGCCTCTGTACGCTCCCGTTTGTAGCACAAAGTTTGAATTTGGCCTCTAAATCATGCCTTAGACATCCTATGACATCCTACGTTTAGGATGTCTAACTGCTCAGAATTGCCCCAAATTTGAACCACAAACTCTTCTTAGGGTGCTGATCACAGTGGTATGCTCAAAATTAAGTTTGGAGTGCAAAATCACATAGAAGGCATCCTACGTGTAGGATGTCTTTTTGGCATGTTTGACCCCAGACTTGTCCCAAAGCTTCCCCTTGATGTCAGCAACCCAGTGGTATGCTTAGATTTTGGTTTGGATTTCAAAAGACCCCAACTTTAGCTGTTCTAGTCTTTTTCAGTCAAAAGTGATAAAGTCTGCTTAGGACCCCCGTTTCTCCCCCAAATGAGGTGAAAACTCTCTTAGTCACTCAATATATCATGCAGATCATGCTCCTGCGGCCATCTTATGGTTTTGGTCTTAGAATAATGCCTTGGCACAATTTGGGTAGGATGTCTAGCAATTTCAGTCTATCTGGCCTTATCCTGTCAAGATATGGTCAAGTTCCCCTTTCCAGGTGAAAATAGGGTAAAACCTACCTTCTGAACACACTGGCCAACTCAGAATTTCAAAATTTCCACCAGATCACCCTGTAGACATCCTACGCGTAGGATGTCTTTTGCTGATTTTTTCAGACTGAAGTGTCCCTGATGCTTCCTTATGCTCTCAACAAGTGTAAGTATGCTTCACAAATGCAAAAACATGCAAAAATCACTCAATTTATCCTTTTCTAAAATTTTACGTTTTCTAACTCCGCCTTTTGGCTTTTGGTCAACAAAAATAGGGAAAAACACCCAAGTCAATATGTTAGTAGGGTAAAACCTACCCTCTAAACCCACTAGTGCAGTCAAAATTTTCAAATTTGGCTCCAGAACCCCCATGAGACATCCTACGCATAGGATGTCTATGTTTACAGAATTGCAGGTTTTCTTCACAGAACCCTTGCAAATGCTCTTTTATATGCACAGCATCAGTCAGTCATACAAAAATATCCACAAAAGATTGTTTAATGCATTTTTACCCTTAAAAGCACACTTTTCTGTGATTTCAAATGCAATCAAGCACTAGATCAGCTCTAGATCAGAATCGGATCACTTACCTAAAGCTACTCCTACAAATCATATGGGGTTTTGCATCTATGAGTCGAAAAACGCTTCACTACAATACACGGACTAGTAAACGCTTCTGTCACCTCACAAATCACTCGACCACCAACAACTACTTTAATCCACAAATCCTAACTAAACCTATCTAGTCGCAGACCCTCGGCAAGACACATGCTTCCTGGCTATCCACTTGATCGCGGAATATCCTCTTCCGGATCCACTTAAGAGAAACGCTTTCTTTAGCCGAAGCTAAATCAAGCAACCATCACACGAGTGTTAGTAGGAAACCTACTTAGGTCCTTGTGTCCCCGACAACGGCGCCAATGTTGGACGGGAGCGACTCACACACCCATGAAGTGCATGCAAACAGTACCTAGATCAACATAATGTCAATCGAGGACACAGATGACACGATAGGCACACGGAGGAAATCTCTTTAGCTTGTCAGTCTGAGACCATCCTACACATAGAACACTCAGGAAGGCCAACTAAACCACAATCAAGAACCTCACTGCTCTCAACTACACCACCTAGCCACATACACACATACGGAAGGTAACTCACCTAATCATGCCAGATTCATACGAAACTTAAGGAACACCATTCCCTCACTAGGATACACCTGTCCCTAAGCTTCTACACTCAAAACCCTCACTCAAAACCCATATGCAGAAAATGCGTAGGATGATAGAACATAACTTTGAAAGTGCCCGAAACTGAAATTTACGATTACCTATGCATAGCTTATGTCGCCATGATTCTATAGACTACTAGCACGCAGAAAAGAGACATCGTTTGATACACTTACGGCCACAAATAGCTCGTAGATGCGTCGGCGTGTGCGCTTCGTCTCGCGTGGAATGCTTGGCATTGTCGCGTAGCTCTCCTCAAGCCTAGAACAATGATGCAGTCAGATCTCCAATGTGTTGAGCGAGCCAGGCGTAGCGAGAGGATGAAGCTCACGCTCACTCTCTTTCTCTCTCACACACAATAGACGACAGCGCTAAAAGTTTGATTATGATAAAAGTTCTCTTTTACAAAATGACCTAGATACCTTATATACTAAGGCTACCTTAGGTTTAACCAAAAAAGGGGTTGAAAGGGTCAAATGGCTTTGTATTTACAATCTGGAAGTGCCATTGCACCCCGGCTTCTGAAACTAGAATAACTACTCATTACAAATGACGTTTATAGCCATAATCCGTAGCATTTCATAACTCACAAAAGATAAGACTTTGGTACGAAACTTGAGTTATGTTGTGTTGTTGACCCAGTCGTCAACAACGGCCAAAGTGAAATACCTAACCTAACAATTCTCTATCTACTAAAAGCCTATGTAAGGGAAGTAGATCAAAGATCCCAATGGGAGAAGTACTTACCCTTAGTGGAGTATGCTTACAATAACACTGTCCATACTTCCACGGGAAAAGCACCTTTCGAGGTAATTGAGGGAAGATCAAAAAGTCCCTTGCTACTTAAGGTACATGGGAAGATCTTCGTTGCAGATGAGTATAGCCGAGACCTACAAGAATCTTTTCAAAAGATTAAGGATGCTATCTCTATCTCACATCAAAGGCGAAAGGCTGCTACTGACAAGCACAGAATATCCCAAGCCTTTAAAGAAAACGATTGGGTCTTGTTAAAGTTTCCCAAGGCTCCATTAAGGCACACGATGGGCAAGAATCCTACGGGCCGCCAAAAGTACTATGCTAAACTAGCAAAAAGGTACTATGGTCCCTTCCAGATTCTTAGGCCAATCAATGAGATGGACTATCAACTCAAGTTGCCCAATCATTGGCTCATACACAATGCTTTCCATGTGAGCCTATCAAAGCCTTACAAAGGAGATCCACCTCAAGAACCAACTATTGAAGACCCATCGGAGATCGAGAACCAAGAGGAGGTGCTGCAGCCCGAGTCAATTCTTCGATATGAAGACAAGGTATTAAGAGGTGGTAAGACTATCCGACAATATCTTATTAAGTTTAAGAATTATCCTTTTGAAGATGCTAGATGGATGCAAGGCATACAATTAAAGGATAACCTAAACCTTGTCAATGCTTACAATGCTTCCCAAGAGTAAGCAAATGTACAAAATGTTAAAAATGAACAAAGTTTTTGTCTTATAAGACTCTCTTTTTCTTTATTGTGCACAAAAATGATGTAATATGCTTGCTTAGATCAAGTTTGCGAAGAAGACGTCTCCCAAACACCAAGTAGAGCTTGTCACTCTACTATGGAAGACTGATAGGACTAATGTGCAGACATGCTTGCGGCAGCCCCAGTCTCTCAAGCGCAAAATGGACTAGTAATCCATTGTGGAATGATGTCGTAGGGTAACATAGGGATCCTCTACCCGCTAAGAAAAGGACTCATGAATATGCTTTATCTTCTCTACACCATAGTCGAGGACGACTATGATTTCAAAGAGAGGTAATGTCATAATAATCAATATCTAATTCTCCTAAACGATTTTCTCATGTTAAACTGATCATTTAATATGGGGAAGTGCTAGGGGAGAAAAAGCTAGAATATTGGTTAAGCTAGCAGACCAGCCACAGTAGGGATCCAAAGGAGGAAAAATAGGGATCAAAAGGGGGGGCCATCTGCAAAAGAGCCATGTGCAACAATGGGCTAAAAAGACCCTAAGGTTCAGTCCATTAAGACTTCCAAAATGCTAAGGTTCCAAAATTCAAAGGTTGTGTCCAAAGGTCGACCTTAAGGGAATTGGATGCTTTGTGTGTGACAAAAAAAGTCTTTGAATATCCCTACATAGCAGAGGGCGATCCTAGCAAGTAGGGGATGAGAGAGAAGGCCACACACACACACATAAGCTCCCTTTACACAAAGGGAATGAGGGACACATGTCAGCTCCCTAGGCCAGATGCCCACAAGGTGTACCCAATTCCTATTGGATGAACCTTGAAGTGGACCAATGAGAATTAGGCTAGAGTAAATTTAGCCTAATTAATTTTAAAACACTAAGTAAATAGAACCAATGAAAATTAAGTCTCCTGGATGATTATTGGACAGCCTGTGAAGGGGTCCAATAGGAATTGAGCAGCCCAATGGGCTACTTAATTCCTATTGGTCAGAATGGGGAAAGGTCCAATGGGGATTTAATTCATTTAAATCAATTAAGTTTAATTGATTAATCTAAAAGGGGAAAGGGGGACACATGTCAGAAGGCTATCACTTATGCTGCTTAATAGCCATAGGCTTGACTTGGGGAGGTCCAATGGGGAGCCTGCTAGAGAAAATAGCAAGAGGGCTCGCCCAAGAGAGAGAGGGGGCTGATTTTTTCAAGGCATTATCACACACACAATCACACAATCTGATGTGTGAAGAAAGAGAATACTATCTCTTCCCAAGCCTTAATGGAGAGCTCATCACCTACTCCAAGCTTGTGAGATAGAAGCCTACATCGACACACTCTTGGCTTGTGGATGCAAATAAAACCAAGAGCCAAGCTTCAATGCATGCTCATATCCTCTATCAAGCTAATTACTAAGCTAAAGCTATGCTAATATGAGTGATTATGTGAGGAGATGTACATCTTTCTCGTAAGATACTCCTTCTTCCTCTCAATCTACTCTCATACCCTGCTAGCTCTCACCATCTTCAAAGGTGTGTGAGGTCTTGGGGCTGAGAACGGGGATGATTAAAGTTGTGTTTGCTAAGTGTTTTGCTTAGTGCATGAATCTTTCATCTTCATTTCACTAGCTAGTCTTGAAGGAACACAAAGAATTGTGTTGTACAATGTCTCTCTTGATGGGAGAAACCATAATACAAAGCCTTTTGGAGGGGGGACCGGCTCCATGAAAATACGGTCCTCAACTGTTGTCATTAGCTTAATTTCTCTCTCTTTTGAAAGTATTGTTGATGCTATCTAACTAGGTGTTATGCTTTTTGTTGCTCTCTCCACCCAAGCACTCTTGTAATTCTCATTAGGAATCTATTCTAATGAAATGCCCACTATGTTCATGCTAATTTCCCCTACACATAAGTTTTTAGACCATTAAATGTTACAAAAAGCATTGGCAGTGCACCTTCACTCTCACTAGTATTGGAATCCCAATCGTGCATATCTGAATACATCAAGTCTCTGGTAAAACTCTCTTCATTAGGCTCACAAGATGCATCAAAAAACAATTCTCTATCTTGTAGACACTCAAAATCAAGTAGAGCATCATCCAACATCCGCATAAGGTCATCATCAGCTGCATATGAATAAACTTGTTGGTGCATGAATCTAGATTGATTGGTATCGTTAACATCTGTAGTTGAGAACCCTTCCGAAGATTCTTTCAATAAGCACATAAGATCTAGGTCCATTGCTTGAGAAGGTTCCTCCATCTTGCACATTTCAGGCTGCTGTAAACTAAGATTTCCACATATGACATGTATACTAAATAGGGTTAATTTCATTTGCGAGTTAATCAATTCGTGTTTTTCTGCTAACAAGTGATGCTTTTTTGAGTTTATAAAAGCATGGATTTCAGTCATATGTATGCTCTCTAAGGTGGCGTTGTGGTATGTTAAATAAGTACCGAGGGAAGGAGAGAGAAGAAGGATTATACGGAGAGAGAAAAACATACTTGTGAAATAGAGATAGGATCGGGGTGTGAGAGTACCGACAACGAGAGAGAGAGAGAGAGAGAGAGAGAGAGAGAGAGAGAGAGAGAGAGAGAGAGAGAGAGAGAGAGAGAGAGAGCGTGAGAGTGGGAGATGAGGGGGAGAGAGGAAAGATAGGTTCAAAATGAAAAAAAACCGGCTCAAGTTTGGGCAAGAAGGTTCTCAAGCCGGTTCAAATTATTTCATTTAGTAGCTTGGTATAGAATTGTTTATGTGTTGGTTTAATGTATATATTTTATAAATATCCCACATTTTAATTGAGATGAAAGTGGAGTTTTGTTGCCATGAGGATATAAAAAAGCTATACTTAATTGCTTGCCAGTCGCTCTTAACATGGTCTGATTGTTGCACGAACCACATGGTGGCCAACCCCTCAAGCAACGTGCGGATTTCCAAAGCTCGACGGTCATCGTGCCACTGGTGATAACTTGCAACGTTATCAAAATGGTCAAGCCATGTCAGGATATCTTCTTTAGGTAACCCAAAGAAAGGACGAGGTTTGACGCCTGTGTCAGTTCGAGTGGTTTGTAAGGAGTTTGTTGCCATGAGATTGAGAAAAGTTTGGTTGGTGTGGTTGACCTGCAGAAGCATGTTGGAGATTACCAGGAATATCTGTTCCATGGCTGGGTTATTGAATTTTGTGTGCATCTGGGCATCTTCGAAGGCTGGGGATGTAGGGGCGTGTCATGGAGAAAGATTATGACTCATCGTGACAGTAGTGAGGGTGAAAAGAAGATGGCACTGGAAACCAAGAAAGGGCAAAAGGACAAGCGAGTGGGATGTAGAGAGCTTGCCGTCTCCACTAATGTAAGATGCTCTTGCAGAGAGAACGAGAACCTCCTCCTCTTTGCAGGTTCCCTTTCCATTATATTATCTTGTTACAATCTATCCCAAGAAGTCGGTACCTACCTCTTGCAATAAGAGATTAGCTGACTAGTCGGCCTCTTGGGGCTTACGTGATAGTGCATCACAATATTTACATTGCAACTTCAAGGAGAAATGTATCAATAATAGCATACAAGGAAAAAATACAATCCAAAAAACATTTAAGGTGCATTGTCCTATGCATATGTAGACAGGGGACTCTTTTTCATCATAAAAGATTAGGCTCTAATACTTAGACAACAATGTGGTGCCTATAATGAAGATGGAGTGGCATTCTTGAAACACAATGTGTAAGGATGGGGATAATTAAGGGCATAAAAAGCATCCGTTAGAGAGATGAATCAAGTGGTTGTCGTTCCATCTTCAAAAACCATTCTTCATGTCTCCCATTCAATTCTGGGAAGCCAGAATGGAAAGTTTGTGTTTTGTTATTTATCAAAGATTCAACTATAGAACCCAACCTTGAAGCCTATAAAAGAGGGTTATTGAAGAGGCAAATGCGCACATAGTACCGAAAGATGACAATAGCCCCATCCAAGAAAACCATATAGACGATCATTAAATGGCCAAAAACAATGTCAAAAGCTCTAAGCAACCTCCGTTAGCCTCATTAATTGCCTCTGCTGACATTACCCCAACCCAAGAAACCCCTTAGCAGGTCAAATAACAAAAAATAGTGTCGGTACCCTCAACACCAAGAAGGGCCCATTCATTCATTGTTGCTCCATGTGGTGCTTGTGCAGAGTGTGCAAGAGAGCAAAGGATAAGAGAATTGGGGAAGGGGATGATACACAAGGACAGGGAGTTGGGTTAGTGGAGAGGAAGGTAAGGGTGGATTCCCACGGCCACCTGGCTTACATCCCAACAACCCCCCACTTGAAGGTCATGGTGCCCAATAGTGGATATGAAGCATTGCTTAGGTTTCATCCTACACCCATAAGTTCTATGTAATGACTAAATCGTTCCAAAGCTAAGCTCTTCGTGAGAGCATCTGCGGGGTCATCATTGTGAACCTTGACAAGATGGATGCACTTGCCAGCCAATGCATCTTGTATGACATGGTATCTGACCTCTATGTGTTTCAACTTTGAGTGAAACAACGGATTCTTTTCCAAAGCAATGGCACTCTGACTATCACAATGCAATATTGGAGCTAACCATATGGCTTCCTTGCTTGCTTCATAGACAACAACGTATTCTACCTCAGAGGTACATGAAGACGTGCAGCTTTGGAGACACGATCTCCAAGAGATAGCTGCTCCTACAAACATGAACACATAGCCAGATTTGGACCTTCTACGATCCACGCAACCCGCATAATCCGCATATGTGTAACATACCATAGATGGATCACTATTTCCGAAGCGTAAACGCTTGCTAGCTCTACCCTTCAAGTATCTGAGGATTTTCTTCACCGCTTTTCAATTCTTCTTGCCAGGGTTTTCCATGTACCTACTAACCATCCCCACTGCATGTGCAATGTCTGGTCTTGTGGCTACCATAGCGTACATCAAACCTCCAACTACTGAAGAATATAACACTTTTGCCATTTCCTCTTTCTTAGTAATTGTCTGGGGAGAATTTTCCTTGCTAAGTTTGGAGTATGCTTGCATTGGGGTACTCACTGACTTCCCTTCCCTGCATACTAAAACGTTGCAAGACTTTGTGGATGTACTTTAGATAATTCAAGCATTCCACATTTCCTGTCTCTCTTGATTTGCATACTAAGAAAGTGATTGGTATTTCCCAAGTCTTTCATGGAAAGTTGAGTGCTTAGCATCTTTTTCAACTGATTGATTTCATGAATTGATTTGCTTGTGATAAGCATATCATCTACATACAAGATCAAGATGATTAAAGTACCATCGTTCAACCTCTTTGTGTATAAGTAGTGATCCTCTTGACTTCTTATGTAACCGTGAGACTGCATGAATTTGTCGAATTTTTGATACCATTGCCTTGAACCTTGCTTGAGGCCATAGAGTGCCTTTTTAAGACTACAAACCAATTTTGCCCTTGTTGGATTTTGGTTTCACATACGAAACCCTCGGGTTGTTTCATGTAGACATCTTCATCTAGATCCCAGTGAAGAAACGATGTGTTCACGTCCATTTGGACAAGTTCCATGTCCTGGATAGCAACCAAGCCAAGCACCATGCAAAGTGTAGTCATCTTGACTACTGGAGAGAGAATCTCATCGAAATCCACACCTTTTTGCTGCTTGAAATCCTTGGCAACTAGACGAGCCTTGTACCTAGGCTCAGGATCTTCTATTGTATACTTCTTCTTGTATACCCACTTGCAAGGTAGAGCATTTTTTCCTTTTGGTAATTCAACCAAATACTATGTCTCATTAGCCACAATCGAACTATATTCTAATTGCATAGCTTGCTCCCAATTAACGCTATCATCCATTTGTATAGCTTCTTTGTAGCAGGTTGGCTCTCCACTATCAATGAACAAAATGTGGTGCATACCTGGGTCAAACCACCCGGGTGCACGAGATACTCTTACAGAACGTCTCAGTGCCTGACTACTGGGGATTCTGCTCTCTCCCAAAAAATAGTAGTATCTTGCACTTGAGGATTAGGTGCAACACTACTGAAGTGAGTTGGTTCGGAGGCTACATCCTCAAAACGAACCCGTTTGTACTCAAATTCTTAATGGTCTTCTTGTGCATTTTTTATTCATTGAAAATCATGTGTGAGCTAGGAATGGCTGTTGGATTCTGGGTGCTAGAGATGATAGCCCATCTCTCCATTTGCACCATAGCCGATAAAAATGCATTTGTGTGACCTGGGATCTAACTTGTGACAAAGTTATTTGGGCACCTGTGCATATGTCTCACATCCAAATACATATAAATGCTCATGGCTTGCATTTTCCTAGTCCATAATTCCTGTGGAATTTTGAAATTCAAAGGAGAACTAGGTGACCTCTTGATGATGTGCACTGCTATTAGAATAGCTTCCCTCCCAAACTCTGGAGTAAGATTCGCCATAAACATCATAAAGATAACTCGCTCTTGAATTGTGCACTTCATTCTTTCAGCTATCCCATTTTGTGTAGGTGTGTATGGAGCAGTAAAATACTGACGAATGCCTCTTTGATTGCAAAAGTCCTTAACTTCATGGAGACGTATTCTCCACTATTTTTCGTGCGAATAGCTTTGAGATTTTTTCCTAATTGGTTCTCAACCATGGTGAGGAATTTTTGGAATGTAGAAAAGACCTCTTCCTTATGTTGTCAGGGTATATGTGTTCGAAACATGAGCCGGGCAGCAGGCATCGGGTCTCTGGCTGTGGGATGTGTGAAAGAGGGAGATCAACAGACACTGAAAACTCTGGCAGTCACCCTAATCATCAATTAATTGAGTAAATCTTTAGGTATAGATTAACCAATAGACCAGGCGGGTTGTTAGTAGCACCGTCACTCGAATTACTTGAAAACTAGGAGTTTAAGCTCCCTTTACAATTACTCGAGCCGTTAACGACACCAAGATTTACCAAGATGAGTGTTCAAGTTTAAATTGATGACGATGATGCATTCATAGCTGCTCTCTTTTACTCCTTTAATTTCTTTTAAGGGGTCTATCAAGCTTGCTGATATCTTTAGTTGTGAAAGAATTAGATACGCGCTACTCATCAATAGACAAAGATTCTTATGTGTCAAATTTCTAGAATTGATTGCTATCTTTCACTTTACGTCTTTGGTTAGGTCAAAAACGAGGTTCAAGAACCTTGCTCCAAGCGAATTCCCTTCCACTTGATTCGACTGAGCTTCTTACTTCTCCTGCCTCCTTCTTGCTTACGCCCTCATGCCTTCCTCTTGTATCCTCTTTTCGTGCCTTGATAGAGAGAGCCCTTTGCTTTGCTTCACCTCCCCTTTCTCTCCCTCTTTGCCTGTCCTTACTCATCAAGGACAAGAAGAGCGAGCGGGAGATCCTTCAACCCTTTGAATACCCTCACAATACTCCCTTTTTCCCGTTACCCCTGCATGCTCCTTTTGTTTCCTCTTCTCAAGGGCAGAGAGAGAGAGATAGAGAGAGAGAGAGAGAGAGAGAGAGAGAGAGAGAGAGAGAGAGAGAGAGATCCCTTCTATGCTTTTGATCTCCCCCAAGCTCCACTCCTCCCTGATCAATGCTTCTTGCCCATTGTTCCGCCTCCCCTTGCTCGTAACCCTCATGTTCTCTTCTCGTAACTTCATATGCAACTCGTTAATAACTCTTAAAATAGCTGCCATTATTCTTATACAACGATGGTGCCATCGGTGATGTGGCATGGGAGTTGGGTCTATGATGTGGTGAAAGGGCGGTGGTAATGTGTGTGCTAGTCTCCACCCAACTGTGCTATCTTTTAGCCTCCTCCCATCTAGCGTACACACTGTCCAACCGTGCCAATGGCCTTGCCCATAGGACCCATGTCCTTACATTACCCCCCCTTGGAGAATTGTTTTTTTCCTCAAAAATGAATGTAGGAAAACGTTTCCTAAGTGCAGAGACATTCTCCCATGTAGAACCTTCTTCAGGTCTACCTAGTCATTTTACCAACACCTGTCGTCTAACATGATGTCTGGTGCGAAGCTCATGAGAATCCAAAATCTTTTCGTGCTCATGACGGATGCTTGGCGGTTCGATAAGGTCAACTAACACACTTTTGTCAATGACATTATCATTCTGTCCTAACACACATGATGTCTGGTGCGAAGCTCAGGAGAATCCAAAATCTTTTCGGGCTCATGACGGATGCTTGGCGGTTTGATAAGGTCAACTAACACACTTTTGTCAATGACATTATCATTCTGTCCTAGCTGTTATTGTAAACGGATAACATGAAAAAGAGGATGAACTCGGTGGTTTGGAAGAGCTAACTTATAGGCCACTTGACCTATACGTTTGAGAATGGTAAATGGTCCACAATAGCGTGGTGAAAGTTTGGCAACTTTTCCCATCTTCAGACTTTCTGAATGCTCCAAAACGTTGAGGAAAACCTTGTCTCCTTCTTCGAAAGTAGCAAGACGACGATGTTCATCTGTGTACTTCTTATATCGATCTTGAGCTTGCTTAACATTTTGTCGAGCAACTCGAAGCATGTCAAAATGGTCTTGGAGAAAATAATTTGCTTGTTGTATCTTCTCCTTAGCCAACCCCACCATAGCAGGTGATCTAGGTTGAAATATATACAAAAGCATAAATGGACTAAACTCTTTAGTCACATGCTTTGAACTATTATAAGAAAATTCCAATATAGGTAAGTAGTCTTCCCAATTGGTTTGCTTTTTGCTAATGTATGCTCGTAGCATATCCTCTAGCACTTGATTAGCTCTTTTTGTTTGACCATCCGTTTTTGGCTGATCAGCAGTACTTAGATTAAGTTTAGTTTCTAGCTTTTGGAACATAGCTCTCCAGAAGTGATTATTGAACTTTCAATCTTTGTCACTAATGATACTAGCTAGATGACCGTAGAGTTTATATATATTCTCTACAAATAGCCGTGCTAGTTTCGATGTCTTAACCGTGGTCTTAGTGGGCATGAATCGACCCATCTTGGTAATACGGTCCACAATTACCCATATGGCATCATGGCCATGATTTGTAGTAGGTAGTATTACTAAAAAATCCATAGAGATACTCTCCCACTTACCTTGTGGAATCTCTAAAGGATGTAAAAGGCCACCTACCTTGAGGCACTTTGCCTTATTAACTTGGCATTGTTGGCAATTTAGTACGTACTCTTGAATATCATGATGTAAGCCTGACCAATAAAATTGTCGTCGAACTAAGGCATACATCTTACGAATACCTGGATGACCAGCACTTGTACTATCGTGACACTCAAATAAGATCTGACACCTAGTGTGTCAGTCCTTTGGCACACATACTCTACATTTGTAGAGTAAGTAGCCATCATCAATGGAAAAATTCTTCCATCGCTTAAGCTCTTCCTGAGTAGGGGTGCAACTTTATGGGTTGGAGTTTTTATCTGCAGGTGCAGAGACATGTTGATCTAGCTGTTCAGAGACATGTGAGTGTGAGGGATACCTTTTCAAAATTACACTCCACACTTTAGTGTATGATTGATCTTGTGCATACTCGCCATGTAATGACTCTAAAAATCCACTCTTTATTTCCGTGAAAGCAAGTGAATTAATTTGAGGCATCCGACTTAGTGCATCCGCTACTACATTATATCGCCATTTGTGATATCGTAGCTTACAATCATAATCTTGAAGGATTTCGACCCATGTAGCTTTGTTGTCCTTCAATTTCGTTTGAGTAGTAAACCATTTGACAAAAACTACTTCAAACTCGGTACCATGTAAACAGTGTCGCCACTTTCGTAAAGCATCGATTATGGCATAGAGCTCTCTCTCATAGTCATAATAATTCTGTTGAGCTCTATCTAAATTTTTACTTTCAAAGGCTATAGGTCTTCTCTCCTCGAGAAGTACCGCACCAATTGCTTTATCACTAGCATCAGTCTCTACCACAAACGTCTTAAGTGGGTCGACGATTGCTAGGATGGGAGCAATGGCGATAGCTAGCTTGAGCTCTTTGAAACTGCGTTTTTGGGCTTCTTCCCAAGAAAAGGTCTTACCTTTTGTTTTATGTTGATCCATCATAGGAACAATAATTTTGGCATAATCACGGATATACTGTTGATAAAATCTGACCATGCCTAAAAATATTTGAAGCTCCTCAACCGTGTCAGGATGTGTCCATTGAAGAATGGCATCGACCTTGTCAGTTTCCATTTTGAGACCAAAATAAGAGATCACATGACCGATGTAATGTACCTCTGTTTTAAAGAAATCGCACTTGCTTTGCTTAGCATACAACACGTTAGCTCATAGCTGTTTGAACACTAATCATAAGTATTCTATGTGTTCATCTCCAAACTTATTGTAAATGAGAATTTCATTAAGGAAAACCACTTTAAATTTTTCAAGACAGGGACGTAAGTTACTATCCATGAGTGTAATAAATGTAGCTGGAGAATTGGTTAGGCCAAAAGGCATAACCAAAAATTCTAACTGCTCGAACCGTGTTCTAAAGGCAATTTTGGAGATATCTTGCAGTAGAATACACATCTGGTGGTATCCTGAATGAAGATATATCTTGTATAGTATCTTGCCCTGTGGAGTTGATCAAACAACTCATCGACTTGAGGTAGAGGATACTTGTTCTTGATGGTTATCGCATATAATCCGCGATAATCTATGCACATGCGCATAGTACCATCTTTCTTTTTTACCAATAGAATTGGTGATTCCCAAGGCGAAGTGCTAGGTCTAATGAAACCACGAGCAAGGTAGTCAGCCAACTGACTCTCAACCTCCATGGATTCTTTAGCACTCGTACGATAAGGTGGTTTAGTCACTGGTTTAGTGCCTGGCAAGACATCTATGCCATGTTGCACATCACGTGTGGGGGGTAAACATGGTGGTAAATCACTTGAGAACACATCACTATACTCCATGAGTAAGTGAGTTAGCTTTTGCCATGCAAAAGGAGAAAGTAAACTAGAGTCATGTTGGGATGGAGAATCTTGTAGTTCGTGTAATGTTTGTTTTACAATAGTTGCACGTTGCTTTATAGAATTAAAATTGAGAACACTTTGCTCGTTAGATTTGTTAACACTTTGCTTATCATTAGAATTATTTGAACTTTGCATACCATTAGTATTCATTGCACTTTGCATACCATTACTATAATTCACAGCACTTTGCTCTTGATAATTCACAAGACTTGGAGACAAGCAGTAACACAAAAAGACTTGATCTATTAAATCTACTTTCTGCAAAATAGAAAGCTCTGTTGTACATATAACAGGTGCAGATGGTATATTTTTCTCACCAAGCAAAAGCACATGTTTACCATTGGCCATAAAGGATAAGGAGTTGTGTTCATAACTAGTGTGCAATGTGTTTTCTAAACCATGTAGCCACGCCCATCCTAAAACTACATCAACACGGTCCATGTTCATAACTTAAAAGTCAAGGGTCATCGTATGATCTTGAACAATAAGCTCAACCCCTTGAACTATTGTATCCCATACTTCTTTATCATTCCCAGACATATGCTCGACCACATACTTGTGAGAGCAAGGAGTCTGTGTAAGCTTCAATTTCTTGACTTGCTTATAGTTCAAGAAGTTATGAGTTGCACCATCATCCACTCAAATACAAACAGGTTGTCTGTTAATAGTGCCATGCATGCGAATCAAATCATGGGGGCCAAAGGTGGGCTGCCACATTGAAGCGGGCACACAACACTTGTGCTTTTATTCCATATGAAGAACCTCTACATCACAATATTTAGGAGATGAATTTAATGTGAGGCATTTCACCGTGTACATGGCCTTTTCTTTGCCTTGCAAAAGAGGACAACCTTTCTTGTTATGCTGGTCCGAAAGACACCTAAAACAAAAATTCTGTTTCTTTGCACGCTCAAAATCAGCAGTGCTGAGAGACCCGCCTGGAGTATCTCGTGAGTGCTTAGGCTTCTTAGCCTCTTGTGGGCGTGGAGAGGTAGATTGTCTATTATTCCTCTTGGAATGTGTGGGAGATCTACCTCTCCATTGGCTCTTAGCCACATTGCTCTTAGCAAAAGTATTCTTAGAGTAGGGAACATTTCCTTTCCTCTCTTGGTCATCATCATATCTTTGGTCATGACTGATGGCTTCTTCCAAAGTTTTTGGATGTTGGGTCTTGACACCTATTAAAACCCCGTATCTTCTAGAATTCATCTAGACCTTCTAGTTTTAATATGATTGCTTGATACTTTGAAAGGTACTATGTGAGAGAGAGGCCAAACTTGCGGCATGCATCCCATCCTAACCAATGCTTATCTTCTTCATTGGAGTCAAAAAACTCTTTGGTGAAAGAAGCTTGAAACCCAGCCCAAGATGGAGGACGTGAATCTATTGGAAATGCCATCCACCACTTATAGGCCTTGCCTTTAAGAGATAGACTTGTTTCCTCAGCCGTCTTTATATCAGAGGTGTGTCTCAATCTTTGAATATCACTCCATTTGTGTAAGAACATATTGACCACATCCTTATTGCGATCACGCTCTTCCCCGTAAAACTCAGGAATGGTGATATTCTTAAGTAATGCATTGCTATCTTGTGCATCTTCTGCAACATTTGTCTCTTGGACTCCTTGAGTCCTTGAGCTTGGTTCCCTTGAACCGTGGCACTTGTGGCTTCTTGAGTCATCTGCGAATTCATAAATTTCACAAGTAACTCCGTTAGATTAGTAACATTTGTATTAAGTGCCGAGAGGTTTCTTTCAAGTACACTTTGGCGATGTTCCAAAGTCTTGAAAGAAGCCATATTTACAAGCCTATGATCTCCTAAATCATCATTATCATGCATATTAGTGTAGCAGCACCCGTGGTGCCCTGATTTTGATCTACATGATCAAAATCAAAAGTGTGTGTAGGTGGGATATCCTCACTGGCCATGGTAAACACACACTAATGTAAAGAGACAGAAACTTCAACTTGTACCTTGTGAAATTGAAGTCTTTGTGTTTTGTATGCTCCGCAATTTGCGTTGCATGCGAACCTCACCTTGTGGGAATTGTAGTGCTTCACGGGTCGTTCGTCATAAGAACACCTTTGTTACCTCTTCACAAAAACTTGTTGTTTTTCTGAAGGCTTTTGCTCACTTTGAAGCTACCTCGGTGAGGAAAAAAGAATTTTTGGAGGAAAACTTGTCTTCCTCCAAGAAGTGAAAAGGAAGTGTGAAGCTACTTTCTTGAAGTTTGAAGCTTTCCCTTTCCTTTTAGTTTTCCTTTCAACACAAGTATGCTATCTTTCCTTGTTATACACAACAAGGTTCAATAGCTTGATGATAAAGTGTTTGCCTCTTCCCCTCATAAGGTCGGTTCAACCCTCCTTCATGCAAGGGTTAAGCGGGCCTTCCTACGCGTACAACCAACGGCGTCAACGAAAGCCTTCGGAGCCTTGATGTCGTTGAGTTTTCCTTGGTCGCCCACTGTGGAGGGCGTAGGTGGGGTGTTCACTGTCACTGTCTGTCCGTGCACTTTGCACAAGAAAATGTGTCTTATCTTTTTTTTCTTCACAGCGGAGACGTCACTGTATGTGTGTGTAGCGCGTCGCACGCACATGCAACCCGTTTTTTGCCTCTTCCCAAAAAAAGTTCGGATACCAGTGAAAGAGCGGTGGTAATGTGTGTGCTATTCTCCACCAAACCGTGCTATCTTATAGCGTCTCCCTAGCGTACACACTGTTCGACCGTGCCGGTGGCCTTGCCCATAGGAACCATGTCCTTACATGTGGTAATCGACGGGTCTCGGGAGCGCAAAAACTGCCACTTGTGGTCTTGAAACTGAGCGTGCTGGCAAGCTCGATGATTTTCTCCTCTTGGTCGTGCTCAGCTGAGCTCTCCTTTGCCCAACACAAGCCCATCTCCCCTTCTCTACGCTACCCATTTCTCTCTTTCACGCACTCCCCCTCGTTTTCCCATTATAAAGGCCCTCTAATATCCTTTACAAGCGGGTGGCCACCCTTTGGGAAGCCATGCTCTTAATGTCTCTTGGTGGCCAATTAACCACCCGCCAATCGGCAACACACTCGGCATTTCTCATCAACCAAGTCATCGCCAACATCACCTTCCACTAACATGTTGCACGTTCCCCACAATAGAGTCAGTCTATTTAATCAAAAGCTCATTAAAACCTCAAATTCTTTTATAATGGCACCACATTTGGCGTATACGTCAACCAAGAATTGCTTATCATCACATCCGTTTTTCGCAGCCCTTGTCTCACAATATCGTCATGATTTTTATCGTCCATCTCAAATTCCTTGGATATTGTCACATGCCCTCAAGATTCAAGTATAGGTGATTTCATTTGACGTAAGGCCTTCCATCACATTTGGTTAGATTGTTAGACTAACCAGGCACTGCCAGTCACGACTACTACCGGCCAAGCAGTGCATGAGATGGCATCCTGGACATGAGACTCCTCAAGCTATTATTACTCCCGCATTCCAAAACCGGGATGAAGCTCAAAAATTCCCAGATGGCTCCTCGATCGAGCCGACAAGACTATTACAGAACTGGACCCGAGTGAAATTTAATTTAACGATATCTTGGTAATCGTAACTTTGATTGATGATTTGAAAAAATCGATGCTGCATGACATCCACCCCCTCTAAACCTGCATAGCCTCTGGTCTGTGCCAACTGCACTTTAATCTACATCTGCTATAGGTACCATAAGCTCTTTGCCATCATCAAACTCACGTAATTCGTAAACATATGAAAAGAATATAAGGCTTATACCCTATCATCAATGTTCTAGCTTAATCATTAGGTAGCTACCCATCAAAAATCTTTGAACCGTATCTGTCGTATCTCCAAAGCATTCAATCATGAAAAACCTATTTAGTGAACCCCTCCAAACTCAAGTGCTCCAGTTAATGATACACATGGCTTGACCATCAAGCAGTCCGCCAAGTCATTTACTTCAAGTTCTGGTAGCAGAACCAACCTAAAAGATGTGAATATACTTCATCATTTGTCCAAAGAAGTCAACTAGAAGCCAACCATGTAATCTTATTGGATGCATAACCAAAAACTCTTGTGACTTAGCATATATTTAGAAAACAAAACCTTGTACCATGCAATCTGCTACAACAGATAACTGGTATTCGTAAAATCTGCAACTTGCACTTTAGTAGCCATCCTGATCAAATGGGAAACCAATCATTTTCCCCACTGTGAGAATTCCTTTAAAAAATTTGCACCATCTTCCAAGGTCATAGGGAAAAAAAAAGAACTTCCAATCTGTAGAATATAAACATAAATCAACCCGCAAATCTTCATGAAAATTGCCTGGATCATATGGCATATAAGTCAGTTGCCCCAGAACATGCATATATGTGTCACCTCCTTGGTCAAAAGATAGCTCAAAATCCTCTACATCATAGGGTAACATCAGATCCCATATAGCATCAGGTATCACTAGATACTGCCATATCCCATGTGCAACTAGCTCATCCAATTGTCGATCATCAATCATAGGTAAAAGTGTCATAATAATCAATATCTAATTCTCCTAAATGATTTTCTCATGTTAAACTGATCATTTAATATGGGAAAGTGCCAGGGGAGAAAAAGCTAGAATATTGGTTAATCTAGCACACCGGCCACAGTAGGGATCCAAAGGAGGGAAAATAGGGATCCAAAGGGGGGGCCATCTGCAAAAGAGCCATGTGCAACAATGGGCGAAAAAGACCCTAAGGTTCAGCCCATTAACACTTCCAAAATTCAAAGGTTGTGTCCAAAGGTCAACCTTAAGGGAATTGGATGCTTTGTGTGTGACAAAAAAAGGCTTTGAATATCCCTACATAGGAGGGGGCGAGCCTAGCAAGTAGGGTATGAGAGAGAAGGCCACACACACACAGAAGCTCCCTTTACACAAAGGGAATGAGGGACACATGTCAGCTCCCTAGGCCAGATGCCCACAAGGTGTACCCAATTCCTATTGGATGACCCTTGAAGTGGACCAATGAGAATTAGGCTAGAGTAAATTTAGCATAATTACTTCTAAAAAACTTAATAAAAAGAAGCAATGAAAATTAAGTCTCCTGGATGATCATTGGATAGCCTGTGAAGGGGTCCAATAGGAATTGAACAGCCCAATGGGCTACTTAATTCCTATTGGTCAGAATGGGGAAAGGTCCAATGGGGATTTAATTCATTTAAATCAATTAAGTTTAATTGATTAAGCTCTCACAAAAGGGGAAAGGGGGACACATGTCAGAAGGCTATCACTTATGCTGCTTAATAGCCATTGGCTTGACTTGGGGAGGTCCAATGGGGAGCCTGCAAGAGAAAATAGCAAGAGGGCTCGCCCAAGAGAGAGAGGGGGCTGATTTTTGCAAGGCATTATCACACACACACTCACAAAATCTCATGTGTGAAGAAAGAGAAGACTATCTCTTCCCAAGCTTTAATGGAGAGCTCATCACCTACTCCAAGCTTGTGAGATAGAACCCTACATTGACACACTCTTGGCTTGTGGATGCAAATCCAACCAAGAGCCAAGCTTCAATGCATGCTCATCTCCTCTATCTAGCTAAGAGAGCTATGGTCTTAATAGTGGAGTCCTACGGGGCTTGCCTATGGCTTAACCACTATTGAGCTATTAGAAGCTCGGTGTTGTTTTGGTGTCAAAAGACCCTCTCTTCTATTCCTTGCAATTAATGGTATTCGAGCTACGAGTACAGTAGCTTGAGTGCTTTTTAGAAAGGGGTAAAGACGAGTAGAAACTAGGGCTTGAAGTGCCAAAGTACACCTAAAAAATTTACACCTAAAAGTTGTTAGAATGGCTGACAATAGTAAAGAGAGTGAAATTAATGTTGATAACTTTGATTTTGCTCATGAGCAAGCTACTAATGATGCTTCGATGCTTGTTAACTATCTTGCTTCTAGGCTTCAACAAGCCATGGGCAATCCATCTCTCCAAAAAGAAGTGCAACGGCAGCTCCGTGCTCACGGGATTCTCCAAGCTCATCACCATGACAAGCGAACACCTAGGAAGCCTGCTTGTGAGACTCCCAAAAGAGGTCTCTCTCCGATTCGGGAAGAAGAAGAGAATCTGTATGAAGGGATCAAGAATTTACTTCTTGATGATGCATCTCCTTCCCAAAGGAGAACTCAAGAGCCTCCATAGAAGGAACGAGAAAGAAGTGAGTCTCCTGCCACCTCGGCGGAGATGGCTCCACGAAGACGGCGGGCTAAACGCTCTCCATCACCACCAAAGTGGAGAAGACCATCACACTCTTCTCCACGCCATAATTCAAACAGGGATGATAAAAAGCAAGAGAAGAAAAAGGTGAGAAAGAGGACACCCTCTTCTCCATCTTCTTCATCCTCTTCCTCTTATGAAAGTGATGGTGAAGACAACAAAGATGAAGACAAGAAAGAGGTCACCCTCTTCTCCACCTTCTTCAAATTCTTCACCTTCAGAAGAACGTGATGGTGCAACCTTTGAACCATCAAAAAGAAGAGGCCATAGGAAATCCTATGCCGAATGGAACAGTTCATCCAAGTTAAAGAAATTCAAAGAGAGAGGTAAGAGCATCTCTTTCCTTACCTATGATGGCACCTTTGGTGCTACGGACAAAGTCTTGGCCTTTATCCAGCAATTTGATGCGGCGTTTGGAGATGAGGGCTTCACGGAGTCCTCTAAGCTACGCCATGTAGCTATGCACTTTCAAAATTCCGCCAGGCAATGGTGGTCTAGCCTACGAGCTTCAGTCACTCCCTTAATCGGGAAATTGAGGCTTCATGTCCAAGGCTATGTGGACAAAGAGGACTTCTTTATCTCTCCTCTCAAGCATGAGGATGTAATCCTAGGGGCACCATGGTTTGACCGCCTGGCTGTCGATGTTCAATTTCCTGAAAGGAGAATCTCCTTTAAGTTCAGGGAAAAAGACATGTATATAGATGCTAAAGAAATGGGTAACACTATCCCCATTGTACATACACCAGCTTTCAACAAGTCAATAAAGAGCTCTATTTCCGTGTACATGATTTTTGTTAAAGATTCTCAAAATGAACCTAATGCTTTAAAAAAAGAAAATAAAAGCAACCGAAAGGAATTAGAGTTATCCAATTTTCTCAAGGGGTTTCAAGATGTTTTTATTGACGACATCCCTTGTGAGCTACCTCTTAAACGAGGTAATGATGACCATGCAATTGAACTTCTTCCAGGATGTTCACCGCCTAACAAATCTCCTTATAGATTTTCTCAAGCTCAACAAGAGGAGATTATGCGGCAAGTGCATGAGTTAGTTGAGAAGGGCATGGTTAGGCCTAGCTTATCTCCATTTTGCTCACCTGTGCTATTAGTGCAAAAGAAAATGACACATATTGTATGTGTGTCAACTATAGAGAACTAAATAGGATCACTATCAAAAACAAGTTTCCCGTTCCACGGGTAGAAGACCTATTTGATAAGCTACAAGGATTGACCTAAAAAGTGGCTATCATCAAATAAGGATAGTTGATCAAGACATTGTAAAGACCGCATTTCGCACCACATTTGGTCTTTACGAATACATTGTCATGCCTTTTGGCTTGACCAATGCACCGGCCACATTCAACCGCTTGATGGAGAAGCTGTTCAGGCCTCATTGAACCTTCACTAGAGTGTTCTTTGATGATGTTATCATCTACTCTAATTCATTAGACGAACACCAGCAACACCTCCAGGTAATATTTCAAGTTTTGAGAGAGAATAAACTTTATGTTAATCGAAAGAAAAGTGAATTTTTCTTGCAAGAGATTCAGCATTTTGGTCACATTATCTCTCAAGATGGCATCCAAATGGATCCATCAAAGTTAGAGGTAATAAAATGATGGACTAAACCAAGGAATCTTCATGAACTAAGAAGCTTTATAGGTATGTGTGCATACTATAGACGCTTCATAGAAAAGTTCTCACAAATTGCGGGACCATTACATGACCTAACAAAGAAAAGCGTTAGGTACACATGGTCTGCTAAGGAGAAACAATGCTTTCAAAAAGGTTAAAGAAAAGCTTATCTCTCAACCTGTGCTTACACTACCGGATCTCTCAAAACCATTTGAGGTCCAATGTGATGCTTGTGGTGATTGCCTTGGAGCTGTTTTACTCCAAGAAGTGCACGCCATAGGCTATGAGAGTCGAAGGCTCGACCCTGTTGAGCAAGCTCTAGGCATATATGAAAAGGAACTCCTTGCAGTTCTACATGCCTTAGACTCATGGAAGCACTATTTATTGGGGACTCCTTTCATTCTGCGTACGGATCACCAAAGTCTTAAGTACTTCATGACGTAGACCAAGCTCTCCGACAAACAAATGAGGTGGGAAAATTTCCTTTCGCAATTTCATTTTCATATTGCGCACATTGCTGGCAAGCATAATCAAGTAGCTAATGCACTCTCAAGACGGTCGAGAGTCAATGCAGTTTCCATAGCAACTCACAATGATCTATCTTCAATGATAGATGAGTACGCTATTGATTCTGATTTTAGAGATGTGATTTTAGCCCTTGCATTAGGGAAGAAAGAAGAACCATTTACTTTACAAGATGGTTATCTTCTCTATGGCAATAGACTATGCGTTACTAACTCACTACGTGAGAAAGTAATGTATGAATCTCATGCTCCACCGTATGTGGGGCATAGAGGGATTCAGTCTACCTTAAAAGGAATTGAAACATATTTCTATTGGCCTACCATGAAAGTGAACATACAAGAGTATGTTTCTAAATGTGTGGTATGCCAAAAGACAAAATTTGATAGAGGGAAGCAACTTGGATTGCTTCAACCCTTGCCAATCCCTAATTCACCATGGGAGAGCATATCCATGGATTATCTCTTTGGATTGCCTAAGTCTATCCATGGGAATACGGGAATATGGACGATAGTAGACAGGTTCAGTAAACAAGCTCATTTTATACCTGTCAAAAAGACTATCAAAGCCCATCAAATGGCAACACTCTTGATTTCACAAATTTTCAAGTACCATGGCTTGCCAATGTCCATAGTGTCGGATAGAGATCCTAGAATGACCAGTAATTTCTGGAAGGGTCTCTTTGAGAATTTAGGGACAAGGCTAAACTTCTCTTCGGCCTATCCTCCACAAACGGATGGCTGTTGGACGGGAGCGACTCAAACACCCATGAAGTGGATGCACACACTACCTAGATCAACATAATGTCAATCGAGGACACAGATGACACGATAGGCACACGGAGGAAATCTCTTTAGCTTGTCAGGCTGAGACCATCCTACACATACAACACTCAAGAAGGCCAACTAAACCACAATCAAGAACCTCACTGCTCTCAACTACACCACCTTGCCACATACACACATACGGAAGGTAACTCACCTAATCATACCAGATTCATACGAAACTTAAGGAACACCATCCCCTCACTAGGATACACCTGTCCCTAAGCTTCTACACTCAAAACCCATCTGTGAAACACGCGTAGGATGACAGAACAGAATTTTTAAAGTGCCCGAAACTGAAATTTATGAGTACCTATGCGTAGCTTATGTCAGCACGATTCTATAGACTACTAGCACGCAGAAAACAGACATCATTTGATACACTTACGGCCAGAAATAGCTTGTAGATGCGTCGGCGTGTGCGCTTCGTCTTGCGTGGAATGCTTGGCGTTGTCGCGTAGCTCTCCTCGAGCCTGCAACAATGGTGCAATCGGATCTCCAATGTGTTGAGGGAGCCGGGCGTAGCGAGAGGATAAAGCTCACGCTCACTCTCTTTCTCTCTCACACACAGTAAACGGTAGCGCTAAAAGTTTGATTATGATAAAAGTCCTCTTTTATAAAATGACCTAGGTACCTTATATACTAAGCCTACCTTAGGTTTAACTAAAAATGGGGCTGAAAGGGTCAAATGGCTTTGTATTTACAATCTGGAAGTGCCATTGCACCCCGGCTTCTGAAACTAGAATAACTACTCATTACAAATGACGTTTATAGCCATAATCCGTAGCATTTCATAACTCACAGAAGATAAGACTTTGGTACGAAAATTGAGTTATGTTGTGTTGTTGACCCAACGGTCAACATTCCCCCCTTCCGCGTTTATGTTGTCTTCGACAAGACCTGATTGTCGATGGCGACGTGGTCTTTTCTATCGTTTTGGCTTCATCTGTTGCACTGCTTGTAACTTTGTCAAACCACAACAAGAACTATGATCCATTAGAGCAGACATCTATCAGCATAACCATTCATTTTTTGAGATCCTCTGATTACTTTTATGTCTGCTCTTCTTCATTGGGGACTTCTTTTTTCATGTGCAATCATGTTGTTAGTGTTGGCTGCAGCTTTGTCATTGTAGGCAATTCTTCGACTCGCCATTGAGGAGAAGTATGCTATGATCTGAAATTGGTGCTCCAATTCATTTATCAATTGATTTGAGTAGCATTTCCTTATTGTTGATGTAGAAGGAATATGTACAAGAGGATCGTGATAGGTGTCCTTAGATTAGGGTCTAAAACCTGGATGACCAAAGGAAAAAAACCTGGTGGGAAAAAAAATGCCTTTGGTATGCGCTCTAATTGGAGTTGAGCAGTTGAACGTGAAGTACATGTTCATGAGAGGTGAGTGCTTGGGTGAAACACGGAAAGAGTGCCTGATGCAAGTGCCAATTATGGGACACTCTATATCAATATGAGAAATTTGTCAACAAAAGAATGCAATGTGAAAGAAGGAGATGATGGGTGTTTCGAGGAATAAATGTAGCATATGTGACATCAAAAGATGTCTCAATAGCTTCCAGCTTTCCAAGAAGGGTTTTCAATGTAGAAGTTTCTCCACTCGTATCTCACTATGCTCAGTACATGAGTGTCTTTTGGACCTTCTCCTTCACTTCACCAGACTTAAGTACTTAGACTTCGACTCTTTTGCTCACCTATACTAGCATGAGCGACACAACGTAAATATGCTCAACTCTTCCAGCTTGAGCAGTACCTAGAATAGCTAAGACGCTTAGACCACAGAGAATATTACTTGAAGCATTGGGACTAACACCTCACTCATTTTGTGGCTTAGCTACTCGTCTCTGACTTGTATGACGTGTCGGTTGCATGTTGACACTGCTTTGTGACAAGTTCTTCGGCTGTTGTAGTGGATGTTGAGACATACTTCGTGAAGTTTCATCGTTTCCCTGTACCTTCTTCTCTTTGTAGTGCTCATGCCTCTTGTCAGTCTTTTCTTTATGTGGATTATGGATTTTTTAATTTTTAATTTTTTATAATCAACAAAGAAAATCTTTTAAAAAAAACTTAAGAAAAGAAAAATCATTGAAATAGAAATCTAAATGCTATGTACACTATACACATGTCCCTAGGGGCTCATATATGAATTTTGTCCCCATACTCCTCTGTAACACTACTATGAGGGCATATATGCTAAATTTCATAAAAAAGCTATCACAATAAAATGCAAAAATTCAATGCATCTCACAAAACATTGCCCTCTAATAGTCATAATATTAGGTCCGCATTCAGAATGCCTCCCCCCTTCCTATTTGGAGTCATCCTTTACGATAGGGTATGCAAAGGGTATGTGTTGTGCTTGGGCAATTAAAAGTTGTGCCTATGCATGCCTTGTAATGTAGCCCTATTATGCATACACAGTCAATGCATGGAAAAGATTTATATTGTGCAAGATGTGGGTATAAGAAATTTGCTTATTGGAATTTGTTGGTGAGGCTTCCTATTCTAAGCAATGTAATGGTCTTTGAAGCTCCTGTATCCTTGCTTGATTAAAGCGACTTGCTCTCTTCTAATTGTACTTTAATCGTAGGAAGAATTGTAAGAATTCAAGCGGCGATGCACTGACGGCAGTTTTGTTGTTCTTCTTTGGGACCCATTTCTTTGCGATTATTGGCTGTTTTGTTGCTGACGCTCGTTTGGGAACCCATACTTGCCCGTGCTTCGTTTGTGTTTGAAGAGACTTCTTTGGGATCCACCTTTTTGTTGTGTGAGTCGAGAGTGGTCTTTGCTTCGGCCCTTGTACGCTTGGTTGGTGACGGGATTCAGGCTTTGAAAGTTGATACTGTGGTTGTTTTGGAATCCAAATGAATTCCTGACTTTTTTGTGCTTGAATCAACTTCTTTGGAGCCCAAACCTGAGTTGTGAAAGCTTGAGACTTTGTGATATTCTTACCCGTTCGTGCACGCTTTCCTTGTTTTTGTTTTGGTGTTGGATCTTTTGATTTGTCATTAGAGATCTTTGTCTTCTTGATACATATCTGTTTTTGGCCGATCTGGCTTTTTGGTATCCAGATTTGTCGAGCTTTTTGGCTTTGACTTGTTGTCCTGTTCTTTTGACCTGTCATGGTTGTTGCTGAAGGGGTTGGTGATAGTGATGGCCTGAGTTGATGATAGGGGATGTCGTGAGATTCATCACTATCGCTACTATCCTCATTAAGGTTGACTTCTTTTACTTTCCCTTGATTTTTTAGCTGGTAGTGGAAAGTTACTGTCTGTTTTCTCGTGAGTGGTAGTTTCTTGGAGGACTTTTCTAGCCCATTGATTAGAGCATTGTTAGCTTGTTTCTCTGGTCGTATTCCTCCTAGATGAGTCTTTGCATCCTTATTAGGAGCCATGTATGAGGATGCTTGTGGTGGTTGTGTCTTTACCGAGGACTTTGGAATCCACTTTTGATGCACTTTATTCATGTAGCGATGACATTGATTCCCGGGTCGTTGATCTTCTTGAAGCTCGAAGTGTTCTACAGAGTCATAGAACTCGTCGTCTTCTTCATCTTTTGATTCTCCACATTTCTTTGTTTGCTCCTTATGTCGAGAGCTTGTCTGGTTCTCTTCGTTTTCCTGGATTACACTTACTGCAAAATAAGGAACGATATCATAGCCATTTTCATCACAAAACTTTGTTGTGGGAGCATCCTCCACGGCGCACGCGTCCAGAGTAGCCAAGACGTGTTCCCATGCAAAAGGCTCTAACTCTTCTTCAGGAAATGGTTCTGGGATATAGTCCTTCTCCTCTATAACCCTCTCTAGGATACATTCCTCACGTTTCAAGCTACCACATTGTGAAGCTCCACACATCCACAGTTCTTTAGGCTTACCTAACCAAGCTGGAAGTTCTGATCCTGCTACTCTGGCGGAATCAAACTCCTCTACCGGTGTTCTCGTCACATCCCTATAGCTATGGTCCCTCAAGTTTATCTTTGTTATGGTCTCCATATGTCTCAAGTATACATGGTCATAACCCCAATCTTGGACCATTTTCAATTGTTGCAATGGTCTTCCCAGAATGATGTCATAGTTGTTCTTCTTGCCAAAGTCAACAACAACAAAAGTGTGTTCATATTCAATGCCACAAGAAGTAACAAGTACTTTTTCTAGCAGTCCTAGGGGATTTTCCTTGTGTCCGTCTGCAAGATGCAGGGTCATTCGTGTGGATATCAAGGCAGGTTTTTCCCCATTTTTTCCAAACCTCTTTGGTTGCAATGGCCACACCAGATCCACTGTCAACGATTTCCATGGTTTTTACATTATTGAATTCCATAGGAAGGGTGGTGTTTCCATCTTCTCCCTCGTAATACTCGCCTACCTTGTTTAATGGCACTGGCCTAGTATTTAGTTGAGGCATTTCAAGCTCTTTGATGCCTACCTCAATATGAGTCATTGGGGTTTTTACACCAAATTTCTCTAGACATTTACCCACATTAGCCCACATGTTTGGTCTTATTTTGAGCAACTCGGCTAACATTATTGTATAGGTGACTAGGGTAGATAGAATATCTACTAGCCCCTTTGAATCCATGGCCTTGTTGGGAGACAGTCTCTGTGATGGGACTACAACCACATCTGACTTGGTCTCGTACTCTCCCATGTAGCATGGTAGTGTTCTTAGCGAATGGGGTTGACTATCCATAGATTGTACAGATCCTTTCTCGCCCTAATACGATCGCATGTCTAGATTCATTTGAGATCCACTCTCAAATTCCTCTATTGGTGGTAGAAACACTCCTCATTCATCACCAGTCTTGTCTACTCGTCTTCTTAGGTCATCGGATTCATTGGCCTCTCTGACTTGTTTCCACAATTCTTCAAAACCATCTATCTCTTTACAATCCTCGGGTATAGCTTGGTGAAATCCCTCGGAAGAGTTATCCATGGTATTCAGTACTATCCTTGGTTCTAATGCTGGGTCTTTGAGGTTTGGTCTGTTCTTATGACTAGAATCTGGCTCTTTTAGTTCCTGGTTTGGTGGGATTACGTGTGTAGGCATGACACGGATCACATCCTCAAGTTTTGCAGCTGGTGGTTCTAGTAAAGCTTGGGCTGTTTGAATCATTTTCTAGTTCCGCATCAGAATATGTCATCCACCTGTGTTCTTGGGTTTGGTTGTTTTTGATCCTCACATCATAGGCTTTCAAGAGGGTATCTAATATCTCATTAACCTTCTCTGCCAACACAGATCCTCCTGAACTAGCACTTCTCGGTTTCTCATCCGTGGATGGTTCTTCTAGAGGTTTAACCATCTGTGTAAGAGAAGGTGCCTCCTTTTCCTCATGTTGTTTTATCTTCTCCTCAGCTTTGGTAAGCTTCTCAGCTAGGGATTTTTTCTCTAGTTCCCTGCGTACTTTCCTCCTAGTCTTTCTAGCTTTTCAACTATTTCGTTTGCTCTTGGTTTTCTGACTAGGTGCGTCTGTCTTTGGTCCATCATCTGTCTTTGGACTCATGTCACTTTACATGTTATTTGTCTCTGGATTCTCATCAGCTTTCTTTTGAGCTTGTGCTCTCGTAACCACCTGAACTGGTACGACATTTTCATTTTCTGAGCTACTAGGGAGCTGAACAATCCTTGATACATTTGTCATGATTTCCCTGATTTGGTTTGGGTTTTTCGCGCAATCGAGGATCAAGTGAGTGATGCCACACTCAAGACAATAGGCATTTACTTCAGTGATCTCCGTATGAGGACATTGTTTGACCAAGTGGTTGTCACGACTTTTGTGACAATCTGTCTCTGGTTGAGGAGATTTTTTTAGCATTTCCTCTTGGCTATAAGCAAGCTTTGACCTAGATAAGCTGCTATTTGCAATGAATCGCAATGTCCTTTGGTCCATTTCATACCTTCTTTCTTTCTACTGAAACCCAGGAGGTGGAGGTTGTACCGGCCTCACCACTCCATTTGTTTCTCTCACATTTTGTTGCTCTAAAGGGTAGTACCCACTTTGGTTGCTATACCACATTGTAGCTCGTACTTGAGTTGGTTTATTTGATGCTTCCATCATTGGCATGTATCGCATGTCTACCTGCATTCTAGCACGTGGCAATGGAGGTTGTTGTCCTAAGACAAGCTGTGTCCTTAAAACTCCTACTGGTCCTGGCGCATTCCCCGTAATGTATCTAGGTGGAGTAGGTGCTTCTGGAACAGGTTGTACATACCTCTCCCTAGCATTTTCCATGCTATAATAGCAGCCTTCCTCCATATGGTTCGTCCATTTTCTCTATTTCACACCACTTTGGCTCTCCCGAATCAGACCTTACAAGAGGAATCAGCCTCTTGACCAAGTCGTCGATAAGATTTTCTTGATCAATAGGTGCCGTTGGCTTGGCAATGGACTCACTTATCTGTGAAACACTGTGCTGAGAGGATGTGTCATCTCCTTGACTCTTTATGTCCTTTTCTTTGTAAGCCTCACAATTATCCACTAGATAAAGAGCTTCTTTGATCAACTCATGTAGCATCATCCTCCTTATCATATGCAGATCCTTCTGAAGGCCCGCATGTCTCAATCCCTGGATAAAGATTAGCATAAGTCATGCTTGTGTAGTTAATTCCGTTCTCGGACAGAGCTTAACATATCTCTTGAGCCGTAATGATACTTTGCGTACTGATTCATTCTCTTTCTGTTTGAATCTATGGATTTGCTAGACCGTGTTGTGAGCAATGCCTTTTGGCGATAATTCTTCCATAAGCTCCTCAAATAGCTCATCTAGGGTCTCAAAATCCCATTTTCCCACCTAGCCGAACCATGTAGCTGCATCATCTTCTAGAGTCAATCCAAATCCCACAAATTGTGTCGCAAAATCTGAAACTTCTTCTGCTCTAATCACTCTTCTAAAAGCCGCTATGTTATCTCTCGGATCTTTATCTCCGAAGTATTTTCTGTTTACCCATTTCTGGACTTGGGATGGTCTAACTCGTCGATTGTCTACAAGTCTAACCAGAGATTCTCCCAATCCTTCTCCCGTTATCTCTCTTGAAGGGAATCCTAGTGGCTCTCTTCTTGGAATTCCTATAGGAATTCTCGTGTTTGGTGGAGGCATTTGTGGTCCTTCATTGACCAAATATCCACCTCTTTCTAGTATAGTCTGTGGATTTGTGCTTTCTACAACTCTCTATTCTCATCCATACTTGCCAACAACTATAGATCTCCATTGACAGTCGACTCCGTATGTGTAGACTTATAAGAGCTTGTAATCCGTTATCTCTTCTAGGTATGGATCTGAGCACCTATTAAGATTGACCTCATTGTCATCAATGTATCTATATAGTCCTTCACTCTCATGACCAATCATCCAAATTCTCTCAACAAGATGGGTCTTTATGAATTGCAAGTTTGGAAGATCCATTGTGGGAGGATATTCCTCTATCGTCGGGATCTCCAAGCTTGTGTAAGCTGCGTTTGAATCTAGGGTAGACATGATTTCTGGGCTTAAGAGCTTTTGCTTGGCTCAAGTAGACTTAGTCCACTGTCTTCAAGTGCTTTGGTTAGGGAAAAGTTGAAACAATGTCCAAAACCACAACCGTTTCGTCACAATTCTTGCAAATTGTCGCTTTCAGACACCCCTAACTTGAGGATGCATTTTGAGACCTTAATCAATGTTTTTTTCAAAGTTGAACTAAATGGTTGCAACTCTCAGGCTACGTTTTGATATAAAAACTTTTCCGATCCGATACCGTTTGTGAAAGTTTGTGAAAGTCCAGAGACTCCCCTTAAGTCCAGCAACATAATGGTATGCTCACAATTTCCTTTGGACCTAAAAATAGCCTTGAGACATCCTATGCGTAGGATGTCTTTTTGCTCAGAATGAATTGAAATTTTCACCCCAGCTTCTCCTTGATGTGCTGATCACAGTGGTGTGCTCAGAAGTTGGTTTGGAGTCCTAAATCAAGCTAGAGACATCCTACACGTAGGATGTCTTACTGCTCAGATTTTGTCCAAACTTGCATTGTAGCTTCCTCTTGATGTGCTCAAATCACAGCTATTTTTACTTTTTGATTCTGACACCTATAGGTTAGTCAAATGATCAAGAATCTGTTCCAAAGGCCTGATGTCTGTTCTGATGAATTCCCAAGTCAAATCAACTCCAAATTGGACCAAAATTGACTAGGAGGCTTGCCTAAGGCTATACAACAGCATGGTATGTCCAAAGTGTTATAGAATTGACATTTTATTATTTATTGCTGCAGATGACAGGTGGAAAAGACTGGACCAAGCTTGGCCTATGCAAATGGATTTGTATATCATGTACATTTTATTATTCAAGTGCTCTTTTATGTGTTTGGCCATTTATGACCGGTCAGCCAGTTTGTAACCGATTTGACCATTCAAGAAATCTATAAAACAAATACGTGCAAGAGGGAAATGGTCACTCTTGCACGGGGGGAGATTGCACCGAGTGCTTGTGTCGTCTTCTCCTCTCTCCTCCCTCCCCTCTCACCGTGCTCCCGTAGCACTCCGCTCTAGGAGGTGCGCCTGCACGTGTTCTTTCTCTCTCTCCCGTTCTCCGTCTCTCTTTGTTCGTATTGTGCTCGACTATGGATTTGTGCGAGTTGACGGGTATGTAGATTTATCCATTTATCTCTTGCTATGTGCTATTTTGAGTATTTTGCAGGCCTCTTTACGCTCCCGTTTGTAGCAGTGGTATCAGAGCATAGGCTACGCTCCCGGATAATGGATTTAGACAAACACCAGCTAAGTACTTTGTTCTCTCACGATTTAGTGTTGTTAATTGCTTCAGCCTGCAGTAATTAGTGTTGATTGTATAACATAGCTAGTCATCTTTGAAATTAAAGAGATTTTCTTCTTTATTGTTATGATATAGTAATTACTAGTGTAAGTAAGATAATTAAACGTCATAATTGAACATATAGTAATTACTAGTGTAAGTAAGATAATTAAAAGTCATAATTGAACATATTAAACTTTATGAAAGATACTCAATAATAATAAGGGATTAGCATGCGGCCATAGATATGATATTACAAAAGAATAAATCGCAAGAGTGACCCTGCCTAAATTTGTATTTAATTTACCTATGATGACCCTTTGTAAATAGCGAGTATGGTCAAATTCTGTCACAAAGAACATCCAAAAAAAAAAAAAAAAAAAAGAAGAACAAGAAGAAGAAGTAGTACAGATTTTACAATAGATTGTTATAAGAATATACCCAAGCGACCTTGGCAACTGTCTGAGTGAACAAGTAAACAGGAGGAGAACAGGAACTCGATTGCTTAATATAGCTTCTCTCCGCTTAGTGGGAACGACCATCAAAATAAATTTTTGAGAATCACTGAAAGCCATACTATTGTCTTCTTTCAATTTACGAACACAGTTGAAGGATAAATCCACAGCAGGTGGCGCAAGCAATCAAGGACCATTACCGACGATATGGGGGGATGTACACTCGGTATGCACGTGCCGCCCACATCTCACCAACTGTCTCAGCGCCCCTCCCTCCTGCATGTAGAGTACAACACTCTCTCTCGCATTCTTTTTTTTTCTCTCTCTCAGTTTCTAGCTGACCCCGCTTGATGCCATGCAATGGTTCAAGCCCTTCTTTTTCTCTGGTCCACTCTCTGCCATGCACTCTCTCTCTGTTTAGCCACCCAAAATCCACGGAGCAGCATCACCCGACACCAATCATGCTCTCTCTCTCTCTCTCTTAGTCACCCGTCGATGACGCCTACCAACATTTACTGGTTGCATGCCAAAGAATTCTACATGGCACTTTCGCGAACTGCAGCACCCAACCAACCAACCAACCCTCACCCTATCTCTTTCTTCTCTCTCTCTCTCTGGCTGTGGCGAACCGCCAGCAAACTCCCTCTCTCTCTCTCCCTCTCTCTTCCACTCTCACTTTACGAGCAAACTCCATCTCTCTCTCTCTATACCATCTCCTAAATCACAGATTCGTGCCATCTCTCCATTTTCCCTCTGCTCGCCACCATGTAGTATTTGCGGCTGTGGTCGCTTTCTAACAAGCAGTAGTCTGCAGCCAGCCGACACTCTCTCTTTTTGGTCACCCAACAATCAAACACACACACACACAAATTTGCCTCTTGATGCCAACGTTGTTGTCTCCCTTCTCCTCCCACCCTTGCATGCAGTGCAACAACAACTTCACCTTCAGGCCTGCTTTACAGTACCTTTTGAAGAAAATTGACAAGGGTGTCCAACTTGTCCCTCCCCAAGTGTGAGCAGGCAGTTGAAAAGCAAGAAGTGTAGCAGTCGATGATGCACCTGATTGTACTGTTAGAGATGCGTGCCATGACACTACATGCATGATTTTCAATCTCAAACGCCTTTGTTTTGGGTGCGCCCTGAGTTAGGCAGTGGACACCAAAACAACTCTCAGAAAAATTGAGGTTGCAGCATGCGATCCAACTCTCTCTTCTAAAATAGCTCTCCGAAAAATTGAGGTTGCAGCATGCGAGCCCACTCTCTTCTGCAAACCTTAGTCTAAATACCTCCAATAGATTCTTGGAAGCTTCTAGAAGCTGCACTGCTGCAGAGTCTCACGTAAATCGCTCTGCTTGTCAGGAGGCTATGCTACGACCACCCTCTAATGGTGGTGGAAGTTCACCAAATGCCTCATCAACTGCATGGCCTACTAGTCTTTATTGCAGTACTAGTGATGGTATTCTTATCATTTGCTGCCTACAATCGATGGATTATGCTCTCGACATCTTATGACCATCATCACTTATGGTATTGCACACCCCTAGTTCTCTAACCCTGGCATCATACTCACACCCCTTATGTAAGTCGTTAATTAATTGGTTGTAATTGGGGTAGTCTCACATGGCTATCTTGTTCTTCTTCTTCGCTATTGCCTTAGTGATCACAGCGACAATCAAATAATTGCTTTGTAGCATCACTTGCTAATGACCTATCATCATGCGTTCCAAGCGATACAATCTTGATGGATATAATACAATGTTTGGATACGAAATAAATTGACGTAAAATAAAGGCTAAATTGAACATCAGTATATGAAGATGACTGCCATTGGATGCGATCCAAGGATGTATTGCATCGGTTCATGAAGACTATTGTCTATAACGTGTCAATAATCGCCTCCATCAATGTCATGGTGGCCCTCGTATAAAACATGGCCGTCTAGCTCTCTCAAGCTTAATGACTCTGTCAACGATCAATATACCTTCGCTATTGCTAGACTTTGAAGTCGGCTGTGAAGCTTGTTCATCTAAATGCCGAGTCTCTGCTCTAAAGAAGTCAATGATCGCCTTGTGTAAATTTCTCCCATTATCTCATCTCCTCAAGAGACTCTCCTAGTGTCTCCCCAACTTTAGCGAAAACAACCCGAGAAATCTTTGATCCTTACTAAATAGACAATGAAAGTGACCTCATATCTCATAGTATACTGGACACTGACATATGCAACTCTATCTTTGGCTCTTTATGACAACTAGCAAATCCTGGCCTCAATTAGTATTCCCTCCCCTCCTCTCTCGTTATACATGCTAGCACCTCATCTTCAACGTAGGAATAACTTTTATTTTCTTTCTTATTGTGCTAAGAAACAACCCAGTGGGTGTATGCACCTGTTTGCGACATGCTACATGCTTTCCAGCACCTTCGATTATAAATGAAAGTCACATTACCTTCAAAACAAGATCCGTATGTCTGATCCATTAGCAAGACTAGCACCTCGCTATAGACATCGCAATATGTAATTTGTATGTATTCATTAGTGACATAGAAGCCTTCAACAAGTCCTCCAAATAAACCACTATTAATGTATATTGAGTATGGCAAATAATTGTGATATTTTGCACAGGCATATAATGCGTTCCTAAAGAATCTTTTACTTCTTTTTGCAAACTTTGTAAAATGATACTGATCTTCAGTAAATTATTTGTGCATGCTTCCTTCACAACTTGCTTTTATACAATGTTGTAAGATCTAAACCTAATGCGCACTACAAAGTTGTGAAATTTATATTGATCATAATTGCATTGAAAGTGACTTAACATTTGTATTTTGGTTAGTCTCTAAATTTCTTTATATAATCCAGTTGTTTATCTTGACTGAGATTAACCAAATGATGCTTTTGCTACTAACGTCGTTCACTTTTCAAGCAATTGTTTATAAGCATTTGTTTAGCATTTGACAATTTGACTCCTCGCCATTTCCTTGAACCACCCCTAGGTACGTAATTTCTCAATGTTTTCTATTGCATTTTAATCCATTTTACTGAGTTAGTTCCAAAAAGAAAGATCTTTAGTATATATATTCTCTTATCCCGGATGCCATTACCCATCTCTAAAGTTATGGTTTGTGCTTGCATTGAATATTGAAGACGATTTGTTATTAAGTTATGCAGCGACTCATGTGAGTTGAGGTACTTTCGGATAGTAAACAACAGTTTGTAAGTACTCTCATACTCCAACATGCTCCAAATTGATCTTATACCTATGAAATTGTTATATTTTTATGTCTAGCCTAGTCCATTGGTCACGGACACACAAATTTTCTGATTTAGGCAGTGTGTACATACTCATCTTGGTGTAGATTCGCCGATTTAGGAAACACCAGTTATCTGTGCAGATCCGCCGATTTAGGCAGCGCACTGAAAAATTACAGATTCACACATTTGGGCAGATTCTCCGATTTAGGCAGCACGTCTTATTAGTGCAGATTCGCCGATTTAGGCAGCACGTATTATTGGTGTAGATCCGCCGATTTAGGCAACACCAATTATGAAAGCATGCTGCAGTGGTTGGCCACCACTGTAACTGGTATGATTTTGTTACCCGGGTACATAATAAAAGTGACTTGGATTTGGAATTATATTGTGGAAATTGGAATTGGATTGGGATTTGGTATCTGATGATTATTACAACAGTATTTATGTGATGGGACTTGACATTTTGAGATTCATGATGAGTGTGACCAATGATCTCCTGATTCATCAGGGTATGACATATACAGCTTATTCTAGTGGTATGGGACACTAGAATAGGTAGTATGTGGATGACGGCAGGCATAACCACTTTGTCTAATTTTATGGAATTTTCTTTTATTATTTGATACAGATTTCTAATCATTGTTTTTGACATTGTTTGCAGATTTTTACCTTCGCAACTGAGGACAGTTGCTTTCCAACGGAGAGGTATGTTATAGAATTGACATTTTATTATTTATTGTTGCAACTGACAGGTGGAAAAGACTGGACCAAGCTTGGCCTATGCGAATGGATTTGTATATCATGTACATTTTATTATTCAAGTGCTCTTTTATGAGTTTGGCCATTTATGACCGGTTGGCCAGTTTGTAACCAATTTGACCATTCAAGAAATCTATATAACAAATACGTGCAACAGGTAAATGGTCACTCTTGCACAGGGGGAGATTGCACTTAGTGCTTGTGTCGTGTTCTCCTCTCCCTCCCCTCTCACCATGCTCGCGTAGCACTCCGCTCTAGGAGGTGCACCTACACGCGTTCTTTCTCTCTCTCTCCCGTTCTCCGTCTCTCTTTGTTCGTATTGTGCTCGATTATGGATTTGTGCGAGTTGACAAGTATGTAGATTTATCTATTTATCTCTTGCTATGTGCTATTTTGAGTATTTTGTAGGCCTCTCTACGCTCCCGTTTGTAGAACAAAGTTTGAATTTGGCCTCTAAATCATGCCTTAGACATCCTACGTGTAGGATGTCTAACTGCTCGGAATTGCCCCAAATTTGAACCACAGACTCTTCTTAGGGTGCTGATCACAGTGGTATGCTCAAAATTAAGTTTGGAGTGCAAAATCACACAGAAGACATCCTACGCGTAGGATGTATTTTTGGCATGTTTGACCCAAGACTTGTCCCAAAGCTTCCCCTTGATGTCAGCAACCCAGTGGTATGCTTAGATTTTGGTTTGGATTTCAAAAGACCCCAATTTGAGCTGTTCTAGTCTTTTTCAGTCAAAAGTGCTAAAGTCTGCTTAGGACCCCCGTTTCTCCCCCAAATGAGATGAAAACTCTCTTAGCCACTCAATATGTCATGCAGATCATGCTCCTCCAACCATCCTATGGTTTTGGTCTTGGAATAATGCCTTGGAACAATTTGGGTAGGATGTCTAGCAATTTCAATCTATCTGGCCTTATCCTGTCAAGATATGGTCAAGTTCCCCTTTCCAGGTGAAAATAGGGTAAAACCTACCTTTTGAACACACTGGCCAACTCAGAATTTCAAAATTTCCACCAGATCACCCTGTAGACATCCTATGCGTAGGATGTCTTTTGCTAATTTTTTCATACTGAAGTGTCCCTGATACTTCCTTATGCTCTCAGCAAGTGTAAGTATGCTTCACAATTGCAAAAACATGTAAAAATCACTCAATTTAGCCTTTTCTAAAATTTTACGTTTTCTGACTCCGCCTTTTGGCTTTTGGTCAACAAAAATAGGGAAAAACACCCAAGTCAATATGTTACTAGGGTAAAACCCACCCTCTTAACCCACTAGTGCAGTCAAAATTTTCAAATTTGGCTCCATAACCCCCTTGAGACATCCTACGTGTAGGATGTCTATGTTTACGCATCTATGTGTCGAAAAACGCTTCACTGCCACACACGGACTAGTAAACACTTTTATCACCTCACAAATCACTCGACCACCAACAACTACTCTAATCCAGAGATCCTAACTAAACCTATCTAGTCGCAGACCCTCGGCAAGACACACGTTTCCTGGCTATCCACTTGATCGCGGAATATCCTCTTCCGGATCCACTTAAGAAAAACGCTTTCTTTAGCGGAAGCTAAATCAAGCAACCATCACACGAGTGCTAGTAGAAAACCTACTTAGGTCCTTGTGTCCCCGGCAACACCGCCAATGTTGGACGGGAGCGACTCACACACCCATGAAGTGCATGCAAACACTACCTAGATCAACATAATGTCAATCGAGGAGTGATGACACGATAGGCACACGGAGGAAATCTCTTTAGCTTGTCAAGCTGAGACCATCCTACACATACAACACTCAGGAAGGCCAACTAAACCACAATCAAGAACCTCACTGCTCTCAACTACACCACCTAGCCACATACACACATATGGAAGGTAACTCATCTAATCATGCCAGATTCATACGAAACTTAAGGAACACCATCCCCTCACTAGGACACACCTGTCCCTAAGCTTCTACACTCAAAACCCTCACTCAAAACCCATCTGCGGAAAATGCGTAGGATGATAGAAAAGAATTTTGAAAGTGCCCAAAACTAAAATTTATGAGTACCTATGCATAGCTTATGTCGCCACGATTCTATAGACTACTAGCACGCAGAAAACAGACATCGTTTGATACACTTACGGCCACAAATAGCTCGTAGATGCGTCGGCGTGTGCTCTTCGTCTCGCGTGGAATGCTTGGCGTTGTCGCGTAGCTCTCCTCGAGCCTACATCAATGGTACAGTCGGATCTTCAATGTGTTGAGCGAGCCAAGGGTAGCGAGAGGATAAAGCTCACGCTCACTCTCTTTCTCTCTCACACACAGTAGACGGCAGCGCTAAAAGTTTGTTTATGATAAAAGTCCTCTTTTACAAAATGACCTAGGTATGAAACTTGAGTTATGTTGTGTTGTTGACCCAGTGGTCAACAATGGCCAAAGTGAAATAGCTAACCTAAGAATTCTCGATCTACTAAAAGCCTATGTAACGGAAGTAGATCAAAGATCCCAATGGGAGAAGTACTTACCCTTAGTGGAGTATGCTTACAATAACACTGTACATACTTCCACGGGAAAAGCACCTTCCGAGGTAATTGAGGAAAGATCAAAAAGTTCCTTGCTACTTAAGGTACATGGGAAGATCTTCGCTGCAGATGAGTATAGCCGAGACCTACAAGAATCTTTTCAAAAGATTAAGGATGCTATCTCCATCTGACATCAAAGGCAAAAGGCTACTGCTGACAAGCACAGAAGATCCCAAGCCTTTAAAGAAAACGATTGGGTCTTGTTAAAGTTTCCCAAGGCTCCATTAAGGCACACGACGGGCAAGAATCCTACGGGCCACCAAAAGTACTATGCTAAACTAGCAAAAAGGTACTATGGTCCCTTCCAGATTCTTAGGCCAATCAATGATATGTCCTATCAACTCAGGTTTCCCAATCATTGGCTAATACAAAATGCTTTCCATGTGAGCATATTAAAGCCTTACAAAGGAGAGCCACCTCAAGAACCAACTATTGAAGACCCACCGGAAATCGAGGACCAAGAGGAGGTGTTGCAGCCCGAGTCCATTCTCCGACATGAAGACAAGGTATTAAGAGGCGGTAAGACTATCCGACGATATCTTATTAAGTTTAAGAATTATCCTTTTGAAGATGCTAGATGGATGCAAGGCATACAATTAAAGGATAACCTAAACCTTGTCAATGCTTACAATGCTTCCCAAGAGTAAGCAAATGTACAAAATGTTAAAAACGAACAAAGTTTTTGTCTTATAAGACTCTCTTTTTCTTTATTGTGCACAAAAATGAAGTAGTATACATGCTTAGATCAAGTTTGCGAAGACGACGTCTCCCAAACACAAAGTAGATCTTGTCACTCTACTATGGAAGACTGATAGGACTAATGTGCAGACATGCTTGCGGCAGCCTCAGACTCTCAAGCGGCAAAATGGACTAGTCATCCATTGTGGAATGATGTCGTAGGGTGACATAGGGATCCTCTACCCGCTAAGAAAAGGACTCATGAATATGCTTTATCTTCTCTACACCATAGTCGAGGACGACTATGATTTCAAGAGAGAGGTAGTGTCATAATAATCAATATCTAATTCTCCTAAATAATTTTCTCATGTTAAACTGATCATTTAATATGGGGAAGTGCCAGGGGAGAAAAAGCTAGAATATTGGTTAAGCTAGCAGACCGGCCACAGTAGGGATCCAAAGGAGGGAAAATAGGGATCCAAAGGGGGGGCCATCTGCAAAAGAGCCATGTGCAACAATGGGCTAAAAATAACCTAAGGTTCAGCCCATTAAGACTTCCAAAATGCTAAGGTTCCAAAATTCAAAGGTTGTGTCCAAAGGTCAACTTTAAGGGAATTGGATGCTTTGTGTGTGACAAAAAAAGTCTTTGAATATCCCTACATAGGAGGTGGAAATCCTAGCAAGTAGGGGATGAGAGAGAAGGCCACACACACACACACAAGCTCCCTTTACACAAAGGGAATGAGGGACACATGTCAGCTCCCTAGGGCAGATGCCCACAAGGTGTACCCAATTCCTATTGGATGAACCTTGAAGTGGACCAATGAGAATTAGGCTAGAGTAAATTTAGCCTAATTAATTTTAAAACACTAAGTAAAAAGAACCAATGAAAATTAAGTCTCCTGGATGATTATTGGATAGCCTGTGAAGGGGTCCAATAGGAATTGAGCAGCCCAATGGGCTACTTAATTCCTATTGGTCAGAATGGGGAAAGGTCCAATGGGGATTTAATTCATTTAAATCAATTAATTTTAATTGATTAAGCTCTCACAAAAGGGGAAAGGGGGACACATGTCAGAAGGCTATCACTTATGCTGCTTAATAACCATTGGCTTGACTTCGGGAGGTCCAATGGGGAGCCTGCAAGAGAAAATAGCAAGAGGGCTCTCCCAAGAGAGAGAGGGGGATGATTTTCCCAAGGAATTATCACACACACACTCACACAATCTCATGTTTTAAGAAAGAGAAGACTATCTCTCAATTCCCAAGCTTTAACACTAGAATGGTAACCTAACAGGACATAAAAGTGTCCTTTCAGGGTTTTGGGAAAAAATTCCAAAACCATAGTAGATCCACTCATTTTGAAAATCCCTTTCATGAGCTTATAGTTCAATAACTACTACATATGGGAAAAATGAGAAACTTGTAATTTTTCTCATCCCTTGGTCACTACAAGCCTCCAAAGTTGATGGACCAGTGTATTTTGCCCAAAACAGCAATTTCTTACAGTTGATTGCATATAAATAAGAGTGGAGAGTTTTGTAGGACATGAGATAAACTGCCCCGTTAACTTCAATGAGTTGGTGACCAAAACATATGGTTTCTTTTACCTCACTAATTTTTTTTTGGGCAAAAAAGTAGGTACAAAAAAGTTGCATTTTTGCCATTTTGCGGACCTATCATCAAAGTTTCTATAGTCACGCTCAATACAGATACTATATACATGTTTTCTTAGTTCCCTTTGGGCATCTGGATTCAAAAGGAGCCATGGAGCATGTCAAAAGGATAATGGATCTCTTACAATTGGGACCTTGGGGGCAATGATAAAGTGCTAAATACAGCAAACATGAAAAAACTGGGTTTAGCATTATGACCTCTAGAAACCCATAGAAACTACTCAATATCTAGCCAAGTTTGTAGTCTATGATTAGATATGGTTACTACCTACAAAATACACACAATTGGCCTAAGAAACTAGCAATATTGAGAAAGTTATACTTGCTACTCTAAAATGTATCGTATTCTTCAGCAATCAAAAAACTCAACCATCATCATATACTATGCTATATAGCATATTAGGTCCCCCAAAACTCAAGGAAGATTAGCTTTATGTTATACATTAAACTTAGACAATCAAAATTGAATTTGGATATCAAGAAAGCCACCAAAAAATTCATAAAAGTGCTAATTTTGGCCAAAAATCAGGATTATGCAATTCTTGTAAATTGGTCATAACTTTCAATTTTAACACTTAGCTCTCCTTACAAGCATAAAAACATGTTGAGAACTATGAAGGCCTAACATCTAGACATCTATACCTCACAAACATGAAGTTTAGAGTGGTATAGTTGCCAAAAATTGAAAAAAAGCCAAAAACAAGACCCGTTTTTTCACACAGTTTAGGTTCAAAAATGTTGTGCAAGAGTAAGGTTAATGGTGACATCGATACTAAAAACAAAATCGAAACATAAAAGAATCTTGTTACCATTCTAGTGTTAATGGAGAGCTCATCACCTACTCCAAGCTTGTGAGATAGAAGCCTACATCAACACACTCTTGGCTTGTGGATGCAAATCCAACCAAGAGCCAAGCTTCAATGCATGCTCATCTCCTCTATCAAGGTAATTACTAAGCTAAATCTATGCTAATATGAGTGATTATGTGAGGAGATGTACATCTTTCTCGTAAGATACTCCTTATTCCTCTCAATCTACTCTCATACCCTGCTAGCTCTCACCATCTTTGAAGGTGTGTGAGGTCTTGGGGCTGAGAACGGGGATAATTAAAGTTGTGTTTACTAAGTGTTTTGCTTAGTGCATGAAGCTTTCATCTTCATTGCACTAGCTAGTCCTGAAGGAGCACAAAGAATTGTGTTGTACAATGTCTCTCTTGATGGGAGAAACCATAATACAAAGCCTTTTGGAGGGGGGACCGGCTCCATGCAAATCCGGTGCTCAACTGTTGTCAATAGCTTAATTTCTCTCTCTTTTGAAAGTATTGTTGATGCTATCTAACTAGGTGTTATGCTTTTTGTTGCTCTCTCCACCCAAGCACTCTTGTAATTCTCATTTGGAATCTATTCTAATGAAATGCCCACTATGTTCATGCTAATTTCCTCTACACATAAGTTTTTAGACCATTAAATGTTACAAAAAGCATTGGCAGTGCACCTTCACTCTCACTAGTATTGGAATCCCAATCGTGCATATCTGAATACATCAAGTCTCTGGTAAAACTCTCTTCATTAGGCTCACAAGATGCATAAAAAACAATTCTCTATCTTGTAGAGGCTCAAAATCAAGTAGAGCATCATCCAGCATCCGCATAAGGTCATCATCAGCTGCATATGAATAAACTTGTTGATGCATGAATCTAGATTGATTGGTATCGTTAACATCTGTATTTGAGAACCCTTTCGAAGATTCTTTCAATAAGCACATAAGATCTAGGTCCATTGCTTGAGAAGGTTCCTCCATCTTGCACATTTCAGGCTGCTGTAAACTAAGATTTCCACATATGACATGTATACTAAATAGGGTTAATTTTATTTGCGAGTTAATCAATTCGTGTTTTTCTACTAACAGGTGATGATTTTTCGAGTTTATAGAAGCATGGATTTCACTGATATGTATGCTCTCTAAGGTGGCGTTGTGGTATGTTAAATAAGTACCGAGGGAAGGAGAGAGAAGAAGGATTAGACGGAGAGAGAAAAACATACTTGTGAAATAGAGATAGGATCGGGGTGTGAGAGTACCGACAACAAGAGCGAGAGAGAGAGAGAGAGAGAGAGAGAGAGAGAGAGAGAGAGAGAGAGAGAGAGAGAGAGAGAGAGTGGGAGATGAGGGGGAGAGAGGAAAGATAGGTTCAAAATGAAAAAAAACCGGCTCAAGTTTGGGCAAGAAGGTTCTCAAGCCGGTTCAAATTATTTCATTTAGTAGCTTGGTATAGAATTGTTTATGTGTTGGTTTAATGTATATATTTCATAAATATCCCACATTTTAATTGAGATGAAAGTGGAGTTAAGTAAAAGTGAAGTTTTGTTGCCATGAGGATATACAAAAGCTATACTTAATTGCTTGCCAGTCGCTCTTAACATGTTCTGATTGTTGCACGAACCACGTGGATGCCACCCCCTCAAGCAACGTGCGTATTTCCAAAGCTAGACGATCGTCGTGCCACTGGTGATAACTTGCCACGTTATCAAACTAGTCAAGACATGTGAGGATATCTTCTGTAGGTAACCCAAAGAAAGGACGAGGTTTGACGCCTGTGTCAGTTCGAGTGGTGTGTATGGAGTTTGTTGCCATGAGATTGAGAAAAGTTTGGTTGGTGTGCTTGACCTACAGAGGCATGTTGGAGATTGCCAGGAATATCTGTTCCATGGATGGGTTATTGAATTTTGTGTGCATCTGGGCATCTTTGAAGGCTGGGGATGTAGGGGCGTGTCGTGGAGAAAGATAATGACTCATCGTGACAATAGTGAGGGTGCAAAGAAGATGGCACAGGAAACCAAGAAAGGGAAAAAGGACAAGCGAGTGGGATGTAGAGAGCCTGCCGTCTCCACCAATGTAAGATGCTCTCGCAGAGAGAACCAGAACCTCCTCCTCTTTGCAGGTTCCCTTTCCATTATATTAGCTTGTTACAATCTATCCCAAGAAGTCGGTACCCAACTCTTGCAATAACAGATTAGCTGACTAGTCGTCCTCTTGGGGCTTACTTGATAGTACATCACAATATTTACATTGCAACTTCAAGGAGAAATGTATCAATAATAGCATACAAGGAAAAAATACAATCCAAAAAACATTTTAGGTGCATTTTCCTATGCATATGTAGACAGGGGACTCTTTTTCATCATAAAAGATTAGGCTCTAATACTTAGACAACAATGTGGTGCCTATAATGAAGATGGAGTGGCATTCTTGAAACACAATGTGTAAGGATGGGGATGATTAAGGGCATAAAAAGCATCCGTTAGAGAGATGAATCAAGTGGTCGTCGTTCCATCTTCAAAAACCATTCTTGATGTCTCGCATTCAATTCTGGGAAGCCAGCATGGAAAGTTTGTGTTTTGTTGTTTATCAAAGATTCAACTATAGAACCCAACCTTGAAGCCTATAAAAGAGGGTTATTGAAGAGGCAAATGTGCACATAGTACCGAAAGATGACAGTAGCCCCATCCAAGAAAACCATGTAGACGATCATTAAATGGCCAAAAACAATGTCAAAAGCTCTAAGTAACCTCTGTTAGCCTAATTAATTGCCTTTGCTGACATTACCCCAACCCAAGAAAACCCTAAGCAGGTCAAACAGAAAAAAATAGTGTCGGTACCCTCAACACCAAGAAGGGCCCATTCATTCATTGTTGCTCCATGTGGTGCTTGTGCAGAGTGTGCAAGAGAGTGAAGGAGAAGAGAATTGGGGAAGGGGATGATACACAGGGACAGGGAGCTGGGTTAGTGGAGAGGAAGGTAAGGGTGCTTTCCCATGGCCACCTGGCTTACATCCCAACAACCCCCCACTTGAAGGTCATGGGGCCCAATAGTGGAATCGGTATAGTTGGTCTATACAAAGTTGATATGAAGCATTTCTTAGGTTTCATCCTACACCCATAAGTTCTATGCAATGAGTAAATCGTTCCGAAGCTAAGCTCTTCGTGAGAGCATCTACGGGGTCATCATTGTGAACCTTGACAAGCTCGATGCGCTTGCTAGCCAATGCATCTTGTATGACATGGTATCTGACCTCTATGTGTTTCAAGTTTGAGTGAAACAGCGGATTCTTCTCCAAAGCAATGGCACTCTGACTATCACAATGCAATATTGGAGCCTCGTGAATACCCAAGTCTCCCACTAGACGAGCTAACCATATGGCTTCCTTGCTTGCGTCATAGACAACAACATATTCTGCCTCAGAGGTACATGAAGACATGCAGCTTTGGAGACACGATCTCCAAGAGATAGTTGCTCCTACAAACATGAACACATAGCCAGATTTGGATCTTCTACGATCCACGCAACCCACATAATCCGCATATGTGTAACATACCATAGATGGATCACTATTTCCGAAGCGTGAACGCTTGCTAGCTATACCCTTCAAGTATCTGAGGATTTTCTTCACCGCTTTTCAATTCTTCTTGCCAGGGTTTTCCATGTACCTACTAACCATTCCCACTACATGTGCAATGTCTGGTCTTGTGGCTACCATAGCGTACATCAAACTTCCAACTACTGAAGAATATAGCACTTTCGCCATTTCCTCTTTCTTAGTAATTGTCTGGGGAGAATTTTCCTTGCTAAGTTTGGAGTATGCTTGCATTGGGGCACTCGGTGACTTCCCTCCCCTGCATACTAAAACGTTGCAAGACTTTGTGGATGTACTTTAGATAATTCAAGAATTCCACATTGCATGTCTCTCTTGATTCGCATACCAAGAAAGTGATTGGTATTTCCCAAATCTTTCATGGAAAATTGAGTGCTTAGCATCTTTTTCAACTGATTGATCTCATCAATTGATTTGCTTGCGATAAGCATATCATCTACATACAAGATCAAGATGATTAAAGTACCATCGTTCAACCTCTTTGTGTATAAGTAGTGATCCTCTTGACTTCTTATGTAACAGTGAGACTGCATGAATTTGTCGAATTTTTGATACCACTGCCTTGAACCTTTCTTGAGGCCATAGAGTGCCTTTTTAAGACTACAAACCAATTTTGCCCTTGTTGGCTTTTGGGTTTCACATACGAAACCCTCGGGTTGTTTCATGTAGACATCTTCATCTAGATCCCAATGAAGAAATGATGTGTTCACGTCCATTTGGACAAGTTCCATGTCCTGGATAGCAACCAAGCCAAGCACCATGCAAAGTGTAGTCATCTTGACTACTGGAGAGAAAATCTCATCGAAATCCACCCCTTTTTGCTGCTTGAAATCCTTGGCAACTAGACGAGCCTTGTACCTAGGCTCGGGATCTTCTATTGTATACTTCTTCTTGTATACCCACTTGCAAGGTAGAGCATTTTTTCCTTTTGGTAATTCAACCAAATACTTTGTCTCATTAGCCACAATCGAACTATATTCTAATTGCATAGCTTGCTCCCAATTAACGCTATCATCCATTTGTATAGCTTCTTTGTAGCAGGTTGGCTCTCCACTGTAAGTGAAAAAAATGTGGTGCATACCTGGGTCAAACCACCCGGGCGCACGAGATACTCTTACAGAACGTCTCAGTGCCTGACTACTGGGGACTCTGCTCTCTCCCAATAAATAGTAGTATCTTGCACTTGAGGATTAGGTGCAACACTATTGAAGTGAGTTGGTTCGGAGGCTACAACCTCAAAACGAACCCGTTTGTACTCAAATTCTTTAATGGTCTTCTTGTGCATTTTTTATTCATTGAAAATCATGTGTGAGCTACGAATGACTGTTGGATTCTGGGTGCTAGAGATGATAGCCCATCTCTCCATTTGCACCATAGCCGGTAAAAATGCGTTTGTGTGACCTGGGATCTAACTTGTGACAAAGTTCTTTGGGCACATGTGCATATGTCTCACATCCAAATACATATAAATGCTAATGGCTTGGCATTTTCATAGTCCATAATTCCTATGGAATTTTGAAATTCAAAGGAGAACTAGGTGACCTCTTGATGATGTGCAGTGCTGTTAGAATAGCTTCCCTCCCAAACTCTGGAGTAAGCTTCGCCATAAACATCATAAAGATAACTCGCTCTTGAATTGTGCAATTCATTCTTTCAGCTATCCCATTTTGTGCAGGTGTGTATGGAGCAGTAAACTACTGACGAATGCCTCTTTGATTGCAAAAGTCCTTAACTTCATGGAGACGTATTCTCCACTATTGTTCGTGCGAATAGCTTTGAGATTTTTTCCTAATTGGTTCTCAACCATGGTGAGGAATTTTTGGAATGTAGAAAAGACCTCTTCCTTACGTTGTCAGGGTATATGTGTTCAAAACATGAGCCGGGCAGCAGGCATCGAGTCTCTGGCTGTGGAATGTGTGAAAGAGGGAGATCAACAGACACTGAAAGCTCTGGCAGTCACCCTAATCATCAATTAATTGAGTAAATCTTTACGTATAGATTAACCAATAGCCAAGGCGGGTTGTTAGCAGCACCGTCACTCGGATTACTTGAAGACTAGGAGTTTAAGCTCCCTTTACAATTACTCCGGCCGTTAACGATACCAAGATTTACCAAGATGAGTGTTCAAGTTTAAATTGATGACGATGATGCATTCATAGCTGCTCTCTTTTAATCCTTTAATTTCTTTTAAGGGGTCTATCAAGCTTGCTGATAGCTTTAGTTGTGAAAGAATTAGATACTCGCTGCTCATCAATAGACAAAAATTCTTATGTGTCAAATTTCTAGACTTGATTGCTATCTTTCACTTTACGTCTTTGGTTAGGTCAAAAACGAGGTTCAAGAACCTTGCTCCGAGCGAATTCCCCTCCACTTGCTTCGACTGAGATTCTTACTTCTCCTGCCTCCTTCTTGCTTACGCCCTCATGCCTTCCTCTTGTATCCTCTTTCTGTGCCTTGATAGAGAGAGCCCTTTGCTTTGCTTCACCTCCCCTTTCTCTCCCTCTTTGCCTGTCCTTACTCATCGAGGACAAGAAGAGCGAGTGGGAGATCCTTCAACCCTTTAAATACCCTAACAATACTCCCTTTTTCCCGTTACCCCTGCATGCTCCTTTTGTTTCCTCTTCTCAAGGGCGGAGAGAGAGAGAGAGAGAGAGAGAGAGAGAGAGAGAGAGAGAGAGAGAGAGAGAGAGAGAGAGAGAGAGAGAGAGAGAGAGAGAGATCCCTTCTATGCTTTTGATCTCCCCCAAGCTCCACTCCTCCCTCCTCAATGCTTCTTGCCCATTGTTCCGCCTCCCCTTGCTCGTAACCCTCATGTTCTCTTCTCCAAACTTCATATGCAACTCGTTGATAACTCTTACAATAGCTGCCATTATTCTTATACAACGATGGTTCCATCGGTGATGTGGCATGGGAGTTGGGTCTATGATGTGGTGAAAGGGCGGTGGTAATGTGTGTGCTAGTCTCCACCCAACCGTGCTATCTTTTAGCCTCCTCCCATCTAGCGTACACACTATCCTACTGTGCCGATGGCCTTGCCCGTAGGACCCATGTCCTTATATTACCCCCCCTTGGAGAATTGTTTTTCTCCTAAAAAATGAATGTAGGAAAACGTTTCCTAAGTGCGGAGACATTCTCCCATGTAGAACCTTCTTCAGGTCTATCTAGCCATTTTACCAACACCTGTCATCTGACATGATGTCTGGTGCGAAGCTCATGAGAATCCAAAAGCTTTTCAGGCTCATGAGGGATGCTTGGCGGTTCGATAAGGTCAACTAACACACTTTTGTCAATGACATTACCATTCTGTCCTAGCTGTTATTGTAAACGGCTAACATGAAAAAGAGGATGAACTCGGTGGTCTGGAAGAGCTAACTTATAGGCCACTTGACCTATACGTTTGAGAATGGTAAATGGTCCACAATAGCGTGGTGAAAGTGTAGCAACTTTTCCCATCTTCAGACTTTCTAAATGCTCCAAAACATTGAGGAAAACCTTGTCTCCTTCTTCGAAAGTAGCAAGAAGACGATGTTCATCTGTGTACTTCTTATATCGATCTTGAGCTTGCTTAACATTATGTCGATCAACTTGAACCATGTCAAAATGGTGTTGGAGAAAATACTTTTCTTGTTGTATCTTCTCCTTAACCAACCCCACCATAGCAGGTGATCTAGGTTGAAATCTATACAAAATCATAAATGGACTAAAATCTTTAGTCACATGCTTTGAACTATTATAAGAAAATTCCAATATAGGTAAGTAGTCTTCCCAATTGGTTTGCTTCTTGCTAATGTATGCTCATAGCATATCCTCTAGCACTTGATTAACTCTTTCTATTTGACCATCTGTTTTTGGATGATCAGCAGTACTTAGATTAAGTTTAGTTTCCAAATTTTGGAACACAGCTCTCTAGAAGTGATTATTGAACTTTCAATGTTTGTCACTAATGATACTAGCTAGATGACCGTAGAGTTTATATATATTCTCTACAAATAGCCGTGCTAGTTTCGATGTCTTAACCGTCATCTTAGTGGGAATGAATCGACCCATCTTTGTAAGACGGTCCACAATTACCCATATGGCATCATGGCCATGATTTGTAGTAGGTAGTATTACTACAAAATCCATAGAGATACTCTCCCACTTACCTTGTGGAATCTCTAAAGGATGTAAAAGGCCACCTACCTTGAGGAACTCTGCCTTATTAACTTGGCATTGTTGGCAATTTAGTATGTACTCTTGAACATCATGATGCAAGCCCGACCAATAAAATTGTCGTCGAACTAAGGTATACATCTTCAGAATACCTGGATGACCAGCACTTGTACTATCGTGACACTCAAATAAGATCTGGCACCTAGTGTGTGAGTCATTTGGCACACATACTCTACATTTTTTGAGTAAGTAGCCATCATCAATGGAAAAATTCTTCCATCGCTTAAGTTGTTCCTGAGTAGGGGTGCAGCTCTATGTGTTGGAGTTTTTATCTGCAAGTGCAGAGACATGTTGATCTGGTTGTTCAGAGACATGTGAGTGTGAGGGATCCCTTTTCAAAACTACACTCCACACTTTAGTGTATGATTGATCTTGTGCACACTTGCCACGTAATGACTCTAAAAATCCACTCTTTATTTCCGTGAAAGCAAGTGAATTAATTTGAGGCATCCGACTTAGTGCATCCGCTACTGCATTATATCGCCATTTGCGATATCGTAGCTTACAATCATAATCTTGAAGGATTTCGACCCATGTAGCTTTACTGTCCTTCAATTTCGTTTGAGTAGTAAACCATTTGACAAAAACTACTTCAAACTCAGTACCATGTAAACTCGGTACCATGTAAACAGTGTCGCCACTTTCGTAAAGCATGAATTATGGTATAGAGTAAACTCGGTACCATGTAAACAGTGTCGCCACTTTCGTAAAGCATGAATTATGGCATAGATCTCTCTCTCATAGACATAATAATTCTATTGAGCTCTATCTAAATTTTTACTTTCAAAGGTTATAGGTCTTCCCTCCTCAAGAAGTACCGCACCAATTGCTTTATCACTAGCATAAGTCTCTACCACAAACCTCTTAAGTGGGTCGACGATTGCTAGGATGGGAGTAGTGGCTATAGCTACCTTGAGCTCTTTGAAACTGCGTTTTTGGGCTTCTTCCCAAGAAAAGGTCTTACCTTTTGTTTTATGTTGATCCATCATAGGAAAAATAATTTTGGCATAATCATGGATATACTGTCGATAAAATTCGACCATACCTAAAAATATTTGAAGCTCCTCAACTGTGTTGGGATGTGTCCATTGAAGAATGGCATCGACCTTGTCGGTGTCCATTTTGAGACCAAAATAAGAGATCACATGACCAATGTAATGTACCTCTGGTTGAAAGAAATCGCACTTGCTTTGCTTAGCATACAACACGTCAGCTCATAGCTGTTTGAATACTAATCATAAGTATTCTATGTGTTCATCTCTAGTCTTATTGTAAATGAGAATTTCATCAAGGAAAACCACAATAATTTTTTCAAGACAGGGACGTAAGTTACTATCCATGAGTGCCATAAATGTAGCTGGAGCATTGGTTAGGCCAAAAGGCATAACCAAAAATTCAAACTGCTCGAACCGTGTGTATGCCCACTGTATTTAGATGAGGAAGATTAGTCTTTCCCCTCCTATGTAGGGATATTCAAAGACTTTTTTTGTCACATCCAATTCCCTTAAGGTTCGATGAAAAGAAAGTAAGATTAGTATTGCCCTTACCTTTACCATCAAATTTTAGGGAGAAGCTAAAACAAGGCTATTTGTAGCTAAAACTTAGGGATCAAAAAGAATGGACATAAGTTCAAAAAGGAATCTCTGAAAGAACTAAAGGTTGGATGTGAGGAGTTTTAATCATAAGAAGAGAAGAAGTGTTATGAAGAAATGCTTTATGGTAAGGCTTTTTCTTTTTTACCACATGAAATAGGATGTGTTGATCGTAGTGTTGTTGCACCTATGGTAATCTTCACTATCCCTCATGTACCTTGGCCGCTTTGCATCCAATTACATTCCCAAAAGCACATTTTCCAAGGCTAATACAGCTACTCGATGAGAAGATTAGCATGGGTATTTTGGAGCCTTCTTGTGCACCTTATTCAAACAAGTGGTTCACTATGCTTAAGAAGAATGGGCTTTGTGTTTCATACAATATGTGAATCATGTAAGCAAGAGTACTGTTACGAATGTGGGTACGTGACTAATTGTGGATAAATCTACAAAGGCATTTTCATGAAGGTCATGACATTAACGCAATGGGAGATCTCTATTCACCAGGGTATGATCAATTTCAACTAGCTACTAAGAGCAAATATTTGATAACCATGAAAACACCTTTGGGATTAGTAAGTATGTGTACCTTATCTCCAGGAGTGACTAATTTGGTTGCATATATGATGAACGTGATAAATAAGGTTTTATGTGACTTCATACCTCAAATCACAATGGCATTTTTTATGATCTCCCTATCAAAGGATGATACTATGGATTTGACGGAGTGTTGTAACTTTGTTGTAGACCATATCAAGGTTATGAGAAGATTTTTCCAAGGTTGGAAAAAGTCAATCTTACCCTCTAAGGAAAAAAAAGTATTTAGAGTCAATGAAGTATTGATTGTGGGCATATCTGTGTTCCTTTGTGAGGTCCTGGATCCTTCAACTCAAAACTTGTGATGGGGCCCTTCACAGGTCTCTAAGACTAGTGAAAAATAGAGTTACTAGAAGTAAAATTCTTGAGTCTAAAACCCTAGAAAAAAGACCTAGTCCCATCTCACTAGCAAAAAACATGAAAAAACTCTAGGAGTAAAAAAATTTCAACCCTATGACCTCCACAAATGGCCAACGAGTCCTCTTCCAATACTTTTTTCTCTCTATGTATGTGAGAGAATAGCCGTTGATAAATTTATTTTCCAATGGAAAAGTGTAATAGGTGTTTATGTATTGAGTGGATAGTTACCCAACTAATCGGCTCCACCCATCCATTCATGATCAACAACTTGAGTTGATCCCCAACTTTTCACTCCGACTTATCAGGTCTACCATCCATGTGTTAGTTTAGGCATGTCAAGTGAAATGCCCAATGTGATCCCATTATTTAGTTTGGCTTTTAGGTATTTATTTTACTTATTTGTCAAAGTCTTGGGTAGGGAAATTTACTAGGATTGCTATATAAGCAACCCCTTGCCTCTAGTGTATACACATTCAATTATTCATTGACAAGGTTGATTGGTTCAAAAGACTCTCTCTCTCTCTCTCTCTCTCTCTCTCTCTCTCTCTCTCTCTCTCTCTCTCTCTCTCTCTCTCTCTCTCTCTCTCTCTCTCTCTCTCTCTCTCTCTCTCTCTCTCTCTCTCTCTCTCTCTCTCTCTCTCTCTCTCTCTCTCTCTCTCTCTCTCTCTCTCTCTCTCTCTCTCTCTCTCTCTCTCTCTCTCTCTCTCTCTCTCTCTCTCTCTCTCTCTCTCTCTCTCTCTCTCTCTCTCTATGCTTCCGCATCGTTGACTTTGACATGGTATCAGAGCCAAGTGTAGTTCGCATGTGAAGAGCTTTGGTGGAGGAGCTGTCTTGCAAAGGAGAAGTGGAAAGTCCCCCTTTGCTAGTCGTTAGCATCCCTAGCAGCCCATAGCGTTTCAAAACACTGGGCATTTTGCTCCCTCACTAGCGTCAAACTTCTCATCCCCCTCGCGTGCCGGCAGTTCCCCTCTACATCCCACGAGTCTCTTTCCCTTCTGAATTTTAAAACGCTACGCAAAAGGTGGCCATGGTGTTGTTGTCTTATCCCTCAGCGGTGCCCCCTCCCATCACGTTCTGAAATGCTCGACCGGTAGCTCCCTCTCTCTTGGCGATTGTTGACTACCATATCCCCTGCGAGTGCATACCAAAATGTTGTGTCTTCCCCTTGAAATAGCGGCTCGGGTGACAACATCTTATTTCCAGCATTTTCAAACGCACTGCTCCTTGGTGGGTCTCCCTTGGTGAAAACCCTCCGCGCCCTTATGTCCCTGCTTTGACTCAATTACAAAGAGGCACACAATATTTATCATTAAAGTTAAATAGAGGATAGAGGTGCATTAGTGATCGGGTTTTTGGGAGCATCTTGGTGCAAAATCATGCAGTCCCTTTTTGAAGTACTTTTAAGGAGCGGAGCGCATATCTCTTGGAGACTCTTTTGAAGAAATTTTGTGGAGCTTTTGGAGCAACTTGGGAGAATTTCCCATTAGAGTGGCTTGCAAAAGTCCTTGAAGGTGTTTTGGCATGGCTTAGTAGGCGAGGATTTTGAAGTGGTGAAACATCTTGGGATTAGTGCAAAGGAGTGGAATTTCTTGGGAATTTTGGTGCGGCTTGATGGTGCTTGTGCGGCCCATTGGAGTCCGAGAAGATTTTTTTTCAACTTCAAGATGGCCTCCCCTTGCTCAAGCAACCACGACGACAACGACCAAAGACAACCAAAAGCTATGGATAACCGAGCATCAACCATCCATTTAACGAAATGTGCACCGGCACAGTTCTCAAGGAACCTGGAATTTTGTTTGACTCAAGTTTGTGAAGTCAAAAGCAATTGGCAGAGGATGCTAGAGGAGATCAACAATGGTTAATTGGACAAGGATGGCAGTACCATTACTCAGTTAGCTGCCTTGGTACCCAAGAGGTACGACCACAATTATAATTGTGATTTGACACTTTGTTTGGCTCAAGAGTTTGAAGCAAAAGTCAAAAGAAGGAATTCACTTGAAGACAAAGTCAAAGGCAAGATGGACAGAGATTACGGTAATAAAGATTTGAAAGAGGAGATCGGAATGGCACTTATGGTGGTGGCCACAGTGGCCTTGACATCAGATTTCCAGTCAAATGACAGGTGTCACCACTAGCTTCAACAAGAGAGAGGCTTGTGGGTGGCAGAGAGGGGCAAGCAAGCAATGATCCCTATAATTAATTTGGACCCTTGTGTTGGAGTTCAAGTTATTGGTGTTTGGACCCGTAGGTTGGAGTTCAATGCACATGCATCTGGTAGGGAACCAATGAGACATCTAAAACACTATGGATGAGTGCACCAATCCATTCTTGTTGGTCGGATCATGGACAAGATGTGTTTCACAGCTCATTATCTTGGAGTTTTATATTTTGGAAGTGATGTGTTCATAGTTCACAAATGGGGATTATTGGCATAGTATGTTCTACAGTTCAAAGTTTTCACAAAGGCAACCGATGCTCAGGATGGCATTACTCTCAGGTACAAAGTTGAGGAGAGAAACACCGAGGTGTATCCAGTTAGTGGCCACTAATGGGGTGTCCATGGTAGATTCTTCATTGACTTGGTCTCACTATTTATTTCCACTATAAGTTGTAGAGAGGGTGTTAAATTTTAGGCATCTTTAGTGAACTACCCAATGTGATCCCATTTTTTAGTTTGTCTTTTAGGTATTTATTTTACTTATTTGTCAAAGTCTTGGGTAGGGAAATTTACTAGGATTGCTATATAAGCAACCCCTTGCCTCCATTGTATATATATTCAGTATTCATTGCCAAGGTTGATTGGTCCAGGAGACTCTCTCTCTCTCCTCTCTCTCTCTCTCTCTCTCTCTCTCTCTCTCGTGCTCACTCCCCTTGGTCTCTACGCTTCCGCATCATCGACTTTGACACCATGATCAACAACCCGAGCTGATCCCCACTCTCTACCCCGCACTCCACATGATCTTTAATTTTCTAATTACTACCATATTATTTTTGAGAGGTAAATTAATGGTTCATTTCTCAATTCCTTAAGCAGCCATTGAAAAGAGCATTGCAATCACTCTTTCTCAGATAGACAATATTAGACTTAGGACAAGGTATTTCTAAAAAATGTAATCGTGACTAGTACTTAACTTATCTCAAGACACTAATACAAGGGTGGAAACTGGCACACGTTCCTTTATTCAAAAACTGGGTGGAAGAAGAAATCACCTAAAAACCTCCGGCATTGATACACAGTACAGTTGCCTATTGAATTAGGTGGCTCTCCTAGGATTAAAAACGGTATCCTAACATATGTAGAAATATATATATGAATTGAGCAAAGGCTTGATGTCCATGGGGACGGCCAACTTAAGTGGCCTCTAGCTAATTGTCAATCTTTACCTGAAGAGAAAAACGTAATAAGAAATTAGAAGTATCCTTGAGACAAGTTGTCTTAAGGATAATCAAAGAAATTCCTTCCTTGCTTATTCGGACTGTCCAAAAAAATTCTTTTTTATTTCTCAATCAAGTGCATGGTTTTTTTTGGAAGTTAACCTTCCATTTATAGCTATTTTTATCATTCTTAAGGTAGTTATCTATTGTATATTAGATGCAATCTTATAGCTTTATACAATTTATACTAAATGTAGAATTTCAAAAGACTAATAATCCACTTGGAAGCGATCTAGAGAGCTACAATTTGCTATGCCATTGGTTCAAGAATGCTCTCATGGATACTATTTAAGCCAACATCATGATTATGTATGGCCCTTGTCCTCTTTGGAGTGATCTCCTCTTCCAAATGGAAACTTGAACATGTTCTTTTCGTAGGAATATCCACTATAATTTTATAAAGGTTACTTAATTATTAGGTAAAGTACTTGTAAGAACTACCATGGAATTTTAAGCGATTAATTTGTGAAATTAATATAACCTTTTATTTTCTCAAAATTTTAAGAATTTAATTTTTTAATTGCTTATAGTTCTGTATATAGTAATTCTTGCTTTGATATTTTATCATGGTTTCTTAATACTCTATTTTTCTTTTATGCTTATTGTAGAATTTTCATCCCTATTTTTTAAAAAAAATTAATTCACTAATAAATCTAGATAATTTTTTCCCTAATAAATAATTTAGCTAAAAATTTGACTATGATATGTTTATCTTCACTTTTTAAAAGTATGTTTGAACTTTTAAATTTATCCTATTTTCTTTAATCTCTTTTAGTTTTGTTTTCTTTTGATTTGCTATCAAAATAAGAGAATCTTTATCTTAATAAAAATTTAAATTAAAAATATAATGATGATATTTTTATCTTAGCTTCTTAATAGTGCAATAATGTTTTGGCTTTCTAATATTTTATTTAAACTTTCATAATTATCCAATATTTTTAAAAGATATTTTGGTATTTTTCTCTTTTAATTTACTATCAAAATAAAAATAATAATAGTAAAAGCAACCATATGTTTTGGTCACAAACCCATTGAAGTTAACGGGGCATTCTATCTCATGTCCTACAAAAATCCCCACTCTTATTTATGTGCAATCAACCGTAAGAAATTGTTGTTTTGGGCAAAATGCACTGGTCCATCAACTTTGGAGGCTTGTAGTGACCAAGGGATGAGAAAAATTACAAGTTTCTCATTTTTTCCATATGTAGTAGTTATTGAACTATAAGCTCATGAAAGGATTTTTCAAAATGAGTGGATCTACTATGGTTTTGGAATTTTTTCCCAAAACCCTGAAAGGACACTTTTATGTCTTGTTAGGTTACCATTCTAGTGTTAATAAATATATGATTATGATATTTTTATCTTAGCTTCCTAATAGTATGTTTGAATTGAAAAAATTATTTCATATGTTTTTGAGTTATTTTGGTATTTTTCTTTTGAATTTATTATCAAAATAAAGAAAGTTTGGTCGTGATAAATATTTAAACTAAAAACTTGATGATGACATTGTAACAGATCTGAAACTAGACAAAGTCTGCTCCCTTTGGACTAGGTACATTGCTTTGTATTAAACCAAGGGCTGAGTGAACAATGCTAACAAAGGGTTTATCCCAAGATGGTTGATGTCCGACTACGTATGCCAATTACCTATTCTGTTATGTTTGTTATCTAGGTGTGGGGATGCCACACCTCCCCCCTAGGCTGGTGTTGTTGTAGTTGTGTGATAATGCTTGATTTGACATATGTGTGCGGTCGTGATGGAGTAGTTATTACTGAGCCGTTGAAGGTGATATGTATTCAAACACAGGCAATGCACAACTTGATATGGGCCTATCCAACGATGCATGAGAGATTCGTTGAGGCCACCGTAGTGTAAGGGGTAACAAACTGATATGATGTCACCATCCGCATATACCACATAGTTTTTGTTATAGTTGTATGAGCATTGTTGGAACTGTTATGCTTTCATCCAATTGAAAAGTAGAGCTTGGAGGAGAATGGGTTGGGCTTGAGAAAGGTAAGAGAGCCATTCCTATGCATCTTGGTGGCGAGGTTCAAGCTACAAGGTGTTGTTTTCTTGTGGGAAATGAGGATCCCGCTTGTAGAGGGTGTGGAATGGGCTTACCCTTGTGGAGGCCTATACAAAAGTGTTATATGTGTGTACATCATATGGTATGGCTTCATCCCAATGGTGCTAGAGTGGGTTGAGAAAGGCAACCAAAATCTCTTTGAGGATCCAATTCATGTTCTCTGTGAGCCCATTTGTTTGTGAATGATAGGGGGAGGAGAATACTTGGTTGATGCCTAAACATTTGGTGAGAATTTCCATGACTTTGCTATAAAATTGAGGACCTTGATTGGATAGGACCGTTTGGGGGCAATCATGTCTGAAGATGATATTATGTAGGAGTGTTGGGTAGAGCTTGCACTTTGCACCAACGTGTCAAGTAGTCCACCATGACCACAACATAGTGGTTACCAAGGATAGATATCAAGAATGTGCCCATGAGATCCCAACCTATCAGCTCGAATGGAGCTAAAACTCTAATGTGTTCCATGTAATTGGATTTTTGGAGGGAACTTTGATCTATTGACATTGAGGCCAGTGATTTAGGAATTAAGAAATGTCTTGGTGCATCTTTGGCCAGTAATGGCATTGGGGAAGGTTATGCAAGACACAATGGAAAGCTAGGTAATTAAAGAGGGGAAGGCTATGGAAATAGTCTATGTAATGGGGTTGAATTTGTCACAGTACAATAATTTGGGGTGGGCCTTATGGTGGGATTTAATAAAGGAGGTTTTTGATGAGGACAAACTCCTACTGATGGCAATGTGGCCAAGGTGATCATAGGTTGTGATGACTGATGGACTGCACCTAGGATCCTGATGTTGAAATTGTGATAGTTGAGTTGGGTTGGTTTGGAAGGATGGTTGGAGAGTTTGGGTGTGCTGCAAGTGAGGGGCGCGAGAGAGGCAGGCTGGGGTGGGCCTTGCGGTTGGATTAAATAAAGAAGGTTGTTGATGAGGAAAAACTCATGCTCATGGCAATGTGGTCGAGGTGATTGCAGGTTGTGAATGATGGGTTGCACTTGGGGATCCTGCTGTTGAACTTGTGATAGTTGAGTTGGGTTGATTTAATAGGATGGTTGGAGAGTTTGGGTGTGCTGCAAGTGAGGGGTGCCAGAGAGGCGGGCTGCATGGAGGCATCCATGTATTGAGGAGAAAGCAGGATAGCATGTGAGGAGGAGGGTCTGCTTGTGGCAACCTCATAAGAGAAAGAATGTGGAGGTGCAAGAAAGTTGGGAAATGCATGTCTCCTTGACCAATGTAGTAGACTACTATGAGGGAAGCAAGGTCGGATGTGACCAAAAGCTAAGCACTCTAATAGTGTGAGGGACTGCGACTCTCGAACTTTTAGTGAGCATAATGTGCACAACTGATTTGACTCTTCTCCATTGCCCCAATGCCATGTCTTGCATCAAAGGGAGTGAGAGCTAAGCCGAATGGCTGCAATAGTATCAAGGGGATATGCTCAAGTATGTAAGGGTGAGCACAGTGTCGTGCTGTGACATGTACATAGTGGGAACGCATGCTACAAGATCTATCTTGTATTTTTTTAGATACATAATTATATTTTCTATAGTGTACATATGCATATTTAAGTATAATAATAAGCCTTCTATCTCATCCTATTATTTTTCTCAAGGGTAACATATCCTTACTTTACCATCAGAAAATACTATGGGAAAAGCATCAATAGCTCCGCCTCTTTAACTTGGGGCAAAAAGCATTGATTCTTTATTTCTACTATTTCATTATCATCTCACACCCTAGCTAGATCCTATATCTAGGGTAAACTCCAATATATATATATTCTATGTATTTTTTATACTTTTCTTATATTTCTTTTTAAATAGCTACTAGGAGAGAATCAAATCCTAGTGGGACACTATGTGGCATGATTTCAAAGATACACTTATTTTAATGCATTATTGCAAGCATGATTACAAAACTTTGTCAAGGAGAAATGTCATGCTTTCATATGGCATGAGGTGTCCTTTGGAATTAAATGAAAGTTTAGGCTAAGGAGACCACATGAAGACTTTTGTTGCCATAAATGGACCCTATTTTGATGAATTTTTTACACAAGGTTCCAATCCGAATTGGAAAACAATTTTAAAATGAAAATCGTAGCTAATGAGCTGAAGTTTTTGCCCATATTTTTACGTTTTTGTTTGGAGCCACGGTTGAGGAGATATGATCAAGATACTGGACCCCAGTCTGCCCACATCATGCAGGGGCAGCTCATTTCCAACTTTTCCAATTTCTGTTCACACTGGCTCCTCTCTTCTTGTGTAAACCCTTGGGGATTCCCTTCACCTATAAAAGGCGACCTCTTCTTCCTTGTAAGGAACTCAAGCATTCAAGCCATTGATGAGAGGAATTCTTGAGGGAGTGAGTAGTAATGCCTAATTGTACTTAGCCCCATTAACATAAGCCCAAGCCTACACTTTCTCCTAGAGAGAGACTAGCCATTCTTGCAACAAGCTAGCCTTAGAAGATCAACTCTAATCAAAGAAGGTCTTGCACTTGGTGTATCAATCAAAGTGGAATTATCCACTCTTCTCCTCTCTCCCATCAATAATGGTGCCGAAGGGTTTGTCAAGTAAGATGTGTTCTACATTGATGTTTTCTTGATTTCTTATTGTTTTCTTTTTCATCTCTAATCCGACATATATATATATGTGTGTGTGTGTGTGTGTGTGTATCTAATCTCATCTCCTTAACCAAATCTATCTCTCTCACTCTTAGTAATTCATCCTCTCTACAAATTTTAGGTTCTCTTTGCTACAGGTACATCTCTCCCCGCAGTATCCTTATTGTCTACGGGCAAGAATAGGGCTTGGGAGGGAAACTTCTCATCTTTTCACTTCTCTCATATCTACATTTCTCACATACTATCCTAGATGAATAACCCACCTGATGATCATTTCTATCGCTTTCACTCTGTACAATCTATTAGAATTAACGTATGGATTAGCCGTAAAATTCACTTTCAACAACGTATAGTGTTTCTCTTCGGCCCTGAAAGGCTCAATGAAATACTTCTATCACCGGATCCCATCATACTACCTCTCATAGACTATAATTTTTCTTTTGATGTAAGCGTAGTTATCTTCCTATGAACTAAGAGGATTTGTACACACAATTAATCCCAATCACTAGACAAAATATATATATTATGGTAAGCACAAAACTACAATTCCAAAGAACAATTCGTAGCCTATTTGGTCAGCCAAGATTGAATGCCATTAACTCATCTATTACCCCTTTCATATTACCCATGATACGATATGACCATAGCCTTGATGTTTTCATCTTCGTATTGTTTTGACATTCTCTTCTGTGTTCTTTCTTTGTGTGTGTGAGTGCAAGAGAGAAAGAGTGAGTCTTCTTTGATTGCACTTCTTTCCAAACCCTAGTCTTCATGGTATCTATGGTTTAACTCCTTCATATAGTTGTTTTTGAGTTCTCTCACAAACTCTCACAGCCATAAGCTTGGTGCTTTCCTGGCAAGACCGCAAATTTCTCGACATATTTTTGGTGAACACGATGTGAATCTGCTAGGGTGAGAGTTTGTGGGTAACCATGGGTGATCATGTTGAGCAACAGGGTATGCATTTTGACCTAGCAACAATGCAAATGTTTCAAGCATTTGCAATGTTCATGCAACAACAACATGCTACTGAAAGAAGGGAGATTTCAGCAACGAAGGCCATACAAGCGGTCGTCAATAGAATGGATCAGTTCAATGGCAAAGATGTAACCAAGTACTTACACGAGTATGTGAAGGAGATGGAGTTGCATCGCGTGTCAGAAAGTGAGATGATTCAAAGCTTTGAGCTAGTTGTTGCTCCAGAAATTAGGGAGAATGTTAGGGCAATTAAAGATGGGCATGGGAGAAATTGGGAAGAACTCAAAGTAGCTTTAAAGGAGGAATATTTCATGGAGGACTCGGAGAGAGTGACCAAAAGGACATTCTTAGAATGGGTAGTCAAGCCAAAGCAAGGACTATCAATAACAGAGCTACTTAGGGAATTTGAGCGGTGCTATGCACAACTCACTAGGACAGAAAGGGCCACACTAGATGCAGAGAAGACAGATCTTTTCTTACAAGCTGTAGGTAAAGAGTTTCAAGAAAATTTGGAGCTTCTTCTTGAAGATAAAGATGTTGAGCAAGGACTAAAGACCGACTGGAATGAGGTTGAAGGTGCTGTCTCACTGCTTGCTAAACGACAAAGAAGAAGGGACAAGATGGTAGTAAACACTAAAAGTCCTTCCACCTCAACTTCTGACAAAATGGTAAAGCCTACTTTTATCGCTCCTAAGTTTGATGAGTCCATGCTAGATGAGCTTGTGAAGGGAATGCGTGACTTGAAGGTGAAGTTTGCAAAGCTTGAAGAAAAAGACCAACCATCAGGGCCACTTCCTAGGCAAAGACAACAGCCCAAAGAAGGGTTTGTTAATAGATGTATTTGGTGTGATAGTACAGACCATGTGAGAAGGGATTGTGATGATTTTAGTGATGCTTTGTCAAAAGATGTTGTCTTTTTTAAGGATGGTAAAATCCACTTAAGAGAGACAGGTCTACCCTTGAGAACTAACTTTGGGAAGGGGGGAATGCAAACCTTAGTTGAAGATATGGCAACCAAGCATGCCACCTCTTCAGTTGAAGCAGTTACTTATGGAGTAAAAATTGAACATTTTTGTGATGAAGAGGTGAGTGACCATCATGGTCAAATTTGGCCAAATGTCATGCAATTAGCTAAAAAGGGAAAGCTTACAAAAGAGATTCTACATGAAGCAGGTGATTGCATATGTCTAGAAACAGGATGGAATGATCCAGTGGACTCATTTTCAGTGCATGCCTACATTACAAAATGCCAACAAAATGAGGCAATTGTAGAAGAGAATCGCAGACGTGAGAATGTTGATGAAGGACCATCAAAAAGAGCTTCTAGAAGTGGGGGAATAAGAGACTCAATGCCTTCTCAAACACCCTCAACACAAGGAGCATCTCCACATGAAGTACTCATGGAGGAGTCTACAACAGGAAAGAAGAAAGAGCCAATGAAAGGTAAGACAAAAGGCCCAACTTATAAACTACAATCTGATATTGAGGTTGCTACAGATTTAAAGAAAGTCTTGGAGGAAAGGATCTTGAATAGCAAGATTGAGTTTACTCTGGGAGAAGTTCTTGGCATTGCAAAGCGTGAATTCCATGAGGAGATCATTGACGTCATCAAGAGAAAGAGGCAAACCCTTGCTGAAGTTTCTCGTCCACAGGTTGAAGGGGAAACCTTAAAGACACAAGGGATGCAACTGCAAAATAAGGAGAATGATGGAGCTGTGGTAGGATGCTACCAATCTAGTGGGAGAGTGAAGCAAGTGTATTTCTCAAATGATGATGAAGAAGTTGAAGATATTCCTAGGAGTTACTATTCACGAAGTCATTGGGCAAGGGCTACTACAGAAACTTTGGTCAAGGTAGGTGATCTTGAAGAGCCATTTGTTGCCTTGATTGACCATGGTTCAGAAATAAACATAATGTCAAAGAGTCTCTACAACAAGTGCAAATGGCCGATGGACACAGATCATGGTTGGATGGTAAAAGTGGCAAACAATTCATCTAGTGAATTGTATGCAGCATGTCCAGGTGTGAAGGTAACAATAGGTGATGTAAAGATTGACCAAAACTTCTTTGTACAAGATACATCTTCATATCATCTCATCCTTGGACAACCCTACATTATAGGCGTTCGAATGGAAACAAAGGTAATGGACGATGGTTCAGCATATGCTAGAATACGTAGCAAAGATGGTAAACGAGCTGTCCAATTTCTCACAGTTTGTGTAAACCATGAAAGAAATCGTGACAACCTCAGAGAACATCCTCTACCAAAGGTAAGCAAAGAGTTTCATTATCATAGAGAAATGATGGGTTTTTGCCAAGTACCATTGTAAAGCGGGATTGCAGTGGTACAGAAAGAAAAAGGGTCTCGCCTGATCCAAAAATAAGTGAAACTTTCTCAATGAGCTCCTTGGTAACAAGGAATGGATCAGTATGTTTTACAAAACTTGAAGATTTGAAGAGATATGAGAGGCAATATGTGCATAATGTACAAATAGGCATGAAAAAGAGTGGGTTGCTAAAGCCTACTGAAAATGTTTTGGGTTTTTGTGAACAAGTTTCTTTTGTAGATACTATGGGTGAGCTGGATGCTATAATGAGGTCTAGTTTGCATCTTGAAAATGAAGTTGTGGAAGTTTTCTCTATGGAAATGTATCAAGTAATAGAAGCCTTTAAAGAAAGCCAAACAGTTGGCCCAGAAGTCCATGTTGAAACTAAATACAAGAGTGTAGCAAAGAAGGTGAAACCAGTAGCTTCACCCTTACCACCCAACAACAGGGAAAAGATTGAACAGGCTTCTTTACAACCAAGTTTGCGGAATCCTAAAAAGATTGGGCATACCCTCACAAAGGAGTCCTTTCAAGAGTTGCAGATTGGTTGCGAGGAGTTTCTAACACAGGAGAAGACAAAGTGCTTCAAAGAAATGCTTTCAAAGCATGCTAAGGCTTTTGCATTTGAGCCACATGAGATAGGATGTGTTGATCCTTATATTGTAGCTCCTATGGTAATTTTCACAATACCTCATGTGCCTTGGAATCTGCGGCCTATTCCGGTTCCAAAGGCTCATTTGCCAAAGTTAGTAGAGCTACTGAATGAGAAAATCAAAATGGGAATCTTGGAGCCTTCTTGTGCTCCATACTCAAACAGGTGGTTCACAGTTCCAAAGAAGAATGGTTCTCTACGCTTCATCCAAGATATGCAACCAGTGAACAAGGTGACAATTAGAAATGTAGGAACAGGTCCAATTGTGGATGAATTTGCAAAGGCGTTTGCAGGGAGGGTAATCTACTCAATGGGGGATCTCTACTGAGGGTATGATCAATTTCAGCTTGCAATCGAAAGCAGAGACTTGGCAACCATGAGGACACCTTTGGGTTTGGTAAGGATGTGTACCTTGCCACAGGGAGCAACCAACTCCGTTGCACATATGATGAATGGGATGAATAAGGTCTTACGTGACTTTATTCCTCAAATCACAATGCCTTTCATTGATGATTTGCCTATCAAAGGATGTGAAGAAAGTGACAAAGATGAAGCTTTGGATCTCAAGGGATGTCGCAGGTTTGTGGTAAATCACATAAATGATTGCGATAAAATTTTGTCTAGGTTGGAAGAAGTGAATCTTACATTGTCAGGGAAAAAGTCTATGTTTGGTGTCAAAGAAGTGCTCATTGTGGGGCACATGTGCGGGCCATATGGTAGGAAACCTTGTCCATCAAAGGTAGATGCCATCCAAAGAATGAAAGAAACATGCACTAGCATCACTGAGATTAGAAGGTTTCTGGGAGCATGTGTCTTCTATGTTATTTGGATTCCACATTATGCACATGTAGCTGATCCTCTTTATCAGCTGCTTAGAAAGAATCAAAAGTTTAAATGGACAGAAGCACATGTAAAATCCATGAAAAAGCTAAAGGAGTTACTCCAGTCAGCAACGACTTTGAGAAAGGTAGACTATGAGTGTCAAAGGCCAGTGATTGTGACAATAGATACCAGTCCTACAGGGATTGGATGGGCAATAGGGCAAGATGACAAAGAAGGACACAGGTATGTGGTAAGATTTGGAGCAAAGGTACTAAGTGCTTGCCAAAGAAACTATCCACAGATAAAGAGAGAGTTATGGGGTATGGTTACAGCCTTGAAAAGTGGGAAAGAGTACCTAATTGGTGCATGTGTGGTTGTAGAAACAAATTGTCTACCACTTCTTGGGATGATTACAAGCTGCTCAACACCGGACATTGCTATGTTGCGGTGAATTGCCTACATTAAGTCCTTAAATCCCAAGTTTAAGCACATTGCAGGTAAAGACAATACAGTGGCAGATATGCTATCAAGGGCAAGGTATGAAGATGAGTCACGAATGATTGATGAGGGAGATGATGTAGGCACGAAATTCTATTCTATCTCTCATGTCAAAGGTAACAATGTCTGCATGACTAATTTACTTGAATTGTTCTTGAAAGATCTTTATGAAGGTGATTGGCTTTCTATTGGAAGGTACTTGAGTACTCTAACAAAACAGGATGATTGGTCTGAACAAGAATTCAAGAGGATACGCAGGAAATCATATGGGTACTTTTTAAGGGATGGTTACTTGTGGAAGCATCCTAAACAAAAGGGTGCTACACCACAACGGGTTATATGTAAAAAAGAGACTCAAGTAAAGCTCATGCAAGAGTTTCATGAGAGTCTATGGGCTGGGCACAGGGGTGTGTGGCTAACCTTCTCCAAGTTGAAAGAAAAATACTGGTGGAAGGGTATGTATAAAGATGTATCTCAATTTGTAGAGTCATGTGTAACTTGTCAAATGTATTCAAATGTTCGACATCGTGATGAATTGCACCCTACATATCCACTAGCCATGCACTATAAATGGGTTGTGGATCTAGTCACGATGCCTTTAGGACTCTGGAAGCTGAGATACTTGGTTCTTGCATGAGAGGACCTAACTAACCAGGTTGAAGGAAGAGCATTAAGAGCTAAGACCACAGAAGCTGTGTGCAATTTCCTTCTTGATGAGGTGATTTGCCGTTATGGTTGTGTGGGAAAAATCACTGCAGATCGAGGTGAATTGGATGTCGAAGAAGCAAGGGAGTTCTTTTCTAGATTAGGGATCAAGCTTTCTCTTACTACAGCTTACAACCCTGAAGGCAATGGAAAGAGTGAAAGAGGGCATCCTCCTATCATCAAAGCTTTGGCCAAGGCTTGCGAAGGAAGAGTTGGTGAGTGGCCAAAATTGTTACCATATGCTTTATGGGCTGATCGTACAACACATAGCTCAGTAACTGGCTACATGCCTGCGGAGCTAATGCATGGTCAAAAGCCAGTGATGCCGATTGAGGATACAATTCCCACATGGAATGTACTACCTTGGCAAGAGGGGCTTAGTAGGGAAGATCTCCTTGCACTGCGTATAAGGCAGCTAGAGAGAAGACCTGGAGACATTGAAGCTGCAGAAGAACAACTCAAAAATGCAAGGTTGAAAAACAAGGACTATTTTGATAAGCGACATTGACTCAGGAGCAAAGCAATTGACAAAGGTGAGTGGGTTTTAGTGTATGATAGTAGCCTTGATAACCAGCACACAGTCATGCGTAAGTTCTCAAAAAGATGGTTTGGACCGTATGTTGTAAAGCATGTGCATGAAAATGCTACTTACAGCTTGTCTGAACTAGATGGTACAGAAGTAAAGATTCCCATTGCAGGAAAAAGGATTAAAATGTTTAAGAGAAGAGGAGACAATGATCTAGAAGATATGGATGAGGAAGAAGAGAAAAACACAGTGAAGATCAAAGTGAACATGAAGCTCTGGAATCATCCAGTGAAGAAGAAGACAAGGAAGATGTACAAGAGGTCTAATCTTACAAAGAGACAATGTGGCACATACCGGAGGATGTGCAGGTTTAGAGGGGGTGGATGTCGTGGTGTGACACGTACATAGTGGGAACGCATGCTACAAGATCTATCTTGTATTTTTTTAGATACATAATTATATTTCCTATAGTGTACATATGCATATTTAAGTATAATAATAAGCCTTCTATCTCATCCTATTATTTTTCTCAAGGGTAACATATCCTTACTTTACCATCAGAAAATACTATGGGAAAAGCATCAATAGCTCCGCCTCTTTAACTTGGGGCAAAAAGCATTGATTCTTTATTTCTACTATTTCATTATCATCTCACACCCTAGCTAGATCCTATATCTAGGGTAAACTCCAATATATATATATTCTATGTATTTTTTAAACTTTTCTTATATTTCTTTTTAAATAGCTACTAGGAGAGAATGAACTCCTAGTGGGACACTAGGTGGCATGATTTCAAAGATACACTTATTTTAATGCATTATTGCAAGCATGATTACAAAACTTTTTCAAGGAGCAATGTCATGCTTTCATATGGCATGAGGTGTCCTTTGGAATTAAATGAAAGTTTAGGCTAAGGAGACCACATGAAGACTTTTGTTGCCATAAATGGACCCTATTTTGATGAGTTTTTTACACAAGGTTCCAATCCGAATTGGAAAACAATTTTAAAATGAAAATCGTAGCTAATGAGCTGAAGTTTTTGCCCATATTTTTACGTTTTTATTTGGAGCCACGGTTGAGGAGATATGATCAAAATACTGGACCCCAATCTGCCCACATCATGCAGGGACAGCTCATTTCCAACTTTTCCAATTCCTGTTCACACTGGCTCCTCTCTTCTTGTGTAAACCCTTGGGGGTTCCCTTCACCTATAAAAGGTAACCTCTTCTTCCTTGTAAGGAACTCAATCATTCAAGCCATTGATGAGAGGAATTCTTGAGAGAGTGAGTAGTAATGCCTAATTGTACTTAGCCCCATTAACATAAGCCCAAGCCTACACTTTCTCCTAGAGGGAGACTAGCCATTCTTGCAACAAGCTAACCTTGGAAGATCAACTCTAATCAAAGAAGGTCTTGCACTTGGTGTATCAATCAAAGTGGAATTATCCACTCTTCTTCTCTCTCCCATCAATAATGGTGCCGAAGGGTTTGTCAAGTAAGATGTGTTCTACATTGATGTTTTCTTGATTTCTTATTGTTTTCTTTTTCATCTCTAATCCGACATATATATATATATATGTGTGTGTGTGTGTGTGTGTATCTAATCTCATCTCCTTAACCAAATCTATCTCTCTCACTCTTAGTAATTCATCCTCTCTACAAATTTTAGGTTCTCTTTGCTACAGGTACATCTCTCCCCGCAGTATCCTTATTGTCTACGGGCAAGAATAGGGCTTGGGAGGGAAACTTCTCATCTTTTCACTTCTCTCATATCTACATTTCTCACATACTATCCTAGATGAATAACCCACCTGATGATCATTTCTATCGCTTTCACTCTGTACAATCTATTAGAATTAACGTATGGATTAGCCGTAAAATTCACTTTCAACAACGTATAGTGTTTCTCTTCGGCCCTGAAAGGCTCAATGAAATACTTCTATCACCGGATCCCATCATACTACCTCTCATAGACTATAATTTTTCTTTTGATGTAAGCGTAGTTATCTTCCTATGAACCAAGAGGATTTGTACACACAATTAATCCCAATCACTAGACAAAATATATATATTATGGTAAGCACAAAACTATAATTCCAAAGAACAATTCGTAGCCTATTTGGTCAGCCAAGATTGAATGCCATTAACTCATCTATTAACCCTTTCATATTACCCATGATACGATATGACCATAGCCTTGATGTTTTAATCTTCGTATTGTTTTGACATTCTCTTTTGTGTTCTTTCTTTGTGTGTGTGAGTGCAAGAGAGAAAGAGTGAGTCTTCTTTGATTGCACTTCTTTCCAAACCCTAGTCTTCATGGCATCTATGGTTTAACTCCTTCATATAGTTTTTGTTGAGTTCTCTCACAAACTCTCACAGCCATAATCCTGGTGCTTTCCTGGCAAGACCGCAAATTTCTCGACAACGGTTTCCTCTTTCAGCAAAGAACATGGTTTTGTAGTTGGGGGAAATATGGGTATAATGTATGAAGCATGACCAATTGGATTCCTCCGAAGCGGTAATACATTAATGTTGTAGAAAAGCTTCATTAACTTGGGAGTCTATTGAGGCATCATGTAGCAAGTGTAATGCATCCCATCTCCAAGCCACTTCTTACGGTCTTGCATCCATTCCGTACTCAAGATATTGCTTTTGTGTGTCTTTTGAAATTTTTTGTTTGCTTCTTATGTAGTTTAAGGAAGTCGATGTAAGGGGTTTTGATGCATCTTTATCATGTACTCCACAACACTTTCCATGCCCATAACCTCAATTGAAAGAGATCCTGACTTAAGAAGTAGGAGCATATATGGTGTTTGTGGCTTAACTTGGAGAAATTTTGTAAGAAAATGCTTTTGGACACTCTCAAACTCTTTCCAAGTAGACTTTGAGATGCTCCCACTCCACACTTCAACTCCATAAAGAAGAACATGTGTCCTTCTTGAGAACCGAAAACTTGATGTTTCCCGCCTTATACATGTTCTCAAATGCATAGTATGCTCTCTTTTTGGCTTCCAAAAAATGCATTGCACGTTCATGCAACTTATGATTGGCTGAAACCTCAAGGCCAAGGTACTTACAACTCTCAACAATTTCAAGTGTCTCATTATTGTACACAATGCATGGCTTCTCCTCATGATTGGTTTTCACAAGCATAACCTTGGTTTTGGATTCAGATATAATGTACCTTTTTGTTTTAAAATCTGTAAGTTTTTTTCAAATTTGAAAAAATAATGCCATCATGTATATATATAAATACCCTTTGTTGAACTCACATGATAGGTTACATTTTTATTAAGTGACCTCCCCGGGATTAACACATTGCAAAAGTGACAAATTCAATGCCTTCTTCTTGCCTGAACTCAAGTACCATTTGTTCTAATTGATAGATGCATAGACCAAAGAGAGTTGGTCACAACCGATCTCCTTGTGTTAACCCTAATAGTGCTTGCAAAAATTCCTAAAATTCCTCTTTCCATGCACAATTGACACATCACCTTCTCATATATTCAAGAAACCGCAAGCATAAACTCGCTTGCCTTTCAACCAACTTTTCTCCACGAGAACATGAAGAGTGACAAGATGATCAATGGTACTATGGTGTTGAACAAAACCCGCTTGTCCTTTTGTATGCTTTCAATTCTATTCAGCCCAATCACTCAATTTTATCTCTATTATGCAACCAAATAACTTTTCCATAAGAGACCCCATCATTATAGTGAGATCTTTATCTACATTCTTTACATCCCCTCTTTATGCAAAGGCTTGACCCAATTAGTACTCCAATCACAAGGCATACCATGTCAAAGTGAAAGGTTGAACATATCACACATCCACTCATGTGTAAAATATCTCGTCCATTTAATCATTTCTGGTTTGATACCTTGAAGATCTCTCACTTGATACCTTGATGATCTCTCGTCCATTTAATCATTTCCAGCTTGATACCTTGAAGATCTCTCTCTTTGCGAGTGGCTAATTTTTCAAGCCCACCGTACACATCCTCAATAGTAGAAAAAGAGGGCATACATGGGAATTAACCATAAAATGGCATATTTCCAATGTTTGGTTGCTCATATAGTTTCCTACAATGTGTGTACATATCCACAAGACTCAAGCTACAAAAAATCTCAACCCACTTTCCTCTCAAGTTTCTCCAAAATCTTCCACATGCGTGTGCTTTTTTTTGGACTTGGAAAAATTGATGCTTGACTTCCCATCTTATTCTCTTCTTTTAAATCAATGCCTTGTATGAATTCAAATGACTTTGATAGTTGTCTTTGTCCATAGTTGCATCAAGCTTTATCAAGGACTTTCGAGCATCTTGACATTCTTTACCGAACCACCTTTTGCGTTATCTATCTTTGTTGATACCATGGACATGCTTTATGGAAAAGAAATCTTCTACACAAGAAAAAATAACTTTCTTGAAATCTTCCCATTTAGTTTCCAATGGTGCGTCATACTGAAGCTTTTTCATCCATAACTTTTTCTCAACCATTTTATTATACATTGGTACCCATTTGTCATCCATAACTTTTGCTCAACCATTTCAATATACATTGGTGCCCATTTAAAATCCATACAAAGTGATAATTTCTCTTCCCATTGGATGATATTATCATGGTTAGTTGTTTTTCTACATGCAAGGTCAATACACAAGGTCCAGTGGTCTTATTCTGGGGTCAATTGGCCAAGTGTAAAACTCTTTTTGTGATGTATGATGGATTCAAAGATTGGCTGTTGGACGGATACGCCGCGACGAACGTCAGCACAACGAGAACTCACCTAACATGTAATGTCAGCTAAGGACGAAGCTCGACCCACAGGCGCGTAGAAGTAAGCATAAGGTGTCAACCTACACTGGACTGACTCCAAACTAATTCCTACAAAGGTCTCTACCAATTGTCTAAGTCACATCCCTCAAGAGTGCATAAGAGGAAACTTCCTACAATGCTTTCTAGAGCCGAACACCCATCAGAAAATCTCGAAACACCATAGAACTTGAAGGAGACCCTACTAATACCAATAGGTCGCTCTCTCTAGGGTCTATGAACCAAAATCCAGACCCAAAACGCCCGGCGCAGAAACAAGTAGGATGTCTGGCCAAAATCTGTAGGTCTTCGTTTCCAAAATCTAAAGTGCCTAATGTGTAGTTCTACTCAATGTGAGCAAGTGGATATGTTGCAATGCAAAATCGGACAACGTATACTCACCCAAACACCCGATGAAGCTAGTAGAAGGAGCTCGCAAGACCAGACAGTACGCACGCAATGTAGGTATCGGCGCGTAGCTCTCATCGGGGGCAACACGCTGCACCTCTCTGCACTCAATTCCGACCACCGGAGCACACGTAGCGTCAAGATGAAGCTCACACTCTCTCTCTCGTACACAGTACGCTCACTCACAGACTTCAAACTTGTTTTTTTTAAATGTCAAAAGGTTTTTTCATTAAGGTCAAAAAGTGGTATATATACCTTACAATTTCTCAAACCCTAAAGTTCCAAAATCAACCATCTACTCAATCCAACTATCAAAACTGGAATACAATCTGGAAACTTCTATAAGTCCCAATAATTACAAGGTGAAAAATCAGGTTTTCCTTAATGAATGAATAATTACAAAAAATAAGAGTCCTCCGAGTAGTTACTGTCGTGGGGTGTGTCCAGCTTCTAACACTCTCCCCATCCTTGCTCATGTCCTCCCCAACATGGCCTTGATGTGCTGCTTCATCTTATCGTTTTCTGCATCTTTAGCAGTGATTCGTACCTGGCATATAGGTTCAGCATTGTTGGGTCAAAGATGTCTGTATTCATGGTGAAGAACCCCGTATAGAATGCTTCTTCAAAAGCCTGGAGGTGATAGGATGGTAGAAACATGATTCTTTGATACAACGCGTGTATTACCTCCTTTGAAGGTTGACCTGACAGATCATAGGCGCATTTGTATGTATCCTGGAAGAAGAATAGGTTGTCGGTCACCTGGCCTGGCTTGAAGGTCTCGAATACTACTAAGATGGTTCTGAAAATTTTCCTCATCATAATTCATGTAAGGTCAGGTGAGCCAGTGAACAACTTTATGGCACCCGTTAGGGTTTTCACCATGTATTGGACACTTATTCTCTCACCTGCCTTCACGCCCGACAGCTTTGGGTAGTTCAGCCAAGTGGGTTGGCTTCTTTGCAAACTTTCTTGTGCCTTCCACATCCTAACCCTTGGTAGAGGACATAAGCTGAGATTGTCTTTGATATCTTTAGGTGCCTCTACCAGGTGGATTAGGTATTGTGGGTACTTTGTAAGCCAAGCCTTCCTCCACTTTGACTGAGAATCCACTATAAGCTTAACTCCTTCTGGCTTTGAGGTGTCTGCATTGTAGAGAGGTACTGTTGTCTCTTCTCTTATCCGCTTGTTTATTGTAGCTGCCTCATATTTCAGCAATGGATATGGGAGAGAGGGTTGAAGCCACTCGCGCCTGAGATTGTTGGCGTTGATCTTCTGGATGGTCATAGATTTGAAGACCCTCTGCTCCCACTCCAAGGCTTCCTTCGTGGTTTCTCTGAGCTCTTCCTCTATTGCCTTACGCAATTTTTTCTCCTCTTCTTGTGTTAGATCCTGTGGCTCTTGAGAGGATCCTGCTATGCTTTCCTCTTGCAAGGGTGTGTCCACTGCCATATTTTCGAGGTCGATGCCCTCATTGGCGGCTGGCCCTGAACTTTCTGCCTCACCTCCTTGCTGGCCTTTCAACTCCTCAATTTGCCTGAGGAGTGTTTGCTTTTCCGCTTCAGCTTCTCCGCCCATAGTCACGAGGAGGTCATTAAGTTCAGCATTTACTCTTTCCGCCTCCTCGAGCTTTATCTTTATGCTTTCCACTTCTTCTTGCAGGGCTTTTTGGACCTTCTCCATTCTTGTTTGCATTACTATAGAACCCTCATCCATCATCAATCTCTGCTTTTTCTCGAGAGTCAGCTCCTTCTGAAGTTCCTGCATTTGCTCTTCATATAGTTGACTCTTAGAAATGATTTGAGTCGAGCTCGTAGCTCTGACTCTAGCAGGTGATACTCGTAGCCTCTGGATGGTTTTGATCTTTGACTTTTAATTGGTCCTTGAGCTCAAGGACTTCATCCATGCTTGCTTCTTGTTCTATCTCTGCTTTTTCCTTGGCATTCCTCATGGCTTCTACTTCTTTCGATTCTTCAGCCAACTGTAGTGTCAGATTATCTCTTTTTCTTTCGGCATCTCGCAACGACTTATTGAGGTACTAACACTCTTCTTCAGCTGCTTGTATTCTTTTTACTACTTCCTGATTTACTTCTTCCATTGATTGGCAGTTTTGTAGAGCCAAGCTAGCCTGCAGGTCAATCTTCTCTCTCTTTTTGCCTTTGGCTTTGTGCATGCAGAGAATCTACTTCTTTTTTGATCTGTTCTTCAGTGGCTTTGAGAGTCGTCATTTCTTTCTCTGAATCCATGGATTGTGCCCTCAATTCGGCTAGATTTGTCATCACCACCTCCCAGTCATTGGAGGGTGGGTGCAACGGTCTACAGTGTCTGTAGCAATTTCTTTTAGCTCCACTAGTCGGATGTCTTGCATCTGTTCTTTATGCCCTGTCCCTCGCCAAGTCGAATGCGACTGTGGCGGCTTCTTCCTTCGTATAGCTTGCAGCTAGCAGGTCCAAAAATGCATAGTAGGCCTCATCTAGTCCTTTTTGCTCAGATGCAGGCTTGGCTTTTTCTTGTTTTTTCTCAGCCTCCTTATCTTTTGGTGGAGTGCTGCTAGGAGGTCGTGAGGGCGGTGGTGATGGCTGTGGGCTGGGTTTAGGTCTATCTGGTAAGGGTGCAGCTTTGCCCTTTAAGTCCCTGTCTGCTTTTGTTTTACTTTCTCTTTCTTGGCTTTCTTGTTTATCTAGTAGTTTCTGCCTTATCTGTTCTACTTCCTCCTCTATGAAAGGTACATGGGGAATGTTTTCCGCTGCAGCATCAAGAATCTCAAAATTTTTGATGTAATCTTCAAAGCGGTCCCTTTGCACTCTTCTGGATGATCCGGACATAGACTCGAGAGATGGCTTCCAGAGTTCCTTTAAATCACCCTTGAGGGCTCTCTCTGCTCGGAAACTCTCCATCAGCCTCTCTAGTCTTGCGGCTTTTTGTGACCTTGTCTCTTTGGTCGGCACTTGAGCAAACTCTTTCTTTCCTTTTTTCTGCTCGGGTTGCTCCTCTTCAACTAGCTCTAGCCGTCTTTTCAACCTCGTAGCCACCCTTGGTGCCCTTTGCGGCCCATCTGCCTTGTCTTCCTTTACTCTTAGCCAATCATTCTGAGATGGGGGGTCATTCCACCTTCCTTAAGTGTGTAGTGCCCCATATACCACCTTGGTGATCAGTTCTCCTGGCACTATGTAGGTTGGTTTTTTGTTGCCCATCTTTACTAAGCTGTCATGTATGTATGCAGCATAGTTGATTATCTTTGGGGTACCTTTTGTCATTGCCCAAGTAAACGTTGTGGCAATTGCACCTGGCGGCATTGTGTACTTATGTGGCCTCTTCATGCACATGTGGAAGTACTGGTTGTACAACTGGCTCATAATTACCACCTTTGGGTTGGCAATGTCTTCAAAGGTGTAATTTGCCTTTTTCTCTTTGTACACCTTGACTTCATCCCTTCTTTTTGTTACGCTATCTCCCTCATTGGAGAGGTCTAGTGCATGGGCTACAACCCGCTCATTGATTATTATCTTTGTATCTAGTCTTCCTTGTAAATGTGTTACCTTGGCCACTCCGTCCTCTTTGATGCTTGTTACAAACTCCCAGACTCTTTTGATGTCCACCCCTGCCGGTATTGCTTCGAAGTAGTTGTGGAGGTCAATTTTCTCCAAGTATCCAGCCATCTTGCTTCGTACAAACTCCTTGAGCTCTCTCAGAAGAATTGGTAGCTCTATGACATTGCCTTCATTGTCCTTAAATACTCCCTGGTAGATCTTTAGGTCATTGGACTCTAACAGATCCTCTTGTATCCAGGTGTGCTGGTGGGCTTTAGTGGTCCTTCTGGAATGACAAAGGGTTCCACTTCGTCCAGATAATCTTTGATGGTCATTCTTTTCCTCTTTGCCGGTGACTTCGAGGCCGCCATAGATCCTGTTGCACTCAGTAGTCCGAAGTTAGCGTTTTTTTTATATTAGCTGCGAAACTGAGTTTTACTTATCCAAATGACTTGAAAATTGGAAATAAATCTTAAAAGGAACTTGTGAAGCTATGCATGTGATCACAGTGCAAATCAGGACAAAATTTTCCATCTAGACATCCTACACGTAGGATGTCTTTTTCATCAGAATTGGTTCATATTTGACATGCAGGTAGTGTAAGGCTCATGGAACATGGCTGTATGCTTGGATTTCAATTTGGATATCAAAAAGTGGATTTTTGGGCCAATTCAGGCTTTAGGTCACAATTTTGGTAGAATTTCCATCATAGGTAGCAGTTGATGTCCAAATGGGTTGAAAATTGGTATATGGGCTCATTGCACCATGGTATTGGCTCCCATGATGTCATTCCTTGCACAGAAGGCTAAATTTATGCTGGAGACATCCTACGCGTAGGATGTCTTTTTCATCAAAATGACATGAAACTTGTTCTGTGGGTTGTCCTTGGCCTATGGAACATGGGTATATTCTTGGATTTGAATTTGGACAGGATTTGATGCTTGTAAGGCTCTGTGAGGTGTTTTTGGGCTCAAAAAGTGTTTCCTAAGGGTGTTGGGGGTCAAAAGTGATTAGAATGGCTTCCAACTTGATATATGGGCTCCTGATGATGAGGTGATTTGATCTCGAATGATAAAACATCCATTGCATGTCAAAAAGGTCAATTAGACATCCTACGCGTAGGATGTCTATTTCATCATTTTTTCTACCTGACCACACAGATTGTTTGCTGATGTGTTGGTGAATGTGTTGTGCAAGTTTCATGGGATTTGGACAAGATTTGGTAGGTCTTTGGCCCATTATTGCCTCTATGCCGTAACTTTGCATTTTTTCATGCATATGAAGTCAAACTTGGTCCAAATGTGATGAAACTTAGTGTATGGCTTGTAAATGTCATTCAGAACATGTGCATGATAAAAAATGTTGGAGTTTGTGCCAAAAAGTTCCCTTGAGACATCCTACACGTAGGCTATCTCCTGGTGATTTTTTCAGTGCTGGTGCTCCCAGTGCTTGCCCGTTGCCCCCCTAAGTCCCTTTTGAGCCTACTTTCAACAAAAAAGTCAAATGGATAGAGTATAACTCCTTGTGTAGACTTCAGAGCCTCCAAGCCGTTTTCTGGCTTTTGGAGTGCTTTTTGGCGATGAAATTTCTTGATGTTGGTCTACATAGCTTCCTGATCCCTTGGGGATCCTTGCCGTATGGTTTTTGTCGACGTTGGCTTTACCGGAGCTCTATTTGGTAATTTGTCGCTCTAGAAGCACCCGTGGTTGCGTTTACATAACTTTGATGATTTGTGGTGGTCTACCACCATAGGACTTGGTTGTTGATGGTCTAGGAAATCCGCTCGTGAAGTTTAGTGGCAACCAGACTTGCGGTTTGGCGGCAAAATGCAATTTGACGCTTTGTGTGTCTGATGCCGTTTCTGAAGTTTAGTGCCGCTTCGGGTCACTTTTTGGTCATGCAGGTCATATGGACTTGTCGAGCATGTCGAGATGCTCCTACCCATGAATTTTGGTAGCCTTTGGTCGTCGTTTTGCCGATTTCCCATTTGGTGGCCTCTTGCGGGTTTCTGGGAATTAGCGTTTTACCCAATGTTTTTCTACTGCCTTTGGACATCCAGGACTGGTCTCCTAGACTAGGGTAAGGTGCCGATGAAGTCTTGTTGCTTTTGGGTTATCCGTTAGGCCGCCATCTCTACTTGTAGGTCTCTACCGCCCGCTTTGTGTGTGACCCCTACGCTAGTTTTTGGGACATAATGACAAACATGCGTGAAAAGCTCAAGGTGGTGATCCTACCTCTCATGTCTGGAGCTCGTAGGGTAGTTGTGCGCGTCATAGAAGCTGCTGGAAGGTCGATCTGCTCTAGGTGGCAAAAGCTCTCTCCACAAAGTCAATAGTTAGAATGAGCTAAAAATGGGGTGAAAATTTCTTATAATGGAGGTCCCCGAACCACTTTTCATGAAATTTGACATGTGCTCCTAACTTCTTGCGAGATGTGGTTTAGGCTCAAAAATTTCTTGATTTGGACTCCATTTGTTCTGTTTACCAGAAATTTGACATTTCGGTCAAAACCTGGCCAAAACACGCTTTCCGCTTCAGTCTCATAATTGCAGCCCCACTATACCATAGGTTGTCCTATAGTCACTGATCATCACCATATTTTTTTGTTTTTCATTACGACTGTTTTTCACGTGCTTTTTATATTTTTGAAGTTTTTCTGCCGATTGTTTCTGTCATTGGTTCCGCATTTGAGAGTGCCTCTAGAATGTCATTGGTTCAGCATTTGAGAGTGCCTCTAGAATGCCTCCCCCCCTCCTAGCCGAAGCCCTCCCGGACAACAAGGTATCGGCTTAGAGTATGTGCCGTGCATAGGTTGAAACAGTTGTGCTAATGCGTGGCCGATTAATGTGGCCCTACTTTATGCATACTCGGTCAATGCATGGAAAAATTTATGTTGTGCAAGAGAAGGGAATAAGCAAGTTGCTTATTGGCATTCGTCATCGAGGTTTCCTGCTTTCTTTGCAAGTAACAGCTGTAACTCTACTGCTCTCTATTTAATTGTCTTTTTTGCAAAAGGCAATTGCTTTGCCGACACTGTTGATGGAGTCTTAGCTGTTTCTAAGGATAGAATTGGCTAGGCCTTAATGGTAATGGGCCGTATTGCCTTTGCTTGCCATTGGTATTTTGTTGGTGCCTGTTTTTGTAGATTGTTTGGCACTTTCTTTTTTGCCACAGGTTTGTTTTTTATTGGCATTCACATATGTCAGTTTTCCTTTTTGAAATGTAGCTATCTGCTTTCCGTTGTTGCTTGTACTGAAGGGAGTTCCTTTTTCTTTTGCATTGGTATCCAAATGTGAGTGACATTTGGGTTATGGCTAAGCATTTTCTTTGGGATCCATATCTGTTTTATGCCCTTGGTGTGTGGTTGAACCATCTGCTTTGTTGGAATTTTGTTGTTGCATTGTTCTTTGTCTGCCATGGCATTTCTATCCTTCCGCATCCATACTTGTTTACCTTGTGTTGGTAGCCTAGATCTTTGCATTGCAGCCGATGACTTCATATGTCTGTAAGTAGCATGGTTGGCTTTTACCTGATTGTTGGTCGCGGGTATCATGTTGTTCTGTAATGGCATTTGTGCTTTTGGCTTTGTTTCCAATGCTTGCATGGCTTGCAGGAGTTGATCCTGCTTGTATTGCTGAGCAAAATCTATCACCTGTTGTTCATGTTCATGTTGAATTTTGATCGCCTTTGCTTTCCAATCTATTTGCACATTGTACTCTTTTTGCCAAGGTTGCCCCAGCATCATTGGGTGTTGTGTGCTTTCTTCTGTCACCACATAGAATTTGTGTGGGTAAATATATTGATGTACGTGTACATGCAATATAGTCCATCCCAATTTTTTCAATGGGTGTGATGTGCTACTTTCTAGCACTTCAGGAGTAGGATGAAGTTGACCTGCGACTTTGAGATGTTGGTATAATCCGTTAGAGATCAAATTTGCTTGAGCACTTGAATCAAGCAATGCTGTTGATTCAACTTGATTGCTGCCCACTTTGACCGCAATTATTGGCTCCACTGTTTCCTCCTCCAACTTCGTCAATCGAATGGCATTGATTCGCAGTGGTGTTCCACTTTGTTGTTGTTGTCACAGAAGCCGTCTTTTTGCAATGCGTTCTTGTGCTTCGGCTTGAGCTTCTTCTCGTACTCTTTATTTTTCCTTCGTTCTTTCTTTTCCTTGATGAATTTGTTGGAGCATCTCCTGTGTGAGTGGAAGATGATACCTCCTCAGTCGACATCCACTAATCGAGTTTGGCATTTCTTCACCTGCTAATGTAGCAAGCTTGAGAGCTCCACTTTGTGATAGATCACTAATCATAAATGGTCCCATCCCTCGCTTTTTAAGTTTCTTGGCATGTTGCTTCAAGGTATAAACAAGTACGTAATCACCTGTTTTGAACTCTTTGGTACGCACATGTTTGTCAAAAAATTCTTTTTGTCTTCTCTTTTTAGCATAGATTGAAGCGATAGCTCGTAAGTGTAGTTCATCTAGCTTTTCAAGATCATCAATTCTGGAAGAGAGCTCATGCCCTGTCCATTCTAAGCTGTTTGCTACTCGTAGAGTTGGAATTAAAAACTCTATGGGTAGTATAGCATTTAGGCCAAACACCATGTTGTATGGTGTTGTTCCTATCGATGTTTTGTAAGCTATCCTGTATGCCCACAGTGTTGAGTGTAGCTATTGATCCCAATCTGTTCTTGATTCTGACACTATTTTAGTGAGAACCGTACATAGTGTTTTATTAGTGGCCTCAGCTTGCCCATTGGCCTGTGGATGGTATGGTGCAGATTTCTTATGTATGACCATGAATTCCTCTAACAGATATTCAATGACTTCATTGAGAAAATGTGTTCCACGGTCACTGACAATTTCGATTGGTATCCTGTAACGTACAAAAACATTCTCATACAAAAATTGTGCCATGGTGCGTGCATCAGCTTTTTGTGTTGCTTTGGCTTTGACCCATTTTGTGAGATAGTCCGTAGCCACAATGATATATTGGGTATGGGTGCGATATGCAGGGGGTGATATAGGTCCCACAAAGTCAATGCCCCATTTTGCAAATTCTCTTGCTCCCATCATTGGCCGTAATGGCATCTCATATTTTTTTATTGGCATCTTGGTGCGTTGACATGCGTCACAACGCTTTACAAACTCTTCAGCATCCATGTGCAATGTAGGCCACCAAATTCCTGCAGTTAGGACAATTTTTGCCGTCTTATCGCCCGAAAAATGGCCTCCACTTATTCCGCTATGTGCATGTTCTAGAATCAGCAGGTATTCACTTTCACTTGCACAGATTCTAAGTTGATTATCCTTACCTCGCTTATAGAGTTGGTTCCCAATTAGTTGAAAGTCACGAGCTTCCAGCTCTATAGATTTTTCCCGTGCTCTTGTGATGTTTTCAGGGAACGTCTTGGTGGTTAAGAATTCAATGATATATTGAATCCATGCAGGTGTTATGTAGGTACAAAAGAGCTTGATGATTTGTGAAGAACACAAATTTGTTTGCAAGCAAATAATGCCGAAATTTCTTTACAACATAAATCATTCCTAACCCCTCCCGCTCGGTGGTTGTGTAGTTCTTTTCTGCACTATTTAACTGTCGGCTCGCATGGCAAACCGGAAAATCCATTGTTCCATCTCCAAGTTGAGCTAGAATACTTCCAATGGCATATGCTGATGCATCAATGTGCACATGGAATATCTTTTCCCAATTTGGTGCCTTTAGTACAGGTCTTGATATAAGTTTTTCCTTCAGCTTTTGGAATGAAGTTTCACACTCTTTGGTCCACTCGAAATTGACTAGCAAACGATACAGAGGTTGTGCGATAACCGCATACATGTATATGAATCTTCGATAATATCCGCAATGTCCCATGAAGGATTGCACTTGTTTCACATTAGTAGGCCTGGGTAGGTCTACAATGACTTTGACTTTGTCTAGGTCTGTGGTTATGCCATTTCTTGAGACAATGTGTCCTAAGATTCGTCCTTGCTTAACCATGAATACACTTTTCCGGGTTAAGACAGATTCGATATGTCCTGTACTTTTCAAAGACCTTTTGCAAATGGTCAATATGTTCCTTTCGTAGAAGAGAGTGTACACATAGGTCATCCATGTAAATTTCTAAGAATATTCTAAGGTATTCTTTGAATGCATGGGTCATTAACCTTTGGAAAGTGGCTGGTGCATTCGTTAATCCAAATGGCATAACTCGATATGCATAAATATCCCATTCTGTGGCAAACACTGTTTTGTGTTGATCCTCCCTTTCTATTGCCAGTTGGTTGTATCCTGAAAACCCATCCAGAAAGGAATAAGCCCGTTTCCTGGCCACTCGCTCAAGTACATGTTCTGTGATTGTCAAGGGATAATTATCCCTTATGGTTGCTGCATTCACCTTCTTGAGGATTACACACACTCGCAGTTTTCCATTCTTTTTGGGAACCACCACAATGGGTGACACCCAATCTGTATGTTCAATCTCATAGATGAATTCCGCTTCCATCAGTTTATCAATCTCTTCTTTGATTCGTTTAGCAAATGTGTCATTATATGTATAAGGACGTTGTTTGCTAGGTTTTTCATCCGATTTCAAAGGAATTTTATGTTGACATATCAACGGATCAACTCATTTGAGGTCTTTATAGGACCAAGCAAACACATCTTTATACTTCTTGAGAAGTTGTGTTAGCTGTTCTTCCTCTTCAGGCTCTAAATCGTTAGCTATATAGACCGGCTGAGGCTTTTCACCTGGTTCTGCGAGGTCTATCTTTTTTGCATTTTCAAGCCCATCATAGGATTCTTGGTTGGTTCTTTCCCTGACTGGTGGTGTCATTATGATTTTTTTATACTAGATAGTAAATTTCCGATAGTGTGATGGTACATTCTTGGTCCCCTTTTCTGACTTCCCTTTACCATTGCTATCTCCTTCAGTGGTCCATATCTCTCTCAAAGACCGTTTCAATTCTTGGTATTTTTGTTTACGCTCCAATTTGGTCCGTTGTTGGTCTTTTTTTTATTCTTGAGATTTTTGTGATTTTGTTTCGGTTTTAGCTTTTCGTAACTGTTTTATTTTCTCTCGCATTCTTTCTATTCAATTTTTTGAGAATCTTCGTGATATTTGATCTTTTACACAATCCTATGCTTTTACAAGCATCAAATAGTGAGTTTTACCTTTTATCCTTGGCATCAGGTTCTCTCTCGCTTTGTTTCCTGCTCGTTTCCTCCTATAGCGTTCTTGGCGTCTAGGGTGTTGATTAGAAAAATCATAAAACTTGATATTCTCGGTTTCATTTCCGCGCTCACTTGAGGTGTCTGACCACTCATTATCTGCATCATCATTTACTTAAAAATGTTCAGAGGAGTTGTAAAACTCTTTTTGTTCTGGTGGTTCTACCGTCTCTTCTTCTGGTATAATGCTTACCATGTAATAGGGTAGCACATCATAGCCATCCTTATCGCAAAATTTTGTTGTTGGAATGTCGGTAATGGTACAGACATCCCATGTTGCTAGTATGTGTTCCCATTCTAGAGGTTTCAAGGCATCTTCAGGGAAAGGTTCCGGAATATACTCCTTGTCCTCAATTGCTCTTTCTAAGACGCAGTCCTCTCTTCTTAAACTTTGACAATGTGAAGCTCCGCACATCTATAGCTCTTTTCATTGCCCTAACCATACTGGTAGTTCTGATCCTGCTATTATAGCCAAATCTTGGACTTTCATCTGTATTTTAGTTTTTGTCTCGCCACGTCTGAGGTATATGTGGTGAGGCGGTCCGGGGCGGGCAACAAGAAGAGTGGCCTCTAGACACCCTTCAAGGCTCCCGTGCTGCTCAATTGGGTTGGGGTTGGAAAAAAACAACAAACACACACACAAACCCGCAACCTAACCCTACAAATTTGGGGCACCACCTAGTTTTGGATGCGAACTAGGACGCGTAGAGAGAGAGAGAGAGAGAGAGAGAGAGAGAGCGAGAGATAGTGCTCGGGCTGCTTTGAAACGTATCGGGAATGATCAAGCAAACACAACTATATATTTAAGAAAGAGAGAGAAAGGGGGAGGGGGTGCTTGTTGCATTAATACCTTCTTACAAATCTGTCATGACAAATCAAAGTGAGATTAGTAGTTGTTCAACATAGCTTGCGTAAATTTCACCACAACACATCACAAGAAAAGCCACCCCAATCACTGTCTTAAGGCCAAGGGAGTCCTCTCCACCCTGTCGCCCTCTTACAGTATGTGGGATTTATGGCTAGATTGATGACAACACCAGAGACAAGCTATCAAGAACTTAACAAAAAACACCAAGACACTTACGCATCATTGTTGTCCATTACTTCACGCTGGAAGGGAGACAAAGTATCCAAGCTTAATCCAAATCCACCCTCCTTGATTCAACAAATGTTGGGCTTACACTAGTAGGAGAAATGATAGATTTTCTACTCTCAATTGAATGATCACTCTCTCTCTTACAATGGCATAGAGTTCCCTTGCTAATCCCCTATTACAACACATGCACATGCACAAGACAATGAGCTTCCACTCAAGAGCTCCTTCTAGAGAGGTTGAGCTTGGCTTCTCAAGCTATAGCATAGTGCTCTTGCTTATGGCTCTCCCCTTTTTGTGCTAGCTACACCCTCCTTTTATAGCAATTTTGAAGGCTAGGGTTACTCCTCTAACCATGGTTGGGTTAGATTTTCAGCAATTTATCTAATTTCTTTTTCTTGGAATTATCAAAAAGTTGGTGGGGAAAGAGAGAGGAGAGAAATGGAGGTGATAGGACTTTTCATAGTGGGTTAGTGTTAGTAGAGTTAGTATTAATTTACAAATGGAATTGGATATTTACAATGGGAGTATCCATGTAGGATACAAATAAGGAAGAAAAACTCTTAAGAGGTAAGAAAAGGTGGATTTCTTACAAGGTTGATGCTCCAAGTGTCTTGAGTAGGGCCAATTTTGACGCTTGTTGACGGTCCACTAGCTTTGACGGTACATTTTTTCTCCACTCTTGACCTTCCTTGAGAGACAAGGTAATTGAAGCTGAGTAATCAACCACCATGATGCTGTCTTTTAAGAGAAGAGGCTGAATTTTGTGGTTTTTTTTATAGATATGGGTAATTTGGAGGAGGAAAAATGAGACTAGGTGGTCAATTTTGGAATGGAATTGTGTGTGGGAGGTATGAGTTCACCATGGTTTCTCTTATTCTTCAAGGTTGAGGAGAAGGTGAGTAGGGTGCAGAGAGGAGTGGTGAGAGAGGTGGGGACGATGAGTGGAGAAGTGTGTGTGAAAGAGGAAAATGATAAAGTGGAAGAGAGAGTGTGGCTGCATAGCATGGGAAAATTGGGGTCCACTAATAAAATCATATCTCACAGCTCGTAGCTCAAAAAAATATGAAAAAATTTGAGGCAAAAGTTTAGCCCACTAGCTACAACTTTTGTTTGTATCACCTTTTCAAATTCGGAGAGAAAGTGAACTTTAAAAATTCAGCAAAACCGACCGTTTTTTTCCACTGCACAAGGTCCTTGTGGGGTCCTTCTTTGGATGATTCTTTTGAATACCTCCAAGAGTGAGCCCTCCATAGTGCATGTATGCATGCCACCTACCCTTGACCTTATTTGATAGGTCTATAATTGAAGATATTGTTGAGATCATGATATAAGTGAATAGTACAACTAAGAAAATCAAATATTGAGGGGTCTAAAAATATATGTACATGTCAAATATAAATAATATAGGTGAAATAAATATAAAGGGATCAAAATAAATCTCTCTCATCATAAGTCTACCAAAATGAATATTTTTGATGGTCTAATTTATGAGAGTAATAGAGAATAGATGTAGGAAGGAAAAAAATCACAATAGTGAAAAAATATACACATAAATAGAACTAGTTTTTTTGGTTTTTTGTTGGGATGGAGTTACACCAAAAATAAGAGAAGCTTGCATGAGATTATTTTTATATGGAATAAAGAGTATGCAAAATGGTAAGAAAAAATATGGCAATGGTGAGTCAATGTACATAGCATAAATAACACATCCTACGTAGAAATATTTAAATAAATACCAAAATAGTTACGAAAAATCTTTTTATTTAGGCCCTATATACAATGCAATATTTACACACAAATGGGCCATAATATACTTATATTTTTTATTTTTTTATTTTTTTGGCTCAACTAGCCCAATGACTAGCTAATTGAGGGTTTTTTAAGAAGATATGGGAAAAGTCCCGTGACTCACGCACGCCTATGTACAGTGAAATGGTAGGGATAGCCACAGTGTTTGGGTGATTTTGGTAGGGTGAGGTAACTCACTGTGGCAATTACAAAGAGCCGAAAAACGGCTATCAGTGGTCATAATCCCAATCTTGGACCATCTTCAATTGTCGCATGAATGGTCGTCCCAAGATTATCTCATAATTGTTCTTTTTGTCGAAATCGACTATTACAAATGTATGCTCATACTCCATTCCGCAGGAAGTGACAATCACTTTTTCTAAAAGTCCTAGAGGCTTCTCCGTGAACCCATTTGCCAATTGTAGTTTCATTCTAGTAGCCCTCAAAGCTGGTTTTTCCCATTTTTTTCAGATTTCCTTGGTGGCGATAGCAACTCCCGCTCCAATGTCAAGAATAGCCTTGGAAACTACTCCTTGGAATTCTATCGGTAGCGTAGTGTTTCCGTCTTCTCCCTCACAATATTCTCCAACCTTATTCAATGGTATTGGTCTAGTGTTTAGTTGAGGCCTGTCCAACTCTCTGATCCCTTCTTGTAGCTTCAAGGTGGGGTCTTTTACTCCAAATTTTTCTAGGTATTTTCCTACTGTGGTCCACATGCTTGGACTTAACCTTAGGAGTTCTGCTAACATGATTGTGCATGCCACAAGAGTTGATAACAACTCAATCAATCCCTGTGAATCCATTACCTTGTTAGAATAAAGTCTTTGATATGGGATTGCTCTCACTTACGACTTAGCTTCATACTCTCCTAGGTAAGAGGGTAAGGTTCTCAATGAGTCTGGTTGGCTGTGCCCCGAACTAATAGATCCTTGGTCTCCCCCTTGTGAATGTATCACAAAGTTCATTTGAGACCTTGCCTCAAATTCTTCAATAGGAGGTAAGATCACATTCTTTTCTTTTCTCGTGCTATTCGTGTGGTTACTCATCCTATTAGCCTCGTTAGCCTCACGGATTTTCTTCCACAGATCATCTAGACTGTTATTGTCCTTACCCATTTCTGCCAATGTTTTAGGCTGAAACCCATCACTTGCCCCATCGGTGGTATTTGGCACTATGATAGGATCTCCTCTGGACTCATAGGCATTAGTGAGTCTTTCCTTTGTTTCCACATGTTTCTCTAAAGTTGGTTGGGTAGGGGTTGGAGCTGGTGCCTCATGCCAATTTGCAGGTTTACCCAGCGGGTGTTCCATCAATGATTGAGCCGTCTTAATCATACTTTTACACATATCCAACCTCTGTTTTTCTATTTCTACATATGGATAAGTCATCCACCTTTGCTCCTGGGTTTGGTTCTTTTTACGTCAAGATTCATAAGCTTTTAGAAGCGCATCCAACTGCTCATTTACCTTGTCTGCCAGTACAGATTCTCCTGACCCTACACTCTTCGGCTCTGCTATTTCCTTGGGTGCTATGGTTGTTGTGGTGTGTGAGCTTAAGCTAGCTAGATCCTCTAACCGCTACAATCTGTCCTTGGTATGTTTCAACTCCGCAAATAGGTCTATTTGCTCACATTCCTTCCTGGATTTCCTACGTGCCTTTCTAGCTTTCCAAGTGCTTCTCTGATTTTTCGTTTCTGAACTTTGGGCATCGGTTTTTGGTTCTTCAACTATGGGTTCATTCGTCCTTCTTTGAGCTTGGGCCCGTGTTACCGCCAGAATAGGTATGATTGTTTCATTTTCCGATTCTCCACTAGAAGGTACTGTTTTTAACATATTCAAGGTGGTTTTTGCTCCTTTGCTCGGGTTTTTAGGGCAATCGGGAATCAAATGAGTAATTCCACATTCTGGGCAATACGCATTGACTCTAATGATTTCATCATGAGGACAGTCTCTCAGCCAATGGTCTCCTCCACACTTGTAATAGGGTCCCTTGGGTTGTTGAGGTGCTCCTTGAGCTCCTCTTTGTTGGTAAGCATGCCTCTGTCCGCCCATGCCTCCATTGGCTATGAACATCAGTGTTCGTTCATCTAGGCTATATCTTCCTTCTCCTGCTGCCTATGATTCAGTTACTGTTGGTATGTATCTCATACCAACTGGTCGTAATCCTGGTAGGGGTGGTTGTTGCCCCAACACCGGTTGTGGTCTTTCTACACCTACAGGTCATGGTAAGTTGCCTGCTCGATATCTAGGCATTGGTGGATTTTGAGGGGAAGCTACTGGCTCTTGGGGAGCATAGGGTCTCTCTCTCACATATCCCTTGTTATAATAACATTCCTCGGTCTCATGGTTTGTCCATTTTTGTTCAATAGCACACCACTTGGGCTGTTTAGCCTGGGGTTTGGCGTACAAGTTGATCTTCTTTAGCACTTCATCTACAAGCTGCTCCTGATTTACCGCTACTTCTCCTTTTGGTGCTGTCTTAGAAGACTTGCTTCCACTTTGCTGTGAAGACGAATCGTCATCAACGTCCTTGAACTCCCTCTCTTTGTAGACCGCACAATTGTCCACAAGGTACAGAGCGTCCTTGGTCAACTCATTCAACGTCGTGCTCCTCTTTATATGTAAGTCTTTCGGGAGATCAGCATTCCTTAGTCCACTTATGAATATCAGCATAAGTCTGGACTGAGTTGGCAGTTCTTCAACAGGACAGAACTTAACATATCTTTTTAGTCTTAGGGCTGCCTTTCGTATAGATTCTCCATCTTTCTGTTTGAATTTATGGATCTGCGAGATGGTATTATGAGCAATTCCCCTTTGAGAGAATTCCTCGATAAACTCGTCAAACACTTCCTCCATTGACTCAAAGTCTTTACGCTCTACAGAGTCAAACCAAGTGGTAGCATCATCCTCTAGGGTTAGTCCAAACCCTGCAAAATGGGTAGGAAAATCTAACACCTCTTCGGCCCTAATTACACGCACAAAGGCTGCTACATGATCTCTTGGGTCTCTGCTTCCTGTGTATTTCTTGTTTACCCATTTTTGTACTTGAGAAGGTCTAATCCTTCGATGGTCTACAAACCTCATCATTGGATCTCCCCGTCCTAGTCAATATAACTCCTCAGGCCTTCTGTAATAGGCTGGTTCCTCAATGGTGCTCCCAAGCCATAATTTCTAACGGTTCTAGCTGGAGGTGGTTCTTCTCTTCGAACTCGTTCAATGGGTGGTCCTCCAGGCTCTGTTGACCACTGTGTCTTTGGCATACTCTCTGCCTGATAACTTGAATAGAGTGGTGGTTCTTGCAAATCCCTGAGCCCTTGTGCGGCTTGATAACCATCTTGTCTTCGGTCTGATTCTATTGTTGCACTCTATCGAAGCCATGCCTGCAATGATGGCTGGTTTGCTGGATAGTCTTGGCTGTTGAATGCTTGCGGTCGGGTGGAATGTGAGGTAGCGTCATACTCATATGAAAAAGGATTCATTGACTTTCTTCGGGTGTAGGCGGCTCTTGGCACTTCCTTAGGGGCATATGTTGATGCTCCTGGACCTGTTGCTCTCTCTACTTCCTTTGGGAGAATACGTTGGTATTCTCTCCCGTATCTATCAACAAAAACTATGCGCTTCCCCGTAGCAGTTTCAAAAGAGAATAAGTAAAGAACCTTGTCTTTGCTTAATTCGTTTACATATGGTTCTTTGCTACGAAAGTAAGAGACTATACCCTCACTCTCATGCTTGTAGATTCCCACGTTTTCGTTATAAGTTGGAACCCTGGTTGTTTTCTTATCATACATAAAAATAGCTCCAGGCCGATCAATGTTTGGTGGTGGTTCTTGAGTTTTTGAAATCATTTTCCCTTTCGCCACGTTATCTCCATATCTGTTGTAATCTTTAGGGTTACCAACTATTAAATAGTGGTTCCCCTTTTCGTCTCGTAATCTATCTCCATCATCATACACTCAGATTATCTCCCAACTTTGAGCTGGCCTCTCTTAGATACAAATGCACTTGCGGCCTCGATAGTCAGAATAGACTAGGGCTCCTCTCGAGTTTTTTCCCTCCAAGAAGATCACCGTGATCTTGGAATCACTCAAAGGATTTTGGGAGGTGCTTCCTCGTCGCATAGGTCCATTATAGGTGAAACCTCTTGGCTGTTGACTACCCATCATGAAGAAATATTTGTCTGACGAAGTGTCAGTATCACTACCTTCTTCAATAATCGGTGCTAGCGGATCTAGCCTTGCTTGAGTTACACTCTCTTCGGTGGATACTAAGCTACCTTGGTCACCTGCTACCTTGGTCACCTGCCACCTTCTGGTCTCTAACAATGTATCTTCCTGATCTTAAATTCATCAAAATTATCAATGCAATTTATCACAAATCCAACCACTCACCTGGCAAAGGTCAGTATCTGCTCAACTTCTTGCTTTGTTGCTGAATATACCTGTACAAAAGAGTTTTAATTTCGGCAATTTGAATCAAAGCATTTATCTGTTAGGGGTTATCTTAGTAATGATTGGTATAACTGGAGAGTTAATCTCAACCACTACTGTATTTTATACACTGCTGATGTTCTGGATTAGGTTTGCTAATATGAAAGAGTACTACCCTCAGATGTTGGTCAATTTACGCGAAAAAGTTTGAATTCAGTCTTTGCTTCGTCAAGTGGGCAAACAAGGTCCAAATTCAATTCTGAAAGAAGTTCTAGAACCCTTAAGCCAAATGGAGTCTCACTGTCTATACCATGCCAATTAAATTTTCCTTGAAGTATGCCCCAATAGACATCCTACGCGTAAGATGTCTCCTACTGTGTTTTGCTTAGATTTTTGCACTGTTGTTTCCCCTTGTTGTGCTGAGCCTACAACTGCTTTTACTTTTTGGTTAGGACACCTATTAGCTGGTCAATGAGTCAGAGTTCTATTCCAACGGCCTGTTGCTGGTATTGATCAGTCTTATCAACTCCAAATTGGACCAAAATTGACTAGGAGGCAAAGTCAAAGTCTGGCTTTATTTTGTTGCACTAGACATCCTACGCGTAGGATGTCTTTTTCATTAGAATGGCTTCAAACTCAATGCCCAGCCTCTCCTTGAGTTTCTGATCACTTTGGTATAATCAGAATTCAATTTAGAGTCCCAAATCACTCAGAAGATATCCTACGCGTAGGATGTCTTTTTGGCCTGTTTGACCCCAGATTTGTCCTACAACTTCCCCTTGATGTCAGTAACCCAGCGGTATGCTTAGATTTTGGTTAGGATGTCAAAAGTCCCAAATTTCAGCTGTTTTTGTATTTTCAGTCAAAAGTGCTAAAGTCCGCTTTGAATCCAATTTTCTTACCCAAATGAGGTGAAACCCCTTTGAGTCACTCAATATATCATGCAAGACATGCTCATGTAACCATCTTATGGTTTTGGTCTCAAAATAATGTTTTGGCACTATTTCGGTAGGATGTCTGGTAATTTTAGTCTATCTGGCCTTATCCTGTCAAGATACGGCCAAATTTCCACTTTCCAGTTGAAATTAGGCTAAACCCTACCTTCTGAACACACTGGTCAACTCAAAATCCAAAAATTCCTCCCATATTAGCCTGTAGACATCCTACGCGTAGGATGTCTCCTAGCTTAAAATTAAAGTGTTTTCTGACAGGAATGCTCCTAATGCTCTGTAGATCTATTAGACACACTCATAGTAACTTTTGGACTTCAATTAGGCTTTCAAACACACTTTTTGCGTCTTTTACAAACTTGTAATGATTTTACCAAGCAAGTGTACATGCATGAAATGCTCTAGATCCTAAATCATGATGTCCTACTTACTCTACTCCTACCTATCATGTGAAATGGTGATAATGGGTTTTTTGGTTGCTTTTTGGCCTCTTCGGACTCTCAAGCTCTCCTCTCACCGCTTCTACCACTCCAACTCCTACTCTAGAACTCAACTACCACCTAAAACTACCTAAGTCTACCTCATCTACCTAAGTCGAAGGATCTAGGCCAGACACACGCTTCCTAGACTCCCTCTAAGACCTAAAGAGTCATCCACCCTCTGATCCTATCTAAATGTAAAGCGAGACTCTTGGAAAGCCAAAAATCCCAATCCTCAAGGATTAGTCTCGGTCACCTACCTAAGGTTTTCATCCCCGGCAGCGGCGCCAATGTTGGACGGATACGCCGCGACGGTCGTCAGCACAACGAGAACTCACCTAACATGTAATGTCAGCTAAGCACGAAGCTCGACCCGCAGGCACGTGGAAGCAAGAATAAGGTGTCAACCTACACTCGACCGGCTCCTAACTAATTCCTACAAAGGTCTCTACCAATTTTCTAAGTCACATCCCTCAAGAGTGCATAAGAGGAAACTACCTACAACGCTTTCTAGAGCCGAACACCCATCAAACAATCTCGAAACACCATAGAGCTTGAAGGAGACCCTACTAATACCAATAGGTCGCTCTCCCTAGGGTCTATGAACCAAAATCCAGACCCAAAACACCTGGTGCAGAAACACGTAGGATGTCTAGCGGAAATCTGCAGGTCTTCATTTCCGAAATCTAAAGTGCCTAATGTATAGTTCTACTCAATGTGAATGTGTGGATATGATGCAATGCAAAATCGGACAACGTATACTCACCCAAACACCCAATGAAGCTCGTAGAAGGAGTTCACAAGACTGGACCGTACACGCGCAATGTAGGTATCGGGGGCGACACGCTGCACCTCTCCGCACTCAATTCCGACCACCGGAGCACACGTAGCGTCAAGATGAAGCTCACACACTCTCTCTCGTACACAGTACGCTCACTCACAGACTTAAAACTTGTTTTTTTTTAATGACAAAAGGTTTTTTCATTAAGGTCAAAAAGTGGTATATATACCCTCAAACCCTAAAGTTCCAAAATTAACCATCTACTCAATCTAACTATCAAAACTAGAATACAATCTGGAAACTTTTGTAAGTGCCAATAATTACAAGGTGAAAAATTAGGTTTTCCTTAATGAATGAATAATTACAAAAAATAAGAGTCCTCCAAGTAGTTACTGTCGTGGGGTGTGTCAAGCTTCTAAGAGTAGCATATAGTCAATCACACCATCCCCATCGTGTTTTTACATGTAAATCCATTGGCTCCAGTCCACAAAGATACACCATTGGAAATGAGCATACCCATTGAAGTACAATCATACAAGTGAACTGTCTCCAATTTCCTTGAACTGTATGGCATATTAAATTTTTGAGTATCATGTTGCAATGTTCTTGTGCAAGCATTCATACGCCCAAAGACAATAACATCACTTTTGCCTTTAAAATAAGCAATGTCCTCCTCTGAATCAAAAAATGGCTAATATCTAACCATGCAAGCATAAAAGGGGGAATCATAATGGAGAATGTAGCAACTAGCTATAAAAATGGGTGCACTTTTAGGTCTCATAATTTCCAGGCATACATAGCATTTGTGCTTGTCATCTTTTACAATTGGTACAAAAAATTTCAATCCTTTCTTAACCATACATGCTACCCCTCCTTGACCTCTTCGCTACTCAAAGCTCACACCCCTCTCTCTCTTCTCTCCGTCTTAAAGCTCACATCTCTCTCTCTCTCTCTCTCTCTCTCTCTCTCTCTCTCTCTCTTTCTCTCCCTCTCCCTCTCTCTCTCTCTCTCTCTCTCTCTCTCTCTCTCTCTCTCTCTCTCTCTTTACGCACACACACACACACAACCAACTTTTGGTAAAGTGCTCCATCGCTTGAAGATCATTGGAGAGGAGAGGGTTTCATGCAAGAGGGATCTACAAAAGAGGATTGTAAGAAGACTCAACCACTAGAGGAACACAAGAGGCAACATTCTACACAATCCCCCCCCCTTCCCATTGTCTTAAACACACAGACATTAGAAAAGATAGATTCATATTTTTTGTACCTTTTGCATGTTTGGTGTAGGTGCTTGCTTGCTTGGTGTGTGATTGGTGGGAGAGGAAAAAAAGAGAGGAAAAGAGAGGGAGAAAGAGAGATTAGCATAGATTTAATGGTTAATGTTAAATTAACCATTAAATTAATGTTAAATGAGAAAGATTATCATAGATTTATTGATTAATGTCAAATAAATGTATAAGTAGAGAGAAAAAGATAACATTACACGTTAAACATCACACCTACACATTACACTTCTTGTATTTTTAATGTTAAATTAGAGTGAATTGATGTGTGATACATGTGTATGTTAAATTAGAGAGAGAAAAAAAGACGAAAAGAGAAAAAATTAGGTATTAAACATTAGAAAAAAGAAAAAGTGATAAATTAAAGTATGATAAATTGAACATCGAAAAAAAGATTTTAGAGAGAGATTAGAGAGAGAAAGTGTCAATTTAGTGTATGTTAAATTAGAGAGAGAGAGAGAGAGAGAGAGAGAGAGAGAGAGAGAGAGAGAGATTCCATTAACGTCCTTGGAGGTCAAATATGACCTATGGGACCAAGAAAACATGTACAATTGAGTCTCGTCTATCTAAGAGGGTACAATGTCTACAATGGCATATATAGATGCTGGGTAGGGGGGAGAGAGCTAGGGTGGATACAAGAAAATTGCAACAAATGTCGCTTATAGGGTAGGGGTGCCTAAGGAGGGAGGATTGGAATTCCATGTGGGTTTTATTGTTCGAAACTCCTCAATGATAGCTCTACCACCACAGTAGATGGCGTACTTTCCTGCGGCCCATGCATCTTGAACCTTCTGCAACTCTTGCTTCTTTATCTTGAGTTGGGCGGGGGTTAGAGCCTCACTTATCTATATGTTCGTGCCTTTGAGAAGATTCGTTTTCTTTAAGAGTGTCATGTGGCCCTCTTTGGTCATGAAAAAAAGGCTCCCTTGGTTGGTGCAAGGATCCCAATCCACGAATTCAATGGTGGGAAAGTCCAACTTGATGGGTTGCATAGCCTCGTTCAGCTTGGGTAACGCTGGCAAGAAATTTGTCATTGTCCTCCCACCAAGTGGAGGGAAAGCCATAGATGCTCACGGTCAATGCAGGACCTTTACAGCGTTGACACTCTTGCAAGCACTCCTCCACTTTGGAGGGGATGATGGCAGCATTCTGTTGGATTTGGGTGGCTAGTGAAACCACATTCTCGTGTATGTGCACTCTACCTCTTTGTCCTTTTCTAGAATGCAATCCGTATCCACTATCTTCTGAGACTGGAGTGATTGAAGGTGCACCTCGAGGGCAACAAGATACCTTTTAAGTTTTTCATTCTTGTGATTCACCTCATTGATTTGAGCTTGGAGGCGATTGAAGGGGCTCACCCTTGGGGTGTTGGGATGTAGGCCAGGTGGCCGTGGGAAACCACCCTTACTTTTCTCTCCTCTAACCCAACTCCTTGCCTCTGTGTATCATCCCCTTCCCCAATCCTCTTCTCCTTCCCTCTCTTGCACACTCCGCACAAGCACCACAATTGGTATCAGAGCCTAGGAGCAAGACTCCCGAGCCTCGGCTTCACCCCACATGTGTAATGACCCTTATCAAGTTTGGAAATCTTGGCAAGGTAGAGCTTGAAGCTCTGCAGGAACGGAGAGACGCAAATAATCTTGAAGTATTCAAGTGGTTGCAAATTGAATGAGCAACAAAGATACTGAACCGGTTTTTTGTCCCCCACTCGGGTGTGTGCAGCTCCCTTTGGAATCTTTGAGAAGAATTGTGCAAGAATCTGCAAGGAATTGGATCACTGCAAAGGGTGTTGAGCAAGCAAGGAATTGTGATGGTGAAATCAAGGGCTTGCAACAAGCAATTGAGAGCAACAAATAAACCTTGTGTGTTAGAACCAGGATCTGTAGAGATTGTGTGCGCTTACATTACACTCACACAGCTGGGAAAATTGGGCTTTTGTAGCAGGCCTTGCAGCAAGAATCATCAAGAAACCGCAAGAGATCTTGACCAAACAGAGTCGAGAATCATGCAAGCCCAAAATCGAGTAGGAAAAGAATTTTTGGGTGTGTAGTTTTATATGTGCGCACCGACACACAATATGAATCGAGCGGGTATGCAATTGAGACTGAGCAAATAGTAGTAGCGAGCATAGACAAGGCAAGCAGGGCAATGTGAGCAAAGGCATTGAGATTGGGGGAAGAAAGTCGAGCAGTAACCAAGGAGAATTGGAAAAGGAAATCTCGATGCTCATCAGTTGATGCTCGTTAGTACCTGCATCACGACATTGAATGTAATTTTTTTTTAAAATCTCATGATTACACATTCCTTGTGTGCAAGATTTTCTTCACACCACCCTCTCCCGACTCCTCTTCTTAAACCCCGAGTTACTAGCAAAGCGAGCAAGTGACTGAGAGATGTGTGTGTGTGTGTGTGTGTGAGAGAAAGAGAGAGAGAGAGAGAGAGAGAGAGAGAGAGAGAGAGAGAGAGAAAAGTATTGGTCACATGTATTTGGGTATATTCGGCTCCAAAATCGACATCGACATCCCGTCTCCACCTCCAGACTCTTCGATTTTCACACACACACACACAGTGTATGTGCACTTTTCGGCATTGATATCGACTCCATCTCAAGCATCTCCATTTGCAAGCATTAAGAGTGAGAGAGAGACAGCATCGAGGAAGGCTTCGAGCATCGACAACCTTGACCTCGGTGAATTTCCTCGATACCGGCTTTTTGAGCATAGGCGTTTGCAGCTACTCGGCTAGCCACATTCGTCCGGCGGCGGAAGGGGGAATCAACATCAAAATTGTCATCACTCTCAGGCAGAGAGAGAAAGAGCTTCGGTTCCCCGAAATCAGTGAATTAGTGCTCCGCATCGGCACATCGATTTTCGACACCATTTCTAATGCACCGGCTCGACATCCTTACACATTACGGTGGATTTCTAGATATCCAACCCGGCACCGATTTCCTGCGGATGACTTTTTTCCTCAATTGAAATCTGTGCTTGCCACATGCACGAGTGAGGTACCTCTACCATAGAGGAGTGACACCTTGCATTGGCACCAAGCTTACCGATCATGCTCTACGGCATGGTTTTTGACTATGACACTTTTGGCCCCTATTTGACTAGCATATTTTTGCCCAGCAACGGAAATCGGCATATAGCAACGCCGGCATGTAGGTTACAGGTTACAGGGAACTTTACAACCGTTCACACACAGATTCTCAAAGTTTCCAGACACAGCGCTTTCATAAACGATTTAGCAGTCTTTTCGATGTCAGTTTCTTTGCAGAGAGATGCATTGATAGATGCATTTTTGTGTGAGTACATCTAGTGCTACTGAGATCTTTTGAGAGCAAATATCCCCGTAGGGATCACTTTTACTCCATGCAACAATTCTTGGTGCCTATTTGAGTGCGGTTCACTCATGTTCGTTGAGTTGTGGCCACATGCTGCCCATTGTACTACGTCAGGAGCCATTCTTGGTTATTTTGACAGGTTTCTGAGACTTAGACCGGAAGATCCCTTTTTGAGACTTTGGCTAGTCCATTTGTGTCTGCATTAGCCTTTGGAGGGTCAATAGCATAAGGTTTCTTTTAGCTGGGGTGTGCTTGAATGTTAAGACACCTTCAATGATACATGTATCTGGAGTTCCCCACTTTAGGTACCCTCACCATAGGAAATGTATCTCAGTGGTTTTCTATGCTTTTGACGCCGAGTCGGCGATCACATTGGCGGTGAAAGTATTAGTGTTTTGATGCCCAGTTAGTGTAGTTGGCACATTTATGCATATTTTGAGTTGAGTTTTGACTCCTCATACAAACGAGGCTTTGTCAGATTTCCTTTCCGTGAGTTGTGACTTTCATTGTTGGCACATTTTGACCCTATTTCGGTTGAGATTTTACTTCCGATACAAAGGTTACCTTGCCCAAATTTATGTAGTTTCTTGCCATAGTTTGGCACCTCTCAAACCCTCTTGTCAGTGATGGCTTTTTCTTCAGAAAAGGAGGAGTATTTCATTCGCGAGTTTGATGGTAGCAACTTCAACATGTGGACAGAGCGCATGAAAGATGTTTTGACAAACAAAGGCCTACCAGAACCGTCAAAAGAGCGTGGAGAGGATTATGACTATACACAAGCTCAGTGGGAGCTTTTGGATGCGAGATCCATGGCTACCATACGTCTATATCTAGCCGAGTCTGTGTTCTTCACTATCATAGGGAAGACAATAACCAAGGAAATTTGGGATAGCTTATGTTCAGTATGGGAGAGCAAAAGTGCATCCACTAAAGTTTTTCTCATGAAAAAGCTTATGAAGCTCAACATGAAAGAAGGTAGCATAGTGTTTGGTCACTTAAATAAGTTCAACTTTAGTTGACATCTTAGGACTTTAAGGTGTTTGTTCACGACGAACTCAAGTCTATATTATTGCTATACTCTCTACCCAGTTCATGGGACATCTTTTGCACAGCCATTAGCAATTCGGCTCCGAATAGCAAGTTAGTGTTCAATGACGTCACAAATGCATTGCTCATTGAAGAAATTTCACGTAAATCTCTCGACGGTGCCAGTCATGGAGATGCATATATGATTGGCAATCCAACGAAGGCAAGAGACCGTGACCAGAACAAAACAAATACAAAAGCAAAAGTAGAGAGCAAAGTCCTTGTAGTCCTATAGCAGACACAGGAACTCAAGTAGAGATCGCTGTGCCAAAAATGTCAAGTCTTACTGTTGCCTTAAGAAGGGCCATTACAAAAAATATTTTTGCAGTTTCCCAAGAGATCAGAAAAACAAGAAGAAAGATAATTTTGGCAAAGGCAAAAGTACGGTGAAGATTGAGGAGCTCAATGTGGTTGAGTCTCCCATACCTACCACTACAGTAGAGGATGCTTGTCCTGTAGTGATGAACATTATGCCAACAGATATTCATGAAGAGGTGATAGCAGATCCCTCAAATCTCACTTCATATGCTTTTGCTGCACAAGATGAGGGTTACACACAAAATTGGATTCTTGATTCTAGTGTAAGTTTACATGTCACACCGCATAGAGAGTGGTTTTTGTCTTACGCATCCATGTATGGCATAGTCAAGCTTGGTGATTCCTATGAGCTTGAGATTATTGGCATTGGTGATGTGAAAATTCAGATGCATAATCACTACTTTTGTGTTGCAGAATGTCAGATATGTGCCCAATCTTACAAAGAGCTTGTTTTCTATAGGACAATTGGATGATCTTGGCTACACTGTAGTTTTTGGTATTCGTTCTTGGCTAATTTGCAAGAACAACCTTGCCATGATAAAAGGTTGTAAAAAATGATCCCTACACTCTATGTTTGTTTTGAGAATCAACGAACACTCTATCTATGTTACCGAGATGCCATCTACTAAGTTGTGGCATAGCCGGCTAGGGCATATTATCCAAAAGGGAATGAAGACACTTCAGCATTTTGGCTACTTACCTGTTTTAGACTACACATAATTTCCATTGTGTGACCATTCTCTATACGGCAAATAGACTAGGTTGACATCTTTGCCATTGAACAAGAAACTAGGAAAACCCCTAGAATTAGTGCATAGTGATTTGTGTGGTCATATGCCACATAAAACTCTAGGGGGGGGAAAATACTTTCTCACATTCATAGATGATTCCACCAAAAAGGTGTGGGTGTGTATCCTTAAGCGTTACCATCAAGCTTCGCTTCGATGATGGGAAAAAAAAGAGCAAAGAAATGCAAGCTAATATTATTTGAAGCCTACACATTTATTGAGCAGTGATCAGGGCTTGTTAACAGGACAATGTTAATTATTAATGTATGCCAGATGCGGCTTTAAAGGGTCAACAAATTCCTTAATGATGCTAAAAAGGAGTATGCTCATAGTGAGCATAGATAAAAGTTTATGATCTAGAATTGCAGTGCTTGAAGTGCTCTACTAGCCTATGTTTATGGCTCATTGATTGGAGCTACGGTGAAGAAGTTATGGTACTTTGAAGTCGAGATGTTTGCAAATCCGTACTAGATTGGTCAGGTGTTGGTGAAGGGTTTGAGATGAAGTGAATGCATGGGCCTAAATTTCTCACTTTGTGGAGCACATCCTTCTTTTAAAACAGTAATCGGAGTTATAATTGCCAAGATATTGCTAGATTAAATTTCACCGGGGGACGGTACTAGTCTGGCCGTCTCAATTGGGGAGCCATCTGGGAATTTTTTAGCTTCATCGAGGTTTTGGAATGCGGGAGCAGCAATAGCTTGAGGAGTTTCATGTCTGGGATGCCATCTCATGTAATGCTTGTCCGACGTAAGTCGTGATTGGCAGTGCCTGGCTATTTTGACACTCTTTAACCGAATGTGATGGAAAGCCTTACGTCAAACGCAATCACCTATACTTGAATCTTGAGGGCATGTGACATTATCCAAGAAATTGATATGGACAATAAAATTCATGACGATATTGCCAGTCAAGGGATGCTGAAAAACGGATGTGATGATAAGCAATTCTTGTGGTGCCATTATGAAAGCACGTAAGGTTTTAATGGGATTTCAATTGAAAAGACCGACTCTATTGTGGGGAATGTGCAACATGTTAGTGAAAGGTGATGTTGGCAATGACTTGGTTGATGAGAAATGCTGAGTGTGGAGCCCATTGGTGGGTGGTTGATTGGCCACCAAGAGACATTGAGAGCATGGCCGCCCAAAGGGTGGCCGCCCTCTTTGTAAAGGATACTAAAGGGATTTTATAATGCAAAAATGAGGGGAAATGGCATGAGAGACAGCAACGGGCAGCAGAGAGAAGGGGAGATGGGCTCGTGTTGGGCAAAGGAGAGCTCAGTTGAGGACGACCAGGAGGAGAAAATCATCGAGCTCGCTAGCGAGCTTAGTTTCGGAGCCACAGGTGGCGGTTTTTGTGCTCTCGAGACCCGTCAAGACTGCCACATCATAGAGAGGACTCCCATGCCACATCACCAACGACACCATTATTGTATAAAACTAATGGTGGCTATTTTAAGAGTTAGTTGCATAGCAAGCGTGGAGAAAAGAACATGAGGGTTACGAGCAAGAGGAGGAGGAACAACGAGAAAGAAGCATCGAGGAGGGAGGGGTGAAGCTTGAGGGAGATGGAAAGCATAGAAGGGCTCTCTCTCTCTCTCTCTCTCTCTCTCTCTCTCTCTCTCTCTCTCTCTCTCTCTCTCTCTCTCTCTCTCTCTCTCTCTCTCTCTCTCGTCCCTTGAGAAACCTTCCGACCTCGTTCTCAAGTAAGCAAGAAGTGTTGAGATGTCGAGCTCTACACCTTGAGCTGGCATCCACTACGGGTCTTGGCCGCTTACGGCATTTACTCACTGGCGCGTTAGGTGACCAACAAGGAGGATCTCTGCCAGTGATTCTACAGTTGGACTACACTTATAGTGCCAGCCTAGTACGCTTCTAGCGAGTTCACACTTAGTGACCGCATGTACATATGTGCTACTTTTCAGCTTTAGCACTTAGTCATTTTGTACTCTCTTTTCTGTGAAGAAGAAGAAGAAGCTTTCCATCTCTGTGTGCTTTGTGCTTGCCTTGTGTAGCTCTCTTGCATCCTCATTCTTTACATGGTATCAGAGCCTGGTGCAGGCAAGAGAGGCTAAGAGAGCAAGAGCATCACAATCCCTTCGTTCGCACAAGTTTCTGAACAGGTCTTCAAAGTGCAGTATACAGAGATTTACTGTACAAGTACAGTGGTTGTATGTACGCTTGATTGTGGACACTCGTTGAGTGTAGAAAGCGTTACAAGAACCACGATAGCAGGTTCAGCAGATTTGCAGGTTTTTGCAGATTGCAGCTATTTTGTCTTAGTGCTTCAAGATGTCTGACAGTTTCAGTCATATTGTTACTGAGAAGCTTGAGAAAAATAACTACCCTGCATGGAAGTTCAAAATAACAAATTTCCTAAAAGGAAAAGGTTATTGGGACTATGTAGAAGGAGACAATGAAAAGGAACCAGAGATTCCCGAGGCAAATGCTACAGCAGAACAAAGGAAAGCTTTGAGGGACTGGCAACAAGGCCAGAGCAAAGTGATGTATTGGCTTTCTATGAGCATCACAGATGGCATGATGGGCTATCTACAGGATGCTGAAACCCCCGCCATTGCATGGACAAACTTAGGCAGAGTGTTCGAGGTGAACACCAAGGCCAGGAAGCTTCAACTAAAGTCGGAGCTAAATCAGGTTAAGAGGAACAACCTCTCAATCAATGATTATGCCTTGAAGATCAAGAGTATCATTGAGGCTCTTGGATCTATTAAAGTGTCAGTGGAAGACGATGACATTGTCCGTGCATGCTTGGATGGTCTAGGAGATGAGTATGTACATTTTAGTTCTTCCATGAATACAAGAGACGACATCCCCGTGTTCCAAGATTTGATTTCTATGCTTATTCTTGAGGAGAAGAACCTTGACACATCTTCTTCTCATGGCAGAAATAATTCTGAACAGGCCTTCTATTCTAACTCCAACAGAGGTAGAGGTAGAGGTCATGGTCAAGGCCCAAGGGGTTGCAGGGGCCAATTTCTGGAAGGTCAATCAAATCAAAACAATACAGGTGGCAGGGGAAACCAGTCTCAAGGCAGGGGGAGTCAAAGAGGTCGTGGTGCAGGATCAAGCAGGCAGCAACATACTCCAGATAGTAGAGAATGTTGGACTTGTGGTGAAAGAGATCACATGTCACGTGACTGTCCAAAGGGGAAAGCAAGTAGAAAGAGAGAACATGGCAACTATGCATCTACTAGCAGAGATGCAGATGACAGCAAAAACGAGCGCATGTTTGTTATGCAGCATGTAATGAATACAATGACTGCAGAGAATTCCACCCAAGATGATGTTTGGTATGTGGATTCAGGTGCCTCTAATCACATGACGTCTCGTGGAGAGTGGTTTAGAGATATGCGCAAACCAGATGTGTCAGGCTATGTGCAGACAGGAGATGATACAGCTCACCCCATTGCTCATGTAGGGGACATACCTCTAAATACGAAGAGTGGGAAATCAAAGTACTTAGCAGATGTACTTCATGTCCCAAACATTACAAAGAATCTTGTTTCTGTTGGACAAATGGTTGAGCAGGGTTTGCAGGTTCACTTCAATCCAAATGGCTGTTATGTAGAAGATTTCTAGAATGGATGTAAGCTCATCACAGAGGGCAAATGTGTGGGCAGAATGTTTATGCTGAATGTAGACATGCCTGAGGTAAAAGCTGCATTATTTGCACAGGGCACAGGTGTTGTGGCTGATGTTGACATTTGGCACAAACGCATTGGCCATGTCAATGAGCAGAGATTGCGCAGCATGCAATCAAAACAGATTGTAAAAGGTTTTCCCAAATTCAAGGTGGATGGTATGCATAAAGTGTGTGCAGCATGCCAGTTTGGAAAACAGTCAAAGGGCTCATTTCCACATGAGCGCAATGTATGTAAAAAGCCACTTGAGGTGGTGCACACAGATGTTTGGGGTCCAACCGATACTGCAAGTATACATGGTTGCAAGTATTATGTCTCTTTCATTGATGACCATACAAGGAAAGTATGGGTCTACTTCATGCGTAACAAAAGTGAAGTGTTTGGTCACTTTCAAGACTTCAAAGTCATGATTGAGAAGGAGACAGATATGCAAATCAAGACATTGAGGTCAGATGGAGGGGGAGAGTACTTCTCCAATGATTTTTCAGATTTTCTGCGAATGCATGGTATACACAGGCAGTTTACATGCAGATATACTCCACAGCAGAATGGGGTCGCAGAAAGGAAAAACAGGCACATTGCAGAGGTTGCACGTGCATTGATGAATGAGAAGAACATGCCTCATCATTTCTGGGCTGAAGCTGTAAATACAGCTGTGTACATTATGAACAGGACACCTACAGCTGCGGTGCATGATGTAACACCTGAGGAAAAGTTTACAGGTACAAAGCCTGATTTGGCACACTTGAAAGTGTTTGGTTGCATAGCTTACGTGCATGTACCAGATGAGTTGCGTAGGAAATTGGATCCTAAAGCAGAGAAATGTATTCTTGTGGGATATTCCCTTGAACAAAAGGGGTACAGGTGCTACAATCCTACTACACGAGAATTACGAGTGAGCAGAGATGTAGTCTTTGATGAGATGAGCAGCTGGTACAGTAATGCACATGGCACTATTGGGGCTGATGTAAAAGATGATGTGGTTGTACAAAATGTGAGGCCACAGTCACAGGTTTTGAGTGGACCACAAGAGTCCTCTTCTCGTGGCTCTGTTGAGAAACCATGGAATGGTAGACTACGTACGCAGGTTACTCCACCAACAGGTACAGGGAATGTATCACGAAAAGGAAAGGAAAACGTTGATGAACCTCCCTTTATGGTTGATGCATCATCAGGTTTTTCACATGTAGGCATGGATTCAGATGGTTCTGAACAAAGTCTTGATGAGGAATTTGGAATTCCGGCTGTCAGGACACCTGATGTAAGGAAAGTACAAGAAGATGCTAGAGGGCAAAGGAGTGACCCAGGACCGCGCAGATCTAATAGAGTCAGAAATCCAGTTCAAAAATTGACTTATGATGGGTATCTAGCGCATCACCAAGCCTACATGGCTAAGGTGATACAGGATGTGGAGCCCACATGTTTTGAGGATGCAGTTGGAAATGTGCATTGGGATGATGCAATGAATGAAGAGATGGCTGCATTGGAAGCAAATGACACATGGGAGTTGGTGCCATTGCCAAGTGGCAAGAAAGCTATTGTCTGTAAATGGGTGTATAAAACCAAGCATAAGGCTGATGGTAACATTGAGCGTCACAAGGCAAGGCTGGTCGCAAAGGGTTATGCACAGACGTATGGCATAGACTATGAGGAGACCTTTGCTCCAGTGGCAAAGATGACGACAGTGAGAGCTGTCATAGCAGTGGCTGCATCTAGAGGATGGATTATGCATCAAATGGATATAAAGAATGCCTTCTTGAATGGTGAGTTGCAAGAGGAAGTGTATATGGATCAGCCACCTGGTTATGTCGATCCAGGTTACCCAGATTATGTATGAAGACTTCTCAAAGCTTTGTATGGTTTGAAGCAGGGCTCTAGAGCATGGTATGACAGGATTGCCAAGTATCTTGTCAGTATTGGTTTTAGGAGAGCTCATGCTGATCATTCACTCTATGTACGTGAGAGTGATGTGGGGATTGTGGTCATTACCATATATGTAGATGACCTTATTATTGTTGGTGACAATGCTATGGAGATTGACCATGTGAAGGGTCTTCTCAAACAGGAGTTTGAAATGAAAGATTTAGGCGAGTTGCGCTACTTTCTTGGCATTGAAGTGATCAGGACTCCAGAGGGTGTATGGCTATCACAGAGACAGTATGCTTTGGACATGTTGTCAAAGTATAGTATGGCTGATTGTAAGCCAATTTCTATTCCCTTAATTGTGAATGCAAAGCTGATTGCAGAGAAGGGTGATGTTGTTGAGGATGTCAACATGTACAGGAAGATTGTGGGTAGTCTAATCTACTTGACTATCACGAGGCCAGACTTGAGCTACATAGTAGGCTTGGAGAGTCAGTTCATGCAACTTCCGAGGAAGCCACATTTGGATGGAGTACGACGCACACTTAGGTATGTGCAAGGTACTCTTGACTACGCATTGTTCTATGCAGCAGATGCACCATTAGCATTGTATGGGTATACAGATGCAGATTGGACAGGTAGCATTGTTGATAGGAGATCTACGAGTGGCTTCATGTTCTCTTTTGGGAGTGCTGCTGTTACTTGGAGCAGCAAAAAGCAGCCTACGGTTGCTTTATCGAGCACAGAGTCCGAGTACAGAGGTGCAGCAGTTGCGGCGTGCGAGGTAGCTTGGCTATGCACATTACTTGAGGACTTGGGAGTGTAGGTGGACCAGCAGATTTTCATCCATTGTGACAACCTCAGCAGCATGCAGTTGGCTAGGAACCCAGTGTTCCATGCCAGGACCAAACACATAGAGGTCCATTACCACTACGTTTGAGAGCGAGTGTTGGCGGGCGACATCGACTTGGTCTACGTCAGCACAGAGGAGCAGATAGGGGATATCTTTACCAAGGCCCTCGGAGCTGAGAAGCTTCGACATTTTCGGACTATGCTTGGACTCTGCGACATGCAGAGCTCGAGGGGGAGTGTTGAGATATCGAGCTCTACACCTTGAGCTGGCATCCACTACAGGTCTTGGCCGCTTACGGAATTTACTCACTGGCGCGTTAGGTGACCGACACGGAGGATCTCTGCCAGTGATTCTACAGTTGGACTACACTTATAGTGCCAGCCTAGTACGCTTCTAGCGAGTTCACACTTAGTGACCGCATGTACATATGTGCTACTTTTCAGCTTTAGCACTTAGTCATTTTGTACTCTCTTTTCTGTGAAGAAGAAGAAGAAGCTTTCCATCTCTGTGTGCTTTGTGCTTGCCTTGTGTAGCTCTCTTGCATCCTCATTCTTTACAAGAAGGAGCATAAAAAGGGAAGAAAAAACGTGCATGAATGATGAGGAAACAAAAGGAGGGTGCAGGGGTAGCAAGAATAAGGGAGTATTGTGAGGGTATTGAAAGGCTTCGAAGGCTCTCTTGGTCGCTCTCTCTTGTCCTCGGTGAGTAAGGGCAGGCAAAGGGGGAGAAAAACAAGATGTGAAGAAAAGCAAAGGGATCTCTCTCTCAAGGCACGACAAAAGGATACAAGAGGAAGGCATGAAGGCGTAAGCAAGGAGGCATGAGAAGTAAGAAGCTAAGGTGAAGCAAGTGGAAGGGAATTCACTCGAAGCAAAGTTCTTGAACCTTTTCTTTGACCTAATCAAAGATGTAAAGTGAAAGATATCAATCAATTCTGGAAATCTGACATAGAAGAATTTTTGTATGTCGACCAGCAACGGATATCTAATTCTTTCACAATGAAAGCTATCAGCAAGCTTGATAGACCCCTTAAGAGAAATTGAAGAATTAAAAGAGGGCAGCTATGAATGCATCATCGTCTTCAATTTAAACTTGAATACTCATCTTGTTAAATACTAGTGTCATTAATGGCCCGGATAAATTAAAAGGGAGCTTAAAATCCTAGTTTTCAATTAATCCAAGGGACGGTGCTACTAACAACCGTCCGTCTTGGCTATCGGTACGTTGTACCTAAAGATTTAGTCGATTAATGGATAGTTACGGTGACTGCTAGAGCTTTTAGTGTTTGTTGATCTCACTCTTTCACACCTCTCACAACTAGAGGCCTGGCGCATGCCTGACTCATGTTTCGAACACATATACCCAAACATCTTTGGTGAACCCGATGCAAAACGAGCCGGGGTGGGAGGTAAAGATGGAGAATTTGAAGTAGATGATGAAGTTTATTGAAGAGTTAAGTGCAAATGGTTTTGATGATAAGTTAACAGTTCTAGATTTTTTGAGGATGCTTTAATTGGTTCAAGGATCTCTGCTTGAAATGGAGACCATAAAGAAGAAAAATCAAATGGATGAATCTTTGGATGCAGCTTTAGATGCAGTATACGACGAGAGACGAGTCTTCGATGGATATGATCTAGAAGGTTACCTAGAGTGTTATGGGAGAGAAACCAAGTTAAGATGGATACCAGAAAAGTTTATGATCATATCTTTTGAGTAGTTAGTGAGTTCAGATTTGAAGGAGCAGATTCAAAAGGTTACCAAATCCTACAACGACTACTAGGAATACTTCAAAGAATCTACTGTGCAAGTAAGCTATGAGCATTATGCAAGCTATCACAAGAACATAGTCCAACTCTACCAAACTATGCAGATATTTGAGGACAAGTACGATCAAGATTAGAAGTTGTGATTGATGAGTGTAATGTACAAGATGCTACCTTCTTATAAGCTAATGATGAAGACATAGTTAAAGCTGTGTATGGATGTTGGGTTTTGCAGATGCCTTGCATGAGGTAGAAGTCTTTGAGGGTGAGTCTTTACAGCCTCAAGATACACATGGTGAATTTTGCAAAGAGCTTATACAGGCAGTATAGGAGGAAAGGAATTAGGGGATCAAAAAAACAAATTGGATGATTCTCAAGAAGAAGTTGTGCAAGTGAATGAGCATGAAGACTCGGTTACAATTGATACTTTTACTATTGAACCAAAATCAGAGCAAAGTTTTTTTGGTACAGATTCTACCATAGAGTTGATTGATGATATAGATGCTATAGGTCAAGGCTGCAATTGAGAGCAGCAGGACTATAGATTTGGGTATACCAGATTTTCCAAATTTGGATATACCAGATTTTGAGGACTTGGTTAAGCAAGAGAATGTGTTTGAAGATCTACAAAATGTTGATTCAAAGGGGGTGCAGGCTCCTTCATTGACAAGTTGTTATGAAGCCGGGCTACCAAAGTGGAAAATTGATCTTGAATGTGATTTTGATGATTCAAAGGGGGTGCAGACTCCTTCTTTGACAAGTTTCTGTGACCCAGAGCTACCAATGACGCAAACGGATCCTAAATTTGCTAATGATTTAAAAGGGGAGAAAACCTCCTCTCTATCAAAAATTTGTGACACAGAGCTCACACTATGGCAAAATGATCATGAACTTGATGATGCTGATTCAGAGGGGGTGCATAGTGAAGTGCAATCTCTTGGTGTTGAATATGATTGGTTTCATTGTGCCGATGATACAAACAGGACAATAGATGAAATTTTCAATGTGCATGCTGAACTTTGTGCTACAGAAGTGCAAAGATATTTGGAAGAGGGTGAGTTTTAACATTTGCGAGTGTTTTCATTTCAAGTTTTTTTGACAATTTTAGCAATCTTTATTGTTTTTTTAACCAAATATGTTTAATAGCATAAAGTATCTATTTAATGTGATTTTCAATCGTCATAAGACTCCATATATGTGTGGTTGACGGAGAGAGATAGTATTTATGTGAGTTACCATTGGAAGAAGGATCATAAATCCTTGAGAGAGAGAGTGACTTCTCTTCTAGAGAGAGAAAGTAAAATCATAGAGTTGTATATCACTACATAGAGAGAGAGAGAGAGAGAGAGAGAGAGAGAGAGAGAGAGAGACCGAGAGGGCATAACGACGTGAAAATGTAAACAAATTAAATCACCATTTGAAAACTCATGCCATTAGAGTCAAATATGCTCGCAACGCATGTGATCAGAGTCAAATAATCCACAGCATATAATCATGCGATAAAGTAAAAAATCATGCAAAATAGAGACAACACTATTTTCAGAGTTAAATAATCCACAACATATATAAATGTGATGAAGTCAAAAATCATGCCAGATAGAGACAATACTATTTTTTCCAAGCGTGAACATTTTGAAACAACGTAAGTTTGAGGACGTAAGTACATTCGCTAAACTACCACAGGATAAGATCAAAATTAGAGTACAAAAAATGATAGTGTCCATAAATGTAATGGTCGTACTCTGAAAGGCAAGTAATTTGCTCCCAAATAGCTTGCACTCACATTGCTGGTAATCACAATCAATTGGCCGGTGCATACCAAACCAGCTGTAATTAAATGGAGGGAGAAATCCTCCTTGCTTGTCCAAGAATAAAAGCAATGTCCATTGGTGAGAGGGTTGGTTGATGAATAATCATGTGATCCTTAGGTTCAAGTCCGAGCTCTTTTGTGTACACATAGTACATATGTTTGCATGCCAAAAAGGATTTGTTGGTATTCTCTTGCTTTTGAAAATCCGGACACGTACATGTTGGACTCTATTTTATCTTTTGATTGATTGAGTATGCAAAATATCATGATTACAAAACCATAACCATTGCTCAATTGTTTTACCCTTGAACATTCTTTCGGACCATATACATGGAGCAACAAGACCAATTGAGTGACTATGCAAGATATTGTCACAAATTTTTCTCCCTACCATTCCAAAACATTTTCTTTGACTTTAAATGGGCATTATCCTGAGGGCCCACTGAGTGCGTGGCACATCACTCTCAAACACATTGTTTCTTTGAGATGACAAAGGTGTGGTTGTTTCTTTTTGAGATCCAATATCATCATCAGTGTGACTAATTTGCAGCGGAATGTTAGAAATACCTGGTCCTTGGGTATCAAACTTGATTTTTTTTTGTCGACCGCGATGGTTTCGTTGCTTAGATTCCATGACATATTCCGGCCGATGGGAGCTACTTGTTCCTGTTCTGCCCCTCTTTTTGCGTTGTACTGTTTCTTTGTCTCCATGCAAAATTGGCTGCGCATACATGGGAGTCCCTACAACAGCCTCCTGTAATAGATGGGCCACGTTGGTTGGAGTTGGAGTTTGCTGAGATTCAACTCAAGAAAGCAAGGTCTCCATTGTGGGACCCATTCCTATATAACGCCCAGTAGTATATCCCAAACGCTTTGCACATTGAATATATGAGTTTATAACATCTGTTACACATGCATCATACAATGATATTTTTCTCTTTCCACCTTCACCCGCTAACCAATTGGCATGTACACTTTCTGATAAATTAACATTGAGAATTTGTGCTCGCTCCCACGGACTTAGACCACCCTATGAAATTCAAAAAAACATGAATTAAAATTTATAAAGTTCATTTATGAAAAGCTTTTAAATTTTTCTAAAAATATAGATTGTCATAAAGGTACTTACATCTGTTCCAATTCCTCGACTCCCACCATTTAAACCATCTGCTCACTCTTGTGATGCTCTCTGTAGATAGATGCTGTCTCCACCTTTTTTGAATTGAAAGTGCCTTTTGAGATGCAAGCACAATGGTCTTACCAGATCTCCATTCCTCACACATATCAATGTGTTGATTTGTTAGATGTTGAGGTATGCACTTTTTAGCATATTTGTGGAGACTCTACTCCCAATGAAATAGGCATGACCGTTCACGTCCCTCCATGATATTATCTGTCCCGCCATTGAAGACTGTTCGAATAGCATTCCAATTTGCACCAGCTTCATCAGACATAAAACCTTCAAAGTCAGTTGCACCATGACCGTACTTTTCCATTGTTGAATTAAGGTTCTCCCAAAAAATAACTTGAGTCTTTGCATCCTCCTCTTTAGTTTCACATATAGCAATTATTTGTAGTGATCGTATGCTGCAAGATATTCAACATAAACATTTTCACACATCTTCTTTTATTTAATGATAAAAAAAATGCGAGATATTTAAATACTTAAAGATTACCTTGGATCATAAACTGAGCATGACATTGTTGCCCATCCATCTATTCTATGGGTAAAATCAAAATGTACCCACGCATTTCTCAAGTCACCAGTTTGAGTTCTTTTCATTCGATTTACTAGATCAATCCCAGAACCTGGTCCTTTAGTGGACATTTTAAATAGGAAGCACTTGTCATCCTCTTCACCCTGTCCAGGAAATCTACTCCCATGGAAAAAAGGAAACATGCACTTTTTTTGAAGCAATAAAATATTATCATATCCATCCCCAATAACAACACCTTGACTCTTCCTCTCTTTTGAAACAATTGAAGAAAACCTACATGATGCATCACAAGAAGGCTAAATTTAAAATAGTTAAAAAATTAACAAATTCAAGGAACAAAATTGAGTTTCTCTTACTCTTTGGTTTGAATCAGTGGCATCATTTCTTCTAAAAAATCAGTGAATTGTACATCGGATGTAACTTCAGCTTCCTCACCAATCAAGGAGTGAAGAACAAGTTGTTGAGCCTCCAACATTTGAATTCTTCTTGGGCCACCCTTTTCTATTTTTAGTACTGCACCTACCAGTTTCCGCACTCTTGAAATAGCAGCCCTAGAGGTTCCTGCCTTAACATTATGAAAATGTTTACCAACATGTATTGCCAGTCGCGACATTGTACCATCTCTAGGCAAAACATAATAGATTTTGCAGGGACAAGCAACAACACAAGTAACAACCTTCTGACAATAATTACAAGTTATTGTTGTATTCTCTTCCATTGCAAGGTAGTCCTTTTTGACCTGTCTGTCCAAATATCCATGAAAATCTCTACTATTAAATTCTTGCTCCTTAATATAATGAGGACACGTTGAATAATTGCACTACATGCATCCCAAACAGTGGGTTAGACGAATTGTGCATGCTATTGCCATGGTTGTCACGGATGGGGGAGTCCACAAGTGACCATCAAAGCGTTGTTCCATCCCTGTCATTCGTTTTGTTTTATCCTGAGTCGCAGGTAACGCAAAACACAAATTTCCATCATAATGTTGTGGAAGTTTAGCAACTTGCAAAGGAGCTCCACATAATGTGAACAGATCATTTAACTTTTTTTCCCCTGGATTTTGTTGAATCCAAATGACAATTGACTGAGTTTTGAGCTGTCCTATATTATCACCACTACTTTCAAGATGCACAATGTTTAAAACATCTTCAGATATCTCTTTGTCATTTCCTTTCTCATTGTCAGATACCTATATAAATGTGTCTGAATGAAGTATCTCAAACAAGATCGAAAAAGATCCATCTATTAAGAAATGTTGATGACCTTCGATATCCCACTGTGGTTGCAGATAGTGGCTGAAACTGGCAAGATGGAGGCAACAAACTATGCAAATAGTAAGCACTAAGCAACAATGAGTTTCCCTTCAATTGAATGTCACGATTGACTATCTGACCACCAACCTTCCAAGTTATTGTTACTTTCATGTTGGACATATTCTCTCAAGCAAAAGATTACAGGGTGGAGATGCGAGAAAACTGTGGTGGATTAAGTGAAGGTGGTGAAGGTTAATGAAAGTTAAAGATAAATTGAAGGTTAATGAAACTGGTGAAAGTTAATGAAAGATGTGAAGGTTAATGAAAGTGACAGATTGGTAGGTAGACGAAAAGACAATTGCATAAGATCTTGTGACGGCTCAAAGAATAATGAAAATCATAATTGAAGAAGTGCATTTAATAAATGACGGTTGTGAATGTATGTGCAGTGGAATATATCATCAAATTGGAGGGGCCATTTAATTTCTAAATGGTGGTTCAAGGACTGCATTTAATGCAGTCTAATAGTGTCTCCATCCTCTGTGTGTGTGTGTGTGTATATATATATATATATACATATATATATATATATATATATGATTGTGTGAGTGTGTGTATAACAAGCGTAACATTCTATATGACTGACTTTGTATAAAAAACGTAGCAATTTTTTTAGTTAAGTTATATATATGCTTCCATCTTGCCATTTTATATATACGTGTGTGTGTTTTTGGTAGTGTGTATATATAATTTTTTTAGTTAAGTTATATACATTACTGTGCGTGTGTATAAATGATTTTGTGGGTGTGTGTAAACAACGTAGCATTTTTTTAAGTTAAGATATATATAATTAGCTCTAGAGAGTGTATGTATGTATGACTGTGCACATAGTTTTTCCATCTTGTGTGTGCGTGTGTGTGTGTGTGTATAACTTAACTTTAAGAATGCTACGTTTTTTATACACACAAACACATACAATCATTTTTTTAAATATATGGTTGTGTGTGTGTGTGTGTGTGTAAAAAACGTAGTATTTGTTTAGTAAAATTATATATATGAATCCATTTTGCGTATATCTTTGTGTGTGTATATACACACACACACACACACACACACACACATATATATATATATATATATATATATATATATATATATATATATATATATATATATATATATATAGATATATAAATGAATGTGTGTGTGAGAGTGTTTATACCACAATATCATTTTTTGTAATATAACGTGTGTGTGAAAAAAGTAGTAGTTGAGATGAAAGTGGAGTGAAGTTTAAGCGGAGTTTTAATTGAGATTAAAGTGGAGTGAAGTGAAAGTGGAGTTTTTCAGTGAAGAAGGAGATAAAAGTGGAGTTGTGTTGTGAAGAAGAAGGAGTAAAAGAAGACAAGGTACAGTGTGTGTGTGTATAGATTTTCTACTCACGTGTGTGTGTGTGTGTGTGCTTACCTATGCACGCTTGCCGGATCCACCGGAGGAGCTCCATTGGAGCTCCTCCATGCCTTGAAAAGCATGGTGAGAGGGCAGAGCGCGCGCTGCCTTCTCACCATGCCTTTCAAGGCATGGGGGAGCTCCTATTGGACCTCCTCCGGTGGATTAGGCGAGCGTGCGTAGGTAAGCGCACACACACTCACACACACACAGTGATACACACTTTCATTCACACACATCAAAACACTTTCACACATAACACAAACACACACACAATCATGCATACGCACACACATTACACTTGCATACACACACATACATACACCCACATATATAAACACTTTCATTCACAACATCAACACACTTGCACACATAGCACAAACACACACACAATCATGCATACGCGCACACATTACACTTGCATACACACACATATATAAACACTTGCATTCACAACATCAGAACACTTGCATACATAGCACAAACACACACACAATCATGCATGCAGACACACACATATTACACTTACATTTACACACACACACACAATCATGCATACATCCACACACACACACATATAAACACTTGCATTCACACACATCAACACACTTGCATACACACATACTAAACACACTTGCATACACACATACTAAACACACTTACATTAACAATTACAATGATGTAAGAACAGGTCGTTGTAGAGAAGAGGTATACAAATGTCAAAGTGGATTTGTATTTTTCCTTGCCATGAGCAAGTTGAGAATGGTTTTTTTTTAAATTTGCATTTTACGCCGTTATGCTGCCAAAATTTAGATGTTTATATTTGTATTGTCATTGCTAAGAAGATTTTTGTTGTTTGTGGTTGATAGATTATGGCTCGTACACCATCTAAACGTGGTAGGACAGGTATCTCTCAAAGTAAGTTCAAATACATTAAGCTATTTGTGTTCTTTTTTTTTTGTCTCATCATACTCACTAAACTAGTTGTGTTCTTATTGTTTTTTGCTTGTAGGAGTAGGATACACATAAAGGTCTGGCACTACAGGGCATAGGGCCAATGCACGATCTTCCATTGCTTCTTCCAATGTCCGTCGAAAGGAGGATATTTTGGGTGATGTGCACGAAGAAGAGGATATATTGAGTGATGTGCATGAAGAAGAGGTGTTCATAGATATTCATGCTACACAAGGTGAATTGGTGGCTCACAGCGTGTCTGAAGCAACAACAATTGTTGCTTAACCTCCCGATCATCCAACAGTATTTGGAAAGTATGTTCATGGTTGAATATTGGAGGAGATTGTAGAGGGTTTTATTGTAAAGAGAGGTGGGGAACCTCCTCGCATTCCTCTCTCTAGATTGATGGAAAATTACGCCATTAGAGTAGTGGGTCCAGGCACTGAGGGCTTGGTGAAAAGGTTTGAGATGTCTGGATACAGTGTGCTTGGAGCTCCATTTCTTGTGTCATTTAAGAAGCCATGCCATGATCAACATTATGCTTCTGACTTAGAAAAAGATGAATGGGGGCCTAGTTGGTGAGAAATAAGCGATGATTTTGATAATTCCCTTCCCCTTGAGTGGGAAGAATTAAGGGGAAAAAATTTTATCGTTTGGGATGGTAATCACCGTTTGAAAACTTGGATGCGCTTAATAAAAACACGTAAGTGATTTCTTTTTTGTTTAATGTAAAGTTGACTTGTATTACTCTATGCTTTCTAATTTTCTTTTTTGTTGTTGTAGAATTTTCAATGATAAAGTGGAGACATTGTTTTGTGAAGTGTCAATTTGTCAATGTTGATAGAAGTGCAGAGGGGGAGCTTATGCTAGCTTTGCGCTCTCAAAATGAGTAGCACATTTGTTGTTTTGAAAGTTATTGCTATTACTTTATCGATGTCATTCTACTGCCATTTAATTTAAGATATTGTGGTTTAGGATTGGTAGAACCACTGTGAGCACAAATTTTGGGCAGGAGATCTTCTTGTTCCAAAAACTGGCTGTGGCAAGCAAAGATTCTTTAATGAAAGAATTTCCCCAATATTGGATTCGATGGATAGAGGTAGAGCTTGCTTGTGAGAAGAAGGCATCTAAAGGGAGTTGGTACAACGCTCCTGCTCTTTTATTAGCAATGCTCACATGGAAGGTATATTTTTTTGTCTTAAAGTACACTTTTTATGTCATTTCTAAAACTTGACATTATTTTGTAAAATCTTATTTATTTTTTCATTTGCTCTACAAAAGGAAGACTTTGACTTGTCTCTTATCAAAGAGATGCAAGAGATCAATGATCCCTCGATTTCACTGCCAGAAAAGGAAATGGTTGCTCGAGGAAGAGTAGAAAAAATATTCAAAGAAAGAGCTTATAAGGTAAACACTTTCTCTTCTCACTGTTTATGTTTGAATTTCTACAAAATTGTAAGTTGACATGTCATTTAAATTTGATTTATTTGATTGAAAAATTGATTTGATTTGATCTCGTGCTAATGCAACATAGATGTTGGCCATTGCCAACCCCGCCAATGGCCAGGTGTTCTTCTCTTTATTATTTAACTTCAATTGGATAAGAGAAAAGGATCAAGTGGGCCTTACAAGAGACAAGGTCCACTCTTTGGCAACTTCTAAAATATCACCAGAGAGGTAATAATTTTTGGATAAAAAATACACATGTAATCATCAAATGAATCAATGCATTTATGGTTTGTTTATTGTTTGCTCTATAGGAAAAAGGAAATATTGCACTCTTTGATGTATTGCCGTGTAGATTATGTTACTTCTGAGCGTTATATTAGTGCAATGAAATTTAGAATGTACTTGCGTAAAGAGTGGTATTGGGGAAGTATCTTGAAGCAATACTTGAGGATCAAAGGGAAAATGATTGAAGAAATGCCAGAGGGCTTTGAAGCATGGTTTCATCACCAATTGAGGGACCACATTGACAAAGCTTTTGTGGAGCTTTGGAGTAAGCTCAACGCAAAAGAGTTGGATGAAAAAATTCCAGAGCTTATGGAATCTTCGAGGAGAGTATTATTCAGGTAATACAATTGATATCTTTATGGTTGTTATTCTATTTTTTACTTCGAGTTTGTATAATAAATAAGTCACTTAAGAAAGGAGCTCAAATTAAGTTAACTGCATTTTATGTAGATGGCTAATTCAGCTTTACGATCAAACTTTGTTTGAGAAGTTGCCAATTGCTGTTGAAAGTTGGAGGGACCTCTCTTGTGAGGAGTGTATGTATCCACTATGGATGAGAGATTATGGTTTGATTGCTTGGGAAATTGAGTATTGCCGTTGGTGGCTAGATTACACTCGAGGCACCTACTCACGTGATGAAGGGAACTTATATAAAGGTTAGTTTTGGCATTTATAAAAACTACAAAATTGTTAAAGTACTCATACTATTTGGATTATGTTTGTGAGAAATATATTTTTGTTTACTTTAGAGCACGTTCTTGAAAGAAATGAAAATGGTATTGAGGAGATTGGCTCAGCTTCCAACAAAGCCACCTCTTTGAAAAGAGTAAACACTAGTACAATCTCATCTATAAAGAAACGATTGGATTTTGTTAGATCCAAGAAGCCCAAGAAGTCTCCCAAAAAGAACCAAAAAGGTGCTCAAGGCTTTATAGGTAAACTTGCTTGCATAGATATCTAGCTGTCACTTTCTTTCTACTCAACAATTCTTGATGAAATATTTTATTTTCTGATTATGCAGTGCCTTCCATAGATTGTGATGTGACCGTTATTGGCAACATGCTAGATATTTACAAAATTTCTCTCGATGATGAGAAATGGTAAACACATGTGAAAAGAAAGACTAACTATGTGTGGTGTGTGTTGTGAATGTTTGAAATACATGTATTTGATCGTATGCAGGATCTTGGATCTTCTTCATTCAGCCCATGTTGATGGGGAAAAGAGAAATGAAGTGGCCTCTCTTTTGTTTGCGGATTTTCCAACAAACTTTAAAGTTGAAAATTTTTCGGAGAACGAGGTATGCATCCTTCAAAACCACAATGGACAGTCTATGATAGTTTTGTAACTTTAATTAAATTAACAATGCGTATTATGCAGGTCCCTCCATGGAATCAATTCTCTCAAAAATTAAGTAAGAAAGTGGCCGTAATAGCTTCAAAGTATGTGGTACATCACCCTAAGCTCCATTGATCACTTTGGCATTGTGTCTAGCCATTCCATCAAGATGGGATTCAAAATGATGCACACCATCCTTATTTTGATCCTCGATGGTTATGTGAAAAAGACCATTGAGATTGTAGGTGGAAACACTATTGCTAGGATTGTTTTATCATAAGGGTCAACGTCCTATCTACGATCAATGAGATGGAGAGAGCCTGGACAACAACTCTTTCGATGCCAAGTCCGGAATACTGGTGGAGCACGCCGATGGAGAGTACATTGGAGGGCACACTCTTAGAGGTGCCGCCGAGCGTAGCCTTGACTTCTTTAGGTAAGAATATATGCTTCCTACTTTCGTTATTGGACTATGTTACATAAAGTAAAAATGCGCATATTTTTTGCTTTTTTTAGCTGGCTTGTGCGGACATACTGCGGAGCACACCTACATTGTTGATATGTTTTCTTGATGTGGTGGCTTGGGCAATGTTTGCGTTGAGTTGTCTAAACACTATCTCTGCATAGATAGTGATCCAGAGGTCTTCCATCAACATCTTTCACGCTTCAAGGCTCCATGTGTACGTGCTATTTAAGCAGTTGATGCAGATAGCGATGAGGAGAGTGATTGGCAACAATATGAGCCCAGATCACATTTCCATTGATTAACATCAACATTGGTATTATCTATCGTTTTCTCTAGTTTGTGATTTTTATGGAACGACGTGTGACCATGGTGTTTGGGTGCCACTTTTTTGGTATTACGAAAGACATGTTGTTGGTGTTGATCGTCCTTATCAATTCAGCCATGATTTCATATTTATTATGCTATATAGAAGTTAGTTGAGAGCTTTGGATTTACCAAAGTAATATACCAACACATGCTTTTTTGTGTATGTAATTTCTTCTTCCCATGAGCATTCGATGCTGCACGAAAGCAAGTATGGAATGGGAATTTTTTTAGTTTGAATTTTCATGTCGTTATGCTGCTGAAATTTTGATTGTTTTTCAATATAATCATGCTTTTTTTTCATGTTTGAAAAAATAATCATGGTTTCATGTATACAGAAAAGTTAGTCAAGCTTCATGGAAGCAAGTATGGAATGGGAAATTCTTTTGTTTGTATTTTCACGCCGTTATGCTGCCGAAATTTTGATTGCTTGTGAATATAATCATGCTTTTTTGTTCAAGTTTAGAAACATAATCATGGTTTCATGTATACACAAAAGTTAGGCAAGCTTCACGGAAGCAAGTATAGAATAAAAAAGCTTAACGAATGCTAGGCAAGCTTTCACAGAAGCAAGTATGGAATGGGTTTTTTTTATTTTTCACGTTGTTATGCTGTCAAAATTTCATTTGCTTGTCATTATTTCTTTACACTGTCGGTCTAAGAATATATATATTTTTATACATAATATTTATATTATATATATATGTATAATATCTTTTTATTTATTTATTTATATGTGTGTGTTTATGTACGTAAGCAGTTCTTCAACTCGGTAAAGTGTTTTTAAGTACTTGTTTATACAATATATATAGTTATTTATATGTGTGTGTTTATGTACGTATGCAATTCTTCAACTCATTAAAGTGTTCTTAATTACTATTTTATATGCAAGAGTCTATGCGTGTATCATTACTTTGAGGTCTCTGCCCAAACAAGTACAACCATCAATATTTTGTAGATTCCTAGTTTCAAATTGGCTTATCAGGCATTCATCCTTGTTTGCAACAACACTTACATGGACAGGAAACAACATTCTACTAAAAGTAGGGTAAATACTAAAGACATGCTCATCTTTTTCTTGCATTATATAAAAAACTCACATCGATTTTCTTTACGTTTGGCTTTCAAACAGCTTGTAGTTACATTTGGCGGTTCAATACCCTAAATTATGACAGATCTTGAAGATGTGTTAGTAGACCATGCCGATTAAAAGTATCAAAGCTACTTCAATAAATAAGTCAGACAGAGACATATGAATTATTCTTGCCAAGGCACTGAAGAGTGGAACACCATCATATAGTTAAAATAAGCATCATATAATTAAAATAAGTTGTTTACATGATTAGGTAGGGAATCAAACCTGCACACACACACACACACAGTACAACTTGCATCACACTAGTATGATTTATCATGTGCTAGTGCATATTTATTTAACTATATATATTTAGTGCATAATTATTTAAATCTTGCCTCAATCTTCTACCACATTAGAGCCAGAGATGTCGACCAGGTTGATTGTGCGTTTGCAGATAAGCAAATGGTCAATCTCCGCCAGTAAAGCGGCCCTTCGAGAGCTGTCTATGTACCCCCATGTCTCCCACTTGCCCAGAGCTTCTCGCACTGTCTCAAAGACATCATTGAGTTCCTGGTCTCCGGTGTTGCGAGTGCGATTAAGGTGGTTGAACATCCGGATCGCCTTGTTTGTGTCACGCTCTCTCTGTGTAAACGTCTTCTTTTCTTCAAGGGGTGCGTTGGGGGGGAGTTTGTGAAGCTCTTCATGGATTTTTTCAGCTACCTCATTACCAGTAGTTGCATATCATATAGGCATTGTATAAGTATAGGGAAAATGAAAAAATCTCTCTTAGCACCTCCGATTCACTTGTGCAACATATGCTGCTTGCCTTGTAACATTTATATAGGCTAAAGCAGCATGCTCTCAAAAAGCATTGATAGTGATGGAATAGTGGCATGTGTTAGTGACATGAGGGGTCCCACGGAGCATATGCTAACTGCTAAATTGGAGCCTGCAATAATATATGCATGATTTGTCAATATGAATATTGTAATCGTCTACTACTCCACCACTAACTTTTAAAGTGGGGCGTGCAATAAAATATGCATGATTTGTCACTACGATTATTATTCCCCTATAAGATTTAAAAGCATCTAATAGTGCAATGAGTAGACACCACTAACTGCCTCTCTAAGGGCTCGGGAAACACTATGATTATTATTCCCCTATGAATACTATAGGCATATAATAGTGCAATGAGTAACCACCACTAACTGCCTCTCTAAGGGCTCGGAAAACATTATTTGTGGACCCGGCTTTGGAACCTTTTCACACACATATGAACAGGCAAACTCTCTCTCTCTCTCTCTCTCTCTCTCTCTCTCTCTCTCTCTTTCTCTCTCTCTCTCTCTCTCTCTCACACACACACACACACACACACACGTGAGTAGAAAACGTGCACACAACCTCCTTCTTCACAACAAAACTCCACTTTTACTTAACTCCACTTTCATCTCAATTAAAAAGTGGGATATTTATAAAATATATATATTAAACCAACACATAAACAATTCTATACCAAGTTACTAAATGAAATAATTTGAACCGGCTTGAGAACCTTCTTGCCCAAACTTGAGCCAGACTTTTTTCATTTTAAACCTATCTTTCCTCTCTCCCCCTCATCTCCCACTCTCAGGCTCTCTCCCTCTCTCTCTCTCTCTCTCTCACACACACACACACACACACACACACACACATGAGTAGAAAACGTGCACACAACCTCCTTCTTCACAACAAAACTCCACGTTTACTTAACTCCACTTTCATCTCAATTAAAATGTGGGATATTTATAAAATATATACATTAAATCAACACATAGACAATTCTATACCAAGTTACTAAATTAAATAATTTGAACCCGCTTGAGAACCTTCTTGCCCAAACTTGAGCCGGGTCTTTTTTCATTTTGAACCTATCTTTCCTCTCTCCCCCTCATCTCCCACTCTCTCTCTCTCTCTCTCTCTCTCTCTTTGTCGGTACTCTCACACCCCGATCCTATCTCTATATTCACAAGTATGTTTTTCTCTCTCCGTCTAATCCTTCTTCTCTCTCCTTCCCTCGGTACTTATTTAACATACCACAATGCCACCTTAGGGAGCATACATATGAGTGAAATCCATGCTTCTATAAACTCAAAAAAGCATCACCTATTAGCAAAAAAACATGAATTGATTAACTCGCAAATAAAATTAACCCTATTTAGTATACATGTCATATGTGGAAATCTTAGTTTACAGCAGCTTGAAATGTGCAAGATGGAGGAACCTTCTCAAGCAATGGACCTAGATCTTATGTGCTTATTGAAAGAATCTTCGGAAGGGTTCTAAAATACAAATGTTAAGGATAACAATCAATCTAGATTCATGCATCAGCAAGTTTATTCAGATGCAGCTGATGATGACCTTATGCGGATGTTGGATGATGCTCTACTTGATTTTGAGCCTCTACAAGATAGAGAATTGTTTTTTGATGCATCTTGTGAGCCTAATGAAGAGAGTTTTACCGGAGACTTGATGTATTCAGATATGCATGATTGGAATTCCAATACTAGTGAGAGTGAAGGTGCACTGCCAATGCTTTTTGTAACATTTAATGGTCTAAAAACTTATGTGTAGCGGAAATTAGCATGAACATAGTGGGCATTTCATTAGAATAGATTCCTAATGAGAATTACAAGAGTGCTTGGGTGGAGAGAGCAACAAAAAGCATAACACCTAGTTAGATAGCATCAACAATACTTTCAAAAGAGAGAGAAATTAAGCTATTGACAACAATTGAGGACCGGATTTGCATGGAGCCGGTCCCCCCTCCAAAAGGCTTTGTATTATGGTTTCTCCCATCAAGAGAGACATTGTACAATACAATTCTTTGTGTTCCTTCAAGACTAGCTAGTGCAATGAAGATGAAATCTTCATGCACGAAGCAAAACACTTAGCAAACACAACTTTAATCATCCCCGTTATCAGCCCCAAGACCTCACACACCTTCAAAGATGGTGAGAGCTAGCAGGGTATGAGAGTAAATTGAGAGGAAGAAGGAGTATCTTACGAGAAAGTTGTACATCTCCTCACATAATCACTCATATTAGCATAGATTTGGCTTAGTAATTAGCTTGATACAGGAGATGAGCATGCATTGAAGCTTGGCTCTTGGTTGGATTTGCATCCACAAGCCAAGAGTGTGTGGATGTAGGCTTCTATCTCACAAGCTTGGAGTAGGTGATGAGCTCTCCATTAAAGCTTGGGAAGAGATAGTCTTCTCTTTCTTAACACATGAGATTGTGTGAGTGTGTGTGTGATAATGCCTTGCAAAACTCAGCCCCCTTTCTCTCTTGGGAAAGCCCTCTTGCTATTTGCTCTTGCAGGCTCCCCATTGGACCTCCCCAAGTCAAGCCAATGGCTATTAAGCAGCATAAGTGATAGCCTTCTAACATGTGTCCCCCTTTCCCCTTTTGTGAGAGCTTAATCAATTAAACTTAATTGATTTAAATGAATTAAATCCCCATTGGACCTTTCCCCATTCTGACCAATAGGAATTAAGTAGCCCATTGGGCTGCTCAATTCCTATTGGACCCCTTCACAGGCTGTCCAATAATCATCCAAGAGACTTAATTTTCATTGGTTCTTTTTACTAAGTGTTTTAAAATTAATTAGGCTAAATTTACTCTAGCCTAATTCTCATTGGTCCACTTCAAGGTTCATCCAATAGGAATTGGGTACACCTTGTGGGCATCTGGCCTAGGGAGCTGACATGTGTCCCTCATTCTCTTTGTGTAAAGGGAGCTTGTGTGTGTGTGTGTGTGGCCTTCTCTCTCATCCCCTACTTGCTAGGCTCGCCCCCTCCTATGTAGAGATATTCAAAGACTTTTTTTGTCACACACAAAGCATCCAATTCCCTTAAGGTTGACCTTTGGACACAACCTTTGAATTTTGGAACCTTAGCATTTTTAAAGTCTTAATGGGATAAACCTTAGGGTCTTTTTAGCCCATTGTTGCACATGACTCTTTTGCAGATGGCCCCCCCTTTGGATCCCTATTTTCCCTCCTTTGGATCCCTACTGTGGCCGGTCTGCTAGCTTAACCAATATTCTAGCTTTTTCTCCCCTGGCACTTCCCCATATTAAATGATCAGTTTAACATGAGAAAATCATTTAGGAGAATTAGATATTGATTATTATGACATTGCCTCTCTGTTGAAATCATAGTCGTCCTCAACTATGGTGTAGACAAGATAAAGCATATTCATGAGTCCTTTTCTTAGCGGGTAGAGGATCCCTATGTTACCCTACGACATCATTCCACAATGGATGACTAGTCCATTTGGCGCTTGAGCGCCTGAGGCTGCCGCAAGCATGTCTGCACATTAGTCCTATCAGTCTTCCATAGTAGAGTGACAAGCTCTACTTGGTGTTTGGGAGACGTCGTCTCCGCAAACTTGATCTAAGCATGCATACTACTTCACTTTTGTGCACAATAAAGAAAAAGAGAGTCTTATAAGACAAAAAATTTGTTCATTTTTAACATTTTGTACATTTGCTTACTCTTGGGAAGCATTGTAAGCATTGACAAGGTTTAGGTTATCGTTTAATTGTATGCCTTTCATCCATCTAGCATCTTGAAAAGGATAATTCTTAAACTTAATAAGATATCGTCAGATAGTCTTACCGCCTCTTAATACCTTGTCTTCATGTCGGAGAATGGACTCGGGTTGCAGCACCTCCTCTTGGTCCTCGATCTCTGGTGGGTCTTCAATAGTTGGTTCTCCTTTGTAAGGCTTTAATAGGCTCACATGGAAAGCATTGTGTATGAGCCAATGATTGGGCAACTTGAGTTGATAGGCCATCTCATTGATTGGCCTAAGAATCTGGAAGGGACCATAGTACCTTTTTGCTAGTTTAGCATAGTACTTTTGGTGGCCCGTAGGATTCTTGCCCGTCGTGTGCCTTAATGGAGCCTTGGGAAACTTTAACAAGACCCAATCGTTTTCTTTAAAGGCTTGGGATCTTCTGTGCTTGTCAGCAGCATCCTTTTGCCTTTGCTGTGAGATAGAGATAGTATCCTTAATCTTTCGAAAAGATTCTTGTAGGTCTCGGCTATACTCATCTACAGCGAAGATATTCCCATGTACCTTAAGTAGCAAGGGACTTTTTGATCTTCCCTCAATTACCTCGAAAGGTGCTTTTCCCGTGGAAGTATTGTAAGCATACTCAACTAAGGGTAAGTACTTCTCCCATTGGGATCTTTGATCTACTTCCGTTACATAGGATTTTAGTAGATCGAGAATTGTTAGGTTAGCTATTTCACTTTGGCCATTGTTGACCACTGGGTCAACAACACAACATAACTCAAGTTTCGTACCAAAGTCTTATCTTTTGCGAGTTATGAAATTCTACGGATTATGGCTATAAACGTCATTTGTAATGAGTAGTTATTCTAGTTTCAGAAGCCGGGGTGCAATGGCACTTCCAGATTGTAAATACAAAGCCATTTGACCCCATTTAGTTCAACTTTGAAAAAAACGTTGTTTAAGGACTCAAAATGCATCCGCAATTTAGGGGTGTCTGAAAGCGACAATTTGCGAGAATTGTGACAAAACGATTGCGGGTTTGGACATAGTTTCGACTTTTCCCTAACCAAAGCACTTGAACACAGTGGACTAAGTCTACTTGAACCAAGAAAAATCTCTTAAGCCCAGAAATCATGTCTACCCTTCACGAAACAATGAAATTTCACGAAGTATGTCTCAGCAGCCACTACAACAGCCGAAGAACTTGTCACAAAGCAGTGTCAACATGCAACCGACAAGTCATACAAGTCAGAGACGAGTAGCTAAGCCACAAAATGAGTGAGGTGTTGGTCCCAAAGCTTCAAGTAATATTCTCTGTGGTCTAAGCGTCTTAGCTATTCTAGGTACTGCTCAAGCTGGAAGAGTTGAGCATATTTACGTTGTGTCGCTCATGCTGGTATAGGTGAGCAAAAGAGTCGAAGTCTAAGTACTTAAGTCTGGTGAAGTGAAGGAGAAGGTCCAAAAGACACTCACGTACTGAGCACAGTGAGATACGAGTGGAGAAACTTCTACATTGAAAACCCTTCTTGGAAAGCTGGAAGCTATTGAGACATCTTTTGATGTCACATGTGCTACATTTATTCCTCGAAACACCCATCATCTCCTTCTTTCATATTGCATGCTTTTGTTGACAAATTTCTCATATGCATATAGAGTGTCTCATAATTGGCACTTGCATCAGGCACTCTTTCCGTGTTTCACCCAAGCACTCACCTTTCATGAACATGTACTTCACGTTCAACTGCTCAACTCCAATAAGAGCGCTAACCAAAGGCATTTTTTTCCCACTGGGTTTTTTCCCTTTGGTCATCCAGGTTTTAGACCCTGATCTCTTTTAGACCCTGATCTAAGGACACCTATCACCATCCTCTTGTACATATTCCTTCTACATCAACAATAAGGAAATACTACTCAAATCAATTGACAAATGCATTGGAGCACCAATTTCAGATCATAGCATACTTCTCCTCATTGGCGAGTCGAAGAATGACCTGCAATGACAAAGCTGCAGCCAACACTAACAACATGATTGCACAAGAAAAAAGAAGTCCTCAATGAAGAAGAGCAGACATAAAAGTAATCAGAGGATCTCAAAAGATGAATGGTTATGCTGATAGATTTCCGCTCAAATGGATCGTAGTTCTTGTTGTGGCTCGACAAAGTTACAAGCAGTGCAACAGATGAAGCCAAAATGCTAGCAAAGACCACATCGCCATCGACAATCAGGTCATGTCGAGGACAACATAAACGCGGAAGGGGGGAATGTTGAACGTTGGGTCAACAACACAACATAACTCAAGTTTCATACCAAAGTCTTATCTTTTGTGAGTTATGAAATGCTACGGATCATGGCTATAAATGTCATTTGTAATGAGTAGTTATTCTAGTTTCAGAAGACGGGGTGCAATGGCACTTCCAAATTGTAAATACAAAGCCATTTGACCCTTTCAGCCCCATTTTTGGTTAAATATCCTATGTAGGGATATTCAAAGACTTTTTTTGTCACACACAAAGCATCCAATTCCCTTAAGGTCCCTTAAGTGTTTATATATGTGTGTGTATGCAAGTGTAATGTGTGTGCGTATGCATGATTGTGTGTGTGTTTGTGCTATGTGTGCAAGTGTGTTGATGTTGTGAATGCAAGTGTTTATATATGTGGGCTGTATGTATGTGTGTGTATGCAAGTGTAATGTGTGTGCATATGCATGATTGTGTGTGTGTTTTTGTTATGTGTGCAAGTGTTTTGATGTTTGTGAATGAAAGTGTGTATCACTGTGTGTGTGTGTGTGTGCTTACCTACGCACGCTCGCCTGATCCACCGGAGGAGGTCCAATAGGAGCTCCCCCATGACTTGAAAGTCATGGTGAGAAGGCAGCGCACGCTCTGCCCTCTCACCATGCCTTTCAAGGCATGGAGGAGCTCCAATGGAGCTCCTCCCGTGGATCCGGCAAGCGTGCGCAGGTAAGCACACACACACACGTGAGTAGAAAATCTATACACACACACACACTGTACCTTGTCTTCTTTTACTCCTTCTTCACAACAAAACTCCACTTTCACTTCACTCCACTTTAATCTCAATTAAAACTCCGCTTAAACTTCACTCCACTTTCATCTCAACTACTACTTTTTTCACACACACTATATATTACAAAAAATGATATTGTGGTATAAGCACTCACACACACACATTCATTTATATATATATATGTATGTATATACACACACAAAGATATACACAAAATGTATTCATATATATAATTTTACTAAAAAAATACTACGTTTTTTACACACACACACACACACAACCATATATTTAAAAAAATGATTGTATGTGTTTGTGTGTATAAAAAACGTAGCATTCTTAAAGTTAAGCTACACACACACACACACACACACACACACACACACAAGATGGAAAAACTATGTGCACAGTCATACATACATACACTCTCTAGAGCTAATTATATATATCTTAACTTAAAAAAATGCTACGTTGTTTACACACACCCACAAAATCATTTATACACATGCACAGTAATGTATATAACTTAACTAAAAAAATTGCTACGTTTTTTATACAAAGTCAGTCATATAGAATGTTACGCTTTTTATACACACACTCACACAATCATATATATATATACACACACACACACACACACACACACACACACACACACACACACACACAGAAGATGGAGACACTATTAGACTGCATTAAATGCAGTCCTTGAACCACCATTTAGAAATTAAATGGCCCCTCAAATTTGATGACATATTCCACTGCACATACATTCACAACCGTCATTTATTAAATGCACTTCTTCAATTATGATTTTCATTATTCTTTGAGCCGTCACAAGATCTTATGCAATTGTCTTTTCGTCTACCTACCAATCTTTCACTTTCATTAACCTTCACATCTTTCATTAACTTTCACCAGTTTCATTAACCTTCACTTTATCTTTAACTTTCATTAACCTTCACCACCTTCACTTAATCCACCACAGTTTTCTCGCATCTCCACCCTATAATCTTTTGCTTGAGAGAATATGTCCAACATGAAAGTAATAATAACTTGGAAGGTTGGTGGTCAGATAGTCAATCGCGACATTCAGTTGAAGGGAAACTTATTGTTGCTTAGTGGTTACTATTTTCATATTTTGTTGCCTCCATCTTGCCATTTTCAATCACTATCTGCTCTTATTGAAAGTGATTGTGGCCTAACAAAAGTCTTACTGCAACCAGAGTGGGATATCGAAGGTCATTAGCATTTCTTAATAGATGGATCTTTTTCGAGCTTGTTTGAGATACTTCATTCAGACACATTTATACAGGTATCTGACAATGAGAAAGGAAATGACAAAGAGATATCTGAAGATGTTTTAAACATTGTGCATCTTGAAAGTAGTGGTGATGATATAGGACAGCTCAAAACTCAGTCAATTGTCATTTGGATTCAACAAAATCTAGGGGCAAAAAATTTAAATGATCTGTTAACATTATGTGGAGCTCCTTTGCAAGTTGCTGAACTTCCACAACATTATGATGGAAATTTGTGTTTTGAGTTACCTGCGACTCAGGATAAAACAAAACGAATGACAGGGATGGTACAACGCTTTGATGGTCACTTGTGGACTCCCCCATCTGTGAAAACCATGGAATAGCATGCACAATTCGTCTAAGCCACTGTTTGGGATGCATGTAGTGCAATTATTCATTGTGTCCTCATTATATTAAGGAGCAAGAATTTAATAGTAGAGATTTTCATGGATATTTGGACAGACAGGTCAAAAAGGACTACCTTGCAATGGAAGAGAATACAACAATAACTTGTAATTATTGTCAGAAGGTTGTTACTTGTGTTGTTGCTTGTCCCTGCAAAATCTATTATGTTTTGCCTAGAGATGGTACAATGTCGCGACTGGCAATACATGTTGGTAAATGATGCATGGTTTTTAGGACCCCTTCTGAAGATGCAATAAAGGCACAGTCAGTTGTTGGGGAGATGAGGATACTCTAGTCCAAGGGATCTCGAAAGAGAAGAAAAATGTACTTCACAAGCACCAAAGAGTAAAAAGTGCCATGGACAGAAGATACGTGGGAACGAGCTCTTATGCATGCCTACAACCTATATCTTACAGAATAGCCCATTCTAGGTGTGAATTTCTAGTGAAATTTACACGAGGATGGTCGTGTGGACTCACAGCACAGCATACTCCGTTTTCACTTTTTTATCGACAGTAAATATTTTTTACCACAGTAAATATTTTTTACCTACAGTAAATATTTTTCACCTACATGGTAAATACAAATCACCTTTTACCTACAGTAACTTTTTTTACCCATGGTAAATATTTTTTACTGCACCATAAGTATTTGGTAGGTAACAGTTCACTGTTACTAGAAGTAGTGATTGGGCATCAACAATGCAGTTACAGGAGGAGAAAAAGGGAAAATCTTATGGTAAAGGTGAGCCAACAGGGATAAAGACTTTTGAGTTGAAAAGAGACATGCTGATTTTTTCAAAGAACACATGTCAAAAGAAGCCATGGTTGAGGATTTTTTGAGAATTTGATATTCAGGAGGACCCAGCAGGTCCCCCCCTGACATCTGCAGAACCTCCAGTTTCAACAGCCACCTTACCTGCTCTTAAATGCTGGTCAAGGCCTTATCCCCATGTGTCACAATCAGAAAAATCAGCATTTACCCTCCCCTCTCACATCACTCTAGAGAATATCTTGATGGTGACATATTAGGTGACCTCAATCTGTTGACCACCCTAAGCAAAAAGTAACCCCAATCAGAGGATTTAAGCATGTTTATCCCTAATTCTAAACCCTCTCAGAAACCTATATAAGGAGGCCTTCTCTCACTCAAAACCAACACTTCACCCCCTTCACCAAGCAATGAAGCTATGACGACATTGCTCACAACAAGGAGCTTTGGATGGAGCTCTACTCTCTCTCCCTCTCTCTCTCTCCCTCTAGTATTCTACATTACTAGCCCTAAAACCTAAATAAGGAGTCTTCTCTCATGCTCCATGGCCACCATCCTCGCCATCATTCTCTAAGATATTGATGTGTTGCTAGTAGGATCATACCTACTTGCTGGGTTGATTGTTTTTGACAAGGGATTATGACATCCTTGGCTTGCTTCTCTCCTTGTTATGTATGATCAGATGCCGTTGTATTGTTAAGCTGATGTGTTGTGTATATATATGCTACATAAGGTCCCTAAGCTTTGTTTCTATGTGTTTTGCCATATGTTTTGATGCCATCATAAAACCAAAAGTCTCACTTGCCTATGTGCACTATGTGTGAGGTCCCTAAACCTCTTAATTTAGGGTGGTGCCCCCTTTGTTTTGTTCTTTGCTTGTTTGCATGAGGCATGGTTTGTGGAGTGTGCACGAGTACAGAGGCCACCCGATTGCACTGCTCTTTTTCCCGCTATCAGGCACCTGAAGAAAGAAGAGACTGGGAGTCCTTTAAGATGGCCTTCATCGAAGAATTTCGCCACCATGAGCCTCCAGAGGAGATATGGAGACAGCTCTTAGAGCTACGCCAAACATCACCCAATGACTATAGAAGCTATGAAGGAAAGTTTTACAACATGTGGGAGAAATGGTGTGCATCACTAGGTGAAGGAGAAAGGGCGCCAGAATGCCTAAAGAAGGACTGTTTCCTGGCAGGGCTTTACCCCATCCTTCGAGAAAAGGTAAACGGTAAATTCCCAGATACCTTTGATAAAGCTATGACTTATGCAAGGGAGAAGGATAGGAAGTTAAAATTCCAAGCTCAACTACAAGGGGGAATGGAGCCTCCACCGCTAGCTCAACCTACGGCAAGGGTAGTAGAAGGGACAGGAGCAACAGACCAAGAGTCCTCTCAACAAGAATTACTTCAACAAATCACCAATCAACTAGAGAGCCTGTCCATCAATCTGGTTCAAGGTGTAAGGGCTCCCCAGCTAGGAAATGAACGAAATAGACAAGAAGGACAAAGGCAAGAACGTGAGTACATTTGCTACAACTGTGGAGAGGTAGGTCACGGCATGTATTATTGCCCCCATCCACGACCTCCTCGCCAACAAGTCACTCCTCCTCAAGCTAGGCCACTAAATGGACAAAATGCACACGTGGCTCCACCAATCCAAATATTGAGACCCCCTCCTCCACCACCACAAGCACCAGCAGAGATCCCTCCACTACCATCGGGAGGGGAGGACAGGGCTGTCTCTGTCATAAGTCTTGAAAATGGTAAGGATAAAGGGAAAGAAAAAATGGAGGAAGCTGTTGCCATGCCAATAAAGAGAGTTAGGAGACAAAGAACTGATGAAATGGAAGCTTCAGAGCCGGATAAAGGGAATGAGGGTTCCTCCCAAGTGATAGGAGACAAGAAAAGGAAGAGTAGGTCAAGGAGGCACATAGGAGTAGAAGACTTTCCACTTGGGGTAGGATCCATACCTTACGACCTGGTAGCGGATGTGAGTAAGCAAGGACCAAATATTTCATGCAGCAACTCCTCCACCTTTCCCCAAAGATGCGTAGAACCTGGTCAAAGATGGTCAGCACCAAGAGGGCTAAGGCAAAGTCAGTTGGGTCTATTAGTGCAAGAGGCATGAAGGATATCGTGCCATTCATTGATGCAGAGATTAAGAGTCAGCGAGTCTCCAATGTGTACGTAGATGGTGGACCCGAGATTTGTGTTATGACAGAGAAATTAATGCACAGGTTGGGTTTGGAAGTAAATGAGCAAACTTCCTTACAAGCTAAGATGGCAAATAATGTAAGGGTGGCTTGTGTGGGAAAGGTTAATGGAGTGAAGGTTTCAGCTTTTGGTGTGGCAATCTCAATTGATGCTTATGTGATCCCAACTAAGGGGGAGGGCTATCCGCTAATCCTTGGAAGACCTTGGCTTATGGCTATGAAAGCTAGGCAAGATTGGGAGACAGGTTCCCTTGAGTTGCGACCAAATCATAAGGTAGGTGGCAAGCAACAAAAAATTGTGTATGACATAAAGCAGGGTAGACAACAAGACCTAGAGATGGAGACTTCTATGGATGAATGGAGCACAAGCAGCTGCTCTTCATCTGAGGATGAGTCATCTGAGGAGGATGCTAGCTCTTTGGAAGTCATGGGTATAATACTGCGAAACCCAGAAGGAGAAGGTGGTCAAGACTCTCTAAACAAGGAAGTAGCCACAGGCTTAGAGGAGATGCTAGCTAAGGACCTACTAGAAGAAGAGAGAGAACCCTATTTGCAGGTACTAAAGAAGCATGCTGGCCTCTTTATAACTGATTACGAGCACATTAAAGGAGTGACGGTAACCCAACACCATATCCAATTAAAGGAAGGTGCCAAACCAGTGGTGCAAAGGCTAAGGAGATTAGGGCTAGTGCAACAAGATGCACTCTTAAAAGAAGTAAAAAGATTACTCAAGGCAGGATTTATCTACTCAGTGGAAGATTTTGAGTGGGTGTCTCCAGTTGTGGTAGCACCAAAGAAAAATGGGAAGTGGAGGGTATGTGTGGATTACAAGCCTCTAAACGCAGCCACAAAAAGGGACCATTTTCCTTTGCCTTTTCAAGATGAAATACTAAATGAAGTGGCTGGTCATGAAAGGTACACAGTGTGTGATGGGTACTCAGGCTACTTCCAAATCAGAATTACAGATGAAGACCAAAGAAAGACTACCTTCATAACACCTTGGGGGTGTTTTCCTTATAGAGTTATGCCTTTTGGTTTAACTAATTCCCCAGCTACTTTCCAGAGGTTTATGAACTTGGTGTTTCAACCTTACTTTGGTAAGTCCATACGAGTCTTCATTGATTATTTTTGCATTTACAGCTCTAGGGAAGTACATCTGTCCAAGGTTGATGAAGGTTTCACCCGTCTGGCCCAATTGGGTGGGAAATTGAATAAAGACAAGTGCCACATAGGTGAGAGCAAGGTCACTCTACTAGGCCATGTTGTGTCTCAAGATGGTATTGAGGTAGAGCCTGAAAAGGTAAAGACATTGTTAGCTTTACCTACTCCTTCAAACGTGAAGCAACTAGTCTCCTTCATTCAAAAGGTTCGCTACATGGGACGATTTATACATCTCCTTTCTCAGGCAATCTATCCTTTGCAGTAGCTCACTAAACACACTACATTGACATGGAGTGAGGAGGGTGAAAGGTGCTTTCAAGAAGTTAAAACCATTTTGAGCTCATTGCCTGTCCTCCTACAACCCACATGGGGTGAATTATTCTATGTAAATCCTAGTGTAGGTCCAGAAGCTCTAGGAGCTGTCTTGATGCAAAAAGACCCAAAGACATCTCTCATGAGACCAGTCTACTTCTCTAGTAGAGTGATAACAGCTGGTGAAAAGGGTTTCAGTGCAACTGAGAAATTGGTGCTAGCTCTTAAGTTTGCAGTGGAGAAGTTTCGGGCTTACTTACTTCCGAGACAATTTGTGGTGATCACAACTGAGGAGGTTTTTCCATATGCCCTACAACACATGGAATTGTCTCAAAGAATAGCAAAGTGGGTGGTGCAGCTTCAAGAGTTTGACTACACACTACAAGTAGAGGATTCCACCCGTGCTTGTTTGGCAGATGTCCTCACACAAAGGTGTTATGAGAAGGCCAAGAAAGAGGCACCTAGTAAGGTACCGCCTATCCCAGAGCCTGAAGTTCTACTGGGAGCACACAGTCTGTATTTTGATGGGGCTTACAAGAGGACCAAAGACAAGGCATCAGCAGGCATAGTAATATTAGGTCCAGAGAAGGAGAAGATCTTTGCAAAAGGGTTTCATCTAAAAGAGGTTCATTCTAACAATGAGGCTGAGTACCATGCCCTTGTTTTAGGGTTGCAATGTTGTCTTTCTCAGGGCATCACAAAGCTAAATGTTTTTGGTGACTCCATGTTGATTGTTAAGAAAATGGTTGGTGTTTGGGCCTGTAAAAATGACAAATTGTCTGTTAAGATGAGGGAAGCAAAGGCCTTGTTGAAGGGTTTTAAAGAAGTTCGAGTGCACTTTGTACCTAGAGATCAAAATCGAGAAGCAGATGCCTTAGCACGTGAAGAACTACAAACTCTCATAGCAGGTGCTATCCTTGTGAAAAGTCCTTTATACCAGGGAAAGGAGGAGCTGCATGATTTACTTTACTTTCTTGAGCATTGTGAAGCACCCTCTGGTATGAGTAAAAGTGAACGTAGGTGGTTGGCAAAAAAGGCTACCAACTATAGCTTAGTGAATGAGGACTTGTATTGTAGAGGGAAAGATGTTGTCTTAAGGAGAGTTCCTGCATCCCAAGAGATAAAGGATATTTTGTTTAGTTGTCATGAAGGTGTGTGTGGTGGCCACTTTGCACAAAAGATTACTAGCAGAAAGATTTTACAAGCAGGGTTCACGTGGCCAAGCCTCCATCGAGATGTACAACATTGGTGCCGCACATCTGAGGTTTGCCAAAAAGCTGGACCAAGGCGTCTTACCCATGAAAATCAGCATCCAATCAAAACCTATGGGCCATTTGAAAAATGGGGGATAGATGCAATAGGGCCACTACCTTGCACTCAATCAGGGAAGGAATACATCATTATGGGGGTGGAGTATATGACCAGATGGGCAGAAGCTCGTCCCACAAAGCGCATCACAGCCAAGGACGTGAGTGATTTCATTTTTGAATGCCTTTGTTGCCGTTTTGGCACACCTTTGGAGATTCTCTCGGATAGGGGACCGGGATTTTGAGCTGATTTAGTCGGGCAATTGATGAGCAAGTTAAAAATCAAGCGCAGGCACTCTACACCATACTACCCTCGGTGCAATGTTCTTGTCGAAAAGTTAAATGGTCTTATATGTAAAATCATCACTAAGCAAGTGCATTTACATCCTAAGGAATGGGACAAACACCTAGATGCAGCACTTTGGACCTACAGAACATCCTTTAAAACATCCTTGGGGTATACACTTTTTCACTTGGTTTACGGGCAAGAGGCACTATTGCCTATAGAAGTGGAGCTAGCGAGCCTCTGAGTTCTAAAAGCACATCAAGAGGATAGTCAAGAGAAGCAGGTGGAAGGAAGAATCATCGATTTGGAGAGGTTAGGGCTAGATCGAGAGTCAGCAGTGAAGTACTATGCAGCCCAGGCAGAGAAGAAACGAAAGAAGTTCAATCGCAACCTTGTCAAGAAAGGTATCAAGGAAGGTTCTTTAGTGCTCAGATACGACAATCGCTTTGATCGCAGGAAGGATGGTAAGTTCTTGCTTAAGTGGGAAGGCCCTTTTGTAGTGATACAGAGGTTCTCAAATGGTAGTTACAAACTAGGTGACCTAGATGGTAAGGTACATCAGACCCCGGTAAATGGTTGGCGATTGAAGGCCTACCAATGTCGTCTTTCACAGCCATATGCTGGTGAAATCAATGCTAAGGATGGTTCAGAGGAGAGCTCATCATATTCGAGCTCCAACTAAGGTAATAATCAACATAGTCGTTTCAAAAAAAAACAAAAAAAAAAAACAAAGAAAGAAAAGAAAAAAAGAGAATGCTACCAGTGAAAGTGGATATTGACAATGGATGGGGTATGGCTTTCAAGGGTCTAGGAGACCAGTTGTTAGTCATGGATGGATACAATTATTCATCAGAAAGAACTAAACAGGGTGCATCAGCCAAGAAAGCAGTAACATGGCAAATTCAATTGGTACCAGGTGGGTAAGTATTCAAGAGAACCCTATTGTAGCACAACCTACAACTAGAGGCATCAAATACCTCTAGCTTAAGGGGGAGGGCTATATGATGCATGGTTTTTAGGACCCCTTCTCAAAGATGCAATAAAGGCACAGTCAGTTGTTGGGGGGATGAGGATACTCTAGTCCAAGGGATCTCGAACGAGAAGAAAAATCTACTTCACAAGCACCAAAGAGTAAAAAGTGCCATGGACAGAAGATACGTGGGAACGAGCTCTTATGCATGCCTACAACCTATATCTTACAGAATAGCCCATTCTAAGTGTGAATTTCTAGTGAAATTTACACGAGGATGTTCGTGTGGACTCACAACACAGCATACTCCGTTTTCACTTTTTTACCAACAGTAAATATTTTTTACCACAGTAAATATTTTTTACCTACAGTAAATATTTTTCACCTACATGGTAAATACAAATCACTTTTTACCTACAATAACTTTTTTTACCCATGGTAAATATTTTTTACTGCACCATAAATATTTGGTAGGTAACAGTTCACTGTTACTAGAAGTAGTGATTGGGCATCAACAATGCAGTTACAGGAGGTGAAAAAGGGAAAATATTATGGTAAAGGTGAGTCAACAGGGATAAAGACTTTTGAGTTGAAAGGAGACATGCTGATTTTTTCAAAGAACACATGTCAAAAGAAGCCATGGTTGAGGATTTTTTGAGAATTTGATATTCAGGAGGACCCAGCTGCCACCTCCCCCCCGCAGGTCTCCCCCTGACATGTGCAGAACCTCCAGTTTCAACAGCCACCTTACCTGCTCTTAAATGCTGGTCAAGGCCTTATCCCCATGTGTCACAATAAAAAAAATCAGCATTTACCCTCCCCTCTCACATCACTCTAGAGAATATCTTGATGGTGACATATCAGGTGACCTCAATCTATTGACCACCCTAAGCAAAAAGTAACCCCAATCAGCGGATTTAAGCATGTTTATCCCTAATCCTAAACCCTCTCAGAAACCTATATAAGGAGTCCTTCTCTCACTCAAGACAAACACTTCACCCACTTCACCAAGCAACGAAGCTATGACGACATTGCTCACAACGAGGAGCTATGGATGGAGCTCTACTCTCTCTCCCTCTCTCTCTCTCCCTCTAGTATTCTACATTGCTGGCCCTAAAACCTAAATAAGGAGTCTTCTCTCATGCTCCATGGCCACCATCCTCGCCATCATTCTCTAAGGTATTGATGTGTTGCTAGTAGGATCATACCTACTTGCTGGGCTGATTGTTTTTGACAAGGGGTTATGCCATCCTTGGCCTGCTTCTCTATATCGTTGTTATGTATGATCAGATGCCGTTGTATTGTTAAGCTGATGTCTTATATATGCTACATAAGGTCCCTAAGCTTCGTTTCTATGTGTTTTGCCATATGTTTTGATGCCATCATAATGCCAGAAGTCTCACTTGCCTATGTGCACTATGTGTGAGGTCCCTAAACCTCTTAATTTAGGGCGGTGCCCCCTTTGTTTTGTTCTTTGCTTGTTTGCATGAGGCATGGTTTGTGGAGTGTGCACGAGTACAGAGGCCACCCGATTGCACTGCTCTTTTTCCCGCCATCAGTAAACATTGTCATAATGTTAAGGCAGGATTCTCTAGGGCTGCTATTTCAAGAGTGCAGAAACTGGTAGGTGCAGTACTAAAAATAGAAAAGGGTGGCCCAAGAAAAATTCAAATGTTGGTGGCTCAACAACTTGTTCTTCACTCCTTGATTGGTGAGGAAGCTGAAGTTACATCCGATGTACAATTCACTAATTTTTTGGAAGAAATGATGCCACTGGTTCAAACCAAAGGGTAAGAGAAACTCAAATTTGTTCCTTGAATTTGTTAATTTTTCAACTATTTTAAATTTAGCCTTCTTGTGATGCATCATGTAGGTTATCTTTAATTGTTTCAAAGGAGAGGAAGAGTCAAGGTGTTGTTATTGAGGATGGATATGATAATATTTTATTGCTTCAAAAAAAGTGCATGTTTCCTTTTTTCCATGGGAGTAGATTTCTTGGACAGGGTGAAGAGGATGACAAGTGCTTCCTATTTAAAATGTCCACTAAAGGACCAGGTTCTGGGATTGATCTAGTAAATCGAATGAAAAGAACTAAAACTGGTGACTTGAGAAATGCGTGGGTACATTTTGATTTTACCCATAGAATAGATGGATGGGCAACAATGTCATGCTCAGTTTATGATCCAAGGTAATCTTTAAGTATTTAAATATCTCGCATTTTTTTATCATTAAATAAAAGAATATGTGTGAAAATGTTTATGTTGAATATCTTGCAAGATACGATCACTACAAATAATTGCTATATGTGAAACTAAAGAGGAGGATGCAAAGACTCAAGTTATTTTTTGGGAGAACCTTAATTCAACAATGGAAAAGTACGGTCATGGTGCAACTAACTTTGCAGGTTTTATGTCTGATGAAGTTGGTGCAAATTGGAATGCTATTCGAACAGTCTTCAATGGCGGGACAGATAATATCATGGAGGGACGTGAACGGTCATGCCTATTTCATTGGGAGCAGAGTCTCCACAAATATGATAAAAAGTGGATACATCAACATCTAACAAATCAACACATTGATATGTGTGAGGAATGGAGATCTTGTAAGACCATTGTGCTTGCATCTCAAAAGGCACTTTCAATTCAAAAATGGTGGAGACAACATCTATCTACAGAGAGCATCACAAGAGTGAGAAGATGGTTTAAATGGTGGGAGCAACGAATTTCACACTGGAGAGGAATTGGAACAGATGTAAGTACCTTTATGACAATCTATATTTTTAGAAAAATTTATAAGCTTTTCATAAATGAACTTTATAAATTTTAATTCATGTTTTTGAATTTCATAGGGTGGTCTAAGTCTGTGGGAGTGGGCACAAATTCCCAATGTTAATTTATCAGAAAGTGTACATGCCAATTGGTTAGCGGGTGAAGGTGGAAAGAGAAAATTATCCTTGTATGATGCATGTGTAACAGATGTTATAAACTCATATATTCAATGTGCAAAGCGTTTGGGATATACTACTGGGCGTTATATAGGAATGGGTCCCACAATGGAGACCTTGCTTTCTTGAGTTGAATCTCAGCAAACTCCAACTCCAACCAACGTGGCCCATCTATTACAGGAGGCTGTTGTAGGGACTCCCATGTATGCGCGGCCAATTTTGCATGGAGACAAAGAAACAGTACAACGCAAAAAGAGGGGCAGAACAGGAACAAGTAGCTCCCATCGGCCGGAATATGTCATGGAATCTAAGCAACAAAACCATCGCGGTCCACAAAAAAATATCAAGTTTGATACCCAAGGACCAGGTATTTCTAACATTCCGTTGCAAATTAGTCACACTGATGATGATATTGGATCTCAAAAAGAAACAACCACACCTTTGTCATCTCAAAGAAACAATGTGTTTGAGAGTGATGTGCCGCGCACTCAGTGGGCCCTCAGGAGAATGCCCATTCAAATTCAAAGAAAATGTTTTGGAATGGTAGGGAGAAAAAATTGTGACAATATCTTGCATAGTCGCTCAATTGGTCTTGTTGTTCCATGTATATGGTCCGAAAGAATGTTCAAGGGTAAAACAATTGAGCAATGGTTATGGTTTTGTAATCATGATATTTTGCATACTCAATCAATCAAAAGACAAGTCAAAGATTTACCTTATGCTCCAAATGTTTGGCCAGTAGAAAGAGGGACAGATATCTCCACACAGGAACTTGCCGCGCTGCATCAGAGTGGATTTCGGACAGAGAATTCAATGGTAAATCCAAAACCTCTTGCTGGCGACTACAAAGAAGGTGGTGGCAGCTCAAGGAAGAAAACGTGGAGGCATGGAATCTCTAAAGAGTCCATGAAGAAATTGGAAGCATGTAATAGTATGACAATTATATTTTTGGATGAAGTGAAAAGGTCTCAAGAGCATGTAATTTTCCGATTTCTCACTGAAAATAGTTATGAGATTCATAGAAAATAGAGTCCAACATGTACGTGTCCGGATTTTCAAAAGCGAGAGAATACCAACAAATCCTTTTTGGCATGCAAACATATGTACTATGTGTACACAAAAGTGCTCAGACTTGAACCTAAGGAGCACATGATTATTCATCAGCCAACACTCTCACCAATGGACATTGCTTTCATTCTTGGACAACCAAGGAGGATTTCTCCCTCCATTTAATTACAGCTGGTTTGGTATGCACTAGCCACTTGATTGTGATTACCAGAAATGTGAGTGCAAGCTATTTGGGAGCAAATTACTTGCCTTTCAGAGTGACCATTACATTTATGGCGAATATCCTTTTTTGTACTCTAATTTTGATCTTATCCTGTGGTAGTTTAGCGAATGTACTTACGTCCTTAAACTTACGTTGTTTCAAAAAGCTCATGCTTGGGAAAAATAGTATTGTCTCTATGTGGCATGATTTTTGACTTCATCACATTTATATATGTTGTGGATTATTTAACTCTGAAAATAGTGTTGTCTCTATTTTGCATGATTTTTTACTTTATCGCATGATTATATGCTGTGGATTATTTGACTCTGATCACATGCGTTGAGAGCATATTTGACTCTAATGGCATGAGTTGTCAAATGGTGATTTTATTTGTTTACATTTTCACGTCGTTATGCCCTCTCAGTCTCTCTCTCTCTCTCTCTCTCTCTCTCTTTCTCTGCGTAGTGATATACAACTCTATGATTTTACTTTCTCTCTCTAGAAGAGAAGTCACTCTCTCTCTCAAGGATTTATGATCCTTCTTCCAATGGTAACTCACATAAATACTATCTCTCTAGAATTTATACTTTCTCTCTCCGTCAACCACACATATATGGAGTCTTATGACGATTGAAAATCACATTAAATAGATACTTTATGCTATGAAACATATTTGGTTAAAAAAACTCTAAAGATTGCTAAAATTTTCAAAAAAACTTGAAATGAAAAACTCGCAAATGTTAAATCCCCTAGTAAATACATCTGCTGTAAATTGCTCTTCAAGTCTTTCACCCTCTTCCAAATATCTTTGCACTTCTGTAGCACAAAGTTCAGCATGCACATTGAAAATTTCATCTACTATCCTGTTTGTATCATCGGCACAATGAAACCAATCATATTCAACACCAAGAGATTGCACTTCACTATGCACCCCCTCTGAATCAGCATCATCAAGTTCATGATCATTTTGCCATAGTGTGAGCTCTGTGTCACAAATTTTTGATAGAGAAGAGGTTTTCTCCCCTTCTAAATCATTAGCAAATTTAGGATCCGTTTGCGTCATTGGTAGCTCTGGGTCACAGAAACTTGTCAAAGAAGGAGTTTGCACCCCCTTTGAATCATCAACATCACATTCAAGATTAATTTTCCACTTTGGTAGCCCGGCTGCATAACAACTTGTCAATGAAGGAGCCTGCACACCCTCTGAATCAACATTTTGTAGATCTTCAAACACATTCTCTTGCTTAACCAAGTCCTTAAAATCTGGTATATCCAAATTTGGAAAATCTGGTATACCCAAATCTATGGTCCTGCTGCTCTCAATTGCAGCCTTGACCTATAGCATCTATATCATCAATCAACTCTATGGTAGAATCTGTACCAAACAAAATTTGCTCTAATTTTGGTTCAATAGTAAAAGTATCAATTGTAACCGAGTCTTCATGCTCATTCACTTGCACAATTTCTTCTTGAGAATCAACCAATTTGTTTTTTTGATCCCCTGATTTCCTTTCCTCCTGTACTGCCTGTATAAGCTCTTTGCAAAATTCACCATGTGTATCTTGAGGCTGTAAAGCCTCACCCTCAAAGACTTCTACCTCATGCAAGGCATCTGCAAAACCCAACATCCATACACAGCTTTAACTATGTCTTCATCATTAGCTTATAAGAAGGTAGCATCTTGTACATTACACTCATCAATCACAGCTTCTAATTTTGATCGTACTTGTCCTCAAATATCTGCATAGTTTGGTAGAGTTGGACTATGTTCTTGTGATAGCCTGCATAATGCTCATAGCTTACTTGCACAATAGATTCTTTGAAGTATTCCTAGTCATCGTTGTAGGATTTGGTAACCTTTTGAATCTGCTCCTTCAAATCTGAACTCACTAACTGCTCAAAAGATATGATCATAAACTTTTCTGGTATCCATCTTAACTTGGTTTCTCTCCCATAACAATCTAGGTAACCTTCCAGATTATATCCATCAAAGACTCGTCTCTCGTCGTATACTGCATCTAAAGCTGCATCCAAAGATTCATCCATTTGATTTTTCTTCTTTATGGTCTCCATTTCAAGCAGAGATCCTTGAACCAATTAAAGCATCCTCAAAAAATCTAGAACTATTGACTTATCATCAAAACCATTTGCACTTAACTCTTCAATCAACTTCATCATCTACTTCAAATTCTCCATCTTTACTTCCCACCCCGGCTCGTTTTGCATCGGGTTCACCAAAGATGTTTGGGTATATGTGTTCGAAACATGAGTCGCGCATGCGCCAGGCCTTTGGTTGTGACAGGCGTGAAAGAGTGAGATCAACAAACACTAAAAGCTCTAGAAGTCACAGTAACTATCAATTAATCGACTAAATCTTTAGGTACAACGTATCGATAGCCAAGACGGCCAGCTGTTAGTAGCACCGTCCCTTGGATTAATTGAGAACTAGGATTTTAAGCTCCCTTTTCAATTATCCGGGCCATTAATGAAACTAGTATTTACCAAGATGAGTATTCAAGTTTAAATTGAAGACGATGATGCATTCATAGCTGCCCTCTTTTAATCCTGCAATTTCTGTTAAGGGGTCTATCAAGCTTGCTGATAGCTTTCATTGTGAAAGAATTAGATATCGGTTGCTGGTCGACATACAAAAATTCTTCTGTGTTAGATTTTCAGAATTGAGTGATATATTTTACTTTACATCTTTGATTAGGTCAAAGACAAGGTTCAAGAACTTTGCTTCGAGTGAATTCCCTTCCACTTGCTTCACCTTAGCTTCTTACTTCTCATGCCTCCTTGCTTACGCATTCATGCCTTCCTCTTGTATCCTCTTTCCGTGCCTTAAGAGAGAGCCCTTTGCTTTGCTTCACATCTTGTTTTTCTCCCCCTTTGCCTGCCCTTACTCACCGAGGACAAGAGAGAGCGACCAAGAGAGCCTTCAAAGCCTTTCAATACCCTCACAATACTCCCTTATTCTCGTTACCCCTGCACCCTCCTTTTGTTTCCTCATCATTCATGCCCTTTTTTTCTTCCCTTTTTATGCTCCTTCTTGCTTACTTGAGAACGAGGTCGGAAGGTTTCTCAAGGGAAGAGAGAGAGAGAGAGAGAGAGAGAGAGAGAGAGAGAGAGAGAGAGAGAGAGAGAGAGAGAGAGAGAGAGAGCACTTCTATGCTTTCCATCTCCCTCAAGCTTCACCCCTCCCTCTTCGATGCTTCTTTCTTGTTGTTCCTCCTCCCCTTGCTCGTAACCCTCATGTTCTCTTCTCCACGCTTGCTATGCAACTAACTCTTAAAATAGCCACCATTATTTTTATACAATAATGGTGTCATTGGTGATGTGGCATGGGAGTCCTGTCTATGATGTGGCAGTCTTGACGGGTCTCGAGAGCACAAAAACCGCCACCTATGGCTCTGAAACTGAGATCGCTAGCGAGCTCGATGATTTTTTCCTCGTGGTCGTGCTCAATTGAGCTCTCCTTTGCCCAACACGAGCCCATCTCCCCTTCTCTCTCCTGCCGGTTGCTATCTTTCATGCCATTCCCCCTCATTTTTCCATTATAAAATCCCTTTAATATCCTTTACAAAGTGGGTGGCAACCCTTTGGGCAGCCATGCTCTCAATGTCTCTTGGTGGCCAATGAGCCACCCACCAATGGGCACCACACTCAGCATTTCTCATCAACCAAGTCATTGCCAACATCACCTTTCACTAACATGTTGCGCATTTCCCACAATAGAGTCGGTCTTTCCAATTGAAATCCCATTAAAACCTCACGTGCTTTCATAATGGCACCACATTTGGTGTATACGTCAACCAAGAATTGCTTATCATCACATCCGTTTTCAGCATCCCTTGACTGGCAATATCTTCATGAATTTTATTGTCCCTCTCAATTCCTTGGATAATGTCACATGCCCTCAAGATTCAAGTATAGGTGATTGCGTTTGATGTAAGGCTTTCCATCACATTCGGCTAAAGAGTGTCAAAAAAGCCAGGCACTGCCAATCACGACTTACGTCGGACAAGCATTACATGAGATGGCATCCCAGACATGAAACTCCTCAAGCTATTGCTGCTCCCGCATTCCAAAACCTCGATGAAGCTCAAAAATTCCCAGATGGCTCCCCAATTGACACGGCCAGACTAGTACTGGCCCCCGGTGAAATTTAATCTAGCGATATCTTGGCAATTATAACTCCGATTACTGTTTTAAAAGAAGGATGTGCTCCACAAAGTGAGAAATTTAGGCCCATGCATTCACTTCATCTCAAACCCTTCATCAACACCTGCCCAATCCAGTACGGATTTGCAAACATCTCGACTTCAAACTACCATAACTTCTTCACCGTAGCTCCAATCAATGAGCCATAAACATAGGCTAGTAGAGCACTTCAAGCACTGCAATTCTAGATCATAAACTTTTATCTATGCTCACTATGAGCATACTCCTTTTTAGCATCATTAAGGAATTTGTTGACCCTTTAAAGCCGCATCTGGCATACATTAATAATTAAAATTGTCCTATTAACAAGCCCTGATCATTGCTCAATAAATGTGTAGGCTTCAAATAATATTAGCTTGCATTTCTTTGCTCTTTTTTTTCCCATCATCGAAGCGAATCTTCACGATAACGCTTAAGGATATACACCCACACCTTTTTGGTAGAATCATCTATGAATGTGAGAAATTATTTTCCCCCCCCTAGAGTTTTATGTGGCATATGACCACACAAATCCCTATGCACTAATTCTAGGGGTTGTGCATGGCAAGGTTGTTCTTGCAAATTAGCCAATAACGAATACCAAAAACTACAGTGTAGCCAAGATCATCCAATTGTCCTATAGAAAACAAGGTCTTTGTAAGATTGTGCACATATCTGACATTCTGCAACACAAAAGTAGTGATTATGCATCTGAAGTTTCACATCACCAATGCCAATAATCTCAAGCTCATAGGAATCACCAAGCTTGACTATGCCATACATGGATGCGTAAGAGAAAAACCACTCTCTATGCGGTGTGACATGTAAACTTACACCAAAATCAAGAATCCAATTTTATGTGTAACCCTCATCTTGTGTAGAAAAAGCATATGAAGTGAGATCTGAAGTAAAAATGAGAACATTTGAGGGATCTGCTATCACCTCTTCATGAATATCTGTTGGCATAATGTTCATCACTACAGGACAAGCATCCTCTACTGTAGTGGTAGGTATGGGAGACTCAACCACATTGAGCTCCTCAATCTTCACCGTACTTTTGCCTTTGCCAGAATTATCTTTCTTCTTGTTTTTCTAATCTCTTAGGAAACTGCAAAAATCCTTTTTGTAATGGCCCTTCTTAAGGCAACAGTAACACTTGACATTTTTGGCACTGCGATCTCTACTTGAGTTCTTATGTCTGCTATAGGACTACAAGGACTTTGCTCTCTACTTTTGCTTTTGTATTTGTTCTGTTCTGGTCACGGTCTCTTGCCTTCGTTGGATTGCCAACCATATATGCATCTCCATGACTGGCACCGTCGAGAGATTTACATGAAATTTCTTCAATGAGCAATGCATTTGTGACGTCATTGAACACTAACTTGCCATTCGGAGCCGAATTGCTAATGGCTGTGCAAAAGCTGTCCCATGAATTGGGTAGAGAGTATAGCAAGAATATAGACTTGAGTTCGTCGTCAACAAACGCCTTAAAGCCCTAAGATGTCAAGTAAAGTTGAACTTATTTAAGTGACCAGAAACTATGCTACCTTGTTTCATGTTGAGCTTCATAAGCTTTTTCATGAGAAAAACTTTATTGGATGCACTTTTGCTCTCCCATACTGAACATAAGATATCCCAAAGTTCCTTCGTTATTGTCTTCCCTATGATAGTGAAGAACACAGACTCGGCTAGATATAGACGTATGGTAGCCATGGATCTCGCATCCAAAAGCTCCCGCTGAGCTTGTGTATAGTCATAATCCTCTCCACGCTCTTTTGACGGTTCTGATAGGCATTTGTTTGTCAAAACTTCTTTCATGCGCTCTGTCCACATGGTGAAGTTGCTACCATCAAACTTGCGAATGAAATACTCCTCCTTTTCTAAAGAAGAATCCATCACTGACAAGAGGGTTTGAGAGGTGCCAAACTCTGGCAAGGAACGACATAAATTTGGGCAAAGTAACCTTTGTATCGGAAGTAAAATCTCAACCGAAATAGGGTCAAAAGGTGCCAACAATGAAAGTCACAACTCACGGAAAGGAAATCTAACAAAGCCTCGTTTGTATGAGGAGTCAAAACTCAACTCAAAATATGCATAAATGTGCCAACTACACTAACTGGGCATCAAAACACTAATACTTTCACTGCCAATATGATCGCCAACTCAGCGTCAAAAGCATAGAAAACCATCGCGATACATTTCCTATGGTGAGGGTACCTAAAGTGGGGAACTCCAGCTACCTGTATCATTGAAGGTGTCTTAACATTCGAGCACACCCCAGCTCAAAAAAACCTCATGCTATTTACCCTCCAAAGGCTAATGCAGACACAAATGGACTAGCCAAAGTCTCAAAAAGGGATCTTCCGGTCTGAGTCTCAGAAACCTGTCAAAATAGCCAAGAATGGCTCCTTACATAGTACAATGGGCAGCATGTGGCCGCATTTCAACGAACATGAGTGAACCGCACTCAAATAGGCACCAATAATTGTTGCATGGAGTAAAAGTGATCCCTGCGGGGATGTTTTCTCTCAAAAGATCTCAGTAGCACTAGATGTACTCACACAAAAATGCATCTGTCAATGCATCTCTCTGCAAAGAAACTGACATCGAAAAGACTACTAAATCGTTTATGAAATCACTGTGTCTGGAAACTTTGAGAATCTGTGTGTGAACGGTTGTAAAGTTCCCTGTAACTTGTAACCTACATGTCGGCGTTGCTATATGCCGATTTCCGTTACTGGGAAAAACTATGCTAGTCAAATAGGGGCCAAAAGTGTCATAGTCAAAAACCATGCCGTAGATCATGATCGGTATGCTCGGTGCCAATGCAAGGTGTCACTCCTCTATGGTAGAGGTACCTCACTCGTGCATGTGGCAAGCACAGATTTCGATTGAGGGAAAAAGTCATCCGCAGGAAATCGGTGTCGGGTTGGATATCTAGAAATCCACTATAATGTGTAAGGATGTCGAGCCGGTGCATTAGAAATGGTGTCAAAAATCGATGTGCCGATGTGGAGCATTAATTCACTGATGTCGGGGAGCCGAAGCTCTTTCTCTCTCTGCCTGAGAGTGATGACAATTTTGATGTTGATTCCACCTTCCGCCGCCGGACGAATGTGGCTAGCCGATTAGCTGCAAACGCCTATGCTCAAAGCCGGTATCGAGGAAATTCACCGAGGTCAAGGTCGTCGATGCTCGAAGCCTTCCTCGATGCTGTCTCTCTCTCTCTCTCTCTCTCTCTCTCTCTCTCTCTCTCTCTCTCTCTCTCTCTCTCTCTCTCTCTCTCTCTTAATTCTTGCAAATGGAGATGCCTGAGATGGAGTCGATATCAATGCCGAAATGTGCACATACACTGTGTGTGTGTGTGTGTGTGAAAATCGGAGAGTCCGGAGGTGGAGACGGGATGTCGATGTCAATTTTGGAGCCGAATATACCCAAATACATGTGACCACTACTTTGCTCTCTCTCTCTCTCTCTCTCTCTCTCTCTCTCTCTCTCTCTCTCTCTCTCTCTCTCTCTCTCTCTCTCTCTCTCTCTCTCTCTCTCTCTCTCTCTCTCTCTCTCTCTCTCTCTCTCTCTCTCTCTCTCTCTCTCTCTTTTACACACACACACACACACACACACATCTCTCAGTCACTTGCTCGCTTTGCTAGTAACTCGGGGTTTGGGAAGAGGAGTCGGGAGAGGGTGGTGTGAAGAAAATCTTGCACACAAGGAATGTGTAATCATGAGATTTTTAAAAAAAATTACATTCAGTGTCGTGATGCAGGTACTAACGAGCATCAACTGACGAGCATCGAGATTTCCTTTTCCAATTCTCCTTGGTTACTGCTCGACTTTCTTCCCCCAATCTCAATGCCTTTGCTCACATTGCCCTGCTTGCCTTGGCTATGCTCGCTACTACTGTTTGCTCAGTCTCAATTGCAGACCCGCTCGATTCATATTGTGTGTGGGTGCGCACGCGTACAACTACACTCCCAAAAATTCTTTGCCTACTCGATTTTGTGCTCGCATGATTCTCGACTCTGTTTGGTCAAGATATCCTGCGGTTTCTCGATGACTCTTGCTGCAAGGCCTGCTACAAAAGCCCAATTTTCCCAGCTGTGTGAGTGTAATGTAAGCGCACACAATCTCTACAGATCCTGGTTCTAACACACAAGGTTTATTTGTTGCTCTCAATTGCTTGTTGCAAGCCCTTGATTTCACCATCACAATTCCTTGCTTGCTCAACACCCTTTGCAGTGATCCATTCCTTGCAATTTCTTGCACAATTCTTCTCAAAGATTCCAAAGGGAGCTGCACACACCCGGGTGGGGGACGAAAAACCGGTTCAGTATCTTTGTTGCTCATTCAATTTGCAACCAATTGAATACTTCAAGATTATTTGCGTCTCTCCGTTCCTGCAGAGCTTCAAGCTCTACCTTGCCAAGATTTCCAAACTTGATAAGGGTCATTACACATGTGGGTGAAGCCGAGGCTCGGGAGTCTTGCTCCTAGGCTCTGATACCAATTGTGGTGCTTGCGCGGAGTGTGCAAGAGAGGGAAGGAGAAGAGGATTGGGGAAGGGTATGATACACAGAGGCAAGGAGTTGGGTTAGAGGAGAGAAAAGTAAGGGTGGTTTCCCACGGCCACCTGGCCTACATCCCAACACCCCAAGGGTGAGGCCCTTCAATCGCCTCCAAGCTCAAATCAAAGAGGTGAATCACAAGAATGAAAAACTCAAAAGGTATCTTGTTGCCCTCGAGGTGCACCTTCAATCACTCCAGTCTCAGAAGATAGTGGATACCGATTGAATTCTAGAAAAGGACAAAGAGGTAGAGTGCACATACACGAGAATGTGGTTTCACTAGCCACCCAAATCCAACAGAATGCTGCCATCATCCCCTCCAAAGTGGAGGAGTGCTTGCAAGAGCATCAATGATGTAAAGGTCCTGCATTGACCGTGAGCATCTGTGGCTTTCCCTCCACTTGGTGGGAGGAAAATGACAAATTTCTTGCCAGCGTTAACCAAGCTGAACGAGGCTATGCAACCCATCAAGTTGGACATTCCCACCATTGAATTCGTGGATTGGGATCCTTGCACCAACCAACGGAGCCTTTTTTTCATGACCAAAGAGGGCCACATGACACTCTTAAAGAAAACGAATCTTCTCAAAGGCACGAACATATAGATAAGTGAGGCTCTAACCCCAGCCCAACTCAAGATAAAGAAGCAAGAGTTGCAGAAGGTACAAGATGCATGGGCCGCAGGAAAGTACGCCATCTACTGTGGTGGTAGAGCTATCATTGAGGAGTTTCGAACAATAAAACCCACATGGAATTCCAATCCTCCCTCCTTAGGCACCCCTACCCTATAAGCGACATTTGTTGCAATTTTCTTGTATCCACCCTAGCTCTCTCCCCCCTACCCATCATCTATATATGCCATTGTAGACATTGTACCCTCTTAGATAGACGAGACTCAATGGTACATGTTTTCTTGGTCCCATAGGTCATATTTGACCTCCAAGGACATTAATGGAATCTCTCTCTCTCTCTCTCTCTCTCTCTCTCTCTCTCTCTCTAATTTAACATACACTAAATTGACACTTTCTCTCTCTAATCTCTCTCTAAACTCTTTTTTTCAATGTTCAATTTATCATACTTTAATTTATCACTTTTTCTTTTTTCTAATGTTTAATACCTAATTTTTTCTCTTTTCGTCTTTTTTTCTCTCTCTAATTTAACATACACATGTATCACACATCAATTCACTCTAATTTAACATTAAAAATAGAAGAAGTGTAATGTGTAGGTGTGATGTTTAACGTGTAATGTTATCTTTTTCTCTCTACTTATACATTTATTTGACATTAATCAATAAATCTATGATAATCTTTCTCATTTAACATTAATTTAATGGTTAATTTAACATCAACCATTAAATCTATGCTAATCTCTCTTTCTCCCTCTCTTTTCCTCTCTTTTTTTCCTCTCCCACCAATCACACACCAAGCAAGAAAGCACCTTCACCAAACATGCAAAAGGTACAAAAAATATGAATCTATCTTTTCTAATGTCTGTGTGTTTAAGAAAATGGGAAGGGGGGGGGGGGGGGGGGGGGGATTGTGTAGAATGTTGCCTCTTGTGTTCCTCTAGTGGTTGAGTCTTCTTGCAATCCTCTTGTGTAGATCCCTCTTGCATGACACACTCTCCTCTCCAATGATCTTCAAGCGATGGAACACTTTACCAAAAGTTGGTTTTGTGTGTGTGTGTGTGTGTGTGTGCGTAAAGCGAGAGAGAGAGAGAGAGAGAGAGAGAGAGAGAGAGAGAGAGAGAGAGAGATGTGAGCTTTAAGAGGGAGAGAAGAGAGAGAGGGCTGTGAGCTTTGAGCAGTGAAGAGGTCAAGGAGGGGTAGCATGTATGGTTAAGAAAGGATTGAATTTTTTGTGTCAATTGTAAAAGATGACAAGCACAAATGCTATGTATGACTGAAAATTATGAGACCTAAAAGTGCACCCATTTTTGTATCTAGTTGCTACATTCTCCATTATGATTCCCCCTTTTATGCTTGCATGGCTATATATTAGCCATTTTTTGATTCAGAGGAGGACATTGCTTATTTTAAAGGCAAAAGTGATGTTATTGTCTTTGGGCGTATGAATGCTTGCACAAGAACATTGCAACATGATACTCAAAAATTTAATATGCCATACAATTCAAGGAAATTGGAGACAGTTCACTTGTATGATTGTACTTCAATGGATGAGAAAGAGAAAAATCACTATGGAGAGCTACTTTTATACATGTGCAATGGCATGGGTATGCTCATTTCCAATGGTGTATCTTTGTGGATTGGAGCCGATGGATTTACATGTAAAAACACAAAGGGGATGGTGTGATTGACTATATGCTAGTGTTAGAAGTTGGACACACCCCACGGCAGTAACTACTTGGAGGACTCTTATTTTTTGTAATTATTCATTCATTAAGGAAAACCTCATTTTTCACCTTGTAATTATTGGGACTTACAGAAGTTTCCAGATTGTATTCCAGTTTTGATAGTTAGATTGAGTAGATGGTTGATTTTGGAACTTTAGGGTTTGAGAAATTGTAAGGTATATATACCACTTTTTGACCTTAATGAAAAAACCTTTTGACATTTAAAAAAAACAAGTTTGAAGTCTGTGAGTGAGCGTACTGTGTACGAGAGAGAGAGTGTGAGCTTCATCTTGACGCTACGTATGCTCCGGTGGTCGGAACTGAGTGCGGAGAGGTGCAGCGTGTCGCCCCCGACGAGAGCTACGCGCCGATACCTACATTGCGCACGTACGGTCCGGTCTTGCGAGCTCCTTCTACGAGCTTCATCGGGTGTTTGGGTGAGTATACGTTGTCCGATTTTGCATTGCATCATATCCACGCGTTCACATTGAGTAGAACTGCACATTAGGAACTTTAGATTTCAGAAACGAAGACCTGCAGATTTCTGCAAGACATCCTACGTGTTTCTACACCAGGTGTTTTGGGTCTGGATTTTGGTTCATAGACCCTAGGGAGAGCGACCTATTGGTATTAGTAGGGTCTCCTTCAAGCTCTATGGTGTTTCGAGATTGTTTGATGGGTGTTCCGCTCTAGAAAGCGTTGTAGGAAGTTTCCTCTTATGCACTCTTGAGGGATGTGACTTAGACAATTGGTAGAGACCTTTGTAGGAATTAGTTAGGATCCGGTCGAGTGTAGGTTGACACCTTATGCTTGCTTCCACGCGCCTACGGGTTGAGCTTCATCCTTAGCTGACATTACATGTTAGGTGAGTTCTCGCTGTGCTGACGTCCGTCGAGGCGTATCCGTCCAAAATTGGTGCCGCTGCCGAGGATGAAAACCTTAGGTAGGTGACCGAGACTAATCCTTGAGGATTGGGATTTTTGGCTTGCCAAGAGTCTCGCTTTACATTTAGATAGGATCAGAGGGTGGAGGACTCTCTAGGTCTTAGAGGGAGTCTAGGAAGCGTGTGTCTGGCCTAGATCCTTCTACTTAGGTAGATGAGGTAGACTTAGGTAGTTTTAGGTGGTAGTTAAGTTTTAGAGTAGGAGTTGGAGTGGTAGAAGCGGTGAGAGGAGAGCTTGAGAGTCCGAAGAGGCCAAAAAGCAACCAAAAACACCATTATCACCATTTCACATGATAGGTAGGACTAGAGTAAGTAGGACATCATGATTTAGGATCTAGAGCATTTCATGCATGTACACTTGCTTGGTAAAATCATACCAAGTTTGTAAAAGACGCAAAAAGTGTGTTTGAAAGCCGAATTGAAGTCCAAAAGTTACTCTAAGTGTGTCTAATAGATCTACAGAGCATTAGGAGCATTCCTCTCAGAAAACACTTTAATTTTAAGCCAGGAGACATTCTACGCGTAGGATGTCTACAGGCTAATATGGGAGGAATTTTTGGATTTTGAGTTGATCAGTGTGTTCAGAAGGTAGGGTTTACCCTAATTTCAACTGGAAAGTGGAAATTTGGCCATATCTTGACAGGATAAGGCCAGATAGATTGAAATTACCAGACATCCTACCCAAATAGTGCCAAAACATTTTTTTGAGACCAAAACCATAAGATGGTTGCATGAGCTTGTCTTGCATGATATATTGAGTGACTCAAAGGGGTTTCACCTCATTTGGGTAAGAAAATTGGATTCAAAGCGGACTTTAGCACTTTTGACTGAAAATACAAAAACAGCTGAAATTTGGGACTTTTGACATCCAAACCAAAATCTAAGCATACCACTGGGTTACTGACATCAAGGGGAAGCTGTGGGACAAATCTGGGGTCAAAGAGGCCAAAAAGACATCCTATGCGTAGGATGTCTTCTGAGTGATTTGGGACTCTAAACTGAATTCTGAGTATACCAAAGTGATCAGAAACTCAAGGAGAGCCTGGGCATTGAGTTTGAAGCCATTCTGATGAAAGAGACATCCTACACGTAGGATGTCTAATGCAAGAAAATGAAGCCAGACTTTGACTTTGAGCATAGTAATGTGTTATATAGCCTAAGGCAAGCCTCCTAGTCAATTTTGGTCCAATTTGGACTTGATTACACTGATCAATACCAGCAACAGGCCGTTGAAACAGATCTTTGACTCATTGACCAGCTAATAGGTGTCCAAACCAAAAAGTAAAAGCAGCTGTAGGCTCATCACAACAAGGGGAAACAACAGTGCAAAAATCCAAGAAAAACAGAGCAGGAGACATCTTACGCGTAGGATGTCTATTGGGGCATACTACAAGGAAAATTTGGCATGGTATAGACAGTGAGATTCCATTTGTCTTAAGGGTTCCAGAACTTCTTTCAGAAGTGAATTTGGACCTTGTTTGCCCACTTGACGAAGCAAAGACTGAATTTAGACTTTTTCGCGTAAATTGACCAACATCTGAGGGTAGTACTGTTTCAGATTAGCAAACCTAATCCACAACATCAGCAGTGTATAAAATATAGTAGTGGTTAAGATTAACTCTCTAGTTATACCGATCATTACTAAGATAGCCCCTAACAAATAAATGCTTTGATTCAAATTGCCGAAATTAAAACGCTTGTGTATAGGTATATTCAACAACAAAGCAAGAAGTTGAGCAGAAACTGACCTTTGCCAGGTGAGTGGTTGGATTTGTGATGAATTACATTGATAAGTTTGATGAATTTAATATCAGGAAGATACATTGTTAGAGACCAGAAGGTGGCAGATGACCAAGGTAGCTTAGTATCCATCGAAGAGAGTGTAACTCAAGCAAGGCTAGATCCGCTAGCACCTATTATTGAAGAAGGTAGTGATACTGACACTTCGTCATACAAATCTTTCTTCATGATGGGTAGTCAACAGCCAGGAGGTTTCACCTATGATGGGCCTATGCGAGGAGGAAGCACCTCCCAAAATCCTTTGAGTGATTCCAAGCTCACGGTGATCTTCTTGGAGGGAACAAACTCGAGAGGAGCCCTAGTCTATTCTGACTATCGAGGCCGCAAGTGCATTTGTATCGAAGAGAGGCCAGCTCAAAGATGGGAGATAATCCGAGTGTATGATGATGGAGATAGATTCCGAGACGAAAAGGGGAACCACTATTTAATAGTTAGTAACCCTGAAGATTACAACAGATATGGAGATAACGTGGCGAAAGGGAAAATGATTTCAGAAATTCAAGAACCACCACCAAACACTGATCGGCCTGGAGCTATTTTTATGTATGATAAGAAAACAACCAGGGTTCCAACTTATAACGAAAACGTGGGAATCTACAAGCATGAGAGTGAGGGTATAGTCTCTTACTTTCGTAGCAAAGAACCATATGTAAAAGAACTAAGCAAAGACAAGGTTCTTTACTTATTCTCTTATGAAACTGCTACGGGGAAGGGCATAGTTTTTGTTGATAGATACAGGAGAGAATACCAACGTATTCTCCCAGAGGAAGTAGAGAGAGCAACAGGTTCAGGAGCATCAGCATATGCCCCTAAGGAAGTGCCAAGAGCACCCTACACCCCAAGCAAGTCAACGAATCCTTTTTCAGATGAGTATGATGCTACCTCACATTCCACCCTATCTCAAGAATTCAACAGCCAAGACTAACCAGCAAACCAGCCATCATTGCAGGCATGGCTTCGACAGAGTGCAACAATGAAATCAGACCGAAACCGAGATTGTTATCAAGCCGCACGAGGGCTCAAGGATTTGCAAGAACCACCACTTTATTCAAGTTATCAGGCAGAGAGTAATCCAAAGACACACGGGTCAACAGAGCCTGGAGGACCACCCATGGAACGAGTTCGAAGAGAAGAACCACCTCCAACTAGAACCGTTAGAAATTATGGCTTAGGAGCACCAGTGGGAGAGGAACCAGCCTATTACAGAAGGCCTGAGAAGTTATATCGACTAGGACGGGGAGATCCAATGATGAGGTTTGTAGACCATCGAAGGATTAGAACTTCTCAAGTACAAAAATTGGTAAACAAGAAATACACAGGAAGCAGAGACCCAAGAGATCATGTAGAAACCTTTGTGCGTGTAATTAGGGCCGAAGAGGTGTTAGATTTTCCTACCCATTTTGCAGGGTTTGGACTGACCCTAGAGGATGATGCTGCCACTTGGTTTGACTCTGTAGAGCGTAGAGACCTTGAGTCAATCAAGGAAGTGTTTGACGAGTTTATCGAGGAATTCTCTCAAAGGGGAATCGCTCATAATACCGTCTCGCAGATCCATAAATTCAAACAGAAAGATGGAGAATCTATACGAAAGGCAGCCCTAAGACTAAAAAGATATGTTAAGTTCTGTCCTGTTGAAGAACTGCCAACTCAGTCCAGAATTATGCTGATATTCATAAGTGGACTAAGGAATGCAGATCTCCAGAAAGACTTACATATGAAGAGGAGCACAACGTTGAATGAGTTGACCAAGGACGCTCTGTACCTTGTGGACAATTGTGCGGTCTACAAAGAGAGGGAGTTCAAGGACCTTGATGACGATTCGTCTTCACAGCAAAGTGGAAGCAAGTCTTCTAAGACAGCACCAAAAGGAGAAGTAGCGGTAAATCAGGAGCAGCTTGTAGATGAAGTGCTAAAGAAAATCAACTTGTACGCCAAACCCCAGGCTAAACAGCCCAAGTGGTGTGCTATTGAACAAAAATGGACAAACCATGGGACCGAGGAATGTTATTATAACAAGGGATATGTGAGAGAGAGACCTTATGCTCCCCAAGCGCCAGTAGCCTCCACTCAAGTTCCACCGATGCCTATATATCGAGCAGGAAACTTACCAGGACCTGTAGGTGTAGAAAGACCACAACCAGTGTTGGGGCAACAACCACCCCTACCAGGATTACGACCAGTTGGTATGAGATACATACCAACAATAACTGAATCAGAGGAGAAGGCTTTGGTGCCTATGCATGCATATTATGAACATCCAAATGGATATGCAGCAAACCCTGTCTATTATCCAACGGAAGAACCTCGACACCATAACCATGGAGCATGATAGGAAATCAAGGACCACCAACTGCTACATAGGCAGCAGGAGAAGGAAGATATATCCTAGATGAACGAACACTGATGTTCATAGCCAATGGAGGCATGGGCGGACAGAGGCATGCTTACCAACAAAGAGGAGCTCAAGGAGCACCTCAACAACCCAAGGGACCCTGTTACAAGTGTGGAGGAGACCATTGGCTGAGAGATTGTCCTCATGATGAAATCATTAGAGTCAATGCGTATTTCCCAGAATGTGGAATTACTCATTTGATTCCCGATTGCCCTAAAAACCTGAGCAAAGGAGCAAAAACCACCTTGAATATGTTAGAAACAGTACCTTCCAGTGGAGAATCGGAAAATGAAACAATCATACCTATTCAGGCGGTAACACGGGCCCAAGCTCAAAGAACGACGAATGATCCCATAGTTGAAGAACCAAAAACTCATGCCCAAAGTTCAGAAACGAAAAATCAGAGAAGCACTTGGAAAGCTAGAAAGGCGCGTAGGAAATCCAGGAAGGAACGTGAGCAAACAGACCTATTCGAGGAGTTGAAACATACCAAGGACAGATTGGAGTGGTTAGAGGATCTAGCTAGCTTAAGCTCATACACCACAGCAGCCATAGCACCCAAGGAAATAGAAGAGCCCAAGAGTGCAGGATGAGGAGAATCTGTACTGGCAGACAAGGTAAATGAGCAGCTGGATGCGCTTCTAAAAGCTTGTGAAGCTCGACTTAAAAAGAACCACACCCAGGAGCAAAGGTGGATGACTTATCCATATGTAGAAATAGAAAAACAGAGGTTGGATATGTGTAAAAAGATGATTGAGACGGCTCAATCATTGATGGAAGACCCGCTGGGTAAACCTGCAAATTGGCATGAGGCACGAGCTCCAACCCCTACCCAACCAACTTTAGAGAAACATGTGGAAACAAAGGAAAGACTCACTAATGCCTATGAGTCCAGAGGAGAGCCTATCATATTGCCAAATACCACCGATGGGGCAAGTGACGGGTTCTAGCCTAAAACATTGGCAGAAATGGGTAAGGACAGTAACGGTCTAGATGATCTTGGGAAGCAAATCCGTGAGGCCAACGAGGCTAATAGGATGAGTAACCACACGAATAGAACGAGAAAAGAAAAGAATGTGATCTTACCTCCTATTGAAGAATTTGAGGCAAGGTCTCAAATGAACTTTGTGATACATTCACAAGGGGGAGACCAAGGACCTATTAGTTCGGGGCACAGCCAACCAGACTCATTGAGAACCTTACCCTCTTACCTAGGAGAGTATGAAGCTAAGTCGGAAGTGAGAGCAATCCCATATCAAAGACTTTATTCTAACAAGGCAATGGATTCGCAGGGATTGATTGAGTTGTTATCCTCTCTTGTGGCATGCACAATCACGTTAGCAGAACTCCTAAGGTTAAGGCCAAGCATGTGGACCACAGTAGGAAAATACCTAGAAAAATTTAGAGTAAAAGACCCCACCTTGAAGCTACAAGAAGGGATCAGAGAGTTGGACAGGCCTCAACTAAACACTAGACCAGTACCATTGAATAAGGTTGGAGAATATTGTGAGGGAGAGGGAAACACTACGCTACCGGTAGAATTCCAAGGCGTAGTTTCCAAGGCTATTCTTGACAGTGGAGCGGGAGTTGCTATCGCCACCAAGAAAATCTGGAAAAAATGGGGAAAAGCTGCTTTGAGGGCTACCAGAATGAAACTACAATTGGCAGATGGGTTCATGGAGAAGCCTCTAGGACTTTTAGAAAAAGTGATTGTCACTTCGTGCGGAATCGAGTATGAGCATACATTTGTAATAGTCGATTTCGCAAAAAGAACAATTATGAGATAATCTTGGGACGACCATTCATGCGACAATTGAAGATGGTCCAAGATTGGGGTTATGACCACATATACCTCAGACATGGCGGGACAAAAACTAAAATACACATGAAAGTCCAAGATTCGGCTACAGTAGCAAGATCAGAACTACCAGCATGGTTAGGGCAACCAAAAGAGCTATAGATGTGCGGAGCTTCACATTGTGGAAGCTTAAGAAGAGAGGACTGCTTCTTAGAAAGAGCAATTGAGGACAAGGAGTATATTCCGGAACCTTTCCCTGAAGATGCCTTGGAACCTCTAGAATGGGAACACATACTAGCAACATTGGATGTCTGTACCATTACCGACAGTCCAACAACAAAATTTTGCGATAAGGATGGCTATGATGTGCTACCCTATTACATGGTAAGCGTTATACCAGAAAAAGAGACGGTAGAACCACTAGAACAAGAAGAGTTTTACAACTCCTCTGAACATTTGGAAGTAAATGATGATGCAGATAATGAGTGTTCAGACACCTCAAGTGAGCGCGGAAATGAAACCGAGAATATCAAGTTTTATGATTTTTCTAATCAACACCCTAGACGCCAAGAACGCTATAGGAGGAAACGAGTAGGAAACAAAGCGAGAGAGAACCTGATGCCAAGGATAAAAGGTAAAACTCACTATTTGATGCTTGTAAAAGCAGAGGATTGTGTAAAAGATCAAATATCACGAAGATTCTCAAAAAATCAAATAGAAAGAATGCAAGAGGAAATAAAACAGGTACGAAAAGCTAAAACCGAAACAAAATCACAAAAATCTCAAGAATAAAAAAAAGAAACAACAAAAGACCAACAATGGACCAAATTGGAGCGTAAATAAAAATACCAAGAATTGAAACAGTCTTTGAGAGAGATATGGACCACTGAAGAAGATAGCGATGGTAAAGGGGAGTCAGAAAAGGGGAACATGAATGTACCATCACACTATCGGAAATTTACTATCCAGGACAAAAAAATCATAATGACACCACCAGTCAGGAAAAGAACCAACCAAGAATCCTATGATGGGCCTGAAAATGCAAAAAAGATAGACCTCACAGAACCAGGTGAAAAACCTCAGCCGGTCTTTATAGCTAACGATTTAGAGCCTCAAGAGGAAGAACAGCTAACACAACTTCTCAAGAAGTATAAAGATGTGTTCGCTTGGTCCTATAAATACCTCAAATGAGTTGATCCGTTGATATGTCAACATACAATTCCTTTGAAATCGGATGAAAAACCTAGCAAACAACATCCTTATACATATAATGACACATTTGCTAAACGAATCAAAGAAGAGATTGATAAACTGATGGAAGCGTAATTCATCTATGAGATTGAACATACAGATTGGGTGTCACCCATTGTGGTGGTTCCCAAAAAGAAGGAAAATTGCGAGTGTGTGTAAACCTCAAGAAGGTGAATGCAGCAACCATAATGGATAATTATCCCTTGCCAATCACAGAACATGTACTTGAGCGAGTGGCCAGGAAACGGGCTTATTCCTTTCTGGATGGGTTTTCAGGATACAACCAGCTGGCAATAGAAAGGGAGGATCAACACAAAACAGCGTTTGCCACAGAATGGGAGATTTATGCATATCGAGTTATGCCATTTGGATTAACTAATGCACCAGCCACTTTCCAAAGGTTAATGACCCACGCATTCAAAGAATACCTCATAATATTCTTAGAAATTTACATGGATGACCTATGTGTACACTCTCTTCTACGAAAGGAACATATTGACCATTTGCAAAAGGTCTTTGAAAAGTGTAGGACATATCGAATATGTCTTAACCCGGAAAATTGTGTATTCATGGTTAAGCAAGGACGAATCTTAGGACACATTGTCTCAAGAAATGGCATAACCACAGACCTAGACAAAGTCAAAGTCATTGTAGACCTACCCAGGCCTACTAATGCGAAACAAGTGAAATCCTTCATGGGACACTGTGGATATTATCGAAGATTCATATACATGTATGCGGTTATCGCACAACCTTTGTATCGTTTTCTAGTCAATTTCGAGTGGACCAAAGAGTGTGAAACTTCATTCCAAAAGCTGAAGGAAAACCTTATATCAACACCTGTACTAAAGGCACCAGATTGGGAAAAGATATTCCATGTGCACATTGATTCATCAGCATATGCCATTGGAAGTATTCTAGCTCAACTTGGAGCCGGAACAATGGATTTTCCGGTTTGCTATGCGAGCCGACAGTTAAATAATGCAGAAAAGAACTACAGAACCACCGAGCGGGAGGGGTTAGGAATGATTTATGCTGTAAAGAAATTTCGGCATTATTTGCTTGCAATCAAATTTGTGTTCTTCACAAATCATCAAGCTCTTTTGTACCTAGTAAATAAACATTGCAATACAGGGAGAATCGTACGCTGGTTTATTATATTTGCTAGAATTTGACTTCACAGTGGTGGTCAAAAAGGGTAAAACCCATCTACGAGCGGATCATCTTTCAAGGATACACAACGAGGAAGCTCCTGAAGGAGTAGATGATGACATACCAAATGCTTATCTTTTCAACATTGAAATGGTACCCAAAATGGTCTCATGAAATTTTTAGCATTCTTTCCTTCGAAAGCGGGTTTGATAATACGGAATGCAGATCCAAATAGCAAACAATTGGACAAACAAAAAACTTCCAATTGATAGCAGGACGGCTGTATCATCTTGGATCGGACCTAATCCTACGATTATGTATAAATCCGGACGAATTCGAGTGCTACTTTGAAGAGGCACATGTCCAGGGTTGTGCATTTCATTTCTCAAAAATGAAGACACAGCAGAGACTGAAATAGTTAGGGGTTTATGGCCAACTATGTATGTGGACACACATTCTTAGGTTACCAATTTTACTATATGTAGTGCCAAACGACCAGTGGATTACACAACTTTGTTTCAGGTAAACATAACACCTGCATGGATTCAATATATCATTGACTTCTTAACCACCAGGACGTTCCCTGAAAACATCACAAGAGCACGGGAAAAAGCTATAGAGCTGGAAGCTCGTGACTTTCAACTAATTGGGAACCAACTCTATAAGCGAGGTAAGGACAATCAACTTAGAATCTGTGCAAGTGAAAGCGAATACCTGCTGATTCTAGAACATGCACATAGCGGAATAAGTGGAGGCCATTTTTCGGGCGATAAGACGACAAAAATTGTCCTAACCGCAGGAATTTGGTGGCTGACATTGCACATGGATGCTGAAGAGTTTGTAAAGCGTTGTGACGCATGTCAATGCACCAAGATGCCAATAAAAAAATATGAGATGCCATTACGGCCAATGATGGGAGTAAGAGCATTTGCAAAATGGGGCATTGACTTTGTGGGACCTATATCACCCATACCCAATATATCATTGTGGCTACGGACTATCTCACAAAATGGTTCGAAGCCAAAGCAACACAAAAAGCTGATGCACGCACCATGGCACAATTTTTGTATGAGAATGTTTTTGTATGTTACGGGTAACCAATCGAAATTGTCAGTGACCGTGGAACACATTTTCTCAATGAAGTCATTGAATATGTGTTAGAGGAATTCATGGTCATACATAAGAAATCTGCACCATACCATCCACAGGCCAATGGGCAAGCTGAGGCCACTAATAAAACACTATGTACGGTTCTCACTAAAATAGTGCCAGAATCAAGAACAGATTGGGATCAACAGCTACACTCAACACTATGGGCATACAGGGTAGCTTACAAAACATCGATAGGAACAACACCATACAACATGGTGTTTAGCCTAAATGCTATACTACCCATAGAGTTTTTAATTCCAACTCTACGAGTAGAAAAAAGCCTAGAATGGATAGGGCATGAGCTCTCTTCCAGAATTGATGATCTTGAAAAGCTAGATGAACTACGCCTACGAGCTGTCGCTTCAATCTATGCTAAAAGGAGAAGACAAAGAGAATTTTTTGACAAACATGTGCGTACCAAAGAGTTCAAAACAGGTGATTACGTGCTTGTTTATACCTTGAAGCAACATGCCAAGAAACTTAAAAAGCGAGGGATGGGACCATTTATGATTAGTGATCCATCACAAAGTGGAGCTGTCAAGCTTGCTACATTAGCAGGTGAAGAAATGCCAAACTGGATTAGTGGATGTCGACTGAGGAGGTATCATCTACCACTCACACAGGAGATGCTCCAACAAATTCATCAAGGAAAAGAAAGAACGAAGGAAAAACAAAGAGTACGAGAAGAAGCTCAAGCCGAAGCACAAGAACGCATTGCAAAAAGACGGCTTCTGCGACAACAACAACAAAGTGTAACACCACTGCGAATCAATGCCATTCGACTGACGAAGTTGGAGGAGGAAACAGTGGAGCCAATAATTGCGATCAAAGTGGGCAGCAATCAAGTTGAATCAACAGCATTGCTTGATTTAGGTGCTCAAGCAAATTTGATATCTAACGGATTATACCAACAGCTCAAATCGCAGGTCAACTTCATCCTACTCCTCAAGTGCTAGAAAGTAGCACATCACACCCGTTGAAAACATTGGGATGGACTATATTGCATGTACAGGTACATCAATATATTTACCCACACAAATTCCATGTGGTGATAGAAGAAAGCACACAACACCCAATGATGCTGGGGCAACCTTGGCAAAAAGAGTACAATGTGCAAATAGATTGGAAAGCAAAGGTGGTCAAAATTCAACATGAACATGAACAACAGGTGATAGCTTTTGCTCAGCAATACAAGCATGATCAACTCCTACAAGCCATGCAATCACTGGAAACAAAGCCAAAAGCACAAATGCCATTACAAAACAACATGATACCCGCGACCAACAATCAAGTAAAAGCCAACCATGCTACTTACAGACATATGAAGTCACTGGCCGCAATGCAAAGATCTAGGCTACCAAAACAAGGTAAACAAGTATGTATGCGGAAGGATAGAAATTCCATGGCAGACAAAGAACAATGCAACAACAAAATTCCAACAAAACAGATGGTTCAACCACAAACCAAGGGCATAAAACAGATATGGATCCCAAAGAAAATGCTTAGCCTTAACCCAAATGTCACTCACATTTGGATACCAATGCAAAATCAAAAGGAACTCCCTTCAGTACAAGTAACAACGGAAAGCAGACAGCTGCATTTCAAAAAGGAAAACCGACATATGTGAATGCCAATAAAAAACAAACCTGTGGCAAACAAGAAAGTGCCAAACAATCTACAAAAACAGGCACCAACAAAATACCAATGGCAAGCAAAGGCAATACGGCCCATTGCCAATAAGGCCCAGCCAATTCTATCCTTAGAAACAACTAAGACTCCATCAACAGTGTCGGTAAAGCAATTGCCTTTTGCAAAAAAGACAATTAAACAGAGAGCAGTAGAGTTACAACTGTTACTTGCAAAGAAAGCAGGAAACCTCGATGACGAATGCCAATAAGCAACTTGCTTATTCCCTTTTCTTGCACAACATAAATTTTTCCATGCATTGACCGAGTATGCATAAAGTAGGGCCACATTAATCGGCCAGGCATTAGCACAACTGTTTCAACCTATGCACGGCACATACTCTAAGCCGATACCTTGTCATCCAGAAGGGCTCCGGCTAGGAGGGGGGGAGGCATTCCAGAGGCACTCTCAAATGCAGAACCAATGACATTCTAGAGGCACTCTCAAATGCGGAACCAATGATAGAAACAATCGGCAGAAAAACTTAAAAAATATAAAAAGCATGTGAAAACCAGTCGTAATGAAAAACAAGAAAATATGGTGATGATCAGTGACTATAGGACAACCTATGGTATAGTGGGGGTGCAATTATGAGACTGAAGCGGAAAGCGTGTTTTGGCCAGGTTTTGACCGAAATGCCAAACTTCTGGTAAACAGAGCAAATGGAGTCCAAATCAAGAAATTTTATAGCCTAAACCACATCTCGCAAGAAGATAGGAGCACATGTCAAATTTCATGAAAAGTGGTTCGGGGACCTGCATTATAAGAAATTTTCACCCCATTTTTAGCTCATTCTCACTATTGACTTTGTGGAGAGAGCTTCTGCCACCTAGAGCGGATCGACCTTCCAGCAGATTCTATGACGCGCATGACTACCCTACAAGCTCCAGACATGAGAGGTAGGCTCACCACCTTGAGCTTTTCACGCATGTTTGTCATTATGACACGAAAACTAGCGTAGGGGTCACACACAAAGCGGGCGGTAGAGACCTACAAGTAGAGATGGCGGCCTAACGGCTAACCCAAAAGCAACAAGACTTCATCGGCAGCTTACCCTAGTCTAGGAGACTAGTCCTGGATGTCCAAAGGCAGTAGAAAACCATCGAGAAAAACCCTAATTCCCAGAAACCCGCAAGAGGCCACCAAATGGGAAATCGGTGAAACGACGATCAAAGGCTACCAAAATTCATGGGTAGGAGCATCTCGACATGCTCGACAAGTCTATATGACCCGCATGACCAAAAAGTGACCCGAAGAGGCACTAAACTTCAGAAACGGCATCAGACACACAAAGCATCAAATTGCACTTGCGGCCAAACCGCAAGTCCGTTTGCCACCAAACTTCACGAGCGGCTTTCCTAGACCATCAATAACCAAGTCCTATGGTGGTAGACCACCACAAATCATCAAAGGTATGTAAACGCAACCACGGGTGCTTCTAGAGCGACAAATTGCCAAATAGAGCTTCGGTGAAGCCAAAGTTGACAAAAACCATACGGCAAGCATCCCCAAGGGATCAAGAAACTATGCAGACCAACATCAAGAAATTTCATCGCCAAAAAGCACTCCAAAAGTCAAAAAACGGCTCGGAGGCTCTGAAGTCCACACAAGGAGTTATACTCTATCCATTTGACTTTTTTGTTGAAATTAGGCTCAAAAGGGACTTAGGGGGGCAAAGGGCAAGCACTCGGAGCACCAGCACTGAAAAAATCACCAGGAGACAGCCTACGTGTAGAATGTCTCAAGGGAACTTTTTGGCACAAACTCCAACATTTTTTATCATGCACATGTTTTGAATGACATTTACAAGCCATACATCAAGTTTCATCACATTTGGACCAAGTTTGACCTCATATGCATGAAAAAACGCAAAGTTACGGCATAGAGGCAATAATGGGCCAAAGACCTACCAAATCTTGTCCAAATCCCATGAAACTTGCACAACACATTCACCAACACATCAACAAACAATCTGTGTGGTCAGGTAGAAAAAATGATGAAATAGACATCCTACGCGTAGGATGTCTAATTGACCTTTTTGACATGCAATGGATGTTTTATCATTCGAGATCAAATCACCTCATCATCAGGAGCCCATATATCAAGTTGGAAGCCATTCTAATCACTTTTGACCCCCAACACCCTTAGGAAACACTTTTTGAGATAAAAACATGTCACAGAGTCTTACAAGCATCAAATTCTATCCAAATTGAAATCCAAGAACATGGCCATGTTCCATAGGCCAAGGACAACCCATAGAACAAGTTTCATGTCATTTTGATGAAAAAGAAATCCTATGCGTAGGATGTCTCCAGCATAAATTTAGCCTTCTGTACAAGGAATGACATCATGGGAGCCAATACCATGGTGCAATGAGCCCATATACCAATTTTCAACCCACTTGGACATCAACTGCTACCTATGATGGACATTCTACCAAAATTGTGACCTAAAGCCTGAATCGGCCCAAAAATCCACTTTTTGATATCCAAATTCAAATCCAAGCATACAGCCATGTTCCATGAGCCTTACACTACGTGCATGTCAAATATGAACCAATTCTGATGAAAAAGACATCCTACGCGTAGGATGTCTAGATGGAAAATTTTGGCCATATTTTCACGTGAGCACATGCACAACTTCACAAGTTCCTTTTAAACTTTATTTTCAATTTTCAAGTCATTTGGATAAGTAAAACTCAGTTCGCATCTAATATGGAAAAATCGCTAACTTCGGACTACTGAGTGCAACAGGATCTATGGCGGCCTCGAAGTCACCGGCAAAGAGGAAAAGAATGACCATCAAAGATTATCTGGACAAAGTGGAACCCTTTGTCATTCTAGAAGGACCACTAAAGCCCACCAGCACACCTGGATACAAGAGGATCTGTTAGAGTCCAATGACCTAAAGATCTACCAGGGAGTATTCAAGGACAATGAAGGCAATGTCATAGAGCTACCAATGCTTCCGAGAGAGCTCAATGAGTTTGTACAAAGCAAGATGTCCGGATACTTGTAGAAAATTGACCTCCACAACTACTTCGAAGCAATACCGGCAGGGGTGGACATCAAAAGAGTCTGGGAGTTTGTAACAAGCATCAAAGAGGACGGAGTGGCCAAGGTAACACATTTACAAGGAAGACCAGATACAGAGATAATAATCAATGAGTGGGTTGTAGCCCATGCACTAGACCTCTCCAATGAGGGAGACAGCGTAACAAAAAGAAGGGATGAAGTCAAGGTGTACAAAGAGAAAAAAGACAAATTACACCTTTGAAGACATTGCCAACCCAAAGTTGGTAATTATGAGACAGTTGTACAACCAGTACTTCCACATGTGCATGAAGAGGCCACATAAGTACAGGATGCCGCGAGGTGCAATTGCCACAACGTTTACTTGGGCAATGCCAAAAGGTACCCCAAAGATAATCAACTATGCGGCATACATACATGACAGCTTAGTAAAGATGGGCAACAAAAAACCAACCTACATAGTGCCAGGAGAACTGATCACCAAGGTGGTATATGGGGCACTACACACTAAAGGAAGGTGGCATGACCCCCCATCTCAGAATGATTGGCTAAGAGTAAAGGAAGACAAGGAAGATGGGCCGCAAAGGGCATCAAGGGTGGATACGATGTTGAAAAGACGGCTAGAGCCAGTTGAAGAGGAGCAACCCGAGTAGAAAAAAGGAAAGAAAGAGTTTTCTCAAGTGCCGACCAAAGAGACAAGGTCACAAAAAGCGGCAAGACTAGAGAGGCTGATGGAGAGTTTCCGAGCAGAGAGAGCCCTCAAGGGTGATTTAAATGAACTCTGGAAGCCATCTCTCGAGTCTATGTCCGGATCATCCAAAAGAGTGCAAAGGGACCGCTTTGAAGATTACATCAAAAATTTTGAGATTCTTGATGCTGCAGCGGAAAATATTCCCCATGTACCTTTCACAGAGGAGGAAGTAGAGCAGATAAGGCAGAAATTGCTAGATGAACAAGAAAGCCAAGAAAGAGAAAGAAAAACAAAAGCAGGCAGGGACTTAAAGGGCAAAGCTGCAGCCTTACCAGATAGCCCTAAACCCAGCCCACAACCATCACCACCTCCTAGCAGTCCTCCACTAGAAGATAAGGAGGCTGAGAACAAACAAGAAGAGGCCGAGCCTGAATCTGAGAAAAAAGGAGTAGAGGAGGCCTACTATGCATTTTTGGACCTGCTAGCTGCAAGCTTTACGAAGGAAGAAGCCGCCACAGTCGCATTCGACTTGGCGAGGGACAGGGCATAAAGAACAGATGCAAGGCATCCGACTAGTGGAGCTAAAAGAAATTGCTACAGACACTGTAGACCGTTGCACCCACCCTCCAATGACTCGGACGTGGTGATGACAAAGCTAGCCGGATTGAGGGCACAATCCATGGATTCAAAGAAAGAAATGACGACTCTCAAAGCCACTGAAGAACAGATCAAAAAAGAAGTAGATTCTCTGCAGCCACAGAGCCAAAGGCAAAAAGAGAGAGAAGATTGACCTGCAGGCTAGCTTGGCTCTACAAAACTGCCAATCAATGGAAGAAGTAAATCAGGAAGTAGTAAAAAGAATACAAGCAGCTGAAGAAGAGTGTCGGTAGCTCAGTAAGTCGTTGCGAGATGCCGACAGAAAAAGAGATAATCTGACACTACAGCTGGCCGAAGAATTGAAAGAAGTAGAAGCCATGAGGAATGCCAAGGAAAAAGCAGAGGTAGAACAAGAAGCAAGCCTGGATGAAGTCCTTGAGCTCAAGGACCAATTAAAAGTCAAAGATCAAAACCATCCAGAGGCTACGAGCATCACCTGCTAGAGTCAGAGCTACGAGCTCGACTCAAATCATTTTCGAGAGTCAACTATATGAAGAGCAAATGCAGGAACTTCAGAAGGAGCTGCCTCTCGAGAAAAAGCAGAGATTGATGATGGATGAGGGTTCTATAGTAATGCAAACAAGAATGGAGAAGGTCCAAAAAGCCCTGCAAGAAGAAGTGGAAAGCATAAAGATAAAGCTCGAGGAGGTGGAAAGAGTAAATGCTGAACTTAATGACCTCCTCGTGACTATGGGCGGAGAAGCTGAAGCGGAAAAGCAAACACTCCTCAGGCAAATTGAGGAGTTGAAAGGCCAGCAAGGAGGTGAGGCAAAAAGTTCAGGGCTAGCCGCCAATGAGGGCATCGACCTCGAAAATATGGCAGTGGACACACCCGTGCAAGAGGAAAGCATAGCAGGATCCTCTCAAGAGCCACAGGATCTAACACAAGAAGAGGAGAAAAAATTGCGTAAGGCAATAGAGGAAGAGCTCAGAGAAACCACGAAGGAAGCCTTGGAGTGGGAGCAGAGGGTCTTCAAATCTATGACCATCCAGAAGATCGACGCCAGCAATCTCAGGCGCGAGTGGCTTCAACCCTCTCTCCCATATCCATTGCTGAAATATGAGGCAGCTACAATAAACAAGCGGATAAGAGAAGAGACAACAGTACCTCTCTACAATGCAGACACCTCGAAGCCAGAAGGAGTTAAGCTTTTGGTGGATTCTCAGCCAAAGTGGAGGAAGGCTTGGCTTACAAAGTATCCACAATACCTAATCCACCTGGTAGAGGCACCTAAAGATATCAGAGACAATCTCAGCTTATGTCCTCTACCAAGGGTTAGGATGTGGAAGGCACAAGAAATTTTGCAAAGAAGTCAACCCACTTGGCTGAACTACCCAAAGCTGTCGGGCATGAAGGCAGGTGAGAGAATAAGTGTCCAATACATGGTGAAAACCCTAACGGGCGCCATGACTAGCTCACCTGACCTTACATGCATTATGATGAGAAAAATTTGCAGAACCATCTTAGCAGTATTTGAGACCTTCAAGCCAGGCCAGGTGACCGACAACCTATTCTTCTTCCAGGATACATACAGATGCGCCTATGATCTGTTAGGTCAACCTTCAAAGGAAGTGATACACGCGCTGTATCAAAGAATCATGTTTCTACCATCCTATCACCTCCAGGATTTTGAAGAAGCATTCTATACGGGGTTCTTCACCATGAATACAGACATCTTTCACCCATTAATGCTGAACCTATATGCCAGGTACGAATCACTGCTAAAGATGCGGAAAACGATAAGATGAAGTAGTCGATCAAGGCCATGTCGGGGAGGACATGAGCAAGGATGAGGAGAGTGTTAGAAGCTGGACACACCCCACGGTAGTAACTACTCGGAGGACTCTTATTTTTTGTAATTATTCATTCCTTAAGGAAAACCTGATTTTTCACCTTGTAATTATTGGGACTTATAGAAGTTTCCAGATTGTATTCCAGTTTTGATAGTTAGATTGAGTAGATGGTTGATTTTGGAACTTTAGGGTTTGAGAAATTGTAAGGTATATATACCACTTTTTGACCTTAATGAAAAAACCTTTTGACATTTAAAAAAAACAAGTTTGAAGTCTGTGAGTGAGCGTACTGTGTACGAGAGAGAGAGTGTGAGCTTCATCTTGATGCTACGTATGCTCCGGTGGTCGGAATTGAGTGCGGAGAGGTGCAGCGTGTTGCCCCCGATGAGAGCTACGCGCCGATACCTACATTGCGCACGTACGGTCCGGTCTTGCGAGCTCCTTCTACGAGCTTCAACGGGTGTTTGGGTGAGTATACGTTGTCCGATTTTGCATTGCATCATATCCACGCGCTCACATTGAGTAGAACTGCACATTAGGAACTTTAGATTTCGGAAACGAAGACCTGCAGATTTCTGCAAGACATCCTACGTGTTTCTACACCAGGTGTTTTGGGTCTGGATTTTGGTTCATACACCCTAGGGAGAGCGACCTATTGGTATTAGTAGGGTCTCCTTCAAGCTCTATGGTGTTTTGAGATTGTTTGATGGGTGTTCGGCTCTAGAAAGCGTTGTAGGAAGTTTCCTCTTATGCACTCTTGAGGGATGTGACTTAGACAATTGGTAGAGACCTTTGTAGGAATTAGTTAGGAGTCGGTCCAGTGTAGGTTGACACCTTATGCTTGCTTCCACACGCCTACGGGTCGAGCTTTGTCCTTAGCTGACATTACATGTTAGGTGAGTTCTCGTTGTGCTGACGTTCGTCGCGGCGTATCCGTCCAACAACTACTCTTTGAAGCCATCATGCATCACAAAAAGAGTTTTACACTTGGCCAATGGACCCCAGAATAAGACCACTGGACCTTGTGTATTGACCTTGCATGTAGAAAAACAACTAACCATGATAATATCATCCAATGGGAAGAGAAATTATCACTTTGTATGGATTTTAAATGGGCACCAATGTATATTGAAATGGTTGAGCAAAAGTTATGGATGACAAGTGGGCACCAATGTATAATAAAATGGTTGAGAAAAAGTTATGGATGAAAAAGCTTCAGTATGACGCACCATTGGAAACTAAATGGGAAGATTTCAAGAAAGTTATTTTTTCTTGTGTAGAAGATTGCTTTTCCATAAAGCATGTCCATGGTATCAACAAAGATAGATAACGCAAAAGGTGGTTCGGTAAAGAATGTCAAGATGCTCAAAAGTCCTTGATAAATCTTGATGCAACTATGGACAAAGACAACTATCAAAGTCATTTGAATTCATATAAGTCATTGATTTAAAAGAAGAGAATAAGATGGGAAGTCAAGCATCAATTTTTCCAAGTCCAAAAAAAAGCACACGCATGTGGAAGATTTTGGAGAAACTTGAGAGGAAACTGGGTTGAGATTTTTTGTAGCTTGAGTCTTGTGGATATGTACACACATTGTAGGAAACTATATGAGCAACCAAACGTTGGAAAGATGCCATTTTATGGTTAATTCCCATGTATGCCCTCTTTTTCTACTATTGAGGATGTGTACGGTGGGCTTGAAAAATTAGCCACTCGCAAAGCGAGAGATCTTCAAGGTATTAAGCTGGAAATGATTAAATGGACGAGAGATCATCAAGGTATCAAGTGAGAGATCTTCAAGGTATCAAACCGGAAATGATTAAATGGACGAGATATTTTACACATGAGTGGATGTGTGATATGTTCAACCTTTCACTTTGACATGGTATGCCTTGTGATTGGAGTACTAATTGGGTCAAGCCTTTGCATAAAGAGGGGATGTAAAGAATGTAGATAACTATCTCACTATAATGATGGGGTCTCTTATGGAAAAGTTATTTGGTTGCATAATAGAGATAAAATTGAGTGATTGGGCTGAATAGAATTGAAAGCATACAAAAGGACAAGCGGGTTTTGTTCAACACCATAGTACCATTGATCATCTTGTCACTCTTCATGTTCTCGTGGAGGAAAGTTGGTTGAAAGGCAAGCAAGGAAAGACTTTGATATGATTCCATGTAACAATTTGTGGAGAAGGATGGAAGAACTCCAAGTGCCAAGCGAGTTTATGCTTGCGGTTTCTTGAATATATGAGAAGGTGATGTGTCAATTGTGCATGGAAAGAGGAATTTTAGGAATTTTTGCAAGCACTATTAGGGTTAACACAAGGATATTGGTTGTGACCAACTCTCTTTGGTCTATGCATCTATCAATTAGAACAAATGGTACTTGAGTTCATGCAAGAAGAAGGCATTGAATTTGTAACTTTTGCAATGTGTTAATCCCGGGGAGGTCACTTAATAAAAATGTAACCTATCACGTGAGTTCAACAAAGGGTATTTAAAGTTCTTGAAACTTACAGAATATATATACAGGATGGCATTATTTTTTCAAATTTGAAAAAAACTTACAGATTTTAAAACAAAAAGGTACATTATATCCCTAACAAAATTCACAGATAAGGGGTTTTACAAACATGTCTTGAACGCACGTGATATGGTAGTTTGACACATAGTGAACCCCCCGAGGTGTTAATCATGCTCTTGTTGTATGTGGATGATATAGTACTTTAGATGATGCACAAAAGCTCCTGTTTGTCCTTGAGAAGTTTTTCTTGCATAGTGGGCTGATTGTGAATGAATCCAAAACCAAGGTTATGCTTGTGAAAACCAATCATGAGGAGAAGCCATGCATTGTGTACAATAATGAGACACTTGAAGTTGTTGAGAGTTGTAAGTACCTTGGCCTTGAGGTTTCAGCCAATCATAAGTTGCATGAACGTGCAATGCATTTTTTGGAAGCCAAAAAGAGAGCATACTATGCATTTGAGAACATGTATAAGGCGGGAAACATCAAGTGTTCGGTTCTCAAGAAGGACACATGTTGTTCTTTATGGAGTTGAAGTGTGGAGTGGGAGCATCTCAAAGTCTACTTGGAAAGAGTTTGAGAGTGTCCAAAAGCATTTTCTTACAAACTTTCTCCAAGTTAAGCCACAAACACCATATATGCTCCTACTTCTTAAGTCAGGATCTCTTTCCATTGAGGTTATGGGCATGGAAAGTGTTGTGGAGTACATGATAAAGATGCATCAAAACCCCTTGCATCGACTTCCTTAAACTACATGAGAAGCAAACAAAAAATTTCAAAAGACACACAAAAGAAATATCTTGAGCACGGAATGGATGCAAGACCATAAGAAGTGGTTTGGAGATGGGATGCATTACACTTGCTACATGATGCCTCAATAGACTCCCAAGTTAATGAAGCTTTTCTACAACATAAATGTATTACCACTTTGGAGGAATCCAATTGGTCATGCTTCATACATTATACCCATATTTCCCCCAACTACAAAACCATGTTCTTTGCTGAGAGAGGAAACCGTGCTCACCCTTACATACTTGAGCATATCCCCTTGATACTATTGCATCCATTCGGCTTAGCTCTCACTCCCTTTGATGCAAAACATGGCATTGGGGCAATGGAGAAGAGTCAAATCAGTTGTGCACATTATGCTCACTAAAAGTTCGAGAGTTGCAGTCCCTCACACTATTAGAGTGCTTAGCTTTTGGTCACATCCGACCTTGCTTCCCTCATAGTAGTCTACTACATTGGTCAAGGAGACATGCATTTCCCAACTTTCTTGCACCTCCACATTCTTGCTCTTCTGAGGTTGCCACAATTAGACCCTCCTCCTCACACGCTATCCTGCTTTCTTCTCAATACATGGATGCCTCCATGCAGCCCGCCTCTCTCGCACCCCTCACTTACATCACACCCAAACTCTCCAACCATCCTTCCAAATCAACCCAACTCAACTATCACAAGTTCAACAGCAAGATCCCCAAGTGCAACCCATCATTCACAACCTGCAATCACCTCGGCCACATTGCCATGAGCATGAGTTTGTCCTCATCAACAACCTCCTTTATTTAATCCAACCGCAAGGCCTACCCCAGCCTGCCTCTCTCGCACCCCTCACTTGCAGCACACCCAAACTCTCCAACCATCCTTCCAAACCAACCCAACTCAACTATCACAATTTCAACATCAGGATCCTAGGTGCAATCCATCAGTCATCACAACCTGTGATCACCTCGGCCACATTGCCATCAGTAGGAGTTTGTCCTCATCAAAAACCTCCTTTATTAAATCCCACCATAAGGCCCACCCAAATTATTGTACTGTGACAAATCCAACCCCATTACATAGACTATTTCCATAGACTTCCCCTCTTTAATTACCTAGCTTTCCATCGTGTCTTGCATAACCTTCACCAATGCCATTACTGACCAAAGATGCACCAAGACATTTCTTAATTCCTAAATCACTGCCCTCAATGTCAATAGATCAAAGTTCCCTCCAAAAATCCAATTACATGGAACACATTAGAGTTTTAGCTCCATTCGAGCTGATAGGTTGGGATCTCATGGGCGCATTCTCTATATCTATCCTTGGTAACCACTATGTTGTGGTCATGGTGGACTACTTGACACGTTGGTGCAAAGTGCAAGCTCTACCCAACACTCCTACATAATATCATCTTCAGGCATGATTGCCCCCAAACGGTCCTATCCGATCAAGGTCCTCAATTTTATAGCAAAGTCATGGAAATTCTCACCAAATGTTTAGGCATCAACCAAGTATTCTCCTCCCCCTATCATTCACAAACAAATGGGCTCACAGAGCACATGAATTGGATCCTCAAAGAGATTTTGGTTGCCTTTGTCAACCCACTCTAGCACCATTGGGATGAAGCCATACAATATGATGTACACACATATAACACTTTTGTACAGGCCTCCACAAGGGTAAGCCCATTCCACACCCTCTACAAGCGTGATCCTCATTTCCCACAAGAAAACAACACCTTGTAGCTTGAACCTTGCCACCAAGATGCATAGGAATGGCTCTCTTACCTTTCTCAAGCCCAACCCATTCTCCTCCAAGCTCTACTTCTCAATTGGATGAAAGCATAACAGTGCCAACAATGCTCATACAACTATAACAAAAACTATGTGGTATATGCGGATGGTGACATCGTATCAGTTTGTTACCCCTTACACTACGGTGGCCTCAACGAATCTCTCATGCATCGTTGGATAGGCCCATATCAAGTTGTGCGTTGCCTGTGTTTGAATACATATCACCTTCAACGGCTCAGTAATAACTACTCCATCACGACCGCACACATATGTCAAATCAAGCATTATCACACAACTGCAACAACACCAGCCTAGGGGGGAGGTGTGGCATCCCCACACCTAGATAACAAACATAACAGAATAGGTGATTGGCATACGTAGTCGGACATCAACCATCTTGGGATAAACCCTTTGTTAGCATTGTTCACTCGGCCCTTGGTTTAATACAAAGCAATGTACCTAGTCCAAAGGGAGCAGACTTTGTCTAGTTTCAGATCCGTTACAATGTCATCATCAAGTTTTTAGTTTAAATATTTATCACGACCAAACTTTCTTTATTTTGATAATAAATTCAAAAGAAAAATACCAAAATAACTCAAAAACATATGAAATATTTTTTTCAATTCAAACATACTATTAGGAAGCTAAGATAAAAATATCATAATCATATATTTATTAAATTCAAAATTTCTTAAAATTAAAAGAAAAAATACCAAAATAACTTAAAAATATGTGGTAATTTTTGGACTTTAAGTATACTGTTAACAAGTTGAGATAGAATATCATAATCAAATGTTTAGTTTAAATAATTATTAACACCTCACAATTATAATTTTAGATTTAATATTTATTAGGACTAAAATTTCTTGATTTTGATAGTAAATTAAAGGGAGAAAAATACCAAACTAGCTCAAGAAAATATGAAGTAATTTCAAAGTTCAAAAACACTATTAATATTTTTATTTTGATAGTAAATTAAAAGAGAAAAATACCAAAATATCTTTAAAAAATATTGGATAATTATGAAAGTTTAAATAAAATATTAGAAAGCCAAAAAATTATTGCACTATTAAGAAGCCAAGATAAAAATATCTTCATTATATTTTTACTTTAAATTTTTATTAAGATAAAGATTCTCTTATTTTGATAGTAAATCAAAAGAAAACAAAACTAAAAGAGATTAAAGAAAATAGGATAAATTTAAGAGTTCAAACATACTTTTAAAAAGTGAAGATAAACATATCATAGTCAAATTTTTAGCTAAATTATTTATTAGGGAAAAAATTATCTAGATTTATTAGTGAATTAATTTTTTTTTTAAAATAGGGATGAAAATTCTACAATAAGCATAAAAGAAAAATAGAGTAATAAGAAACCATGATAAAATATCAAAGCAAGAATTACTATATACAGAACTATAAGCAATTAAAAAATTAAATTCTTAAAAATTTGAGAAAATAAAAGGTTATATTAATTTCACAAATTAATCACTTAAAATTCCATGGTAGTTCTTACAAGTACTTTACCTAATAATTAAGTAACCTATATAAAATTATAGTGGATATTTGATCCTGCGAAAAGAACATGTTCAAGTTTCCATTTGGAAGAGGAGATCACTCCAAAGAGGACAAGGGCCATACATAATCATGATGTTGGTTTGAATAGTATCCATGAGAGCATTCTTGAACCAATGGCGTAACAAATTCTAGCTCTCTAGATCGCTTCCAAGTGGATTATTAGTGTTTTGAAATTCTACATTTAGTATAAATTGTATAAAGTTATAAGATTGCATCTAATATACAATAGATAACTACCTTAAGAATGATGAAAATAGCTATAAATGGAAGGTTAACTTCCAAAAAAAACCATGCACTTGATTGAGAAAATAGTCCGAATAAGCAAGGAAGGAATTTCTTTGATTATCTTTAAGACAATTTGTCCCAAGGACACTTCTAATTTCTTATTACTTTTTTCTCTTCAGGTAAAGATTGACAATTAGCTAGAGGCCACTTAAGTTGGCCGTCCCCATGGACATCAAGCCTTTGCTCAATTCATATATATATTTCTACATATGTTAGGATACCATTTTTAATCCTAGGAGAGCCACCTGATTCAATAGGCAACTGTAGGGTGTATCAATGGCCGAGGTTTTTAGGTGATTTCTTCTTCCACCCAGTTTTTGAATAAAGGAACGTGTGCCACTTTCCACCCTTGTATTGGTGTCTTGAGACAAGTTAAGTACTAGTCACGATTACATTTTTTAGAAATACCTTGTCCTAAGTCTAATATTGTCTATCTGAGAAAGAGTGATTGCAATGCTCTTTTCAATGGCTACTTAAGGAATTGAGAAATAAACCATTAATTTACCTCTCAAAAATAATATGGTAGTAATTAGAAAATTAAAGATCATGTGGAGTGCGGGGTAGAAAGTGGGGATCAGCTTGGGTTGTTGATCATGGTGTCAAAGTCGATGATGCGGAAGCGTAGAGACCAAGGGGAGTGAGCACGAGAGAGAGAGAGAGAGAGAGAGAGAGAGAGAGAGAGAGAGAGAGAGAGAGAGAGAGAGAGAGAGAGAGAGAGAGAGAGAGAGAGAGAGGAGAGAGAGAGTCTCCTGGACCAATCAACCTTGGCAATGAATACTGAATGTATATACAATGAAGGCAGTCCTAGCAAATTGCCCTACCCAAGACTTTGACAAATAAGTAAAATAAATACCTAAAAGACAAACTAAAAAATGGGATCACATTGGGTAGTTCACTTGAGATGCCTAAACTTTAACACCCTCTCTACAGCTTATAGTGGACATAAATAGTGAGACCAAGTCAATAAAGAAGCTACCATGGACACCCCATTAGTGGCCACTAACTGGATACACCTCGGTGTTTCTCTCCTCAAATTTGTACCTGAGAGTAATGCCATCTTGAGCATCGGTTGCCTTTGTGAAAACTTTGAACTGTAGAACATGCTATGCCAATAATCCCCATTTGTGAACTATGAACACATCACTTCCAAAATATAAAACTCCAAGATAATGAGCTGTGAAACACATCTTGTCCATGATCCGACCAACAAGAATGGATCGGTGCACTCATCCATAGTGTTTTAGATGTCTGATTGGTTCCCTACCAGATGCATGTGCATTGAACTCCAACCTACGGGTCCAAACACCAATAACTTGAACTCCAACACAAGGGTCCAAATTAATTATAGGGAGCATTGCTTGCTTGCCCCTCTCTGCCACCCACAAGCCTCTCTCTTGTTGAAGCTAGTGGTGACACCTGTCATTTGACTAGAAATTTGATGTCAAGGCCACTATGGCCACCACCATAAGTGCCATGCCGATCTCCTCTTTCAAATCTTTATTACCGTAATCTCTGTCCATCTTGCCTTTGACTTTGTCTTCAAGTGAATTCCTTCTTTTGACTTTGGCTTCAAACTCTTGAGCCAAACAAAGTGTCAAATCACAATTATAATTGTGGTTGTACCTCTCGGGTACCAAGGCAGCTAACTGAGTACTAGTACTGCCATCCTTGTCCAATTAACCATTGTTGATCTCCTCTAGCATCCTCTGCCAATTGCTTTTGACTTCACAAACTTGAGTCAAACAAAATTCCAGGTTCCTTGAGAACTGTGCCGATGCACATGTCGTTAAATGGATGGTTGATGCTCGGTTATCCATAGCTTTTGGTTGTCTTTGGTCGTTGTCGTAGTGGTTGCTTGAGCAAGGGGAGGCCATCTTGAAGTTGAAAAAAAAGCTTCTCGCACTCCAATGGGCTGCACAAGCACCACCAAGCCGCACCAAAATCCCCAAGCAATTCCACTCCTTTGCACTAATCCCAAGTTGTTTCACCACTTCAAAATCCTCGCCTACTAAGACATGCCAAAACACCTTCAAGGACTTTTGCAAGCCACTCTAATGGGAAATTCTCCCAAGTTGCTCCAAAAGCTCCACAAAACTTCTTCAAAAGAGTCTCCAAGCGATATGCGCTCCGCTCCTTAAAAGTACTTCAAAAAGGGACTGCATGATTTTGCACCAAGATGCTCCAAAAAACCCGATCACTAATGCGCCTCTAATGCCCTCTATTTAACTTTAATGATAAATATTGTGTGCCTCTTTGTAATTGAGTCAAAGCAGGGACATAAGGGCGCGGAGGGTTGTCACCAAGGGAGAGCCACCAAGGAGCAGTGCGTTTGAAAATGTTGGAAATAAGATGTTGTCACCCGAGCCGCTATTTCAAGGGGAAGACACAACATTTTGGTATGCACTCACAGGGGATATGGTAGTCGACAATCGCCAAGGGAGAGGGAGCTACCGGTTGAGCATTTCAAAACGTGATGGGAGGGGGCACCGCTGAGGGATAAGACAACAGCACCATGGCCACCTTTTGCATAGCGTTTTAAAATTTAGGAGGGAAAGAGACTCGTGGGATGTAGAGGGGAACTGCCGGCAGGTGAGGGGGATGAGAAGTTTGACGCTAGTGAGGGAGCAAAATGCCCAGTGTTTTGAAACGCTATGGGCTGCTAGGGATGGTGACGACTAGCAAAGGGGGACTTTCCACTTCTCCTTTGCAAGACCGCTCCTCCACCAAAGCTCTTCACATGCGAACTACACTTGGCTCTGATACCATGTCAAAGTCAACGATGCGGAAGCATAGAGAGAGAGAGAGAGAGAGAGAGAGAGAGAGAGAGAGAGAGAGAGAGAGAGAGAGAGAGAGAGAGAGAGAGAGAGAGAGAGTCTTTTGAACCAATCAACCTTGTCAATGAATAACTGAATGTGTATACACTGGAGGCAAGGGGTTGCTTATATAGCAATCCTAGTAAATTTCCCTACCCAAGACTTTGACAAATAAGTAAAATAAATACCTAAAAGCCAAACTAAATAATGGGATCACATTGGGAAATTCACTTGACATGCCTAAACTAACACATGGATGGTGGACCTGATCAGTCGGGGTGAAAAGTTGGGGATCAACTCAGGTTGTTGATCATGAATGGATGGGTGGAGCCGATTAGTTTGGTAACTATCCATTCTCAATACATAAACACCTATTACACTTTTCCATTGGAAAAGAAATTTATCAACGGCTATGCTCTCACATACGTAGAGAGAAAAAAGTATTGGAAGAGGACTCCTTGGCCATTTGTGGAGGTCATAGGGTTGAAATTTTTTTACTCCTTCTAGACTTTTTTCATGTTTTTTGCTAGTGAGATGGGACTAGGTCTTTTTTCTAGGGTTTTAGACTCAAGAATTCTACTTCTAGTAACTCTATTTTTCTCTAGTCATAGAGACCTGTGCAGGACCCCATCACAACTTTTGAGTTGAAGGATCGAGGACCTCACAAAGGAACACAGATATGCCCACAATCAATACTTCATTGACTCTAAATACAATTTTTTTTCCTTAGAGGGTAAGATTGACTTTTTCCAACCTTGGAAAAATCTTCTCATAACCTTGATATGGTCTACCACAAAGTTACAACACTCCGTCAAATCCATAGCATCATCCTTTGATAGGCAAATCATAAAAAATGCCATTGTGATGTGAGGTATGAAGTCACATAAAACCTTATTTATCACGTTCATCATATATGCAACCAAATTAGTCACTCTTGGAGATAAGGTACACATACTTACCAATCCCAAAGGTGTTTTCATGGTTATCAAATATTTGCTCTTAGTAGCTAGTTGAAATTGATCATACCCTGGTGAATAGAGATCTCCCATTGCGTTAATGTCATGACCTTCATGAAAATGCCTTTGTAGATTTATCCACAATTAGTCACGTACCCACATTCGTAGCAATACTCTTGCTTACATGATTCACATATTGTATGAAACACACAGCCCATTCTTCTTAAGAATAGTGATCCACTTGTTTCAATAAGGTGCACAAGAAGGCTCCAAAATACCCATGCTAATCTTCTCATTGAGTAGCTGTATTAGCCTTGAAAATTTTGCTTTTGGGAATGTAATTGGATGCAAAGCGGCAAAGGTACATGAGGGATAGTGAAGATTACCATAGGTGCAACAACACTAGGATCAACACATCCTATTTCATGTGGTAAAAAAGAAAAAGCCTTACCATAAAGCATTTCTTCATAACACTTCGTCTCTTCTTATGATTAAAACTCCTCACATCCAACCTTTAGTTCTTTCACAGATTCCTTTTTGAACTTATGTCCATTCTTTTTGATCCCTACGTTTTGGCTACAAATAGCCTTGTTCTAGCTTCTCCCTAAAATTTGATGGTAAAGGTAAGGGCAATACTAATCTTACTTTCTTTGTCATAGTTTTATACTTGGTCTCTATCCACACTTTTGGTCCTTCATTGACATTAAAACCTTGCTCATTTTCAAAAGCCTCAATCACTTTATACAAGTCTTCCACAATCTTTTTATACATTTTCATAGCAAAAAAATCCACAACTTCACTTCCATGTTGCAAATTAGAACCCATTGTAGCCTCAAGATCATACATAGTATCGACATAATTGTAACTCTAACTTTTTTCGGATTTCAAGACCTATAGCTTGAAGAAAGAATTCAACCTTTTCATTATCCAAAGTAACTTTCTCTATTCTTGATAGTTGAACATAGCATCACCCAAACTCTCTCAGCATTTTAGTGAAATGCTAATTTAGATTGCTCCCAATTTCTTACTTGCTTCTCTTTGATTCCCCTTCCATGGTATCTAATATCGTGGATCAAAAAAAGGTCAAAACTTCCAATCATCTCCACCTCTAGCATTTGTTGCAACTCCATCTCACATAACCATGAAGATACTTTGGGACATCTTCCCCTCAAATTGATCCATTTTATTTGCAATAGATATCCTAGTCCGCAATAGGTAGTTTGGGTAGTTTGAGAACAACTTCTTGGTCGTACAGCTTCTTGACCCGCTTGTAACAGTTCAACTATAAATGAGAATAGCCTCAACTTCTGAGACAGGTTGTGTCTGGGTCTTGCATTTCGACGGTCATATAGCAGTTTTAGGTTTCTTGCACAACCTCAGCCCTTCGTTTCCCCCATGTGCTTCTCTCACATAGGTATCTTGCACCAACGCAGCCCTTCGTTTTCCCCACGCGCTACTCTCAACTGCAAACACCATGAGCCATCCCATATCCCCACATCCTCAACCCACTTCACCACACTATGAAGATACCTCTATGCACATGGAGTTTGGTGTGTAGCCTACTCCAGTTGAACACATGTTTCAAGCCATGTTCGACCTACTTCTTCAAGTGAATCACACCAATCAGAATTTACTCAATTAAGTCATGACACAATCACACAGAGCAGATGCCAAAATCCATCCCAAACCTTTCTCAGGTCTTCCCACAGAAGATCTCTTAACATGGTTGGACCATTTTGAAAATTTTGTAGACCATCATAAATAGTCCAATTAGAGGTGAGCTATGGAAGCTTGAACACTTTTTGAGGGGGTAGTGGAAACGTGGTTTGTGCAACAACTAGTTAAAGTCAAGGGCGATTGGCATCTTCTGAAGACCTTGCTTATACAGAATTTTGCTCATCATAAAATCACACAAGCAACCCTTCAACAACTTAAGCTCCTTCGTCTCAACAACAACATGAGCAAGTAGCACAGTTTATTGTAAAGCTAAACCAACTTTCACTCCGTGCCGATGACTCAATGTTTGAAGAGATGAAAATATCTTTTCTCTGGCCTCGACTCCGGCATGACATCTCTCGGTGAGTAGGTGATCAAGGTCCCACGACTTTTCATGTTGCCATCCAGATAGTGTAGCCGATGCCTCAATGTTTGAAGAGATGAAAATCTCTTTTCTCTGGCCTCGACTCCGGCATGACATCTCTCGGTGAGTAGGTGATCAAGGTCCCACGACTTTTCATGTTTCCATTCAGATAGTGTAGCATATTGAAGGAACTAATGATCAGGACACAACTGAGGTATATACAACATCCACTCATCAACACATCTCAGCTGATCAACCTCCTACACCTATGGACATCGACATCCAAAATCTGTAATACAGCTCTTGTCTCTCTTTACCAGATAGAGATGCTCACGGAAGACCAAAGTGTTTTTATTGTAATCTTTCTCGGTCAAAAGCAACAACAACAACAGGTTCAAAATGCACAGATTTGTGTTGCGGATGTTGCAACTTTGGTCTCCTTACTGGAAAACATCTAAGCGGGTGGTTGATGGAAGGGCCTCCCCCGCACGTTCAAGCTGTCACCTCTTCTAATCGCATGGTGTGCTCTACATCAGTCCATATCAAGGGTGCACTTCATGAAGCATTACTTGACAGAGGTAGCACCATTTCCTCCATTAGTGAATCTTTAGTCCAACACCTAGGATTACCTACTAGCATCATAGATCCTATATCCATTTTTTATTGGAGATAACAAACAATTGTATCGCTCTCACACAATTGCCCATTGCACTTTTCACATTGGTCATCACACTTTTCCCCATGGTTTTTATGTACTCCCTCATCAGTTGTTCCCAATTACAATTGGTTGTGTAAATGAAAGCTCATCTTCAGTTTGATACACTTCATTTACTACTCCCACAATCCCTCCCAATCCCATTTATTTATTCACATGGTGGTCCGAATTTTGTTCACGTATAGCACACCCTCGTGGATGTTCACACCCACACCAACGATGTTCGTGCTTTACTTTGACATTTTCCTTCGCTATTTATGCTTAGAAAAACCAAAGCTCAGATTAGCCTTCCTGTACGCCACTCTATTTGCAGTGGTGACTTAGCCCCCATAAAAATGGCCACACGATGATGCTCTCCTCCCGCTAATCAACAACTCAACAAAGCCATTCAAGAGATTCTTGAGAAGGGAGTGATTACTCCTTCAAATAGTGAATGGGCCTCAGAGTCCCACTTAGTTGGAAAGGATGATGGTTCTTACTGATTTTGTGTCGACTTCAAGCCGCCCAATAAGATCAATGTCCATGACTTGTACCCCTTCTCATTGATGACCTCCTGGACTAGTTAGGCAAGTTGTGTTACTTCACTTCCTTAGATCTAGAATCTGGTTATTGGCAGATTTCTCTTGATTAGGCTGATGCCCAAAGTCAAAGCCAGAATGAGTTTACCTTTCCCAAGCTCAATCTGATAGCAATTAGCATCGTTCTTCAGCCACCCCCTTCTATCCACATGGTTATCCCTCAAAATAAGATGTAGTTGGTAGAGGAGCCATCGGGTGTCCTCACTTCATCCCAGAGATCCACTCTCGGTCTTAGCATTCCAACAAGTTCAACTCCCCCACACATTCTCACAACAATGGGGATGCCCTGCCTTCAGCTGTTGACAAGCCATCCCCCAGTGCCAAGAAAGAATCCAAATCTTTGCTCTTCGATAGTGCTGAAGGTTTCTTGGAAGAAGTTTCCAATCTACAAAAGATCAAGGTACTAGAGAAACCACTGGTAGAAAAAGAAAAGCTTACACATCAGGGACAATCTTGAAGAACACCTTCCAACAAGTGTCCCTCTATGAGATGCTGCGACTAGATGTGATTTTTATAAGTGACACCCTTGCTGTTATTCAGTCACTTTACCGTGGAGCAGTCCTAGTGGCAGGCACCTCCCAGTGCAACCATCAGAGTCCTTTATGATTCTCCATCCCACTGCTCCCCTCATTGATTATAGAAGCCCTCGTCTCACCGTGTCCGTATTGGGGTGGCAATTCTTAGGAGTGATTGTGGATGGTGGATTTGGCATCAAAACGGATTCCTTGTTCATTATTTTAGCTCTAGGTCTACAACCTACTTGCCCTGCTCCCTTCATAGTTACATTGGCTGACCAACGGACAGTCTACCTGGTGGGCATAATGGACAATGTGCCTCTGCAGGTACAAGACTTTACTTTTAACTTGGATTTTGTTGTGGTTCATCTTCCCCAGGTTAAGGGAAAATTTCCCTTGCTCACTGGTATACCATGGCTACGACACACTTTAAAGCACTTCATGCTTGGGGAAATGACACCATGTGGATACATACTCTTGGCTCCCTGATGCAACCCATTTGCATAGAAGGAGGCATGTATCCCATTGTGCAATATAGTTCTTTGTCCCTAGCAGCCAACCTTGAATTGGAACATCCTACTCCACCTGACGGGCTAGCTCAAAGGTTGAAGGTCACAGAAGCTACTCCCCATGTACCCTTGGTGGAAGTCTTTGGATTTGGTGAGCCTATGAAGAATCATAGAAGCGGGAAGAAATATCCTCTACAAGAGTTCACCCCCCCCTCAAACATCAGCCCCATGGGTGTCTACTTCTCCGACCTGGACAAGCTCTCCTCTGTGTCTAGCGAACTCCCTTCACAGAGCTCCCTCAAAACGGGATACAAAAACAAATTTGTATATTTCAATCTTGATGAATTGATTACTCATGATATCTGTCTGCTCATCATTCCTAGTCACATCCTCTACCTTGCCCCTTCACCCCCCACTACCCCTCTGCCCCCTCCCTTGCCCTCGCCCCCCCGAGCTCACCCTCACCCCTATACCGCCCTTGCCCCTCACCCCCCTACCCACCCCCCGCCCCCTACCCACGAGGCCTGGCCCCCTCCCTTGCACTCGTCCCTACACACTCCCCCTTCGTTCCTTCCCACCCCCTTCCCCCCCCCCCGCCCCTATCTAGTCTCCCCTCACCCCTACCCACCCAATCTCCCCCTCTCGCTCCTATCTAGCCCCCCTCGCCCCTATCTAGCCTAACCACCCACCCTACCCACCCCTACCTACCCCTTCCCCTCTAGAAAAAATTGCCAAAAAAGAAGAAAAATCGTAGCAATCTTCAGTTCCTACTTTTTGGTCAGCTTACCAAGTGAGGGAATTACTTCTTCATCATATTTTTCAAATATTTGCATTGCTTCATTGGTACTTCCTCCTTAGGAACTCGAAATCTTCTCCAACATCACCTTCTTCAGTCTGAGTATACTACATTTTTTCTTGTTTTTCCTGGTGTTTTAAATGTTCTCTCTAGTCTCACTGTTTTATCTCACCAAGATGGTGAGTGGTTTTGTGGCGGGGAACCTGTTGTTGCAGGGCTACATAGTCACTTTCACACAGGACACACAGTTAGTACAGTTGGTTTGGTTTGGTTCACACTGGACGGACTCTTTGGGCTGGCAGTGACATGTGGCAGGGATACCGATGGTGGTCTAGTGGACATCGTGGCTAGGTTACCACCACCACTTAGTCTGGAGATAGACTTAGATGGCTGACATTTATGGGACATTGGTGGCTCTTTATGGTTGGACATATGTTAGCATGGGGGATCTAGGCTTCACCTTTTCCCTCGAGTAGCTTCCTTTAGACTTTCTCTCTTGTGCCTACACGCCCAAATTGAAATCGATTATTTTGGGGATTGTGAGAGTTTTCAATAGATGAACAGTGTGTTGCAAAGCACTCCATGTCCCTTCAATTGATACACTCATTTTGAACTATCACATGACACATTCCACATCACACACATAAAAAACGGTTAGAAATACGAGAAAAATCAAGTAAAAATGACCAAAATAGATAGTGGCAAGGCCTCTTAGGGTACTTGCCAACACTTTTAGGATACACACATGACGTGTATTTACGCTATGCACGAGTGCTAGAGTCTGAGCAATTAGAGAGTGCCTCAAATTACACAGGAACCCATTATCCACCCACATTAGGTTCTGGGCCTTCGGCTACTAGGACCCAATGTAGTGCAACCCAAGACCCACACATTGGGCTAGTAGTGACTCTTCATTTGATTCTGAAATGATGGAGGGACATCTTACCCCATACCCGGAAAATACAAACCATCTCGGCCCCACAAACAAGTGCTAGTGTGTTTAGTTGCCTAATGAAAACCATTAGTCAAGCCTGTCGTTCGGAGCCTATGGCTAGTAAAGTAAACGAAGGTGATGGGGAGGTAGATTAGCTTTTCTCTTCTCAAGTAGACCCTATACTCCCCAAGATTTTCCATGTCAATATCCTACCCCCTTCATTCACTAAAGAACCTACCAAGCCATCACCCATGTTTTCCACACCACACCATTACCCTCTCCAGTGCTAGGACTGCAGCCTCCGCATCCGAGAGTTACTCATGAACCAAGTAGGTTGTGATCCATGTAGTACTAATTTGGGATGCAAAGATGACATAGACTCGGGTATCACCTACGGAGTAAATACTCTGGAGGAGTGTCCCCAGTGCTACATGGAGGTCCATTGGGGACAAGTCAATCATGTATATCAAGCTACTACTCTTACTCAAAGAGGCCAAAACATCAGCATAATTGCCAGGAGATTTCCTTTTCAATGCTACAAATGTGGTGGACCACATCAAGTAGCTGAGTGTCCTATTAGAATGCAAAGTAATGTTGCACCATTTCAACAAGTCAAGGGAGCACATCAGCAATTCCAATACTGACATGTAATTGTTTTGGCATCAGTCATTTGATTGCCCAATGCCCTAATAATCCAAATGCACCAAAGATTATGCCATTGAACTTGATCGTGATTATCGATGGGGCACCACATGCTGCATCAATTTGCCTAGCTATAAAGAAGAAAACATGAAGGAATACATCACTAAAATCTACGAATTGAATCCCTTATTCAAATACCAACATAGGGATCGATGATGACCCCATGTATATGAATGACCCTGAAGATGATTCTTATTCAATAGAAACCATGGAGACTAAAATTGCCACCATAAGAGAAAAAACCAATGAGGACCACCACAAGAGGAATCAAGCAAAGACACAATTAGGGGAAGACATAAGGAAACCATCCCATACCACCGATGATGCAACGAATGTCTTCAAGGCTAACCAAATCAAGAAAGAGCCTCCAAGAGAAGCAACAAGGACCAAAAACCAAGGGAACCATGAAGAAAATTGGGACCTATCCAAATCCTGTAGAGGAGATTGAGTGAGTTAAGCATTCAAGGAATTTGGTAGAGGGTGGAGGCATGCTAACCTGTCATGCTTTTTCATGTCCCGGAAAATGCTCACTAGCATGATTTTGACATATGCTAACTAGTACAATAACTTGAGCTACATCTCCAAGATCTATGACATATGATATATCAATAGAAATCACTTGAAATAAGGAATCCAAATGTACAACCTCCAACAAACTTTGATATTATTTGTAAAAAATTTACCGGACGCCCAACTTTTTGAAGATGTGCTAACTTGAAACTGCTAACTAGCACAAAAAGCGCGACAGGTTAACATGCTTTCACCCTAGAGGAGACCCAAAGAGGGATTGATCAAGAACCTAGGAGGATTAGGATTAGAGATACATTGTTTCCCACACAATCGCAACCTCAAGGAGATCTCAAGCCATTGGCCATACCTAGTATCATCTCGGAAGGAAGTGAGGTCAAAACATCAAAAAGTGGGCATACACCTTTCTTGATTGAAATAATTTTTAGTGAGGGAGTACCTGACTCCATCGAAGAAATGGACATCCCATCTTCACCAGTCTTAGGTCATGGACTAGAATCTCAAAAATTGCCCTTGAACATTGCCAAAGTAATGGATTTCCTAGCTTCTAAAGTCAAAACCACTATAATGTCTAAATTGTATGGGGATCCAAAGCTATTGCTGGCTCTTTGGGAATTTCTCGATGAAGAATTAAATACCATAATTTGCACAAATGAGTAGGCCCAATGAGATCCCAATTGAGGAGGAACTCTTGGACGCACAAGTCAAACTAGATGAAAGTTCAATTATTGAAATATCTGTTAACAAATTGGGGCAATACTTTGAAGGAGATGAATCTAATGCAACCCTACCAATCACTACTAAAGGATTAATTGTGAAGGGAATCCTTGATGGAGGTGTAGTAGTGAGCATTGTAACAAAAAGCTGTTATGGGAATACTTCATCTTGAAGATTGCAAGAAGCAATCCTCAAAGAGGAGGATGAGTAGTGAAAAGGTGTGGAATCATGGAATTTTCCACTCAGTCAATGTCTTCATGCTCACTCCTAAATAGGTTAAAAACTCATGGAATCAGTTCATCACTACCATTTTCCTTTGATAAACTTGAATATCTCACTCTCAAGGACCAAATGATTAAAGAGATCCAACAAGAGAAGTCCAAAGAAGACGATCCAAGCAAGGATATAGAGCCCATGTGAAGAGTGAGATGTATCAAAAAACACCCAAGATATTATATTTTACTCACCAATTCTCCAAAAAACATCAATCTACTACCAACCAAGAGAGTGGTCCCTCCCACTCGGGATTGTTGAAGACCAAGCCCACTTGGGTAAATTATCCATGGCAACAAATACCTAAGGACTGGTGAGGACTACATGGTGACAACCATAACAAGCACCATGACTATAGAGGCATCCCCAATCTTGCTTCTTCAATGCTAATCAAGATAGCATAGATGTGTTCACATGTTTGAAACCTTTCACATGAAAAATCAAACAAATGCTCCATGGACCTCATTTCTAGAAGGGAGCAAGGGCCTCTTCTAAAACTTCAAATTATCCACAACTACAAAAACTTGAAGACGGGATACTCAATGAGGACTACATGGAAAAAATGCTAGCAGGAACCATGAAGACCTGACAAAGGCATCCACGATCTTGCTTGTGCAATGCTAATCATGATATCATGGATGTTGCTCACATGTTTGAAAATCTTTCACAAAGCAAAGAAAATAATTGCTCCATGATTGTTATTTCTAGAGAAGAGCAAGGGCCTATGCTATGAACTCTTAGGGTATATGAAATCCTTTATGAATTCTATGTGTGGGTTATGTCTGACCATCCGCTTTCCCTTTTACACCATATTCTTCACCTTGAGGAAAGATGTAATGGGTCCAATTTTGACTCTACTAGTTATTATCATTGGATCCCTTGGGAGGACAACCAAAAGGCTTTAGGCACACCATGAGGGCAACATGAAGAGAAGCTCAACAAGTGTCCTATTTGCTTTCTTTGTACCAAGCTTGCCTTGTGTGAGGGTGTGCATGTTCTCTCTCTAGCCCCTACAATGAGGGATTTCCCCCCTTTGTGTAGGATATGCATTGATTTTGTGGAACACCTTACCCGCTCAAGCACCTTAGTCACTAAGCACCTCAAGCACCAGTCAGCAACAAGCACGACAAGCACCTCAAGCACCTTACTCAGCAAGCATGACAAGCACCTCAAGCTTGGACCGGGTTCCCACCTCAAGATCAGCCCTAGATTTTCTAAGGTCAAAGGACTTTTAACACTAACCATTGGAGTTCTTTAATGAAGCTATCCTTAAGGTATTTAAGCTCCATTAACTAGCCTTGCTCTTTGACAGATCATATCTCATGTTGACCCCTTTACCATTGGCCCCGTGTTGAGATAGACCCATAAGCACATGTTTATATTCTAACCCTTGTTCCCGTCTATTCTCCCACATTAAATGATCAGTTTAATATGAGAAAATCATCTGGGTTGGTTAGATATTAGATGTTATGACATTACCTCTCTCTCTTTAGATGTTATGGGAAGCCAAAGATAGAGATAATGAGGTAGAAGAGATAAAGAGATAGTCATTAGTCAATGTTTCTTAGTGGGTGGAAGATCCCTTTTTACCCTACAAGATCATTCCAAGATGGATGACTAATCCATTTGGTGCTTAGAAGACATAGCTGCTGCAAGCATGTCTGGTCTTTAGTCCATTTCATTCTCCGAAAGAGAGTGACAAATTCTATTTGGTGTTTGAGAGACGTCGTCATCACAAACATGATTCTAAGCATGCAAACTAGTTAATCTGTGCACAATAAAAAGAGAATTAGTCTTATAAGACAAAAACATTGGTCATTCAAAAGAAATATGTACATTTGATTACTCTAATGTAGTATTGTAAGCATTGACAAGGTTCATACTATCCTTAAGATGTATTCCTTGCATCCATCTAGCATCTTCAAAAGGATAATTTTTGAACTTAATAAGATATCGTCTACAAATAATCTTACCATGTCGTAGTACCTTGTATTCATGCCGAAGGATAGCTTCGGGTTGTTTTAGCACCTCTTCTTGGTCTTCGATTTTGGAAGGGTCTTCAATAATTGTTCCCATCTATTCTCCCACATTAAATGATCAGTTTAATATGAGAAAATCATTTTGGTTGGTTAGATTTTAGATTTTATGGTAGATGGATTCTATTGCATGGGTCACGATTATACATAACAAAAAATCTACAAGAGAATATTGTGTACAGATCCCATGCACCTCCTTATGCAAGGCACTGTGGAATTCAAGACATAACCCAAGCAATAAAAGCTTATTTCTACTGAACCACTATGAAGCACGACATTCAAGACTATATAAAGCAATGCATAGTATGTCAAAAGGTCAATTGTGATGGACACAAGGCCCCTCAATTGTAAAAAACTTTGCCAATCCCAAATCTCCATGGGAGAATATTTCTATGGACTCTATCTTTGGCTTGCCAAAGTCCATACATGGAGTAAGGATCATTTGGATAGTGGTTGATTGATTTGGTAAATAGTCTCATTTTATTTCTATTAAAAAGACTATTGAATCACATCAGCTACTTTGCTCATTTCCCAATATTTAAATACCATGATATGTGCAGTTCAATAGTTTCCGATAGATATCCACTTATGATAAGTCTCTTTTGGAGGGGGGTATTGAGAACATTGACATACGTCTTGATTTCTCTGAACAACATATTATTCTCAAACAGATGGCCAAAGTGAAATAAAAAATTGAAGTATTCTTCATCTTTTTAAAAAATATATTAGTGAGAAGAACCAAGGTAATCTATTAGCAGCGGCTAACACAGGCTACTCTGAATGTGCATCAAGCGGGAGATATGCTATGGTTGTGAAAAATATTTCCAACTCACTTTGTATAAGTCTTGGGCTCACTTGGAGTTCCAAAGTTGTATATGGTAGTTTGAGGGCTCAGGCTTAAACCCATAGTAGAAGGGATTGTGGTGAAAGCCTTTAAAAGGAAGCCTTTATGAAAGAAGGCTTCATTCTTGAGTATCCACTCTTAAGGATCCACTTTTGAGAGCTCCCTCTCTCTTGAGTGTTCACTCTATGGCCTAGCCTTGAGCTTAATGTTTATGCTTAAGAGGCTAGTGCTAATCCAATTGTAATTAGAGTAAGCTCTTCTTGATTAATCTAATTCTTATTTTTTCATTAGTCTACTTCTTCTCTACATTTCATCTTGTCATGAAGTAGTATTACACTTTCATTTTTCTAGATTTTAGAGATGTATGTACTTCTTTCTATTAACCACTCCTATTCTTCCATAAGCATTCAATTTGTGATATTTATCATCATTAATTAGGTTGATTAAGTTGGGTCTTAATCTTATAATTAGTGTCACTATGGGAGAATGCTGCTATTACCGCACAACATTACCGCATAAGAGGAGAGAGAGAGCTTCAAGAAACAGAGAGATTGTATGCTGCAGCCTTGCTGGCACGTTTTCTGTTTTTTCCGCGAGCATTACTGCAAATATTACCGCACATGTAGCCGCCCATATTACCGCAATAGAAAAATTCTCCACGCGGCCCATTCCTCTCCCACTTTTTCCTTTCTATAAATCCTATTCTATTTTGTTACTTTTCAAAAATTGGTACCCCCTTTTTGCATGGAGTGTAAGAAATCCCATTCTCATTGGGATTTTTAGTACCTCTCTTCTCTTTGATTGCCTCATCTATTGGTATGATTCTCCTACTCTACTCATTTGTACTCCATGAGATTCTATAAAAAAAAATATTTTGTTTCCACCTCAAAATCTTCTGTCAACTATGCATTCATATGGAAATGGCAGGCGAACGATGATCAAAATTGTATTGTCTTGCGTTCATAAACAAATAGCCCTTTTGTACATCATAAGTAGAGAAAAAAGACAAAGTCCGAAAGATATTTATTAATTTCATCCTCCAAGAGATCTTTACAAGTGCTTACATCCATGTCCAACCCCATGGTAGCTAAATCAACAAATAAATCTATTGATTCATCCTCTACAGCCTCTCCTATTGAATCATCATCATCCTCTCCATCCTCGTCCTCCTCCTCACTATGGTTGGTTATTGGGAATGGTTGGTTCTCCTCGACCTCAACTGCATCATCGTCATTGGCGTCTTCTTGAGATGGTATGGTGGGATCTGCCAAAGTCTCTATGTTCGTATCTGCAAAGATAGATCTGGTCCGTGGTGTGACTGGAATAACATACCAAAGTCGTCTTCGATACATACAAGGCACATAAAACACTTGTAGGTCATAGAGCAAACAACAACATGAATGTAGTTTTATATGTATCATATAATGTTTTAGTGAGTTGCACATGGACTTTACCTGCTCACAACTACTAGGTTGCACCAAGTTGTCGGTCTTCCCGCGATGAAATTGCCCGGAGTCTACCATATAGAGTCCATTCTCATGTCTCTTAACCTCACCCGCAAACCATCGGCAGTCAAAGAGATATTTGTGAAATGTTCTGAAATCCACTTTGATTATCCTCTCTATTGTTCCACATTCCCTCACCTCTTGTGTTGTCGTGTCAAAGTTGCTTATAAATCCACTATCGTGAGTGGTTCGACGCTCATCTATCTTGCGGGTTTGAAAATGACGCCTTCGGACCAGATAGAGTTGAATGTGAAGGCCTACAAAAACCAATCAAGATAGATGAGAGAGAGAGAGAGAGAGAGAGAGAGAGAGAGAGAGAGAGAGAGAGAGAGAGAGAGAGAGATGACACACATACACACACACACACCACACCCACACACACACACACTCGCACACACATACTAAACACATTGAGTATATTACCCTTGGTAGACATCCTCGCGTGTACTCCCGTTCTTTAGGGCTCATTTGTTCTCCTTGTGCCTTGGCCTTGGTCATGGCATTGTGTATCCACCCAACTGGAATCAGATAAGGGTATTTGGCAAGCTCTTTAGCAAAGGGAGGTGCTCGCCTACCGCCATGCGACCTCTTCCATGCTTCCCTCTCCCTTTCTCTCGTTGTACGCACCTCCACATACATATCCACCCATTTGCCCATGATGGGAGCATTGAGTAGACACTGGTTGTTGACTATGGCTTAAAATTCCCTATCCAAAATCAAGAGAGAACCTTTCCCACTTGGAATGTTTGCGTGTTTTTTTGGATCCTCTTCCTCCGTCTTTAAACGAGGCAATGATGGGTCTATTGTGAAAAGATATTGAGAGACATACACAGAAGCCTCTTGTACAATCCAACCCTCTGTCATACCCTCTGCCATGCTTGCCTGAACAGATGAGACCATTAGTGATTAAAGTAACCAATAAAAAGAGTTGTGAATACAATCCAATCCTAATAAGGTTTAAAGCTTAAGATCGATGAATACCTCTAGTTGTGATTGTAGCCTTACAAAGTATTTCAAGGTCTTTAGGAACCTCTCAAGAAAGAACATCCACCTGGAGTGAACCACACCACAAATGGCTATCTCCTCAATAAGATGGAGCAATAGGTGAACTTGGCTAACAAGGATAGAACATGGGAATGCATCCTCAATAGCACAATTTGGTTCAATCGCTAGAAGTCGAGCTATTGGAATGGCTGAAACTTTGATTTCTTTGGAACTCACAAACCTGTAACCAAAAAACCCTTCATAATCTTCATAGTAAAGTTAGTCTTCAAAGTAAAGTTTAGGAGGGAGGATCAAATGTGCTATACCTGACAACTTCTCCCACCTTGAATATTGCATTCTTTACCTTCGTGTCCCCAAATCCACTAATGCTAATTGGAAGCACAAACTATTGTACAAACAAAAAGACTTATTAGTATCCAGAACCCTAAACCACATACACACACACTCACATATACACACACACACACACACACATTACCTGAAGAATCTTGTGCCAATCATGGGATTTGAGACCGTAAAGTTGTGTGGATCCTCCTTTCTTAGTTTTAGTGAAGGCACCCTTGAGTGAACACATATAACCTGTTGGAGTACGGATGGATGCAATGACTTGTTTCATCCACTCTTGATCCACCCTTGATAGAATCCAAGGTGCCTTTGGAAGAACCATCTTCCCCCAAGGCCCCATGCGAGGTGTGGCTGAAGGAGGGAGCCTGCTTATGTCCCTCATGTCCTCTCTAGCCCCCAATGAATCTTTCTTGCCTACTATGTGATCCCATATAGCTTGCCCAACATTTTTGAACACATGCATTGGATCCAATAGGTGTTGGATTTTCAATGAAGCCCAATAGGGTAGTGATAAGAAAATAGAGTACCTAGACATACCCCTAGGTGGATCATTGGGAGGAGGCAATGTGTGGTGATTCTCGTTCCAATGTCTTGCCCAATTGGCCATGGTCCAACGGAGTGGCTCCATCCCATTGCAAGGTGGAGCATAAGATTGTTGTGTGGGCGGCAAGAAGCGATGGTTATTGGGGTAGATCACCTTACCAAGTAGAGCGGGTCTCTCTGTCACGAGTGAGGGTCCACAAGTTGGGCATTCCCTATATCCAGATGTCGATAGTCCTACAAAAACAAAAGACATAACCGCATATAAGTGACCAATGCAAAGACATTAAAGAGCGTCACAAAGTATAAGCTTAAGAGAAATCTCTCCAAGCCCGGGGTAATCATGCATGGTCCACATGAGAATGCACTTGATGATTGTGCGTTGATCACGAAGTGGTCTTGACACATCAAAAACATCTATGCCGTTCCATAGCTCTTGAAGCTCTTCAATCAAAGGTGCTAAATATACATCCATGTTCTTCACCTTGTGTTTTCCTGGGACTAGAAGAGAGAGCAAAATGTTCCCCTTCTTGGTTGACTCCCATGGTGGAATGTTGTAGTTCACAACAACCACTGGCCAAGTACTCCGTGAGGTAAACCGATGCCCAAATGGGTTTACCCCATCACTAGCCATACCAAGCCTCAAGTGACGAGGCTCTTCTCTAAACTCCGGCCATGTCTGCTCAATGTGTTGCCATGCCGGCGAGTCAGCCCCGGCACTCTCATAAACCCATCGGTGGAGCGATTTGTCATATGCAATGTAAGAAGCTCGCTTGTTCCTTTGGTGCTAAACATGTGCTTGATGCGGGGAATGAGGGGGAAATGACGAAGAACCTTGCGAGGTATTGTGGTTCCTTGCATTCCCTCTTTGTACCTTGATTCTCCACACTCGGGGCAAGCATCAAGCCCTGCATGTTCATTGCGGAATAGCATGCAATCATTGACACATGCATGTATGCGATCATAGTCCATCCCAAGCCCTATCACCACCTTTCATGCCTTCCTTTGATTTTCTCGAAGATGATTGCCTTTAGGCATCATCTTGCGTAATAGCCTAGTAGCCTATGACATAATTAAATAACACTCGTTATTGCATATAACCACGAAAAAAACTCACAACTAACACTTATTACACTTAAACGTACCTCAATAGTGCATCGACCCCTGCATTGCTCCATCCAAACATTGCTTGAATATTCAAGATCTCAAGACACACTCGTAATAAAGAGTAGGAGCATCCCTCGTAAAGAGCGGTGTGTGCTGCCTCTAGCAATGAATCTTTGGTTTTTTGGGTGGTTTCTTCACATGCACACTCATTCGCAGTCTCATGTGCAAGAAGATCCTCAACCATATTGTGCAAATGATCTTCCTCCACCTCCATGTGGGGAGGGGTGGTGGGGAGATCCCCATATGTAGTGGATGTAGGATGTGCATGCGATCGTGTGGACCCACCCACATCGGACGGCGGGTGTGACCCCCCTCCCATGACTACTTCCGAGTGCAATCTCTCTTCTGTCCTCCTTTCGCCTCCACCCCCGATCACACTTCAATGGGGAGCGACATCAATGGATGCCAAAACCCTCTGATCGCTAGTTTCCATTCGAGCACGTTTTCTCGGATCGTCCTATAGTCCATAATCATCCACATGAGCCAAGCATATACGCCGAAGCCGTGCAATCGCACGCTTACATCGTGTACATGGACATGGTAATCGCTCGCTCAACCATCGAATTCGTTCTACGCCAACCGGCGGACCCACGTCATCCCAATCGACCTTCACACATGACCACACACTAAATAAGAAAGGGAGGTGGGTACAAGAGGTCATGCAGTCGGCGTAACACATGCAGTCTCATCAGAGATTTTCGCGGTAATACAAGCGGGAACAGGTGCGGTAATACGCGCGGTAAAATCCCCATCAAATTTTTTTATATATAGAAGGTACCTACGTGCCCCCACAAAATTGATGCCAAAAATTCAAAAACGAGCTCCTCTTCTGTGCGGGCCTGTTTCCCTCTCCATCTCCAAGCTCTCTCTCTCCTTTTCCCTCTCCATCTCCAACCTCTATTACCCTCTTCTGCGCGGGCCTGTTTCCCTCTCCATCTCCAACCTCTATTACCCACCATATCCAAGCGTTCGAGGTCACGACTGTAAGTGCTCGAACTCTCTCTCTTTCTTCTCGTTCTTCTACACACACACACACACACACACAGACACACACACACAAACACACACACACATGCACACACACACAATGCATACACATTGCACACACACACACATGCACTAACATGCACACACACATTGTACACACACGCACACGCACACACTATTTTGTGCACAATCATACACTAATGCTTGCATTAGTGTGTGCATGCATTATACACACACTAATGCTTTAGTGTGTGATTGTGCACAAAATAGTGTGTTTTCAGACACTATTTTGCGCACAATCACACACTAATGCCCGCATTAGTGCGTGCATGCGTTACAAGCACATACTAATGCTTGCATTAGGGTGTGCTTGTGCATGAATTAGTGTGTAAACAAACTAATGCATGCACAATCACACCCTAATGCAAGCATTAGTATGTGCTTGTAACGCATGCACGCACTAATGCGGGCATTAGTGAAGCAGACACTAATGCAAACATTAGTGTGTGCATGCATTATACACACACACACACTAATGCTTGCATTAATGTGTGATTGTGCACAATTTAGTTTGTTTTCACACACTAATGCAAGCATTAGTGTGTGCATGCATAAGTTAATTTTTACACACTAATTTGTGCCCGTGTGCATGCATTATACACACACTAATGCTTGCATTAGTGTGTGCATGCATTATACACACACGCATTAGTTAGTTTCTACACACTAATTTGTGTCCAAGCACACACTAATGCAAGCATTAGTGTGTGTGTGATTGTGCACAAATTAGTGTGTTTTCACACACTATTTTGTGCACAATGCATTCATTATATATACACACACACACACACACTAATGCAAGCATTAGTGTGTGATTGTGCACAAATTAGTGTGTTTTCACACACTATTTTGTGCACAATGCATGCATTATACACACACACACTAATGCAAGCATTAGTGTGTGCATGCATTAGTGTGTTTCCACACACTAATTTGTGTCCAAGCACACACTAATGCAAGTGTTAGTGTGTGTATACCTCTCTACACTTGCATTAGTGTGTGCTTGGACACAAATTAGTGTGTGGAAACACACTAATGCTTGCATTAGTGTGTGCTTGTGCACTAATTAGTGTGTCTACACACTAATTTGTGCACAAGCACACACTATTGTTAGCATTGGTGTGTGAAAAAATTGCACACACTAATGCTTGCATTAGTGTGTGCTTGTGTACAAATTAGTGTGTGAAAACACACCAATGCATGCACACACACACACACACACACACACACACACACTAATGTGTGTGTGTGTGTGTGTGCATGCATTGGTGTGTTTTCACACACTAATTTGTGCACAAACACACACTAATGCAAGCATTAGTGTGTGCATACGTTACAAGCACACACTTACGCTAGCATTAGTGTGTGCTTGGGCATGCATTAGTATACCAAAACATACCTCCATTAGCATTAGCATACCAAAACATACCTCCATGTGGGTGTGTGATGAAGTTGATTGAGACCCCAATGGTCACCGAGAAGCCCAACGGTAGATTAAGGTCCAACACACACACACTAGATTAATTTCTTTGCCACACACTAACGCACACACACAATAGATTAATTAGAATTACACACACACACACTCTAAATGGATGTAAACAAAAAAAGCACACAAACCATTTCTTAAATAGGAGATAAAAGGAATCGTATGCAGGGAGGAATCCTATGCAATAAAGAATCTCACTTTGACTAGAATCCAATGTTAATTAGGGTTCTTTTTTTTTGTGAAATTGTAGGATATGGCATCCTCTTCCACACCCGGCTATCGATCCATAGAGGACTTTCTCGCCGAGCGCCTCTCCTATGAGGACACTTGTGATGCTTACTACTCGCACTCTTCCTCCCACCAGTCACAATCCACCTTCGTCTTTCGATGGTTCCAATATGCAGTACCACGCCCAGGCAGAGTGGCTATCCTCGCAACAGAGTCTTCGTGGGCGGTACACACCAGCACAGTTGGCTGCCTATCGGCTCTCACCGCTTGCGACACCGGGCGCCGGCACTCCGATCGTGCAGAGTGTGCCTCCTAGTGGGCCTCCCTCCACCTTATCCTCTACTTTCCCGTCACCTGCAGCTCCCTCCACCTTGCATTCCCAGTGATCCACCCCGCACCATCAAGTTATCCGTCACCTACACCACCCAGCGGTTCGCGCTCGGCAACACTCTTCGGGTGGCCAGCGCTCTTCCCGTAGTGGTGGCTCACGCTGTCTTCGAGGTAGTGGCTTGTGTTTCTTTGGTGGTGGAGGGGGCAGTGCTATAGATTCTCCTCCTCCTACACCCCGACCTCCTCGCTCAACCCTTGGAGCTCCACATGAGGATGAGGACCGCGATGCGCCCGCCCGCGGACTCTCATGGCTACTACTACTATATACATTGAGGGGGGGAGGTGGATCTAGGTTCCTCTTTGGGGAGGACATTTTGAGGACACCTTAACCAATTGATCCACTCGACATACCAAGATCTTTCAAAGATCAGGACCCGGCCGACTTGACGTACATTCACACGACATTGCTCATGCGGTTCCCTAATTCGGAAGTGGAAGAGTTCTCTAGGCAGTGGCTCCAGGAGTACGTCAAGAATTTCTTGAAAAATAAGAATTCCAGTGTGCGGAGGGAGGCAAAGCGAACATTTGAATCTGAGGTTCACAATTATCGCCCTGGAAATGTTCACGACGAGGAGTGGGAGAAAGCCCAGGGCGAGTTGGAGGACGAGAGAGCGGCAGGTGTTAGGGTGCACACTCGGCAGGTGGAGGCAAGGGCGTAGCAAATGCACCTGCATTATGGCTCGGGCGGAAAAGCAACATGGAAAGATAAATTTGTGAGTGCGCGTATTTTCATTTGAATTGATTTAATTTGTGGTAATAAGGTTAGGTTTGTGATATTTTTTAATTGATATAGAACAAAATATTACTATGACCCGCCCAAGTTGAGAGATCCAGAGATACAGAGAGAGCCACTCTGAATATGAGACATGGTGCTGGCTGTATGAAAACAAAAAAATCAATCGCGAAGAATTTGAAAATGCATGTCGTACACTACAGTCTATAAGTGTGAACTTTTTTTTAAAAATGAGTGCATGCAAAATTATGTATCCATTTGTATTAATTAAAGCTTTTGTTGTTTTTTTCTTTTCCAGAGTCAAGGAGTCCCTCGAGAGGTCCCAGGATCCGAGTAGCTCAATCCTCCTAGTGTTTTTGGGCCTGTCTTCTTTTGGCCACAGCTGTATAGCCCCCATGTATCGCCTATTTGGGCAATTTTGTAATATCCAATATAATTAAATACTTGATTTTGGCCCAAAGTCTTCTTTTGGCCACAACTGTATAGCCGCCATGCATCGCCTATTTGGGCAATTTTGTAATGAACAGTTTCTCCAATATAATTAAACATTTCATTTTGGTCCAAAGTTTTTGTGCAATGAAATTGTTGTTTTTTTATTTATTAAATGTATAGGAAAAAAAAGGCAAATGACCATTTGGATAGGTCCTACCAAGGACCATCCAATGGTCATCTCCTTTTTTTTAAAAATACTCGCGTGCGCGGTAATACTGGCGGTAAGTCTCGCGGAAATAAGCGCGGAAATATAGCCGGGCCGATTACCGCGTGCATTGTTGAAGGACCATTATCGCGAGCATTGACTCGAGCCCGAAATCTTTTGACTTCAACTTTTCCTTTGTTTTTGTGTGTCTATCTAAGCGGTAATGTGCTCCAAATGTCATAGTGTGTGTGTGCCCTATTGTTTGCTTGTGCGTAGATAGGTTTTATGAAGTTCTAGCACCATTCACTTTGTGTGTGTAGCTATTGATGAAGTGTTTTGATTGACATGTGGTAAATAGTGTGTGCTTATCATTAGTGTGCTTGGGGTTTCTAGTCTATGGTAAGTTGGACTTCGGTGGGCTTGATGTGTGTAGGAGTTGTTTGATTAGTGATTAGAGTAGGTTTAGAGTTAGTTTTTCCATGGCTAATCTCTACCTGCATTGGAGAGGTGATCTCTTGAATCCTCTATTCCATTCATCCGATGCTCATGCTTCCATGCCCTAGCCGGGTTGTCGATCCACGAATTGGATAATTTTGTGTGGGCTGTGATTAAGTCATGCTACAATGCTTCTCAACATTTGGTGTCGTTGCCGGGGATCGATAACCTAAGCTAGTGAGTGTAGGATGTGTAGAATAGAGTAATTTCACTACTAATTTTTCAGTTTTTGAGTGTGTGTAACTCAATTTTTGTTTTGATTTGATGATTTAGTGCAAGAAGTTGATGCTAATGTTGAGTTATGAATACCCCTTACTAATTCCACTTCATTTCTATGCTAATTGTACTAATTTTATGCTAATTTCTACTAGTTTTGACTAACCTTGATAACCTAACCACTAACAATTGAAGTGAAATGTATAATTAATCCCCTTGTAAGAGGTGGAATCATCACTCTAATCAAGTCAAATGTGCTAATTTATGCCTAATTTGATGATTTGAGTGTTTGAATTTTGACCTACAAATGGTCAATTTTGGAGTCGATTTAAGCCTTAATCACATTTTAATGTGGGAGAAGATTGAGTCTAATTTAATAACAACACTATTGAGTGGTAAAAGAATGAATTTCATCAAATCTACACTATTACTGGCTGACAATTTATTAACTATGCTTCCTAGAGAGAGAATATTTCCTAATCATGCATTAATCCTTGGTTAAGGATGATGAATGGCTGCATAATTTAGCTAATTGAATGATGACTATGTAATGGAGTATATCTATGGAGATTTAAAGAGCAGCTATAGGGAATTACAGCCAGGATTAAGCATAGTAGCTAAGGAATTTGGAGAATAAAGATGAGAATTAAGAAGAGCAGTAATTAAACCATGATTACCGTGATTAGGGGATGAGAATCTTCTGATTTTTCTGATCCAATGAATCCTCAAGATGAGAATTTCGGCAACACCTCCTTCCTTGCTTCTCCTTCAAAAACTGTGTGTACCGGCAGCACCTCCCCAAGGTGTGTGTAGGTGTGTGTGTGTGTGTGTGTGTAAGCATGTGTGTGTGTGTGTGCATGCCTTTAAATAGGCCTCCTCAAGCTGAAAATTGATTTGTGTTGCTATAAGCATCTGAGTGAGCACTCAGTCCTTGCATGGCAAGTCTAGTTGCCTACCCACCAAGTGTCCAGTTGGTTTAGTTAACTGGTTCTCACACTTAGTTGCAAGCTTGGAAACTTCCCAAACACTCCCACAAGGCAAGAGGGCGGCCCCTAGCTGCTAAAGCTGGTCTGGAGTGGCCTGGAACCTGTTCCCACACAGCCCCGCGCCCCCGGTGCCTCCCCGGACAATTTTATGAAAAAATGGTTTTAGGCTAAAACGGGCCATACGAGTCAGATTTTGATGCCGTAGATTGCTATACTAAGCTCTAACTAAGGCGTACTGGACTGGGTACCTGCCATATTTAGCAGTCCCTCGGGGTTCGAAAATGCATTTTTTTCAAATTCGGGGTACGGGTGCAAATTTTCGAGATGGTCAAAACTGGATGGGTCGGGTGACCAAAAACTTACTATATTTGGAAAATTTTCACAAAAATTATTTTAATTCACATTTTGAAGCTTTATAACATTCTAAACATCATGGCACTGACAGAATTCGGAAAACTGCTAAAATAGTAACTTTTTCCATTATATTCATTTCATGGTACAATGGTGCTCTTTTTTGGTCCGGGTCAGAGACCTTACAAAAGCAAGGGAGTTCTTTTCTAGATTAGGAATCAAGATTTCTCTTACTACAACTTACAACCCTGAAGGCAATCGAAAGAGTGAAAGTGGGCACCCTCCTATCATCAAATCTTTGGCCAAGGCTTGCGAAGGAAGAGTACAACACTGTTAGAAGCTGGACACACCCCACGGAATTTAACTATTCAGAGGATTATTATTTTGTAACTATTCATTCATTGAGGAAAACCTGATTTTTCACCTTGTAAATATTGGGACTTACAGAAGTTTCTAGATTGTATCCCAGTTTTGATAGTTAGATCGAGTAGATGGTTGATTTTGGAACTTTAGGGTTTGAGAAATTGTAAGGTATATATACAACTTTTTGACCTTAATGAAAAACCTTTTGTCATTTTAAAAACAAGTTTTGAAGTCTTTGAGTGAGCGTACTGTGTACGAGAGAGAGTGTGTGAGCTTCATCTTGACGCTACGCATGCTCTGGTGGTCAGAATCGAGTGCGGAGAAGTGCAGCGTGTTGCACCGGATGAGAGCTACACGTCGATACCTACATTGCGCGTGTACGGTCCGGTTTTGCGAGCTCCTACTACGAGCTTCATCGGGTGTTTGGGTGAGTATACGTTGTCCGATTTTGCATTACAATATATCCATGCATTCACATCGAGTAGAACTACACATTAGGCACTTTAGATTTTGGAAACGAAGACGTGCAAATTTCGGCCAGACATCCTACGTGTTTCTGCACCAGGTGTTTTGGGTCGGGATTTGGGTTTTCTGCACCGGGTGTTTTCTGAAACAGGTGTTTTGGGTCCGGATTTGGGTTCATAGACCTTAGGGAGAGCGACCTATTGGTATTAGTAGGATCTCCTTCAAGTTCTATAGTGTTTCGAGATTGTTTGATGGGTGTTGGGCTCTAGAAATTGTTGTAGGAAGTTTCCTCTTATGCACTCTTGAAGGCTGTGACTTAGACAATTGGTAGAGACCTCCGTAGAAATTAGTTAGGAGTCGGTCAAGTGTAGGTTGACACCTTATTCTTGCTTCCATGTGCCTGCGGGTCGAGCTTCGTCCTTGGATGACATTACATGTTAGGTGAGTTCTTGTTGTGCTGACGTCCGTCGCGGCGTATCCGTCCAACATTGGCGCCGCTGCCGGGGACGACAACCTTAATTAGGTGACCGAGACTAATCCTTGAGGATTGGGATTTTTGGCTTGCCAAGAGTCTCGCTTTACATTTAGATAGGATCAGAGGGTGGAGGACTCTCTAGGTCTTAGAGGAAGTCTAGGAAGCGTGTGTCTGGCCTAGATCCTTCGACTTAGGTAGATGAGGTAGACTTAGGTAGTTTTAGGTGGTAGTCGAGTTCTAGAGTAGGAGTTGAAGTGGTAGAAGCGGTGAGAGGAGAGCTTGAGAGTCCGGAGAGGCCAAAAAGCAACCAAAAACAGCATTATCACCATTTCACATGATAGGTAGGAGTAGGGTAAGTAGAACATCATGATTCAGGATCTAGAGCATTTCATGCATGTACACTTGCTTGGTAAAGTCATTACAAGTTTGTAAAAGATGCAAAAAGACACAAAAGTGTGTTTGAAAGCCTAATTGAAGTCCAAAAGTTACTGTGAGTGTTTCTGATAGATCTACAGAGCATCCGGAGCATTCCTGCCAGAAAAAAATTTAATTTTAAGCCAAAATACATCCTACGCGTAGGATGTCTAAAGGCTAATCTGGGAGGAATTTTGGGATTTTGAGTTGACCAGTGTGTTCAGAATGTAGGGTTTACCCTAATTTTAACTGGAAAGTGGAAATTTGACCATATCTTGACAGGACAAGGCCAGATAGATTGAAATTGCCAGACATCCGACCCAAATAGTGCCAAAACATTATTTTGAGACCAAAACCACAAGATGGTTGCATGAGCATGTCTTGCATGATATATTGAGTGACTGAAAGGGGTTTCACCTCATTTGGGTGAGAAAATTGGGTTCAAAGCGGACTTTAGCACTTTTGACTGAAAAAGGCAAGAACAGCTAAAATTTGGGACTTTTGACATCCAAACCAAAATCTAAGCATACCACTAGGTTACTGACATCAAGGGGAATCTGTGGGACAAGTATGGGGTCAAACAGGCCAAAAAGACATCCTACGCGTAGGATGTCTTTTGAGTGATTTTGGACTCCAAACTAAATTTTGAGTATACCAAAGTGATCAACAACTCAAGGGGAGGCTAGGCTTTGAGTTTAAAGCCATTCTGATGAAAAGACATCCTACACGTAGGATGTCTAAAGAAAGAAATTGAAGCCAGACTTTGACAGTGAGCATAGCCAGGTGTTGTATAGCCTAAGGCAAGCCTCCTAGTCAATTTTGGTCCAATTTGGAGTTGATTAGAGTGATCAATATCAGCAACAGGCTGTCGGAACAGATTTCTTACTCATTGACCAGCTAATAGGTGTCCAAACCAAAAAGTAAAAGCAGCTATAAGCTCAGCACAACAAGGGGAAACCACAGTGCAAAAATCCAGGCAAAACACAGTAGGAGACATCCTACGCATTGTCGAGAAATTTGCAGTGTTGCCGGGAAAGCACCGGGCTTATGGCTGTGAGAGTTTGTGAGAGAACTCAAAAAAAACTATATGAAGGAGTTAAATCATAGATGCCATGAAGACTAGGGTTTGGAAAGAAGTGCAATCAAAGAAGACTCACTCTTTCTCTCTTGCACTCACACACACACAAAGAAAGAACACAGAAGAGAATGTCAAAACAATACGAAGATGAAAACATCAAGGCTATGGTCATATCGTATCATGGGTAATATGAAAGGGTTAATAGATGAGTTAATGGCATTCAATCTTGGCTGACCAAATAGGCTACGAATTGTTCTTTGGAATTTTAGTTTTGTGCTTACCATAATATATATATTTTGTCTAGTGATTGGGATTAATTGTGTGTACAAATCCTCTTGGTTCATAGCAAGATAACTACGCTTACATCAAAAGAAAAATTATAGTCTATGAGAGGTAGTATGATGGGATCCGGTGATAGAAGTATTTCATTGAGCCTTTCAAGGTCGAAGAGAAACACTATACGTTGTTGAAAGTGTATCATACGTTAATTCTAATAGATTGTACAGAGTGAAATCGATAGAAATGATCATCATGTGGGTTATTCATCTAGGATAGTATGTGAGAAATGTAGATATGAGAGAAGTGAAAAGATGAGAAGTTTCCCTCCCAAGCCCTATTCTTGCCCGTAGACAATAAGGATACTGCGGGGAGAGATGTACCTGTAGCAAAGAGAACCTAAAATTTGTAGAGAGGATGAATTACTAAGAGTGAGAGAGATAGATTTGGTTAAGGAGATGAGATTAGATACATATATATATATATGTTGGATTAGAGATGAAAAAGAAAACAATAAGAAATCAAGAAAACATCAATTTAGAACACATCTTACTTGACAAACCCTTCGGCACCATTATTGATGGGAGAGAGAAGAAGAGTGGATAATTCCACTTTGATTGATACACCAAGTGCAAGACCTTCTTTGATTAGAGTTGATCTTCCAAGGTTAGCTTGTTGCAAGAATGGCTAGTCTCCCTCTAGGAGAAAGTGTAGGCTTGGGCTTATGTTAATGGGACTAAGTACAATTAGGCATTACTACTCACTCCCTCAAGAATTCCTCTCATCAATGACTTGAATGCTTGAGTTCCTTACAAGGAAGAAGAGGTTCCCTTTTATAGGTGAAGGTAACCCCCAAGGGTTTACACAAGAAGAGAGGAGCCAGTGTGAACAGGAATTGGAAAAGTTGGAAATGAGCTGCACCTACATGATGTGGGCAGACTGGGGTCCAGTATTTTGATCATGTCTCCTCAATCGTGGCTCCAAATAAAAAAGTAAAAATATGAGCAAAAACTTCAGCTCATTAGCTACGATTTTCATTTTAAAATCGTTTTCCAATTCGGATTGGAACCTTGTGTAAAAAATTCATCAAAATAGGGTCCATTTATGGCAGCAAAAGTCTTCATGTGGTCTCCTTAGCCTAGACTTTCATTTAATTCCAAAGGACACCTCATGCCATTTGAAAGCATGACATTGCTCCTTGACAAATTTTTGTAATCATGCTTGCAATAATGCATTAAAATAAGTGTATCTTTGAAATCATGCCACCTAGTGTCCCACTAGGATTTGATTCTCTCCTAGTAGCTATTTAAAAAGAAATATAAGAAAAGTATAAAAAATACATAGAATATATATATATTGGAGTTTACCCTAGATATAGGATCTAGTTAGGGTGTGAGATGATAATGAAATAGTAGAAATAAAGAATCAATGCTTTTTGCCCCAAGTTAAAGAGGCAGAGCTATTGATGCTTTTCCCATAGTATTTTCTGATGGTAAAGTAAGGATATGTTACCCTAGAGAAAAATAATAGGATGAGATAGAAGGCTTCTTATTATACTTAAATATGCATATGTACACTATAGGAAATATAATTATGTATCTAAAAAAATACAAGATAGATCTTGTAGCATGCGTTCCCACTATGTACGTGTCACAGCACGACATCCACCCCCTCTAAACCTGCACATCCTCCGGTATGTGCCACATTGTCTCTTTGTAAGATTAGACCTCTTGTACATCTTCCTTGTCTTCTTCTTCACTGGATGATTCCAGAGCTTCATGTTCACTTTGATCTTCACCTATGTTTTTCTCTTCTTCCTCATCCATATTTTCTAGATCATTGTCTCCTCTTCTCTTAAACATTTTAATCCTTTTTCCTGCAATGGGAATCTTTACTTCTGTACCATCTAGTTTAGACAAGTTGTAAGTAGCATTTTCATGCACATGCTTTACAACATACGGTCCAAACCATCTTTTTGAGAACTTACGCATGACTGTGTGCTGGTTATCAAGGCTACTATCATACACTAAAACCCAGTCACCTTTGTCAATTTCTTTGCTCCTGAGTCGATGTCGCTTATCAAAATAGTCCTTGTTTTTCAACCTTGTATTTTTGAGTCGTTCTTTTGCAGCTTCAATGTCTCTAGGTCTTCTCTCTAGCTGCCTTATACGCAGTGCAAGGAGATCTTCCCTACTAAGCCCCTCTTGCCAAGGTAGTACATTCTATGTGGGAATTGTATCCTCAATCGGCATCACTGGCTTTTGACCATGCATTAGCTCCGCTGGCATGTAGCCAGTTACTGAGCTATGTGTTGTACGATCAGCCCATAAAGCATATGGTAACAATTTTGGCCACTCACCAACTCTTCCTTCGCAAGCCTTGGCCAAAGCTTTGATGATAGGAGGATGCCCTCTTTCACTCTTTCCATTGCCTTCAGGGTTGTAAGCTGTAGTAAGAGAAAGCTTGATCCCTAATCTAGAAAAGAACTCCCTTGCTTCTTCGGCATCCAGTTCACCTCGATCTGCAGTGATTTTTCCCACACAACCATAACGGCAAATCACCTCATCAAGAAGGAATTTGCACACAGCTTCTGTGGTCTTATCTCTTAATGCTCTTCCTTCAACCTGGTTAGTTAGGTCCTCGCGTGCAAGAACCAAGTATCTCATCTGCCAGAGTCCTAAAGGCATCGTGACTAGATCCACAACCCATTTATAGTGCATGGCTAGTGGATATGTAGGGTGCAATCCATCACGATGTCGAACATTTGAATACATTTGACAAGTTACACATGACTCTACAAATTGAGATACATCTTTATACATACCCTTCCACCAGTATTTTTCTTTCAACTTGGAGAAGGTTGCCCACACACCCCTATGCCCAGCCCATAGACTCTCATGAAACTCTTGCATGAGCTTTACTTGAGTCTCTTTTTTACATATAACCCGTTGTGGTGTAGCACCCTTTTGTTTAGGATGCTTCCACAAGTAACCATCCCTTAAAAAGTACCCATATGATTTCCTGCGTATCCTCTTGAATTCTTGTTCAGACCAATCATCCTGTTTTGTTAGAGTACTCAAGTACCTTCCAATAGAAAGCCAATCACCTTCATAAAGATCTTTCAAGAACAATTCAAGTGAATTAGTCATGCAGACATTGTTACCTTTGACATGAAAGATAGAATAGAATTTTGTGCCTACATCATCTCCCTCATCAATCATTTGTGACTCATCTTCATACCTTGCCCTTGATAGCATATCTGCCACTGTATTGTCTTTACCTGCAATGTGCTTAAACTCTGGATTTAAGGACTTAATGTAGGCAATCCAGCGCAACATAGCAATGTCTAGTGTTGAGCAGCTTGTAATCATCCCAAGAAGTGGTAGACAATCTGTTTCTACAACCACACATGCACCAATTAGGTACTCTTTCCCACTTTTCAAGGCTGTAACCATACCCCATAACTCTCTCTTTATCTGTGGATAGTTTCTTTGGCGAGCACTTAGTACCTTTGCTCCAAATCTTACCACATACCTGTGTCCTTCTTTGTCATCTTGCCCTATTGCCCACCGAATCCCTGTAGGACTGGTATCTACTGTCACAATCACTCGCCTTTGACACTCATAGTCTACCTTTCTCAAAGTCGTTGCTGACTGGAGTAACTCCTTTAGCTTTTTCATGGATTTTACATGTGCTTCTGTCCATTTAAACTTTTGATTCTTTCTAAGCAGCTGATAAAGAGGATCAGCTACATGTGCATAATGTGGAATCCAAATAACATAGAAGACACATGCTCCCAGAAACCTTCTAATCCCAGTGATGCTAGTGCATGTTTCTTTCATTCTTTGGATGGCATCTACCTTTGACGGACAAGGTTTCCTACCATATGCCCCGCACATGTGCCCCACAATGAGCACTTCTTTGACACCAAACATAGACTTTTTCCCTGGCAATGTAAGATTCACTTCTTCCAACCTAGACAAAATTTTATCGCAATCATTTATGTGATTTACCACAAACCTGCGACATCCCTTGAGATCCAAAGCTTCATCTTTGTCACTTTCTTCACATCCTTTGATAGGCAAATCATCAATGAAAGGCATTGTGATTTGAGGAATAAAGTCACGTAAGACCTTATTCATCCCATTCACAATATGTGCAACCGAGTTGGTTGCTCCCTGTGGCAAGGTACACATCCTTACCAAACCCAAAGGTGTCCTCATGGTTGTCAAGTCTCTGCTTTCGATTGCAAGCTGAAATTGATCATACCCTGAGTAGAGATCCCCCATTGAGTAGATTTCCCTCCTTGCAAACGCCTCTGCAAATTCATCCACAATTGGACCTATTCCTACATTTCTAATTGTCACCTTGTTCACTGGTTGCATATCTTGGATGAATCGTAGAGAACCATTCTTCTTTGGAACTGTGAACCACCTGTTTGAGTATGGAGCACAAGAAGGCTCCAAGATTCCCATTTTGATTTTCTCATTCAGTAGCTCTACTAACTTTGGCAAATGAGCCTTTGGAACCGGAATAGGCCGCAGATTCCAAGGCACATGAGGTATTGTGAAAATTACCATAGGAGCTATAATATAAGGATCAACACATCCTATCTCATGTGGCTCAAATGCAAAAGCCTTACCATGCTTTGAAAGCATTTCTTTGAAGCACTTTGTCTCCTCCTGTGTTAGAAACTCCTCGCAACCAATCTGCAACTCTTGAAAGGACTCCTTTGTGAAGGTATGCCCGATCTTTTTAGGATTCCGCAAACTTGGTTGTAAAGAAGCCTGTTCAATCTTTTCCCTGTTGTTGGGTGGTAAGGGTTAAGCTACTGGTTTCACCTTCTTTGCTACACTCTTGTATTTAGTTTCAACATGGACTTCTGGGCCAACTGTTTGGATTTCTTTAAAGGCTTCTATTACTTGATACATTTCCATAGAGCAAACTTCCACAACTTCATTTTCAAGATGCAAACTAGACCTCATTATAGCATCAAGCTCACCCATAGTATCTACAAAAGAAACTTGTTCACACAAACCCAAAACATTTTCAGTAGGCTTTAGCAACCCACTCTTTTTCATGCCTATTTGTACATTATGCAAATATTGCCTCTCATATCTCTTCAAATCTTCAAGTTTTGTAAAACATACTGATCCATTCCTTGTTACCAAGGAGCTCATTGAGAAAGTTTCACCTATTTTTGGATCAGGCGAGACCCTTTTTCTTTCTGTACCACTCCAATCCCTCTTTACAATGGTACTTGGCAAAAACCCATCATTTCTCTATGATCATGAAACTCTTTGCTTACCTTTGGTAGAGGATGTTCTCTGAGGTTGTCACGATTTCTTTCATGGTTTACACAAACTGTGAGAAATTGGACAACTCGTTTACCATCTTTGCTACGTATTCTAGCATATGTTGAACCATCATCCATTACCTTTGTTTCCATTCGAACTCCCACAATGTAGGGTTGTCCAAGGATGAGATGATATGAAGATGTATCTTGTACAAAGAAGTTTTGGTCAATCTTTACATCACCTATTGTTACCTTCACACCTGGACATGCTGCATACAATTCACCGGATGAATTGTTTGCCACTTTTACCATCCAGCCATGATCTGTGTCCATCGGTCGTTTGCACTTGTTGTAGAGACTCTTCGATATTATGTTTATTTCTGAACCATGGTCAATCAAGGCAACAAATGGCTCTTCAAGATCACCTACCTTGACCAAAGTTTCTGTAGTAGCCCTTGCCCAATGACTTCGTGAATAGTAACTCCTAGGAATATCTTCAACTTCTTCATCATCATTTGAGAAATACACTTGCTTCACTCTCCCACTAGATTGGTAGCATCCTACCACAGCTCCATCATTCTCCTTATTTTGCAGTTGCATCCCTTGTGTCTTTGAGGTTTCCCCTTCAACCTGTGGACGAGAAACTTCAGCAAGGGTTTGCCTCTTTCTCTTGATGATGTCAATGATCTCCTTATGGAATTCACGCTTTGCAATGCCAAGAACTTCTCCCAGAGTAAACTCAATCTTCCTATTCAAGATCCTTTCCTCCAAGACTTTCTTTAAATCTGTAGCAACCTCAATATCAGATTGTAGTTTATAAGCTGGGCCTTTTGTCTTACCTTTCATTGGCTCTTTCTTCTTTCCTGTTGTAGACTCCTCCATGAGTACTTCAGGTGGAGATGCTCCTTGTGTTGAGGGTGTTTTAGAAGGCATTGAGTCGCTTCCTCTCCCACTTCTAGAAGCTCTTTTTGATGGTCCTTCATTAGCATTCTCACGTCTGCGCTTCTCTTCTACAATTGCCTCATTTTGTTGGCATTTTGTAATGTAGGCATGCACTGACAATGAGTCCACTGGATCATTCCATCCTGTTCCTAGACGTATGCAATCACCTACTTCATGTAGAATCTCTTTTGTAAGCTTTCCCTTTTTAGCTAATTGCATGACATTTGGCCAAATTTGACCATGATGGTCACTCACCTCTTCATCACAAAAATGTTCAATTTTTACTCCATAAGTAGCTGCCTCAACTGAAGAGGTGGCATGCTTGGTTGCCATATCTTCAACTAAGGTTTGCATTCCCCCCTTCCCAAAGTTAGTTCTCAAGGGTAGACCTGTCTCTCTTAAGTGGATTTTACCATCCTTAAAAAAGACAACATCTTTTGACAAAGCATCACTAAAATCATCACAATCCCTTCTTACATGGTCTGTACTATCACACCAAATACATCTATTAACAAACCCTTCTTTGGGCTGTTGTCTTTGCCTAGGAAGTGGCCTTGATGGTTCGCCTTTTTCTTCAAGCTTTGCAAGCTTCACCTTCAAGTCACGCATTCCCTTCACAAGCTCATCTAGCATGAACTCATCAAACTTAGGAGCGATAAAAGTAGGCTTTACCGTTTTGTCAGAAGTTGAGGTGGAAGGACTTGTAGTGTTTACTACCATCTTGTCCCTTCTTCTTTGTCGTTTGGCAAGCAGTGAGACAGCACCTTCAACCTCATTCCAGTCCGTCTTTAGTCCTTGCTCAGCATCTTTATCTTCAAGAAGAAGCTCCAAATTTTCTTGAAACTCTTTACCTGCAGCTTGTAAGAAAAGATCTGTCTTCTCTGCATCTAGTGTGGCTCTTTCTGTCCTAGTGAGTTGTGCATAGCGCCGCTCAAATTCCCTAAGTAGCTCTGTTATTGATAGTCCTTGCTTTGGCTTGACTACCCATTCTAAGAATGTCCTTTTGGTCACTCTCTCCAAGTCCTCCATGAAATATTCCTCCTTTAAAGCTACTTTGAGCTCTTCCCAATTTATCCCATGCCCATCTTTAATTGCCCTAACATGCTCCCTAATTTCTGGAGCAACAACTAGCTCAAAGCTTTGAATCATCTCACCTTCTGACACGCGATGCAACTCCATCTCCTTCACATACTCGCGTAAGTACTTGGTTACATCTTTGCCATTGAACTGATCCATTCTGTTGACGACCGCTTGTATGGCCTTCGTTGCTGAAATCTCCCTTCTTTCAGTAGTATGTTGTTATAGGCATTGGCAACCTGAGCCAAGCCCCCAGTCTCCACCCCCACACTCACACTTCCTTGTGTGCCCTAATTACTACCACATTGGTTGTTCAACATAAAAGTTCCTTGGTTAAATTCTGATTTACAAGTTCGTTAAGACAGCCCTTCAATCACAATTGCACAATGGCACCAAGAGAGAGTTCTAGTAAAAATTATACTCAAACTTATTCATTAAAATTCCAATGTTTTGGAGGTACAACATCCCCCCTCCAGTGAGAGTTTACTCCTCCCGTTGTCGCCTAGATGCCCATACAACTAGGTATGTCCACCGCATAGAAAGCACGACATGGACATTCCCACCGCTTAACCAGCAGGCGTGGGTTCCCACCGCTTAACCAGCAGTCGTGGGTATTCACCGCTTAACCAGCAGTCGTGGATTCAAGAGCCCTTAACCAGGAACTCTGCCCCATGTGATCATCAGTAGGGGGTTCATGAATAATTCAACATTGGAAATAGAATGAACATGCCGAGCTAAATTTTCCCTAGCAGACATTCTTTCCTATTGCAAACAGTATATATGTCAATCATTTCTTTCCTACTTTAGACTTTAATATACAAATGAATTCAATTGCCGAGGTTTCTGTCGGATTTCTCCAACATGTTTGGGGATATGTTCATTCCTAGCTAAACGTATGCAATGTTAAATTAAACAACTTGAATAAAATTGTGATCTACCTCTTCCATTTCTTCGTCATTGGCTCGTGAGATGGGCGGTGCTTGTTTGACCATGGGAGCTTTTCCTTTTCCATTTGTATTGCTCGTTCCCGCCTCGTGGTCGTGGGCACCACCGAAGCGAGTTCTCTTAACCGGGGCCATTTTACTCACTACTTTAAATGATAAACTTGAAGAAAAGAGCTAAAGTCCGAGAGCATCATAACAACCAAATGGAAGATTAGAATTATTAAAGAATCCTCCTTAGGCAACAGATTAGATTTTCCTTCGAGACCTAGCAATTTTATGGGTAATTCCTTACTTATCCTATGGGAAATGGGTCTAAGGTTAATTACTTGGCTTAGATGATTAAGAAATTCAGAATTTTACTAACTGATTCATGAAAGAGATGAAGTTAGCAAGCTCATTCATTTTCTTAGAGCATTATGAAGATGTAGAATTGTCGCAGGTATGTGTGACATAAAATTCTCTTCTTAATGGCCTAATGACGTATTTATTTTCAGCCTTAATCACATTTTAATGTGGGAGAAGATTGAGTCTAATTTAATTACAACACTATTGAGTGGTAAAAGAATGAATTTCATCAAATCTACACTATTACTGGCTGACAATTTATTAACTATGCTTCCTAGAGAGAGAATCTTTCCTAATCATGCATTAATCCTTGGTTAAGGATGATGAATGGCTGCATAATTTAGCTAATTGAATGATGACTATGTAATGGAGTATAGCTATTGAGATTTAAAGAGCAGCTATAGGGAATTACAGCCAGGATTAAGCATAGTAGCTAAGGAATTTGGAGAATAAAGATGAGAATTAAGAAGAGCAGTAATTAAACCATGATTACCGTGATTAGGGGATGAGAATCTTCTGATTTTTCTGATCCAATGAATCCTCAAGATGAGAATTTCGGCAACACCTCCTTCCTTGCTTCTCCTTCAAAAACTGTGTGTACCGGCAGCACCTCCCCAAGGTGTGTGTAGGTGTGTGTGTGTGTGTAAGCATGTGTGTGTGTGTGTGCATGCCTTTAAATAGGCCTCCTCAAGCTGAAAATCGATTTGTGTTGCTATAAGCATCTAAGTGAGCACTCAGTCCTTGCATGGCAAGTCTAGTTGCCTACCCACCAAGTGTCCAGTTGGTTTAGTTAACTGGTTCTCACACTTAGTTGCAAGCTTGGAAACTTCCCAAAGACTCCCACAAGGGAAGAGGGCGGCCCCTAGCTGCTAAAGCTGGTCTGGAGTGGCCTGGAACCTATTCCCACACAGCCCCGGGCCCTCGGTGCCTCCCCGGACAATTTTATGAAAAAATGGTTTTAGGCTAAAACGGGCCATACGAGTCAGATTTTGATGCCGTAGATTACTATACTAAGCTCTAACTAAGGCGTACTGGACTGGGTACCTGCCATATTTAGCAGTCCCTCGGGGTTCGAAAATGCATTTTTTTTCAAATTCGGGGTACGGGTGCAAATTTCGAGACGGTCAAAACTAGATGGGTCGGGTGACCAAAAACTTACTATATTTGGAAAATTTTCACAAAAATTATTTTAATTCACATTTCGAAGCTTTATAACATTCTAAACATCATGGCACTGACAGAATTCGGAAAACTGCTAAAATAGTAACTTTTTCCATTATATTCATTTCATGGTACAATGGTGCTCTTTTTTGGTCCGGGTCAGAGACCTTACAGAAGCAAGGGAGTTCTTTTCTAGATTAGGAATCAAGATTTCTCTTACTACAACTTACAACCCTGAAGGCAATCGAAAGAGTCAAAGAGGGCACCCTCCTATCATCAAATCTTTGGCCAAGGCTTGCGAAGGAAGAGTTGGTGAGTGGACAAAATTGTTACTATATGCTTTCTGGGCTGATTGTACAACACTGTTAGAAGCTGGACACACCCCACGGAATTTAACTATTCAGAGGATTATTATTCTGTAACTATTCATTCATTGAGGAAAACCTGATTTTTTACTTTGTAAATATGGGGACTTACAGAAGTTTCTAGATTGTATCCCAGTTTTGATAGTTAGATCGAGTAGATGGTTGATTTTGGAGCTTTAGGGTTTGAGAAATTGTAAGGTATATATACAACTTTTTGACCTTAATGAAAAACCTTTTGTCATTTTAAAAACAAGTTTTGAAGTCTTTGAGTGAGCGTACTGTGTACGAGAGAGAGTGTGTGAGCTTCATCTTGACGCTACGCATGCTCCGATGGTCAAAATCGAGTGCGGAGAAGTGCAGCGTGTTGCACCGGATGAGAGCTACACGTCGATACCTACATTGCACGCGTACGGTTCGGTTTTGCGAGCTCCTACTACGAGCTTCATCGGGTGTTTGGGTGAGTATACGTTGTCCGATTTTGCATTAAAATATATCCACGCATTCACATCGAGTATAACTACACATTAGGCACTTTAGATTTTGGAAACGAAGACCTGCAGATTTTGGCCAGACATCCTACGTGTTTCTGCACCAGGTGTTTTGGGTCGGGATTTGGGTTTTCTGCACCGGGTGTTTTCTGCAACAGGTGTTTTGGGTCGGGATTTGGGTTCATATACCTTAGGGAGAGCGACCTATTGGTATTAGTAGCATCTCATTCAAGTTCTATGGTGTTTCGAGATTGTTTGATGGGTGTTCGGCTCTAGAAATTATTGTAGGAAGTTTCCTCTTATGCACTCTTGAAGGCTGTGACTTAGACAATTGGTAGAGACCTCCGTAGGAATTAGTTAGGAGTCGGTGGAGTGTAGGTTGACACCTTATTCTTGCTTCCATGTGCCTGCGGGTCGAGCTTCGTCCTTGGATGACATTATATGTTAGGTGAGTTCTTGTTGTGTTCACGTCCGTCGCGGCGTATCCGTCCAACATCGGCGCCGCTGCCGGGGACGAAAACCTTAATTAGGTGACCGAGACTAATCCTTGAGGATTGGGATTTTTGGCTTGCCAAGAGTCTCGCTTTACATTTAGATAGGATCAGAGGGTGGAGGACTCTCTAGGTCTTAGAGGAAGTTTAGGATGCGTGTATCTGGCCTAGATCCTTCGACTTAGGTAGATGAGGTAGACTTAGGTAGTTCTAGGTGGTAGTCGAGTTCTAGAGTAGGAGTTGGGGTGGTAGAAGCGGTGAGAGGAGAGCTTGAGAGTCCGGAGAGGCCAAAAATCAACCAAAAACACCATTATCACCATTTCACATGATAGGTAGGAGTAGGGTAAGTAGAACATCATGATTCAGGATCTAGAGCATTTCATGCATGTACACTTGCTTGGTAAAGTCATTACAAGTTTGTAAAAGATGCAAAAAGACGCAAAAGTGTGTTTGAAAGTCTAATTGAAGTCCAAAAGTTACTGCGAGTGTTTCTGATAGATCTACAGAGCATCAGGAGCATTCCTGTCAGAAAAAAATTTAATCTTAAGCCAAAATACATCCTACGCGTAGGATGTCTAAAGGCTAATCTGGGAGGAATTTTGGGATTTTGAGTTGACCAGTGTGTTCAGAATGTAGGGTTTACCCTAATTTTAACTGGAAAGTGGAAATTTGACCATATCTTGACAGGACAAGGCCAGATAGATTGAAATTGCCTGACATCCTACCCAAATAGTGCCAAAACATTATTTTGAGACCAAAACCACAAGATGGCTACATGAGCATGTCTTGCATGATATATTGAGTGACTGAAAGGGGTTTCACCTCATTTGGGTGAGAAAATTGGGTTCAAAGCGGACTTTAGCACTTTTGACTGAAAAAGGCAAGAACAGCTAAAATTTGGGACTTTTGACATCCAAACCAAAATCTAAGCATACCACTGGGTTACTGACATCAAGGGGAATCTGTGGGACAAATATGGGGTCAAACAGGCCAAAAAGACATCCTACGCGTAGGATGTCTTTTGAGTGATTTTGTACTCCAAACTAAATTTTGAGTATACCAAAGTGATCAACAACTCAAGGGGAGGCTAGGCTTTGAGTTTAAAGCCATTCTGATGAAAATACATCCTACACGTAGGATGTCTAAAGAAAGAAATTGAAGCCAGACTTTGACAGTGAGCATAGCCAGGTGTTGTATAGCCTAAGGCAAGCCTCCTAGTCAATTTTGGTCCAATTTGGAGTTGATTAGACTGATCAATATCAGCAACAGGCTGTCGGAACATATTTCTAACTCATTGACCAGCTAATAGGTGTCCAAACCAAAAAGTAAAAGCAGCTATAAGCTCAGCACAACAACAGGAAACCACAGTGCAAAAATCCAGGCAAAACACAGCAGGAGACATCCTACGCGTTGTCGAGAAATTTGCGGTCTTGCCAGGAAAGCACCGGGCTTATGGCTGTGAGAGTTTGTGAGAGAACTCAAAAAAAACTATATGAAGGAGTTAAACCATAGATGCCATGAAGACTAGGGTTTGGAAAGAAGTGCAATCAAAGAAGACTCACTCTTTCTCTCTTGCACTCACACACACACAAAGAAAGAACACAGAAGAGAATGTCAAAACAATACGAAGATGAAAACATCAAGGCTATGGTCATATCGTATCATGGGTAATATGAAAGGGTTAATAGATGAGTTAATGGCATTCAATCTTGGCTGACCAAATAGGCTACGAATTGTTCTTTGGAATTTTAGTTTTGTGCTTACCATAATATATATATTTTGTCTAGTGATTGGGATTAATTGTGTGTACAAATCCTCTTGGTTCATAGCAAGATAACTACGCTTACATCAAAAGAAAAATTATAGTCTATGAGAGGTAGTATGATGGGATCCGGTGATAGAAGTATTTCATTGAGCCTTTAAGGGCCGAAGAGAAACACTATACGTTGTTGAAAGTGTATTTTACGGTTAATCCATACGTTAATTCTAATAGATTGTACAGAGTGAAAGAGATAGAAATGATCATCATGTGGGTTATTCATCTAGGATAGTATGTGAGAAATGTAGATATGAGAGAAGTGAAAAGATGAGAAGTTTCCCTCCCAAGCCCTATTCTTGCCCGTAGACAATAAGGATACTGCGGGGAGAGATGTACATGTAGCAAAGAGAACCTAAAATTTGTAGAGAGGATGAATTACTAAGAGTGAGAGAGATAGATTTGGTTAAGGAGATGAGATTAGATACATATATATATATATGTTGGATTAGAGATGAAAAAGAAAACAATAAGAAATCAAGAAAACATCAATTTAGAACACATCTTACTTGACAAACCCTTCGGCACCATTATTGATGGGAGAGAGAAGAAAAGTGGATAATTCCACTTTGATTGATACACCAAGTGCAAGACCTTCTTTGATTAAAGTTGATCTTCCAAGGTTAGCTTGTTGCAAGAATTGCTAGTCTCCCTCTAGGAGAAAGTGTAGGCTTGGGCTTATGTTAATGGGACTAAGTACAATTAGGCATTACTACTCACTCCCTCAAGAATTCCTCTCATCAATGGCTTGAATGCTTGAGTTCCTTACAAGGAAGAAGAGGTCCCCTTTTATAGGTGAAGGTAACCCCCAAGGGTTTACACAAGAAGAGAGGAGCCAGTGTGAACAGGAATTGGAAAAGTTGGAAATGAGCTGCCCCTACATGATGTGGGCAGACTCGGGTCCAGTATTTTGATCATGTCTCCTCAATCGTGGCTCCAAATAAAAAAGTAAAAATATGAGCAAAAACTTCAGCTCATTAGCTACGATTTTCATTGTAAAATCGTTTTCCAATTCGGATTGGAACGTTGTGTAAAAAATTCATCAAAATAGGGTCCATTTATGGCAGCAAAAGTCTTCATGTGGTCTCCTTAGCCTAAACTTTCATTTAATTCCAAAGGACACCTCATGCCATATGAAAGCATGACATTGCTCCTTGACAAAGTTTTGTAATCATGCTTGCAATAATGCATTAAAATAAGTGTATCTTTGAAATCATGCCACCTAGTGTCCCACTAGGATTTGATTCTCTCCTAGTAGCTATTTAAAAAGAAATATAAGAAAAGTATAAAAAATACATAGAATATATATATATTGGAGTTTACTCTAGATATAGGATCTAGCTAGGGTGTGAGATGATAATGAAATAGTAGAAATAAAGAATCAATGCTTTTTGCCCCAAGTTAAAGAGGCGGAGCTATTGATGCTTTTCCCATAGTATTTTCTGATGGTAAAGTAAGGATATGTTACCCTTGAGAAAAATAATAGGATGAGATAGAAGGCTTCTTATTATACTTAAATATGCATATGTACACTATAGGAAATATAATTATGTATGTAAAAAAATACAAGATAGATCTTGTAGCATGCGTTCCCACTATGTACGTGTCACAGCACGACAGCGTAGGATGTCTATTGAGGCATACTGCAAAGAAAATTTGAACTGACATAGAGAGTGAGATTCTATTTGGCTTAAGGGTTCCAAAACTTCTTTCAGAAGTGAATTTGGACCTTGTTTGCCCGTTTGACGAAGCAAAGACACAATTCAAACTTTTTCGCATAAATTGACCAACACCTGAGGGTAGTACAGTTTTAGATTAGCAGAACATCAGCAGTGTATAAAATACAGTAGTGGTTGAGATTAACTCTCCAGTTATACCAATCATTACTAAGATAACCTCTAGCATATAAATGCTTTGATTCGATTGCCGAAATTAAAACGCTTGTGTACAGGTATATTCAGCAGCAAAGCAAGAAGTTGTGCAGAAACTGACCCTTTGACAGGTGAGTGGTTGGATTTGTGATAAATTGCATTGATAAGTTTGATGAATTTAAGATCAGGAAGATACATTGTTAGAGACCAGAAGGTGGCAGGTGACCAAGGTAGCTTAGTGTCCACCAAAGAGAGTGTAACTGAGAGAAGGCTAGATCCGCTAGCCAGAGGAGGTTTCACCTATGATGGACCTATGCGAGGAGGAAGCACCTCCCAAAATCCTTTGAATGATTCCAAGCTCACGGTGATCTTCTTAGAGGGAACAAATTCGAGAGGAGCCCTAGTCTATTATGACTATCGAGGCCGCAAGTGCATTTGTATCGAAGAGAGGCTAGCTCAAAGATTGGAGATAATCCGAGTCTATGATGATAGAGATAGATTCCGAGACAAAAAGGGGAACCACTATTTAATAGTTAGTAACCCTAAAGATTACAACAGATATGGAGATAATGTAAAGAAAGGGAAAATGGTTTCAGAAACTCAAGAACCGCCACCAAACATTAATCGGCCTGGAGCTAATTTTATGTATGATAAGAAAACAACCAGGGTTCCAACTTATAACGAGAACGTGGGAATCTACAAACATGAGAGTGAGGGTATAGTCTCTTACTTTCGCAGCAAAGAACCATACGTAAACGAATTAAGCAATGACAAGGTTCTTTACTTATTCTGTTATGAAACTGTTATGGGGAGGGGTATAGTTTTTGTTGATAGATATGGGCGAGAATACCATCGTATTCTTCCAGAGGAGGTAGAGAGGGCAACAGGTCCAAGAGCATCAGCATATACCCCTGAGGAAGTGCCAAGAGCCACCTACACCCCAAGCAAGTCAACAAATCCCTTTTCAGATGAGTATGACACTACCTCACATTCCACCCGACCGCAAGCATTCAACAACAAAGACCAACCAGCAAACCAACTATCATTGCAGGCATGGCTTTGACAGAGTGCAACAATGGAACCAGACCAAAACCGAGATGGTTATCAAGCCGCACGAGGGCTCAGGGATTTGCAATAACCACCACCCTATTCAAGGTATGAGGCAGAGAGTAAGCCAAAGACTCAAGGGTCGACAGAGCCTGGAGGACCACCCATAGAACGAGTTCAAAGGGAAGAACCACCTCCAGTAAGAATTATGGCTTAGGAGCACCATTGGGAGAGGAACCAACCTATTATAGAAGGCCTGAGGAGGTATATCGATTAGGATGGGGAGATCCAATGATGAGGTTTGTAGACCTTCTCAAGTGCAAAAATGGGTAAACAAGAAATACACAGGAAGCAGAGACCCAAGAGATCATGTAGCAGCCTTTGTGAGTGTAATTAGAGCTGAAGAGGTGTTAGATTTTCCTACCCAATTTGCAGGGTTTGGACTAACCCTAGAGGATGATGCTGCCACTTGGTTTGAGTATGTGGAGCGTAGAGACTTTGATTGATGGAGGAAGTGCTTGACGAGTTTATCGAGGAATTCTCTCAAAGGGGAATAGCTCATAATACCGTCTCACAGATCCATAAATTCAAATAAAAAGATGGAGAATCTGTACGAAAGGCAGCCCTAAGACTAAAAAGATATGTTAAGTTCTGTCATGTTGAAGAACTGCCAACTCAGTCCAGACTTATGCTGATATTCATCCAAGGACTAAGGAATGCAGATCTCCAGAAAGACTTACATATGAAGAGGAGCACAACGTTGAATGAGTTGACCAAGGAGGCTCTTTACCTTGTGGACAATTGTGCGGTCTACACAGAAGGGGAGTTCAAGGACCTTGATGACGATTCGTCTTCACAACAAAGTGGAAGCAAGTCTTCTAAGACAGCACCGAAAGGAGAAGTAGCGGTAAACCAGGAGCAGCTTGTAGATGAAGTGCTAAAAAAGATCAACTTGTATGTCAAACACCAGGCTAAACAGCCCAAGTGGTGTTCTATTGAACAAAAATGGACAAACCATGGGACCGAGGAATGTTATTATAACAAGGGATATGTGAGAGAGAGACCTTACGCTCCCCAAGCTTTAGTAACTTCCCCTCAAGTTCCACCGATGCCTAGATATCAAGCAGGCAACTTACCAGGACCTGTAGGTGTAGAAAGACCACAACCGGTGTTGGGGCAACAACCACCCCTACCAGGATTACGACCAGTTGGTATAAGATACACACCAATAGTAACTGAATCAGAGGATAGGACTTTGGTGCCTATGCACGTATATTATGAAGATCCCAATGGATATGCGGCAAAACCTGTCTATTATCCACCGAAAGAACCCTCGACACCTGAACCATGGAGCATGATAGGAAACATAGGACCACCAACTACTGCACTGGCCACTGGCAGCAGGAGAAGGAAGATATAGCTTGGATAAACGAACACTGATGTTCATAGCCAATGGAGGCATGGGCAGACAGAGACATGCTTTCCAACAAAGAGGAGCTCAAGGAGCACCTCAACAACCCAAGGGACCCTGCTACAAGTGTGGTGGAGACCATTGGCTGAGAGACTATCCTCATGATGAAATCATTAGATTCAATGCGTATTGCCTAGAATGTGGAATTACTCATTTGATTCCCGATTGCCTTAAAAACCCGAGCAAAGGAGCAAAAACCACCTTGAACATGCTAGAAATAGTACCTTCCATGCAGTGGAGGATCGGAAAATGAAACAATCATACCCATTCAGGTGGTAACACGAGCCCGAGCTCAAAGAAGGACGAACGAACCCATAGTTGAAGAACCAAAAACGGATGCCCAAAGTTCAAAAACAAGAAATCAAAGAAGCACTTGGAAAGCTAGAAAGGCGCGTAGGAAAGCCAGGAAGGAACGAGAGCAAATAGCCCTATCCGAGGAGTTAAAACATACAAAGGAGAGATTAGAGTGGTTAGAGGATCTAAGTAGCTTAAGCTCACACACCACGACAACCATAGCACCCAAGGAAATAGCAGAGCCCAAAAGTGCAGGATCAGGAGGATCTGTACTGGAAGACAAGGTAAATGAGCAATTGGATGCACTTCTAAAAGCTTATGAAGCTCGACTTAAAAAGAACCAAACCCAGGAGCAAAGGTGGATGACTTATCCATATGGAGAAATAGAAAAAGAGAGGTTGGATACGTGTAAACAAATGATCGAAACAGCTCAATCATTGATAGAAGACCCGCTGGGTAAACCTGCAAATTGGCATGAGGCACCAGCTCCAACCCCTATCCAACCAACTTTAGAGAAACATGTGGAAACAAAGGAAAGACTCACTAATGCCTATGTGTCCAGAGGAGAGCCTATCATAGTGCCAAATACCACAGATGGGACAAGTGACGGGTTTCAGCCTAAAATATTAGTAGAAATGGGTAAGGATTGTAACGGTCTAGACTATCTGTGGAAGCAAATCCGTGAGGCCAACGAGGCTAATAGGATGAGTAACCACATGAATAGCACGAGAAAAGAAAAGAATGTGATCTTACCTCCTATTGAAGAATTTGAGGCAAGGTAGAAAATGAACTTTGAGATACATTCACAAGGGGGAGACCAAGGATCAACAGCCAACCAGACTCGTTGAGAACTTTACCCTCTTACCTGGGAGAGTACGAAGCCAAGTCGGAAGTGAGAGCAATCCCATCTCAAAGACTTTCTTCTAACAAGGTGATGGATTCGCAAGGATTGATTGAGTTTTTATCCACCCCGGTGACATGCACAATCACGTTAGCAGAACTCCTAAGGTTAAGGCCAAACATGTGGACCACAGTAGGAAAATGCCTAGAAAAATTTGGAGTGAAAGACCCCACCTTGAAGCTAGAAGAAGGGATCAGAGAGTTGGACAGGCCTCAACTAAACACTAGGCCAGTACCATTGAATAAGGTTGGAGAATATTGTGAGGGAGAAGATGGAAACACCACGCTACCAGTAGAATTCCAAGGAGTAGTTTCCAAAGCTATTCTTGACAGTGGAGAAGGAGTTTCTATCACCACCAAGAAAATCTCAAAAAAATAGGGAAAACCAGTTTTGAGGGCTACAAGAATGAAACTTCAATTGGCAGATGGGTTCATGGAGAAGCCTCTAGGACTCTTAGAAAAAGTGATTGTCACTTCGTGCGGAATCGAGTACGAGCATACATTTGCAATAGTCGATTTCGACAAAAAGAACAATTATAAGATCATCTTGGGACGACCATTCATGCGACAATTGAAGATGGTCCAAGATTGGGGTTATGACCCCATATACCTCAGACATGGCGAGACAACAACTAAAATACACCTGAAAGACCATAGTTACAAAGATGTGAACCAAACACCTGTGGAAGAGTTTGATTCGGCTACAATAGCAGGATCAGAACTCCCAGCATGGTTAGGGCAACCAAAAGAGATATGGATGTGCGGAGCTTCACATTGTGGAAGCTTAAGAAGAGAGGAATGCATCCTGGAAAGAGCAATTGAAGACAAAGAGTATATTCCGGAACCTTTCCCTGAAGATGCCTTGGAACCTCTAGAATGGGAACACATACTAGCAACATTGGATGTATGTACCATTACCGACAGTCTAACAACAAAATTTTGCGATAAGGATGGCTATGATGTGTTACCCTATTACATGGTAAGCGTTATACCAGAAAAAGAGACGGTAGAACCACCAAAACAAGAAGATTCTTACAACTCCTCTAAACATTTGGAAGTAAATGATGATGCAGATAATGAGTGTTCAGACACCTCAAGTGGGCGTGGAATTGAAACCGAGAATATCAAGTTTTATGATTTTGCTAATCAACACCCTAGACGCTAAGGACGCTATAGGAGGAAATGAGCAAAAAACAAAGCGAGAGAGAACCTGATACCCAAGATAAAAGGCAAAACTCACTATTTGATGCTTGTAAAAGCAGAGGATTGTGTAAAAGATCAAATATCAGGAAGATTCTCAAAAAATCAAAAAGAAAGAACAGGAGAGGAAATAAAACAGGTACGAAAAGCTAAAAACGAAACAAAATGACAAAAATCTCAAAAATAAAAAAAAGAAACAACAAAAGACCAAGAGTGGACCAAACTGGAGCGTAAATAGAAATACCAAGAACTGAAATGGTCTTTGAGAGAGATATGGGCTACTGAAGAAGATAGTGATGGTAAAGGGGAGTCAGAAAAGGGGAACATGAACGTACCATCACACTATCGGAAATTTACTATCCCGGACAGAAAAATCATCATGACACCACTAGTCAGGGAAAGAACCAACCAAGAATCTTACGATGGGTCTGAAATTGCAAAAAAGATAGACCTCGCAGAACCGCGTGAAAAGCCTCAGCCAGTCTATATAGCTAACGATTTAGACCCTGAGGAGGAAGAACAACTAACACAACTTCTCAAGAAGTATAAAGATGTGTTCGCGTGGTCCTATAAAGACCTCAAAGGAGTTGATCCATTGATATTTCAACATACAATTCCTTTGAAATCGGATGCAAAACCTAGCAAACAACGTCCTTATACATATAATGACACATTTGCTAAACGAATCAAAGAAGAGATTGATAAACTAATGGAAGCTGAATTCTTCTATGAAATCGAACATACAGATTGGGTGTCACCCATTGTGGTAGTTCCCAAAAAGAATGGAAAACTGCGAGTGTGTGTAAACCTCAAGAAGGTGAATGCAGCAACCATAAGGGATAATTATCCCTTTCCAATTACAGAACATGTACTTGAGCGAGTGTCCGGGAAACGGGCTTATTCCTTTTTGGATGGGTTTTCAGGATACAACCAACTGGCAATAGCAAGGGAGGATCAACACAAATCAGCATTTTCCACAGAATGGGAGATTTATGCCTATCGAGTTATGCCATTTGGCTTAACTAATGCACCAGCCACTTTCTAAAGGTTAATGACTCAAGCATTCAAGGAATACCTAAAGAATATTATTAGAAATTTACATGGATTACATGTGTGTACACTCTCTTCTACAAGACGAGCATATTGACCATTTGCAAAAGGTCTTTGAAAAATGTAGGACATATCGAATCTATCTTAACCCGGAAAAGTGTGTATTCATGGTTAAGCAAGGACGAATCTTAGGACACATTGTCTCAAGAGATGGCATAACGACAGACCTAGACAAAGTCAAAGTCATTGTAGACCTACCCAAGCCTACTAATGCGAAACAAGTGTAATCCTTCATGGGACACTGCGGATATTATCGAAGATTCATATACATGTATGCGGTTATCGCACAACCTCTGTATCATTTGCTAGTCAATTTCAAGTGGACCAAGGAGTGTGAAACTTCATTCCAAAAGCTAAAGGAAAACCTTATATCAGCACCTGTACTAAAGGCACCAGATTGGGAAAAGATATTCCATGTGCACATTGATGCTTCAGCATATGTCATTGGAAGTATTCTAGCTCAACCTGGAGACGGAACAATGTATTTTCCGGTTTGCTATGCGAGCCGAAAATTAAACAGTGTGGAAAAGAACTACACAACCACCGAGCGGGAAGGGTTAGGAATGATTTATGATGTAAAGAAATTCGGCATTATTTGCTCGCAAAAATAAATTTGTGTTCTTCACAGATCATCAATCTCTTTTGTACCTAGTAAATAAACCTTGCAATATAGGGAGAATCGTACGTTGGTTTATTATATTGCTAGAATTTTACTTCACAGTGGTGGTCAAAAAGGGTAAAACCCATCTACGAGTAGATCATCTTTCAAGGATACACAACGGGGAAGCTCCTGAAGGTGTAGATGATGACATACCAGATGCTTATCTTTTCAACATTGAAATGGTATCCAAATGGTCTCAGGAAATTGTTAGCATTCTTTCCTTTGGAAGTAGGTTTGATAATACGGAATGCAGATCCAAACAGCAAACAATTCGACAAACAAAAAACTTCCAGTTGATAGCAGGATGGCTATATCATCTTGGATCGGACCTAATCCTACGATTATGTATAAATCCGGAAGAATTCGAGTGCTACCTTGAAGAGGCACATGTCCAAGGTTGTGAATTTCATTGTTCAACAGTGAAAACACACCAGAGACTGAAACAGTTAGGGGTTTATTGGCCAACTATGTATGCGGACACACATTCTTATGTTACCAATTGTACTATATGTAGTGCCAAACGACCAGTGGATCACGGAAATTTGTTTCAGGTAAACATAGCACCTGCTTGGAGTCAATATATCATTGACTTCTTAACCACTAGGACGTTCCCTGGGAACATCACAAGAGCACGAAAAAAAGCTATAGAGCTGGAAGCTTGTGACTTTCAGTTAATTGGGAACCAACTCTATAAGCGAGGTAAGGACAATCAACTTAGAATCTGTGAAAGTGAAAGCGGAATAAGCGGAGGCCATTTTTCGGGCGATAAGACGGCAAAAATTGTCTTAACCGCAGGAATTTGGTGGCCTACATTGCACATGGATGCTGAAGAGTTTGTAAAGCGTTGTGGCGCATGTCAATGCACCCAGGTGCCAACAAAAAGAGATGAGATGCCATTACGGCCAATGATGGGAGCAAGAGCATTTGCAAAATGGGGCATTGATTTTGTGGGACCTATATCACCCCCTACATATCGCACCCATACCCAATATATCATTGTGGCTACGGACTATCTCACAAAATGGGTCGAAGCCAAGGCAACACAAAAAGTTGATGCACGCACCACTACACAATTTTTGTATGAGAATGTTTTTGTACGTTACGGGTTACCAATAGAAATTGTTAGTGACAATGGAACACATTTTCTCAATGAAGTCATTGAATATCTGCTAGAGGAGTTCATGGTCATACATAGGAAATCTGCACCATACCATCCACAGGCCAATGGGCAAGCGGAGGCCACAAATAAAACACTATGCACGGTTCTCACTAAAATAGTGTCAGAATCAAGAACAGTTTGGGATCAACAGCTACACTCAACACTATGGGCATACAGGGTAGCTTACAAAACATCAATAGGAACAACACCATGCAACATGGTGTTTGGCCTAAATGCTATACTACCCATAGAGTTTTTAATTCCAAATCTATGAGTAGCAAAAAGCTTAGAATGGACAGGGCATGAGCTCTCTTCAAGAATTGATGATCTTGAAGAACACAAATTTATTCTTGAAGAACCCTAAACCCTAAACCGGCTGTTGCTTCAATCCATGCTAAAAAGAGAAGACAAAAAGATTTTTTTGACAAACATGTGCGTACCAAAGAGTTAAAAACAGGTGATTACGTACTTGTTTATACCTGGAAGCAACATGCCAAGAAACTTAAAAAGTGAGGGGTGGACCCTTTGTGATTAGTGATCTATCACAAAGTGGAGCTGTCAAGCTTGCTACATTAGCAGGTGAAGAAATGCCAAACTGGATTAGTGGATGTCCGACTGAAGAGGTATCATCTACCACTCACACAGGAGGTGCTCCAACAAATTCATCAAGGAAAACAAAGAATGAGGGAAAAACAGATAGTACGAGAAGAAGCTCAAGCCGAAGCCCAAGAACGCATTGCAAAAAGACGGCTTCTGTGACAACAACAACAAAGTGGACCACCATTGCGAATCAATGCCATTCAACTGAAGAAGTTGGATGAAGAAACAGTGGCGCCAATAATTGAGGTCAAAGTGGACATCAATCAAGTTGAATCAACAACCTTGCTTGATTCGGGGGCTCAAGCAAATTTAATCTCATACGGATTATACCAATAGCTCAAGGTCACAGGTGAACTTCATCCTACTCCTCAAATGCTGGAAAGTAGCACATCACACCCGTTGAAAACATTGGGATGGACTATATTGCATGTACATATACATCAATATATTTACCCACACAAATTCTATGTGGTGGCAGATGAAAGCACACAACACCCAATGATGCTCGGGCAACCTTGGCAAAAAGCGTACAATGTGCAGATAGATTGGAAAGCAAAGGCAGTAAAACTTCAACATGAACATGAAAAACAGGTGATAGCTTTTGCTCAGAAATACGAGCATGATCAACTACAAGCCATGCAATCACTAGAAACAAAGCCAAAAGCACAAATTCCATTAACACTAGAATGGAAATAGGACACTTTTGTGTCCTGTTAAGTGACCATTTTTCTTGAATTATTTGAAGAGTATGAAAATGAATTTTTAGGTGCTATATATTCACAAAGTTTCCTTATGAGCTGAAAAAAAATTAGCATTTTTTTTGGAGTATCGATCTCATCATTAACCTTACTCTTGCACAACATTTTTGAACCTAAACTGTGCGAAAAAACGGGTCTTGTTTTTGGCTTTTTTTCAATTTTTGGCAACTATACCACTCTAAACATCATGTTTGTGAAGTTTAGATGGCTAGAGGTTAGGCCTTTATAGTTCTCAACATGTTTTGATGCTTGTAGGGAGAGCTAAGTGTTAAAATTGAAAGTTATGACTAATTTACAAGAATTGCATAATCCTTTTTTTTGGCCAAAATTAGCACTTTTATGAATTTTTTGGTGGCTTTCTTGATATCCAAATTCAATTTTGGTTGTGTTAGTGTAATGTATAACATAAAGCTAATCTTCCTTGAGTTTTGGGGGACCTAATATGCTATATAGCATAGTATATGATGATGGTTGAGTTTTTTGATTTCTGAAGAATACGATACATTTTAGAGTAGCAAGTATAACTTTCTCAATATTGCTAGTTTCCTAGGCCAATTGTGTGTATTTTGTAGGTAGTAACTATATCTAATCATAGACTACAAACTTGGCTAGATATTGAGTAGTTTCTATGGGTTTCTAGAGGTCATAATGCTAAACCCAGTTTTTCATGTTTGTTGTATTTAGCACTTTATCATTGCCCCCAAGGTTCCAATTGTAAGAGACATATTATCCGTTTGACATGCTCCATGGCTCCTTTTGAATCCAAAGTCCCAAAGGGAACTAAGAAAACATGTATATAGTATCTGTATTGAGCGTGACTATAGAAACTTTGATGATAGGTCCGCAGAATGGCAAAAATGCAACTTTTTGTACCTATTTTTTTTGCCCAAAAAAAAAATAGTGAGGTAAAAGCAACTATATGTTTTGGTCACCAACCCATTGAAGTTAAAGGGGCATTTTATCTCATGTCCTACAAAAATCCCCACTCTTATTTATATGCAATCAACCGTAAGAAATTGTTGTTTTGGGCAAAATGAACTGGTCCATCAACTTTGGAGGCTTGTAGTGACCAAGGGATGAGAAAAATTACAAGTTTCTCATTTTTTCCATATGTAGTAGTTATTGAACTATAAGCTCATGAAAGGATTTTTCAAAATGAGTGGATCTACTATGGTTTTGGAATTTTTTCCCAAAACTCTGAAAGGGCATTTTTATGTCCTGTTAGGTTACCATTCTAGTGTTAAAGAACAACATGATACCCAAGACCAACAATCACGTAAAAGCCAACCATGCTAATTACAGACATATGAAGTCACCGGCCGCAATGCAAAGATCTAGGTTACCAACACAAGGAAAACAAGTATAGATGCGGAAGAAGGATAGAAATGCCATGGCGGACAAACAACAATGCAACAACAAAATTTCAACAAAGCAGATGGTTCAAAAACAAACCAAGGGCATAAAATAGATATGGATAAAAGAAAAATGCTTAGCCATAACCCAAATGTCACTCACATTTGGATACCAAAGCAAAAGAAAAAGGAACTCCCTTCAGTACAAGCACCAACGAAAGGCAGACAACTGCATTTCAAAAAGGAAAACCGCTTTATGTGGATGCCAATCAACAACAAACCAATGGCAAACAAGAAAGTGCCAAACCATCTACAAAAACCGGCAGCAACTAAATACCAATGGAAAGCAAAGGCAATACGGCCCATAATCATTACTGCCCAGCCAATTCTCTCCTTAGTCACAGCTACGGCTCTATCAACAGTGTCGGCAAACCAAGTGCCTTTTGCAAAAAAGAAAATTAAACAGAGAGCAGTAGAGTTACAGCTGTTACTTGCAAAAAAAAACAGGAAACCTCGATGGCGAATGCCAATAAGCATATTGCTTATACCCTTCTCTTGCACAGCATTACTTTTTCCATGCATTAACCGAGTATGCATAAAGTAGGGACGCAGTAATCGGCCAGGCACTAGCACAACGTTTTCAACCTATGCACGGCACATACTCCAAGGCGATACCTTGTCGTCCGGGAGGACTCCGACTAGAAAGGGGGGAGGCATTCTCAAATGCGGAACCAATAACAAAAACAACAAAAAAAGGCATGATTTTCGACTATTTTAAGGGTTGTTGTTTGATTGCAAAATTTTCTGGAGTAACCCAAGTATAGATACCCTTATACAGCATGAAGCTACAGGTATATGGGGCCAAACGCCAAATCAAGGCCCTTGGTGTGTGTATATAAGTAGAAATAGCCATTTTTCATGCAATATATTGGTAAAACGGAGAAATTCGGCCATAAAAATTTCATGCGAGTGTATATAATGATTGACGATGATGTTTGTGATTCACTATGATTTTTGGGGATTTTTTGGGTTTGATTTGCTATTTTCCTTTTAATTTTGCTAATTTTCGGCAATAAAACTTCAAAAATACAAAAAGCAGGTGAAAAACAGTCGTAATGAAAAACAGAAAATATGGGTATGATTAGTGACTATAGGAAAACCTATGGTGCAGTGGGGGTGCAATTATGAGACTGGAGCGGAAAGCGTGTTTTGGCCAGATTTTGACCGGAATGCCAAATTTCTGATAAACATGGAGTCCAAATCAAGAAATTTTTGAGCCTAAACCGCATCTCGCAAGAAGATAGGAGCACATGTCAAATTTCATGAAAAGTGGTTCGGGGACCTCCATTATAAGAAATTTTCACCTCTTTTTTAGCTCATTCTCACTATTGACTTTGTGGAGACAGCTTCTGCCACCTAGAGCGGATCGACCTTTCAGCAGCTTCTACGACGTGCAAAACTAACCGACGAGCTCCAGACATGAGAGGTAGGCTCACCACCTTGAGCTTTTCGCGCATGTTTGTCATTATGTCGCGAAAACTAGCGTAGGGGTCACACACAAAGCGAAAGGTAGAGACCTACAAGTAGAGACGGCGGCCTAACGGGTAACTCGAAAGCAACAAGACTTCATCGGAAGCTTACCCTAGTCTAGAAGATGAGTTCTGGATATCCAAAGGCAGTAGGAAACCATCGGGAAAAACCCTAATTCGCAGAAACCAGCAAGAGGCCACCAAATGGGCAATCGGTAAAATGGCGACCAAATGCTACCAAAATTCATGGGTAGGAGCATCTCGACATGCTTGACAAGTCTATATGACCCGCATGACCACAAAGTAACGCGAAGCGGCACTAAACTTCAGAAACGGCATCAGACACACAAAGCGTCAAATTGCAGTTGCGGCCAAAACCGCAAACCCGGCCATTTGCCACCAAACTTCACGAGCGGCTTTCCTAGACCATCAACATCCAATTCCTATGGTGGTAGACCACCACAAACCATCGAAGGTATGTAAACGCAACCACAGGTGCTTCTAGAGCGACAAATTGCCAAATGGAGCTCCGGTGAAGCCAAAGTCGACAAAAACCATACGGCAAAGATCCCCAAGGGATCAGGAAGCTATGGAGACCAACATCAAGAAATTTTCGCCAAAAAGCACTCCAAAAGTCAGAAAACAGCTCGGAGGCTCTGAAGTCCACACAGGGAGTTATTCTCTATCTATTTGAATTTTTTGTTGAAATTAGGCCAAGGGAAAGCACTAGGAGCACCAACAATGAAAAAATCACAGGAGACATCCTACGCGTAGGATGTCTCAAGGGCACTTTTGGGCACAAACTCCAACAATTTTCATCATGCACATGTTCTGAATGACATTTACAAGCTATCCACCAAGTTTCATCACATTTGGACCAAGTTTGACCTCATATGCATGGAAAAACGCAAAGTTAGGGCATAGAGGCAATAATGGGCCATAGACCTACCAAATCTTGTCCAAATCCAATGAAACTTGCACACCACATTCACCAAAAAATCAACAAACAATCTGTGTGGTCAGAAGGAGAAAATGATGAAATAGACATCCTACGCGTAGGATGTCTATTTGACTTTTTTGACATGCAAGGGATGTTTTATCATTCCAGATCCAATCACCTCATCATCAGGAGCCCATATATCAAGTTTGAAGCCATTCTAATTACTTTTGACCCCCAGCACCTTCAAGATACACTTTTTGAGCCCAAAAACACCACACAGAGCCTTACAAGCATCAAATCTTGTCCAAATTCAAATCCAAGAACATGGCCATGCTCCATAGGCCAAGGACAACACACAGAACAAGTTTCATGTCATTTTGATGAAAAAGACATCCTACGCGTAGGATGTCTCCAGCATAAATTTAGCCATCTGTGCAAAGAATGACATCCTGGGAGCCAATACCATGGTGCAATGAGCCCATATACCAATTTTCAACCCAATTGGACATCAATTGCTACCTATGATGGACATTCTACCCAAATTGTGACCTAAAGCCTGAATCAGCCCCAAAAAATCCACTTTTTGAATATCCAAATTCAAATCCAAGCATATAGCCATGTTCCATGAGCCTTACACTACCTGCATGTCAAGTATGAACCGATTCTCATGAAAACGACATCCTACACGTAGGATGTCTAGATAAAATTTTTTGGCGAGATTTGCATTGTGAGCACATGCACAGCTTCACATGTTCCTTTTAAGCTCTATTTTCAATTTTCAAGTCATTTGGATAAGTAAAACTCAATTTCGCAGCTAATATGGAAAAAACGCTAACTTCGGACTACTGAGTGCAACAGGATCTATGGTAGCCTTGAAGTCACCGGCAAAGAGGAAAGAATGACCATCAAGGATTATCTGGAAGAAGTGGAACCCTTTGTCATTCCAGAAGGAACACTAAATCCCACCAGCACATGGATACAAGAGGATCTGTTAGAGTCCAACGACCTAAAGATCTACTAGGGAGTGTTCAAAGACACCGAAGGCAATGTTATAGAGCTACCAATGCTTCCGAGAGAACTCAATGAGTTCGTACAAAGAAAAATGGCCAGATACTTGGAGAAGATTGATCTCCACAACTACTTTGAAGCAATACCGGTAGGAGTGGACATCAAGAGAGTCTGGGAGTTTGTAACAAGCATGAAAGAGGATGGAGTGGCCAATGTAACAGATTTACAAGGCACACCAGAAACAGAAATAATAACCACTGCGGGTTGTAGCAGATGCACTAGACCTCTCCAACGAGGGGGATAGTGTAACAAAAAGAAGAGATGAGGTCAAGGTGTACAAAGAGAAAAAGGGGAATTACACCTTTGAAGATATTTCCAACCCAAAAGTGGCAATCATGAGCCAGTTATACAACCAGTACTTCCACATGTGCACGAAGAGGCCACAGAAGTACAGGATGCCGCCAGGTGCAATTGCCACAACGTTCACTTGGGCAATGACAAAAGGCACCCCAAAGATAATCAACTATGCGGCATATATACATGACAACCTAGTAAAGATGGGAAACAAGAAGCCAACCTATATAGTGCCAGGAGAACTGATCACCAAGGTGATTTATGGGGCACTACACGCAAAAGGAAGGTGGCCTGACCCCCCATCTCAGAATGATTAGCTAAGAGTAAAAGAAGACAAGGACGATGAGCCGCAAAGGGCACCAAAGGTGGCAACAAGATTGAAAAGACGGCTAGAGCCAGTTCAAGAGTGGCAGCCTCAACAGAAGAAAGGGAAGAAGGAGTTTGATCAAGTGCCGGCCAAAGAAACAAGGTAACACAAAGCGGAAAGACTAGAGAGGCTGATGGAGAGTTTTTGAGCGGAGAGAGCCCTCAAGGGTGATTTAAGCGAACTCTGGAAGACATCTCTAGAGTCTATGTCGGGATCGTCCAGAAGAGTGCAAAGGGACCGATTTGAAGATTATATCAAAAATTTTGAGATTCTTGATGTTGCAGCAGAGAACCTTCCCCATGTCCCTTTCACAGAGGAGAAAGTACAACAAATAAGGCAGAAACTACTAGATGAAAAAGAGAGCCAAGAAAGAGAAAGAAAAACAAAAGCAGACAGGGACTTAAATGGAAAACCTGCATCTTTACCAGCCAGCCCTAAACCCAGCCCACAACCATCACCACCTCCTAGCAGCCTCCCACAAGAAGATAAGGAGGCTGAGGACAAACAAGAAGAAAGGCAAGCAGAAGATCAAGAGCAAAGACAAGAACTTGAGCCAAAAGAATAGGCCAAGGCTGAAACTGAGCAAAAATAATTAGATGATTCTTACTATGCGTTTTTGGACCTGCTAGCTGCAGGCTATACGAAGGAAGAAGCCGCCATAGTCGCATTTGACTTGGCGAGGACAAGACCTAAAGAACAGATGCAAGGCATCAGGCTAGTGGAGTTAAAAGAAATTTCTATAGACATAGTAGACCTGCACTCGCCCTCCAATGACTGGGATGTGGTGATGACAAAGCTAGCCGGATTGAGGGCACAATCCATGGCTTGAGAGAAAGAGATGACAACTCTCAAGGCCACTGAAGAAAAGATCAAAATGGAAGTAGATTCTCTGCAGGCACAAATCCAAAGGCAAAAGGAGAGAGAAGCTGACCTATAGGCCAGCTTGGCAAGGGCTCTACAAAATTGCCAAGCAATGGAAGAAGCAAATCAGGAAGCAGCAAAAAGAATACAAGCAGCTGAAGAAGAGTGTCAGCAGCTCAGCAAGTCATTGCGAGATGCTGAGAAAGAAAGAGATAATCTGACACTACAGCTGGCAGAAGAACGAAAGAAGTAGAAGCCATGAGGAACGCCAAGGAAAGAGCAGAGATAGATCAAGAATCAATCCTGGATGAAGTCCTTGAGCTCAAGGACCAACTAAAAGTCAAAGATCAAACCATCCAGAGGCTGCGAGCATCACCTGCTAGAGTCAGAGCTACGAGCTCGGCTCAAATCATGACTGAGAGTCAACTCTATGAAGAGCAAATGCAAGAACTTCAGAAAGAGATGACTCTCAAGAAAAAGTAGAGATTGATGATGGTGGAAGGTTCTATAGTCATGCAAACGAGAATGGAAGAGGGCCAAAAAGCCCTGCAAGAAGAAGTAGAAATCATGAAGAGAAAGCTCGAGGAGGCGGAAAGAATAAACGCCGAACTTAATGACCTCCTCGTGAATATGGGCGAAGAAACTGAAAGGGAAAAGAAAAAACTCCTCAGGAAAATTGAGGAGTTGAAAGGCCAGCAAGGAGGAGAGGCAGAGAGCACAGGGCCAGCCGCCAATGAGGGCATTGACCTAGAAAATGTGGCAGATCCGGTGGACACGCCTATGCAAGAGGAAACCATCGCAGGATCCTCTCAAGAGCCACAGGATCTAACACAAGAAGAGGAAGAAAAATTGCGTAAAGCAATAGAGGTGGAGCTCAAGGAAACAACAAAGGAAGCCCTGGAGTGGGAGCACAGGGTCTTCAAATCTATGACCATTCAAAAGATCGACGCCAGCAACCTTAGGCGCGAGTGGCTTCAACCCTCTCTCCCATACCCATTGCTGAAATATAAGGCAGCTACCATAAACAAGCGGATCAGAGAAGAGCCAGCTGTACCTCTCTACAATGCAGATACCTCAAAACCAGAAGGGGTCAAGCTTATTGTGGATTCTCAGCCAAAGTGGAGAAAGGCCTGGCTTACAAAGTACCCACAATACCTAATCCACTTGGTAGAGGCACCTAAAAATATTAGAGACAACTTCAGCTTCTGTCCTCTACCAAGGATTAGGACGTGGAAGGAGCACGAAATTTTGCAAAGAAGCCAACCCACTTGGCTGAACTACCCCAAGCTGCCGGGCTTGAAGGCAGGTGAGAGAATAAGTGTCCAATACATGGTGAAAACCCTAACGGGCGCCATAAAGTTTTTCATTGGCTCACCTAACCTCACAAGCATTATGATGATGAAAATTTGCAGAACCATCTTAGCAGTGTTCGAGACCGTCAAACTAGGCCAGGTGACTGACAACATCTTCTTCTTCCAGGATATACAGATGCGCCTATGATCTGTCAGGTTAGCCTTCCAAGGAGGTGATACATGCGCTGTATCAAAGGATAATGTTTCTACCATCCTATCACCTCTAGGCTTTTGAAGAAGTATTCTATACACGCTTCTTCACCATAAATACTGACATTTTTGGCCCAGCAATGCTGAACCTGCATGCCACGTATGAATCATTGCTAAAGATGCGGGAAATGATACGATGAAGCAGCAGATCAAGGCCATGTCGGAGAAGACATAAGCAAGGAGGGGGCGAGTGCTAGAAGCTGGACACACCCCACATCATCTAACTATTCGGAGGATTATTATTTTGTAACTGAGGAAAACCTGATTTTTCACCTTGTAAATATTGGGACTTACCGAAGTTTCCAGATTGTATCCCAGTTTTGATAGTTAGATCGAGTAGATGGTTGATTTTGGAACTTTAGGGTTTGAGAAATTGTAAGGTATATATACCACTTTTTGACCTTAATGAAAAACCTTTTGTCATTTTAAAAACAAGTTTTGAAGTCTGTGAGTGAGCGTACTGTGTACGAGAGAGAGTGTGTGAGATTCATCTTGACGCTACGCGTGCTCCGGTGGTCAGAATCGAGTGCGGAGAAGTACAGCGTGTTGCCCCCAACGAGAGCTACACGCCGACACCTACATTGCACGCGTACGGTCCGGTTTTGCGAGCTCCTTCTACGAGCTTCATTGGGTGTTTGGGTGAGTATACGTTGTCCGATTTTGCATTACAGCATATCCACGTGTTCACATCGAGTAGAACTACACATTGAGCTCCTTCTACGAGCTTCATCGGGTGTTTGGGTGAGTATACGTTGTCCGATTTTGCATTACAGTATATCCACGTGTTCACATCGAGTAGAACTACACATTATGCACATTAGATTTTGGAAACGAAGACCTGCAGATTTCGTCTAGACATCCTACGTGTTTCTGCACTAGGTGTTTTGGGTCGGGATTTGGGTTCATAGACCTTAGGGAGAGCGACCTATTGGTATTAGTAGGGTCTCCTTCAAGTTCTATGGTGTTTCAAGATTGTTTGATGGGTGTTGGGCTCTAAAATGTGTTGTAGGAAGTTTCCTCTTATGCACTCTTGAAGGCTGTGACTTAGACAATTGGTAGAGACCTCTGTAGGAATTAGTTAGGAGACGGTCGTGCTTCCACGTGCCTGCGAGTCGAGCTTTGTCCTTGGCTAACATTACATGTTAGGTGAGTTCGCGCTGTGCTGACGTCCGTTGCGGCGTATCCGTCCAACAAACACATAGCTTAATAAGTGGCTACATGCTTGCGGAGCTAATGTATGGTCAAAATCCAGTGATGCCGATTGAAGATACAACTCCCACATGGAATGTACTACCTTGGCAAGAGGGGTCTTAGCAAGGAAGATCTCCTTGTGCTGCGTATAAGGCAAGTAGAGAGAAGACCTAGAGACATTGAAGCTGCAAAAGAATGACTCAAAAATGCAAGGCTGAAAAACAAGGACTACTTTGATAAGCGACATCGGCTCAGGAGCAAAGAAATTGACAAAGGTGACTGGGTTTTAGTGTATGATAGTAGCCTTGATAACCAACACACAGTCATGCATAAGTTTTCAAAAAGATGGTTTGGACCATATGTTGTAAAGCATGTGCATGAAAATGCTACTTACAGCTTGTCTGAACTAGATGGTACAGAAGTAAAGATTCCCATTGCAGAAAAAAGGATCAAAATGTTTAAGAGAAGAGTAGACAATGATCTTGAAGATGTTGAAGAAGATCAAAACACAGGTGAACATGAAGCTCTTGAATCATCCAGTGAAGAAGAAATCAAGGAGGATGTACAAGAGGGCTGATCTTACAAAGAGACAATGTGGCACATACCACAGGATGTGCAGGTTTAGAGGGGGTGGATGTCGTGCTGTGGCACGTATATAGTGGGAACGGGCATTATACTTCATATAATACTCATATGCATAAATAAAATCTTTCTACCATACCTTAGTATTTACCTTTGAAGTAATATAAATGTACACTACTATTAGAAAGTACTGCAAGAGAAGTATCAATGATTGTGCCTCTTTTTTCTAGGGGAAAAGCATTTGTATATTTCTTCTAATATCTCAGATATACCCTACCATATATAGATTATTTTCTTCTTTTCACATCTATTTAATAATACAATCCTTCAATAATGCATACCTTCTTGGATACATACAAGAGGGAAGGGCCTACTAGAAGACTTTATAAAAAGGAAGATCCAAAGCTTCTTGGACCATAACAATTTGAAAATCCCGACCTAAGGGCGTGGAGAAAAGGCCAAAACCAATTCAAGCTCTTTTAGTAGGCCAATTTTTCTTTTTGAAGCATGTCAATCCGAGTTACAGATCAAAAATTACAGGGAAAATAGTGAAAAATCCTCTCACAACTACACTCCAAGAAGAGATGGTAAATAGGTGAATCAAGTGAAAAGAGGTAATATTGGTCTTTTTCCATAAGATATTTGGAGGATAAAAGACACAAGCATGTGAAAGTGACACACTCATCTTAGTGCCATACTTTCCCTTGAAGAAAGGCTTAAGTCTTGCCTCATCTTCTCTCTCCATTAAGGTGGTGATGATTGCTATTGCTCTAATGTAAGATATATGTTGCTAGTTTTTCTTTCATTTGCATATCTAGTCCAATACTTGTCTCTATATCTAGTCCATATCTAGTCCATATCTAGTCCTATCTCTATCTCTCATTATCTATCTTTAATACCACCACCACACTTAGATCTATCTCTAATTCTATCTATACTCCTCCTTTCATCTCTCTTGTTGTGTCCTAATTGTTTCATTGGAAGGTATTCAAGCAGCAATCTTGTCAACGTAACGGGCACAACATTCTTACGGGAAACAATTATGTGCACAAGGTTAGGAACCATATCTTCATCTTTCACAAGCATCTCTCTCTCTTAAGGTTCTCATTCTCTTCCACAAACTCTAGGATCTCCTTGCTACAGGTACTTCTCTCCTCCCAGTATCCTTATTGCCTAAGGGCAACAATAGGGCTTGGGAGAGAAACTCTCTTCTTCTTCTCCTTTCACTTCTTTCACTCCTTTATCTTTGAACATACTAAGTATATCATTGATGAATAACAATAATCCACATATAGGCAATTTCTTTCATTTCCATTATGCGCAATCTATTAGGGTCAACATTTGGATTAGTCGAAAGATTCACTTTCAGCAACGCATAGTGTTTCTATTTGGTCTTGAAAGGCTCAACGAAATACTTCTCTCACCAGATCCCATCATACTACCTATTATTGACTATAACTTCTCTTTTGATGTGAATGTGGTTATTTTATTATGAATCAAGAGAATTTGTACTCACAACTAATCCCAATCGCTAGACAAAACATACACATTATAGTAAGCACAAAGCTACAGTTTCAAAGAGCAATCCGTAGCTTATTTGGACAACAAAGATTAAATATCATTAACTCATCCATTAACCCTTTTATCCTACCCATGATACGATATATGATCGTAATCTCAATGTTTTCACTTTTCTTTTGTTTTGACTATCTTTCATGAGTTCTCTCCATCCCGTGTGTGTTTGTAAGGGAAAGTGAGCGGCTTCTTTGGCTACATTTCTTCTTTAGCTCTAGAAGCTATGTTATCTACATCTTAGCTCCTTCTCATAACCCTTGATCTTCCTCACAAACTCTCACAGCAAGAGGCCTGGTGCCTTCCTGGCAAGACTGCCAACTTCTTGACACCACGCTTTTGTCATCGATGCTCTCTCTCTCTCTCTCTCACACACACACGCACTTGCTGAGTGCCCCTCACACACGCACCTCTGACACCCCTCCCCACATCTTTCTCTTTCGTCCCCAAAAAATGGAGACACAGTCAGAAAAAAATAAAAGCATTAAAAACGAAAATAGAAAAGAAATCTTCTTAAGGTTGGGTTCTCACCCTATGGCTTGACTTGAAAGGGAGGATTCAAATACGAAACTCAGCTCACCTCTCGGATGGTTTTTAAAAAAAGAAATTGATAATGCTACAAAATGAGAACACTTCATATTGTGTTATGATCAATAGTTTTTTCTTTATAATATTGTGTTAGCTTGGACGTATGATGATTCTTACAATTTGTCATGCTTGGTATCATGCACTAAAGAATAAATGAATTTTGAAGGAGAACATGACATTTTGGATTTCCATGGTTGTGAAAAGAGGTAATTTGGCTATCAAAGAGTTTTATATCACCACTACACTTAGATGATGTATTGATACTTCAAATTGCATTAAAATGTGGGCTTGGTATTGATTGTTGCATCTCTAGTGCTTTCCTTGAATGCAAAGATCTTTTAGCACTGAAATTTTTCATTATTTAGGTGTCTTGGCCCAAAGATACAACATTGTGTTTTGATTGAATTTAAAAAATCTACAAGTTCACTTCATCATATGCACTCTCTCTCTCTATGTATGTCATATTTGCTATGTCAGAGCAAGCAGGCAAGCAATGAGTGTATGTTATGATTGTGTAATTTTCTTACTTGCACTAAAAATTGGACTTGTGCATGGTTTAGTGCTCGGCTTGATTGAATTTTCATTGCACTAAATGTCAAGCACTTTTTGAAAAGCATGTGAGCTTCATGTGAGAGTTACACTTGATGGTGAATTGTGCTTGTTTGGTTGGGATTTTATGCTTGAAGATGGCATTGGATATGCATTTTAGTGCTTGATTTGAATGAAAAATACCTTGCATAGCACTAAAATTAAGCTTTTTTGATGGCCAAGAGAGAGCATGAAAATTTTGGGCATATGATTGATTGAAAATTTCTTTAGTGCTTGTGTTGAAATTCCAAATTCCTAAGAGCACTAATGATTTGAGTTTTTTGAAGGCGTGTGGCAAAGTTGAGCTTTCATTGATCAAAGTGGGAGTTGGCATTGCAAAATATTGCAAAATTTGGCTACTTAAAGCCATTCCAAGTCTTTGGATTAAAAGTTATATACATGCTAGCTTATAGCTTGGTCTAAAATGAAATTTTTTTCACTTTAGTGTTTAGCCAACTTTTTTGAGCTTTCAAGTACAAAATTTAGCTATTGAGAGCCATTCATTTTATTTCATCAAGTTGTAGTTATCTCTAGCTCATAGATTGCTCTCGAATGTAAAATTTCATGTGAGCTAGTTGTTAGCCAACTTTTTGGAAATTGTAAAATTCAGCTTTCAAGAGCCAGTTCATTTCATTCAAAAGTTGCATTATTTTCAGCTCTTGGCTTGTTTTAAATCCATACTTCAAGTGAGCTAGAAACTGATCTACTTTGAATCATGCAGGAGAGATTGTAAAATTTGTAAAATTTGCTTATGTAGAAGCTCATTTTATCTCTCTCATGATTGTTATGTATGCATAACCTTGCTACTAAAGAATATCATGTGAATAACCAAAGACACATTTTTCACTTGGGTTTTTTTCCTTTTGAAAATTCGGGTATGCAAGACCCTAGCTTTAGGTTTTCATTAATGTTTTTTGTGTGCTTTTGGCATTCAATAATTGGCTTTTGTAGCTTGTGTTGACACTTAGCTTCAAAAAGCTTGGATTGTAATAAAAGATCAAGAGGCTTCTCTACAAAGGGGATGCTTGCTCAAGGATGCTCAAAAGAGCATGAATAGGTGTAATCCTTCCATGATTTTTATCTTTTTCATCTCTCCATTCTCTATGCTTGGCTTAAGTAATTTTTGCTTCTAAGCTATGGTTTTTTCATGTTCAAAAGCTAGGCATACTAAAGTTTCAACACTTGGCCTCGTGAAAATTAACTCATCAAAAAATTAGGTTTTATGTGTGTTAATCATAGGTAATTGTCCTTGACCTTAGGTTAATGTAAGTTCATTTCTCATTAGTCCTAGACTCTTAGTGATAGTCTTAATACTCCATTCATTTCTAACATGACCTAGGGCTACGATTAGGTTTTAGTTTTTTAGTCCAATTGCCATTAGCATCTCATGTTGGAAGCAATAAAAAAGGGCTTAAAAATGAATCAATGAAGCAAAAACATGTCAAGAAAAAGTAGCAAAAATGTTACTAGACACATGAAAATCAAAATCTTTATGTTATGTTGTGTTTTTGTGAGGCCTAGCACCTTAATGGCACTTGGCAGGCGAGGGGAATCACCTTGGCTTGCTTGGTCAAGGCCCTAAACCGATGCCCTGGGTTGATAGGGGTTAGTTGTCACCTTGGTAGGCTAGTAGGCTTTTGGAACACCTTCTTGAGGGTTCAAGGAGCCGAGAGTCGTACCTAGATTTGCCTTGGGGTAGTAGCCTTATGATGTGCTTTACTTTTTTCAATGAATGACAAAAACAAAACTTCCATGAGCTTCAAAAATCTTTGACAATGTACTAATAGATTATGAGCTTTTTTATAACCCATAGACATAATAAACTTGTATGATTTATTAACATTGGTCACATAGTTTTTAGGCTATTAGGTTATGAACTTGCATTAGCCTAGATTCATACTTGATTTCTTGTGTTTAATGCATAAAACTGAAATTTCAAGTGGTTTAATCTTCACAATAGTATATGTGTCTTTTTTGCTCTATGTTGTCTAGTTTTTTACTATGATTCACCCATATTTTAGAAGCAAAAAATTCACTTTGCATGATTGTTCATTGTGCTTCATGTTTGTGCATGATTGTTCATTGTGCCTTTGATGCTCATTACTTGTTCTTATCTTTTGCAGTTCAACATTTCTTCCATGGTTTCTACCATGTCACCATGTCTTGCTGCACTGTCACACGAGGATGTGCGCCAAATTAGGAAGGGGGTAATGTTAGCAGCAGCTAACACAGGCTACACCAAATGTGCATCAAGCGGGAGATATGCTATGGTTGTGAAGAATATTTCCAACTCACTTTGTATAAGTCTTGGGCTCACTTGGAGTTCCAAAGTTTTATATGGTAGTTTGAGGGCTCAAGCCTTTAAAAGGAAGCCTTTATGTAAGGAGGCTTCATTCTTGAGTATCCACTCTTGAGGCTCCACTTTTGAGAGATCCCTCTCTCTCTTGAGTGTTCACTATATGACCTAGCCTTGAACTTAATGTTTATGCTTAAGAGGCTAGTGCTAATCCGATTGTAATTAGAGTAATCTCTTCTTGATTAATCTAATTCTTATTTTTTTATTAGTCTACATCTTCTCTACATTTCATCTTGTCATGAATTAGTATTACACTTTCATTATGCTAGATTTGAGAGATGTATGTACTTCTTGCTATTAACCACTCCTATTCTTCCATAAGCATTTGATTTGTGATATTTAGAATCACTAATTAGGTTGATTAAGTTGGATCTTAATCTTGTAATTAGTGTGTGTGCCCTATTGTTTGCTTGTGTGTAGATAGGTTTTATAAAGCTCTAGCCCATTCACTTCGTGTGTGTAGCTATTGTTGAAGTGTTGTGATTGACATGTGGTAATTAGTGTGTGCTTATCATTTGTGTGCTTGGGGTTTCTAGTCTATGGTAAGTTGGACTTCGGTGGGCTTGATGTGCGTAGGATTTGTTTGATTAGTGATTAGAGTAGGTTTAGAGTTCGTCTTGCCATGGATAATCTCTACTTGCAATGGAGAGGTGATCTCTTGAATCCTCTATTCCATTCATCCGATGCTCGTGCTTCCATGCCCTAGCCGGGTTGCCGATCCACGAATTTGATTATTTTTTGTGGATTGCATGTGAGGTCCCCACCCTGTCATCTCAAACGACGGTTCTAATGGTGAATCTAGTGGCCACGAGATCTATAACGGAAGCAAACAAAGTGGTTTAAGGGATCAACTAGCGGTCGAGCTCTCATAACCAAGTGAATTGAGTCTAGCCTACTAGCAACGAGATCTAGTTCCACCCCGCAGGGGAAAGCATGTCTAACCAATTATCGGTCCTAAGACTCACCTTCCAGAAGAAGATAAGTCTCGAGTGCCTTTTTTCCCATTTCTTTTAGAGGCATGTACACTTGGGACTTCACTGCTTTTGGTGCAATGAGCAATTCTAGCATCATATACCGTACTATGGGGATAGAGTGTTCCCGACCAATCAGGACCACTCTTCTCATAGGCATTGGCAACCCGAGCCAGTCCCCCACTTTCCACCCTCACACTCACACTTCTTTGTGTGTCTAATTACTACCACAATGGTTGTTCAACATATAAGTTCTTTGATTAAGTTCCGATTCACAAGGTTCTTTAGTAGAGACCTTCAAACATTTTTACAAAGCGGCACCAAAACAATCTTTCTAGTAAAAATTCACTCAAAACTCATTTCATTAAAAATTCCAATGTTCTGGAGGCACGAAATCCCCCAACGAGTGTTAACTCCACCCGTTGTCACCTAGTTTCCCATACAACTAGACTTTTCCACAGCATAAAAAGCATGACATGGACATCCCACCGCAAAGAACACAAGTCGTGGGTATCCACCACAAAAAACACAAGTCGTGGATAGAGGCCCTAAGCTAGTAACTCTAGCTACTGCGAAATCTTCGTGAGCCGCCGCCTGTGATCAAGAGGAGGATCAGGACTAAATCAACATTGGAATTGAAAATGAACTAGCCGAGCTAAATTTTCCCTAACAAACAATCTTTCCCACTTCAAACAATATATCCCAAAAACATTATTTCCTACTTGAATTAAAAAAATACACTTAATTTAATGTTGCGGTCTCCGTTGGATTTCCAACATGTTTGGGGATATGTTTTATTCCTACATTATCGAATGCAATTTCAACTAAACAATACTTGAATTGAATTTTGACCTACCTCAACGATCTCCTCGTGGCTGGTGCTTGCTCGTCCATGGGAGCTTTCCCCTTCCCATTAGAGTTGCTCGTGCTAGCCTCACGGTCATGAGATCCACCGAAACGAGTTCTCTTTGTCGAGGCCATTTTATACTTACTACTTTAAATTGATAAATTCAGGAAAAGAAGAACTAGTGTTCGAGAATATCATGACACCAAGATGACAAGATTAGTCTCAATGAGTAAATTATCTTCTGCGAGAGGATTAGATTTACTTCAAGACATGGCAATCGTTCATAGCTATATCAAATTTAGGATAGCATCTCACTTGTTCTTATGGGAACACACCCTGGAAATTAATTACTCAGTCTAGATAATTAGCTCTTGCTTAGTTAGAGTACTAGAGATGAATTAGGCATAATAATTACTTCACTAATGCAATGCACAATTACCATGTGCATAGGTGAGAGAGTTCCCTTTCTAGAGATAGTTATAGGCAATTAATTTCTCTAATTATACCTTAATCATGTGTAATTTGAATTTAAACTTAGCTAATTGATCATTGTGAAATGATAGATTGAATTTGGTCGCTTAACCACATTGCTAGATGTTGGTTTAATTCCATCACTGTGACGGCTAGTGGTTAAATTCTTTCTGCTAATCATGCATTAATTTATGATCAAGAGAGTTTAATTACTTGCATAATTGATAATTGAGATTAATATTAGGCAATAGGCTAATCATATAGTGAATAAGACAGTAGATAAGCTAGGATTATGCTTAATACAAGCGGAATTAAGACAATGATAGAGAGAATTGGAGCATAAGCATGGAAATTAACTTTGATTACCGTAGGTTGGGCTGAATTTTACTTGATTTGCTGATCCAATGCAGCTCTTGAGGCGAGAATTTGGGAGCACTTCCGTCCTTTGACCTTCCTCTAAAAGTTGTGTGTGCCGACAGCACCTCCCCAATGTATGTGTGTGTAGGAGTGTGTGTGTGTGTACTGAGTACGTGTGTGTGAGAATATGAGTGCTTGTGTGTGTGTGAGCATGTCCTTATATAGTGCTCATCCTCATGCAGGTCGATTTCTTTTGCTATATGCATCTGAGTGAGCAACTTAGTCTTGCATGGGAAGTTGAGTGCATGCCCTGCAAGGTGTCCAGTTAACTTAGACTAACTGACTCTCACACTCTCTCTCAAGCATGGCAAGACTCCCACAAGTCCCTAGAGGTGTGAGGGCGCCCTCTAACTGCTAAAGCAAGCTCCGAGTGGCCTGGGACTTGTTCCCACACAGCCCCTCAGCCCCGGTGCTCCCCGCACAAACATTACGAAAATTTAATTTCAACCTAAGACGGCCAATTCAAGTCAAGTTTTAATGCTGAAACTTTCTGTACTAAGCTGGAGCTAAGGTGCATAATCTCGAGTACCTGCCATATTTAGCAGCCCTCGGCGTCCGAAAATGCATTTTTTCAAATTCGGGGTACAGGTGCAGTTTGTCAAGACGGTCAGAACTAGACGGGTCGGGTAACTTACTATTTTTGGAATTTTTTCACGAAAATTATTTTATTTCATTTTTGAAAGCTCTATAAGATTCTAAACATCAAGGCATCGATAGATTTAGAAAAATTGCCAAAAATAGTAACTTTTTGTAGTAAGGTTATTTTGTGATACAAGGGTGCTCTTTAGCTCGGGGTCAAAGATCTTACAACCTCCCCAATGTGAAAAATTTGAGATGCCCTCATCTCAGTAATTTATTAGGATAATCCTTTATGAGCGTTGGTTCGTCCTCCCAAGTAGCATCTTCTTCAGGATAATCTTTCCACTTCACAAGGTGCTGGGTAATTGTCCTGTTTCGTAGCTTTCTTTTTCTTGATTCAAGGACGTAATCAGGTTGAAGTTCGAGAACTCCTTGTGCTGGCATAACTATCTGATCTGAGTCCAAGAGTTGATTGGGGCTAGGAATGTAGGGTTTGAGTAGGTTGACGTGAAATACATCGTGAACCTTTACGTTTGCAGGTAACTTAAGCTTGTAGGCCTGGTCACTCACAACCTTAGTGATTTCGAAGTGTCCACAATATCTTGGGCTTAGTTTCTTGTACCTTCCTCTTTTCTTCGGTCGGACTCGTAGAAAAACTTTTTCTCCTTCCTTGAAGGTCCGTTTTGATCGATTCTTATCTACGTAATGCTTTTGTCTATCCTGAGTAGCTTGGATATCTTGGCAAATGGCTTTAGTCTGAGCTTCCATGTCTTCTAGCATCTTCTTAGAGGCTTCTACCCTGATGGTTGGGTCTAAAAATTTAAGCGGTGCTAAATAGTCTTTTCCATAAAGAGATTTGAAGGATGACATTCCAATGCTTCTGTGTTCGGAAGAATTGTAAGCATATTCTACCAAGGGTAGATATTTTAACCACTTCTTTGTCTCTTGCAAACAATAGGCCCTGAGAATGTCCTCAATGACTTGATTTACTCTTTCAGTCTGCCCATCTATCTGCGGATGATACGCTGTGCTGAAGGCTAATTGTGACCCGATAGATTGGAAAAGAGAAGTCCAAAACTTTGATGTAAACTTGGCATCTCTATCATTGAAGATACGCTTTGGGTAAACCATGTAACCTAAAAATTTCCTTGATGAATACTCGGCTAATATCCGAAGCAGTAAAGGTTGTCTTTACAGGTATTAAATGAGCCACTTTTGTGAGCATATCAGCAACCACAAATACTGAGTCATAACCTCCTGTAGAAGGTAATCTTGTAACAAAGTCCATACTGATGCATTCCCATTTCATCTGGGGTATGTCAAGAGGTTGAAGTTGCCCTGGGAACTTGATTCTTGTGGCTTTTATCCGATGACAAGAAAGACATTGCCTCACATAGAGAAGTATTTCTCCTTTCATTCCAGACCAAAAATAACTCCTCCTGATAGCATGAAGAGTCTTAGCATAACCTGGATGTCCAGATGTAGGGCTATTGTGTGCTTCATACAAAATAGTCTTCTTTAAAGCTAGGTCTCTAGGTACATAGAGCCTATGTCTGAAGTAAAGAAATCCCCCCATAAGAGAGTAATCTTTAGCTTCAGGCATCTTATTCTGTTGAACTAATGATACCATACGTTGGTATTCTGGATCTACCAAAGATGCTTCTTTAGTTCTATCCCAGATAGGGTTATTTGGAATAGAGATAGCACCGAGAAAATATTTTCGGCTAAGTCCATCTGCAACGGCATTTTCCTTCCCTGGTCTACACTTTAGGGAATTAATTTCTCTAATTACACCTTAATCATGTGTAATTTAAAATTAAACTTAGCTAATTCATCATTATGAAATGATAGATTGAATTTGGTCGCTTAACCACATTGCTAGATGTTGGTTTAATTCCATCACTGTGATGGCTAGTGGTTAAATCCTTTCTGCTAATCATGCAATAATTTATGATTAGGAGAGTTTAATTACTTGCATAATTGATAATTGAGCTTAAGATTAGGCAATAGGCTAATTGTATAGTGAATTAGAGAGTAGATTAGCTAGGATTATGCTTAATACAAGCGGAATAAAGAGAATGATAGAGAGAATTGCAGCATAAGCATGAGAATTAACTTTGATTACCATAGGTTGGGCTGAATTTTACTTGATTTGTAGATCCAATGGAGCTCTTGAGGCGAGAATTTGGCAGGACTTCCGTCCTTTGACCTTCCTCTAAAATTTGTGTGTACGGGCAGCACCTCCCCAATGTATGTGTGTGTAGGAGTGTGTGTGTGTGTGTGCGTGTGTGTGTGTGTGTACTGAGTAAGTGTGTGTGAGCATATGAGTGCTTGTGTGTGTGTGAGCATGTCCTTATATAGTGCTCATCCTCATGCAGGTCGATTTCTACTGCTATATGCATCTGAGTGAGCAACTTAGTCTTGCATGGGAAGTTGAGTGCATGCCCTGCAAGGTGTCTAGTTAACTTAGACTAACTGACTCTCACACTCTCTCTCAAGCATGGCAAGCCTCCCACAAGTCCCTAGAGGTGTGAGGGCGCCCTCTAACTGCTAAAGCAAGCTTCCAGTGGCCTAGGACTTGTTCACACACAGTAATTTTAACCTAAGACGGCTAATTCAAGTCAGATTCTAATGCTGAAACTTGCTATACTAAGTTGGAGCTAAGGTGCATAATCCCGAGTACCTGCCATATTTAGTAGCCCCTGGCCTCTGGAAATGCATTTTTTCAAATTCAGGGTACGGGTGGAGTTTGTCGAGACGGTCAGAACTAGACGGGTCGGGTGACCAAAAACTTACTATTTTTGGAAATTTTTCACAAAAAATATTTTATTTCATTTTTGAAAGCTCTATAAGATTCTAAACATCATGGCATCGTCAGATTTAGGAAAATTGCCAAAAATAATAACTTTTTGCAGCAGTAAGGTTATTTTGTGATACAAGGGTGCTCTTTAGCTCGAGGTCAGAGATCTTACATTGCAAATAGGTCGTGCTACAACGCCTTTCAACATAATCAATGGTTAGAAATACTTACGTTTGATTAGGCTCATAGAAAAGATCTTCTTTAGCTACTGATTCTTGTCTACTCATGTGTAACAACTGCATATCACAACCAATCTTGAGATGAATCATAAGAAAAAAGTGGACATTAAAATTACAAAAAATATTTGCAAACATCCAGCAAAAAAATGAAGACCATGGAAAATCCTTGACATAAACACACATGTACTATCACATGCAAAAATCAACACCATTCACAAAATTTTAAGTACACTAGCAAACCAACACCCTATTAGAATCAATAAAATGGTTTTGTGAGTTTGAATGCAATTTTGGATCATCCTTGTTGGGAAAGGGAAAATTAAGTTCAAGGACTTGTAAAAGAACATACATGTTTGTTTTTTGTGAATGCTACATCCTAGCTTGCTTTGAATGTATCCATTTGTTGTAGCCACTTCTTAGATACTATAATAGATATCACTCATTTAGACGCTTGATGTAGTGAATTAATAGTACTACTACATAGTACACATTCAAAGGAAAATATTTTTGCTTCAAAATTCTCCACAAGTTCAACAGGAACTTAGAACGAAAAACCAAGATAGAGGATAATATGAGAATGAGATCATCTTAATTACTCCCATAGATCTATTAAGAAGCCAAGAAGATCAACCCTGCAAGAAGAGTTCTATCTTTCATCCATCAGACTTGAGTAACTATCTTTTAATATATCTTCTTATATGCAAAGATGAAAGGCTGCAATTCCATGTGGCTACAAATGGATCCAGTGATGACGATGGCAGAGCTTGTCACTCCTGACCTCACATCCTCACTCTCAAGACATCCACACTGACCTCCTCCGTGCTATTTTGGGCCACACCAATAGGAGCCTATGCCTACATGTCAAAGGATCAAGATGTCAACATCTCCTCTCTCCCTTGAGTTGCGGCCACATGCACACTTCCTCCATCCACTAACATATCAAGAAGCCAACCCTTGAGTTGCGAGCACAAGCTCACTTCCTCTTGGCAACCTCTTTTGTGTATAGACCATCTGTAGTCATGGCCACCTAGCTCTTTAGTCTCTGTCCTTTGATCTATCAACAAAGAAAACCTTCCTTTGCATTCACCACCATCAAACGTGTACTATGGGCATGAAAAGAGAGAGAGAGATAGAGAGAGAGAAAAGTTGACAAGTCTAACTTTGTGTTGCTAATCCCTAAACCCTATATTCTCTAGGGATTTTTGACACAAAGGTGCTGTCAAAAGTACTCCATAGACTTGCCTCCATGCAATAACTTGTAGCATTTCTCACAACTTGGAGCATTGCTCACAATGCCACTCCTTAAAATGAATGCGGCAATGAAGACTATACTAAAAACACTATTGTTTACCAATGAACTGGATATGATTAAACATGGTAAGTTGTCAACCAGAAGTTATGTTGAGAAGGTCAAGGAGCTTACTAGACAGTTAAATGAACCACCCTCAAGAAAATGCATGCGCGGCGTGATTTTTGAGTGGTTTCAAAAGTAAGAAGCTCAGGGAGTAGGAGGTACTACCACCGCCACCTAGAGAGCTGAGGGAAAGGCTAAGGAGGTCGACGAGTGGTAGGAGCAAAGGACTCTAGTAGCCAAGATTACAGTAGGAGGTACTAGCACCGCCACCTAGAGGGCTAAGGGAAAGGCTAAGGAGGTCGACGAGTGGCAGGAGCAAAGGACTCTAGTAGCCAAGATTACAGAAGATCTCACTAAGAAGATGCAACATTTGAGTGCTCAGATGCCAAGACCATCCAAAGGCTATGGCCACAACTTTCAGAGGCTCAAGAGATCAAGCTTCTAGAAAGTAGTTATGGTAAGGATGAAGCTAAAAAATAGAATGAAGAATCAGTGAAGGCATTAGAAGAGTGCCTAGAGGAGGTCCAACAAGCTAGAACAAACTTGATCAAGGCTGAGAAAAAGGAGTCAATGACAAACAATGTTCAGCTGGAATAATTTGATTTCTCAGCAAAGGATAAATCAGTTAGAGGACGCAGTAGGCTAGCATAGGCATGGTACTATAAAGATAGTCATCTAGAGGGAAGATCATCAAGCTCGAAACGTAGCTCTCACAAGAATAGGGTGAAATCTATGTTGAGGTCTACAAAAGGATTCAAAAGCTAATTATAGAGATAGATGACATCAGACAAATCTAACCAAAGGCTGCAAAGTTTATCATAAAGTAGAGAAAAAAATTGTAAGAGGCTATGGCTATGGATCTCTTTGAGATAAAGAATGATGAAAATTTCAATTATCTAGATGGACTATAAGTTAAGGAAACAATGGAAACCATTTTCAAGGGTGATATTAGATGGCAAGGTAGGTGTAAACATTCTAGGAGGGCAGGTCTTTTCATTTAAGAAACAAAACTAGATCCATTCAAGATAAGGATGTTTGATTAAAGAGTGGTCCAGGCCAACGACTTAGTGAAAAACATACAAACTAGAGTAGGAAAGGAGAATTTCAAGACTAGTTTTCTAGTATTCGGCATTTAGGAATGTATAGTATGTTATTGAGTCGCCATTGGCTCAAGCATTCATGAGCTATCCTTGATTATGCAAGCTAGACATTGATAATTCAAGGATCCAATGGACACATTCACGTAAAATCGAACAACATCAAAAGGTGGAAGAAATAAATGCATCCAGAAGAACTCTAAAAGAAATATGGTACACAAAACAAGAGCAAAAAGATGGAGGCAACAATACCCAAAAATTCACTGAGTCTAACCCAGGAGAAGGACTAGTGACTTTGGATGGGAGGAATCTAAAAGGGTGACCATGAACAAATGAAGATTTTAGATCATATGGGGATCACATGCAAACGAATGCAGATAGTCCTAATCAAAATAGTGAGCAAATGGACAAGGAGGGAAGTTTGGCTAAACTAAGGAATTTCTTGAATGAATATGCAGCAGGGGATTAGGCCAAATAAGGAAGCAAAATCAGTGGCAAAAATGAAGGGTGGTGGAGAACAGTGGTTATTGCCAGATGATTAAGAAATTGAAGAATGGAGTCTTAGTTTAGATGAGAATTCAAAAATGATCAAAATCAGCAAACATACAAAACTAGAGATAAAAGGAAAAGCCAAGCAAGTATAAGGATGTTTTTGCTTGGGAACACATAGACCGGAAAGGGAGTGGATCCAGAGATGTGCCAACACAAGATTCCATTGAAACTAGGTGGATGACTAATGTGTTTGTATACTTGCAATGCCCACCTCTCTAAGTTTTTCCACCACAATATATGTTGCAGAGTTTGTAAGGCCCCCATATGAGGAGAAGCCAATGGTGCACATATATTTGGTGGATTCCAGCTATGCACGCTGATGAGATCTCTATTTATGATCTTGGGTGGTACGGAGCAAATTCAGGGGCAACTTTGGGGGCCTCGGGGGCGGAAGCCCCCGAGACTTTTTTTCCCTTCGTTGGAATATTCCTTTTCGCGAGAATATCTTGGTTGGACGACGGCCGGAAGACAATCGGAAAATGGCCGTCTGGTGGCCAGTGGTCCATGGTCTTTGGTCGGTGGTCGGTGGCCGGTGGTCTTTGTCCGATATTCGGATTTCCTTGGCCGGTGGCCGATTTCTAGGAGGACTTGTTTACCCAAAAGCGGCTACACATGGGCGCATGCAAGAGTCCTACTTGGACTTGGCTATCTAAGGGCGGCTGCAAATAGGCGTTTAGAGGCTCCCTTAAAACTATATAAGGAGGCCTTTTCATGAGTATTTTGGTAGAATGTTGTGCACATGTTAACCCTCACGGCACACGGACACCCATCACCTACGACGGACGCGTATTATGTATTTGGTAGAGTCAGGTACCGGGCTTGTCGGTCCAATAGGGAAAGGTAGAGTGATCGTCGATGAGAGGCGCACTTTAACTTGGACATTCAAGGGATTAGTTGGTTAAGCATGGGCGCCCAAGTGTGAATGGGGTGAGCTCCTATAAAAGCCAACTAAACCTAATTTTTACTCATTCTCTCATTTGTGCAATTGAAGAGTGCTCTTGCTCCATCTCCATCTTCTTCTTCTTCACCTCCTTGTGTGTGCGTGTGTGAGAGAGAGAGAGAGAGGGAGAGTGTGTGTGCGATCGAGCATTACGAAGGCACGACGGCGGCGAAGCGGTTGAGTGCGGCACGACTGCAGCTTCTTCTTCATCGCGGCGAGGAATCCACCACGAAGGCGAGCGTAGAGCGGTGAGTGACACACCCTTTGTTTTCTTGAGCTTGCTAGTTTAGGCTTGTTGTGTGCTTGGAGCCGTTTGTGGCTCGCATACGGTGTATTGGCAAGTCCCTTGCTTCGACAGTGCGGCAAGGAGCGCACATTTTTTGGCGCCGCTGCCGGGGATATGCCCTACACTAAGCTCGGTTAGCACTTTACGCTTCCTTGTGGTGCAATTTCTATCATAGGAAAGGCAGGGAAGGAGTGTGTGGAAGGTTTCTGTTTTTTGCGTTTTCTGCAATTTCGGAAATTAAAAACGCGAGCGAGTGGGTGGCGATATTTTTCGAAAATAAAAAACGTGACTCTTAAAACGTACGGGTTGGTTTGTACAAAAGATAGATCGGGATCGGTTTCCCAAGCCCAAGCCCAAGCCCAAGCCCAAGCCCAGGCCCAGGCCCAGGCCTCAGTCCTCAGTCTTATGATATATACTAGACTCACTCTTATATATATACCCTACTCCCTCAAGAGAGAATGAGAGCATGTGGGACAAGTCCTCCACTCTCCTCCTTTCTCTTCCCACTTGCACCCTTAGACTTTCTAGTTTGGGCCTAGTTCCCTACTGGAAATTGACAGTTTTAGGGATTCCGAGGGCATAGAGTGACCAAACGAAGGGCTGTAAAGCACGGCACGACCCTCTGACCGATACGCTCGTTTCGAGCTATCACACGGCCCATTCCACGACACGCTCTAAAAAATCTAGCAAAAAAACAAACAAAAAACACGCTAAAAACTAGTCACAAGGCCTCCTAGAGCAGCTTTTTGACACCTTAGGGTATCAAAAGCACATGCACTTACGCTCTGGGCGGGTGCTAGAACACGAGCATATTGAGGGTGCCTCTGTTCATACGGACACCCATTACCCATCCACGATAAGCTCTAGACCCTCAGCGGGGACACAAGGTAGCACCACCCAAGACCCTAAAATAGCCGCTAGTGATTCCTCCTCCGACTCAGAAATCATGGAAGCATACCCTACCCAAAACACTGAGAGAGAAGGCCATGCACCTCCTGAAGCTCCACAGCCTAGTACTAGTATGTTTAGCCGTTTCATGGAAACATTAGGTAGAGCTACTCGCTCGGAACCTGATGCAAATGAAGCACACGAAGGGGGTGGGGAAGTGGACTCTCCTTTCACATCGCACGTGGACCCCACACCCCCAAAGAGTGTCCATGTGGATATCCTACCAACTTCTTACCAAGAAGGCCCTGTTGAGCTGCCTCCTTCAGAAGTTCCCTCTAGAGTACCGTTGGTGGCAAGTAAAACCACGGGGAGCAACATTGCTTCTACCTCACAAGAAATCGTTAACACGTCGACTCTAGAAGGATTGTTCATTAATGATCATTGGACATACGACCTCCACACTGAGGTGTTGACGGATCTACACTCTGGCCACGCCTACCATGTAGGATGGATAGAGATTGTACAATCCACCTCTAGTGCCACGAGCATCGAAGATCAACAGAAAATGATCTGTAATGTTATCCATGGCATTATTCAATCAGAAAGGCAAAACCGAGGGGTAAATATACTCTCAACTGGCCCCATGAGATTTCTCGATACGAGCAAGGCTCAACAGCCTACTCTATCACAAATGGAGACTCCTCTAATGAGCCCCATGGACCCATCTTACGTCATTTCACCTGGGGTCTCTATGCAATCTGAGCCTCCGAGCGAAAACTTTAGCTTCCCTAACTTGGCTCAACCCTCTATTAAGGAAAACATAGTGCTCACTCCAGGGATAAGCCTAACAGAGAATGTACCGATGACATCTACGGTTAGCGCAGTGCCACTACCTAGTGTTGTAGTACCTAATATGGGGCCTCGACCATATGTGCCTCTATCCCCTTATGCACACGTGGCCCCCACACCTCCAATTGTACCACTTGCTTATGCTCCTCGAGTGCCGCTCCCTAGCTCTTATCCGAGTGGACCTATGCCCGGTTATGTTCCATATCCTGCATCATCCACACATATGCCAAGACCGGTACCCGTTCCTCTCCCACATATGATTCCAAGAGTACCTCCACCGGCCCTGCCTCCTCACATAGGTGACTTGGCAGCGTTTGCTCAAACCATAGGTCGATCTATCGCGGAAAATATGCGTCATGCATCTGATAGAGAGCCTAGAAGTAAGGCAGTACAAATTGCCAAACTCACGCAAAAATTCAATGGGGACGAAGATGCTAGGAAACACATTGAAGTGTTTGAACAAGTATGTGATTCCTTAGGGGAACGCAACGAACTACATAAGTGCAATGCCTTAAGCTTGACATTAAGTGGGAAGGCTGGAGATTGGTATAGGACCCTAAGGGTGGACGAGAAAACAATCTACCCTACCCTTCGAAGGTTGTTTCTAAAGGAGTACATACGAGAAGGTGTGCTTTGGGGTGTAGCATCTCAGCTACAGAAGGCCGAACGTAAGGAAGGAGAGTCAGTAAGGGACTTCATTAGTCGTCTAAAGCACTTAAACTCTCGTTGCCCTGTAAATGAGCGCTTCAACAATAACCAACTGCTTGATCGATTCATTCGAGGGTTGAGGAATGAAGGAATCTATAATGGACTAGTGATTAGAGGTATCACAACCTGGGAAGATGTCACTGCCAATGCAATCCAATTAGAGGACAACTTGATGATAGCAGGCATGAGGGTGTCTACTGACACGAGATCCACTAGCTCACAATCCATTGAGTATGAACCCATGACCGCAAAGCCCATTGCCAATGAGCCAAAGGTATTTGAGACATTCTTGACAGACCTCACCAAGGCAATCCAAGAGTCTCTTAAGGATAATCGACCCCCTCAAAATAGTCACATGTATCCAAGAAGGGAGCAACAATGGTGTTCCATTTGCTTAGGTCCACATAGCACTAGTGAGTGCCCTACGTTTAGATTAAAATTTAATGGAACTTGCAATGCATGTGGTAGGTATGGTCACCAAGCTAAGGATTGTTTAATGATCAAACGTATGATGGCAAATAGACCACCTGTAGCCTGGACGGATGCGCCTCGAGCTCCTGTATTGATGCCTACTCCACCTGTTGAGCAACTACCGCAACACATGGTCCCTAGATCTCAAAATGTTGTACAAGCTACACCGTTACCACCTCCTGTGCTAGGACCGCAGCCCCCGCATCCAAGAGTCGCCCCTATGAACCAAGTGGGTTGCGAGCCATCAAATGCTTATGCAGATGGTTGTGAGGAGGAAATAGACACTAGTATTGCCTACGGACTTGATACATTGGAAGAATGTCCTATATACTACATGGAAGATTGTTGGGGACAAGTCAAGCCGGTTTATCAAGCTGCTGCTCTCGCATCCAGAGGTCAAAATATCAACACCCAGGCTAGGAGGCCACCTCTTCAATGCTACGAGTGTGGTGGACCACATCGAGTAGCGGAGTGCCCTATTAGGCTGCAAAAGAATGCTGCACAGATGCAAATGAATCAAGGGAGCACGTCTGCAATGCCAATACTCACATGTAATCGTTGTGGCATAGATCACTTGATTGCCCAATGCCCCTATAACCCAAATGCGCCTAAAATCACACCCTTGCATTTGGTCGAAATTGCTAGTGTGACATCGCCAATGCCACCCGTCGCACCCGCTTATGCGATTACACGGTCCATGCTTCAAGGGCCAGGACATATCCTCGAAGAGAGAGATACTGCGTCAGTTATCCAAGAAAAGAAAAAGAAGACACGAAGGAAGAAGTCGCAGAATACGGAAAATTCAAAGCCAAGTTCCAAAACAAACATAGGAACAGGAGATGACCCCGTGTATATGAATGACCTCGAGGATGATTCAGATTCAGTCGAGACAATGGAGACTAGAACCAATACCACAAAGGGAAAGACCGACAAAGAAAACCGTAACATGGAACCAAATGAAAACCAAATAAGAGAAAACCATAAAGAGCCTTTGAAAACACCACAAGTGTTTCCAAATCCAATCCACGACCCCCAAGATAAATCGCAGGGGCAAAAAGGGAAAAATCGTAAAAAGAAGATTGGGACGTACCCAAACCCTGTAGACGAGATTAAGCAGGTGAAACATCTAAGAGGTTTAGTGGAGGAGACTCAAAGGAAACTAGAACCAGAACCCATGCATGTAAAAATTCATGACACAGTGTTTCCCACGCAAGTTTATCCACCCCACATGAACCATAGACCGTTAGCCATATCTAGTATCATCCAAGAAGGGAGTGAGGACGGGACATCAGAAAGTGAGCATACACCCTTCTTGTTGGAAAGGATGTTTAACGAAGGAATACCTGATCCCATTGAGGAATATGAGATTCCATCCTCACCAGTTCCTAGTGAAGGACCTACACCCTGTAAAACGCCAATGAATGTTGCCAAACTAGTGGACTTCATGTCTTCTGAGGTCTGAACCACAATCATAGCAAAGCTGTATGGAGATCCTGAGTTATTCCTTGCACTTCGAGCATTCCTTAATGGAGAGCTACGAACGGGATTACCGCAGTTTGCGCAACCAAATAGGCCTGACTCGATTATGATTGATGAGGAAAATCATGTGCAATCACTTGACTTAGATGGACACGAGTCTGTGATCGAGGTACCCATTAACGAATTAGGGCAGTATTTTGAAGGCGACGAGTCTAATGCGACCCTACCCATCACTACCAAGGGATTAACTATAAAGGGAATTCTTGATGGTGGTGCGGGAGTTAGCATCGTTACAAAAGATTGTTGGGAATCCATGGGAAAACCCCGCCTCAGTGTTACTAACATTGTGGTAAAGATGGCAAATGGTACCATAGCCAAACCTATGGGGATGCTCAAGGATCTTAAGATCAAAGTTCTAGGACACAAGGTACGACATACGTTCATTGTTATGGATTTCTCCAAACACCTCATGTCATATGAAATGATTTTAGGACGACCATTCATGAGGGAAGCACAAATGGTTCACGATTGGTCTAAAAATCATGTCTATTTCCAATTCCAAGACTCTGTCCTTAGAGTGGATTTGGTGACTGGTAAGGTACACCCCTTAGGGAGTAAAACCATTATTGATCATCGCTCTGACACCACGGTTCACTCGGCCCCACTACAATATTGTTACACTTGTAAGAAGGATACAGACATTGGCCAAGATTCTCCTTATATGGATGTGTTACCGGGTATGACGGAATCAGACAATGTGGATTGGGTCCACCTAGCATCAACCATAGACACTTGGGGAAATAGAGGGACGACCTGGGTAACACCTGAGGGGGATGAAATTCCTATACCCTTAAATATGCTACAAGCAATGCATATCGCTTCCGACAAGACTCATCCTAATGTAACGAAGAAAACATACAAGTGGGTCCCTAAAACTTCTTTAGTGACCATAGCTAGTGCTAAAAAACGGGAACCTAGTAAGAACCGTACCACTCGCTCCAAGAAAAGTAAGAAAATGTTGCGATGGATCCCTAAACGACTATTGGAAGCCCAAGGCTACTATCAAGGAAATGATCAAATCTGGGTGCCAAAACGTAGATTGTGCTCTTACCTATCACCTGACCCAAGTGAGCCCAATCCCGTAGCTCCAAAACGAATCAATGATCGTGGAAAGAAAAAAATCACCGAATGCTACACACCCGCTCCCGAGCTAGTTTGGGTACCAAAGAAAGAACGATTTGTTCCACCTAGCTCAGGAAGGGGGGAGTCCCATGAAGATTCTAGCTCATCATGTAATACATCCATAGAGGTAAAAGCTTCTACACCGCCTCCATCTATAGTAGTGGACCTCAATGAAGCTACAAAAGAATCCACACCTCCCGGTGTTCAAGAATCACCTGATGAACCACTTCAAGTTCGATCCTGGGAGAGTACCTTACCAACCTTGCAACTTGACAAGGCATCTAGGGTAATAGAAAACTAATGGCAAAAATCCTCACCTATTACCAACTGGAACAATTGGTTTCAAAGGGTGACAAGCTCATTTCAAACGGTATGATCTACCTAAGGAAGGGGGGAGTGTTTGTGGACATCCATCATTCATTTTTTTCCCTCTCAACCTTTTTCCCTGACCTCTCAATTCCAATCTTAGGGAATGTACATATAAAGCTTTATACTCACAAAAAAAAAAAAAGAGCAAGAGCAATTAGCAAACGAGTATGCACAATAAAAGTCAAAACATTGACTCAGACCTACACCTGTCACATTTGGTACAGTGAAACAGAAACCTATGCCATAAAACACCTTTGATCCTCATCACTTGAGTGATGGAGGGTAGGTAAGATTAGTACGATAGGAGTGTTTCTGTTTTAGAGTTGAGTGATTAGCAAAGATCTCTTTTCCCACTGATGTGCCTCCTGGAGGTATTCCTTTTGTTTCCTAGTGTGTACAGGAGCGTGTTGCTATTGATAGGATTTGGACCTTCATGGAATCTTTATCTCGACTCACTCTTCAAATCAAGCGCGACCATCAACACAAACAGGTGTTTCTTGTCCATTAGCATTGCCCTTATCTTTTTTGCATCCATGTGTGTCTGCTTTGATTGTGATTGGTAGCATACTATTCAGCGCATTGGCTTAGTATCCAACATTTAATTCAATGTAATGTTTTGTCATAATCACTTGTCTAGGTTTAAAAATCAAGCAGTCCGACTAAGCTAGTTTGACCAAGCTAGGTATTAGAAATCTTCTCTTAATACCATGGGGAATGCCTTCCTAATAAGCAATGGTTACTTAGGTTCTTAATCCGATTTAGGCAGCATTGTATGAAATGTACTAGGGCTTTCTAGTGGGCTTAACCCTATCGACCTTTAGCTTAAGTATTATAAAGGGAGTTTACTAATGTGATGAGCCTGGGGAGGGTAACAGTGTTATATGACCCCCCAAAGTTACAAAATTAAAATGCTGAAAATGAACAAACAAAAAATCAAAGTGCCACAATGTAAAATTTTAAGCTGGAAGAGAAATCTCAGCTTGATTTGGTACTTCACTCACATGTATTGCCTATGGTACTAGAGCCCTAGAGGTTCCCAGTGTGGGCGCTTTTCCTTGAAAAGAAAAAAACCCAAGGCATACAAAATAACCACACACATCATAATTGAATCAATGTGAAAAGACCTTGGGGGGTCAAAGAAAAAGTAATCAGCCAGGCGATGATTTCATGAGAAATTCCTTTTATGGTAGCTTAACTACAAGGTTTTCTAGATATAGCCTCTAGTCAGCCCTCGAACATGAATACTTGGCTCTCGCGATTAAACAACTTAATTGACCACAGAAAATTAAGAAGCTTACCCATGGTATTAATATTCGATCTCTAGTGCTTTTCGACCGTCAAATTAGCGACCCCGGACTTGTTTAATTTTTTCCCTTTACATCTGTTTATGCATTTGATTACATTGCAATTTAATGTTCATTGCTAACAAATTGTTTGAAATTCTTTGACCAATCAATTTTTCTATCTAAAACTGCATATGCTTTTTAAGAGAATGCAATTACTGTGCCAATGTTGTTTGATTTTGCAGTGACTGAAGAAGGCTAAGGACATTCATCTCAAATGCTCTTCCACCTCGACGAACCAGCTTCAACTCAATAGCTTCCGAGGACGGAATCTACATCAGGAAGGGGGGCATGTTAACCCTCACGGCACACGGACACCCATCACCTACGACGGACGCGTATTATGTATTTGGTAGAGTCAGGTACCGGGCTTGTCGGTCCAATAGGGAAAGGTAGAGTGATCGTCGATGAGAGGCGCACTTTAACTTGGACATTCAAGGGATTAGTTGGTTAAGCATGGGCGCCCAAGTGTGAATGGGGTGAGCTCCTATAAAAGCCAACTAAACCTAATTTTTACTCATTCTCTCATTTGTGCAATTGAAGAGTGCTCTTGCTCCATCTCCATCTTCTTCTTCTTCACCTCCTTGTGTGTGTGTGTGTGTGTGAGAGAGAGAGAGGGAGAGTGTGTGTGCGATCGAGCATTACGAAGGCACGACGGCGGCGAAGCGGTTGAGCGCGGCACGACTGCAGCTTCTTCTTCATCGCGGCGAGGAATCCACCACGAAGGCGAGCGTAGAGCGGTGAGTGACACACCCTTTGTTTTCTTGAGCTTGCTAGTTTAGGCTTGTTGTGTGCTTGGAGCCGTTTGTGGCTCGCATACGGTGTATTGGCAAGTCCCTTGCTTCGAAAGTGCGGCAAGGAGCGCACAGCACACTTGATGCACACAGCACATCCTTGTGTAAGGATTATTAGTCCCTTGTATTCAGTTGCTCTAGTTGTCTAAATCACCATCTAAGCTCTACCTTGAGAGCGCATGGGTGGATGATGCCATCAATTTGTATAGTGTGCTAATCTAAAGTTTTTGATTTGCCACTAATCTACTTTGCATCGTGTCTCTCTCTGCTCTCCTTGCTACTAGATCCTTATTGTATTCCGCATTTCTTACATAATGAATCTCCTAGACCTACATGATGAATCCAAATTATGCTAAAATGATGAAAGAGAAAATCAACAACTTGCTAAAAGCGAGATTCATCATTGAAGTGGAAAGTAGTGATGACTGGTTGTTTCCAATAGTGGTTGTCTTGAAGAAAAACGGTAACATGAGGATCTATGAAGATTATCAAAAGTTGAATGCTTAGACTATCAAGGACCCATTTTTGCTTCCATTTATTGATATGATGCTAGAGGAGATTGCTAGCCACGAGATGTATAGTTTTATAGATGAATACAATGGCTATAATCATTTGATCATAACACCAAAGGATAGGGTCAAAATGGCATTTATCATTGAATGGGGAGAATTCATGTACTTAGTAATGCCTCTTGGATTGAACAATGGTCCAACAACCTTTCATAGATGTATACGGCTATATTTGTGGCTGATATTGGTATGTTTTCAACGAAGAACATGCATCTTCTATTTTTGAAAATGGTATTTAAGAGATGAAAAGAAAAGTGAAGATTTGACAAAACCTTTTTAAGTCGGTCTTTATGGTCTAGAAGTGGTAGCTGCTAGGGCATACTGTATCCAAAAATGGCATTGAGATGGCTCAAGAGAAAGTCTATCTAGCAAACTAGAGCACTAATGAATGTGTATGAACTTTAAGCTCATTCCTAAGGTACATCAACTTTTATAGAATATTCAATTATATGTTTGTAACCAAGGATTTCCCACTATATGAGCTAGCCCAAAAGGGAGTGAAGTTTATATGGACCCAAGAATGTGAGGCTAGTTTTCATAGTGCCTAAAAGAAGCAATCAACAAGAAGCCAATCCTTCATTAAACCAAGAAGTGATATTCTATGTTCATGTGGATGCAACTGGTATGGTGATAGAATCAATATTAGCCTAGCCTAATGGGAAGACAGACTACCCAATCTACTTTGCTAATCAGAATTTTAGTACAGTTGAAGAAGAGTACTCTATAACTACAAGAGAAGCATTAGGAATGGTATTCAATGCAATCAAGTTCACACACTCTTGCTGGAAAAGCTATTCTTCTTTTATGTTGATATAATCAAGCACTCCTCTTTTGTATTAACAAGGTGGAAATTCATGTGTGGTTAATCACATGGATCATGTTCTTGATATAGTTTGACCTCAAAATCTTCCACAAGCTAGGGAAGACTCACCACGGTGTAGATTTCTTAACCAAAAGTATAGAGGGAATTTCAACAATGTCACTAAGAGATGAGCCAGTGGATGCTGAGTTATACTAGAGTATGACAACAAATGGACTAGATCCAGAGTGGCATGACATATATGAATTTCTCTAATCTAGAAGATTTCTAGAGGAATGGTCCAAATCCACTAATAAGACACTGATCATTAAGAGTCTAAAGTGGATCAGGGTGAAAGCATGTTAACTTGTCATGCTTTTTCATGTCCCGGACAATGCTAACTAGCACAATTTTGACATATGCTAACTAGTACAATAACTTGAGCTACATCTCCAAGATCTATGACATATGATATATCAATAGAAAGCACTTGAAACAAGGAATCCAAATGTACAACCTCCGACAAATTTTGATATTATTTGTAAAAAATTTACCGAACACCCAACTTTTCGAAGATGTGCTAACTTGAAACTGCTAACTAGCACAAAAAGCGCGACAGGTTAACATGCTTTCACCCATCATCATACATACTTAGAATTGATGGAGTACTTAGAATATGTGTACCTATGCAAGGTGGGTTGTAGGTCATTACAAAGGCTTAGAGTGGGAGCTCAAGGGGACAACTGACATCACTTACAAGCAGGGTTATGGTGGAAAATCATGATGGATGATGTTAGCGCTGTGAAGAACTTATGATATTTCCTAGAGAATGGAAAGACCAACACAAAACAGATATGATTCCTTTGACCACCATATAACCATTGGGGTTTTTCTTGAAGCGAGGTCTAGACTTTATGGGTCTATTCAAGAAGGGTACGCCAAGGAAGAACATGTATATTGTGATGACCACATGCTATGTTAGAAAATAGGTAGAGGCGAAAGCATTGCTCAACAACACATCAAATTCAACAACATGGTTCTTGTACGAACATATAGTCTGCAAATATGGTTGACAAAGGAACTCATTTATCAATGATAGAATCTAGATCTTCATTGAAATTTTCTCTATCAAGTATCAAAAATCAACAACGTACTACCCTAGAAGCAATGGACAAGCCGAGAGCACTAATAATACCATCAAGACCATTCTATCCAAGATAGTGTAAAAGGAGCCCCATAAATGGGATAAGAAGCTTCAAACAACACTGTGGGCTTATAGTAAAACTCACAAGATCGTGATCAAGATGACTCCATTTTGAATGGTATATGGTACAGAGGCAATAATGCCTATGGAGCTTGACACCCCCAGCCTTAAGATGTCCTTTCAATATGACATGTTTTAATTCAACATAGAAGAATAGGCTCTTGATGATGCGTTGAAGCTGAAAGAGATCAGACAAAGGGAATGTTGGAATAGGAAGTAGTGTATAGAGAAGGAAGTAATGGCATGATAGTAAGCTGAAGGTTAGACAATTTAATAAAGATGACTTGGTTTTACTATACCACCCAAAGCTAGGCCTATTAATAGTGGGTAATGAATGACCTTCAATAATGCTATTTTTAGCATATAGTGCTTCATGTTTTGATAGATATATGATTTTTTAATACACTTTTGATGTATTTGTGGGCTCTATATCAGTTCTAGATTGTATATTTCACACTACCATATGCCTAGGAGCTGTAGAGATGCACATAGTTTTATGCATCTTATGGGCGGTCGGACATATTTTTTATGCCCTAGGTATAAAGTGAAATTTACTTCATTTTTTCACTTATCCTCTTGAGAGTAGAGATTTCATGGAAAGCTTGCAAAGAAGGTGGAGATGATGATGCTTGTAGTGTAGCGTTCTCTTGCGCTTCAACTCTTTCTATGGCATGCAATAGAAAGTTGAGTGCTCTTCTTCTTCTATCTCTTTGTCACTTGTGTTAATGGTGTGTGGTTAAGTGTTAATTAGTCTCCAATTATTGCTTCTTGCTCTCATTTCTCTTATTGATCTTCTGATTTGTGTGTGTGAGTGATTGACGAGAGTGTGCACCATTGTCCTCTTGATTTGTGAGATTAGAGTAGATTAGAGAGTAGGCAATGAGTAGCATTCTCTATAAGCATTGCATTTCCTTCTTCTCTTTCTTGATTAGGCTCCTATTCTTACACTTCGTTTGAATCCATGTCTCTATTTACACACTTGGAAATTGATTGGAATTGGTGAATTGATGTGAAATGAAATGTTTTAAATGTTAATTTATTTGTGAGAATTGGGGCAATGTGCATAATTCTTTTAGTTAAACCACTATTTAGATAAATTTTTGGGTAAAAATTGAGTCCAAAAAAGAAGTTCTAAAACAGTTCAAATTTGATTATCAAATTGACATGAAGCTCATCTCTTTCAAGGATGTGACCTTTCTCCAAGTCAATCAGCGGTGGACAAAGCCCACAAGCTAAAGGTGATACTGTGAAGACACAAGGAGTACATGTTCAAGCTAAATAAGGATGCTATCAATCTTCTTGAAAGGCAAGACAAGTGCAATTTGATGATGATGAGGAAGAAGCTCAAAGCATTCCTAGGAGCCACTATTTTAGAAGCCACTCGATGCAAGCTCCTACAGAGACATTGGTCAAGGTAGGTGATCTTGAAGAACCTTTTTTTGACTTAATTGACCATGGGTCTAAAATAAATATAATTTCAAAAAGTCCCTACAACAAATGCAAAGGGCCAATGGACACGGAACATGGTTGGAAGCTCAAAGTGGCAAACAATCCATCCGATGAATTTTATGCAACATGTCCAAGTGTAAAGGGGACAATATGTGATGTGAAGGTTGAACAAAATTTCTTTATACAAGACACATCTTCATATCCTCTTATCCTTGGGAATCCCTACATTGTGGGAGTTTGAATGGAAACAAAGGTAATGGATGATGGTTTAGCTTATGTCAAGATACGAAGCAAAGATGGAAAATGTGTTGTTCAATTTCCCACGGTTTGTGTAAGACATGAAAGAAATTGTGACCCTCAGAGATCATCCTCTACCAAAGATGAGTAAAAGGTTTCATGATCATAGGGAAATGATGGGGTTTGTCTAAGTACCATTGTAAAGCGGGTTTGCACTCGTAAAGAAAGAAAAATAATCTCACCTAATCCAAAAAATCGGTGAAAATTTTTCTACAAGCTCCTTGTTAACAAGGAATGGATCAGTATGTTTGTCTAAGTACCATCATATAGCGGGTTTGCACTGGTACAGAAAGAAAAAGGTTCTCACCTAATCCAAAAAATGGGTGAAACTTTTTCTACAAGATCCTTGTTAACAAGGAATGGATCAGTATGCTTTATGAAAGTTGAGGATTTGAAGAGATGTGAGTGGCAATATGTACATAATGTGCAAATAGGCATGAAAGAGAGCGAGTTGTTAGAGCCTAGTGATAATGTTTTAGTTTTATGTGAGAAATTTTCTTTTGTAGATACATGGGTGATCGTGATGCTATATTGAAGTCTAGTTTGCATCTTGGGAATAAAATTGTGAAAGTGTGCTCTATGGAAATTTATCAAGTCATAGAAGCCTTTAAAGAAAACCAATGTTCCAAGAAAACAATTGGACAAGAAGTCCATGTTGAAACTAGATACAAGAGTGTAGAAAAGAAGATAAACCAGCTGCATCACCCTTACCACCTAGCAACAAGGAAAACATTGAACAAGCTTCTTTGCAACCAAGTTTGAGAAATCCTAAAAAGATTTTGAACACCTTCACAAAGGAGTCTTTTCAGGAGCTGCACATTGGTTGTGAGGAGTTTCTAACATAGGAGAAGATAAAGTTCTTTAAAGAAATGGTTTCAAAGCATGGTAAGGCTTTTTCATTTGAGCCACATGAGATAGGATATGTTGATCCTTCTAATGTAGCTTCTATGGTAATTTTTACAATACCTCATTTACCTTAGAACCTATGACCTACTCCAATTCCAAAGACTCATTTGCCAAATTTAGTAGAGCATTGAATGAGAAAATCACAATGGGGCTTTTGGATACTTCTTGTGATCCATACTCAAATAGGTGGTTCACAGTCCCAAAGAAGAATGGTGCTTATGCTTCATCCAAGACACGCAACCAGTGAACAAGGTGACAATTAGGAATGTAGGTAGAAGTCCAGTTGTGGATGAGTTTGCAGAGGCATTTTCAGGGAGGGAATTTTACTCAATGGGAGATATCTACTCAGGCATGATCAATTTCAGCTTGCATTTGAAAACAGATACTTGACAACCATGAGAACACCTTTAGGTGTTGTACTACGAATGTGTACCTTGTTGTAGGGAGCAACCAACTCGGTTGCACATATGATGAATGGGATAAATAAGGTCCTACATTGATGATAGGGTATAAGCCTTATTTCATTTTTCAATTTTTTACCAACTACGTTAGTTTGATGATGGCAAAGAGCTTAAGGTACCTTTAGCATATGCATATTAAAGTGCAGTTGGCACAGACCGGAGGCTCTGCAGGTTCAGAGGGGGTGGATATCGTGCAGCTCCGCTCCCATGCTAAGAAAGATGCCACAAACATGCACATCAAGATTATTTAAAGCTTACATGATTATTGAGCAGTGATTAGGCTTGTTAATAGGCCAAGTTTAACGATTAGTGTATGCCAGATGCGACTTTAAAGGGCCAATTGATGCCTTAATGATGCCAAAAAGGGCTATGGTTGATGTGAGCACAGATGGGAAATTATGATCTAGAACTGCAGTGCTTAAAGTGCTCTACCGGCATGTCCTTACGGCTCGTCGATTGGAGCTACCGTGAAGACATTATGGCGGTTTGAATTTTAAGTCAATCATACTGGATTGGGCAATTGCAGCTAAGGTTATAGAGATGAAGTGGATGCACGGGTCTGAAGTGCTCAATTCGTGGAGCGCGTCAATATTTTCAGATCAGTGATCGGAGTTACGGTTGCCAAGTTATGGGCCGTTAAAGATTCACCGAAGGCCGGTTCCTTGCCATATAGTCCGCTCGATCGGAGTGCCATCCGGGAATTTTTAGTTCTTGATCGGGTTTTGGAATGCAATTGTTACGGGGAAAGGCCAACACTACTGTGGCTTGCTGGAGAAAAATGAGTTGCTAGGCAATGCTTGGCCGATGTGTATACTAAATGTGATGTTGTTTTACGAAAGCACAACAAGTGCTTGAAGAGGTTTGTGTTCGGAATGTGGCCTCTTGGAATGCATTGATTGCAAGATTTACCCCAAGGTGAGATATTTCCTGATGACATTGTTGGACGGGGCTGTTGGAGAAATTTTTAGTGCTTGGCATTGTTTGGCCAATATGTATGCCTAATGTGATGCCCTTATGAATTAAACCGGCCGCCCAAAGCCAATAAAAAGTGGCCGCCCATTGTAAATGGGGCTACCCTAAACTTTATAAGGTGTGAACTAAAGGAGAAAAGCCATGGAGTGAAGGAGACGATGGGCACTCGTTGCGCAGGGAGTGAGGAGCACTTGCAGCGGCTTGTAGAGGGTGCAAAATCCCGCGAGCATGAAGCGAAATCTAACCAGCACATTGAGGCGACCTTTTTCGATAGCATCTACGCCACTTTTTGCGTGGGTCGAGGACAGCATGCCACGTCTCTAGCGTCATTTTATGCAACGACGGCGCCATCACTGCCTAAAAAAGATATAGCGGGCTCAACAATAGAGAAAAAACGAGTTCCTTAGGGAGGGCTAATAATAGGGGGAAGAAGGAGGTAAGGAAGGGAAGGAGGAGGACAACAAGCGAAGAAGGCAGAGGGAGTCGAAGGGCAAGGCATAAGGAGGAGTGTTAGTAGTGGCTAACGGCTACACCTATTATGCACCAAGCTGTGGATGTGCCATAGTGCACGATATTTACTTTTCATTGTATAGGGCTTGGGCTCATTTAGGAGTTCCAAAGTTGTATGAGTCTCGGCTAGAGAGCTCACTTTATCCCATAGTTGAAGGGTTTGAGGCCCAAAGCTATAAAAGAGCCCTATGCTGAATGAGAGGTCATTCTAGAGTGGTCCTTTTGAGAACTCTCTCCCTAGAGTAGGTCTTGATGGCCTGGCCTTTGAGCTTAATGCCCATGCTTAGAAGGCTAGTTCTAATCACATGTAATTAGTGTAATCATCTCTTAATTAATCTAGTCTTCATTATGTTGTCAATCATGTTTCTCTACTTTCCTTCATTGTTTTGAAGTGTTGATCTTTTCTAATCTAAGTCTTACTTATGCTAAGCTACTCCGATTAGTGGAGTCCTTATCTAACTCTCTCGATTAAGTGGAGTGGGCATACTCGTGATTGAGGGATTAGAGTTGTCCTCTAATGGTGTGCTTGTGTGTGTGTGTAGGTTTAAGAAGCCTTGAGCTTAATTTTATTATGTGTGACTTGATTTGGACACCATGATTGGCATGGTTGGGGTAGCTGACTTGAATGTGATCTTGTGTGCTTAATCATCAATGCATGTAATTAGAGTTGTGCTTGAGAGACTCCAAGATTAGTGTGTTTCACTTCGTTGCTTGATCTGTGTAGATGATTGCTTGTATTGATGCTTGATGTGCGATTAGCATTAGTTGATTTGGGACGATTTCTATTCGCATTGGAGGATGCACGCTCTTGAATCCTCTCAGTCTTTGCATCCGATGACGCTCTCGCACATTCTCTGTGTGATGCCTCCAAGCCCTAGCCGGGTTATGCTCTCTCTCTCCGGATTGATAGATTTTGTGGGAGATTTCCTATGCTATGGAGAGCCTCCAACATTGGCGCCGCTGCCGGGAATGGGTTGCCTACGCTAGTGGAGTTGAGGTTGCAGAAGATAAGAGTAATTTGATTTTACCGATTTCTTGTAATTAGGTAAGATTTGATTTGTGTGTAGTGTAATTAGGTTAAAGTGGATGTGTATATAGTCATTTCACCCCAAAAACCCCTAAATTCTCTTTTGATTTTGATAATTTTTCACTAACTTTCACTAATTTTGCATCCCACTCATGCGAATTTCGTGCTAATTGTACTAATTCCATGCTAATTTCATGCTAATTGTGCTAACCTAACCACTAATTTTGATTTGGAATGTATGCTAAATCCCCTTAATTGAGGAGGATCATCACTCTTAATTGCTCTAATCTATGCCTAATCATGTGATTGAGTGTTGATTTTGGTTAATTTTTTTATCAATTTTGGACCGAATCGGAGTTGCACACGTGTGTGCAATGGAGTGTCTACACGAGGAGCAAGGACTAAGCGAGCAAGCAATCAATTGTAAGTGGATTGACCTACTCCGTTCAATTTTTGATTGATTATGTTGATCCCATTGAGTTGCTAGATCATTGCTAAAATTAGGTGTGTGTGCCTAATTGATGGAATTTATTCCTAATTTGATGAAATTGGAATGAAATTGTAATCAAATTGAACACCTAAATGCTTGTAGATTGATGATTTTGCAAGAAATGTGTGTGCGAACATTAGGAATTGGCCTAATTTCGTTGCTAATTGAGCAAAATAAAATAAAATTGTGCACCTAATTTTTGCGTGTGTGCAATGCTAAATTTAGTAGAATTTGATCAATTTTTTATTAAAATTGAGTTAATTTAGCATGTATATACTCATGTATGTGTGCAATTGATGAAATGCAATGAGTGTTTAATGAAATTCATGCACAAATCGACGACTGAAATTTAGGTGTGTGTGCTTAATTAATGGCCAATTATGCCTAAATTGGGGATGAATAATTGGCCTTGGTTGCCGATTGTGATGATCAAGACCTAAATTTTGGTGCATGTATAATTTATTGATTTAAGATGAATCAATTGCACACAATTGAGGATGATTTAATGCACTACCATTGCATTGAAGCCAAATTGATGGGAATTTTATTGGATGTGTGCCTACGTATTGATGTAATCGAATGAGTGTGGCCATACAAACCAAAATGACAAACTCCAATGGGTTTGAATGATTAAAGCTATTGGAAATTGATTTTGCAATGATGATAATTGGGAATGGGTTGGCAAGAGAGGGAATGTGTGCACTAAGCTTGTGTATGTACATTGTCTTAATTTCAAATTGAAAATTGTGCATTTGTGAGTTCAAGTTTCATATTAGCTGAGCTTAAAAGAGAAGCAAGTGTATGATGAGTTTTCAAATGATGTGAGAGCCAATTTTGTGTGCACACAATCTATGACCGCTCCAATTAAATTTATGCTTTCAAGTATCATCTATTGAAGAATTCAATGTTCTTGATGATTAATGCACGAAAACCATTGATATATATGTTCGTAATGTGTGCATTGGGTGAAAGTTCATAGTGGCTTCATGGTCTCCGTCAAGGCTAGGGACTTGCTACGCGCCGTGTGCGAGACACAAAGGCTCCTAGCACACAGTCATACAGCAGACAAGCTCACAAGGAAGAAGGGTGTGTCACTCACCTTCCTGCGTAGTTGCGAATGAAGGATTCCCGCGCCGCGAAGAAGAGGGAGACGCCGCTACGCCACGCTCAACCGCCTCGCCGCCGTTGTGCCGCCGTAACGCTCGATCGCACACACACTCTCACACTCTCTCTCTCTCTCTCTCACACACACACACACACACAAGGAGATGGTGAAGGAGAAGGTGGAGATGGAGCAAGAGCAGCTTCTATTGCACAATGAGAGAATGACTCAATTTTAGGTTTAATTGGCTTTTATGTGATCTCACCCCATTCACACTTGGGCGCCTATGCTTAGCCAACTAACCCTAGCATGTTCGTGTAAGAGTGCGCCTCTCATCGGCGATCACTCTACCTTTCCCTATTGGACCGACAAGCCCGGTGCCTGACTCTACTTAAATAAATAATACGGTTACGGTGTCCGTCGTAGGGGATAGGGTGTCCGTGAGCCACGAGGGTTAACATTGCCCCCCTTCCTGATGTAGATTCCGTCCTCGGAAGCTATTGAGTTGAAGCTTGTTATGTCCATGTTGTAGAGCATCTAGATTTGAATCTGCAAGGCAAAGTCACTGCTTTAGCAAGCGGAATTATATTGCCATAAATCATGAGGGGAATGTAAAGTACATGTGGAAATGAGTAAATGCAAGATTTATAAAATGTTAGACTGCCATTAAGGACAAATAAATTGCACTTTGAGTAAATTAATTAATCAAGAGTTTTGAGCTTATGGGTGAGTCTATCAATTAGTTAGCTATGACTAAGGTTAAAACAACTACTCTAGTACTAGCTAAGCTAAGAAGATTATCTAAATGCAAGATTCCCTAATTATGCTTTTCAGCTTTGATTAGCCAACTCGCTCTCACAACTGCAAACAAAAGCTTGAAATGTTAACTGTAAGCTCAATGGAAGTCTTTTAATTTTTCTTTATTTTTTAATTTTTTATTATTTTTTTTTTAATACCTTTTTACTTTGGGTCACAATCATGTGACGTGTGTGCTTATTTTGTATGTCCGGGGTTTTTTGCTTCTCAAGGAAAAGCGCCCACACTGGGAACCTCTAGGGCTCTAGTACCATAGACAATACATGTGAGTGAAGTACCAATTCAAGCCAGGATTTCTCTTCCAGCGTAAGATTTTTCATTTGTGGCACTTATGTTTTTTTTTTTTTTTTTGCTTCCATTTCCTTGGTATTCGCACTAGTGTTTTTTGTTGTTTAAGTGAGCAAGCCTTTCTCTGCCTAAAACATTTCTAAGGTCTCAAATACTTGGATAATTTTATTAGCTAGGCCCAGTGGTGAAGTAAATGAGTTAACCTAAAGTCACGGTCTCCTAATCTCCATGCTCATCCATAAGATTAAACTGGAGTTCAATCAACTTAAGCAAAGACAAATTTATACATCTATAATGGCAGATAACAATCATAACTATTGCACTCAAACAAAGCATGAAAAATCATTATTAGCAATTACACATATCCACCAACATGAATCATGGAAAGTAGTACACCTGGAGGTATGGAGTGGCTCATTTCGTTGAAGCAGATGTCCTCAGCCATGTGGATGGAGATCCATATAAGTCCTACCTAACACATCCAAAAACAGGCACTATACCTCTAGGAGGCATGTCAGTGTGAAAAATTAAAACTCATGAAAAACAAACTCAAAACACAATCTAGACCTCTAACCTACCTATCTGTCACCCCTTTTAGAATCAAGGAAAGAGGATATTATATAAACCGGGTGGCCACCCTAAGGCTAGGCCTCTATCCTCATCATCTAGATAAATAAAATCGTTGTCCGTGAGGCCATAGTCTTCCTCGGTCTCTATTAGTTCCTCTTCATCATCCTCTTGTGCAAGCATGCTAATCAAGAACCTCGCGATGAGTGGATACTCATCTTGTGCAAAAGAATCAGCATGTGCCACTGGAGACACATTCGCTACTGGGTAGGGATCACTAGTTAGCCATAGACATATCATCCATTCTAACTCCTCAAAATTTCTCTCACATGCAAGGCTCTCTATCAAATCCCATTCGCAAGAAAGTATAGGGTAGCATACGTAGAACACTTGAGGAAAAGACAAAGGGTACCTTTCATCAAAAATAGAAGTGCATGCCTCTGGTGAAGTAGCCATTTCTGACAATACAGATAGATTTGGTTAGGCCTTTAAAACATAAGAGTTGTTTTTGTGTGTTTCTTGAATTGACACGGTGAATTTGGACTTATATGTAAGATCTGATAGGGTGCTCTCTCGTTGCTAGTCGCTCTTGCTCTTTACTATTTTTGTTTTTTGTGAGTATAACGCTATATATATACATTCCCTAAAATTGGAATTGAGAGGTCAGGGAGGAAGGTTGAGAGGGGAGCGAGTGAATGATTGATGTTAGCAAACACTCCCCCCTTCCTTGGGTAGATCATACCTTTTGGAATGAGGTCGTCACCTTTTGAAACCAATTGTTCCAAGTTGTTATGGGTGAAGGCTTTAACCAATAGTTTTCGACCGCCCTATGCGTTTCATCTAGTTGCAAGGGTGGTAAGGTACTCTCCCATGATTTTATTTGCAACATTGTTGTAGGTGGTGAACTTACCCCGGGAGGTGCAAACTCTTTCGTGCTTGTACGGATATGTACAGTGGTAGGTGGAGGTTATGTCGAAGCTTCTATTTGCATATAGGAACTACATGAAGAGCAAGAAGCTTCATTTGATTTCCCTGTTCCTGAGCTAGGTGGAACAAATCGTTCTTTCTTTGGTACCCAAACTAGCTCTAGAGCGGGTGTGTAACATTCCATGATTTTTTCCTTTCCGCGATTTTCAATTTGTTTTGGAGCCACAGGATTGGGTTTACATGGCCCGCCAGGTGACAGGTAAGAGTACACTTTACGTTTGGGCACCCAGATTTGATCATTTCCTTCATAGTATCCTTGGGCTTCCAATAGTCGTTTAGGAATCCAACGCAACGTTTCTTTACATTTCTTGGAGTGAGTGGGACGGTTCTTACGAGGTTTCCGTTTTTTTGCATCAACCATGCTCACTACAGAAGATTTAGGGACCCACTTGTATGTTTTCTCTGTTATATTAGGATGGTTCTTGTGTGTCTCAAGCTTTCTTTCAACTACATCAGTTGAAGCTCTAGAGAGTTGGGCTATGGGGACGTATGGTTCAACCTCCTGGACATGCAATGTCTTGGGTTTTATTTCCTTAGGCAATATCTCAGGGACTATGGCTTGAGTGGTAGGGCTAAGAGTTGGTTTTTGCGTTGTAACACCCCCAGTCCCCCAATCAATAGTGCATTTGGTGGCTATCATCCACGTGCATCCTAGGTTTATATTACCCTCCATAGTTCCAGTAGGCATGACCAAAAAGTCTTGAGCTACAATTCCATTGTCATAACTGACAGAAGTGTGCCAGATTCCAAAAACCGTAGTTTTTTTCTTGTTGACACCCTTGACTTGGATAATACTTTCAGATAGAGGTGGCTTCCCTAACTGACACCTCACCCCATAGGATAGCAGATTATATTTAGCACCCGTGTCCAATAAGGCGTTATATAGCACTTTTCCATAGGCACTATTTAACTCAATAGGGTATCGTAGAGGTGTGTCAGAGTCCAACCAATCCTCTTCGATTTCCACGTGGAATGCATTTGTGACTCCAAGGTTAGCCTCTCGTTTTTGTCTTATACGTTGTTGTCGCTCCTTAGCCTTAGCTTGAGCTTGTATCTTGTTTAACTCGGTTTGTGCTTTGGCGGCCTTCTTTTGATGAATGGCCCGTAATTATTCTTGGCTTAAAGGATCATAATATCTTTTGAATTTACTCCCATTGAGGAATCCAATGGTTTCAACTCCATCAAGAGTTTCCACACGAAGGGTACCTTGTGAAGTAATTTCACATACTCTATATGGTCCTTTACCAGCATATTTCAACTTTTTCTTCTCTTTACGTACTCCATACATAAGGACTTTATCACCAACTTTGATGTCCTTGTCCTTCACATGGCGATCAAACCACTTCTTTCTCCTATCCTTTTCCACAAGATCATTTTACACAACCAACTGTCTCTCTTCGTCTAGTTTTTCTAAGATATACAAACGCTCGGTTAAGGGGTTACCATTCCATCCTTCTTGCGAAGCTACCCTAAGACTAGGAATGACAAAATCGCAAGGCATAACCGCTTCTTGGCCGTATACCATTTTGAATGGTATACGGCGTACAATTAATAGCCACTTTATAAGCAGTACGATAAGCCCATAGAGCAGATGTCAGCTTCAAATCCCAATCAGTGCGTTGAGCTTCTACCGTCTTGGTTAAAATAGATATTAGAGTCTTTTTGGTGCTCTCGGCTTGTCCATTAGCTTGCGGGTAATAAGGTGTAGACTTATGGTGGGATATCATAAAGGTCGTGGTAAGCTCTCTTATTACCTCATTTAAAAAATGGGTACCATTATCACTAACAATTTCAAAAGGGCAACCAAATCTTGTGATAATGTTCTCAAAAAGAAACTTAGTTGTTGCCCTCGCGTCAGCTTTTTGTGAAGCCTTAGCTTCAGCCCACTTTGTTACATAGTCCGTAGCAACTAGAATATATCGAGATTGAGTGTTGCGAGCTGTGGGACTAATTGGACCTACAAAGTCTAAGCCCCATTTTTCAAACGGTTGGGTTACTTTAATAGGATGTAAGGGCATTCTGTCTTTGCACTGTGTGGTCTTGTAACGTTGGCACTCATCACACCCTTTTGTAAAAAGTGATGCATCCTTAAATAAAGTTGGCCACCAAAAGCCTGATTGCAGCACCTTTCTAGCAGTCAGGTCTCCTGAAAAATGTCCTCCTGCTACGCCCATATGTGCTTTTTGCAAGATATACAAATATTCATCCTCGCGGGCACAACGCCTAAGAATATCGTCCTTGCCTAGTCTATACAGAGTTCCGGCAATCAAACAATAGGGTTCACATTCTTTTACTAGCCTTCGAGCGATATCCTTACGAAGTTCCTTGGGTGGAAAACCATTAACTAAAAAGTTAACAATGTTCTCACTCCATTCAGGCATAGTCGCAACTATGAATAGGGAAGTATCGGGTAATTCATCATCAACTCCTGTAGGGGCTTCACCATTGGGTATGCGAGACAAATGATCAGCCATGACGTGCCTTCTACCGGGTCTCACTACAATCGTGAAATCAAACTCCAGAAGAACTAACAACCATCGTGTGATTCTTCCTGTGGAGCATGGCTTGTTTACCAGACACAGCAACGCTTGATGATCCACATAAAATACAAACTTGTTTGCCAGAAGGTAGTAGCGAAATTTCTTTACTGCATAAACCATTGCTAAACCTTCTCGCTCTGTAGTGGTGTAGTTCCTTTCAGGATCGTTCAATTGACGGCTTGCAAAGCTAATGGGATAGTCCAATTTATGTTCTCCTGGTTGACTGAGAACACACCCAATAGCAAAGTTTGATGCATCAATATGCACATGGAAAATGACATCCCAGTTAGGTGTCCTTAAAATTGGAGCACTTGCTAGTGTTTTCTTCAATTGTTCATAGGCCTGGTCACACTCTTCAGTCCATTTAAATTCAATGAGAAGCTTGTACAAAGGACGTGCTATCTCAGTGAAAAATAAAATAAACCGTCGATAATAACCCACGTGTCCCATGAACCTTTGAACTCCCTTGTACTCTAGAATCACTTTAATTTTGCTCTCATCGGTTGAGATACCATTCTTAGATACTATATGCCCTAAAATAACTCCATGCTTGACCCAAAATTGGCATTTGAACGGGTTCAATGAGATACGATATAACCTACACTTTTCAAACACCTTCCGCAAACATGATAGATGTTCTTTCCAAGAAGAGTAAACACAAAGGTCGTCTAAGAAAGCTTCACAAAACTCTCTCAAATATTCTTTAAAAGCAGTGTTTATTAATCGTTGGAATGTAGCAGGGGCATTTGTTAAGCCAAAATCCATCACACGAAATGCAAACACGCCAAATTCCGTGATGAAGGCAGTTTTAGCTTGGTCCTCTAGCGCTATCGTGATTTGGTTGTAGCCTGAGTACCCATCTAGAAAGCTATAAGCTTCCTTGCCTGCAACTCTTTCGAGTACATGTTCGGAATATGGTAGGGGGTAATGGTCTCTTCTAGTAGCTGCATTAACTTTTTTGAGGTCCACGCACACCTTGAGTTTCCCATTCTTTTTTGGCACGATAACTATTGGAGACACCCATTCAGAGTGTTCAATAGGATATATGAACCCACATTTGATAAGTTTTTCTAGTTCTTCTTGAATGATCTTTGCGTACTTAGGATTCATCGGGTAGGGTCTTTGTTGTACGGGCTTCGCAGTGCTAATCATAGGGATTGTATGTTGGACCACAGAAGGTGGAACACCTTTCATATCATGGTATGTCCAAGCGAATATGTCCTTGAATTCCTTGAGAAGCTCTTTGAGAACCGCCTCTTCAACTTCTGTGAGGTCTTGGGCAATAAAAACAGGTTATGATTCTTCACCGGGGTCGGCTAATTCTATTTCTTCAACTATTGCCGGACCATCATACATTCCATTATTCCCATCGATAGGTATTCTTTGGGCTTTTGTGTACACAACCTTTGCTTCCCCTGTGGTGTAAGATTTGAAATGTTCTGTTGCAGGATGCAAGTCTGTGGATTCTGGTTGTGCTTTGGTCTATGCTTCTGTTTCTGCTTTCTTGTGTTGTCGAGCTAACTCTTGGTTTTGACGCCTCCTTGCAGTGCGGCTCAACTTCGGCTTGTCTATGATCTCTAATTGGGCTATGTCATGGGGTCTTGGTCTACACCACATAACATTTTGGAGATATTCACCCCAATCGTCTACCAATTTTCGATGAGCATCACATGCTCCTATATAACTGAGCCATTCTGCTGAGGATCTCTTCTTTTTTATCCTAGCACGTACATTGGCTCGACATCGACGCCTCTTAAAGTTTTTCTTTTTCTTATTTGAGACCTGATTTTGATTTGCATTTAGATCTGGCTCACTAAAGGAGTCCTCGTTGGTGTCCTCTTCACTCTCGGAGGAGCTATCATCGGTTGATGTGATCGGTCCTTCCGAATGTTTTGACTCTAAACTTGCTCCACTCTCTAATTCATGAGATTCAGAATCCGTTTCACACTCGGAGTCAGTGTCTGAGTCGTGCTGGTCAAAGTCTTCTATTGAGCTATCGGTGTCACTGTCAGATTGGTCTACAATTGCCTTGCCCTTAGAAGATGCATGTATGGCACTTATCATGTTCAAAGGTGCAATTTGTGGTACCTCTTCCCCCTCTGGTGTGACCCAAGTGGTTCTTCTATTTCCCCAGGTATCTATGGTTGCAGCTAGGTGTACCCAGTCTACGTTGTCTGATTCCGTCATACCCGGTAACACATCCATGTAAGGATAATCTTGGCCAATGTCTGTATCCTTCTTACAAGTGTAACAATATTGTAGTGGGGCCGAGTGAACTGTGGTGTCAGAGCGATGATCAATAATGGTTTTACTCCCTAAGGGGTGTACCTTACCAGTCACCAAATCCACTCTAAGGACAGAGTCTTGGAATGGCAAATAGACATGATTTTTAGACCAATCATGAACCATTTGTGCTTCCCTCATGAATGGTCGTCCTAAAATCATTTCATATGACATAAGGTGTTTAGAGAAATCCATTACAATGAACGTATGTCGTACCTTGTGTCCTAGAACTTTGATCTTAAGATCCTTGAGCATCCCCATAGGTTTGGCTATGGTACCATTTTCCATCTTTACCACAATGTTAGTAACACTGAGGCGGGGTTTTCCCATGGATTCCCAACAATCTTTTGCAACGATGCTAACTCCCGCACCACCATCAAGAATTCCCTTTATAGTTAATCCCTTGGTAGTGATGGGTAGGGTCGCATTAGACTCGTCACCTTCAAAATACTGCCCTAATTCGCTAATGGGTACCTCGATCACGGACTCGTGTCCATCTAAGTCAAGTGACTGCACATGATTTTCCTCATCAATCATAATCGAGTCAGGCCTATTTGGTTGCGCAAACTGCGGTAATCCCATTCGTACCTCTCCGTTAAGGAATGCTCCAAGTGCAAGGAATAACTCAGGATCTCCATACAGCTTTGCTATGATCGTGGTTCGGACCTCAGAAGACATGAAGTCCACGAGTTTGGCAACATTCATTGGCATTTTGCAGGGTGTAGGTCCTTGAATAGGAATTGGTGAGGATGGAATCTCATATTCCTCAATGGGATCGGGTATTCCTTCGTTAAACATCCTTTCCAACAAGAAAGGTGTATGCTCACTTTCTGATGTCCCGTCCTCACTCCCTTTTTGGATGATACTAGATATGGCTAACGGTCTATGGTTCATGTGGGGTGGATGAACTTGCGTGGGAAACACTGTGTCATGAATTTTGACATGCATGGGTTCTGGTTCTAGTTTTCTTTGAGTCTCCTCCACTAAACCTCTTAGATGTTTCACCTGCTCAATCTCGTCTACTGGGTTTGGGTACGTCCCAATCTTCTTTTTACGATTCTTCCCTTTTTGCCCCTGCGGTTTATCTTAGGGGTCTTGGATTGGATTTGGAAACACTTGTGGTGTTTTCAGAGGCTCTTTATGGTTTTCTCTTATTTGGTTTTCATTTGGTTCCATGTTACGGTTTTCTTTGTCGGTCTTTCCCTTTGTGGTATTGGTTCTAGTCTCCATTGTCTCGATTGAATCTGAATCATCCTCGAGGTCATTCATATACACGGGGTCATCTTCCGTTCCTATGTTTGTTTTGGAACTTGGCTTTGAATTTCCCGTATTCTGCGACCTCTTCCTTCGTGTCTTCTTTTTCTTTGCTTGGATAACTGACGCGGTATCTCTCTCTTCGAGGATATGGCCTGGCCCTTGAAGCATGGACCGTGTAATCGCATAAGCGGGTGCGACGGGTGGTATTGGCGATGTCACACTAGCAATTTCGACCAAATTTAGGGGTGTGATTTTAGGCGCATTTGGGTTATACGGGCATTGGGCAATCAAGTGATCTATGCCACAACGATTACATGTGAGTATTTGCATTGCAGATGTGCTCCCTTGATTCATTTGCATCTGTGCAGCATTCTTTTGCAGCCTAATAGGGCACTCTGCTGCCCGATATGGTCCACCACACTCGTAGCATTGAAGAGGTGGCCTCCTAGCCTGGGTGTTGATATTTTGACCTCTGGATGCAAGAGCAGCAACTTGATAAACCGGCTTGACTTGCCCCCAACAATCTTTCATGTAGTATTTAGGACACTCTTCCAATGTATCAAGTCCGTAGGCAATACTAGTATCTATTTCCTCCTTACAGCCATCTGCATAAGCATTTGATGGCTCGCAACCCACTTGGTTCATAGGGGCGACTCTTGGATGCGGGGGCTGCGGTCCTAGCACAGGAGGTGGTAGCGGTGTAGCTTGTACAACATTTTGAGATCTAGGGACCATGTGTTGCGGTAGTTTCTCAGCAGGTGGAGCAGGCATCAATACAGGAGCTCGAGGCGCATCCGTCCAGGCTACAGGTGGTCTATTTGACATCATACGTTTGATCATTAAACAATCCTTAGCTTGGTGACCATACCTACCACATGCGTTGCAAGTTCCATTAAATTTTACTCTAAACGTAGGGCACTCACTAGTGCTATGTGGACCCAAGCAAATGGAACACCATTGTTGCTCCCTTCTTGGATACATGTGACTATTTTGAGGGGGTCGATTATCCTTAAGAGACTCTTGGATTGCCTTGGTGAGGTCTGTCAAGAATGTCTCAAATACCTTTGGCTCATTGGCAATGGGCTTTGAGTCATGGGTTCATACTCAATGGCTTGTGAGCTAGTGGATCTCGTGTTAGTAGACACCCTCATGCCTGCTATCATCAAGTTGTCCTCTAATTGGATTGCATTGGCAGTGACATCTTCCCAGGTTGTGATACCTCTAATCACTAGTCCATTATAGATTCCTTCATTCCTCAACCCTCGGATGAATCGATCAAGCAGTTGGTTATTGATGAAGCGCTCATTTACAGGGAAGCGAGAGTTTAAGTGCTTTAGACGACTAATGAAGTCCCTTACTGACTCTCCTTCCTTATGTTTGGCCTTCTATAGTTGAGATGCTACACCCCAAAGCACACCTTCTTGTATGTACTCCTTTAGAAACAACCTTCGAAGGGTAGGGTAGATTGTTTTCTCGTCCACCCTTAGGGTTCTATACCAATCTCCAACCTTCCCACTTAATGTCAAGCTTAAGGCATTGCACTTATGTAGTTCGTTGCGTTCCCCTAAGGAATCACATACTTGTTCAAACACTTCAATGTGTTTTCTAGCATCTTCGTCCCCATTGAATTTTTGCGTGAGTTTGGCAATTTGTACTGCCTTACTTCTAGGCTCTCTATCAGATGCATGACGCATATTTTCCGCGATAGATCAACCTATGGTTTGAGAAAACGCTGCCAAGTCACCTATGTGAGGAGGCAGGGCCGGTGGAGGTACTCTTGGAATCATATGTGGGAGAGGGACGGGTACCGGTCTTGGCATATGTGTGGATGATGCAGGATATGGAACATAACCGGGCATAGGTCCACTCGGATAAGGCACTCGAGGAGCATAAACAAGTGGTACAATTGGAGGTGTGGGGGCCATGTGTGCATAAGGGGCTAGAGGCACATACGGTCGAGGCCCCATATTAGGTACTACGACACTAGGTAGTGGCACTGCGCTAACCGTAGATGTCATCGGTACATTCTCTGTCAGGCTTATCCCTGGAGTGAGCACTGTGTTTTCCTTAATAGAGGGTTGAGCCAAGTTAGGGAAGCTAAAGTTGTCGCTCGGAGGCTCAGATTGCATAGAGACCCCTGGTGAAATGACGTAAGATGGGTCCATGGGACTCATTAGAGGAGTCTCCATTTGTGATAGAGTAGGCTGTTGAGCCTTGCTCGTATCGAGAAATCTCATGGGGCCAGTTGAGAGTATATTTACCCCTCGGTTTTTCCTTTCCGATTGAATAATGCCATGGATAACATTACAGATCATTTTCTGTTGATCTTCGATGCTCGTGGCACTAGAGGTGGATTGTACAATCTCTATCCATCCTACATGGTAGGCGTGGCCAGAGTGTAGATCTGTCAACACCTCAATGTGGAGGTCGTATGTCCAATGATCGTTAATGAACAATCCTTCTAGAGTCGACGTGTTAACGGTTTCTTGTGAGGTAGAAGCAATGTTGCTCCCCGTGGTTTTACTTGTCACCAACGGTACTCTAGAGGGAACTTCTGAAGGAGGCAGCTCAACAGGGCCTTCTTGGTAAGATGTTGGTAGGATATCCACATGGACACTCTTTGGGGGTGTGGGGTCCACGTGCGATGTGAAAGGAGAGTCCACTTACCTACCCCCTTCGTGTGCTTCATTTGCATCAGGTTCCGAGCGAGTAGCTCTACCTAATGTTTCCATGAAACGGCTAAACATACTAGTACTAGGCTATGGAGCTTCGGGAGGTGCATGGCCTTCTCTCTCAGTGTTTTGGGTAGGGTATGCTTCCATGACTTCTGAGTCGGAGGAGGAATCACTAGCGGCTATTTTAGGGTCTTGGGTGGTGCTACCTTGTGTCCCCGTTGAGGGTCTAGAGCCTATCGTGGATGGGTAATGGGTGTCCTTATGAACAGAGGCACCCTCAATATGCTCGTGTTCTAGCACCCGCCCAGAGCGTAAGTGCATGTGCTTTTGATACCCTAAGGTGTCAAAAAGCTGCTCTAGGAGGCCTTGTGACTAGTTTTTTGCGTGTTTTTTGTTTGTTTTTTTGCTAGATTTTTTAGAGCGTGTCGTGGAATGGGCCGTGTGATAGCTTGAAACGAGCGTATCGCTAGGAGGGACGCGCTGTGCTTTACAGCCCACAGTTTGGTTCTATTTTTCTCCAGAAAAGCTCGAAACAGTCTTTTCCTAGCTGGGGAACTAGGCTCCAAATAGCAAGTCTGAGGGTGCAAGTGGGAAGAGAAGGGAGGAGAGTGGAGGACTTGCCCCACATGCTCTCATTCCCTCTTGAGGGGGTAGGGTATATATATAAGAGTGAGTCTAGTATATATCATAAGACTGAGGACTGAGGCCTGGGCCTGGGCCTGGGCCTGGGCCTGGGCCTGGGCCTGGGCCTGGGCCTGGGCCTAGGCCTAGGCAAATGATCCCGATCCCGATCTAACTTTTATACAAACCAACCCGTCCGTTTTTATAACTCGCGTTTTTTATTTTCGAAAATCTAACCTCCCCCTCACTCACGTTTTTTTTTTTGGATTTTTTTTTTTTGAGATATTATTTGGTACGCGTTTTGGTGCGTGTTGACCTCACCTAACTGTTTACTGTCCCACCTACCTACTGACCTGCTAATCAGTGTTTCACCTAATTACTAACCTGCTTAATTAACTAACTGTGCACGAACCAGAAAACACAGAAAACACAGAAAATGCAGAAATTGAAACTTGACAGAACTGTGCAGTGCAAACCAGAAAATGCAGAAAACGCAAAAATGCAAGAAATGCTAACTGTGTAAGCTGAAATCTAAGCTTAATAGAACTAGCAAAACAGAGCTTAACAGAACACAGAAAACTTGAATGCAGTCAACAACATTCTGTCTTTCTCTACTGTTTTTGCATAACAACAATAATCAAACTTAAGCCGCGCCTTTCCTACATAAAAAATAGCTTCAATACAATTTACAGGTCGCCATTGGAGCTTCACGCGCAGAAGTTCCCCGGCAGCGGCGCTAAAAATGTCAAGGCTAGGGACTTGCTACACGCCGTGTGCGAGCCACAAAGGCTCCTAGCACATAGTCATACAACAGACAAGCTCACAAGGAAGAACGGTGTGTCACTCACCTTCCTTTGTAGTTGCGAATGAAGGATTCCCGCGCCGTGAAGAAGAGGGAGACGCCGCGCTCAACCGCCTCGCTGCCGTCGTGCCGCCGTAACGCTCGATCGCACACACACTCTCACACACTCTCTCTCTCTCTCTCACGCACACACACAAGGAGATGGTGAAGGAGAAGGTGGAGATGGAGCAAGAGCAGCTTCTATTGCACAATGAGAGAATGACTCAATTTTAGGTTTAATTGGCTTTTATGTGAGCTCACCCCATTCACACTTGGGCGCCCATGCTTAGCCAACTAACCCTAGCATGTCCGTGTTAGAGTGCGCCTCTCATCGGCGATCACTCTACCTTTCCCTATTGGACCGACAAGCCCGGTGCCTTACTCTACTTAAATAAATAATACGGTTACGGTGTCCGTCGTAGGCGATAGGGTGTCCGTGAGCCACGAGGGTTAACAGTCTCGAAACATTTTTGGGAAATGAACAATGGCTTGGTGATAGCATAATTGACGATGATGCACTCGAGAACAAATTATTGTGTTTGAGTGTCGAGCATTAAAATTATGAAGCTAGTTTGCATCATAATTCATAGAGAGGATCGAGATGGAAATTTCATTAAAATTTCAAAGTAACACGTTTGTCAATTGATTCGCTACAGAATCGGGGGCTCAATTGGCTCATTAGTGCTTCATGAAATAATTTATGCGCATGGGAACAAACTCTCTCACACACTCCGTATGCCCATGGAGAAGCCCCCTTATAACTCTCATGCTTTGAAGACTCGATTGGCCCACAAAAGGCATCATGCCAAATCAAAAACACAAAGTTGATTTCTATGCCAAATCAAAAATACAAAGTTGAGTTCTTCTGCTTTCATGCTGCCAATTTTGGCGCCCTAGCCCCACCCCACTTGCCTCAATGCCCTCCCTTCTCGGCCACTTGCGGCTTGTTGCGTAGCTCTAAACGCTGCCCTTGCTTTACTCACACACACACGGTTTTCATAAAATGCCAAATTAGGCCCACGCGCTGGCCCACAACCCTGGCTCGTGAGTCTTCACACACACACACACACATTATACCCATTGGAATTGGAGTTGATCTCTTGAGACAGCTAATTCGAGTGTTGGAAGATTTTAGCTACTAGTGCGGGAAGATTTCAGAGAGCAGACTGAATAGGAATCAGAGACTAGACAGGAATGTGGATACTAAAATAAGAATCAGACTTATGCACTAGAAATAAGGTTCAGATTCAGATTCAGATTCAGAAGACTGGACGAGAAGTGAGTATAACTGAAATTTATGTCATGATTGGGATTACAGATCAAGATTACAATGAATATGATTTACAGAGAGAAAGTACAGCCGACAATACTGCCAATGATTCTCAAGTACAAGTATAGCCAAGGCGCTAATCCAAATGATAATAACTGCCAACCCGATTACAATGTAATGGGCCCTATTTATACACTTCTGGTTTACTGTAGTAATTACCATAGTAATTACTAAGTAATTCGCTGCCTATCTTCTAAGAAGATGGTCCCACATAGTGAACTATCCAGTCGTCTACATCCTTCCCTTCTTTCTGAATTTTGGCAAGATTCCAAAATTTCTGAAAAAATCCCCTGTCTGATTCTGATGTGAGACTAAAAAATCCATCGTCTGGTTCTGATGTTGGGATTCCGGCTTGACCACTGATAGAATGGCCATACAAAGATTGCGAGTAGGCAGCTGAAAAGGCCAAGGATTGCGAGAGGCAGCTGAAAAGGCCAAGGTGGAGCTGTCGTCAAGCCAAGGTAGAGCTGTCATCTCCACCTTCCTACTAAGGAGAAAAGTCGCCACTGAATTCTGAGATGGAACTACCCATTATCCTTCCATTGGACCGTCTTTCATTTTCCCTTTGACCTAGATGGTGCCTGAGAGGTCCCAGTACCAGAGTTCTCCTTCTGAATCAATCGGTAAATGGCCTCCTGCTCAAGCTGATCCTGCCGATCGGTGGTCATCTCTACTTCATAAGGCGTGAGAGAATGATAAGTTTTGGTGTCAGGATCACAGAGTGTACTCCTGTCCTTGCTTAGTCTAGTTCTGGCCAGCTTATGACAATGCGAAGCGGTATGGATCCATCCTTCTGGAAGAGGCTAATTAGTTTTGACTCGAGCTTTGAAAAGAATCTTAGCCATCTCCCTGTACTGTGGTGCCAGACCCGGCTTTGTTGCAATGTCTTTTTCAGGCAATTTGGAAGATTCGACCATAAGTTGTAGCAACAACTGATTAGTAATCCTGGTCAGTCCTCTAACTTGAATCTTCCACTGGCCCATACATAGCTGGATTCTTTGCATCTCCTCTTTCAGTGTCATTGATTTGGAGAACATCATTGAACAACGTCTGCCAAGTCTTCCATTCCACAGTTGAGCGCTCATACCAACCTTGAAGCTCATCAATAATTTTGAAGTATGTGAGACGATCAACTGGTTCTTGATGTTGAGGATACAGCATTGGAAAGAATCTTGGTAGCTTGGTTTCTCTTGCTGGAACATCATACAAGAGGACTAGAGAATCAGACACAAATTCTAAGAAATTGAGAACATCTTGGTTCTCCTGCTACATCATCTTTCTGGTGATTCTCACTAGCTGGAATAGCATTCGGAGAGTAGTTGCTTGTGCTCCGACGGGACATTCACATCTAAGGTCCTCTGCTAGTGGCTTTCTGGTCCTCAATAATGGCTTGGACTCTCTGATCCAAAACACCTCTGGCAGTTTGCATTTGCAACAAAACTTCCCTGAGTTGTACCCTAACATCCTTCATACAGCGGTAAGTTGGTTTGTTACCCAACAGAAGTTCCAGTTCTAGGGCTAGGGAGCGACAATTTGCAGTAGACTGCCTTTGCCAGTGCAGGTTTTCCACTCTCTCATCAGCATTGAGTATCCATTCAGGAACTCGTTCTAGCAGCTGGACTATACTGGGATGCGCAGGTAGTCGGCATGCTTCTTTATCATGGAAAGCTGCTGATTTCCAATGTTCTACCATTTCCTTGGCTCCCACATATAGCCTTTGAAATCTTTCCAAGTCAGACAAGAGATCATCATCCTCCAGATACTGTCTGGTTATGAAGGCCTGTTGATGTCTCAATTTCCTATTCAGGGTAATGAGCTACAGTTAATGCTGATGATCAACAACTGGTCCCTCATCCTGCACTTTCATTTTCCCTTTAGCATCTCTTCTCAGATGGGACTGATTAGTTGGCTAATTCCCATTGTGACTGGGTTGCTGCTCTTCAGTCTGCTGGTTACCCGACTGGTGCTCTTTGTCCTGTCCTCCATGCTGGCCCTCATTTTGGCCTGGCTGGTCTGGCTGTGACTGACCTCCTTCATTTGGCCCTGTCCCACTAGTACCAGGTCCTAGAGGTGGAGATGGTGGTGGGGCATTATCATCATCCTTTGTATGCCTAGCTTCTTGATCATCCCCCTCCTGATCAACTTCATCTTCCTGGTCTTCTTCTTCCTCATCCGGAGAAGTCTGCTGCTCAATATAATCTAATATTGCTTGATTCATCAGAGCATTATTATACTCAGACACCTTGTCCTACAAATCACTCTGCATACTTTCCATCAAGGTCTTTAAATTCTCTAAATTGAAAACAACATTGCCTGATGGATTTAAAATTTCAGACAAGCTGTTATAAATGTATCTTTTAGTTAGAGAAGCCTTCAGAGCTGTATGGTGCAATAGAAGTTTTCTGAATTCCTCCCGCTTCATCCTGAGCATTGTTTCAGCCCGCTTGGCAGCTGTCAGTGCTTCTTTTCGTTGATTTTTGATGATCTTTTTTTCAGATTTAGCCTTAGCTAACTTTTTGTTTAGCAACTCATGAGTCCTTTCTGAATGAGATTCCGGTACCTTGTGTTGTATGTTCTACTCTTCCTGGGATTTCTGGAGATTTTCAATCTGATGCTGTGCTTCCGTCAAGTCAGCTTTGAGCTTTTTGACTTCCTCTTCTCATCATGCAGCCTCCATCAGTTGTCACATAAAACTCACAATGGTATTCCAAGAAGACTGTATAAGGACTGAACATCTGTCTTTGACTGTGGTTGGATTAGAATTAGTAGGCTCATATATTGCCACTGGAGCCACGTAGGGTAGAGTTGCATAATCAGCATTGCTGAGTAGAAAATGCCCTTTCAATTGCTGAGTCTGCATTTGCTGCAACTTATCCTGTTTTACCAGTTGCAGAAGGTTTCAAGTATTTGTAGAAACTCCACCAGGCAAAGTCGAGAATGCTGGACCTTTCCCTTTATCCAGTTGACTCTTGCCTTTGTCCCCTGACTGGTCTGCTATCTTCTCAACAGTGGCTGGCTTGGCATGATCTTTCCCAGACCCAGTAGCAACTGTATTTTTTACAACTGACTTGTCAGGCACAGTCTTCTGAGCATATTTCTTCTCAGTCTAGCTCACTACAACTTTCTTAGTGGTTACTGTCTTGACCTGGCTTTCTATCTGCTTCAAAAACTCATTGCTTTTTGTCAGTGTAATTTTTGTCTTTTTGAACTGCCAGCCTGTTCTGAAGTTGCTTTTCTTTTCAGGTTGGTTGAAATGGTTTGACTGTCTGTTTCCTCATCGTCTGAGGACAGTACAATGTTCTTTGGTTCAGAAATTGGCTTCTCACTCCAAGCCTTCTTTACCTGCTCATTAGCATCTGCAGCAATAGCCCAATACAAGAATTGCCAAACATACCAGGCCTTGAAAAAATTTTGAGATTTTAGCTTGGCAGTCTGCTGGAGTACATTATGCGAGAGGATTTGACAAAGGTTGATAGGAACCAGATCCAATATCTTGGCCAAGAGCATAGCAAACAATTTTTTGGATACATACGTTGGGTTGTTTTTAAGGCTTACTGCTTCGGCTACAAACTTGTAAGGAGTGGGGGCTTCCAGTCCTACTACTGGAACTCCTTGAGCACTTTCCTTGTGCTTTCGTCTAGCCGTTTCATCCTCCTTCAGAGCTATACTTCTACTACGCAGTTGCCACAAAAGGTTTGGGCTCATTGGGCATTCGGAATGCAAATTCTATGGCTTCTGGTGTCGCTAACACCTTCCTTCCATTTACCATGGCACTGCCATCTTCAGTGTCGAAGGAATCAAGAACTTGCTTGATGATGTCTGCATCAAAAGCAATTCTTGTAGCTTGCAACACAACTCTAAGATCCCAGAGTTGTAGCAGAGTCATTGCTTGATCAGTGAATACATAACGCTGGATTTTACTGTACGGGATAACGGGAAGGCTTTCCTTTGCCTCAACAACTATGGCCTGGGTTTCCTCAAGAGACTCCTCCATCTTCTCTGAGCATTTTCTTCTACCCATACACTGTGAGGTCGATGACAATGAAACAGGCAAAGGAGAAGATGACTTACTTGTCGTGTGGAAGCCGTTTCCTGGTATCGCTGGCAAGACTAGTTGACAGTCAACTGTCTCGTCAGAGGTTGATGTTTGTGGCTACAACAAAGAAACCTCGGACCTTGGCGATGGCGAATGGTTAATAGGAGAGAAGTGTCGCGCAGGGGATTTATGAGGAAAAATGCTAACTCTCCTAACTATTATACGTGTTCACGCCATAAAAGCTCCACCACTTGCCGCTCCTAGACTTGTGTGCGTCGTTGCTGTCGTGGCAGACATGCATTGGACAAGACTGTGACCCATCCTTGAAATAATTACCACTGATGTGCTGACGAAGGAAATTTGGAATGGCGGCCTCTACACCAAAACAAACTCCATTGCATCACAAGGGAAATGAGATGAGGGCACCACCTAGTCTTGGAAGCGTGGACTAGGACCGCTACGCAAAGAGGGAGAGAGAGAGAGAGAGAGAGAGAGCTATCACTATGAATAAAACATTAACCTCAATGTGTGTACAAGGAATGGATAACTTTAAGCACTCCCAACACAAATAGCATGTAGATTACTGAACAACAACTCAAGATTTAGCCAAAATCACATCAAGCACTCTCACACACACATAAAATATCTCTCTTAATTAACATAAGTAAGAGGAGGGGAGGTTACTAGCATAAACAATTTGCACTCTAGAATGTGCAAAGAATAGAGTGAATGAATGAGCTTTATAGGCTCATGATGAGTGACACAAAGAATCAATGAGGCTGAGGGAGACTTGAAATTACAAAGGTGGGGGGGCTCTTTATATAGGCAAGAGAGAGATTAGGAGTGAGGTTAAGATCCAAGTGCAATTTGTACAAATGAAGCTTGATTAGGGACATTCCACCAATGAAGAAGCTCCTTCCAAGTGATTTGTTGACCTATTTGCAACTAATTGGTTCCATCATCACTTGTGTTTTCTTCACTCCTTCCTCCATAGCTTGAGTCCAAGAGCTTCCTTATTTTAAAATGTAAAGAATCTACATAAAATCAAGGCATATCTAGTAATAATAGAAAGGGGTTGAATGAAAACTTATGAATTACAACAAGATTAAGCATGATTTGAGAGGTGATTAGAAGAGGAATTTATGATTCTTTTATGAGCTTGAGAGAGAGGAGGAAGGAGGGGAGGGTGAGAAGACTAATGGCTGATTTTTAGAGAAGGACTCAATGTGGAAAAGGAAGGGTGTGTGTGTAAAGGTAGAGGGGGTGGTCTCCACCACAGTTGAAAAAACTGGCGTCCGCCATTTTGGCCATATCTCCTAGACCATAGATGCAAAATTATAAAACAAATGTGGTCAGAATCTCCAGCTCATGAGCTACAAATTTGATGAAGACAACTTTTCTTGGATCGGAGTGGAGGTATTTTTTAAAAATCCAGCAAAATTATGTGTTTGTTTCCTTCCTTTACCAAGTCTTCCACCTGGGTCCCATCTGTTTGAATCATCATATGGCTCCAAAGCCATGATGATATGAGCCCCTCATGACCCTTGAATCATGGGTGCATGGCTCCACAAACACATCATATCTTTTCTTTTCACATTTACATATTTTCCCTTCCCTTTACCATTAGGTTCTACCTTTCACCTCCTGTGAACTAGTCAAGGAAAAATTCCCATCAAATCATTTTTTTTGAATTTTTCCAAGAGGTTGTTCTCACTCTTTCTTTTATTGTAAACCTCTAGAAGCAAGGAAAACCAGCAAAATATAGTAACCAAAAAATTTGTGATAGGCTCGAATCATAGCCCCCCGAAACCTGGGTAGAGGTATTTATGCCTCTAGCCTACTTTCTTTGATCTTGGGTTGACCTTATTTTGATGTGATAAGGCTTTAGACGCCATCCATTTGTCCGGGTCTTGTGCACTTTACCATCAATGTCTTGAAGTTTGTAAGAGCCATTTCTGAACTTGTTGGTGACCAAGAACGGGCCTTCCCATCGAAAAAGAAACTTTCCATCCTTACGAGTGTCGAAGCGATTGTCATATCGAAGCACTAGAGATCCCTTTTCTATGTCTTTAGATGCTAGCTTTTTGTTCAACTTTTCTCTGCACTTCTCTACTTCTTGAGAGTAGTGGTTGATGGCTTCTTCACGATCCAATTGTAGCCTCTCTAGATCCATGATCCTTTGATGTACTTTCTCCTTTTGAGAGACTACCTGGCTACCCAATATTCGAAGACTTGTTAACTTCAATTCAATGGGCAAAAGCGCCTCCTTTCCGTAATGCAAATGAAAGGGTGTGTACCCTAATGCAGTTTTTAAGGAAGTTCTATAGGCCCATAGAGCTCCATTCAGGTGTTTGTCCCAATCTTGGCGCCTGGCATGTACCTGTTTGGTGAGAATTTTGCAAATGATTCCATTTACCTTTTCCACCAAGCCATTTCACTGAGGGTAGTAAGGACTAGAGTGTTGATGCTGAATATTTAGCTTCTGCATGAGTTCTCCTACCAAGTCTGCTCTAAACCCTGGTCCTCTATCAGATAGTATTTCAAGAGGGGTACAAAACCGGCAACAGATGTGGTCAAAGATGAACTGACTCACATCCTTAGCAATAATTCTATTGGTCAGCCCATCTAGTCATGTAGTCTACTCCCATAATGATGTACTCGTTACCTGACTGAGTGCGTGGTAGAGGCCCTATGGCATCAATTCCCCACTTCTCAAAGGGCCCATATACCTTTATTGGGTTCTGAGGTTCAGCTATGAGCCATCGTGGTCCTGCTTTCTGACATTCATCACATGTTTGACACTAGTTTTTGACGTCACGATGAAGACTTGGCCAAGTAAACCCAACTTGTAGAACCTTTCTAATAGTGATGTCGTGTGCAAAGTTTCCTTTGCACACATCATCGTGACAAGATTTTAAAATCTCTTCAATTTCACTCTTCAAAGGCACTCCCCTAAGCACACCATCCTTACCAAGACAATAAAAATTATCATTTACTATGCGATACCTGTTAGCCTTCCTAGCTAACCATCGCCTGTCCCCTGCATTCCAGTGTTTAGGAGCCTCTCCTTGCTCCAAAATGTGCATGATATCTTCTAAGTCCTCCTTGCCTTGCTGAAGTGGAAGTTTTATGGCCACTGCTCCCACTATTGACTCATTTAACTTCGATGATGCTAGGTGGTCTGCATCCTTGTTCTGGTCTCTTGTCACACGATGTACTTGTGCCTCCCTAAATCTCCTCATAAGAGCTTTGGCTTCTCTCATTTTAGTAGAGAGACTGGCATTTTTGCAAGCCCATGTACCTTGCATTTGCCTTACCAAAATCATGGAGTTACCAAAAGCATTAATCTCTCAATTGAATTATCCATGCACCAACAAATGCCATGAATTAGAGCTTGATATTCTGCATCATTGTTGGAGTGGACATCTTCTAGAGTGATCCCTTTACCATGGATCCTCTCTCCCAATGGAGATAAGACCACGATGCTTGCAGCTGCCTTATCCTTGGTTCTTTTGTATGCTCCATCAAAATAGAGGCTATAAGCATTGACCAGAGCCTCTAGAGCTCGAGGTGGTGGTAGTTCCTTTCTATTCAAATGGAAAACTTTTTCATAGCACTTGTTTGTTAAAATGTCGGCTAAGCATGCTCGAGTTGTTCTTTCAACCTATATTGTATAATCAAACTCTTGAAGTCGCACCACCCACTTTGCTATTTTGTCAGAGATTTCCATATGTTGTAGTGCATAGGGAAGCATATCCTCCATAGTGATAATTACAAACCTCTTTGGCAGCAAGTATGGCTGAAATTTGGTTACCGCAAACATGAGGGCTAACACTAGCTGTTCCATCAGGGTGTAGGCCTTCTCTGTGTTCTCCATGAGGCGGCTAGCAAAATACACAGGCCTCATAAAGGATGTTTTTGGATCTTTTTGTAGGAGGGCAGCACCAATGGCTTCCTTTCCCACACTAGGGTTTACAAAGAATGTTTCTTCCCAACAAGGTTGGAGGATTACAGGGAGTGACCCTGACATTTTTTTAATCTCTCTAAAATGCCCATCACTTTCTTCACTCCAAACAAGCGTCTCTTGACGCGTCAGCTGTTGTAGAGGAAATATCACTTGGGAGAGTAAGTGTATGAATCTACTCAAATATATTAGCTTTTGCAAGAAAGAGATTAATTGTTTGATGGAAGTTGGGGAAGGTAGATTTAGCAATGTTTATATATTTTCCGGATCTACCTCGATTCCATCAATGGACACTACATGACCCAATAGTGTAACCTTGCTTTCCCCAATGTGACATTTGTCCTTGTTTAGTTGTCCACCCAGCTTAGCTAAACGAGTAAATCCTTCATCAATCTTTCCAAGATGCATACTTTTGGAGCTGTAAATACAAAAGGCATCTATGAAAACCCTTATGGACTTACCAAAGTAAGGTTGGAAGACCATATTCATGAATCGTTGAAAGGTGACTGGAGCGTTGGTGAGACCAAAAGGCATGACTCGAAATGCAAAACAGCCCCATGGTGTGATGAAAGTAGTCTTTTTCCGGTCGTCCTCTACAATGCGTGTTTGAAAGTAGCTGGAGTAGCCATCACACACTGTGTATCGCTCATGGCCTGCTATTTCATTTAGAATCTCATCTTGAATTGGGAGAGGGAAGTGGTCCCGTTTTGTTGCAGCATTTAGTGGCTTGTAATCCACGCACACTCGCCATTTACCGTTCTTCTTTGGCCTCACCACTACTAGGGAGACCCATTCTGAATCTTCTATTGGGTATATGAATCCTGATTCTAAGAGTCTCTTCACCTCGGACAATAGTGCATTTTGTTGCACAACTCCTAATCTTCTTAGTTTTTGTACTACTGGCTTGCTCCCTTCTTTTAGATGGATATGATGCTTCACTGCACTTACACCTGTAATGTGAGTGTAAACAGAAATAAACAATGATGTATGCTTCTTCAGAACATTTACATAACTCTACCTTTCTTCTTCCTTTATATCCTTGGATAACATCTTCTCTAGGCTAGCATCCCACACATTCTCCATTTGGATCCTTGGGTTGTCTTCTGATGAGGTAGTTTCCTTTATGGTGACACCCATGACTTCGAGAGTGCTATCACTCTCTTCAGTTGAACTCTCTTCCTCGTCCATGGATGAGGAGCATCTACTTGAGCTCCACTCATCAGCTGACGTCTCTAGTTCAAGGTTCTCTTGTCGCCCATTCTTCAAGTTATAAACCACCTTCCGACTATGGCCACCCACACGAGGCCTCAACTCCAAGTCTCTTGTTGCCCAATCTTGCCTAGATCCTATACCCATGAGCCAAGGTCGTCCTAAAATAAGGGGGTATCCTTCTCCCTTCACTGGCATCACATAAGCATAAACCTCTGTAGTGATTCCAAAAGTAGAAACTCTCAAAGCTTTCACTACACCCACACAAGTGACAGAGACATTATTGGCCATTTTTTCCCTAAAGTTTGATGATTCCATTACCTGTAAACCCAAATGATGCATTAGATTTTCTGTCATGACACAAACCTTTGCTCCACTGTCAATGTAAGTTTTTGGAATCCGTTGTCCCTTGATTTGAGCCTCCACCAAAGGCACTATATCCTTGAGACAATAGGCTTTGATTACACTTACTAGCTTACTTCCCTTTGCCCTCGTGCTCACCATTTTTGACCATTGTCGTCGCAGCTTTGGGGAGATATGAAGTAGTTGTGGCCAAGTAATCTTTGGTCCTTGAGAACTCACATCAGCTGTCAAGTCATAAGGTTGTGCCCGAGATCCCATAGGGAAATCAGAGATTTCAATTTGAGACCTAGTACGGGTCTTTCTCTTCTTGGCTTCATCTTTAGTTGCCCGAGATGTACTTGCTTCATTGCTTGCATCCTTGCTTGTTTATTTACTTACTTCATCTTGGACACGCACACGCTAGATAGGCATTGTAGCCACTTCATCTATCTTAATCTTCCGTTTAGCTATTTCTTCCTGGTTGCTTCTTCCCTTGACAACCTCCTCCATCCTTATGATGCTCACATTTGGTTGAGTAGCAGAGGCTTGAGCTTGAGCACGAGGTGGCTGCAAAATTTGAGGTTGCGGTTGCTCTTGTGCTTGAGCTCTAGCACGGGGAGGACTTACTTGTTGTCGAGGACCTCTATCAGGGTAGTCATATCTTTTGGGATGAGGGAAATTATACATGCCGTGGCCATTTTCTCCACAATTGTAACACAACATTTCCCTTGCTTGACGTCGTATTGGTGGCCGATTCCCACCATTCCCCTCAATAGGCCTTCTTACACCTTGCACAAGATTTAATCTCAAACCCTCTAGCTGGTTTGTGAGATTGTTTATTTGTTGGAGCATATCTTCTTGTTGACCTCTATTGAGGTCTGGTGCATTAGGCACATTTGGAGGTACGTGAGAAGCTTCCATAGTTGTGATATTGCCTCCCAAAGCTAGCTGGCGATCTTGGGCTTGATAGAGAATCTTTCGATTCTTTTCCCTAGCAATCCTTAAGGCATCTTCAAAAGTATTTGGAAATTTTCTCTTTACCTTCTCCCTTAGCAAGGGGTACAAACCTGAGATAAATCGATCCTTTTGGAGGAAATTGGGAGCTCGCTCACCAGGTTTTAGTGAGTCTGACCATTGCCCCCAAAGTTTTAGAAAACCTTCCTCATAGGTTGCATAACCATGAGGGTCAACTTGATGAAGGGCCAGAAGCCGTTGCCATACTTCTTCTGCCGAATTGGCTTGTTGAAATCTTCGTAGGAAATCCGCCTTCAATCCCTCCCATTCAGCTCTTTGGGTTGGATCTAGAGCCTGGAACCATACCCTAGCTTCTTCTTTGAGCACCAAAGGAAAAGCTCTCAATTTCAATGATTCGTCATCCCTCCCAGAGACAAGAAAAGCCATCTCCAAGTTATCCAAAAAATCCCCAGCATTTTCTCCACTATGCCCAAAAAAATTAGGGAAAGCCATGATAGGACGGGTTGCATTCCTCAATACAGCACAAAGATGAAAACGTCTAGGCCCAAATCATATCTTATTAAGGGTAGAATAAATGGATTGATAGATGCATTGATCTCAGCTAGACGGCGAGGGCCTAGTAAATTCCTTATGACGTTTTGGAACCTAAGCTTTATGCTAGCTATTATATGCACAGTTTGTCTAGCAAGAGGTTGGATAGGTCCATATAAATCCCTATGATTTATGGAGTGTGCTTAAAGCAAGATGAAGATGTTAACATCAAAAGATACATTATACTCCAAAATAGGAAATATTATAGGGTTAGGGGACAACAATATCTCTCTCAACCTCTCAGCTCCAAAATAGAAGACCAATCTTTGTTGAAAAAAAATATTTCTATCAATGCACACATTCACCTTAATATTCTGAACTCATTGAAAGTTGTAGAAAATGGGATTATTCATTTGTGCATTAACTACATACTTCCATGAAGCACTTCATTGAAGTTCAGCTCTCTTGGATCCCACCATTTGAGAGATGCGAAGAATTTGCTCACCAGTGATTAGCCTAGCTTTGGTGTGACCATCTTCAGCTTTCTAGAGTTCATAGCGTTCAATGGATACCTTCTCAACCACCTTGAGCCTTCTTGCTAGTAGTAGTTGGAGTGCATCACCATATGTAGCCTCTTGCCAATACCGCACACCATTGATGTGTAGCTCCAGCTCCAAAAACTTGTTAATACCCGAGTTTGAGAGTGCTTTCACCACCTAAAGTCGAGGCTTCAAAGGAAGTGTCTTCACACTAGCCACGAAGCACTCCACACAATGCTTTGACCTAGGGACTTGATGGATACAACATTTTCCTTGAAGCAAAGAAGGGTGTATGTAGTTAACTCTCTTTACCCGCATACATACCGTTTGTCGATAAAGACGCTTCTTCTCCCGAGCATCTTGGGAAGACCATAATGGAAGTCTTGGAGAATTTGATGGACCTTCCTTCATAGGTTTGGCAGAGCGCTGCTTGATAAATCCTCCGTGGGGGCACCAATTTATGATGCAGGAAATTTGGATGGCGGCCTCTACACCAAAACAAACTCCATTGTGCCACAAAGGAAATGAGATGAGGGCACCACCTAGTCTTGGAAGCGTGGACTAGGACCGCTATGCAAAGAGAGAGAGAGAGAGAGAGAGAGAGAGAGAGAGAGAGAGAGAGAGAGAGAGAGCTATCACTATGAATGAATCATTAACCTCAATGTGTGTACAAGGAATGGATAACTTCAAGCACTCCCAACACAAATAGCATGTAGATTACTAAACAACAAATCAAGATTTAGCCAAAATCACATCAAGCACTCTCACACACACATAAAATACCTCTCTTAATTAACATAAGTAAGAGGAGGGGAGGTTACTAGCATAAACAATTTGCACTCTAGAATGTGCAAAGAATAGAGTGAATGAATGAGCTTTATGGGCTCATGATGAGTGATACAAAGACACAATGAGGCTGACGGAGACTTGAAATTACAAAGGGGGGGGGGCTCTTTATATAGGCAAGAGAGTGATTAGGAGTGAGGTTAAGAGCCAAGTGCAATTTGTACAAATGATCATTGGAGTCCAAAAACTCTTTGGTGAAAGAAGCTTGAAACCTAGCCCAAGATGGAGGACGTGCATCTATTGGCAATGTCATCCACCACTTATAGGCCTTGCCTTTAAGAGATAGACTTGTTTCCTCATCCATCTTTATATCCGAGGTGTGTCTCAATCTATGAATATCACTCCATTTGTGTAAGAACATATTGACCATATCCTTATTGCGATCACGCTCTTCCTCGTAAAACTCAGGAATGGTGATATTCTTAAGTAATGCATTGCTATCTTGTGCATCTTCTGCAACATTTGTCTCTTGGACTCCTTGGCTCCTGCGAGCTTGGTTCCCTTGAACCGTGGCACTTGTGGCTTCTTGAGTCACAAGTGAATTCATAAATTTCACAAGTAACTCCGTTAGATTGGTAACATTTGCATTAAGTGCAGAGAGGTTGCTTTCAAGTACGATTTGGTGATGTTCCAAATTCTTGAAAGAAGCCATATTTACAAGCCTATGATCGCCTAGATCATCATTATCATGCGTATTAGTGTTAGCAGCACCAGTGGTGCCTGATTTTGATCTACATGCTCAAAATCAAAAGTGTGTGTAGGTAGGATATCCTCAGTGGCCATGGTAAACACACACTAATGTAAAGAGACAGAAAAACCTTAACTTGTATCTTGTGAAATTGAAGTCTTTGTGTTTTGTATGCTCCGCAATTTGAGTTGCATGCGAACCTCACCTTGTGGGAATTGTAGTGCTTCACGGGTCGTTCGTCATAAGAACACCTTTGTTACCTCTTCACAAAAACTTGTTGTTTTTGTGAAGGCTTTTGCTCACTTTGAAGCTACCTCCGTGAGGAAAAAAGAATTTTTGGAGGAAAACTTGTCTTCCCCCAAGAAGTGAAAAGAAAGTGTGAAGCTACTTTCTTGAAGTTTGAAGCTTTCCCTTTCCTTCTAGTTTTCCTTTCAACACAAGTATGCTATCTTTCCTTGTTATACACAACAAGGTTCAATAGCTTGATGATAAAGTGTTTGCCTCTTACCCTCATAAGGTCGGTTCAACCCTCCTTCATGCAAGGGTTAAGCGAGCCTTCCTACGCGCGCAACGAACGGCGTCAACGAAAGCCTTCGGAGCCTCGATGTCGTTGAGTTTGCCTTGGTTGCCCGTTGTGGAGGGCGTAGGTGGGGTGCTCACTTTCACTGTCTGTCCGTGCACTTTGCACAAGAAAATGTGTCTATCTTTTTTGGCTGCACAGCAGAGACGTCCCTGTATGTGGAACATGGGAGAGAAGCAGCACGTCGCAAGCACTTGCAACCCGTTTTTTGCCTCTTCCCAAAAAAAGCTCGGATACCAGTGAAGGAGCGGTGGTAATGTGTGTGTTAGTCTCCACCCAACCGTACTATATTATAGCCTCCCCCTAGCGTACACACTGTTCGACCGTGCCGGTGGCCTTTCCCATAGGAACCATGTCCTTACACGTGGCAATCGACGGGTCTCGGGAGCGCAAAAACTGCCACTTCTGGTCTTGAAACTGTGCGCGCTGGCAAGCTCGATGATTTTCTCCTCTTGGTTGTGCTCAACTAAGCTCTCCTTTGCCCAACACAAGCCCATCTCCCCTTCTCTACGCTACCCATTGCTCTCTTTCACTCATTCCCTCTCGTTTTCCCATTATAAAGGCCGTTTAATATCCTTTACAAGCGGGCGGACACCCTTTGAGCAGCCATGCTCTCAATGTCTCTTGGTGGCCAATCAACCACCCGCCAATCGGCAACACACTCGACATTTCTCATCAACCAAGTCATTTCCAACATCACCTTCCACTAACATGTTGCACGTTCCCCACAATAGAGTCAGTCTATTTAATCAAAAGCTCATTAAAACCTCAAATGCTTTTATAATGGCACCACATTTGGCGTATACGTCAACCAAGAATTGCTTATCATCACATCCGTTTTCATTAGCCCTTGACTCACAATATCGTCATGATATTTATCGCCCATCTCAATTCCTTGGATATTGTCACATGCCCTCAAGATTCAAGTATAGGTGATTTCATTTGACGTAAGGCCATCACATTCGGTTAGAGTGTCAGACTAACCAGGCACTGCCAATCACGACTACTGCCGGCCAAGTACTGCATGAGATGGCATCCTGGACATGAGACTCCTCAAGCTATTATTGCTCCCGCATTCCAAAACCGGGATGAAGCTCAAAAATTCCCAGATGGCTCCTCGATCGAGCCGACAAGACTAGTACAGAACTGGCCCCGAGTGAAATTTAATTTGACGATATCTTGGTAATCGTAACTTTGATTGATGATCTAAAAAAATCGATGTGCTCCACAAAGTGAACACTGCATTCACTTTATCTCAAACCCTTCATTAGCATTTGCCCAATCCGGTACGGATTTGCAAACATCTCAACTTCAAACTGCCATAACTTCTTCACCTTAGCTCCAACCGACAAGCCGTAAAGATAGGCCGCTAGAGCTCTTCAAGCACTGCAGTTATAGATCATAAACCTTCATATGTGCTCACTTTGAGCATACTCCTTTTTAGCCTCATTAATGAATCTGTTGGCCCTTTAAAGCCGCATCTGGCATACATTAATCATTAAACTTGGCATGTTAACAAGCCCCGATCACTGCTCAATAAATGTGTACACTTCAAAGAATCTTAACTTGCATTTCTTTGCTCTTTTTTCCCATCATGGAAGCGTAGCTGCATGACATCCACCCCCTCTAAACCTGCACAGCCTTCGGTCTCTGCCAACTGCACTTCAATCTACATCGGCTATAGGTACCTTAAGCTCTTTTCCATCATCAAACTCACGTAATTGGTAAACATATGAAAAGAATATAAGGCTTATACCCTATCATCAATGTTCTAGCTTAATCATTAGGTAGCTACCCATCAAAAATCTTTGAACTGTATCCGTCGTATCTCCAAAGAATTCAATCATGGAAAACCTATTTAGTGAACCCCTCCAAGCTCAAGTGCTCCAGTTAATGATACACATGGCTTGACCATCAAGCTGTCTTTAGGGAACCCTATCAAGCTCAAGTATGCCTTACTTTGTATGGACACGGAATGTCCGCCAAGTCATTTACTTCAAGTTCTCGTAGCAGAACCAACCTAAAGAGATGTGAATATACTTCATCATTTGTCCAAAGAAGTCAACTAGAATCCAACCATGTAATCTTATTGGATGCAGAACCAAAAACTCTTGTGACTTAGCATATATCTAGAAAACAAAACCTTGTACCATGCAACCTGCTACAACAGATAACTGGTATTCTTCAAATCTGCAACTTGCACTTTAGTAGCCCTCCTGATCAAATGGGAAACCAATCATTTGCCCCACTGTGAGAATTCATTTAAAAAATTTGCACCATCTTCCAAGGTCATATGGAAAATAAAAGAATTTCCAATCTATAGAATATAAACATAAATTAACCTGCAAATCTTCATGAAAACCGCCTGGATCATATGGCATATAGGTCAATTGCCCTAGAACATGCATATATCCGTCACCTCCTTGGTCAAAAGATAGCTCAACATCATCTACATCATACGGTAACATCAGATCCCATATAGCATCAGGTATCACTAGATACTGCCATATCCCATGTGCAACTAGCTCATCCAATTGTCGATCATCAATCATAGGTCAAAGTGTCATAATAATCAATATCTAATCCTCCTAAATGATTTTCTCATGTTAAACTGATCATTTAATATGGGGAAGTGCCAGGGGAGAAAAAGCTAGAATATTGGTTAAGCTAGCAGACCGGCCACAATAGGGATCCAAATGAGGGAAAATAGGGATCCAAAGGGGGGGCCATCTGCAAAAGATCCATGTGCAACAATGAGCTAAAAAGACCCTAAGGTTCATCCCATTAAGACTTCCAAAATGCTAAGGTTGTGTCCAAAGGTCAACCTTAAGAGAATTGGATGCTTTGTGTGTGACAAAAAAAGTCTTTGAATATTCCTACATAGGAAGGGGCGATCCTAGCAAGTAGGGGATGAGAGAGAAGGCCATACACACACACACACAAGCTCCCTTTACACAAAGGAAATGAGGGACACATGTCAGCTCCCTAGGCCAGATGCCCACAAGGTGTACCCAATTCCTATTGGATGACCCTTGAAGTGGACCAATGAGAATTAGGCTAGAGTAAATTTAGCCTAATTAATTTTAAAACACTTAATAAAAAGAACCAATGAAAATTAAGTCTCCTGGATGATTATTGGACAGCCTGTGAAGGGGTCCAATAGGAATTGAGCAGCCCATTGGGCTACTTAATTCCTATTGGTCAGAATGGGGAAAGGTCCAATGGGGATTTAATTCATTTAAATCAATTAAGTTCTATTGATTAAGCTCTCACAAAAGGGGAAAGGTGGACACATGTCAGAAGGCTATCACTTATGCTGCTTAATAGCCATTGGCTTGACTTGGGGAGGTCCAATGGGGAGCCTGCAAGAGAAAATAGCAAGAGGGCTCGCCCAAGAGAGAGAGGGGGCTGATTTTTGCAAGGAATTATCACACACACACTCACACAATCTGATGTGTGAAGAAAGAGAAGACTATCTCTTCCCAAGCTTTAATGGAGAGCTCATCACCTACTCCGAGCTTGTGAGATAGAAGCCTACATCGACACACTCTTGGCTTGTGGATGCAAATCCAACCAAGAGCCAAGATTCAATGCATGCTCATATCCTCTATCAAGCTAATAATAAGCTAAAGCTATGCTAATATGAGTGATTATGTGAGGAGATGTACATCTTTCTCGTAAGATACTCCTCCTTCCTCTCAATCTACTCTCATACCCTGCTAGCTCTCACCATCTTCGAAGGTGTGTGAGGACTTGGGTCTGAGAACGGGGATAATTAAAGTTGTGTTTTCTTAGTGCATGAAGCTTTCATCTTTATTGCACTAGCTAGTCTTGAAGGAACACAAAGAATTGTATTGTACAATGTCTCTCTTGATGGGAGAAACCATATTACAAAGCCTTTTGGAGGGGGGACCTGCTCCATGCAAATCCGGTCCTCAGCTGTTGTCAATAGCTTAATTTCTCTCTCTTTTGAAAGTATTATTGATGCAATCTAACTAGGTGTTATGCTTTTTGTTGCTCTCTCCACCCAAGCACTCTTGTAATTCTCATTAGGAATCTATTCTAATGAAATGCCCACTATGTTCATGCTACTTTCTGCTACACATAAGTTTTTAGACCATTAAATGTTACATTGGTATCAGAGCACAAGGTTTCTCTTTTCTTGCTCAAGAAGGGAGGTCCTCAAGCTAGCTATAAATGGTTGGTATTATTAATTGCCTGTGAGTAAGTAGAATAGGGATTTTTCAGCCTTGCAGTGCGCCTACGTCCATGCAGTTAACGGGGCATCACCGTCGAGCGCTATGTTCTTAATAGTGGAGTCCTACGGGGCTTGCTTATGGCTTAACCACTATTGAGCTATTAGAAGCTTGACAGGAGCCGGTGCTATTTTGGTGTTGAAAGACCCTCTTATCTATTCCTTGCAATTGATGGTATTCGAGCCGCGGGTATAGTAGCTTGAGTGCTTTTTCTAAAGGGGTAAAGAGGAGTAGCAACTAGGGCTTGAAGTGCCAAAGTACACCTAAAAAGTTTACACCTAAAAGAAGTTAGAATGGCTGACAATAGTAAAGAGAGTGAAATTAATGTTGATAACTTTGATTTTGCTCATGAGCAAGCTACTAATGATGCTTCGATGCTTGTTAACTATCTTGTTTCTAGGCTTTAACAAGCCATGGGCAATCCATCTCTCCAAAGAGAAGTGCAATGACAGCTCCGTGTTCACGGGATTGTCCAAGCTCATCACCATGACGAGAGAACACCTAGGAAGCCTCCTTGTGAGACTCCCAAAAGAGGCCTCTCTCCGATTCGGGAAGAAGAAGAGAATCCATACGAAGGGCTCAAGAATTTACTTCTTGATGATGCATCTTCTTCCCAAAGGAGAACTCAAGAGCCTCCACAGAAGGAATGAGAAAGAAGTGAGTCTCCCGCCTCCTCGGCGGAGATGGCTCCACGAAGAGGGCGGGCTAAATGCTCACCATCACCACCAAAGCGGAGAAGAACATCACACTCTTCTCCACGCCATAATTCAAAGAGGGATGATAAAAAGCAAGAGAAGAAAAAGGCGAGAAAGAGGACACCCTCTTCTCCATCTTCTTCATCCTCTTCCTGTTATGAAGGTGATGGTGAATACAACAAAGATCAAGACAAGAAAAAGGCGAGAAAGAGGTCACCTCTTCTCCACCTTCTTCAAATTCTTCACCTTCTGAAGAAAGTGATGGTGCAACCTTTGAACCATAAAAAAGAAGAGGCCATAGGAGATCCTATGCTGCATGGAAGAGGTTGTCCAAGTTGAAGAAATTCAAAGAGGGAGGGAAGAGCATCTCTTTCCTTACCTATGGTGGCACCTTTGGTGCTATGGACAAAGTCTTGGCCTTTATCCAGCAATTTGATGCGGCGTTTGGAGATCAAGGCTTCACGGAGTCCTCTAAGCTACGCCATGTAGCTATGCACTTTCAAAAGTACTCCAGGAAATGGTGGTCTTGCCCACGAGCCAACGATGAAGCTCCACGAACATGGAAAGCTTTAAGAGCTTCCATTATGAAGTAGTTTTTGGCCACCGATGCCAAAGACAAAGTACTCACCGAATGGCGAAGCTTAAAGCTCTCTCCCAATGAATCCATCCACAAATATGTAGACAAGTTTTGGGACCTACAACTCAAAGCCACTGTTTTTAAAAAGTTGGATTTTGAAGAGCAAAAGCAACAATTTTGTGCGGGCTTAACCGAAGAAATGGCAGAGTATGTCCACTCCCAAAGGCCACGTACCATATCGGCGGTAATACACCATACTATGGTGGCCTCACGAATCAATTTCCAAACGGGGGCTAAAAGAAATAATAAGCCCCCAGTAAACAAGGGTTCCAATGAGCCTAAGGGGAAGGACAATGTCCAAAAGTCTCCTAAGGGCAACTCCAACAAAGCTAAAGAGAAGGGAGTTTGCAAAGGTAAGAACAAACTCTCTCCTGAAGAGCTTGAGCGTTATCGCAAAGATAACCGGTGTTTCAAGTGCGGCGAACAAGGGCATGCGTACCGCAGTTGTCCCCAAAAGAACAACCGCGAAGATCCTCCTAGAGCTTCCTTGGTTGAAATCCAAGAGGAGGAGACTCACCAAACTCATCACAAAGGATCTCCTCTATGCCATGCTTGGGGAAAGGTAAGAGAACATGATTCTTTTATTCTCTTTGACCCTAGTTCTACTCACAATTTTATATCTATAGAGTTGGCCACCAAGCTAGGCATACAATCCTACGAGATGGGAGATGTCCTACCCGCAGACAGTGCCTTCAAGGGGCAAGAAGCTTCAATCACTCCCTTAATCGGGAAATTGAGGTTTCATGTCCAAGGCTATGTGGACAAAGAGGACTTCTTTATCTCTCCTCTGAAGCATCAGGATGTAATCCTAGGGGCACCATGATTTGACCGCCTAGCTGCCGATGTTAAATTTCCTGAAATGAGAATCTCCTTTAGGTTCAGGGAAAAATACATGTATATAGATGCTAAGGAAATGGGTAACACTATCCCCATTGTACATACACCAGCTTTCAACAAGTCAATAAAGAGCTCTATTTCCGTGTACATGATTTTTGTTAAAGATTCTCAAAGTGAACCTAATGCTTTAACAAAAGAAAATAAAAGCAACCAAAAGGAGTTAGATTTATCCGATTTGCTCAAGGGGTTTCAAGATGTTTTTATTGACGGCATCCCTTGTGAGCTATCTCCTAAACGGGGTAATGATGACCATGCAATTGAACTTCTTCCAGGAAGTTCAATGCCTAACAAACCTCCTTATAGAGTTTCTCAAGCTCAACAAGAGGAGATTATGCGGCAAGTGCATGAGTTAGATGAGAAGGGCATGGCTAGGCCTAGCTCATCTCCATTTTGCTCACCTGTGCTTTTAGTGCAAAAGAAAGATGGCACATATCGTATGTGTGTCGACTATAGAGAACTAAATAGGATCACTATCAAAAATAGGTTTCCCATTCCACGGGTAGAGGACCTATTTGATAAGATACAAGGATTGACCTACTTCAGTAGGATTGACCTAAAAAGTGGCTATCATCAAATAAGGATAAGTGATCAAGACATTGTAAAGACCGCATTTCGCACCACATTTGGTCTTTACGAATACATTGTCATGCCTTTTGGCTTGACCAATGCACCAAACACATTCAACCGCTCGATGGAGAAGCTGTTCACGCCTCATCGAACCTTTGGTGCTACGGACAAGGTCTTGGCCTTTATCCAGCAATTTGATGCGGCGTTTGGAGATGAGGGCTTCACGGAGTCCTCTAAGCTACGCCATGTAGCTATGCACTTTCAAAAGTCCGCCATGCAATGGTGGTCTAGCCTACGAGCCAATGGTGAAGCTCCACGAACATGGAAAGCTTTAAGAGCTTCCATTATGAAGTAGTTTTTGGCCACCGATGCCAAAGACAAAGTACTCACCGAATGGCGAAGCTTAAAGCTCTCTCCCGATGAATCCATCCACAAATATGTAGAAAAGTTTTGGGACCTACAACTCAAAGCCACTGTCTTTAAAAAGTTGGATTTTGGAGAGCAAAAGCAACAATTTTGTGCGGGCTTAACCGAAGAAATGACGGAGTATGTCAACTCCCAAAGGCCACGTACCATATCGGCGGTAATAAACCATACTATGGTGGCCTCACGAATCAATTTCCAAACGGGGGCCCATCAAATGGCAAACCTCTTCATTTCACAAATTTTCAAGTACCATGGCTTGCCAATGTCCATAGTGTCGGATAGAGATCCTAGAATGACCAGTAATTTTTGGAAGGGTCTCCTTGAGAATTTAGGGACAAGGCTAAACTTCTCTTCGGCCTATCATCCACAAACGGATGGCTGTTGGACGGGAGCGACTCACACACCCATGAAGTGCATGCAAACACTACCTAGATCAACATAATGTCAATCGAGGACACAGATGACACGATAGGCGCACGGAGGAAGTCTCTTTAGCTTGTCAAGCTGAGACCATCCTACACATACAACACTCAGGAAGGCCAACTAAACCACAATCAAGAACCTCACAGCTCTCAACTACACCACCTAGCCACATACACACATACGAAAGGTAACTCACCTAATCATGCCAGATTCATACGAAACTTAAGGAACACCATCCCCTCGCTAGGATACACCTGTCCCTAAGCTTCTACACTCAAAACCCTCACTCAAAATCCATCTGCGAAAAACGCGTAGGATGACAGAACGGAATTTTAAAGGTGCTCGAAACTGAAATTTATGAATGCCTATGCGTAGCTTATGTCACCACGATTCTATAGACTACTAGCACGCAGAAAACAGACATCATTTGATACACTTACGGCCACAAACAGCTTATAGATGTGTCGGCGTGTGCGCTTCGTCTTGCATGGAATGCTTGGCGTTGTCGCGTAGCTCTCCTCGATCCTACAACAATGGTGCAATCGGATCTCCAATGTGTTGAGCGAGCCGGGCATACCGAGAGGATAAAGCTCATGCTCACTCTCTTTCTCTCTCACACACACTAGACGGCAGCGCTAAAAGTTTGATTATGATAAAAGTCCTCTTTTACAAAATGACCTAGGTACCTTATATACTAAGGCTACCTTAGGTTTAACCAAAAATGGGGTTGAAAGGGTCAAATGGCTTTGTATTTACAATCTGGAAGTGCCATTGCACCCCGGATTCTGAAACTAGAATAACTACTCATTACAAATGACGTTTATAGCCATAATCCGTAGCATTTCATAACTCACAAAAGATAAGACTTTGGTACGAAACTTGAGTTATGTTGTTTTGTTGACCCAACGATCAACATTCCCCCCTTCCGCGTTCATGTCGTCCTCGACATGACCTGATTGTTGATGGCGATGTGGTCTTTGCTATCGTTTTGGCTTCATCTGTTGCACTGCATGTAACTTTGTCGAACCACAACAACAACTATGATCCATTAGAGCAGAAATCTATCAGCATAACCATTCATCTTTTGAGATCCTCTGATTACTGTTATGTCTTCTCTTCTTCATTGGGGACTTATTTTTTCATGTGCAATCATGTTGTTAGTGCTGGCTGCAGCTTTGTCATTGTAGGCCATTCTTCCACTCGCCATTGAGGAGAAGTATGCTATGATCTGAAATTGGTGCTCCAATTCATTTGTCAATTGATTTGAGTAGCATTTCCTTATTGTTGATGTAGAAGAAATATGTACAAGAGGATGGTGATGGGTGTCCTTAGATCAGGGTCTAAAATAGATGACGGTCTAAAACCTGGATGACCAAAGGGAAAAAACCCAGTGGGAAAAAAATTTCCTTTGGTATGCGCTCTTATTGGAGACGAGCAGTTTAACGTGAAGTACATGTTCATAAAAGGTGAGTGCTTGGGTGAAACACGGAAAGAGTGCCTGGTGCAAGTGCCAATTATGGGACACTCTATATGCATATCAGAAATTTGTCAACAAAATCATGCAATATGAAAGAAGGGGATGATGGGTGTTTCAAGGAATAAATGTAGCACATGTGACATCAAAAGATGTCTCAATAGCTTCCAGCTTTCCAAGAAGGGTTTTCGATGTAGAAGTTTCTCCACTCGTATCTCATGTGCTCAGTACGTGAGTGTCTTATGGACCTTCTCCTTCACTTCATCAAACTTAAGTACTTAGACTTCGACTCTTTTGCTCACCTATACCAGCATGAGCGACACAACGTAAATATGCTCAACTCTTCTAGCTTGAGTAGTACCTAGAATAGCTAAGACGCTTAGACCACAGAGAATATTACTTGAAGCTTTGGGACTAACACCTCACTCATTTTGTGGCTTAGCTACTCGTCTCTGACTTGTATGACTTGTCGGTTGCATGTTGACACTGCTTTGTGATAAGTTCTTCGGTTGTTGTAGTGGTTGCTGAGACATTCTTCGTGAAGTTTCATCGTTTCCCTGTATCTTCTTCTCTTTGTAGTGCTCAGGCCTCTCGTCAGTCTTTTCTTCATGTGGATTATGGATTTTTTAATTTTAATTTTTTTATAATCAACAAAGAAAATCTTTAAAAAATACTTAGCAAAAGAAAAATCATTCAAATAGAAATCTAAATGCTATGTACACTATACACATGTCCCTAGGGGCTCATATATGGAATTTTTCCCCATCCTCCTCTGTAACACTACTATGAGGCCATATATGCTAAATTTAGTCAAAAAATTATCACAATAAAATGCAAAAATTCAATGCATCTCACAAAACATTTCCCTCTAATAGTCATAATATTAGGTCCGCATGCCTCTCCCCTTCCTATTTGGAGTCATCCTTTACGACAGGGTATCGCAAAGGGTATGTGTTGTGCTTGGGCAATTAAAAGTTGTGCCTATGTAGGCCTTGTAATGTAGCCCTATTATGCATACACAGTCAATGCATGGAAAAATTTAGGTCGTGCAAGATGTGGGTATAAGCAAATTGCGTATTGGCATTTGTTGGCGAGGCTTCCTATTCTAAGCAATGTAATGGTCTTTGAAGCTCCTGTATCGTTGCTTGATTGAAGCGACTTGCTCTCTTCTAACTGTACTGTAATCATAGGAAGAATTGTAAGAAATTAAGCGGCGATGCAATGGCAGTTGTTTTGTTGTTCTTCTTTGGGACCCATTTCTTTGCAATTATTGGCTGTTTTGTTGCTGACGCTCGTTTGGGAACCCATACTTGCGCGTGCTTCGTTTGTGTTTGAAGAGACTTCTTTGGGATCCACCTTTTTGTTGTGTGAGTCGACAGTGGTCTTTGCTTCGGCCCTTGTACGCTTGGTTGGTGATGGGATTCAGGCTTTGAAATTTGATACTGTGGTTGTTTTGGAATCCAAATGAATTCGTGACTTTTTTGTGCTTGAATCAACTTCTTTGGAGCCCAAACCTGAGTTGTGAAATCTTGAGACTTTGTGATATTCTTACCCGTTCGTGCACGCTTTCCTTGTTTTTGTTTTGGTGTTGGATCTTGTGATTTGTCATTAGAGATCTTTGTCTTCTTGATCCATATCTGTTTTTGGCCGATCTGGCTTTTTGGTATCCAGATTTGTCGAGATTTTTGGCTTTGACTTGTTGTCCTGTTCTTTTGACCTTTCATGGTTTTTGCTGAAGGGGTTGGTGATAGTGATGGCCTGAGTTGATGATAGGGGATGTCGTAAGATTCATCACTATCGCTACTATCCTTAGCAAGGTTGACTTCTTGTACTTTCCCTTGATTTTTTGGCTGGTAGTGGAAAGTTACTGTCTGTTTGCTAGTGGGTGTTAGTTTCTTGGAGGACTTTTCTAGCCCATTGATTAGAGCATTGTGAGCTCGTTGCTCTGGTCGTATTCCTCCTAGATGAGTCTTTGCATCCTTATTAGGAGCCATGTATGAGGATGCTTGTGGTGGCTGTGTCTTTACTGAGGACTTTGGAATCCACTTTTGATGCACTTTATTCATGTAGCGATGACATTGATTCCCGGGTCGTTGATCTTCTTGAAGCTCAAAGTGTTCTACAGAGTCATAGAACTCGTCGTCTTCTTCATCTTTTGATTCTCCAAATTTCTTTGTTTGCTCCTTATGTCGAGAGCTTGTTGATGTCTGGTTCTCTTCGTTTTCCTGGATTACACTTACTGCAAAATAAGGAACGATATCATAGCCATTTTCATCACAAAACTTTGTTGTGGGAGTATCCTCCACGGCGCACACGTCCAGAGTAGCCAAGATGTGTTCACATGCAAAAGGCTCTAACTCTTCTTCAGGAAATGGTTCTAGGATATAGTCCTTATCCTCTATAACCCGCTCTAGGATACATTTCTCACGTTTCAAGCTACCACATTGCCAAGCTCCACACATCCACAGTTCTTTAGGCTTACCAAACCAAGCTGGAAGTTTTGATCCTGCTACTGCGGCGGAATCAAACTTCTCTAGCGGTGTTCTCGTCACGTCCCTATAGCTATGGTCCCTCAAGTTTATCTTTGTTATGGTCTCCATATGTCTCAAGTATATATGGTCATAACCCCAATCTTGGACCATTTTCAATTGTCGCATGAATGGTCTTCCCAGAATGATGTCATAGTTGTTCTTCTTGCCAAAGTCAACAACACCAAAAGTGTGTTCATATTCAATGCCACAATAAGTAACAAGTACTTTTTCTAGCAGTCCTAGGGGATTTTCTTTGTGTCCGTGTGCAAGCTGTAGGGTCATTCGCGTAGATATCAAGGCAGGTTTTCCCCATTTTTTTCCAAACCTCTTTGGTTGCAATGGCCACACCAGCTCCACTGTCAAGGATTGCCATGGTTTTTACATTATTGAATTCCATTGGAAGGGTGGTGTTTCCATCTTCTCCCTCGTAATACTCGCCTACCTTGTTTAATGGCACTGGCCTAGTATTTGGTTGAGGCATTTCAAGCTCTTTGATGCCTTCATCGATTTGAGTCATTGGGGTTTTTACACCAAATTTCTCTAGACATTTACCCACATTAGCTCACATGTTTGGTCTTATTCTGGGCAACTCGGCTAACATTATTGTATAGGTGACTGGGGTAGATAGAATATATACTAGCCCCTTTGAATCGATGGCCTTGTTGGGAGACAGTCTCTGTGATGGGACTGCAACCACATCTGACTTGGTCTCGTACTCTCCCATGTAGCACGGGAGTGTTCTTAGCGAATGGGTTTGACTATCCATAGACTTTACAGATCCTTTCTCGCCCCAATACGATCGCATGTCTAGATTCATTTGAGATCCACTCTCAAATTCCTCTATTGGTGGTAGAAACACTCCTCGTTCATAAGCAGTCTTGTCTACTCGTCTTCTTAGGTCATCGGCTTCATTGGCCTCTCTGACTTGTTTCCACAATTTGTCAAAACCATCTATCTCTTTACAATCCTCAGGTATAGCTTGGTGAAATCCCTCGGAAGAGTTATCCGTGGTATTCAGTACTATCCTTAGTTCTTATGCTGGGTGTTTGAGGTTTGGTCTGTGCTTATGACTAGAATCTAGCTCTTTTAGTTCCTAGTTTGGTGGGATTACGTGTGTAGGCATGACACGGATCACATCCTCAGGTTTTGCAACTCGTGGTTCTAGTAAAGCTTGGGCTGTTTGAATCATTTTCTGGCACATTTCAAACCTTTGCTTTTCTAGTTCCGCATTGGGATATGTCATCCACCTGTGTTCTTGGGTTTGGTTGTTTTTGAGCCTCACATCATAGGCTTTCAAGAGGGTATCTAATATCTCATTAACCTTCTCTACCAACAGAGATCCTCCTGAACTAGCACTTCTCGGTTTCTCATCCGTGGATGGTTCTTCTAGAGGTTTAACCATCTCTGTAAGAGAAGGTTCCTCCTTTTCCTCATGTTGTTTTATCCTCTCCTCAGCTTCGGTAAGCTTCTCAGCTAGGGATTTTTGCTCTAGTTCCCTGTGTACTTTCCTCCTAGTCTTTCTAGCTTTCCAACTATTTCGTTTGCTCTTGTTTTTTTGACTAGGTGCGTCTGTCTTTAGTCCATCATCTGTCTTTGGACTCGTGTCACTTTTCGTGTTCTTTGTCTCTGGATTCTCATCAGCTTTCTTTTGAGCTTGTGCTCTCGTAACCACTTGAACTCGTACGACATTTTCATTTTCTGAGCTACTAGGGAGCTAAACAATCCCTGATACATTTGTCGTGAATTTCCTGATTTGGTTTGGGTTTTTCAGGCAATCAGGGATCAAGTGAGTGATGCGACACTCAAGACAATAGGCATTTACTTCACTGATATCCGTATGAGGACATTGTTTGACCAAGTGGTTGTCACGACTTTTGTGACAATCTGTCTCTGGTTGAGGAGATTCTTTCTAGCATTTCCTCTTGGCTATAAGCAAGCTTTGACCTAGATAAGCCGCTATTTGCAATGAATCGCAATGTCCTTTGGTCCATTTCATACCTTCTTTCTTTCGACTGAAACCCAGGAGGTGGAGGTTGTATCGGCCTCACCACTCCATGTGTTTCTCTCACATTTTGTTGCTCCGAAGGGTAGTACCCACTTTGGTTCCTATACCACATTGTAGCTCGTACTGGCGTTGGTTTATTTGATGCTTCCATCATTGGCATGTATCTCATGTCTACCTGCATTCTAGCACCTAGCAATGGAGGTTGTTGTCCTAAGACAAGCTGTGGCCTTAAAACTCCTACTGGTCCTGGTGCATTCCCCGTAATGTATCTAGGTGGAGTAGGTGCTTCTGCAACGTGTTGTATATACCTCTCCCTAGCATTTTCCATGCTATAATAGCACTCTTCCTCCGTATGGTTCGTCCATTTTCTCTATTTCACACCACTTTGGCTCTCCCGAATCAGACCTTACAAGAGGAATTAACCTCTTGACCAAGTCGTCGATAAGCTTTTCTTGATCAATAGGTGCCGTTGGCTTGGCAATGGACTCACTTATCTATGAAACACTGTGCTGAGAGGATGTGTCATCTCCTTGACTCTTTAAGTTATTTTCTTTGTAAGCCTCACAATTATCCACTTGATAAAGAGCTTCTTTGATCAACTCGTGTAGCGTCATCCTCCTTATCATATGCAGATCCTTCTGAAGGCCCGCATGTCTCAATCCCTGGATAAAGATCAACATCAGTCATGCTTGCGTAGGTAATTCTGCTCTCGGACAGAGCTTAACATATCTCTTGACCGTAATGATGCTTTGCGTACTGATTCATTCTCTTTCTATTTGAATCTATGGATTTGCGAGACCGTGTTGTGAGCAATGCCTTTTGGCAATAATTCTTCAGTAAACTCCTCAAACATCTCATCTAGGATCTCAAAATCCCATTTTTCCACCCAGTCAAACCATGTAGCTGCATCATCTTTTAGAGTCAATCCAAATCCCGCAAACTGTGTCGCAAAATCTGAAACTTCCTCTGCTCTAATCACTCTTTTAAAAGCTGCTACGTGATCTCTCGGATCTTTATCTCCGGAGTATTTTCTGTTTACCCATTTCTGGACTTGGGATGATCTAACTCGTTGATTGTCTACAAGTCTAACCAGAGATTCTCCCAATCCTTCTCCCATTATCGCTCTTGAAGGGAATCCTAGTGGCTCTCTTCTTGGAATTCCTATAGGAATTCTTGTGTTTGGTGGAGGCATTTGCGGTCCTTCATTGACAAAATATCCACCTCTTTCTAGTACAGTCTCTGGATTTGTGCTTTCTACAACTCTGTATTCTCGTCCATACTTGTCGACAACTATAGATCTCCATTGACAGTCGACTCCATATGTGTAGACACATAAGAGCTTGGAATCCGTTATCTCTTCTAGGTATGGATCTGAGCACCTATAAATATTGACCTCATTGTTGTCAATGTTGTTGGAATTAGGGTTGCAGAGAGACACACACAGCTTGGAGAAGACGAAGGAAGCTCAAGGCACACAATAGAGAGTATATTACTTAGTGTGCAATGGAAAGATAGATAGCCCTAGAGTGATGGGCGTATATACAATGCACGGGGGAAAAAACCTCCTAAAGAGGGAAAAAATGCCCCGGCGGTCCTAGTGTGTTCACACACATCACTACCACATGTATATGGTAACAAATCCCCCCTGGAGTGATGCGGTGAACGAGAGCTGGCACATGAGTAAAGGGAAGTGCCATGCCCTGAGGAGAGGATCAGTCCACAAAGGGGAGTAAGCCCAAAGCTTTGCGGAAAGCTTCAAGCTTCTCACGAGACAATGCCTTTGTGAAAAGATCTGCAAGGTTGTCCTGTGTTGGCACATAAGCCAAGCTGATCTCTCCTGCTGAGAGCCTCTCCCTGACATAGTGGTAATGCACCTCAATGTGCTTTGTGCGAGCATGAAAAACTGGGTTCCTCGCAACTGCCAATGCGCTCTGACTGTCAGTGTAGATAGTGTTGGCAGTGTCCTGTCCAACACCCAAGTCAGCCATAAGGCGTCTGAGCCATACACACTCAACCGTAGCTGTGAAGACTGCCCTGTACTCAGCCTCACAACTCGAAGTGGCCACAGTAGGTTGCTTCTTGCTCAACCATGATATACATGAACTGCCAAGCATGAAACAAAAACCACTTGTGGACACTCGCGTGTCAAGACAACCAGCCCAATCTGAGTCCGAAAAAGCATGTAAGTCTGGCGGCAATGATCCCCCCTTGGGATAAAACAAGCCAAGATGTAAAGTGCCACTAAGGTAGCGGAAAATCCTCTTGACAGCGTGCCAATGCTTAGACCCTGGGCTATGCATAAATCTACTGACCTGCGAGACTGCAAACTGAATATCTGGCCTCGTGTTGCATACATAAATGAGGCAGCCAATAGCAGTTTGGTAAAGAGTGACATCAGCAGGATCGCCAGCATCATGTAGACTCAACTTCAAACCTATTTCCATGGGAGTGGCAATAGGTTTGCAATCCTCAAGTCCAAACTTACATAGCAATGTCTCTATGTAACTTTTCTGACACAAGGCAATACCACCATCACACTGCTTAAACTGTATACCCAAGTAATGATGCAACAGCCCCAAATCTTTCATCTTGAAAGTAGCATTCAAATCAGCCTTAAATTCAGCAATATGTCTCTCATTTGGTCCAGTGATCAGCAAATCATCAACATAAAGAACCACAATGAGAAATACATCATCCTCACGCTTTACATACAATGTGCTTTCTGTTGGACTGTTAGGAAAGCCTCGTTTAACCAAATGAGTGTCAGCTTGCTCATACCAAGCACGAGGAGATTGCTTCAACCCATACAAAGCCTTCTTACATTTGCACACTTTGTCCTCTTGTCCTTTTATGACAAAACCTCGAGGCTGCGTTACATAAACTTCCTCAAATATGTCACCATTCAAGAAAGCAGTAACAATGTCTGATTGATGTACATCCCAACCAAAATGAGCTGCCAATGCACATAGAAAACGCACAGTAGTCATACAACAAGTGGGAGCAAAAGTCTCTTCATAATCTATGCCTTTTTGTTGTGCATAACCCTTTGCAACAAGTCGAGCCTTATGGCGATCGATCTCACCATCCGGCTTGCGTTTCAACTTGTAAACCCACTTCGTACCAATGGCCTTTTTTCCAGGAGGCAAATCACATAAAGTCCATGTGTCATTCTCTATAAGTGCATCATATTCTGATTTCATGGCAGCAATCCAATTTTCTGAATTCTGTGCTTCATCAACATCATGTAAACTAGACACAGCCAAAGCATAACAATCTGATGCATAAGATGCATGGCGAGAGCCTGAACGAGTACGACTAGATAAAGGTGCATCCAATTTACTGTCACGCAAAGTGTGCACCAGCCATTTTGGCATACCTCTAGCCTGCTCATTTTCAGCCCTTTCCTCATCAAGTACATCATGTACATCTGCATCAGTAATAGGCTGTTCTAAAACATTTTCAGAAACCCCCATAGGCTGTACATTTGCCTCATTGGAACTTACATTCGTATTTCCACCACTGAAAAGAGGCAACAAAGTGTCATAAATGTCCTGTGAGCTTACATTACTGTCTCTAGTACATGACAGCAAGGGTTGAACAGAATCTTCCACAAACACTACATCCCGTGAAACCAGAATACGTTTTGTTTGCGGATGATACAACCTGTAACCTTTGCTTTCAGCACTATAACCAACAAAAATACATTTGACAGCCTTATCATCCAATTTTCTGCGCTGCACTTGTGGCACCAAAGCATATGCCAAACAACCAAAAACACGCATGTGCTCAATAGAAGGTTTTCTTTCATGCCATGCTTCATATGGAGTAATAGACTGCAAAGCTTTCGTAGGACACCTGTTAAGTACATAAGTGGCACACATGATGGCCTCAAGCCAAAAAGAATGCGGCAAAGCTTGACTTTTGACCATACATCGTGCCATTTCCGTTAGTGACCTGTTTTTCCTCTCAGCAACACCATTTTGCTGAGGTGTATAAGGCACTGTACATTGGTGTTTTATCCCACGACTAGCCAGAAATGCATTAAATTCATGAGACATATACTCCCCCCCTTGATCGGAACGGAGGGTGCCCATAGTACATTTTGAGACATTTTCAGCCATAGCCAAAAATTGTTTGAAGCACATAAAAACTTTGGACTTTGCTTTAAGCGGAAATACCCATGCATGCCTGGAGTAATCATCAATGAAAGTCACGAAGTATAGGTAATTGCCCAAGGACGGAGTTTGCATGGGCCCACAAACATCACTATGCACAAGCTGCAACCTGCATGTGGCCCTAACTGAACGATCCTTTGGAAACTTAGAACGCTGCATTTTACCCAGAATACAGCCTTCACAAACATGTTTGATAGGTGCTTCAAGAGGCGGAAAAGAAGCGACCATATCAGATTTCTGCAAACGCAGCAAACTGGCAAAATTCAGATGACCAAAACGTGCATGCCAAAGTTTTGCATCTGAAATAGCCCTTGAATCTGCAACAGCATTTGCAAAATTTTTTCCACACTTGTCATACAAAGTGAGCTTATACAGCCCACGGCACAAAAGCCCAGATGCAACAATTTCATCACCAAAACTGAGATCATGAACTGTACATCTGTCATCCACAAATTTGACTACAAGTCCAAGTCTAGCAAGTGCGGATACAGACAATAGATTCTTCTTGATCCCAGGTACATAAAGTGCATCAACAAGTGTGAAGGAACTGCCATTAGCAGCAGTGAGCACAATCTTTCCAACTCCCTGAACTGGATAAGAGGCGTTGTTGGCACAAGTGACTGAATTCCCATGAGGGACAGACTCGAGAGAGGTAAACAATTCACGATGTGAGGTAATGTGCTTTGTAGCACCACTGTCGAAATACCACACATGTGAATCTGCAGCAACTGACAAGCATGCATCATGGACAGTAGGATTGTAAGTGCACTCTGCACTAAAAGCCCATTCTGCATCAACATCGGCATCACAATCTCCTTTCACAGAAGACTCAACAATGGCTGCATTTGTAGTGGAACCAACATTTGCAGTGGAACCACCCTCTTTCTTCTTAGCCTCTTTGGCCTTCAACTTAGGACACGACTTGATCAAGTGATCATTGGCTTTACAATAATGGCAACGCATCTTCTTTTTGCCCTTATCACCAGAATTGCCAGACGAAGTGCTGCCAGCAGAAGCATTAGGAACAGAATTTTTGCCACTCGCAGCAGAACCATAAGAAGTGGCTGCATTACTGTTACCACCCTTTCTTTGAGAAGCAATAAAAGCTTGTTCAACTGCACGCTGCCTAGTCCTGTTTTTTCTAGAAAGTGACTCTTGCAACAGCAATGTGCATAATGCATCAAACTTGACAACTTCAGGATTTCCTTGGGTCATCAGTCTCCAAGTACTAGCAAAAGTCTGGTAGGAATCTGGTAAGGCATCAAGAACAGTCTGCACAAGGGAACTGTCAGAAATGACTTCACCTGTAGAAATGAGTTGCTCATTGATATCCTTGACACTAGCAAGGAAAGTGTCCATATCATCTTTCTCATGCATAATCTTCGACTCTAGCTCTTTACGCAGCAAAGCAATTTTAGCCTCATTGCGGCTTGCATAAAGACCTGCTAGAATATCCCAAGCCTGTTTTGCAGATTTTGCTGAAAGGATGTGAGGAATAATGGTGCGCTTCACAGACAACGCAATCAATGCATGAGCCTGCGCATCCTTAACATCCCAACGAGCTTGTTCTGCTGTAGGCAAAACAACTCTAACAGCTGCAATCCTTGCAGCAAGACCTGCAACATCCTCAATATCGCCTACATCTTCAGAACCAGGACGTACATCAATGCCCTGCACAATTTTCCAGACACCTTTTGACACAAGAACGTGTTGCATCATATAAGCCCACATAGGGTAGTTGTCCCCATCCAACCTGTCCTCAGCAGCAAACATCTTGAACACATCTGTGTTGTTGTTGTCAGCCATGGTAAATGCTGCACCTGATGTGAAAACTGCCCGAAAATAGGAGAAATGGAGCGGGAACAACTTGTGCTATATAGCACAAACCGTAGAAGACTATAAGGCACCTGTTATGCAAAAAACGGCACTGACAAAAAATCTGCACAAAATGACGAAATAGCCTGTGCAGTACTGCCCGTAGTGGAAACGGAGGCCGAAATGAGCCCAAATCAAAATTCTGAGCAGATCGAGCTCTTTGAGCTCGCCCAAAATATTTGTCGACCTGCGAACGCTTGCCAAAGCTCACTGAAATCGGAGAAAGTGAGCAGGCGTGTGCTGGAGCAGCTGGCGACTAAGCCCGGGAGGACGTGACCTGCTCTGATACCAATTGTTGGAATTAGGGTTGCAGAGAAACACACACAGCTTGGAGAAGACGAAGGAAGCTCAAGGCACACAATAGAGAGTATATTACTTAGTGTGCAATGGAAAGATAGATAGCCCTAGAGTGATGGGCGTATATACAATGCACGGGGGAAAAAACCTCCTAACGAGGGAAAAAATGCCCCGGCGGTCCTAGTGTGTTCACACACATCACTACCACATGTATATGGTAACAAATGTATCTATATAGTCCTTCACTCTCATGACCAATCATCCAAATTCTCTCAACAAGATGGGTCTTTATCAATTGCAAGTTTGGAAGATCCATTGTGGGAGGATATTCCTCTATCGTGGGGATCTCCAAGCTTGTGTAAGCTGCGTTTGAATCTAAGGTAGACATGATTTCTAGGCTTAAGAGCTTTTGCTTGGTTCAGGTAGACTTAGTCCACTGTGTTCAAGTGCTTTGGTTAAGAAAAAGTCGAAACTATCAAATTGTGGTTTGGAGTCCTAAATCAAGCTAGAGACATCCTACGCGTAGGATGTCTAACTACTCAGATTTTGTCCAAACTTGCACTGTAGCTTCCTCTTGATGTGCTAAAATCACAGCTATTTTTACTTTTTGATTCTGACACCCATAGGTTAGTCAAATGATCGAGAATCTGTTCCAAAAGCCTGATGTCTGTTCTGATGAATTCCCAAGTCAAATCAACTCCAAATTGGACCAAAATTGACTAGGAGGCTTGCCTATGGCTATACAACAGCATGGCATGTCCAAAGTGTTATATAATTGACATTTTATTATTTATTGTTGCAGCTGATAGGTGGAAAAGACTGGACGAAGCTTGGCCTATGCGAATGGATTTGTATATCATGTACATTTTATTATTCAAGTGCTCTTTTATGAGTTTGGCCATCTATGACCGGTCGGCCAGTTTGTAACCAATTTGACCATTCAAGAAATCTATATAACAAATACGTGCAAGAGGGAAATGGTCACTCTTCAACGGGGGGAGATTGCACCCAGTGCTTGTGTCGTATTCTCCTCTCTCCTCCCTCCCCTCTCACCGTGCTCGCGTAGCACTCTGCTCTAGGAGATGCGCCTGCACGTGTTCTTTCTCTCTCTCCCGTTCTCCGTCTCTCTTTGTTTGTATTGTGCTCGATTATGGATTTGTGCGAGTTGACAGGTATGTAGATTTATCCATTTATCTCTTGCTATGTGCTATTTTGAGTATTTTGCAGGCCTCTCTACGCTCCTGTTTGTAGTAGTGGTATCAGAGCATAGGCTACGCTCCCGGATAATGGATTTAGACAAACACCAGCTAAGTACTTTGTTCTCTAATGCTGTAGTGTTGCTAGTTGCTTCAGCCTGCAGTAATTAGTGTTGATTGTATAACACAGCTAGTCATCTTTGAAATTAAAGAGATTTTCTTCTTTATTTTTATGATATAGTAATTACTAGTGTAAGTAAGATAATTAAACATCATAATTGAACATATTAAAATTTATGAAAGATACTCAATAATAAGAAGGGATTAGCATGCGGCCATAGATATGATATTACAAAAGAATAAATCGCAAGAGTGACCCTGCCTAAATTTGTATTTAATTTACCTTTGATGAACCTTTGTAAATAGCGAGTATAGTCAAATTCTGTCACATACAACATCCCAAAAAAAAAAAAGAAGAAGAAGAAGAAGAAGAAGTAGCAGAAATTTTACAATAGATTGTCATAAGAATATACCCAAGCGACCTTGGCGACTGTCTGAGTGAAAAAGTAAACGGGAGGAGAACAGGAAATTGATTGCTTAATATAGCTTCTCTCCGCTTAGTGGGAACGACCATCAAAATAAATTTTTGGGAATCACTGAAATCCATACTATTGTCTTCTTTCAATTTACGAACATAGTTGAAGGATAAATCCATAGCAATCCAGCAATCCACAGCAGGTGGCGCAAGCAAGCAAGGACCATTACCGACGATATGGGGGGATGTACACTCGGTATGCACGTGCCGCCCACATCTCACCAACTGTCTCAACGCCCCTCCCTCTTGCATGCAGAGTACAACACTCTCTCTCGCATTCTTTTTTTTTGCTCTCTCTTAGTTTCCAGCTGACCCCGCTTGATGCCATGCAACGGTTCAAGCCCTTCTTTTTCTCTGGTCCATTGTCTGCCATGCACTCTCTCTCAGTTCAACCACCCAAAATCCACGAAGCAGCATCACCCGACACCAATCATGCTCTCTCTCTCTCTCTCTCTCTCTCTCTCTCTCTCTCTCTCTCTCTCTCTCTCTCTCTCTCTCTCTCTCTCTCTCTCTCTCTCTCTCTCTCTCTCTCTCTCTCTCTCTCTCTCTCTCTCTCTCTCTCTCTCTCTCTCTCTCTCTCTCTCTCTCTCTCTCTCTCTCTCTCTCTCTCTCTCTCTCTCAGTCACCCATCGATGATGCCTACCACCAGAGCCGCAACATTTACTGGTTGCATGCCAAAGAATTCTACATGGCACTTTTGCGAATTGCAGCACCCAACCAACCAACCAACCCTCACCCTATCTCTTTCTTCTCTCTCTCTCTCTCTCTCTCTCTCTCTCAGGTTGTGGCGAACCGCCAGCAAACTCCCTCTCTCTCTCTCTCTCTCCCTCTCTCTTCCACTCTCACTTAACGAGCAAACTCCATCTCTCTCTATCTCTATACCCTCTCCTAAACAATTGATTCGCGCCATCTCTCCATTTTCCCTCTGCTCGCCACCATGTAGTATTTGCGGCTGTGGTCGCTTTCTAACAAGCAGTAGTCTGTAGCCAGCCGACACTCTCTCTTTTTCGTCACCCAACAGTCAAAAACACACACACAAATTTTCCTCTTGATGCCAACCTTGCTGTCTCCCTTCTCCTCCCACCCTTGCATGCAGTGCAACTACAACTTCACCTTCAGGCCTGCTTTACAGTACCTTTTGAAGAAAATTGACAAGGGTGTCCAACTTGTCCCTCCTTGAGTGTGAGCAGGCAGCTGAAAAGCAAGAAGTGCAGCAGTCGATGATGCACCTGATTGTACTGTTAGAGATGCGTGCCATGACACTACATGCATGATTTGCAGTCTCAAACGCCCCTATTTTGGGTGCGCCCTGAGTTAGGCAGTGGACACCAAAACAGCTATCAGAAAAATTGAGGTTGCAGCATGCGAGGCAACTCTCTCTTCCAAAACAGCTCTCCGAAAAAATTGAGGTTGCAGCATGCGAGCCCACTCTCTCTTCTACAAACCTTATTCTAAATACCTCCAATAGATTCTTGGAAGCTTCTAGAAGCTGCACTGCTGCAGAGTCTCACGTAAATCGCTCTGCTTGTCAGGAGGCTATGCTGCGGCCACCCTCTAATGGTGGTGGAAGTTCACCAAATGCCTCATCAACTGCATGGCCTACTAGTATTTATTGCAGTACTAGTGATGGTATTACTATCATTTGTTGCCTACAATCGATGGATTATTCTCTCGACATCTTACGACCATCATCACTTATGGTATTGCACACCCCTGGCTCTCTAACCATGGCATCATACTCACACCCCTTATGTAAGTCGTTAATTAATTGGTTGTAATTGGGGTAGTCTCTCATGGCTATCTTGTTCGTCTTCTTCACTGTTGCCTTAGTGATCACAGCTACAATCAAAAAATTGCTTTGTAGCATCACTTGCTAATGACCTATCATGCGGTCCAAGGGATACAGTCTTGATGGATATAATACAATGTTTGGATACGAAATAAATTGACATAAAAAAGAGGCTAAAGTGAACATCAGTATATGAAGATGACTGCCATTGGCTGCGATCCAAGGATGTATTGCATCGGTTCATGAATACTATTGTCTATAACCTGTCAATAATCGCCTCCATCAATGTCATGGTGGCCCTCGTATAGAACATGGCCGTCTAGCTCTCTCAAGCTTAATGACTCTGTCAACGATCAATATACCTTCGCTATTGCTAGACTTTGAAGTCAGCTGTGAAGCTTGTTCATCTAAATGCCAAGTCTCTGCTCTAAAGAAGTCAATGATCGCCTTGTGTAAATTTCTCCCATTATCTCATCTCCTCAAGAGACTCTCCTAGTGTCTCCCCAACTTTAGCGAAAACAACCCGAGAAATCTTTGATCCTGACTAAATAGACAATGAAAGTGACCTCATATCTCATAGTATACTGGACACTGACATATGCAACTCTATTTTTAGCTCTTTATGACAAAACTAGCAAATCCTGGCCTCAGTTAGTATTCCCTCCCCTCCTCTCCCGTTATACATGCTAGCACCTCATCTTCAATGTAGAAATAACTTTTATTTTCTTTCTTATTTTGCTAAGAAACAACCCAGTGGATGTATGCACCTGTTTGCGACATGCTACACGACTTCCAGCACCTTCGATTATAAATGAAAGTCACATCACCTTCAAAACAAGAGCCGTATGTCTGATCCATTAGGAAGACTAGCACCTCGCTATAGACATCTCAATATGTAAGTTGTATGTATTCATTAGTGACATAGAAGCCTTCAACAAGTCTTCCAAATAAACCACTATTAATGTATATTGAGTATGGCAAATAATTGTGATATTTTGCACAAGTATATAATGCGTTCCTAAAGAATATTTTACTTCTTTTTGCAAACTTTGTAAAATGATACTGATCTTCAATCAATAATTTTTGCATGCTTCCTTCACAACTTGCTGTTGTACAATGTTGTAGGATCTAAACCTAATGCGCACTACAAAGTTGTGAAATTTATATTGATCATAATTGCATTGAAAGTGACTTAACATTTGTATTTTTCTTTTGCTACTAACCTTCACTTTTAAAGAAATTGTTTAGCATTTGACAATTTGACTCCTCGCCATTTCCTTGAACCACCCCTATGTACGTAATTTCTCAATGTTTTCTATTGGATTTTAATTCGTTTTACTGAGTTAGTTCCAAAAAGAAAGATCTTTAGTATATATATTCTCTTATCCCGGATGCCATTACCCATCTCTAAAGTTATGGTTTGTGCTTGCATTGAATATTGAAGACGATTTGTTATTAATTTATGTAGCGATTCATGTGAGTTGAGGTACTTTCGGATAGTAAACAACAGTTTGTAAGTACTCTCATACTCCAACATGCTCCAAATTAATCTTATACCTATCAAAATTGTTATATTTTTATGTCTAGCCTAGTCCATTGGTCACGGACACACAGATTTGCCGATTTAGGCAGTGTGTACATACTCATCTTGGTGTAGATTTTCCGATTTAGGCAACATCAGTTATCTGTGCAGATCCGCCGATTTAGGCAGCACACTGAAAAATTATAGATTCACAATGGTAAATGCAGATTCACACATTTGGGCAGATTCGCCAATTTAGGCAGCACGTCTTATTAGTGCAGATTCGCCGATTTAGGCAGCACGTATTATTGGTGTAGATCCGCCGATTTAGGCAACTCCAATTATGAAATCATGCTGCAGTGGCTGGCCACCACTGTAACTGGTATGATTTTGTTACCCGGGTACATAATAAAAGTGATTTGGATTTGGACTTATATTGTGGAAATTGGAATTGGATTGGGATTTGGTATCTGATGATTATTACAACAGTATTTATGTGATGGGACTTGACATTTTGAGATTCATGATGAGTGTGACCAATGATCTCCTGATTCATCACGGTATGACATACACTGCTTATTCTAGTGGTATGGGACACTAGAATAGGTAGTATGTGGATGACGGCAGGCATAACCACTGTGTCTAATTTTATGGATTTTTTGTTTATTATTTGATACAGATTTCTAATCATTGTTTTTGACAAGTATTGTTTGCAAATTTTTATCTTCGCAACTGAGGACAATTGCTTTCCAACGGAGAGGTATGTTATAGAATTGACATTTTATTTTTTATTGTTGTAGCTGACAGGTGGAAACGACTGGACCAAGCTTGGCCTATGCGAATGGATTTGTATATCATGTATATTTTATTATTCAAGTGCTCTTTTATGAGTTTGGCCATTTATGACCGGTCGGCCAGTTTGTAACCAATTTGACCATTCAAGAAATCTATATAACAAATACATGCAAGAGGGAAATGGTCACTCTTGCACGGGGGGAGATTGCACCAGTGTTTGTGTTGTCTTCTCCTCTCTCCTCCCTCCCCTCTCACCGTGCTCGCGTAGCACTCCGCTCTAGGAGGTGCGCCTGCACGTGTTCTTTCTCTCTCTCCCGTTCTCCGTCTCTCTTTGTTCGTATTGTGCTCCATTATGGATTTGTGTGAGTTGACAGGTATGTAGATTTATCCATTTATCTCTTGCTATGTGCTATTTTGAGTATTTTGCAGGCCTCTCTACGCTCCCGTTTGTAGCACAAAGTTTGAATTTGGCCTCTAAATCATGCCTTAGACATCCTACGTGTAGGATGTCTAACTGCTCAGAATTGCCCCAAATTTGAACCAGAGACTCTTCTTAGGGTACTGATCACAGTGGTATGCTCAAAATTAAGTTTGGAGTGCAAAATCACACAGAAGACATCCTACGCGTAGGATGTCTTTTTGGAATGTTTGACCCCAGACTTGTCCCAAAGCTTCCCCTTGATGTCAGCAACCCAGTGGTATACTTAGATTTTGGTTTGGATTTCAAAAGACCCCAATTTTAGCTGTTCTAGTCTTTTTCAGTCAAAAGTGCTAAAGTCTGCTTAGGACCCCCGTTTCTCCCCCAAATGAGATGAAAACTCTCTTTGTCACTCAATATATCATGCAGATCATGCTCCTACAGCCATCCTATGTTTTTGGTCTTGGAATAATGCCTTGGCACAATTTGGGTAGGATGTCTAGCAATTTCAGTCTATCTGGCCTTATCCTGTCAAGATATGGTCAAGTTCCCCTTTCCAGGTGAAAATGGGGTAAAACCTACCTTCTGAACACATTGGCCAACTCAGAATTTCAAAATTTCCACCAGATCACCCTGTAGACATCCTACGCTTAGGATGTCTTTTGCTGATTTTTTCAGACTGAAGTTTCCCTGATGCTTCCTTATGCTCTCAGATGGTGTAAGTATGCTTCACAATTGCAAAAACATGCAAAAATCACTCAATTTAGCCTTTTCTAAAATTTTACGTTTTCTGACTCCGCCATTTGCCTTTTGGTCAACAAAAATAGGGAAAAACACCCAAGTCAATATGTTACTAGGGTAAAACCTACCCTTTGAACCCACTAGTACAGTCAAAATTTTCAAATTTGGCTCCAGAACCCCCTTGAGACATCCTACGCGTAGGATGTCTATGTTTACAGAATTGTAGTTTTTCTTCACAAAACCCTTGCAAATGCTCTTTTATATGCACAACATCAGTGAGTCATACAAAAATATCCACAAAAGCTTGTTTAATGCATTTTTACCCTCAAAAGCACACTTTTCCATGATTTCAAATGCAATCAAGCACTTTAGCAAATAATTCAGTGATGAATAGCTCTAGATCAGAATCGGATCACTTACCTAAAGCTACTCCTACAAATCATATGGGGTTTTGCATCTATGAGTCGAAAAACGCTTCACTGCCACACACGGACTAGTAAACACTTTTATCACCTAACAAATCACTCGACCACCAACAACTACTCTATTCCACAGATCCTAACTAAACCTATCTAGTCGCAGACCCTCGGCAAGACACACGCTTCCTGGCTATCCACTTGATCGTGGAATATCCTCTTCTGGATCCACTTAAGAAAAATGCTTTCTTTAGCCGAAACTAAATCAAGAAACCATCACACGAGTGTTAGTAGGAAACCTACGTAGGTCCTTGTGTCCCCGGCAACGGCCCCAATGTTGGACGGGAGCCACTCACACACCCATGAAGAGCATGCAAACACTACCTAGATCAACATAATGTCAATCGAGGACACAGATGACACGATAGGCATACGGAGGAAATCTCTTTAGCTTGTCAGGCTGAGACCATCCTACACATACAACACTCGGGAAGGCCAACTAAACCACAATCAAGAACTTCACTGCTCTCAACTACAGCACCTAGCCACATATACACATACAGAAGGTAACTCACCTAATCATGCCAGATTTATACGAGACTTAAGGAACACCATCCCCTCCCTAGGATACACCTGTCCCTAAGCTTCTACACACAAAACCCTCACTCAAAACCCATCTGCGGAAAACGCGTAGGATGACAGAACAGAATTTTGAAAGTGCTCGAAACTGAAATTTATGAGTACCTATGCGTAGCTTATGTTGCCAGGATTCTATAGACTACTAGCACGCAGAAAATAGACATCGTTTGATACACTTACAGCCACAAATAGCTCGTAGATGCGTCGACGTGTGCGCTTTGTCTCGCGTGGAATGCTTCGCGTTGTCGCGTAGCTCTCCTCGAGCCTACAGCAATGGTGCAGTCGGATCTCCAATGTGTTGAGTGAGCCGGGCGTAGCGAGAGGATAAATATCACGCTCACTCTCTTTCTCTCTCACACACAGTAGACGGCAGCGCTAAAAGGTTGATTATGATAAAAGTCCTCTTTTACAAAATGACCTAGGTACCTTATATATATACTAAGGCTACCTTAGGTTTAACCAAAAATGGGGTTGAAAGGGTCAAATGGCTTTGTATTTACAATGTGGAAGTGCCATTGCACCCCGGCGTCTGAAACTAGAATAACTACTCATTACAAATGACGTTTATAGCCATAATCCGTAGCATTTCATAACTCACAAAAGATAAGACTTTGGTACGAAACTTGAGTTATGTTGTGTTGTTGACCCAGTGGTCAACAATGGCCAAAGTGAAATAGGTAACCTAGCAATTCTTGATCTACTAAAAGCCTATGTAACGGAAGTAAATCAAAGATCCCAATGGGAGAAGTACTTACCCTTAGTGGAGTAAGCTTACAATAACACTGTACATACTTCCACGGGAAAAGAACCTTTTGAGGTAATTGAGGGAAGATCAAAAAGTCCCTTGCTACTTAAGGTACATTGGAAGATCTTCGATGCAGATGAGTATAGACGAGACCTACAAGAATCTTTTCAAAAGATTAAGGATGCTATCTCTATCTCACAGCAAAGGCAAAAGGCTGCTGCTGACAAGCACAGAAGATCCCAAGCCTTTAAAGAAAACAATTGGGTCTTGTTAAAGTTTCCGAAGGCTCCATTAAGGCACACGACTGGCAAGAATCCTACGGGCCACCAAAAGTACTATGCTAAACTAGCAAAAAGATACTATGGTCCCTTCCAGATTCTTAGGCCAATCAATGAGATGGCCTATCAACTCAAGTTTCCCAATCATTGGCTCATACACAATGCTTTCCATGTGAACCTATTAAAGCCTTACAAAGGAGAGCCACCTCAAGAACCAACTATTGAAGACCCACTGGAGATCGAGGACCAAGAGGAGGTGCTGCAGCCCGAGTCCATTCTCCGACATAAAGACAAGGTATTAAGAGGCGGTAAGACTATCCGACGATATCTTATTAAGTTAAAAAATTATCCTTTTGAAGATGCTAGATGGATGCAAGGCATACAATTAAAGGATAACCTAAACCTTGTCAATGCTTACAATGCTTCCCAAGAGTAATATAGGTAAGTAGTCTTCCCAATTGGTTTGCTTCTTGCTAATGTACGCTCGTAGCATATCCTCTAGCACTTGATTAACTCTTTCTGTTTGACCATCCGTTTTTGGATGATCAGTAGTACTTAGATTAAGTTCAGTTTCCAACTTTTGGAACACTGCTCTCCAGAAGTGATTATTGAACTTTCAATCTCTGTCACTAATGATACTAGCTAGATGACCGTAGAGGTTATATATATTCTCTACAAGTAGCCGTGCTAGTTTCGATGTCTTAACCGTGGTCTTAGTGGGAATGAATCGACCCATCTTGGTAAGACGGTCCACAATTACCCATATGGCATCATGGCCATGATTTATAGTAGGTAGTATTACTACAAAATCCATAGAGATACTCTCCCATTTACCTTGTGGAATATCTAAAGGATGTAAAAGGCCACCTACCTTGAGGCACTCTGCCTTATTAACTTGGCATTGTTGGCAATTTATTACGTACTCTTGAACATCATGATGTAAGCCCGACCAATAAAATTGTCGTCGAACTAAGGTATACATCTTCAGAATACCTGGATGACCAGCAGTTGTACTATCGTGACACTCAAATAAGATCTGGCACCTAGTGTGTGAGTCCTTTGGCACACATACTCTACATTTTTGGAGTAAGTAGCCATCATCAATGGAAAAATTCTTCCATCGCTTAAGCTCTTCGTGAGTAGGGGTGCAACTCTATGTGTTGGAGTTTTTATCTGCAAGTGCAGAGACATGTTGATCTGGTTGTTCAGAGACATGTGATTGTGAGGGATCCCTTTTCAAAACTACACTCCACACTTTAGTGTATGATTGATCTTGTGCACACTTGCCACGACTCTAAAAATCCACTCTTTATTTCTGTGAAAGCAAATGAATTAATTTGAGGCATCCGACTTAGTGCATCCTCTACTGCATTATATCGCCATTTGCGATATCGTAGCTTACAATCATAATCTTGAAGGATTTCGACCCATGTAGCTTTACTGTCCTTCAATTTAGTTTGAGTAGTAAACCATTTGACAAAAACTACTTCAAACTCGGTACCATGTAAACAGTGTCGCCACTTTCGTAAAGCATGAATTATGGCATAGAGCTCTCACCCATAGACATAATAATTCTGTTGAGCTCTATCTAACTTTTTACTTTCAAAGGCTATAGGTCTTCCCTCCTCGAGAAGTACCCCACCAATTGCTTTATCACTAGCATCAGTCTCTACCACAAACTTCTTAAGTGGGTCGACGATTGCTAGATAGGAGCAGTGGCTATAGCTACCTTGAGCTCTTTGAAACTGCGTTTTTGGGCTTCTTCCCAAGAAAAGGTCTTACCTTTTGTTTTATGTTGATCCATCATAGCAACAATAATTTTGGCATAATCACGGATATACTGTCGATAAAACCCGACCATGCCTAAAAATATTTGAAGCTCCTCAACCGTGTTGGGATGTGGCCATTGAAGAATGGCATAGACCTTTTCAGTGTCCATTTTGAGGCCAAAAAAAGAGATCACATGACCGATGCAATGTACCTCTGTTTTAAAGAAATCGCACTTGCTTTGCTTAAGATACAACACGTTAGCTCATAGATGTTTGAACACTAATCGTAAGTATTTTATGTGTTCATCTTCAGTCTTATTGTAAATGAGAATTTCATCAAGGAAAACCACAACAAATTTTTCAAGACAGGGACGTAAGTTACTATCCATGAGTGTCATAAATGTAGCTGGAGCATTGGTTAGGCGAAAAAGACATCTATGCCATGCTGCACATCACTTGTGGGGGGTAAACATGGTGGTAAATCACTTGAGAACACATCACTATACTCCATGAGTAAGTGAGTTAGCTTTTGCCATGCAAAAGGAGAAAGTAAACTAGAGTTATGTTGGGATGGAGAATCTTTTAATTCGTGTAATGTTTGTTAGATCTGTTAACACTTTTCATACCATTAGTATTCATTGCACTTTGCATACCCTTACTATAATTCACAACACTTTGCTCTTGATAATTCACAAGACTTGGAGACAAGCAGTAACACAAAAAGACTTGATCTATTAAATCTACTTTCCAGAAAATAGAAACCTCGGCTGTACATATAACAGGTGCAGATGGTATATTTTTATCACCAAGCAAAAGCACATGTTTACCATTGGCCATGAAGGATAAGGAGTTGTGTTCATAACTAGTGTTCAATGTGTTTCATAAACCATGTAGCCACGCCCATCCTAAAACTACATCAGCACGGTCCATGTTCATAACTTGGAAGTCAAGGGTCATCGTATGATCTTGAACAATAAGCTCAACCCCTTGAACTACTGTATCCCATACTTATTTATCATTCCCAGACATATGCTCGACCACATACTTGTGAGAGCAAGGAGTCTGTGTAAGGTTCAATTTCTTGACTAGCTTATAGTTCAAGAAGTTATGAGGTGCACCATCATCCACTAAAATACAAACAGGTTGTCCATTAATAGTGCCATGCATGCGAATCAAATCATGGGGGCCAAAGGTGGGTTGCCACATTGAAGCAGGCAAACAAAACTTGTGCTTTTGTTCCATATAAAGAACCTCTACAGCACAATATTTAGGAGATGAATCTAATGTGAGGTGTTGCACCGTGTACATGGCCTTTTCTTTGCCTTGTAAAAGAGGACAACCTTTCTTGTTACGTTGGTCCGAAAGACACCTAAAACACAAATTGTGTTTCTTTGCACGCTCAAAATCAGCAGTGCTGAGAGACCCGCCTGGAGTATCTCATGAGTGCTTAGGCTTCTTAGCCTCTTGTGGGCATGGAGAGGTAGATTGTCTGTTATTCCTCGTGGAACGTGTGGGAGATCTACCTCTCCATTGGCTCTTAGCCACATTGCTCTTAGCAAAAATATTCTTAGAGTAGGGAACATTTCCTTTCCTCTCTTGGTCATCATCATATCTTTGGGCATGATTGATGTCTTCTTCCAAAGTTTTTGGATGTTGGGTCTTGACATGAAGACGATAGTCTTTGTCAAGACACCTATTAAAACCCCGTATCTTCTGGAATTCATCTAGACCTTCTAGTTTTAATATGATTGCTTGATACTTTGAAAGGTACTGTGTGAGAGAGAGGCTAGATTTGCGGCATGCATCCCATCCTAACCAATGCTTATCTTCTTCATTGGAGTCCAAAAACTCTTTGGTGAAAGAAGCTTGAAACCCAGCCCAAGATGGCGGACGTGCATCTATTGGAAATGTCATCCACCACTTATAGGCCTTGCCTTTAAGAGATAGACTTGTTTCCTCAGCCGTCTTTATATCCGAGGTGTGTCTCAATCTATGAATATCACTCCATTTGTGTAAGAACATATTGACCACATCCTTATTGCGATCACGCTCTTCCCTGTAAAACTCAGGAATGGTGATATTCTTAAGTAATGCATTTCTATCTTGTGCATCTTCTGCAACATTTGTCTCTTGGACTCCTTGAGTCCTGCGAGCTTGGTTCCCTTGAACCGTGGCACTTGTGGCTTCTTGAGTCACAAGTGAATTCATAAATTTCACAAGTAACTCCGTTAGATTGGTAACATTTGCATTAAGTGCAGAGAGGTTGCTTTCAAGTATGCTTTGGCGATGTTCGAAAGTCTTGAAAGAAGCCATATTTACAAGCCTATGATCGCCTAGATCATCATTATCATGCGTATTAGTGTTAGCAGCACCAGTGGTGCCCTGATTTTGATCTACATGCTCAAAATCAAAAGTGTGTGTAGGTGGGATATCCTCACTGGCCATGGTAAACACACACTAATGTAAAGAGACACAAAAACCTTAACTTGTACCTTGTGAAATTGAAGTCTTTGTGTTTTATATGCTCCGCAATTTGCGTTGCATGCGAACCTCACCTTGTGGGAATTGTAGTGCTTTACGAGTCGTTCGTCATAAGAACACCTTTGTTACCTCTTCACAAAAACTTGTTGTTTTTGTGAAGGCTTTTGCTAACTTTGAAGCTACCTCCTCAAAGTTACCTCCGTGAGGAAAAAAGAATTTTTGGAGGAAAACTTGTCTTCCCCCAAGAAGTGAAAAGAAAGTGTGAAAACTTGTCTTCCCTTTCCTTCTAGTTTTCCTTTCGACACAAGTATGCTATCTTTCCTTGTTATACACAACAAGGTTCAATAGCTTGATAATAAAGTGTTTGCCTCTTACCCTCATAAGGTCGGTTCAACCCTCCTTCATGCAAGGGTTAAGCGAGCCTTCATACGCGCGCAACGAACGGCGTCAACGAAAGCCTTCGGAGCCTCGATGTCGTTGAGTTTGCCTTGGTGGCCCGTTGTGGAGGGTGTAGGTGGGGTGCTCACTGTCGCTGTCTGTCCGTGCACTTTGCACAAGAAAATGTGTCTATCTTTTTTGGCTGCACAGCAGAGACGTCGCTGTATGTGGAACGTGGGAGAGAAGCAGCGCGTCGCAAGCACTTGCAACCCGTTTTTTGCCTCTTCCCAAAAAAAGCTCGGATACCAGTGAAAAAGCGGTGATAATGTGTGTGCTAGTCTCCACCCAACCGTACTATCTTATAGCCTCCCCCTAGCGTGCACACTGTTCTACCGTGCCGATGGCCTTTCCCATAGGAACCATGTCCTTACACGTGGCAATCGACGGGTCTCGGGAGCGCAAAAACTGCCACTTCTAGTCTTGAAACTGAGCACGCTGGCAAGCTCGATGATTTTCTCCTCTTGGTCGTGCTCAACTGAGCTCTCCTTTGCCCAACACAAGCCCATCTCCCCTTCTCTACGCTAGCCATTGCTCTCTTTCAGTCATCCCCTCTCATTTTCCCATTATAAAGGCCCTTTAATATCCTTTACAAGCGGGCGGCCACCCTCTGGGCAGCCATACTCTCAGTGTCTCTTGGTGGCCAATCAACCACCCGCCAATCGGAAACACACTCGGCATTTCCCATCAACCAAGTCATCGCCAACATCACCTTCCACTAACATGTTGCACGTTCCCCACAATAGAGTCAGTCTATTTAATCAAAAGCTCATTAAAACCTCAAATGCTCATTACATCTTATCATCACATCCGTTTTCAGCAGCCCTTGACTCACAATATCGTCATGATTTTTATCGCCCATCTCAATTCCTTGGATATTGTCACATGTTCTCAAGATTCAAGTATAGGTGATTTCATTTGATGTAAGGCCTTCCATTACATTCGGTTAGAGTGTCAGACTAACCAGGCACTGCCAATCACGACTACTGCCGGCCAAGCAATGCATGAGATGGCATCCTGGACATGAGACCCCTCAAGCTATTATTGCTCCCGCATTCCAAAACCAGGATGAAGCTCAAAAATTCCCAGATGGCTCCTCGATCGATCTGACTGGGGGATCATTTAATATGGGGAAGTGCCAGGGGAGAAAAAGCTATAATATTGGTTAAGCTAGAATATTGGTTAATCTAGCAGACCAGCCACAGTAGGGATCCAAAGGAGGGAAAATAGGGATCCAAAGGGGGGGCCATCTGCAAAAGAGCCATGTGCAACAATGGGCTAAAAAGATCCTAAGGTTCAGCCCATTAAGACTTCCAAAATGCTAAGGTTCCAAAATTCAAAGGTTGTGTCCAAAGGTCGACCTTAAGGGAATTGGATGCTTTGTGTGTGACAAAAAAAGTCTTTGAATATCCCTACATAGGAGGGGGCGAGCCTAGAAAGTAGGGAATGAGAGAGAAGTCCACACACACACACACAATCTCCCTTTACACAAAGGGAATGAGGGACACATGTCAGCTCCCTAGGCCAGATGCCCACAAGGTGTACCCAATTCCTATTGGATGACCCTTGAAGTGGACCAATGATAATTAGGCTAGAGTAAATTTAGCCTAATTAATTTTAAAACACTTAATAAAAAGAACCAATGAAAATTAAGTCTCCTGGATGATTATTGGACAGCCTGTGAAGGGGTCCAATAGGAATTGAGCAGCCCAATGGGCTACTTAATTCCTATTGGTCAGAATGGGGAAAGGTCCAATGGGGATTTAATTCATTTAAATCAATTAAGCTCTATTGATTAAGCTCTCACAAAAGGGGAAAGGTGGACACATGTCAGAAGGCTATCACTTATGCTGCTTAATAGCCATTGGCTTGACTTGGGGAGGTCCAATGGGGAGCCTGCAAGAGAAAATAGCAAGAGGGCTCGCCCAAGAGAGAGAGGGGGCTGATTTTTGCAAGGCATTATCACACACACACTCACACAATCTCATGTGTGAAGAAAGAGAAGACTATCTCTTCCCAAGCTTTAATGGAGAGCTCATCACCTACTCCAAGCTTGTGAGATAGAAGCCTACATCGACACACTCTTGGCTTGTGGATGCAAATCCAACCAAGAGCCAAGCCTCAATGCATGCTCATCTCCTCTATCAAGCTAATTACTAAGCTAAAGCTATGCTAATATGAGTGATTATGTGAGGAGATGTACATCTTTCTCGTAAGATACTCCTTCTTCCTCTCAATCTACTCTCATACCCTGCTAGCTCGCATACCCTGCTAGATCTCACCATCTTCGAAGGTGTGTGAGGTCTTGGGTCTAAGACCGGGGATAATTAAAGTTGTGTTTGCTAAGTGTTTTGCTTAGTGCATGAAGCTTTCATCTTCATTGCACTAGCTAGTCTTGAAGGAACACAAAGAATTGTATTGTACAATGTCTCTCTTGACGGGAGAAACCATAATACAAAGCCTTTTGGAGGGGGGACCGGCTCCATGCAAATCGGGTCCTCAACTGTTGTCAATAGCTTAATTTCTCTCTCTTTTGAAAGTATTGTTGATGCTATCTAACTAGGTGTTATGCTTTTTGTTGTTCTCTCCACCCAAGCACTCTTGTAATTCTCATTAGGAATCTATTCTAATGAAATGCCCACTATGTTCATGCTAATTTCCGCTACACATAAGTTTTTAGAACATTAAATGTTACATTGGTATCAGAGCACAAGGTTTCTCTTTTCTTGCTCAAGAAGGGAGGTCCTCAAGCTAGCTATAAATGATTAGTATTATTAATTGCATGTGAGTAAGTAGAATAGGGGCATCACCGTTGAGAGCTATAGTCTTAATAGTGGAGTCCTACGGGGCTTGTCTATGGCTTAACCACTATTGAGCTATTAGAAGCTCGGTGCTGTTTTGGTGTCGAAAGACCCTCTCTTCTATTCCTTGCAATTAATGGTATTCGAGCTGCGGGTACAGTAGCTTGAGTGCTTTTTGTAAAGGGGTAAAGAGGAGTAGCAACTAGGGGTTGAAGTGCCAAAGTACACCTAAAAATTTTACACCTAAAAGTTGTTAGAATGGCTGACAATAGTAAAGAGAGTGAAATTAGTGTTGATAACTTTGATTTTGCTCATGAGCAAGCTACTAATGATGCTTCGATGCTTGTTTCTAGGCTTCAACAAGCCATGGGTAATCCATCTCTCCAAAGAGAAGTGCAACGGCAGCTCCGTGCTCACGGGATTCTCCAAGCTCATCACCATGACGAGAGAACACCTAGGAAGCCTCCTTGTGAGACTCCCAAAAGAGGTCTCTCTCCGATTCGGGAAGAAGAAGAGAATCCGTACGAAGGGCTCAAGAATTTACTTCTTGATGATGCATCTTCTTCCCAAAGAAGAACTCAAGAGCGTCTAGAGAAGGAACGAGAAAGAAGTGAGTCTCCCGCCACCTCGGCGGAGATGGCTCCACGAAGACGGCGGGCTAAACGCTCTCCATCACCACCAAATCCGGGAAGACCATCACACTCTTCTGCACGCCATAATTCAAAGAGGGATGATAAAAAGCAAGAGAATAAAATGGCGAGAAAGAGGACACCCTCTTCTCCATCTTCTTCATCCTCTTCCTCTTATGAAAGTGATGGTGAAGACAACGAAGATCAAGACAAGAAAAAGGCGAGAAAGAGGTCACCCTCTTCTCCACCTTCTTCAAATTCTTCACCTTCTGAAGAAAGTGATGGTGCAACCTTTGAACCATCAAAAAGAAGAGGCCATAGGAAATCCTATGCCACATGGAAGAGGTCGTCCAAGTTGAAGAAATTCAAAGAGGGACGGATAAGCATCTCTTTCCTTACCTATGATGGCACCTTTGGTGATACGGACAAAGTCTTGGCCTTTATGCATCAATTTGATGCGGCGTTTGGAGATCAAGGCTTCACGGAGTCCTCTAAGCTACGCCATGTGGCTATGCACTTTCAAAAGTCCGCGACGCAATGGTGGTCTAGCCTACGAGCCAACGGTGAAGCTCCACGAACATGGAAAGCTTTAAGAGCTTCCATTATGAAACATTTTTTGGCCACCGATGCCAAAGACAAAGTACTCACCGAATGGCGAAGCTTAAAGCTCTCTCCCAATGAATCCATCCACAAATATGTAGACAAGTTTTGGGACCTACAACTCAAAGCCACTGTCTTTAAAAAGTTGGATTTTGAAGAGCAAAAGCAACAATTTTGTGTGGGCTTTGAGTTTTTGCTTGGTTCAAGTAGACTTAGTCCACTGTGTTCAAGTGCTTTGGTTAGGGAAAAGTCAAAACTATGTCCAAAACCGCAACCGTTTCATCACAATTCTCGCAAATTGTCGCTTTCAGACACCCCTAACTTGCGGATGCATTTTGAGGCCTTAAACGATGTTTTTTTCAAAGTTGAACTAAATGGTTGCCGCTCTCAGACTACGTTTTGATATAAAAACTTTTCCGATCCGATACCGTTTGTGAAAGTTATGGCCAAAACAGTGAAATGCAGTTTAGAATGGTCAAAATGAGTCCAAATTCAATTTTGAAAAAAGATTTGGGATCTCTGTGACAATGTGAACACTCCTGTATGGTCAAAACTACAGTTGGACCCTAAAACTGGCCTGTAGACATCCTACGCGTAGGATGTCTATATGCTCAGAATTTAACAAAATTTGGTCCAGAGATTCCCCTTAAGTCCAGCAACACAATGGTATGCTCAGAATTTCCTTTGGACCTAAAAATTGCCTTGAGACATCCTACGCGTAGGATTTCTTTCTGCTTGGAATGACTTGAAATTTTTACCCCAGCTTCTCCTTGATGTTCTGATCACAGTGGTGTGCTCAAAAGTTGTTTTAGAGTCCTAAATCAAGCTAGAGACATCCTACGCATAGGATGTCTAACTGCTCAGATTTTGTCCAAACTTGCACTGTAGCTTCCCCTTGATGTGCCAAAATCATAGCTATTTTTAATTTTTGATTTTGACACCTATAGGTTAGTCAAATGATCAAGAATATGTTCCACAAGTCTGATGTCTGTTCTGATGAATTCCCAAGTCAAATCAACAGTTCCAAATTGGACCAAAATTGACTAGGAGGCTTGCCTAAGGCTATACAACAGGAGGCATTTCAAGCTCTTTGATGCCTTCCTGGATTTCAGTCATTGGGGTTTTTACACCAAATTTCTCTAGACATTTACCCACATTAGCGCACATGTTTGGTCTTATTTTGAGCAACTCGGCTAACATTATTGTATAGGTGATTGGGATAGAAAGAATATCTACTAGCCTCTTTGATTTGATGGCCTTGTTGGGAGACAGTCTCTGTGATGGGACTGCAACCACATCTGACTTGGTCTCGTACTCTCCCATGTAGCACGGTAGTGTTCTTAGCGAATGGGGTTGACTATCCATACATTGTAGTGATCCTTTCTCGCCCCAATACGATCGCATGTCTAGACTCACTTGAGATCCAGTCTCAAATTCCTCTATTGGTGGTAGAAACACTCCTCGTTCATCACCAGTCTTGTCTACTCATCTTCTTAGGTCATCGGCTTCATTGGCCTCTCTGACTTGTTTCCACAGTTCATCAAAACCATCTATCTCTTTACAATCCTGAGGTATAGCTTGGTGAAATCCCTCGGAAGAGTTATCCGTGGTATTCAGTACTATCCTTGGTTCTAATGCTGGGTCTTTGAGGTTTGGTCTGTGCTTAAGACTAGAATCTGGCTCTTTGAGTTCCTGGTTTGGTGGGATTACGTGTGTAGGCATGACGTGGATCACATCCTCAGGTTTTGCAACTGGTGGTTCTAGTAAAGCTTGGCCTGTTTGAATCATTTTCTGGCACATTTCAAACCTTTGCTTTTCTAGTTCCGCATCGGGATATGTCATCCACCTATGTTCTTGGGTTTGGTTGTTTTTGAGCCTCACATCATAGGCTTTCAAGAGGGTATCTAATATCTCATTAACCTTCTCTGCCAACACAAATCATCCTGAACTAGCGCTTCTCGGTTTCTCATCCGTGGATGGTTCATCTGTGTAAGAGAAGGTGCCTCCTTTTCCTCATTTTGTTTTATCTTCTCCTCAGCTTCGGTAAGCTTCTCAGCTAGGGATTTTTGCTCTAGTTTCTTGCGTACTTTCTAGCTTTCCAACTATTTCGTTTGCTCTTGGTTTTTTGACTAGGTGCGTCTGTCTTTGGTCCATCATCTGTCTTTGGACTCGTGTCACTTTCCGTGTTCTTTGTCTCTGGATTCTCATCAGCTTTCTTTTGAGCTTGTGCTCTCGTAACCAATTGAACTGGTACGACATTTTCATTTTCATAGCTACTAGGGAGCTGAACAATCCCTGATACATTTGTCGTGATTTTCCTGATTTGGTTTGGGTTTTTCGGGCAATCGGGGATCAAGTGAGTGATGCGACACTCAAGAAAATAGGCATTTACTTCAGTGATCTCCGTATGAGGACATTGTTTGACCAAGTGGTTGTCACGACTTTTCTGACAATCTGTCTCTGGCTGAGGAGATTCTTTCTAGCATTTCCTCTTGGCTATAAGCAACCTTTGACCTAGATAAGCCGCTATTTTCAATGAATCGCAATGTCCTTTGGTCCATTTCATACCTTATTTCTTTTGACTGAAACCTTGGAGGTGGAGGTTGTACCGGCCTCACCCCTCCATGTGTTTTTCCCACATTTTGTTGCTCCGAAGGGTAGTACCCACTTTGGTTGCTATACCACATTGTAGCTCGTACTGGCGTTGGTTTATTTGATGCTTCCATCATTGACATGTATCTCATGTCTACCTGCATTCTAGCACCTAGCAATGGAGGTTGTTGTCCTAAGACAAGCTGTGGCCTTAAAACTCCTACTGGTCCTGGCGCATTCCCCATAATGTATCTAGGTGGAGTAGGTGCTTCTGGAACAGGTTGTACATACCTCTCCCTAGCATTTTCCATGCTTTAATAGCACTCTTCCTCCGTATGGTTCGTCCATTTTCTCTATTTCACACCACTTTGGCTCTCCCAAATGAGACGTTACAAGAGGAATCAACCTCTTGACCAACTCGTCGATAAGCTTTTCTTCATCAATAGGTGTCGTTGGCTTGGCAATGGTCTCACTTATCTGTGAAACACTGTGCTGAGAGGATGTGTCATCTCCTTGACTCTTTAAGTCCTTTTCCTTGTAAGCCTCACAATTATCCACTAGATAAAGAGCTTCTTTGATCAACTCGTGTAGGGTCATCCTCCTTATCATATGTAGATCCTTCTGAAGGCCCGCATGTCTCAATCCCTGGATAAATATCAGCATCAGTCATGCTTGTGTAGGTAATTTCTCTCTCGAACAGAGCTTAACATATCTCTTGAGCCGGAATGATGGTTTGCGTACTCATTCCTTCTCTTTCTGTTTGAATCTATGGATTTGCGAGACCGTGTTGTGAGCAATGCCTTTTGGCGATAATTCTTCAATAAACTCCTCAAACAACTCATCTAGGGTATCAAAATCATGTAGTTGCATCATCTTCCAGTCGAACCATGTAGTTGCATCATCTTCTAGAGTCAATCCAAATCTCGTTAACTGTGTCGCAACATCTAAAACTTCCTCTGCTCTAATCACTCTTTTAAAAGCTGCTACGTGATCTCTCGGATCTTTATCTCCGGAGTATTTTCTGTTTACCCATTTCTGGACTTGGGATGGTCTAACTCGTCGATTGTCTACAAGTCTAACCAGAGATTCTCCCAATCCTTCTCCCGTTATCGCTCTTGAAGGGAATCCTAGTGGTTCTCTTCTTGGAATTCCTATAGGAATTCTCGTGTTTGGTGGAGGCATTTGTGGTCCTTCATTGACCAAATATCCACCTCTTTCTAGTACAGTCTGTGGATTTGTGCTTTCTACAACTCTGTATTCTCGTCCATACTTGTCGACAACTATAGATCTCCATTGACAGTCGACTCCGTATGTGTAGACATAAAAGAGCTTGTAATTCATTATCTCTTCTAGGTATGGATCTTAGCACCTATAAAGATTGACCTCATTGTCGTCAATGTATCTATATAGTCCTTCACTCTCATGACCAATCATCCAAATTCTCTCAACAAGATGGGTCTTTATCAATTGCAAGTTTGGAAGATCCATTGTGGGAGGATATTCCTCTATCGTGGGGATCACTAAGCTTGTGTAAGCTGTGTTTGAATCTAGGGTAGACATGATTTCTGGGCTTAAGAGCTTTTTCTTGGTTCAAGTAGACTTAGTCCACTGTGTTCAAGTGCTTTGGTTAGGGAAAAGTCGAAACTATGTCCAAAACCGCAACCGTTTCGACACAATTCTCGCTAATTGTCACTTTCAGACACCCCTAACTTGAGGATGCATTTTGAGGCCTTAAACGATGTTTTTTTCAAAGTTGAACTAAATGGTTTCCACTCTCAGGCTACGTTTTGATGTAAAAACTTTTCCGATCCGATACCGTTTGTGAAAGTTATGGCCAAAATAGTGAAATGCAGTTTAGAATGGTCAAAATGAGTCCAAATTCAATTTTGAAAAAAGATTTGGGATCTCTGTGACACTGTGAACACTCCTGTATGGTCAAAAGTACAGTTGGACCACAAAACTGTTCTGTAGACATCCTACGCGTAGGATGTCTATATGCTCAGAATTTAACAAAATTTGGTCCAGAGACTCACCTTAAGTCCAACAACACAATGGTATGCTCAGAATTTCCTTTGGACCTAAAAATGGCCTTGAGACATCCTATGCGTAGGATGTCTTTTTGCTTAGAATGACTTGAAAATTTCACCCCAGATTCTCAATGATGTGCTGATCACAGTGGTGTGCTCAAAAGTTGGTTTGGAGTCCTAAATCAAGCTGGAGACATCCTACACGTAGGATGTCTAACTGCTCAGATTTTGTCCAAACTTGCACTGTAGATTCCTCTTGATGTGCTAAAATCACAGCTATTTTTACTTTTTGATTTTGACACCTATAGGTTAGTGAAATGATCGAGAATCTGTTCCAAAATCCTGATGTCTATTCTGATGAATTCCCAAGTCAAATCAACTCCAAATTGGACCAAAATTGACTAGGAGGCTTGCCTAAGGCTATACAACAGCATGGTATGTCCAAAGTGTTATAGAATTGACATTTTATTATTTATTGTTGCAGCTCACAGGTGGAAAAGACTGGACCAAGCTTGGACTATGGGAATGGATTTGTATAACATGTACATTTTATTATTCAAGTTCTCTTTTATGAGTTTGGCCATTTATGACGGGGCGGCCAGTTTGTAACCAATTTGACCATTCAAGAAATCTATATAACAAATACGTGCAAGAGGGAAATGGTCACTCTTGCATGGGGGGAGATTGCACCCAGTGCTTGTGTCGTCTTCTCCTCTCTCCTCCCTCCCCTCTCACCGTGCTCGCGTGGCACTCCGCTCTAGGAGGTGCGCCTGCACGTGTTCTTTCTCTCTCTCTCTTTGTTCATATTGTGCTCGATTATGGATTTGTGAGAGTTGAAAGGTTTGTAGATTTATCCATTTATCTCTTGCTATGTGCTATTTTGAGTATTTTGCAGGCCTCTCTACGCTCCCGTTTGTAGTAGTGGTATCAGAGCATAGGCTACGCTCCCGGATAATGGATTTAGACAAACACCAGCTAAGTACTTTGTTCTCTCATGCTTTAGTGTTGTTAGTTGCTTCAGCCTGCAGTAATTAGTGTTGATTGTATAACACAGCTAGTCATCTTTGAAATTAAAGAGATTTTCTTCTTTATTGTTATGATATAGTAATTACTAGTGTAAGTAAGATAATTAAACGTCATAATTGAACATATTAAACTTTATGAAAGATACTCAATAATAAGAAGGGATAAGCATGCGGCCATAGATATGATATTACAAAAGAATAAATCGCAAGAGTGACCCTGCCTAAATTTGTATTTAATTTACCTATGATGACCCTTTGTAAATAGCGAGTATAGTCAAATTCTGTCACATAGAACGTCCAAAAAAAAAAGAAGAAGAAGAAGAAGTAGTAGCAGATTTTACAATAGATTGTTATAAGAATATACCCAAGCGACCTTGGCGACTGTCTGAGTAAGGAAGTAAACAGGAGGAGAACGGGAACTCGATTGCTTAATATAGATTCTCTCCGCTTAGTGGGAACGACCATCAAAATAAATTTTTGGGAATCACTGAAAGCCATACTATTGTCTTCTTTCAATTTACGAACACAGTTGAAGGATAAATCCACAGCAATCTAGCAATCCACAGCAGGTGGCGCAAGCAAGCAAGGACCATTACCGACGATATGGGGGGATGTACACTCGGTATGCACGTGCCGCCCACATCTCACCAACTGTCTCAACGCCCCTCCCTCCTGCATGCAGAGTACAACACTCTCTCTCGCATTCCTTTTTTTTGCTCTCTCTTAGTTTCCAGCTGACCCCGCTTGATGCCATGCAACGGTTAAAGCCCTTCTTTTTCTCTGGCCCTCGTATAGAACATGGCCGTCTAGCTCTCTCAAGCTTAATGACTCTGTCAACGATCAATATACCTTCGCTATTGCTAGACTTTGAAGTCGACTGTGAAGCTTGTTCATCTAAATGCCGAGTCTCTGCTCTAAAGAAGTCAATGATCGCCTTGTGTAAATTTCTCCCATTATCTCATCTCCTCAAGAGACTCTCCTAGTGTCTCCCCAACTTTAGCAAAAACAACCCGAGAAATCTTTGATCCTGACTAAATAGACAATGAAAGTGACCTCATATCTCATAGTATACTAGACACTGACATATGCAACTCTATCTTTGGCTCTTTATGACACAACTAGCAAATCCTGGCCTCAGTTAGTATTCCCTCCCCTCCTCTCCCGTTATACATGCTAGCACCTCATCTTCAACGTAGGAATAACTTTTATTTTATTTCTTATTGTGCTAAGAAACAACCCAGTGGGTGTATGCACCTGTTTGCGACATGCTACATGCCTTCCAACACCTTCGATTATAAATGAAAGTCACATTACCTTCAAAACAAGAGCCATATGTCTGATCCATTAGCAAGACTAGCACCTTGCTATAGACATCTCAATATGTAAGTTGTATGTATTTATTAGTGACATAGAAGTCTACAACAAGTCTTCCAAATAAACCACTATTAATGTATATTGAGTATGGCAAATAATTGTGATATTTTGCACAAGTATATAATGCATTCCTAAATAATCTTTTACTTCTTTTTGCAAACTTTGTAAAATGATACTGATCTTCAGTCAATAATTTTTGCATGCTTCCTTCACAACTTGCTGTTATACAATGTTGTAGGATCTAAACCTAATGCGCACTACAAAGTTGTGAAATTTATATTGATCATAATTGCATTGAAAGTGACTTAACATTTGTATTTTGGTTAGTCTGTAAATTTCTTTATATAATCCAGTTGTTTATCTTGACTGAGATTAACCAAACAATGCTTTTGCTACTAACCTTCACTTTTAAAGCAATTGTTTATAAGCACTTGTTTAGCATTTGACAATTTGACTCACCATTTCCTTGAACCACCCCTAGGTACGTAATTTCTTGATGTTTTCTATTGCATTTTAATTCGTTTTACTGAGTTAGTTCCAAAAATAAAGATCTGTAGTATATATATTCTTTTAACCCGGATGCCATTACCCATCTCTAAAGTTATGGTTTGTGCTTGCATTGAATATTGAAGACGATTTGTTATTAAGTTATGCAGCGACTCATGTGAGTTGAGGTACTTTCGGATAGTAAACAACAGTTTGTAAGTACTCTCATACTCCAACATGCTCCAAATTGATCTTATACCTATGAAAATTGTTATATTTTTATGTCTAGCCTAGTCCATTGGTCACGGACACACAGATTTGCCGATTTAGGCAGTGTGTACATACGCATCTTGGTGTAGATTCTCCGATTTAGGCAACACCAGTTATCTGTGCAGATCCGCCGATTTAGGCAGCACACTGAAAAATTACAGATTCACAATGGTAAATGTAGATTCACACATTTGGGCAGATTTACCGATTTAGGCAGCACGTCTTATTAGTGCAGATTCGCCGATTTATGTAGCAGGTATTATTGGTGTAGATCTATCGATTTAGGCAACACCAATTATGAAATCATGCTGCAGTGGCTGCCACCACTGTAACTGGTATGATTTTGTTACCCGGGTACATAATAAAAGTGATTTGGATTTGGACTTATATTGTGGAAATTGGAATTGGATTCGCATTTGGTATCTGATGATTATTACAATAGCATTTATGTGATGGGACTTGACATTTTGAGATTCATGATGAGTGTGACCAATGATCTCCTGATTCATCAGGGTATGACATATACTGCTTATTCTAGTGGTAAGGGACACTAGAATAGGTAGTATGTGGATGACGGCAGGCATAACCACTATGTCTAATTTTATGGATTTTTCTTTTATTATTTGATACATATTTCTAATCATTGTTTTTGACAAGTATTGTTTGCAGATTTTTATCTTCGCAACTAATGACAGTTGCTTTCCAACGGAGAGGTATGTTATAGAATTGACATTTTATTATTTATTGTTGCAGCTGACAGGTGGAAAAGTCTGGACCAAGCTTGGCCTATGCGAATGGAGTTGTATATCATGTACATTTTATTATTCAAGTGCTCTTTTATGAGTTTGGCCATTTATAACCGTTCGGCCAGTTTGTAACCAATTTAACCATTCAAGAAATCTATATAACAAATACGTGCAAGAGGGAAATGGTCACTCTTGCACGGGGGAGATTGCACCCAGTGCTTGTGTCGTCTTCTCCTCTCTCCTCCCTCCCCTCTCACCGTGCTCGCGTAGCACTCCGCTCTAGGAGGTGCGCCTGCACGTGTTCTTTCTCTCTCTCCCGTTCTCCGTCTCTCTTTGTTCGTATTGTGCTCGATTATGGATTTGTGCGAGTTGACAGGTATGTAGATTTATCCATTTATCTCTTGCTATGTGCTATTTTGAGTATTTTGCAGGGCTCTCTACGCTCCCGTTTGTAGCACAAAGTTTGAATTTGGCCTCTAAATCATGCCTTAGACATCGTACGTGTAGGATGTCTAACTGCTCAGAATTGCCCCAAATTTGAACCACAGACTCTTCTTAGGGTGCTGATCAGAGTGATATGCTGAAAATTAAGTTTGGAGTGCAAAATCACACAGAAGACATCCTACGCGTAGGATGTAGTTTTGGCATGTTTGACCCCAGACTTATCCCAAAGCTTCCCCTTGATGTCAACAACCTAGTGGTATGCTTAGATTTTGGTTTGGATTTCAAAAGACCCCAATTTTAGCTGTTCTAGTCTTTTTTAATCAAAATTGCTAAAGTCTGCTTAGGACCCCCGTTTCTCCCCCAAATGAGATGAAAACTCTCTTAGTCACTCAATGTATCATGCAGATATTGCTCCTGTAGCCATCCTATGGTTTTGGTCTTGGAATAATGCCTTGGCACAATGTGGGTAGGATGTCTAGCAATTTCAGTCTATCTGGCCTTATCCTGTCAAGATATGGTCAAGTTCCCCTTTCTAGGTGAAAATAGGGTAAAACCTACCTTCTGAACACACTGGCCAACTCAGAATTTCAAAATTTCCACCAGATCACCCTGTAGAAATCCTACGCGTAGGATGTATTTTGCTGATTTTTTCAGACTGAAGTTTCCCTGATGCTTCCTTATGCTCTCAGCAAGTGTAAGTATGCTTCACAATTGCAAAAACATGCAAAACTCACTCAATTTAGCCTTTTCTAAAATTTTACGTTTTCTGACTCCGCCATTCTCCTTTTGGTCAACAAAAATAGGGAAAAACACCCAAGTCAATATGTTACTAGGGTCAAACCTACCCTCTGAACCCACTAGTGCAGTCAAAATTTTCAAATTTGGCTCTAGAACCCCCTTGAGACATCCTACGCGTAGGATGTCTATGTTTACAGAATTGCAGGTTTTCTTGACAGAACCCTTGCAAATGCTCTTTTATATGCACAACATCAGTCAGTCATACAAAAATATCCACAAAAGCTTGTTTAATGCATTTTCACCCTCAAAACAACTCTTTTCCGTGATTTCAAATGCAATCAAGCACTTCAGCAAATAATTCAGTGATGAATAGCTCTAGATCAGAATCGAAACACTTACCTAAATCTACTCCTACAAATCATATGGGGTTTTGCATCTATGAGTCGAAAAACGCTTGACTGCCACACACGGACTAGTAAATGCTTTTATCACCTCACAAATCACTCGACCACCAACAACTACTCTAATCCACATATCCTAAGTAAACCTATCTAGTCGATGACGCTCAGCAAGACACACACTTCCTGGCTATCCACTTGATCACGGAATATCCTCTTCCGGATCCACTTAAGAAAAACGCTTTCTTTAGCCGACACTTAATCAAGCAACAATCACACGACTGTTAGTAGGAAACCTACGTAGGTCCTTATGTCCCCGGCAACGGCGCCAATGTTGGACGGGAGGGACTCACACACCCATGAAGTGCATGCAAACACTACCTAGATCAACATAATGTCAATCGAGGACACAAATGACACCATAGGCACACGGAGGAAATCTCTTTAGCTTGTTAGGTTGAGACCATCCTACACATACAACACTCAAGAAGGCCAACTAAACCACAATCAAGAACCTCACTGCTCTCAACTACACCACCTAGCCACATACACACATACGGAAGGTAACTCACCTAATCATGCTAGATTCATACGAAACTTAAGGAACACCATCCGCTCACTAGGATACACCTGGCCCTAAGCTTCTACACTCAAAACCCATCTGCAGAAAACGCGTAGGATGACAGAAAAGAATTTTGAAAGTGCCCGAAAGTGAAATTTATGAGTACCTATGCGTAGCTTATGTCACCACGATTCTATAGACTACTAGCACGTAGAAAACAGACATCGTTTGATACACTTACGGCCACAAATAGCTCGTAGATGCGCCGACGTGTGCGCTTTGTCTCGCGTGGAATGCTTGGCGTTGTCGCGTAGCTCTCCTCGAGCCTACAACAATGGTGCAGTCGGATCTCCAATGTGTTGAGTGAGCCAGGCATAGCGAGAGGATAAAGTTCACGCTCACTCTCTTTCTCTCTCACACACAGTAGATGGCAGCGCTAAAAGTTTGATTATGATAAAAGTCCTCTTTTACAAAATGACCTAGGTACCTTATATATATACTAAGGCTACCTTAGGTTTAACCAAAAATGGGGTTGAAAGGGTCAAATGGCTTTGTATTTACAATGTGGAAGTGCCATTGCACCCCGGCTTCTGAAACTAGAATAACTACTCATTACAAATGACGGTTATAGCCATAATCCGTAGCATTTCATAACTCACAAAAGATAAGACTTTGGTACGAAACTTGAGTTATGTTGTGTTGTTGACCCAGTGGTCAACAATGGCCAAAGTGAAATAGGTAACCTAGCAATTCTTGATCTACTAAAAGCCTATGTAACGGAAGTAGATCAAAGATCCCAATGGGAGAAGTACTTACCCTTAGTGGAGTAAGCTTACAATAACACTGTACATACTTCCACGAGAAAAGCACCTTTCGAGGTAATTGTGGGAAGATCAAAAAGTCCCTTGCTACTTAAAGTGCATGGGAAGATCTTTGATGCAGATGAGTATAGCTGAGACCTACAAGAATCTTTTCAAAAGATTAAGGATGCTATCTCTATCTCACAGCAAAGGCAAAAGGCTGCTGCTCACAAGCACATAAGATCCCAAGCCTTTAAAGAAAACAATTGGGTCTTGTTAAAGTTTTCCAAGGCTCCATTAAGGCACACGACGGGCAAGAATCCTACGGGCCACCAAAATTACTATGCTAAACTAGCAAAAAGGTACTATGGTCCCTTCCAGATTCTTAGGCCAATCAATGAGATGGCCTATCAACTCAAGTTTCCCAATCATTGGCTCATACACAATGCTTTCCATGTGAGCCTATTAAAGCCTTACAAAGGAGAGACACCTCAAGAACCAACTATTGAAGACCCACCGGAGATTGAGCACCAAGAGGAGGTGCTGCAGCCCGCGTCCATTCTCCGACATGAAGACAAGGTATTAAGAGGCGGTAAGACTATCCGACGATATCTTATTAAGTTAAAACATTATCCTTTTGAAGATGCTAGATGGATGCAAGGCATACAATTAAAGGATAACCTAAACCTTGTCAATGCTTACAATGCTTCCCAAGAGTAAGCAAATGTACAAAATGTTAAAAATGAACAAAGTTTTTGTCTTATAAGACTCTCTTTTTCTTTATTGTGCACAAAAATGAAGTAGTATGCATGCTTAGATCAAGTTTGCGGAGACGACGTCTCCCAAACACGAAGTAGAGCTTGTCACTCTACTATGGAAGACTGATAGGACTAATGTGCAGACATGCTTGCGGCAGCCTCAGGCTCTCAAGCACCAAATGGACTAGTCATCCATTATGGAATGATGTCGTAGGGTAACTTAGGGATCCTCTACCCGCTAAGAAAAGGACTCATGAATATGCCGTATCTTCTCTATACCATAGTCGATCACGACTATTCTTTCAAGAGAGAGGTAATGTCATAATAATCAATAACTAATTCTCCTAAATGATTATCTCATGTTAAACTGATCATTTAATATGGGGAAGTGCCAGGGGAGAAAAAGCTAGAATATTGGTTAAGCTAGCAGACCGACCACAGTAGGGATCCAAAGGAGGGAAAATAGGGATACAAAGGGGGGGCCATCTACAAAAGAGCCATGTGCAACAATGGGCTAAAAAGTCCCTAAGGTTCAGCCCATTAAGACTTCCAAAATGCCAAGGTTCCAAAATTCAAAGGTTGTGTTCAAAGGTCAACCTTAAGGGAATTGGATGCTTTGTGTGTGACAAAAAAAGTCTTTGAATATCCCTACATAGGAGGGGGCGAGCCTAGCAAGTAGAGGATGAGAGAGAAGGCCACACACACACACACACACAAGCTCCATTTACACAAAAATAATGAGGGACACATGTCAGCTCCCTAGGCCAGATGCCCACAAGGTGTACCCAATTCCTATTGGATGAACCGTGAAGTGGACCAATGATAATTAGGCTAGAGTAAATTTAGCCTAATTAATTTTAAAACACTTAATAAAAAGAACCAATGAAAATTAAGTCTCCTGGATGATTATTGGACAGCCTGTGAAGGGGTCCAATAGGAATTGAGCAGCCCAATGGGCTACTTAATTCCTATTGGTCAGAATGGGGAAAGGTCCAATGGGGATTTAATTCATTTAAATCAATTAAGCTCTATTGATTAAGCTCTCACAAAAGGGGAAAGGTGGACACATGTCAGAAGGCTATCACTTATGCTGCTTAATAGCCATTGGCTTGACTTGGGGAGGTCCAATGGGGAGCCTGCAAGAGAAAATAGCAAGAGGGCTCGCCCAAGAGAGAGAGGGGGCTGATTTTTGCAAGGCATTATCACACACACAATCACAGAATCTGACGTGTGAAGAAAGAGAATACTATCTCTTCCAAAGCTTTAATGGAGAGCTCATCACCTACTCCGAGCTTGTGAGATAGAAGCCTACATCGACACACTCTTGGCTTGTGGATGCAAATCCAACCAAGAGCCAAATTTCAATGCATGCTCATCTCCTCTATCAAGCTAATTACTAAGCTAAAGCTATGCTAATATGAGTGATTATGTGAGGAGATGTACATCTTTCTCGTAAGATACTCCTTCTTCCTCTCAATCTACTCTCATACCCTGCTAGCTCTCACCATCTTCGAAGGTGTGTGAGGTCTTGGGGCTGAGAACGGGGATAATTAATGTTGTGTTTGCTAAGTGTTTTGCTTAGTGCATGAATCTTTCATCTTTATTGCACTAGCTAGTCTTGAAGGAACACAAAGAATTGTGTTGTACAATGTCTCTCTTGAGGGGAGAAACCATAATACAAAGCCTTTTGGAGGGGGGACCGGCTCCATGCAAATCCGGTCCTCAACTTTTGTCAATAGCTTAATTTCTCTCTCTTTTGAAAGTATTGTTGATGCTATCTAACTAGGTGTTATGCTTTTTGTTGCTCTCTCCACCCAAGCACTCTTGTAATTCTCATTAGGAATCTATTCTAATGAAATGCCCACTATGTTCATGCTAATTTCCACTACACATAAGTTTTAAGACCATTAAATGTTACAAAAAGCATTAGCAGTGCACCTTCACTCTCACTAGTATTGGAATCCCAATCATGCATATCTGAATACATCAAGTCTCTGGTAAAACTCTCTTCATTAGGCTCACAAGATGCATCAAAAAACAATTCTCTATCTTGTAGATGCTCAAAATCAAGTAGAGCATCATCCAACATCCGCATAAGGTCATCATCAGCTGCATCTGAATAAACTTGCCGATGCATGAATCTAGATTGATTGGTATCCTTAACATTTGTATTTGAGAACCCTTCAGAAGATTCTTTCAATAAGCACATAAGATCTAGGTCCATTGCTTGAGAAGGTTCCTCCATCTTGCACATTTCAGACTGCTGTAAACTAAGATTTCCACATATGACATGTATACTAAATAGGGTTAATTTTATTTGTGAGTTAATCAAGTCGTGTTTTTTTGCTAATAGGTGATACTTTTTCGAGTTTATAGAAGCATGGATTTCACTCATATGTATGCTCTCTAAGGTGGCGTTGTGGTATGTTAAATAAGTACCAAGGGAAGGAGAGAGAAGAAGGATTAGACGGAGAGAGAAAAACATACTTGTGAAATAGAGATAGGATCGGGGTGTGAGAGTACCGACAACGAGAGAGAGAGAGAGAGAGAGAGAGAGAGAGAGAGAGAGAGAGAGAGAGAGAGAGAGTGGGAGATGAGGGGGAGAGAGGAAAGATAGGTTCAAAATGAAAAAAGACCGGCTCAAGTTTGGGCAAGAAAGTTCTCAAGCCGGTTCAAATTATTTCATTTAGTAACTTGGTATAGAATTGTTTATGTGTTCGTTTAATGTATATATTTTATAAATATCCCACATTTTAATTGAGATGAAAGTGGAGTTTTGTTGCCATGAGGATATACAAAAGCTATACTTAATTGCTTGCCAGTCGCTCTTAACATGGTCTGATTGTTGCACGAACCACGTGGCGGCCACCCCCTCAAGCAATGTGCGGACTTCCAAAGCTCGACGGTCATCGTGCCACTGGTGATAACTTGCCACGTTATCAAAATGGTCAAGCCATGTGAGGATATCTTCAATAGGTAACCCAAAGAAAGGAAGAGGTTTGACGCCTGTGTCAGTTCGAGTGGTGTGTAGGGAGTTTGTTGCCATGAGATTGGGCAAAGTTTGGTTGGTGTGGTTGACCTACAGAAGCATGTTGGAGATTGCCAGGAATATCTGTTCCATGGCTGGGTTATTGAATTCTGTGTGCATCTAGGCATCTTCGAAGGCTGGGGATGTAGGGGCGTGTGGTGGAGAAAGATTATGACTCATCGTGACAGTAGTGAGGGTGCAAAGAAGATGGCACAGGAAACCAAGAAAGGGAAAAAGGACAAGCGAGTGGGATGTAGAGAGCCTGCCGTCTCCACCAATGTAATATGCTCTCGCAGAGAGAACCAGAACCTCCTCCTTTTTGCAGGTTCCCTTTCCATTATATTAGCTTGTTACAATCTATCCCAAGAAGTTGGTACCCAACTCTTGCAATAACAGATTAGCTGACTAGTCGGTCTCTAGGGGCTTACGGGATAGTACATCGCAATATTTACATTGCAACTTCAAGGAGAAATGTATCAATAATAGCATACAAGGAAAAAATACAATCCAAAAAACATTTAAGGTGCATTGTCCTATGCATATGTAGACACGGGACTTTTTTTCATCATAAAAGATTAGGCTCTAATACTTAGACAACAATGTGGTGCCTATAATGAAGATGGAGTGGAATTCTTGAAACACAATAGTGCAAGGATGGGGATAATTAAGGGCATTAAAAGCATCCGTTAGAGAGATGAATCAAGTGGTCGTCGGTTCCATCTTCAAAAACCATTCTTGATGTCTCCCATTCAATTCTAGGAAGCCAGCATGGAAAGTTTGTGTTTTGTTGATTTTTTTGTTTTTGTTGGGGGGGGGGGGAGAGAGAGACTATACAAGAACAGAAGGATATTACTAATTAGTTATAACTATACATTGAGATCCATTACAGTTTGCGTTACATCAAGACATCCTAATTAGATACATGATACATCCTATAATTAGCCTAGAAGGGAGTGCAGAGGCTTGGGAAAGAAAAACATGCACCAGCAATTGCTCTGTCCGCCCTTGCACGTTTCGCAGGTCCAGTGCAGCTTCAACTCCTCCTGCCCAAGCACATGTGCGGCCTCTCGTGTCGCCTCTGCTCCTGGCACCATCACCATCACCATCACGACGCACATACAGCTTGCCGCCATTATCACAAGCGCGAGCGTTAATACACCCTCACATCTCATCATCGACTGCTGCTTCAAATGCGCACATAGTACCGAAAGATGACAGTAGCCCCATCCAAGAAAACCATATAGACGATCATTAAATGGCCAAAAACAATGGCAAAATCTCTAAGCAACCTCCGTTAGCCTCATTAATTGCCTCTGCTGACATTACCCCAACCCAAGAAAACCCTAAGCAGGTCAAACAGACAAAAATAGTGTCGGTACCCTCAACACCAAGAAGGGCCCAGTCATTCATGGTTGCCCCATGTGGTGCTTGTGCAGAGTGTTCAAGAGAGCGAAGGAGAAGAGAATTGGGGAAGGGGATGATACACAGGGACAGGGAGTTGGGTTAGTGGAGAGGAAGTTAAGGGTGGTTTCCCACGGCCACCTGGCTTACATCCCAACAACCCCCCACTTGAAGGTCATGATGCCCAATAGTGGCATCAATATAGTTAGTCTATACAAAGTTGATATGAAGCATTGCTTAGGTTTCATCCTACACCCATAAGCTCTATGCAATGAGTAAATCGTTCCGAAGCTAAGCTCTTCGTGAGAGCATTTACGTGGTCATCATTGTGAACCTTGACAAGCTCGATGCGCTTGCCAGCCAATGCATCTTGTATGACACGGTATCTGACCTCTATGTGTTTCGACTTTGAGTGAAACAACGGATTATTTTCCAAAGCAATGGCACTCTGACTATCACAATGCAGTATTGGAACCTCGTGAATACCCAAGTCTCCCACTAGACGAGCTAACCATAATATGGTTTCCTTGCTTGCGTCATAGACAACAACATATTCTGCCTCAGTGGTACATGAAGACGTGCAAGAGATAGCTGCTCCTACAAACATGAACACGTAGCCAGATTTGGATCTTCTACGATCCACGCAACCCGCATAATCCGCATATGTGTAACATACCATAGATGGATCACTATTTCCGAAGCGTAAATGCTTGCTAGCTGTACCCTTCAAGTATCTGAGGATTTTCTTCACCACTTTTCAATTCTTCTTGCCAGGGTTTGCCATGTACCTACTAACCATCCCCACTGCATGTGCAATGTCTGGTCTTGTGGATACCATAGCGTACATCAAACTTCCAACTACTGAAGAATATAGCACTTTCACCATTTCCTCTTTCTTAGTAATTGTCTTGGGAGTATTTTCCTTGCTAAGTTTGAAGTATGCTTCCATTGGAGTACTCAGTGACTTCCCTCCCCTGCATACTAAAACGTTGCAAGACTTTGTGGATGTACTTTAGATAATTCAAGCATTCCACATTGCCTGTCTCTCTTGATTCGCATACCAAGAAAGTGACTGGTATTTCCGAAATCTTTCATGGAAAATTGAGTGCTTAGCACTTTTTCAACTGATTGATCTCATCAATTGATTTGCTTGTGATAAGCTTATCATCTACATACAAGATCAAGATGATTAAAGTACCATCGTTCAACCTCTTTGTGTATAAGTAGTGATCCTCTTGACTTCTTATGTAACCGTGAGACTGCATGAATTTGTCGAATTTTTGATACCATTGCCTTGAACCTTGCTTGAGACCATAGAGTGCCTTTTTAAGACTACAAACCAATTTTTCCCTTGTTGGCTTTTGGGTTTCACATACCAAACCCTCGGGTTGTTCCATGTAGACATCTTCATCTAGATCCCAGTGAAGAAATGATGTGTTCACGTCCATTTGGACAAGTTCCATGTCCTGGATAGCAACCAAGCCAAGCACCATGCGAAGTGTAGTCATCTTGAATACTGGAGAGAAAATCTCATTGAAATCTACACCTTTTTGCTGCTTGAAATCCTTGGCAAGTAGACAAGCCTTGTACCTAGGCTCGAGATCCTCTATTGTATACTTCTTCTTGTATACCCACTTGCAAGGTAGAGCATTTTTTTCTTTTGGTAATTCAACCAAATACTATTTCTCATTAGCCACAATCGAACTATATTCTAATTGCATAGCTTGCTCCCAATTAACGCTATCATCCATTTGTATAGCTTCTTTGTAGCAGGTTGGCTCTCCACTGTCAGTGACCAAAATGTGGTGCATACCTGGGTCAAACCACCCGGGTGCACGAGATATTCTTACAGAACGTCTCAGTGCCTAAATACTGGGGACTCTACTCTCTCCCAATAAATAGTAGTATCTTGCACTTGAGGATTAGGTGCAACACTACTGAAGTGAGTTGGTTAGGAGGCTACATCCTCAAAACGAACCTGTTTGTACTCAACTTCTTTAGTGGTCTTCTTGTGCATTTTTTATTCATTGAAAATCATGTGTGAGCTACAAATGACTGTTGGATTCTGGGCGCTAGAGATGATAGCCCATCTCTCCATTTGCACCATAGCCGGTAAAAATGCATTTGTGTGACCTGGGATCTAGCTTGTGACAAAGTTCTTTGGGCACATGTGCATATGTCTCACATCCAAATACATATAAATGCTCATGGCTTGGCATTTTCCCAGTCCATAATTCCTGTGGAATTTTGAAATTCAAAGGAGAACTAGGTGACCTCTTGATGATGTGCACTGCTGTTAGAACAGCTTCCCTCCCAAACTCTAGAGTAAGCTTCGCCATAAACATCATAAAGATAAATCGCTCTTGAATTGCGCAATTCATTCTTTCAGCTATCCCATTTTGTGTAGGTGTGTATGGAGCAGTAAACTACCGACGAATGCCTCTTTGATTGCAAAAGTCCTTAACTTCATGGAGACGTATTCTCCACTATTGTTCGTGCGAATAGCTTTGAGATTTTTTCCTAATTGGTTCTCAACCATGGTGAGGAATTTTTGGAATGTAGAAAAGACCTCTTCCTTACGTTGTCAGGGTATATGTGTTCGAAACATGAGCCGAGCAGCAGACATCGGGTCTCTAGCTGTGGGATGTGTGAAAGAGGGAGATCAACAGACACTGAAAGCTCTGGCAGTCACCCTAATCATCAATTAATTGAGTAAATCTTTAGGTATAGCTTAACCAATAGCCAAGGCGGGTTGTTGGCAGCACTGTCACTTAGATTACTTGAAAACTAGGAGTTTAAGCTCCCTTTACAATTACTCGGGCCGTTAACGACACCAAGATTTACCAAGATGAGTATTCAAGTTTAAATTGATGACGATGATGCATTCATAGCTGCTCTCTTTTAATCCTTTAATTTATTTTAAGGGGTCTATCAAGCTTGCTGATAGCTTTAGTTGTGAAAGAATTAGATACTCACTGCTCATCAATAGACAAAAATTCTTATGTGTCAAATTTCTAGAATTGATTGCTATCTTTCACTTTACGTCTTTGGTAAGGTAAAAAACGAGGTTCAAGAACCTTGATCCGAGAAAATTCCCTTCCACTTGCTTCGACTGAGCTTCTTACTTCTCCTGCCTCCTTCTTGCTTACGCCCTCATGCCTTCCTCTTGTATCCTCTTTTCGTGCCTTGATAGAGAGAGCCCTTTGCTTTGCTTCGCCTCCCCTTTTTCTCCCTCTTTGCCTGTCCTTACTCATTGAGGACAAGAAGAGCGAGCGGGAGATCCTTCAACCCTTTGAATACCCTCACAATACTCCCTTCTTCCCGTTACCCCTGCATGCTCCTTTTGTTTCCTCTTATCAAGGGCGGAGAGAGAGAGAGAGAGAGAGAGAGAGAGAGAGAGAGAGAGAGAGAGAGAGAGAGAGAGAAAGAGAGAGAGAGATCCCTCCTATGCTTTTGATCTCCCCCAAGCTCCACTCCTCCCTCCTCAATGCTTCTTGCCCATTGTTCCGCCTCCCCTTGCTCGTAACCCTCATGTTCTCATCTGCAAACTTCATATGCAACTCATTGATAACTCTTAAAATAGCCGCCATTATTCTTATACAACGATGGTGCCATCGGTGATGTGGCATGGGATTTGGGTCTATTATGTGATGAAAGGGGGATGGTAATGTGTGTGCTAGTCTCCACCCAACCGTGCTATCTTTTAGCCTCCTCCCATCTAGCGTACACACTATCCGGACGTGCCGATGGCCTTGCCCGTAGGACCCATGTCCTTACATTACCCCCCCTTGGAGAATTGTTTTTGTCCTCAAAAATGAATGTAGGAAAACGCTTCTTAAGTGCGGAGACATTCTCCCATGTAGAACCTTCTTTAGGTCTATCTAGCCATTTTACCAACACCTCTCGTCTAACATGATGTCTGGTGCGAAGCTCATGAGAATCCAAAATCTTTTCGGGCTCATGAGGGATGCTTGGCGGTTTGATAAGGTCAACTAACACACTTTTTTCAATGACATTATCATTCTGTCCTAGCTGTTATTGTAAATGGCTAACATGAAAAACAAGATGAACTCCGTGGTCTGGAAGAGCTAACTTATAGGCCACTTGACCTATACGTTTGACAATGGTAAATGGTCCACAATAGCGTGGTGAAAGTGTAGCAACTTTTCCCATCTTCAGACTTTCTGAATGCTCCAAAACTTTGAGGAAAACCTTGTCTCCTTCTTCGAAAGTAGCAAGACGACGATGTTCATCTGTGTACTTCTTATATCGATCTTGAGCTTGCTTAACATTCTGTCGAGCAACTCGAAGCATGTCAAAATCGTCTTGGAGAAAATCCTTTGCTTGTTGTATCTTCTCCTTAGCCAACCCCACCATAACAGGTGATCTAGGTTGAAATCTATACAAAAGCATAAATGGACTAAACTCTTTAGTCACATGCTTTGAACTATTATAAGAAAATTCCAATATAGGTAAGTAGTCTTCCCAATTGGTTTGCTTCTTGCTAATGTACGCTCGTAGCATATCCTCTAGCACTTGATTAAATCTTTCTGTTTGACCATGCGTTTTTGGATGATCAGCAGTACTTAGATTAAGTTTAGTTTCCAACTTTTGGAACACAGCTCTCCAGAAGTGATTATTGAACTTTCAATCTCTGTCACTAATGATACTAGCTAGATGACCGTAGAGGTTATATATATTCTCCACAAATAGCCGTGCTAGTTTCGATGTCTTAACCGTGGTCTTAGTGGGAATGAATCGACCCATCTTGGTAAGACGGTCCACAATAACCCATATGGCATCATGGCCATGATTTGTAGTAGGTAGTATTACTACAAAATCCATAGAGATACTCTCCCACTTACCTTGTGGAATCTCTAAAGGATGTAAAACGCCACCTACCTTGAGGCACTCTGCCTTATTAACTTGGCATTGTTGGCAATTTAGTACGTACTCTTGAATATCATGATGGGGTGGGGGAGCTCTATGTGTTGGAGTTTTTATCTGCAGGTGCAGAGACATGTTGATCTGGCTGTTCAGAGACATGTGCGCGTGAGGGATCCCTTTTCAAGACTACTGTTGGACGGGAGAGACTCACACACCCATGAAGTGCATGCAAACACTACCTAGATCAACATAATGTCAATCGAGGACACAGATGACACGATAGGCACACAGAGGAAATCTCTTTAGCTTGTCAGGCTGAGACCATCCTACACATACAACACTCAGGAAGGCCAACTAAACCACAATCAAGAACCTCACTGCTCTCAACTACACCACCTAGCCACATACACGCGTACTAAAGGTAACTCGCCTACTCATGCCAGATTCGTACAAGACTTAAGGAACACCATCCCCTCACTAGGATACACCTGTCCCTACGCGTCTACACTCAAAACCCTCACTCCAAACTCATTTGCAAAAAACGCATAGATTAACGAGTACCTATGCGTAGCTTATGTCGCCACGATTCTATAGACTACTAGCACACAGAAAAGAGACATCGTTTGATACACTTACGGCCACAAATAGCTCGTAGATGCGTTGACGTGTGCACTTCATCTCGCGTGGAATGCTTGGCGTTGTCGCATAGCTCTCCTTGAGCCTGCAGCAATGGTGTAGTCGGATCTCCAACGTGTTGAGCGAGCCAGGCGTAGCGAGAGGATGAAGCTCACGCTCACTCTCTTTCTCCCTCACACACAGTAGACAGCAACGCTAAGTTTGATTATGATAAAAGTCCTCTTACAAAATGACCTAGGTACCGTATATACTAAGGCTACCTTAAGTTTAACCAAAAATGGGGTTTAAAGGGTCAAATGGGTTTGTATTGACAATCTGAAAGTGCCACTGCACCCCGGCTTCTGAAACTAGAATAACTACTCATTACAAATGACGTTTATAGCCATAATCCATAGCATTTCATAACTCGCAAAAGATAATACTTTGGTACGAAACTTGAGTTATGTTGTGTTATTGACCTAGCGGTCATTAACTACACTCCACACTGTAGTGTATGATTGATCTTGTGCACACTTACCACGTAATGACTCTAAAAATCCACTCTTTATTTCCGTGAAAGCAAGTGAATTAATTTGAGGCATCCGACTTAGTGCATCCGCTACTACATTCTATCGCCATTTGCGATATCTTAGCTTACAATCATAATCATGAAGGATTTCGACCCATGTAGCTTTACTGTCCTTCAATTTCGTTTGAGTAGTAAACGATTTGACAAAAACTACTTCAAACTCGGTACCATGTAAACAGTGTTGCCACTTTCATAAAGCATGAATTATGGCATAGAGCTCTCTCTCATAGACATAATAATTCTGTTGAGCTCTATCTAACTTTTTACTTTCAAAGGCTATAGGTCTTCCCTCCTTGAGAAGTATCGCACCGATTGCTTTATCACTAGCATCAATCTCTACCACAAACGTCTTAAGTGGGTCAACGATTGCTAGGATGGGAGCAGTGGCTATAGCTACCTTGAGCTCTTTGAAACTGCGTTTTTGGGCTTCTTCCCAAGAAAAGGTCTTACCTTTTTTTTTATGTTGATCCATCATAGGAACAAAAATTTTGGCATAGTCACGGATATACTGTCGATAAAATCTGACCATGCCTAAAAATATTTGAAGCTCCTCAACCGTATTGGGATGTGGCCATTGAAGAATGGCATCAACCTTGTCAGTGTCCATTTTGAGGCCAAAATAAGAGATCACATGACTGATGTAATGTACCTCTGTTTTAAAGAAATCGCACTTGCTTTGCTTAGCATACAACATGTTAGCTCATAGTTGTTTGAACACCAATCGTAAGTATTCTATGTTTTCATCTTCAGTCTTATTGTAAATGAGAATTTCATCAAGGAAAACCACAATAAATTTTTCAAGAAAGGGACGTAAGTTACTATCCATGAGTGTCATAAATGTAGCTGGAGCATTGGGTAGGCCAAAAGGCATAACCAAAAATTCAAACTGCTCGAACTGTGTTCTAAAGGCTGTTTTTGAGATATCTTGCAGTAGAATACGCATCTGGTGGTATCTTGAACGAAGATATATCTTGTATAGTATCTTGCCCCGTGGAGTTGATCAAACAACTAATCCACTTGAGGTAGAGGATACTTGTTCTTGATGGTTATCGCATTTAATCCGCGATAATCTACGCACATGCGCATAGTACCATCTTTCTTTTTTACCAATAGAATTGGTGATGCCCAAGGTAAAGTGCTAGGTCTAATGAAACCACGAGCGAGGTAGTCATCCAACTGAATCTCAACCTCCTTGGATTCTTTAGCACTCATACGATAAGGTGGTTTAGTCACCGGTTTAGTGCCTGGCAAGACATTTATGCCATGCTTCACATCACGTGTGGGGGGTAAACATGGTGGTAAATCACTTGAGAACACATCACTATACTCCATGAGTAAGTGAGTTAGCTTTTGCCACACAAAAAGAGAAAGTAAACTAGAGTTATGTTGGGATGGAGAATCTTGTAATTCCTGTAATGTTTGTTTTACAATAGTTGCACGTTGCTTTATAGAATTAAAATTGAGAACACTTTGCTCATTAGATCTGTTAACACTTTTCTTATCATTAGAATTATTTGCACTTTGCATACCATTAGTATTCGTTGCACTTTGCATACCATTACTATAATTCAAAGCACTTTGCTCTTGATAATTCACAAGACTTGGAGACAAGCAGTAACACAAAAAGACTTGAACTATAAAATCTAATTTCTGCAAAATAGAAAGATCAGCTGTACATATAACAGGTGCAGATGGTATATTTTTCTCACCAAGCAAAAGCACATGTTTACCATTGGCCATAAAGGATAAGGATTTGTGTTCATAACTAGTGTGCAATGTGTTTCCTAAACCATGTAGCCACGCCCATCCTAAAACTACATCAGCATGGTCCATGTTCATAACTTGGAAGTCAAGGGTCATCGTATGATCTTGAACAATAAGCTCAACCCCTTGAACTACTGTATCCCATACTTCTTTATCATTCCCAGACATATGCTCGACCACATACTTGTGAGAGCAAGGAGTTTGTGTAAGCTTCAATTTCTTGACTAGCTTATAGTTCAAGAAGTTATGAGTTGCACCATCATCCACTAAAATACAAACAGATTGTCCGTTAATAGTGCCATGCATGCGAATCAAATCATGGGGGCCAAAGGTGGGGACTGCCACATTGAAGCAGGCACACAACACTTGTGCTTTTGTTCCATATGAAGAACCTCTACAACACAATATTTAGGAGATGAATCTAATGTGAGGCGTTGCACCGTGTACATGGCCTTTTCTTTTCCTTGCAAAAGAGGAAAACCTTTCTTGTTATGTTGGTCCGAAAGACACCTAAAACACAAATTGTGTTTCTTTGCACGCTCAAAATCACCAATGCTGAGAGACCCGCCTGGAGTATCTCGTGAGTGCTTAGGCTTCTTAGCCTCTTGTGGGCATGGAGAGGTAGATTGTCTGTTATTCCTCTTGGAACGTGTGGGAGATCTACCTCTCCATTGGCTCTTAGCCACATTCCTCTTAGCCACATTGCTCTTAGCAAAAGTATTCTTAGAGTAGGGAACATTTCCTTTCCTCTCTTGGTCATCATCATATCTTTGGGCATGACTGATGGATTCTTCCAAAGTTTTTGGATGTTGGGTCTTGACATGAAGATGATAGTCTTTGTCAAGACACCTATTAAAACCCCGTATCTTTTGGAATTCATATAGACCTTCTAGTTTTAATATGATTGCTTGATACTTTGAAAGGTACTGTGTGAGAAAGAGGCCAGATTTGCGGCATGCATCCCATCCTAACCAATGCTTATCTTCTTCATTGGATTCCAAAAACTCTTTGGTAAAAGAAGCTTGAAACCCAGCCCAAGATGGAGGACGTGCATCTATTGGAAATGTCATCCACCACTTATAGGCCTTGCATTTAAGAGATAGACTTGTTTCCTCAGCCGTCTTTATATCCGGGGTGTGTCTCAATCTATGAATATCACTCCATTTGTGTAAGAACATATTGACCACATCCTTATTGCGATCACACTCTTCCTCGTAAAACTCAGGAATGGTGATATTCTTAAGTAATGCATTGCTATCTTGTGCATCTTCTGCAACATTTGTCTCTTGGACTCCTTGAGTCCTGCGAGCTTGGTTCCTGTGAACCGTGGCACTTGTGGCTTCTTGAGTCACAAGTGAATTCATAAATTTCATAAGTAACTCCGTTAGATTGGTAACATTTGCATTAAGTGCAGAGAGATTGCTTTCATGTACGCTTTAGCGATGTTCCAAAGTCTTGAAAGAAGCCATATTTACAAGCCTATGATCGGCTAGATCATCATTATCATGCGTATTAGTGTTAGCAGCACCAGTGGTGCCCTGATTTTGATCTACATGCTCAAAATCAAAAGTGTGTGTAGGTGGGATATCCTCACTGGCCATGGTAAACATGCACTAATGTAAAGAGACAGAAAAACCTTAACTTGTACCTTGTGAAATTGAAGTCTTTGTGTTTTGTGTGCTTCACGGGTCGTTCGTCATAAGAACACCTTTGTTATCTCTTCACAAAAACTTGTTGGTTTTGGGAAGGCTTTTGCTAACTTTGAAACTACCTCCGTGAGGAAAAAAGAATTTTTGGAGGAAAACTTGTAAACCTCCAAGAAGTGAAAAGAAAGTGTGAAGCTACTTTCGTGAAGTTTGAAGCTTTCCCTTTCCTTCTAGTTTTCCTTTCAACACAAGTATGCTATCTTTCCTTGTTATACACAACAAGGTTCAATAGCTTGATGATAAAGTGTTTGCCTCTTACCCTCATAAGGTTGGTTCAACCCTCCTTCATGCAAGGATTAAGCGGGCCTTCCTACACGTGCAACCAACGGTGTCAACAAAAGCCTTCGGAGCCTTGATGTCATCAAGTTTGCCTTGGTCGCCCACTATGGAGGGCGTAGGTGGGGTGCTCACTGTCGCTGTCTGTTCGTGCACTTTCCACAAGAAAATGTGTCTATCTTTTTTTGCTACACAGCGGAGACTTCGCTGTATGTGGAACGTGGGAGAGAAGCAGCGCGTCGCACGCACATGCAACCCGTTTTTTGCCTCTTCCCAAAAAAAGCTCGGATACCAGTGAAAGAGCGGTGGTAATGTGTGTGCTAGTCTCCACCCAACCGTGCTATCTTATAGCCTCTCCCTATCTTCGACCGTGCCGGTGGCCTTGCCCATAGGAACCATGTCCTTACACATGGCAATCAACGGGTCTCAGGAGCGCAAAAACTGCCACTTGTGGTCTTGAAACTGAGCGCGCTGGCAAGCTTGATGATTTTCTCCTCTTGGTCGTGCTCAACTGAGCTCTCCTTTGCCCAACACAAGCCCATCTCCCCTTCTCTATGCTACCCATTGCTCTCTTTCACGCATTCTCCCTCGTTTTCCCATTATAAAGGCCCTTTAATATCCTTTACAAGCAGGCGGCCACCCTCTGGGCATCCATGCTCTCAATGTCTCTTGGTGGCCAATCAACCACCCTCCAATCGGCAACACATTCGGCATTTCTCATCAACCAAGTCATCGCCAACATCACCTTCCACTAACATGTTGCACGTTCCCCACAATAGAGTCAGTCTATTTAATCAAAAGCTCATTAAAACCTCAAATGCTTTTATAATGGCACCACATTTGGCGTATACGTCAACCAAGAATTGCTTATCATCACATCCGTTTTCAGCAGCCTTTGACTCACAATATCGTCATGATTTTTATCGCCCATCTCAAATTCCTTGGATATTGTCACATGCCCTCAAGATTCAAGTATAGGTGATTTCATTTGACGTAAGGCCTTCCATCACATTCGGTTAGAGTGTCAGACTAACCAGGCACTGCCGATCACGACTACTGCTGGCCAAGCACTGCATGAGATGGCATCCTGGACATGAGACTCCTCAAGCTATTATTGCTCCCGCATTCCAAAACCGGGATGAAGCTCAAAAATTCCCAGATGGCTCCTCGATCGAGCCGACAAGACTAGTACAGAACTGGACCCGAGTGAAATTTAATTTGATGATATCTTGGTAATCGTAACTTTGATTGATGATCTGAAAAAATGGATGTGCTCCACAAAGTGAACACTGCATTCACTTCATCTCAAACCCTTCATTAGCATCTGCCCAATCCGGTATGGATTTGCAAACATCTGAACTTCAAACTGCCAACCTACTAGCAAGGCTTTGCAGTGATGGACAACATATCAAGCAAAGGGGAGGGCTTTGAAAACGGAAGCCTGTGCACCACCATGGACCCAGGACAGTGTAGCAAGCTAAATGAATCTTGCATCAAGGCAGTTTCACTAGAGGACCATAACGAAGAGGTAAGTATGATTGAAGGTTTGGAGTTGGATATTTCTCCAGAGGCTTGGCAACCGCGCAAGACTTTATTGTGTAGTGTTATAGACTTGGAGATGGGTAATGCCTCTAGTCTACTGAAAGATGTTATATCCTTGGAGATGGGTAATGTCTCCAGTATATGTGAGGATGTTCATAGTAAGTTTGATGATCAATATGTTGCCAACCTTTTAAGGATGTTCCAAACTCCTCCACAACACAGCATTGTGTTTTCATGGGATGCATCAGACCTATGGCTATGGCTAGCCGCTATAACATATAGAGAGAAGATCAGCATGGAGATAAGATCAAAGGAGCCATGGATAGACAAAAGTCTGATAGAATGCAAGAATGAAGACCTCATTCGCAATTTGGTACAATTTTTTACAAATAGTGCATCCTCTCTTTGGACAAAGGTAAGTGGATTACGCTTGAATTTAAGCCGCAAGGTAGGTGGCTTGCTATTAGCATCAGTAAAGGAAGCTGACATGTTTGAGCACACCCAAAAGAAGCATGATATGCTTGCAGTTTTTTCTAGTCATGGCAGTAAGCAGGATTCTGAAGGTAACTTGAGCTCACCACACCAACAAGGCAGCCATATATGGTGGATTCTTGGTACACTCTTGGGAATCATAATTTTCAGTTCTGTCTTTGCAGGAGCCAAGATGCTCATTTCCCCTCTCGCTACTAGTGGTTACAAATTTGGTCCAATTTGGCATGCAAATTTTATTGTTCGGACACTGCAGACAATGATCCTATTTTTCACTTGGGATCCAAGAGGACACTGGCACAAAGTTCTGGAAGCCATGGGCTTCCCCTTTAATCAACTGACACTATTCCAAGAAACAAGCTATCACCCGGACCTGTTAGAGATCAACGAATATCCCAGAAATCTCACCAATGGCCAAATGGAATGGATAGTTCAGAAGGCAACTTGATATCGGATCCTACAGCTAAGCGGAAGAATAAATAGAGCTAGAGACATGAAAGTCTCTAGCCAAAAGGGGAGGGCTAATGATGGGGGCTTTTCACAAGCCAAGCTCCCATACCCCTCTTCTCTCGCCCCCACCCCATGAAAACCCCCTCTTAGGGAGGGAGTGATAAAAGGCATTGGAAAAAGTAAGAAAACAATAAAGTATGATTATGTAAATATATGAGAAAGGTAAAATAGGCCACCTCATGTATGTGGGACAGCCCATCCCCACCTTACCTCGTTTTTCTTCATTGTTGCCCCGCCGTGTGTCCCTTTTCCTCTCCTCCACTCAAAAGGTCAACCCCCTCTCTCTTCCCCTTGTTCTTTCTCCTTTCTCTCTCCCCTCAAGCTACCCCACCTCTCACCAATAATGCATTATAACTCACCAATAATGCACCCTAACTCACATGCAACTTATGCTATCTTCCAAAACAGTATACCCCACCCCCCTTTTCTCTCTTCTACACTCTCCCATGATCCAAATACCCCCCTCTCTCTCTAAAATTTGAAATATCTCTTGTCTTGTAGCCAGATGGCCTCCCCCACACTCACACACACTCAGTTTCACTGAAAAAGGTGCCCACAGACCCATCCCCACCCAGTGGTTACCTGATTTTCTTGTGTTCACACACATCTGCACACAGATTCACCTCTTAACACACTCCCCTCTCTCCCCTCTTGTAATTACTTTATTCTCCATGTCACCTCTCACTTTTTTTCATCAACCCATCTCTCTCTCTTAGTCTCTCTCTCATGAGACTGCTGTTCTGGCACATATACACACAGCCAGACAAGTGGGGCCCACAATCACATGGCCTATGTAGATAATGATTTCTTCATTTCTAAATTCTAGAATTTCTCCCCCCTCCTCCCCTATATAAAGAGGGGTCACTATCACACTAAAAACACACAACATCACCAAAGAACACACTATGCACTGTGTGTGCCTAGTGCACACACACACACCCACACCATCACCATCACCATCACCGCAATCACCATGCTTGTTTTGAGCATGACCTCTACACCCTTGGCTATGGAAGATGAAGGGCAACTAAATGAAGGATGATGGCCATAATCCTCGTGCGAGTCTTCGCCATCAACTCCCACCAATCCGCTATGTGCTCTACCACTCTCTCCCTTCTCATTCCCCTACCCTATGCTCCCCATTTCATCGCCTAATTCTCTAAATAAAGCTTGAGGTTTTGTGAGTGTGTTTTCTTGCAATGTTTTGTCCATGTGAGGTGTGCGGAATCGCCACCTAGTCTTGTGTTTTGGAGTGAGCTTGTGTATGTGTGAAGGGTGTGCAGATTCGCCATCCTTTTGTGGTGCCTAAGTACTAAGCCGCTATACCCCCTCCCTCACTCTCTCTCTCTCTCTCTCTCTCTCTCTCTCTCTCTCTCTCACTTGATCTCATTCCCTTTCCTCTTCATCATTACTCCCAAGCATCCATCTCTCTTGGATGAAAACTTTGTTATGGTTGTGTGTTGTTTGCGTCCTAGCCGCTGAAGCTAGGTGGTGCCCACTGTTTGCTTTACCATGACAGGCTCGAGGTGTGCCATTCGGTCCCCGGTGTTTTAGAGGCCGTCGGGGTTCGGGGTTCGCTTTGCTCCCGTCAATGCTATCTAACTAGGTGTTATGCTTTTTGTTGCTCTCTCCACCCAAGCACTCTTGCAATTCTCATTAGGAATCTATTCTAATGAAATGCCCACTATGTTCATGCTAATTTCCGCTACACATAAGTTTTTAGACCATTAAATGTTACATTGGTATCAGAGCACAAGGTTTCTGTTTTCTTACTCAAGAAGGGAGGTCCCCAAGCTAGCTATAAATGATTGGTATTATTAATTGTCTGTGAGTAAGTAGAATAGGGATTTTTCAACCTTGTAGTGCGCCTGCCTTCGTGCAGTTAACGAGGCATCACCGTTGAGAGCTATGGTCTTAATAGTGGAGTCCTACGAGGCTTGTCTATGGCTTAACCACTATTGAGCTATTAGAAGCTCGGTGCTGTTTTGGTGTCGAAGGACCCTCTCTTCTATTCCTTGCAATTAATGGTATTTGAGCTGCGGGTACAGTAGCTTGAGTGATTTTTCTAAAGGGGTAAAGAGGAGTAGCAACTAGGGCTTGAAGTGCCGAAGTACACCTAAAAAGTTTACACCTAAAAGTTGTTATAATGGCTGACAATAGTAAAGAGAGTGAAATTAATGTTGATAACTTTGATTTTTCTCATGAGCAAGCTACTAATGATGCTTCGATGCTTGTTAAGTATCTTGTTTCTACGCTTCAACAAGCCATGGGCAATCCATCTCTCCAAAGAGAAGTGCAATGGCAGCTCCGCGCTCACGGGATTCTCCAAGCTCATCACCATGATGAGAGAACACCTAGGAAGCCTCCTTGTGAGACTCCCAAAGGAGGTCTCTCTCCGATTCGGGAAGAAGAAGAGAATCCGTACGAAGGGCTCAAGAATCTACTTCTTGATGTTGCATCTCCTTCCCAAAGGATAACTCAAGAGCCTCCACAGAAGAAATGAGAAAGAAGTGAGTCTCCCGCCACCTCGGCCGGAGATGGATCCACGAAGACGGCAGGCTAAACGCTCTCCATCGCCACCAAAGCGGAGAAGACCATCACACTCTTCTCCACACCATAATTCAAAGAGGGATGATAAAAAGCAAGAGAAGAAAAAGGTGAGAAAGAGGACACCCTCTTCTCCATCTTCTTCATCCTCTTTCTCTTATGAAAGTGATGGTGAAGACAATGAAGATCAAGACAAGAAAAAGGCGAGAAAGAGGTCACCCTCTTCTCCACCTTCTTCAAATTCTTCACCTTCTGAATAAAGTGATGGTGCAACATTTGAACTATCAAAAAGAAGAGGCCATAGGAAATCCTATGCCGCATGGAAGAGTTCATCCAAGTTGAAGAAATTCAAAGAGGGAGGGAAGAGCATCTCTTTCCTTACCTATGATGGCACCTTTGGTGCTACGGGCAAAGTCTTGGCATTTATCAAGCAATTTGATGCGATGTTTGGAGATGAGGGCTTCACGGAGTCCTCTAAGCTACGCCATGTAGCTATGCACTTTCATAAGTCCACCAGCCAATGGTGGTCTAGCCTATGAGCCAACGGTGAAGCTCCACGAACATGGAAAGCTTTAAGAGCTTCCATTATGAAGCAGTTTTTGGCCACCGATGCCAAAGACAAAGTACTTACCGAATGGCGAAGCTTAAAGCTCTCTGCCGATGAATCCATCCACAAATATGTAGACAAGTTTTGGGACCTACAACTCAAAGCCACTATCTTTAAAAAGTTGGATTTTGGAGAGCAAAAGCAACAATTTTGTGCGGGCTTAACCGAAGAAATGGCGGAGTATGTCAACTCTCAAAGGCCACGTACCATATCGGTGGTAATACACCATACTATGGTGGCCTCATGAATCAATTTCCAAATGGGGGCTAAAAGAAATAATAAGCCCCCAAAAAACAAGGGTTCCAACGAGCCTAAGGGGAAGGACAATGTCCAAAAGTCTCCTAAGGGAAACTCCAACAAAGCTAAAGAGAAGGGAGTTTACGAAGGTAAGAACAAAATCTCTCCTGAAGAGCTTGACAATTATCACAAGGATAACCGGTGTTTCAAGTGCGGCGAACAAGGGCATGCGTACCGCGCTTGTCCCCAAAAGAACAACTACCAAGATCCTCCTAGAGCTTCCTTGGTTGAAATCCAAGAGGAGGAGACTCTCCAAACTCATCACAAAGGATCTCCTCTATGCCATGCTTGGGGAAACGTAAGAGAACATGATGCTTTTATTCTCTTTGACCCTGGTTCTACTCACAATTTTATATCTATAGAGTTGGCCACCAAGCTAGGCATACAATCCTAGGAGATGGGAGATGTCCTACCCGCAGACAATGCATTCAAGGGGCAAGAAGCTTCAGTCACTCCCTTAATCGGGAAATTAAGGCTTCATGTCCAAGGCTATGTGGACAAAGAGGACTTCTTTATCTCTCCTCTCAAGCATGAGGATGTAATCCTAGGGGCACCATGGTTTGACTGCCTGGCTTCCGATGTTAAATTTCCGGAAAGGAGAATCTCCTTTAAGTTCAGGGAAAAAGACATGTATATAGATGCTAAGGAAATGGGTAACACTATCCCCATTGTACATACACCAGCTTTCCACAAGTCAATAAAGAGCTCTATTTCCGTGTACATGATTTTTGTTAAAGATTCTCAAAATGAACCTAATGCTTTAACAAAAGAAAATAAAAGCAACCAAAAGGAATTAGAGTTATCCAATTTTCTCAAGGGGTTTCAAGATGTTTTTATTGACTAAATACCTTGTGAGCTACCTCCTAAACGAGGTAATGATGACCATGCAATTGAACTTCTTCCAGGAAGTTCACCGCCTAACAAACCTCCTTATAGAGTTTCTCAAGCTCAACAAGAGGAGATTATGCGGCAAGTGCATGAGTTAGTTGAGAAGGGCATGGTTAGGCCTAGCTCATCTCCATTTTGCTCACCTGTGCTATTAGTGCAAAAGAAAGACGACACATATTGTATGTGTGTCGACTATAGAGAACTAAATAGGATCACTATCAAAAACAGGTTTCCCGTTCCACGGGTAGAAGACCTATTTGATAAGCTACAAGGATCGACCTACTTCAGTAGGATTGACCTAAAAAGTGGCTATCATCAAATAAGGATAGTTGATCAAGACATTGTAAAGACCGCATTTCGCACCACATTTGGTCTTTACGAATACATTGTCATGCCTTTTGGCTTGACCAATGCACTAGCCACATTCAACCGCTTGATGGAGAAGCTATTCAGGCCTCATCGAACCTTCACTGGAGTGTTCTTTGATGATATTATCATCTACTCTAATTCATTAGACGAACACCAATAACACCTGCAGGTAATATTTCAAGTGTTGAGAGAGAATAAACTTTATGTTAATTGAAATAAAAGTGAATTTTTCTTGCAAGAGATTCAGTATTGAGGTCACAATATCTCTCAAGATGGCATCCAAATGGATCCATCAAAGTTAGAGGTAATAAAAGGATGGCCTAAACCAACGAATCTTCATGAACTAAGAAGCTTTATAGGTATGTGTGCATACTATAGACGCTTCATAGAAAAGTTCTCACAAATTGCGGGACCATTACATGACCTAACAAAGAAAAGAGTTAGGTACACATAGTCTGCTAAGGAGAACAATGCTTTCGAAAATCTTAAAGAAAAGCTTATCTCTCAACTTGTGCTTACACTACCGGATCTCTCAAAACCATTTGAGGTCCAATGTGATGCTTTTGGTGATTGCCTTGGAGCTGTTTTACTCCAATAAGGGCATGCCATAGGCTATGAGAGTCGAAGGCTCGACCCTGTTGAGCAAGCTCTAGGCATATATGAAAAGGAACTCCTTGCAGTTCTACATGCCTTAGACTCATGGAAGCACTATTTATAGGGTCTCCTTTCATTCTGCGAACGGATCACCAAAGTCTTAAGTACTTCATGACGCAGACCAAGCTCTCTGACAAACAAATGAGGTGGGCCAATTTCCTTTCGCAATTTCATTTTCATATTGCTCACATTGCTGGCAAGCATAATCAAGTAGGTGATGCACTCTCAAGACGGCCGAGAGTCAATGCGGTTTCCATAGCAACTCACAATGATGTATCTTCAATGATAGATGAGTACGCTATTGATTCCGATTTTAGAGATGTGATTTCAGCCCTTGCATTAGGGAAGAAAGAAGAACCATTTACTTTACAAGATGGTTATCTTCTCTATGGCAATAGACTATGCGTTACTAACTTACTACTTGAGAAAGTAGTCTATGAATCTCATGCTCCACCGTATGCGGGGCATAGAGGGATTCAGTCTACCTTAAAAGGAATTGAAACATATTTCTATTGGCCTACCATGAAAGTGAACATACAAGAGTATGTTTCTAAATGTGTGGTATGCCAAAAGACAAAATTTGATAGAGGGAAGCAACTTGGATTGCTTCAACCCTTGCCAATCCCTAATTCACCATGGGAGAGCATATCCATGGATTTTATCTTTGGATTGCCTAAGTCTATCCATGGGAATACGGGAATATGGACGATAGTAGACAGGTTCAGTAAACAAGCTCATTTTATACCTGTCAAAAAGACTATCAAATCCCATCAAATGGCAACCCTCTTCATTTCACAAATTTTCAAGTACCATGGCTTGCCAATGTCCATAGTGTCAGATAGAGATCCTAGAATGACTAGTAATTTCTGGAAGGGTCTCTTTGAGAATTTAGGGACAAGGCTAAACTTCTCTTCGGCCTATCATCCACAAACGGATGGCTGTTGGACGGGAGCGACTCACACACCCATGAAGTGCATGCAAACACTACCTAGATCAACATAATGTCAATCGAGGACACAGATGACACGATAGGCACACAGAGGAAATCTCTTTAGCTTGTCAGGCTGAGACCATCCTACACATACAACACTCAGGAAGGCCAACTAAACCACAATCAAGAACCTCACTGCTCTCAACTACACCACCTAGCCACATACACACATACGGAAGGTAACTCACCTAATCATGCCAGATTCATACGAAACTTAAGGAACACCATCCCCTCACTAGGATACACCTGTCCCTAAGCTTCTACACTCAAAACCCTCACTCAAAACCCATCTTCGAAAAACGCGTAGGATGATAGAACAGAATTTTAAAAGTGCTCGAAACTGAAATTTATGAGTACCTATGCGTAGCTTATGTTGCCACGATTCTATAGACTACTAGCACGCAGAAAACAGACATCGTTTGATACACTTACGACCACAAATAGCTCGTAGATGCATCAGCGTGTGCGCTTCGTCTCGAGTGGAATGCTTGGCGTTGTCGCGTAGCTCTCCTCGAGCCTACAACAATGGTGCAGTCGGATCTCCAGTGGGTTGAGCAAGCCGGGCGTAGCAAGAGGATAAAACGCACACTCACTCTCTTTCTCTCTCACACACAGTAGACGACAGCGCTAAAAGTTTGATTATGATAAAAGTCCTCTTTTACAAAATGACCTAGGTACCTTATATACTAAGGCTACCTTAGGTTTAACCAAAAATGGGGTTGAAAGGGTCAAATGGCTTTGTATTTACAATCTGGAAGTGCCATTGCACCCCAGATTCTGAAACTAGAATAACTACTCATTACAAATGACGTTTATAGCCATAATCCGTAGCATTTCATAACTCACAAAAGATAAGACTTTGGTACGAAAATTGAGTTATGTTGTGTTGTTGACCCAACGGTCAACATTCCCCCCTTCCGCGTTCATGTCGTCCTCGACATGACCTGATTGTCGATGGCGACGTGGTCTTTGCTATCGTTTTGGCTTCATTTGTTGCACTGATTGTAACTTTGTCAAACCATAACAAGAACTATGATCCATTAGAGCGGAAATCTATCAGCATAACCATTCATCTTTTGAGATCCTCTGATTACTTTTATGTCTTCTCTTCTTCATTGGGGACTTCTTTTTTCATGTGCAATCATGTTGTTAGTGTTGGCTGCAGCTTTGTCATTGTAGGCCATTCTTCGACTCGCCATTGAGGAGAAGTATGCTATGATCTGAAATTGGTGCTCCAATTCATTTGTCAATTGATTTGAGTAGCATTTCCTTATTGTTGATGTAGAAGGAATATGTACAAGAGGATGGTGATAGGTGTCCTTAGATTAGGGTCTAAACCTTGGATGACCAAAGGAAAAAAACCTGGTGGGAAAAAAAATGCCTTTGGTATGCGCTCTTATTGGAGTTGAGCAGTTGAACGTGAAGTACATGTTCATGAAAGGTGAGTGCTTGGGTGAAACACGGAAAGAGTGCCTGATGCAAGTGCCAATTATGGGACACTCTATGTGCATATGAGAAATTTGTCAACAAAAGCATGCAATGTGAAAGAAGGAGATGATGGGTGTTTTAAGGAATAAATATAGCACATGTGACATCAAAAGATGTCTCAATAGCTTCTAGATTTCCAAGAAGGGTTTTCGATGTAGAAGTTTCTCCATTCGTATCTCACTGTGCTCAGTACGTGAATGTCTTTTGGACCTTCTCCTTCACTTCACGAGACTTAAGTACTTAGACTTCGACTCTTTTGCTCACCTATACCAGCATGAGCGACACAACGTAAATATGCTCAACTCTTCCAGCTTCAGCAGTACCTAGAATAGCTAAGACGCTTAGACCACAGAGAATATTACTTGAAGATTTGGGACTAACACCTCACTCATTTTGTGGCTTAGCTACTCGTCTCTGACTTGTATGACTTGTCGGTTGCATGTTTACACTGCTTTGTGACAAGTTCTTCGGCTGTTGTAGTGGCTGCTGAGACATACTCCGTGAAGTTTCATCATTTCCCTGTACCTTCTTCTCTTTGTAGTGCTCAGGCCTCTTGTCAGTCTTTTCTTCATGTGGATTATGGATTTTGTTTTGAATAATCAACAAAGAAAATCTTTAAAAAAAACTTAACAAAAGAAAAATCATTCAAATAGAAATCTAAATGCTATGTCTACTATACACATGTCCCTAGGGGCTCATATATGGATTTTGTCCCCATACTCCTCTGTAACACTACTATGAGGGCATATATGCTAAATTTCATAAAAAAATTATCACAATAAAATGCAAAAATTCAATGCATCTTACAAAACATTGCCCTCTAATAGTCATAATATTAGGTCCGCATTCAGAATGCCTCCCCCCTTCCTATTTGGAGTCATCCTTTACGACAGGGTATCGCAAAGGGTATGTGTTGTGCTTGGGCAATTAAAATTTGTGCCTATGTAGGACTTGTAATGTAGCCCTATTATGCATACACAGTCAATGCATGGAAAAGATTTATGTTGTGCAAGATGTGGGTATAAGCAATTTTCTTATTGGCATTTGTTGGTGAGGCTTCCTATTCTAAGCAATGTAATGGTCTTTGAAGCTCCTGTATCGTTGCTTGATTGAAGCGACTTTCTCTCTTCTAACTGTACTGTAATCGTAGGAAGAATTGTAAGAAATTAAGCGGCGATGCACTGACGACAGTTTTGTTGTTCTTCTTTGGGACCCATTTCTTTGCGATTATTGGTTGTTTTGTTGCTGACGCTCGTTTGGGAACCCATACTTGCCTGTGCTTCGTTTGTGTTTGAAGAGACTTCTTTGGGATCCACCTTTTTGTTGTGTGAGTCAAGAGTGGTCTTTGCTTCGGCCCTTGTACGCTTGGTTGGTGACGGGATTCAGGCTTTGAAAGTTGATACTGTGGTTGTTTTGGAATCCAAATGAATTCGTGACCTTTTTGTGCTTGAATCAACTTCTTCGGAGCCCAAACCTGAGTTGTGAAAGCTTGAGACTTTGTGATATTCTTACCCGTTCGTGCACGCTTTCCTTGTTTTTGTTTTGGTGTTGGATCTTTTGATTTTTCATTAGAGATCTTTGTCTTCTTGATACATATCTGTTTTTGGCCGATCTGGCTTTTTGGTATCCAGATTTGTCGAGCTTTTTGGCTTTGACTTGTTGTCCTGTTCTTTTGACCTGTCATGGTTGTTGCTGAAGGGGTTGGTGATAGTGATGGCCTGAGTTGATGATAGAGGATGTCGTAAGATTCATCACTATCGCTACTATCCTCAGCAAGGTTGACTTCTTGTACTTTCCCTTGATTTTTTGGCTGTTAGTGGAAAGTTACTGTCTGTTTTCTCGTGGGTGGTAGTTTCTTGGAGGACTTTTCTAGCCCATTGATTAGAGCATTGTTAGCTCGTTGCTCTGGTTGTATTCCTCCTAGATGAGTCTTTGCATCCTTATTAGGAGCCATGTATGAGGATGCTTGTGGTGGCTGTGTCTTTACCGAGGACTTTGGAATCCACTTTTGATGCACTTTATTCATGTAGCGATGACATTGATTCCTGTGTCGTTGATCTTCTTGAAGCTCGAAGTGTTCTACAGAGTCATAGAACTCTTCGTCTTCTTCATCTTTTGATTCTCCACATTTCTTTGTTTGGTCCTTATGTCGAGAGCTTGTCTGGTTCTCTTCCTTTTCCTGGATTACACTTACTGCAAAATAAGGAACGATATCATAGCCATTTTCATCACAAAACTTTGTTGTGGGAGCATCCTCCACGGCGCACACGTCCAGAGTAGCCAAGATGTGTTCACATGCAAAAGGCTCTAACTCTTCTTCAGGAAATGGTTCTGGGATATAGTCCTTATCCTCTATAACCCGCTCTAGGATACATTCCTCACGTTTCAAGCTACCACATTGTGAAGCTCCACACATCCACAGTTCTTTAGGCTTACCTAACCAAGCTGGAAGTTATGATCCTGCTACCGTGGCGGAATCAAACTCCTCTACCGATGTTCTCGTCACATCCCTATAGCTATGGTCCCTCAAGTTTATCTTTGTTATGGTCTCCATATGTCTCAAGTATACATGGTCATAACCCCAATCTTGGACCATTTTCAATTGTCGCAATGGTCTTCCCAGAATGATGTCATAGTTGTTATTCTTGCCAAAGTCAACAACAGCAAAAGTGTGTTCATATTCAATGCCACAAGAGGTAACAAGTACTTTTTCTAGCAGTCCTAGGGGATTTTCCTTGTGTCCGTCTGCAAGATGCAGGGTCATTCGTGTGGATATCAAGGAAGGTTTTCCCCATTTTTTCAAAACCTCTTTGGTTGCAATGGCCACACCAGCTCCACTGTCAAGGATTTCCATCTTCTCCCTCGTAATACTCGCCTACCTTGTTTAATGGCACTGGCCTAGTATTTAGTTGAGGCATTTCAAGCTCTTTGATGCCTTCCTCGATTTGAGTCATTGGGGTTTTTACAACAAATTTCTCTAGACATTTACCCACATTAGCCCACATGTTTGGTGTTATTCTGAGCAACTCGGCTAACATTATTGTATAGGTGACTGGGGTAGATAGAATATCTACTAGCCCCTTTCAATGGATGGCCTTGTTGGGAGATAGTCTCTGTGATGGGACTGCAACCACATCTGACTTGGTCTCGTACTCTCCCATGTAGCACGGTAGTGTTCTTAGCGAATGGGGTTGACTATCCATAGATTGTACAGATCCTTTCTCGCCCCAATACGATCGCATGTCTAGATTCATTTGAGATCCAGTCTCAAATTCCTCTATTGGTGGTAGAAACACTCCTCGTTCCATCACCAGTCTTGTCTACTCGTCTTCTTAGGTCATCAGCTTCATTGGACTCTCTCACTTGTTTCAACAATTCGTCAAAACCATCTATCTCTTTACAATCCTCAGGTATAGCTTGGTGAAATCCCTCGGAAGAGTTATCCATGGTATTCAGTACTATCCTTGGTTCTAATGTTGGGTCTTTGAGGTTTGGTTTGTGCTTATGACTAGAATCTGGCTCTTTTAGTTCTTAGTTTGGTGGGATTACGTGTGTAGGCATGACACGGATCACATCCTCAGGTTTTGCAGCTGGTGGTTCTAGTAAAGCTTGGGCTGTTTGAATCATTTTTTGGCACATTTCAAACCTTTGCTTTTCTAGTTCCGCATCGGGATACGTCATCCACCTGTGTTCTTGGGTTTGGTTGTTTTTGAGCCTCACATCATAGGCTTTCAAGAGGGTATCTAATATCTCATTAACCTTCTCCGCCAACACAGATCCTCCTGAACTAGCACTTCTCGGTTTCTCATTCGTGGATGGTTCTTCTAGAGGTTTAACCATCTCTGTAAGAGAAGGTGCCTCCTTTTCCTCATGTTGTTTTATCTTTTGCTCAACTTCAGTAAGCTTCTCAGCTAGGTATTTTGCTCTAGTTCCCTGCGTACTTTCCTCCTAGTCTTTCTAGCTTTCCAACTATTTCGTTTGCTCTTGGTTTTCTGACTAGGTGCGTCTATCTTTGGTCCATCATCTGTCTTTGGACTCATGTCACTTTCCATGTTCTTTGTCTCTGGATTCTCATTAGCTTTCTTTTGATTTTGTGCTTTCGTAACCACTTTAACTGGTACGACATTTTCATTTTATGAGCTACTAGGGAGCTGAACAATCCCTGATACATTTGTCGTGATTTTCCTAATTTGGTTTGGGTTTTTTGGGCAATCGGGGATCAAGTGAGTGATGCCACACTCAAGACAATAGGCATTTACTGCAGTGATCTCCGTATGAGGACATTGTTTGACCAAGTGGTTGTCACGACTTTTGTGACAATCTGTCTCTGGTTGAGGAGATTCTTTCTAGCATTTCCTCTTGGCGACTGTCACATAGAACGTCCAAAAAGAAAAGAAGAAGAAGAAGAAGTAGTAGTAGATTTTACAATAGATTGTTATAAGAATATACCCAAGCGACCTTGGCGACTGTCTGAGTAAGGAAGTAAACAGGAGGAGAACGGGAACTCGATTGCTTAATATAGCTTCTCTCCGCTTAGTGGGAACAACCATCAAAATAAATTTTTGGGAATCACTAAAAGCCATACTATTGTCTTCTTTCAATTTACGAACACAGTTGAAGGATAAATCCACATCAATCTAGCAATCCACAGCAGGTGGCGCAAGCAAGCAAGGACCATTACCGACCACCATTAACTGCAGCACCCAACCAACCAACCAACCCTCACTATATCTTTCTTCTCTCTCTCTCTCTCTCTCTCTCTCTCTCTCTCTCTCTCTCTCTCAGGTTGTGGCGAACCTCCAGCAAACTCCCTCTCTCTCTCTCCCTCTCTCTTACACTCTCACTTAACGAGCAAACTCCATCTCTCTCTCTCTCTATACCCTCTCCTAAATCACTGATTCGCGCCATCTCTCCATTTTCCCTCTGCTAGCCACCATGTAGTATTTGCGGCTGTGGTCGCGGTTGTGGTCGCTTTCTAACAAGCAGTAGTCTGCAGCCAACCGACACTCTCTCTTTTTCGTCACCCAATAGTCAAAAACACACACATACAAATTTGCCTCTTGATGCCAACCTTGCTGTCTCCCTTCTCCTCCCACCCTTGCATGCAGTGCAACAACAACTTCACCTTCAGGCCTGCTTTACAGTACCTTTTGAAGAAAATTGACAAGCGTGTCCAACTTTTCCCTCCCCGAGTGTGAGCAGGCAGCTGAAAAGCAAGAAGTACAGTAGTCGATGATGCACCTGATTGTACTGTTAGAGATGCGTGCCATGACACTACATGCATGATTTGCAGTCTCAAACGCCCCTGTTTTGGGTGCGCCCTGAGTTAGGCAGTGGACACCAAAATAGCTCTCAGAAAAATTGAGGTTGCAGCATGCGAGCCAACTCTCTCTTCCAAAACAGCTCTCCAAAAAATTGAGGTTGTAGCATGCGATCCCACTCTCTCTTCTGCAAACCTTAGTCTAAATACCCCCAATAGATTCTTGGAAGCTTCTAGAAGCTGCACTGCTGCAGAGTCTCACGCAAATCGCTCTGCTTGTCAGGAGGCTATGCTGCGGCCACCCTCTAATGGTGGTGGAAGTTCACCAAATGCCTCATCAACCGCATGGCCTACTAGTCTTTATTGCAGTACTAGTGATGGTATTCCTATCATTTGTTGCCTACAATCGATGGATTATGCTCTCGACATCTTACGACCATCATCACTTATGGTATTGCACACCCCTGGTTATCTAACCTTGGCATCATACTCACACCCCTTATGTAAGTCGTTAATTAATTGGTTGTAATTGGGGTAGTCTCTCATGGCTATCTTGTTCGTCTTCTTCGATGTTGCCTTAGTGATCACAGCGACAATCAAATAATTTCTTTGTAGCATCACTTGCTAATGACCTATCATGCGGTCCAAGCGATACAAACTTGATGGATATAATACAATGTTTGGATACAAAATAAATTGACGTAAAATAAAGGCTAAACTGAACATCAGTATATGAAGATGACTGCCATTGGCTGCGATCCAAGGATGTATTGCATCGGTTCATGAATACTATTGTCTATAACGTGTCAATAATCGCCTCCATCAATGTCATGGTGGCTCTCGTATAGAACATGGCCGTCTAGCTCTCTCAAGCTTAATGACTCTGCCAAAGATCAATATACCTTCGCTATTGCTAGACTTTGAAGTCGGATGTGAAGCTTGTTCATCTAAATGCCGAGTCTCTGCTCTAAAGAAGTCAATGATCGCCTTGTGTAAATTTCTCCCATTATCTCATCTCCTCAAGAGACTCTCCTAGTGTCTCCCCAACTTTAGCAAAAACAACCCAAGAAATCTTTGATCTTGACTTAATAGACAATGAAAGTGACCTCATATCTTATAGTATACTGGACACTGACATATGCAACTCTATCTTTGGCTCTTTATGACACAACTAGCAAATCTTGGCCTCAGTTAGTATTCCCTCCCCTCCTCTCCCGTTATACATGCTAGCACCTCATCTTCAATGTAGGAATAACTTTTATTTTCTTTCTTATTGTGCTAAGAAACAACCCAGTGGGTGTATGCACCTGTTTGCGACATGCTACATGCCTTCCAACACCTTCGATTATAAATGAAAGTCACATTACCTTCAAAACAAGAGCCGTATGTCTGATCCATTAGCAAGATTATCACCTTGCAATAGACATCTCAATATGTAAGTTGTATGTATTCATTAGTGACATAGAAGCCTTCAACAAGTCTTCCAAATAAACCACTATTAATGTATATTGAGTATGGCAAATAATTGTGATATTTTGCACAAGTATATATTGCGTTCCTAAAGAATCTTTTACTTCTTTTTGCAAACTTTGTAAAATGATACTAATCTTCAGTCAATTATTTTTGCATGCTTCCTTCACAACTTGCTGTTATACAATGTTGTAGGATCTAAACCTAATGCGCACTACAAAGTTGTGAAATTTATATTGATCATAATTGCATTGAAAGTGACATAACATTTGTATTTTGGTTAGTCTCTAAATTTCTTTATATAATCTTGTTGTTTATCTTGACTGAGATTAACCAAATGATGCTTTTGCTACTAACCTTCACTTTTAAAGCAATTGTTTATAAGCACTTGTTTAGCATTTGACAATTTGACTCCTCGCCATTTCCTTGAACCACCCTTAGGTACGTAATTTCTCAATGTTTTCTATTGCATTTTAATTCGTTTTACTGAGTTAGTTCCAAAAAGAAAGATGTTTAGTATATATATTCTCTTATCCCGGATGCCATTACCCATCTCTAAAGTTATGGTTTGTGCTTTCATTGAATATTGAAGACGATTTGTTATTAAGTTATGTAGCGACTCATGTGAGTTGAGGTACTTTCGGATAGTAAACAACAATTTGTAAGTACTCTCATACTCCAACATGCTCCAAATTGATCTTATACCTATGAAAATTGTTATATTTTTATGTCTAGCCTAGTCCATTGGTCACGGACACACAAATTTTCCGATTTAGGCAGTGTGTACATACTCATCTTGGTGTAGATTCGCGGATTTAGGCAACACCAGTTATCTGTGCAGATCCGCCGATTTAGGCAGCACATTGAAAAATTACAGATTCACACATTTGGGCAGATTCGCCGATTTAGGCAGCGTGTCTTATTAGTGCAGATTTGCCGATTTACGCAGCAGGTATTATTGGTGTAGATCCGCCGATTTAGGCAACACCAATTATGAAATCATGCTGTAGTGGCTGACCACCACTGTAACTGGTATGATTTTGTTACCCAAGTACATAATAAAAGTGATTTGGATTTGGCCTTTTATTGTGGAAATTGGAATTGGATTGGGATTTGGTATCTGATGGTTATTATAACAGTATTTATGTGATGGGACTTGACATTTTGAGATTCATGATGAGTGTGACCAATGATCTCCTGATTCATCAGGGTATGACATATACTGCTTATTCTAGTGGTATGGGACACTAGAATAGGTAGTATGTGCATGACGGTAGGCATAACCACTGTGTCTAATTTTATGGTATTTTCTTTTATTATTTGATACAGATTTCTAATCATTGTTTTTGACAAGTATTGTTTGCAGATTTTTATCTTCGCAACTGAGGACAGTTGCTTTCCAACAGAGAGGTATGTTATAGAATTGACATTTTATTATTTATTGTTGCAGCTGACAGGTGGAAAAGACTGGACCAAGCTTGGCCTATGCCAATGGATTTGTATATCATGTACATTTTATTATTCAAGTGCTCTTTTATGAGTTTGGCCATTTATGACCGGTCGGCCAGTTTGTAACCAATTTGACCATTCAAGAAATCTATATAACAAATACGTGCAAGAGGGAAATGGTCACTCTTGCACGGGGGGAGATTGCACCCAGTGCTTGTGTCGTCTTCTCCTCTCTCCTCCCTCCCCTCTCACCGTGCTCGCGTAGCGCTCCGCTCTAGGAGGTGCGCCTGCACATGTTCTTTCTCTCTCTCGTTCTCCGTCTCTCTTTGTTTGTATTGTGCTCGATTATGGTTTTGTGCGAGTTGACAGGTATGTAGATTTCTCTATTTATCTCTTGCTATGTGCTATTTTGAGTATTTTGCAGGCCTCTCTACGCTCCCGTTTGTAGCACAAAGTTTGAATTTGGCCTCTAAATCATGCCTTAGACATCCTACGTGTAGGATGTCTAACTGCTCAGAATTGCCCCAAATTTGAACCACAGACTCTTCTTAGGGTGCTGATCATAGTGGTATGCTCAAAATTAAGTTTGGAGTGCAAAATCACACAGAAGACATCTGTAAGGTCTCTGACTCGATCCCAAGAGCACCCTTGTACCATGAAATGAATACAATGGAATAAGTTACTATTTTTAGCAGTTTTCCAGATTCTGTCAGCGCCATGATGTTTAGAATGTTATAAAGCTTCAAAATGTGAATCAAAATAATTTTTGTGAAAAATTTCTAAAAATAGTAAGTTTTTGGTCACCCGACCCGTCCAGTTTCGATCGTCTCGAAAATCTGCACCCATACCCCGAATTTGAAAAAAATGCATTTTTGGACCCCGGGGGCTGCTAAATATGGCAGGTACTCAGGCCAGTATGCCTTAGTTGGAGCTTCGTATGGAAATTTACGGCATCAAAATCCGATTCGTATGACCCGTTTTAGCATAGAACCAAATTTCCTAAAAATTGTCCGGGGAGGTACTGGGGGCTCGGGACTGTGTGGGAACATGTCCCAGGCCACTCCAAATCAGCTTTAGCAGCTAGGGGGTGCCCTCTTGCTTTGTGGGAGTCTTGGGAAAGCTGCCAAGCCTGCAACTCAGTCTCAGAACCAGTTAACCAAGCCAACCTGACACTTGGTGGGCAGGGAACTGGACTTGCCATGCTTAACTGAAGAAGCTCCCAGATGCATTTAGCAACCCAGATCTATTTTTAGCTTGAGGAGGCCTATTTAAAGACCTGCACACACACACACACACACACACTTATGATCACACACACACACACACACACACAGTGCATACACACACACCCACATACATTGGGGAGGTGCTGCCGAATCACACACCTATTGAAGAAGAAGCTAGGAGGGAGGTGCTGCCGAATTTTCATCTCAAGAGGCTCGATTAGATCAGAAAAATTGAGAAGATTACCAGCTCTTAATCACGCTCTTTCTCCAATCTAATCATTTAAAGTAGTGAGAAATGGCCTCGGTAAAGAGGACTCCCTTCTGTGGTGCCTACGATTGCGAGGCAGGAACGAGCAATGTCAACGGGAAGGGGAAGGCTCCCATGGAGGAACAAATACCGGCCATCTCACGGGCCATCGATGAAGAAGGGGAAGAGGTAGATCATATTTTTATTCAAGTTGTTTAAACTAACATTGCATACGCTAGTTAGGAATGCTCATATCCCCAAACATGCTGGAGAAATCCAACGGAAACCTCGGTATTGAAAGCATTGTACATTAAGTTCTAAAGTAGGAAGGAACTGATTGATGGGAATGCTGTTTGCAATAGGAAAGAATGTCTGCTAGGGAAAATTTAGCTCGGCATGTTCATTCTATTTCCAATGTTGAATTAGTCATGAACCCCCTCCTGATCACAGGGGCAGAGTTCCTGGTTAAGGGCTCTTGAATCCACGACTGCTGGTTAAGCGGTGGATACCCACGTCTGCTGGTTAAGCGGTGGGAATGTCCATGTCGTGCTTTCTATGCGGTGGACATACCTAGTTGTATGGGCAGCTAGGCGACAACGGGAGGAGTAAACTCTCGCTGGAGGGGGGATGTTGTACCTCCAGAACATTGGAATTTTTATGAATAAGTTGAGTAGAATTTTTACTAGAAGTCTGTCTTGGTGTTGTTTGCAATACTGGTTGAAGGGCTGTTTTAACGAACCATGTGATTCGGAATTAAAGAAGGAATATTTATGTTGAACAACCTTTGTGGTAGTAATTAGGTCACATGATGAAGTGTGAGTGTGGGGGTGGAAAGTGGGGGCTTGGCTCAGGTTGCCAATGCCTACGAGATGGGTGGTCCCGATTGCCATAGTGCTTACTCGATATTGGTATCACTCATTGGCCCTAGAGCAACGAATCCTCGAGAGTACGGGCCTCTGAAACATGGGGAAAAAGGCACTCGGGGTTTCTCTCCTCTTGGAAGGTGGGTGTTAGGATCGCTAGATAGTTAAGTACGCTTCCCCTGCGAGGTGGAGCTAGATCTCGTTGCTAGTAGGCTCGAACTCGACTCACTTTGTGATGAGAGATCGTTCGCTAGTTGAACCCTGAACCATTTTGTTTGCTTCGGCTATAGATCTAGTGGCCACCAGGTTTACCATCAAATCCGTTGTTTGATACGATGGGGTGGGGACCTCACACCTGGTATCAGAGCTATAGGTTTACGAACTGGAAAATGATGTTGTTTGAAATTTTAAAAACTAAGGGATTGTAGGATAGCTCGTACTCAAAGCTTGAGCATGATGTTTCCCAAAATAATGACATTGGATTTGTGTTGAGAGGCACATGTTAGAAACTCACTCTGAATAGCTAAGTCGGATTTTGACTTATCGGATATTTACTAAGTTATATTTTGCTAAGTCGGATGTAACTGTCTTTCAGTTGCAGTCTGCTGAATGTCTTGTGACTGGGTAGTTAAGTCGGATTTATCTATAAAAGTGGGGAATGTATCTGCGCACGGGGTATCTGTTCTCTGACATGAATGTGATGATGATGGTGCAGTGCAACAACTATTCAGTGTATTTTCTGCTTACTCTGATATTTAGAGTAGTCATGTTTACTGTGTCTGAATTGTTGTTAATGAAGTATAGTGGAGTAGATGGTTATTCTTGCTGTGTATGATGTTCATGTGTTGACCTAACCCACAACACATTTGGCGATCCGCTGGGTTAACGTTTATTTTCAAGTAATGATGCATGTCAGAGGGAGACAGGAGAGTAGGAAGAGTGTACTACACAAGGGCTCAACCACACGCTGGAAACATTGATCCATTTAACTATGATCATGACAATCAGCAATCACCCGATGCTCAGGGGCAGCAACCTGTAGACCAAGGAGGGGTAGGATCAAGAGCAGCAGGAGAAGAGAGAGTGAGGCAATTTATTGGAGCTTTATTCCTGGCAAGAAGAACCACCAGGAGAAGGATCCAGTTTGACCCACTTCAGGGGGCTACCAGGCAAAGACCTAGGAGACCACCACAACCCATTCCAATGGCTCAACCACCACCCAACCCAAAGGTCAAGGCAGCCAAGTTTAGAGCAGGGAGTAAGGAAGATGCGGATGTCATGTGGCACAGTTTGAAACTAAGTGGCAGGCAAGTGGCTATCAGGTGATGTATGCTGATGGAGTAAAGATGGAACAGTTTGCTGCCACATTGGAAGGAAAGACCATGAGTTGGTTCAGCCAATATGGCATTGCACATTTTGCTACTTATAATGCTTTGAAGCAGGCATTTCTGCAGAGATTTAGAAAGGAGAAGACTCCGACTGATGTCCTGAGAAAACTCAGAGACATTAAGAAAAATAAGATGCTGGTTGAAGACTATGCACAGAAGTTCAGAATTTTAGTAGAAAGATTGCAGGGGAATGAAAGACCCACTAATGAAATGCTAGCAGGTTATTTTTTGAAAGGATTGAGAAGCAGCTTAAAGGGAGCAGTAGCTAGCATTGATATTGCTGGAGGTCTAGATGACCTTGTTACTGCTGCTGCAAGGGTGGAGAAGAGGCTTGGCATGACCAAAGCAAAAGGAAAAGAAGACAGTGACTCAGATTCAGAAGAAGCATCTGAAGACACAGATTCCAGTGGGAACTCAGATTCAGACTCACCATCAGACAGTGATGAGGAAACAGAAAAAAGAAAGAAGAAACAGAGCAGTAAGAAGAAGAAAGTCAAGCAAAAGCAGAGTATTTAGCAAGATTTGGTAGGCAAACTTAAAAAGTTTGGTTATTCTGTTGTAGCACCTAAAGAAAAATTGTATTGTCACATTTGTGAAAGGGATGGACATAGCACTGCTAGCTGTTGGTATAATCCAAAGAATAGAGGGCAGACAACACCTAACATAGGAAGAGGAAGACCAGAAATTGGAGCAAATCAAGCAGTACCATTTAGGGGAAGACCACCATTTCAGAGGGCAAGACCTCCTAGACCTCCTTGGAGAGAGCAGGAGAACAATAATAATAGGAGACCCTGTGTGTACTGTGGTGCACCAGATCACTGGGTAGGTCCCAATTGTGCTTTATGGGTGAAGCATAGGGAAGAAAGGGGAATGCCCATTGTGAGATATAATCAGCCCAATCAACCTGAAAATCAGCAACAGCAGCAGCAGCAAAATCAGCCAGCAGCTCAGGCAAATGTAATCTTGTTTGATGTGTTTTCTCAAGATAAGCAGATGCAAGATACTGACCAAGAACAGGAGCAGCAAGGGAATGAAGAGGAACATCAATGGGCTTGTGACTGTAACCAATGTGTGCAAGAGGATCATGTTGAAGTTCTAGCAGTGACTAGGTCTAAGGATAAAGCACCTTTGGATTGGAAGGAGCAAAAAGGGGTAAGAGACCAGGTTACAAAAAGGATTGCCAAACACCAGGCAAAGCAGGTGGATATTGAGGATGACCCAAAAGAAAAGGAAGAGCAGAATAAAGGGAGTAAGGAGATGGAAAATAAACAGGATAAGGATTGGTTTGAAATACTTATTAGCTCACCTCTTCAATTATCTTTGGATCAGTTGTTGCAATTGGTTCCAGCTTTCAAAGACAGATTGTTCAGAAAGCTGCAGAACCTGAATGGACTTGGCACAATGGACAGGCAGTTTTATCCAGCAGCAGCAAATAGAATTGATCCAGCAGATGTGGACTTTGTGGTACCAGTTATTAAAGTACACTTTCTTGGAGAAAACTTTGATGATGTGTTATTGGATGGAGGCTCTAGGGTGAATATTTTACCAGAGGCAGTGTACAAAAGAATGGAGTTGGGAGCTATGGCTCCAGCACCTTTTCAGGTGAAAATGGCAGACCAATCTAGGGTACAACCTTTGGAAATTCTCAAAGCACAGGAAATTTAGGTGTCAGGATTATCCTTTTTTGTTAATTTTGTGGTACTCAGAATGTCAGACTCAGCAGCTGCATATGAAATGCTATTAGGAAGGCCTTGGTTCAGATTGGCTAAAGTAAGACAGGACTGGGGAGAAAATGTTGTCATATTGAAAAAAGGGAAAAAGAAAGTAACCATACCTATGAGGGGAAGGAAGATGGTTCCATTAAGTGAGAAACCACTGTTTGCTCAGACTATTAATTTTGCTGATGAGGTCACAGATGACCAAGAGGAAGAGTTCTTGAAGGCCAATCCAACTGTTGTACCCGTGTTTGAAGTAGATGTGGAAAGCATGTTACAGCAAGGTAAGAAACAGGATGAGCCAGATACAGGTTTAGCACTAGGACAGACAGTGCAGGGTAAGGAACTGTTACAGTTGGTGGACCAGAAATATGCTATTTCTGATAAGGAACAGATTCAGCAGGAAGAAAAGGAGGCCAGGGATATGGCTGAGAAAATCTATGAAAAGAAGTTTGGGGCATCAAGCAGGGTAGAAAAGGAGGAGCTTCAGGAGCTAAATTTCGGAACAGAGGCAGAACCAAGAATGGTCAGAGTGAGTGCACACATTAAAGGGGAATTTTTGGTACAGCTGTTGCAATTATTGGTTGATTATAAGGATGTGTTTGCTTGGGATTATTCTCAGGTGAGAGGCATTGACCCAGCACTACATCAGCATAGGATTAATTTGAAAGAGGGTGCAAAACCAATTGTGCAGCAAAGATATAGAATGAATCCTAACTTTGCCAAAAAGGTGAAGGAGGAGCTTGATAAGCTCCTGGCAGTAGGGTTCATTAAACCTGTACATGAAGTATCATGGTTGTCTCCTATACTAGTTGTGCCAAAGAAAAATGGAGCTTTAAGAGTATGTGTGGATTATAGAAAATTGAATGCAGCAACCATTACTGATCCCTTTCCTATGCCATTTTGTGATGCTGTGTTGGATGTAGTAGCTGGTCATGAAATGTACAGCTTTTTGGATGGATTTTCTGGTTATAATCAGATTAGTGTTGCTGAGTCGGATCAGCATAAAACAACTTTTATAACTGAATGGGGAGCCTTTGCCTACACAATGATGAGTTTTGGGTTAACCAATGGACCACCTTCATTTAATTTTGTTGCTCATAAGGTGTTTGAACCTTACTTACAAGACTTTATGAGAGTCTTTGTGGATGATTTATCAGTGTTTGGAAAGAAGGATAAACATCTGCTACATCTGAAGCTCTGTTTTGAAAGATGCAGACAATTCAGGATGGCTCTGAATCCTTATAAAAGTGTAATTGCTGTGAGGAGTGGAATACTTTTAGGACATGTGGTGTCAGAAGCAGGAATGGCTATAGATGTCAAGAAAATAGAAGCCATTCAAGCAGCACCAGTTCCTACCAATGTTAAAGAGTTAATGAGGTTTGTTGGACAGACAAAGTGGCACTCCAGATATTTGAGGTATTTGTCTAATGTATGCTTGCCATTAACTCAATTAACAAAGAAGGATGTGGCATTTGTATGGGATGAACCTCAGCAGAAATCATTTCAGATGTTGAAGAAAATGATATCAGTAGCACCAATTTTGCAGCCACCTAATTGGTCATTGCCTTTTCATGTGTTTGTTGATGCCTCGGATATAGCAATAGGAGCTGTACTGATGCAGGAGAAGGAGAAGGGATGGTTCAGACCTGTGTACTATGCAAGCAGGGTTCTCACAGGTGCAGAAAGAAACTATCCTGTGACAGAAAGAGAAGCTTTAGGGATGGTATATGCATTGAATAAGTTCAGGCATTACTTGTTGGGGAACAAGATAGTTTTTCATGTTGATCATCAGGCCTTGTTGTATTTGATCAAGAAGCCACTTCTTACTGGAAGGCTTGCAAGATGGATGTTGTTGTTGCAGGAGTTTGACTTTCAGATTGAGCATACTCCTGGGAAGGAGCATGTAATTGCAGATTATCTAAGCAGGATTGAAACAGGTGAAGCACCTACTGGGGTAGATGATGCACTTCCTGATGCTCAGCTGTTTGATGTGCAGACTGCTGTGACTGAGTCTTGGTATGATCAATTGCTGATGTTTTTGACTGATGGAACTATACCAAGGGAGTTCAATGCTGATCAGAGAAGAAAATTTGCACTGAAAACCAGACCCTATTTAGTTATTGCAGGGGCACTATATAAGAAAGGCATTGATCAAGTGATAAGAAGATGTGTGCCAGAATTTGAGCAAAGTGCAGTCTTGCAGGAAGCACATTCAGGCACAGCAGGAGGGCATTTCTCTGGAGATACTACAGGGAAGAAGATTTTGCAGGCTGGATTATGGTGGCCTACAGTTTTAAAGGATGCACATGATTATGCCAAAAGATGTGTAATTTGTCAGAAAACAGGTCAACCTGATTCAAACAGGGATAGGATGGGGGATCATCCTATTTTGCCTTTGGAACCTTTTCAAAAGTGGGGTTTGGACTTTGTAGGACCTGTCAAACCAACTTCCAAGAGGGGATGCAGATACATTTTAGTGGCTACAGATTATTGCACTAAGTGGGTAGAAGCAGTAGCATTGAAGGATAATAAAGCTTCAAGTGTGGCCAGATTTCTTTATCATAACATTATGACCAGGTTTGGGTGTCCAGTGGAGCTGGTAAGTGACAGAGGAACTCATTTTCTGAATGAAGTAATTTCAGAGCTAACAAGGACACATATGATTATGCACAAGAAGTCTACAGCATATCATCCACAGGCTAATGGTCAGGCTGAGAGCTCCAACAAAACACTGGTAAGGATTTTGAAAAAGATTGTGACAGAGAATCAGAAGGATTGGGATGATAAGTTGGATTCTGCCTTATGGTCCTTTAGAACAGCTTTCAAAGTCACTACTGGTATGACACCATTCAAGCTGGTGTATGGGCTGGAAGCTGTGGTGCCTATGGAGTTTGTGGTACCAAGTTTAAGAGTCTCAGCAGAGAAGCAGTCTCCAAAGTTGTCAGTACTACACAGGAACAAATATCTGATGCAGCTGGAGGAGGATAGGTTGGTAAGCTCTTACATTACTGAAGTCATACAAAGAAGAAGACAAGCATGGGTGACCAAGAATGTGAAGTTCAAGATCTTTCAGGTTGGAGATTGGGTAATGTTGTACAACTCTAAGCTGGGACCACATCCTGGTAAATTGTCATTGAGATATCAGGGACCATATCAGATTGTGCAGGATAAAGGACAAGGGACATTCATCATAGCTGATGTGTTTGGTACAAGAGTGGAAAAGGCAGTTAATGGTTTCAGGCTGAAGAACTTTCAGGGAAAGCCACCTCATTTGGACTGGCCAAGTGTAGCCTGTATGACTGTAATACCCCTACAGCCAGGAGATTCAGAATCAGCAAAAGGAAAAGGGAAAATGCTGGTTTGCATGGATTTGAGGAGGTCTTTTCATAGTATCCCATATAATTCACGGGTTGGAGGAAGTAGGCAGTTCCAAAGTGCACATCCGATTCAACATTGTAGATGTTGGAAGAGTACCTGTGTCGGAACTGACCAAGTAGGAATTTTTAATAAGAAATTATTAGGCCGGACTAATAACTTCGGGGAGTGTGCTGAAAAGAAGTTTCGTAGCACTTCAAGGATACTGGGTGGAGATATGTGTGCATGGTGCAGCGAGTATAATCATACATGCAACAAAAGTTCAGTACACATGCAGCAGCGCGGAGCATTCGGGTTTTCGCTTGAAGAAGCTTTATTCAGTCCTGCCATGCCGAAAGCAAAGCAATTGATGGCCCTGCAACCACAGCCTGATGAGGAGCAGACCGAAGGTTCGGGGCGACGTTTGAGAAGCAAAGCTTTGCCTATGCGGCTTGACGTTAGCAGTGCAGACGAAAACAGTGACTCTGCAGAAGAGGAAACGCCAATGCCGACTCCTGTGTCAGAAGGTAAGGTGATGCAAGCATTAATGGACCCTTTTATGGATTTCAAAGTTGACATAGATTGTCAGGCAGAGCGCAACGCCATATGGTTGCAGCAGGTAGGATTGTATGAGTTTGCCATTCTGCCTTGGGAAGAATGTAGAAACAATGTATATGCAAAGTCTCAGTTGGAAATACTTAGGAAGACTAAGGGGAGAGTGTCACCGCATGTGGTACTCAATGTGGAGTTGGTGTCTGAGGTGTTCAAGCTGCCTTTGCATCCTAATACACCTATTCCAAAGTGTTCAGAGGAAGCACTGAAAAAGGAGTTTGGTCCAAGAGAAGGAGGCAGGCAGTATTACATGTTAAAGAATGTGGCATATGCTAGGAGAGAGCAGCTTAAGTGGTACTTGGAGAGGCTATGCTTTATTGTGAAGTTTGATTATATGTCAAAAGAAAACTTTGCACCATTAAGCTATGCTGAACAGGGAGGAGAAGTGAGCTGGGCTCACTGGGTGTATGAAAAGTTGGCAGCAGAGATTCATTCTTCAGACAAGAGGAAGACACAGGCAAATAGTAGGTTATGTGGTTACTTGTCAGCATTGTTTTTTTTTGCACAGAGAGTACAGAATGGTGAAGCAAGGTGGCCTGTGAAAGCAGAAAAACTGGTGCAGGAGAAGCAGCAGCCAGTTCAGATTGATCATCCCATCATGGTGCATTCTGAAAAGACAGGATTTGTGAAGTTTAATGCTAAGCATATGGAGGCTTATGAGGATTTGGTGAAAGCCAAATATACTCCAGGAGAGGCCTTTGAAGAAATCACAGCAAAAATGCAGTTTGCAGAATTTGGCACCATGGATGTTGATTCACCAATGCAGGTAAAAGCAGAGGAAACACCAATAAAGCTTGGTAAGGCTTTCACATTATCCAACAAGATGAAGAAGTCTGAACCAGTCAGCAGAGTGTTTTCTAGATTAGATTTCAGTACTGAGGAAGTCTCTGGAGTATCAGTAGATATTGGGAAATTGGACAGTGATAAAGCAGTTCAGATGCTGCAGCAGGTGCAGGAATTTGTGAGGCAGCAGAATAATATGCTGAAGGTTCAGAGTATGCAAGCTGAAAGGAATGCAGAAAAATTGATGGAGTTTAAAGGACAGGTGTCACAGGTGAAAGAGTTTGAAGAGCAGATAGCTATGATGAAAGTAAAGTATGAGTAGGATATGGAGGAAACAATGGGGAAACAGAAGATGGAGTTAGCAAAAGTGAAGAGATCATTGGGGGAGTTTAAGCAATGGACTGAGAAAGTGGAGGCAGCGGTTGCTTTGGAATTGGAAGACATGGCAAAGAGGAATGCAGAGTTACAGGTCACGGTGGAGATGCAGAGGTTGAGATTGGAACCTTTGCAGATATTAGAGCAACAGATGTTGGCACAAGAGGAAATTAGCTTGAGTGCAGTATTAATGAAAGAAGGAGAAGTGTCTATTCTCAAGCAGCAGTTAGCTTTGGTTGCACAGGAGATGTGGCAAAAGACCAAGGAAAGAATGAGATTTGTCATTAAGTATCCATATGAGGTGCTAAAGGCAGGGTTAGTGCATGAGGTAGAAGCACAATTGTTGAAGGAAGTGGAGGAATTGCAAAAGGAGAGAGACTGTTTGAAGCAGCAGGTTCAGCAAATGGAAGAGAATAAGAGACAGCAGCTTGCAGAGGCAGAAAAGAAAGAGGAGAATTTTACTAATAGTTTTTTGATGCAGGATGTAGCTGAGGAGAAAGTGGCAGAAGAGCAGATTGATACTGAGATTGCAGATAGAGCACAAGAGGTGGAAATGGGAAAAGATGATGCAGCAGAATCAGATGCAGTAAAGGAAGCAGAGCTGGTGGATCATAAAGTGAATGCTGAGGACCAGAGTAAGGAATAAGCTGTGCAGCAGAGGGGGGATTCCTGATCAAGGGATATGTGAATCCGGGTCAGATTTCTGCGAAATCTACCACCGGGGCGTGCCATGTGTTGAGAGGCACATGTTAGAAACTGACTCTGAATAGCTAAGTCGGATTTTGACTTATCGGATATTTACTGAGTTGTATTTTGCTAAGTCGGATGTAACTGTCTTTCAGTTGCAGTCTGCTGAATGTCTTGTGACTGGGTAGTTAAGTCGGATTTATCTATAAAAGTGGAGAATGTATCTGCGCACGGGGTATCTGTTCTCTGATATGAATGTGATGATGATGGTGCAGTGCAGCAACTATTCAGTGTATTTTCTGCTTACTCTGATATTTAGAGTAGTCATGTTTACTGTGTCTGAATTGTTGTTAATGAAGTATAGTGGAGTAGATGGTTATTCTTGCTATGTATGATGTTCATGTGTTGACCTAACCCACAACAATTTGTCTAGTGGATTGTCTCCTGAGTGATGTTAAAGAGTTTTACTCGTTGATCTTGTCGGGATTCAGTGGGTTCCACATGATGTTTTTTTTTTTTTTGAGAAGTCGTTGGTGCGACTAGTGCTGCGGGCAGGTAGCCTGTTGATGCACATAAAGTTATAAGTATGGATCAAAGCTCTCGAGTAAAGTTTTTACCATTATTTATCTGACAATTTTGGATGTATTCAATGGAATTTAAATGGTGGAATGGTTAAAATCCTTTGTGATAGATGTACAGATTAAAGTAGGCTGGTTAAGCCCAAAAGTTAAATTTCTTCTTGAGTATGGAAAAGCTTAGGTTCATTTGAGAAGAGTGCTATAGTAATGAGTTTTATACCATTGGATAGGCACCGCCTGCTGCTCTCTACTCGGCAGCGCAAGAGAAGAAGCTCCTCCTTAAACAAGCTCAACCTCCAACCTTTAAAGGCGAAGGGGAAAATGTGGAAAGAGATGCAGAAGTATGGATGGAGGCTATGGATGACTATTTCGAAGCTGCGAGAACTCAACCCGAGAACCAAACCATGCTTGCAATGTTCCGCTTGTCTGGTGATGCCAAGATCTGGTGGAAACAACATTGAAGGGACTTGGATATCAAGGGATCTTCCCAGTCATGGGAAGACATCAAGGCTGCTGTGATGGAGCGTTACTTACCACCCGCCTATAAAACCTTGAAGATGAACGAGTTCTTTTCCCTTCGGCAGCTGACTTCATCTGTCGAAGAATATTATTCAAAGTTTGTCACTCTTCGGAGATATGCTCCTAAGATGACCTTGGAACAACAGGTGGCGAGGTTCTGCCAAGGGCTAATCGATCCTTTGAATACTCGGTTGGAAGCTCTCAGGCCGACAACACTGCAAGATGCCTTGCTAAGGGCCAAACCGTTAGCTAAAGAGATTCAGAGGACTACCCAAGACAGTGAATAATATTTGTCAAAGAGGGCCAGGACAGACAACTTGAGTAACAGACCAATCAACCCTGCATACAACCATCGTCCGGTAGTAGCTACCACGACAGCTACCGAGTTTCCCAATATAAGATGCTTCGAGTGCCAGGAGTATGGACATTACAAAAGTCAATGTCCAAAAAGGAATTCCCAAACATCCGGTGCTAATAATGTACCTCTGAACGCCAACGCGCGAGGTCAACCAAACGGAAGAGGAGGCCGAGGAAGAGGAAACATAGGACAAGGAAGTAGAGCTTTCGCTAATGCCGCAGTGAGACAACCAACTGTGGGTGATGAATCTGATGAGAGAGCAGCAATGTATGATGCAACTGCTAATCCTAGTGAGCAATAAATCAAGCACCAGAATCTCATCAAAGTTCAGCAGAATAAGACGCATAAAGCTAAAGACTACTCTATTATCAAGGGATATCTTTACTTTAGACAAAGGATATATGTACCTAAGTAGTTAGCATAGAGTGTATCGAGATGTATTCTTGAGATGCCGACATCTCAAATTTTTCACGTTGGGGAGGTTGTAAGGTCTCTGACCCGATCCCAAGAGCACCCTTGTACCACGAAATGAATACAATGGAATAAGTTACTATTTTTAGCAGTTTTCCAGATTCTGTTAGTGCCATGATGTTTAGAATGTTATAAAGCTTCAAAATGTGAATTAAAAGAATTTTTGTGAAAATTTTCTAAAAATAGTAAGTTTTTGGTCACCCGACCCGTCTAGTCTCGACCGTCTCGAAAATCTGCACCCGTACCCCGAATTTGAAAAAAATGCACTTTTGGACCCCGAGGACTGCTAAATATGGCAGGTACTCGGGCCAGTACGCCTTAGTTGGAGCTTCGTATGGAAATTTACGGCATCAAAATCCGATTCGTATGACCCGTTTTAGCCTAGAACCAAATTTCCTAAAAATTGTCCGGGGAGGTACCGGGGGCCCGGGACTGTGTCGGAACAGGTCCCAAGCCACTCCAGATCAGCTTTAGCAGCTAGGGGGCACCCTCTTGCTTTGTGGGAGTCTTGGGAAAGCTGCCAAGCCTGCAACTCAGTCTCAGAACCAATTAACCAAGCCAACCTGACACTTGGTGTGCAGGGAACTAGACTTGCCATGCTTAACTGGAGAAGCTCCCAGATGCATTTAGCAACCTAGATCGATTTTCAGCTTGAGGAGGCCTATTTAAAGACCTTCACACACACACACACACACACACACACTTATGATCACACACACACACACAGTGCATACACACACACCCACATACATTGGGGAGGTGCTGCCGAATCACACACCTATTGAAGAAGAAGCTAGGAGGGAGGTGCTACCAAATTTTCATCTCAAGAGGCTCGATTAGGTCAGAAAATCGAGAAGATTACCAGCTCTTAATCATGCTCTTTCTCCAATCTAATCATTTAAAGTAGTGAGAAATGGCCCCGGTTAAGAGGACTCGCTTCGGTGGTGCCCACGATCGCGAGGCAGGAACGAGCAATGTCAATGGGAAGGGGAAGGCTCCCATGGAGGAACAAATACCGGCCATCTCACGGGCCATCGATGTAGAAGGGGAAGAGGTAGATCATATTTTTATTCAAGTTGTTTAAACTAACATTGCATACGCTAGTTAGGAATGCTCATATCCCCAAACATGCTGGAGAAATCCAACGGAAACCTCGGCATTGAAAGCATTGTACATTAAGTTCTAAAGTAGGAAGGAACTGATTGATGGGAATGCTGTTTGCAATAGGAAAGAATGTCTGCTAGGGAAAATTTAGCTCGACATGTTCATTCTATTTCCAATGTTGAATTAGTCATGAACCCCCTCCTGATCACAGGGACAGAGTTCCTGGTTAAGGGCTCTTTAATCCACGACTGCTGGTTAAGCGGTGGATACCCACGTCTGCTGGTTAAGCGGTGGGAATGTCCATGTCGTGCTTTCTATGCGGTGGACATACCTAGTTGTATGGGCAGCTAGGCGACAACGGGAGGAGTAAACTCTCGCTGGAGGGGGGATGTTGTACCTCCAGAACATTGGAATTTTTATGAATAAGTTGAGTAGAATTTTTACTAGAAGTCTGTCTTGGTGTTGTTTGCAATACTGGTTGAAGGGCTGTTTTAACGAACCATGTGATTCGGAATTAAAGAAGGAATATTTATGTTGAACAACCTTTGTGGTAGTAATTAGGTCACACGATGAAGTGTGAGTGTGGGGTTGGAAAGTGGGGCCTTGGCTCAGGTTGCCAATGCCTACAAGATGGGTGGTCCCGATTGGTCGGGAACTCTCTGTCCCCATAGTGCTTACTCGATATTGGTATCACTCATTGCCCCTAGAGCGGCGAATCCTCGAGAGTACATGCCTCTGAAACATGGGGAAAAAGGCACTCGGGGTTTCTCTCCTCTTGGAAGGTGGGTCTTAGGATCGCTAGATAGTTAAGTACGCTTCCCCTGCAAGGTGGAGCTAGATCTCGTTGCTAGTAGGCTCGAACTCGACTCACTTTGTGATGAGAGATCGTCCGCTAGTTGAACCCTGAACCATTTTGTTTGCTTCCGCTATAGATCTAGTGGCCACCAGGGTTACCATCGGATCCGTTGTTTGATACGACGGGGTGGGGACCTCACAACATCCTACGCGTAGGATGTCTTTTTGGCATGTTTGACCCCAGACTTGTCCCAAAGCTTCCCCTTGATGTCAACAACCCAGTGGTATGCTTAGATTTCGGTTTGGATTTCAAAAGACCCCAATTTTAGTTTTTCTAGTCTTTTTTAGTCAAAAGTGCTAAAGTGTTCTTAGGACCCCCGTTTCTCCCCCAAATGAGATGAAAACTCTCTTAGTCACTCAATATATCATGCAGATCATGCTCCTGCAGCCATCCTATGGTTTTTGTCTGAGGGACACATGTCAGCTCCCTAGGCCAGATGCCCACAAGGTGTACCCAATTCCTATTGGATGAACCTTGAAGTGGACCAATGAGAATTAGGCTAGAGTAAATTTAGCCTAATTAATTTTAAAACACTAATTAAAAAGAACCAATGAAAATTAAGTCTCTTGGATGATTATTGGACAGCCTGTGAAGGGGTCCAATAGGAATTGAGCAGCCCAATGGGCTACTTAATTCCTATTGGTCATAATGGGGAAAGGTCTAATGGGGATTTAATTCATTTAAATCAATTAAGTTTAATTGATTAAGCTCTCACAAAAGGGGAAAGGGGGACATATGTCAGAAGGCTATCACTTATGCTGCTTAATAGCCATTGGCTTGACTTGGGGAGGTCCAATGGGGAGCCTGCTAGAGAAAATAGCAAGAGGGCTCGCCCAAGAGAGAGAGGGGGCTGATTTTTGCAAGGCATTGTCACACACACAATCACACAATCTGATGTGTGAATAAAGAGAATACTATCTCTTCCCAAGCTTTAATGGAGAGCTCATCACCTACTCCAAGCTTGCGAGATAGAAGCCTACATCGACATGTCACTCTTGGCTTGTGGATGCAAATACAACCAAGAGCCAAGCTTCAATGCATGCTCATCTCCTCTATCAAGATAATTACTAAGCTAAATCTATGCTAATATGAGTGATTATGTGAGGAGATGTACATCTTTCTCGTAAGATACTCCTTCTTCCTCTCAATCTACTCTCATACCCTGCTAGCTCTCACCATCTTCGAAGCTGTGTGAGGTCTTGGGGCTGAGAACGGGGATGATTAAAGTTTTGTTTGCTAAGTGTTTTTCTTAGTGCATGAATCTTTCATCTTCATTGCACTAGCTAGTCTTGAAGGAACACAAAGAATTGTGTTGTACAATGTCTCTCTTGATGGGAGAAACCATAATACAAAGCCTTTTGGAGGGGGGACCGTCTCCATGCAAATCCGGTCCTCAACTGTTGTCAAGAGCTTAATTTCTCTCTCTTTTGAAAGTATTGTTGATGCTATCTAACTAGGTGTTATGCTTTTTGTTGCTCTCTCCACCCAAGCACTCTTGTAATTCTCATTAGGAATCTATTCTAATGAAATGCCCACTATGTTCATGCTAATTTCCGCTACACATAAGTTTTTAGACCATTAAATGTTACAAAAAGCATTGGCAGTGCACCTTCACTCTCACTAGTATTGGAATCCCAATCATGCATATCTGAATACATCAAGTCTCTGGTAAAACTCTCTTCATTAGGCTCACAAGATGCATCAAAAAACAATTCTCTATCTTGTAGAGGCTCAAAATTAAGTAGAGCATCATCCAACATCCGCATAAGGTCATCATCAGCTGCATATGAATAAACTTGTTGATGCATGAATCTAGATTGATTGGTATCATTAACATCTGTATTTGAGAACCCATCCGAAGATTCTTTCAATAAGCACATAAGATCTAGGTCCATTTCTTGAGAAGGTTCCTCCATCTTGCACATTTCAGGCTGCTGTAAACTAAGATTTCCACATATGACATGTATACTAAATAGGGTTAATTTTATTTGCGAGTTAATCAATTCGTGGTTTTTTGCTAACAGGTGATGCTTTTTCGAGTTTATAGAAGCATGGATTTCACTCATATGTATGCTCTCTAAGGTGGCGTTGTGGTATGTTAAATAAGTACCGAGGGAAGGAGAGAGAAGAAGGATTAGACGGAGAGAGAAAAACATACTTGTGAATTAGAGATAGGATCGGGGTGTGAGAGTACCGACAACGGGAGCGAGAGAGAGAGAGAGAGAGAGAGAGAGAGAGAGAGAGAGAGAGAGAGAGAGAGAGAGCCTGAGAGTGGGAGATGAGTGGGAGAGAGGAAAGATAGGTTCAAAATGAAGAAATAACCGGCTCAAGTTTGGGCAAGAAGGTTCTCAAGCCGGTTCAAATTATTTCATTTAGTAGCTTGGTATAGAATTGTTTATGTGTTGGTTTAATGTATATATTTTATAAATATCCCACATTTTAATTGAGATGAAAGTGGAGTTAAGTAAAAGTGGAGTTTTGTTGCCATGAGGATATACAAAAGCTATACTTAATTGCTTGCGAGTCGCTCTTAACATGGTCTGATTGTTGCACGAACCACATGGCGGCCACCCCCTCAAGCAACGTGCGGATTTCCAAAGCTCGACGGTCATCGTTCCACTGGTGATTACTTGCCACGTTATCAAAATGGTCAAGCCATGTGAGGATATCTTTTGTAGGTAACCCAAAGAAAGGACGAGGTTTGACGCCTGTGTCAGTTTGAGTGGTGTGTACGGAGTTTGTTGCCATGAGATTGAGAAAAGTTTGGTTGGTGTGGTTGACCTGCAGAAGCATATTGGAGATTCCCAAGAATATCTGTTCCATGGCTAGGTTATTGAATTTTGTGTGCATCTGGGCATCTTCGAAGGCTGGGGATGTAGGGGCGTGTCGTGGAGAAAGATTATGACTCATCGTGACAGTAGTGAGGGTGCAAAGAAGATGGCATAGGAAACCAAGAAAGGGCAAAAGGACAAGCGAGTGGGATGTAGAGAGCCTGCCGTCTCCACCAATGTAAGATGCTCTCGCAGAGAGAACGAGAACCTCCTCCTCTTTGCAGGTTCCCTTTCCATTATATTAGCTTGTTACAATCTGTCCCAAGAAGTCGGTACCCAACTCTTGCAATAACAGATTAGTTGACTAGTCGGCCTCTTAGGGCTTACGGGATAGTACATTAGAATATTTACATTGCAACTTCAAGGAGAAATGTATCAATAATAGCATACAAGGAAAAAATACGATCCAAAAAACATTTAAGGTGCATTGTCCTATGCATATGTAGACAGGGGACTCTTTTTCATCATAAAAGATTAGGCTCTAATACTTAGACAACAATGTGGTGCCTATAATGAAGATGGAGTGGCATTATTGAAACACAATGTGTAAGGATGGGGATAATTAAGGGCATAAAAAGCATCCGTTAGAGAGATGAATCAAGTGGTCGTTGTTCCATCTTCAAAAACCATTCTTGATGTCTCCCATTCAATTCTGGGAAGCCAGCATGGAAAGTTTGTGTTTTGTTGTTTATCAAAGATTCAACTATAGAACCCAACCTTGAAGCCTATAAAAGAGGGTTATTGAAGAGACAAATGCGCACATAGTACCGAAAGATGACAGTAGCCCCATCCAAGAAAACCATATAGACGATCATTAAATGGCCAAAAACAATGTCAAAAGCTCTAAGCAACCTCCGTTAGCCTCATTAATTGCCTCTGCTTACATTACCCCAACCCTAGAAAACCCTTAGCAGGTCAAATAGCAAAAAATAGTGTCGGTACCCTCAACACCAAGAAGGGCCCAGTCATTCATTGTTTCTCCATGTGGTGCCTGTGCAGAGTGTGCAAGAGAGCGAAGGAGAAGAGAATTGGGGAAGGGGATGATACACAGGGACAGGGAGTTGGGTTAGTGGAGAGGAAGGTAAGGGTGGTTTCCCACGGCCACCTGGCTTACATCCCAACAACCCCCCACTTGAAGGTCATGGTGCCCAATAGTGGAATCGGTATAGTTAGTCTATACAAAGTTGATATGAAGCATTGCTTAGGTTTCATCCTACACCCATAAGTTCTATGCAATGACTAAATCGTTCCGAAGCTAAGCTCTTCGTGAGAGCATGTGCGGGGTCATCATTGTGAACCTTGACAAGCTCGATGCGCTTGCCAGCCAATGCATCTTGTATGACATGGTAGCTGAACTCTATGTGTTTCAACTTTGAGTGAAACAGCGGATTCTTTTCCAAAGCAACGGCACTCTGACTATCACAATGCAATATTGGAGCTAACCATATGGCTTCCGTGCTTGCGTCATAGACAACAACATATTCTGCCTCAGAGGTACATGAAGACGTGCAGCTTTGGAGACACGATCTCCAAGAGATAGCTGCTCCTACAAACATGAACACATAGACAGATTTGGATCTTCTACAATCCACGCAACCCGCATAATTCGCATATGTGTAACATACCATAGATGGATCACTATTTTCGAAGCGTAAACGCTTGCTAGTTGTACCCTTCAAGTATCTGAGGATTTTCTTCACCGCTTTTCAATTCTTCTTGCCAGGGTTTTCCATGTACCTACTAACCATCCCCACTGCATGTGCAATGTCTGGTCTTGTGGCTACCATAGCGTACATCAAACTTCCCACTACTGAAGAATATAACACTTTCGACATTTCCTCTTTCTTAGTAAATTTCAGGGGAGAATTTTCCTTGCTAAGTTTGGAGTGTGCTTGCATTGGGGTACTCAGTGACTTCCCTCCCCTGCATACTAAAATGTTGCAAGACTTTGTCGATGTAGTTTAGATAATTCAAGCATTCCACATTGCCTGTCTCTCTTGATTCGCATACCAAGAAAGTGATTGGTATTTCCCAAATCTTTCATGGAAAATTGAGTGCTTAGCATCTTTTTCAACTGATTGATTTCATCAATTGATTTTCTTGTGATAAGCATATCATCTACATACAAGATCAAGATGATTAAAGTACCATCGTTCAACCTGTTTGTGTATAAGTAGTGATCCTCTTGACTTCTTATGTAACCGTGAGACTGCATGAATTTGTCGAATTTTTGATACCATTGCCTTGAACCTTGCTTGAGGCCATAGAGTGCCTTTTTAAGACTACAAACCAATTTTGCCTTTGTTGGCTTTTGGGTTTCACATACGAAACCCTCGGGTTGTTTCATGTAGACATCTTCATCTAGATCCCAGTGAAGAAATGATGTGTTCACGTCCATTTGGACAAGTTCCATGTCCTGGATAGCAACCAAGCCAAGCACCATGCAAAGTGTAGTCATCTTGACTACTGGAGAGAAAATCTCATCGAAATCCACACCTTTTTGCTGCTTGAAATCCTTGGAAACTAGACGAGCCTTGTATCTAGGCTCGGGATCTTCTATTGTATACTTCTTCTTGTATACCCACTTGCAAGGTAGAGCATTTTTTCCTTATGGTAATTCAACCAAATACTATGTCTCATTAGCCACAATCGAACTATATTCTAATTGCATAGCTTGCTCCCAATTAACGCTATCATCCATTTGTATAGCTTCTTTGTAGCAGGTTGGCTCTCCACTGTCAGTGAACAAAATGTGGTGCATACCTGGGTCAAACCACCCGGGCGCACGAGATACTCTTACAAAACATCTCAGTGCCTGACTACTAGGGACTCTGCTCTCTCCCAATAAATAGTAGTATCTTGCACTTGAGGATTAGGTGCAACACTACTGAAGTGAGTTGGTTCGGAGGCTACATCCTCAAAACGAACTCATTTGTACTCAACTCTTTAATGGTCTTCTTGTGCATTTTTTATTCATTGAAAATCATGTGTGAGCTACGAATGACTGTTGGATTCTGGGTGCTAGGGATGATAACCCATCTCTCCATTTGCACCATAGCCGGTAAAAATGCATTTGTGTGACCTGGGATCTAACTTGTGACAAAGTTCTTTGGGCACATGTGCATATGTCTCACATCCAAATACATATAAATGCTCATGGCTTGGCATTTTCCCAGTCCTTTATTCCTGTGGAATTTTGAAATTCAAAGGAGAACTAGGTGACCTCTTGATGATGTGCAGTGCTGTTAGAATAGCTTCCCTCCCAAACTGTGGAGTAAGCTTCGCCATAAACATCATAAAGATAACTCGCTCTTGAATTGTGCAATTCATTCTTTCAGCTATTCCATTTTGTGTAGGTGTGTATGGAGCAGTAAACTACTGACGAATGCCTCTTTGATTGCAAAAGTCCTTAACTTCATGGAGACGTATTCTCCAGTATTGTTCGTGCGAATAGCTTTGAGATTTTTTCCTAATTGGTTCTCAACCATGGTGAGGAATTTTTGGAATGTAGAAAAGACCTCTTCCTTACGTTGTCAGGGTATATGTGTTCAAAACATGAGCCGGGCAGCAGGCATCGAGTCTCTGGCTGTGGGATGTGTGAAAGAGGGAGATCAACAGACACTGAAAGCTCTGGCAGTCACCCTAATCATCAATTAATTGAGTAAATCTTTACGTATAGATTAACCAATAGCCAAGGCGGGTTGTTAGCAGCACCATCACTCGGATTACTTGAAAACTAGGAGTTTAAGCTCCCTTTACAATTACTCGGGCCGTTAACGACACCAAGATTTACCAAGATGAGTGTTCAAGTTTAAATTGATGACGATGATGCATTCATAGCTGCTCTCTTTTACTCCTTTAATTTCTTTTAAGGGGTCTATCAAGCTTGCTGATAGCTTTAGTTGTGAAAGAATTAGATACTCGCTGCTCATCAATAGACAAAAATTCTTATGTGTCAAATTTCTAGAATTGATTGCTATCTTTCACTTTACGTCTTTGGTTAGGTCAAAAACGAGGTTCAAGAACCTTGCTCTGAGCGAATTCCCTTCCACTTGCTTCGACTGAGCTTCTTACTTCTCCTGCCTCCTTCTTGCTTACGCCCTCATGCCTTCCTCTTGTATCCTCTTTCCGTGCCTTGATAGAGAGAGCCCTTTGCTTTGCTTCACCTCCCCTTTCTCTCCCTCTTTGACTGTCCTTACTTATCAAGGACAAGAAGAGCGAGTGGGAGATCCTTCAACCCTTTGAATACCCTCACAATACTCCCTTTTTCCCGTTACCCCTGCATGCTCCTTTTGTTTCCTCTTCTCAAGGGCGGAGAGAGAGAGAGAGAGAGAGAGAGAGAGAGAGAGAGAGAGAGAGAGAGAGAGAGAGAGAGAGAGAGAGAGAGAGAGAGAGAGAGAGAGAGATCCCTTCTATGCTTTTGATCTCCCCCAAGCTCCACTCCTCCCTCCTCAATGCTTCTTGCCCATTTTTTTGCCTCCCCTTACTCGTAACCCTCATGTTCACTTCTCCAAACTTCATATGCAACTCGTTGATAACTCTTAAAATAGTTGCCATTATTCTTATACAACGATGGTGCCATCGGTGACGTGGCATGGGAGTTGGGTCTATGATGTGGTGAAAGGGCGGTGGTAATGTATGTGCTAGTCTCCACCCAACCGTGCTATCTTTTAGCCGCCTCCCATCTAGCATACACACTATCCGGCCGTGCCGATGGCCTTGCCCGTAGGACCCATGTCCTTACATTACCCCCCCTTGGAGAATTGTTTTTTTCCTCAAAAATGAATGTAGGAAAACGTTTCCTAAGTGCGGAGACATTCTCCCATGTAGAACCTTCTTCAGGTCTACCTAGCCATTTTACCAACACCTGTCGTCTAACATGATGTCTGGTGCGAAGCTCATGAGAATCCAAAATCTTTTCAGGCTCATGAGGGATGCTTGGCGGTTCGATAAGGTCAACTAACACACTTTTTTCAATGAAATTATCATTCTGTCCTAGCTGTTATTGTAAACGGCTAACATGAAAAAGAGGATGAACTCGGTGGTCTGGAAGAGCTAACTTATAGGCCACGTGACCTATACGTTTGAGAATGGTAAATGGTCCACAATAGCATGGTGAAAGTTTAGCAACTTTTCCCATCTTTAGACTTTCTGAATGCTCCAAAACTTTGAGGAAAGCCTTGTCTCCTTCTTCGAAAGTAGCAAGACGACGATATTCATTTGTGTACTTCTTATATCGATCTTGAGCTTGCTTAACATTCTGTTGAGAAACTCGAAGCATGTCAAAATGGTCTTGGAGAAAATACTTTGCTTGTTGTATCTTCTCCTTAGCCAACCCCACCATAGCAGGTGATCTAGGTTGAAATCTATACAAAAGCATAAATGGACTAAACTCTTTAGTCACATGCTTTGAACTATTATAGGAAAATTCCAATATAGGTAAGTAGTCTTCCCAATTGGTTTGCTTCTTGCTAATGTATGCTCGTAGCATATCCTCTAACACTTGATTAACTCTTTCTGTTTGACCATCCATTTTTGGATGATCAGCAGTACTTAGATTAAGTTTAGTTTCCAACTTTTGGAACACAGCTCTCGAGAAGTGATTATTGAACTTTCAATCTTTGTTACTAATGATACTAGCTAGATGACCGTAGAGTTTATATATATTCTCTACAAATAGCCGTTCTAGTTTCGATGTTTTAACCATGGTCTTAGTGGGAATGAATCGACCCATCTTGGTAAGACGGTCCACAATTACCCATATGGCATCATGGCCATGATTTGTAGTAGGTAGTATTACTACAAAATCCATAGAGATATTCTCCCACTTACCTTGTGGAATCTCTAAAGGATGTAAAAGGCCACCTACCTTGAGGCACTCTGCCTTATTAACTTGGCATTGTTGGCAATTTAGTACGTACTCTTGTACATCATGATGTAAGCCCGACCAATAAAATTGTCGTCGAACTAAGGCATACATCTTACGAATACCTGGATGACCAGCACTTGTACTATCGTGACACGCAAATAAGATCTGACACCTAGTGTGTGAGTCCTTTGGCACACATACTCTACATTTGTGGAGTAAGTAGCCATCATCAATGGAAAAATTCTTCCATCTCTTAAGCTCTTCCTGAGTAGGGATGCAGCTCTATGTGTTGGAGTTTTTATCTGCAGGTGCAGAGACATGTTGATCTAGCTGTTCAGAGACATGTGAGCGTGAGGGATCCCTTTTCAAAACTACACTCCACACTTTAGTGTATGATTGATCTTGTGCACACTTGCCATGTAATGACTCTAAAAATCCACTTTTTATTTCCGTGAAAGCAAGTGAATTAATTTGAGGCATCCGACTTAGTGCATCCACTACTACATTATATCTCCATTTGCGATATCGTAGCTTACAATCATAATCTTGAAGGATTTCGACCCATGTAGCTTTATTGTCCTTCAATTTTGTTCGAGTAGTAAACCATTTGAAAAAAAACTACTTCAAACTCGGTACCATGTAAACAGTGTCGCCACTTTCGTAAAGCATGAATTATGGCATAGAGCTCTCACCCATAGACATAATAATTCTGTTGAGCTCTATCTAAATTTTTACTTTCAAAGGCTATAGGTATTCCCTCCTCGAGAAGTACCGCACCAATTGCTTTATCACTAGAATCAGTCTCTACCACAAACGTCTTAAGTGGGTCGACGATTGCTAGGATGGGAGCAGTGGCTATAGCTACCTTGAGCTCTTTGAAACTGCGTTTTTGGGCTTCTTCCCAAGAAAAGGTCCTACCTTTTGTTTTATGTTGATCCATCATAGGAACAATAATTTTGGCATAATCACGGATATACTGTCGATAAAATCCGACCATGCCTAAAAATATTTGAAGCTCCTCAACCGTGTTGGGATGTGTCCATTGAAGAATGGCATCGACCTTGCCAGTGTCCATTTTGAGACCAAAATAAGAGATCACATGATCGATGTAATGTACCTCTATTTTAAAGAAATCGCACTTGCTTTGCTTAACATACAACACGTTAGCTCATAGTTGTTTGAACACTAATCATAAGTATTCTATGTTTTCATCTCCAGTCTTATTGTAAATGAGAATTTCATAAAGGAAAACCACTTTAAATTTTTCAAGACAGGGACGTAAGTTACTATCCATGAGTGTAATAAATGTAGCTGGAGCATTGGTTAGGCCAAAAGGCATAACCAAAAATTCAAACTGCTCGAACCGTGTTCAAAAGGCAGTTTTGGAGATATCTTGCAGTAGAATACGCATCTGGTGGTATCCTGAATGAAGATATATCTTGTATAGTATCTTGCCCCGTGGAGTTGATCAAACAACTCATCAACTTGAGGTAGACGATACTTGTTCTTGATGGTTATCGCATTTAATCCGCGATAATCTACGCACATGCGCATAGTACCATCTTTCTTTTTTACCAATAGAATTGGTGATGCCCAAGGCGAAGTGCTAGGTCTAATGAAACCACGAGCAAGGTAGTCAGCCAACTGACTCTCAACCTCCATGGATTCTTTAGCACTCATACGATAAGGTGGTTTAGTCACCGGTTTAGTGCCTGGCAAGACATCTATGCCATGCTGCACATCACGTGTGGGGGGTAAACATGGTGGTAAATCACTTGAGAACACATCACTATACTCCATGAGTAAGTGAGTTAGCTTCTGCCATGCAAAAGGAGAAAGTAAACTAGAGTTATGTTGGGATGGAGAATCTTGTAATTCGTGTAATGTTTGTTTTACAATAGTTGCACGTTGCTTTATAGAATTAAAATTGAGAACACTTTGCTCATTAGATCTGTTAACACTTTGCTTATCATTAGAATTATTTTCACTTTGCATACCATTAGTATTCATTGCACTTTGCATACCATTACTATAATTCACAGCACTTTGCTCTTGATGATTCACAAGACTTGGAGACAAGTAGTAACACAAAAAGACTTGATGTATTAAATCTACTTTCTGCAAAATAGAAAGATCGGTTGTACATATAACAGGTGCAGATGGTATATTTTTCTCACCAAGCAAAAGCACATGTTTACCATTGTCCATAAAGGATAAGGAGTTGTGTTCATAACTAGTGTGCAATGTGTTTCCTAAACCATGTAGCCACGCCCATCCTAAAACTACATCAACACGGTCCATTTTCATAACTTGGAAGTCAAGGGTCATCGTAAACAATAAGCTCAACCCCTTGAACTACTGTATCCCATACTTCTTTATCATTCCCAGACATATGCTCGACCACATACTTGTGAGAGCAAGGAGTCTGTGTAAGCTTCAATTTCTTGACTAGCTTATAGTTCAAGAAGTTATGATCTGCACCATCATCCTCTCAAATACAAACAGGTTGTCCGTTAATAGTGCCATGCATGCGAATCAAATCATGGGGGCCAAAGGTGGACTGCCACATTGAAGCAGGCACACAACACTTGTGCTTTTATTCCATATGAAGAACCTCTACAACACAATATTTAGGAAATGAATTTAATGTGAGGCGGTTCACCGTATACATGGCCTTTTCTTTGCCTTGCAAAAGAGGACAACCTTTCTTGTTATGCTGGTCCGAAAGACACCTAAAACACAAATTGTGTTTCTTTGCAAACTCAAAATCAGCAGTGCTGAGAGACCTGCCTGGAGTATCTCGTGAGTGCTTAGGCTTCTTAGTCTCTTGTGGGCGTGTAGAGGTAGATTGTCTGTTATTCCTCTTGGAACGTGTGGGAGATCTACCTCTCCATTGGCTCTTAGCCACATTGCTCTTAGCAAAAGTATTCTTAGAGTAGGGAACATTTCCTTTCCTCTCTTGGTCATCATCATATCTTTGGGCATGACTGATGGCTTCTTCCAAAGTTTTTGGATGTTGGGTCTTGACATGAAGACGATAGTCTTTGTCAAGACACCTATTAAAACCCCGTATCTTGTGGAATTCATCTAGACCTTCTAGTTTTAATATGATTGCTTGATACTTTGAAAGGTACTGTGTGAGAGAGAGGCCAGACTTGCGGCATGCATCCCATCCTAACCAATGCTTATCTTCTTCATTGGAGTCGAAAAACTCTTTGGTGAAAGAAGCTTGAAACCTAGCCCAAGATGGAGGACGTGCATCTATTGGAAATGTCATCCACCACTTATAGGCCTTGCCTTTAAGAGATAGACTTGTTTCCTCAGCCGTCTTTATATCCGAGGTGTGTCTCAATCTATTAATATCACTCCATTTGTGTAAGAACATATTGACCACATCCTTATTGCGATCACGCTCTTCCCCGTAAAACTCGGGAATGGTGATATTCTTAAGTAATGCATTGCTATCTTGTGCATCTTCTGCAAAATTTGTCTCTTGGACTCCTTGAGTCCTGCGAGCTTGGTTCCCTTGAACCGTGGCACTTGTGGCTTCTGGAGTCGTCCGCGAATTCATAAATTTCACAAGTAACTCTGTTAGATTAGTAACATTTGCATTAAGTGCAGAGAGGATGCTTTTCAAGTACACTTTGGCGATGTTCCAAAGTCTTGAAAGAAGCCATATTTACAAGCCTATGATCTCCTAGATCATCATTATCATGCGTATTAGTGTAGCAGCACCCGTGGTGCCCTGATTTTGATCTACATGCTCAAAATCAAAAGTGTGTGTAAGTGGGATATCCTCACTGGCCATGGTAAACACACACTAATGTAAAGAGACAGAAACTTCAACTTGTACCTTGTGAAATTGAAGTCTTTATTTTATGTATGCTCCGCAATTTGCGTTGCATGCGAACCTCACCTTGTGGGAATTGTAGTGCTTCACGGGTCGTTCGTCATAAGAACACCTTTGTTACCTCTTCACAAAAACGTGTTGTTCTTGTGAAGGCTTTTGCTCACTTTGAAGCTCCCTCCGTGAGGAAAAAAGAATTTTTGGAGGAAAACTTGTAAACCTCCAAGAAGTGAAAAGGAAGTGTGAAGCTACTTTCTTGAAGTTTGAAGTTTTCCCTTTCCTTCTAGTTTTCCTTTCAACACAAGTATGCTATCTTTCCTTGTTATACACAACAAGGTTCAATAGCTTGATGATAAAGTGTCTGCCTCTTACCCTCATAAGGTCGGTTCAACCCTCCTTCATGCAAGGGTTAAGCGGGCCTTCCTACGCGTACAACCAACGGCGTCAACGAAAGCCTTCGGAGCCTTGATGTCGTCGAGTTTGCCTTGGTCGCCCGCTGTGGAGGGCGTAGGTGGGGTGTTCACTGTCGCTGTCTTTCCGTGCACTTTGCACAAGAAAATGTGTCTATCTTTTTTTGCTGCACAGCGGAGACGTCGCTGTATGTGGAATGTGGGAGAGAAGCAGCGCGTCGCACGCACATGCAACCCGTTTTTTGCCTCTTCCCAAAAAAAGCTCGGATACCAGTGAAAGAGCGGTGGTAATGTGTGTGCTAATCTCCACCCAACCTTTCTATCTTATAGCCTCTCCCTAGTGTACACACTGTTCGACCGTGCCGGTGGCCTTGCCCATAGGAACCATGTCCTTACATGTGGCAATCGACGGGTCTCGGGAGCGCAAAAACTGCCACTTGTGGTCTTGAAACTGAGTGCGCTGGCAAGCTCGATGATTTTCTCCTCTTGGTCGTGCTCAACTGAGCTCTCCTTTGCCCAACACAAGCCCATCTCCCCTTCTCTACTCTACCCATTTCTCTCTTTCACGCATTCCCCCTCGTTTTCCCATTATAAAGGCCCTTTAATATCCTTTACAAACGGGCGGCCACCCTTTGGGCAGCCATGCTCTCAATGTCTCTTGGTGGCCAATCAACCACCCGCCAATCGGCAACACACTCGGCATTTCTCATCAACCAAGTCATCGCCAACATCACCTTCCACTAACATGTTGCACGTTCCCCACAATAGAGTCAATCTATTTAATCAAAATCTCATTAAAACCTCAAACGATTTTATAATGGCACCACATTTGGCGTATACGTCAACCAAGAATTGCTTATCATCACATCCGTTTTCAGCAGCCCTTGTCTCACAATATCGTCATGATTTTTATCGTCCATCTCAATTCCTTGGATATTGTCACATGCCCTCAAGATTCAAGTATAGGTGATTTCATTTGACGTAAGGCCTTCCATCACATTCGGTTAGAGTGTCAGACTAACCAGGCACTGCCAATCACGACTACTGCCGGCCAAGCACTGCATGAGATGGCATCCTGGACATGAGACTCCTCAAGATATTATTGCTCCCGCATTCCTAAACCGGGATGAAGCTCAAAAATTCCCAAATGGCTCCTCGATCGAGCCGACAAGACTATTACAGAACTGGCCCCGAGTGAAATTTAATTTAACGATATCTTGGTAATCGTAACTTTGATTGATGATTTGAAAAAATCGATGCTGCATGACATCCACCCCCTCTAAACCTGCATAGCCTCCGGTTTGTGCCAACTGCACTTTAATCTACATCTGCTATAGGTACCTTAAGCTCTTTGCCATCATCAAACTCATGTAGTTCGTAAACATATGAAAAGAATATAAGGCTTATACCCTATCATCAATGTTCTAGCTTAATCATTAGGTAGCTACCCATCAAATTTTTTTGAACCGTATCTGTCGTATCTCCAAAGCATTCAATCATGGAAAACCTATTTAGTGAACCCCTCCAAACTCAAGTGCTCTAGTTAATGATACACATGGCTTGACCATCAAGCTGTCCGCCAAGTCATTTACTTCAAGTTCTGGTAGCAGAACCAACCTAAAAGATGTGAATATACTTCATCATTTGTCCAAAGAAGTCAACTAGAAGCCAACCATGTAATCTTATTGGATGCATAACCAAAAACTCTTGTGACTTAGCATATATCTAGTAAACAAAACCTTGTACCATGCAACCTGCTACAACAGATAACTGGTATTCTTCAAATCTGCAACTTGCACTTTAGTAGCCCTCCTGATCAAATGGGAAACCAATCATTTTCCCCACTGTGAGAATTCCTTTAAAAAATTTGCACCATCTTCCAAGGTCATAGGGAAAATAAAATAATTTCCAATCTATAGAATATAAACATAAATTAACCCGCAAATCTTCGTGAAAATCGCCTGGATCATATGGCATATAAGTCAATTGCACCAGAACATGCATATATCCATCACCTCCTTGGTCAAAAGATAGCTCAAAATCCTCTACATCATAGGGTAACATCAAATCCCATATAGCATCAGGTATCACTAGATACTTCCATATCCCATGTTCAACTGGCTCATCCAATTGTCGATCATCAATCATAGGTAAAAGTGTCATAATTATCAATATCTAATTCTCCTAAATGATTTTATCATGTTAAACTGATCATTTAATATGGGGAAGTGCCAGGGGAGAAAAAGCTGGAATATTGGTTAAGCTAGAATATTGGTTAAGCTAGCAGACCGGCCACAGTAGGGATCCAAAGGAGGGAAAATAGGGATCCAAAGGGGGGTCCATCTGCAAAAGAACCATGTGCAAAATGTAAAGAATGAGGATGCAAGAGAGCTACACAAGACAAGCACAAAGCACACAGAGATGGATGGCTTCTTCTTCTTCTTCTCAGAAAAGAGAGTACAAAATGACTAAGTGCTAAAGCTGAAAAGTAGCACATATGTACATGCGGTCACTAAGTGTGAACTCGCTAGAAGCGTACTAGGCTGGCACTATAAGTGTAGTCCAGCTGTAGAATCACTGGCAGAGATCCTCCGTGTCGGTCACCTAACGCGCCAGTGAGTAAATGCCGTAAGCGGCCAAGACCCGTAGTGGATGCCAGCTCAAGGTGTAGAGCTCGACATCTCAACACTCCCCCTCGAGCTCTGCATGTCGCAGAGTCCAAGCATAGTCCGGAAACGTCGAAGCTTCTCAGCTCCGAGGGCCTTGGTAAAGATATCCGCTATCTGCTCCTCTGTGTTGACGTAGACCAAGTCGATGTCGCTTGCCAACACTCGCTCTCGAACGTAGTGGTAATGGACCTCTATGTGTTTGGTCCTAGCATGGAACACTGGGTTCCTAGCCAACTGCATGCTGCTGAGGTTGTCACAATGAATGACAATCTGCTGGTCCACTTGCACTCCCAAGTCCTCAAGTAATGTGCGTAGCCAAGCTACCTCGCACGCCGCAACTGCTGCACCTCTATACTCGGCCTCTGAGCTCGATAAAGCAACCGTAGGCTGCTTTTTGCTGCTCCAAGTAACAGCAGCACTCCCAAAAGAGAACATGAAGCCACTCGTAGATCTCCTATCAACAATGCTACCTGCCCAATCTGCATCTGTATACCCATACAATGCTAATGGTGCATCTGCTGCATAGAACAATGCGTAGTCAAGAGTACCTTGCACATACCTAAGTGTGCATCGTACTCCATCCAAATGTGGCTTCCTCGGAAGCTGCATGAACTGACTCTCCAAGCCTACTGTGTAGCTCAAGTCTGGCCTCGTGATAGTCAAGTAGATTAGACTACCCACAATCTTCCTGTACATGTTGACATCCTCAACAACATCACCCTTTTCTGCACTCAGCTTTGCATTCACATCCAAGGGAATAGAAATTGGCTTACAATCAGCCATACCATACTTTGACAACATGTCCAAAGCATACTGTCTCTGTGATAGCCATACACCCTCTGGAGTCCTGATCACCTCAATGCCAAGAAAGTATCGCAACTCGCCTAAATCTTTCATTTCAAACTCCTGTTTGAGAAGACCCTTCACATGGTCAATCTCCATAGCATTGTCACCCACAATAATAAGGTCATCTACATATATGGTAATGACCACAATCCCCACATCACTCTCACGTACATAGAGTGAATGATCAGCATGAGCTCTCCTAAAACCAATACTGACAAGATACTTGGCAATCCTGTCATACCATGCTCTAGAGCCCTGCTTCAAACCATACAAAGCTTTGAGAAGTCTGCATACATAATCTGGGTAACCTGGATCGACATAACCAGGTGGCTGATCCATATACACTTCCTCTTGCAACTCACCATTCAAGAAGGCATTCTTTACATCCATTTCATGCATAATCCATCCTCTAGATGTAGCCACTGCTATGACAGCTCTCACAGTCGTCATCTTTGCCACTGGAGCAAAGGTCTCCTCATAGTCTATGCCATACGTCTGTGCATAACCCTTTGCGACCAGCCTTGCCTTGTGACGCTCAATGTTACCATCAGCCTTATGCTTGGTTTTATACACCCATTTGTAGCCAATAGCTTTCTTGCCACTTGGCAATGGCACCAACTCCCATGTGTCATTTGCTTCCAATGCAGCCATCTCTTCATTCATTGCATCATCCCAATGCACATTTCCAACTGCATCCTCAAAACATGTGGGCTCCACATCCTGTATCACCTTAGCCATGTAGGCTTGGTGATGCGCTAGATACCCATCATAAGTCAATTTCTGAACTGGATTTCTGACTCTATTAGATCTGCGCGGTCCTTGGTCACTCCTTTGCCCTCTAGCATCTTCTTGTACTTTCCTTACACCAGGTGTCCTGACAACCGGAATTCCAAATTCCTCATCAAGACTTTGTTCAGAACCATCTGAATCCATGTCTACATGTGAAAAACTTGATGATGCATCAGCCATAAGATCAACCTTTTCCTTTCCTTTTCGTGATACATTCCCTGTACCTGTTGGTGGAGTAACCTGCGTACGTAGTCTACCATTCCATGGTTTCTCAACAGAGCCACGAGAAGAGGACTCTTGTGGTCCACTCAAAACCTATGAATGTGGCCTCACATTTTGTACAACCACATCATCTTTTACATCAGCCCCAATAGTGCCATGTGCATTACTGTACCAGCTGCTCATCTCATCAAAGACTACATCTCTGCTCACTCGTAATTCTCGTGTAGTAGGATTGTAGCACCTGTACCGCTTTTGTTCAATGGAATATCCCACAAGAATACATTTCTCTGCTTTAGGATCCAATTTCCTATGCAACTCATCTGGTACATGCACGTAAGCTATGCAGCCAAACACTTTCAAGTGTGCCAAATCAGGCTTTGTACCTGTAAACTTTTCCTCAGGTGTTACATCATGCACCGCAGCTGTAGGTGTCCTGTTCATAATGTACACAGCTGTATTTACAGCTTCAGCCCAAAAATGATGAGGCATGTTCTTCTCATTCATCAATGCACGTGCAACCTTTGCAATGTGCCTGTTTTTCCTTTCTGCGACCCCATTCTGCTGTGGAGTATATCTGCATGTAAACTGCTTGTGTATACCATGCATTCGCAGAAAATCTGAAAAATCATTGGAGAAGTACTCTCCCCCTCCATCTGAGCTCAATGTCTTGATTTGCATATCTGTCTCCTTCTCAATCATGACTTTGAAGTCTTGAAAGTGACCAAACACTTCACTTTTGTTACGCATGAAGTAGACCCATACTTTCCTTGTATGGTCATCAATGAAAGAGACATAATACCTGCAACCATGTATACTTGCAGTATCGGTTGGACCCCAAACATCTGTGTGCACCACCTCAAGTGGCCTTTTACATACATTGCGCTCATGTGGAAATGAGCCCTTTGACTGTTTTCCAAACTGGCATGCTGCACACACTTTATGCATACCATCCACCTTGAATTTGGGCAAACCTTTTACAATCTGTTTTGATTGCATGCTGCGCAATCTCTGCTCATTGACATGGCCAATGCGTTTGTGCCAAATGTCAACATCAGCCACAACACCTGTACCCTGTGCAAATAATGCAGCTTTTACCTCAGGCATGTCTACATTCAGCGTAAACATTCTGCCCACACATTTGCCCTCTGTGATCAGCTTACAGCCATTCTGGAAATCTTCTACATAACAGCCATTTGGATTGAAGCGAACCTGCAAACCCTGCTCAACCATTTGTCCAACAGAAACAAGATTCTTTGTAATGTTTGGGACATGAAGTACATCTGCTAAGTACTTTGATTTCCCACTCTTGGTATTTAGAGGTATGTCCCCTACATGAGCAATGGGGTGAGCTGTATCATCTCCTGTCTGCACATAGCCTGACACATCTGGTTTGCGCATATCTCTAAACCACTCTCCATGAGACGTCATGTGATTAGAGGCACCTGAATCCACATACCAAACATCATCTTGGGTGGAATTCTCTGCAGTCATTGTATTCATTACATGCTGCATAACAAACATGCGCTCGTTTTTGTTGTCATCTGCATCTCTGCTAGTAGATGCATAGTTGCCCTGTTCTCTCTTTCTACTTGCTTTTCCCTTTGGACAGTCACGTGACATGTGACCTCTTTCACCACAAGTCCAACATTCTCTACTATCTGGAGTATGTTGCTGCCTACTTGATCCTGCACCACGACCTCTTTGACTCCCCCTGCCTTGAGACTAGTTTCCCTTGCCACCTGTATTGTTTTGATTTGATTGACCTTCCAGAAATTGGCCCCTGCAACCCCTTGGGCCTCGACCAAGACCTCTACCTCTACCTCTGTTGGAGTTAGAATAGAAGGCCTGTTCAGAATTATTTCTGCCATGAGAAGAAGATGTGTCAAGGTTCTTCTCCTCAAGAATAAGCATAGAAATCAAATCTTGGAACACGGGGATGTCGTCTCTTGTATTCATGGAAGACCTAAAATGTACATACTCATCTCCTAGAGCATCCAAGCATGCACGTACAATGTCATCATCTTCCACTGAGACTTTAATAGATCCAAGAGCCTCAATGATACTCTTGATCTTCAAGGCATAATCATTGATTGAAAAGTTGTTCCTCTTAACCTGATTTAGCTCCGACTTTAGTTGAAGCTTCCTGGCCTTGGTGTTCACCTCGAACACTCTGCCTAAGTTTCTCCATGCAATGGCGGGGGTTTCAGCATCCTGTAGATAGCCCATCATGCCATCTGTGATGCTCATAGAAAGCCAATACATCACTTTGCTCTGGCCTTGTTGCCAGTCCCTCAAAGCTTTCCTTTGTTCTGCTGTAGTATTTGCCTCGGGAATCTCTGGTTCCTTTTCATTGTCTCCTTCTACATAGTCCCAATAACCTTTTCCTTTTAGGAAATTTGTTATTCTGAACTTTCATGCAGGGTAGTTATTTTTCTCAAGCTTCTCAGTAACAATCTGACTGAAACCGTCAGACATCTTGAAGCAGTAAGACAAAATAGCTGCAATCTGTAAAAACCTGCAAATTTGCTGAACCTGCTATCGTGGTACCTGTAACGCTTTCTACACTCAACGAGTGTCCACAATCAAGCGTACATACAACCACTGTACTTGTACAATAAATCTCTGTATACTGCACTTTGGAGACCTGTTCAGAAACTTGTGCGAAAAACCCCTAAAATGTACGGCATCTGGTCGTGGATTGCGAACGAAGGGATTGTGATGCTCTTGCTCTCTTAGCCTCTCTTGCCTGCACCAGGATCTGATACCATGTAAAGAATGAGGATGCAAGAGAGCTACACAAGACAAGCACAAAGCACACAGAGATGGAAAGCTTCTTCTTCTTCTTCTCAGAAAAGAGAGTACAAAATGACTAAGTGCTAAAGCTGAAAAGTAGCACATATGTACATGCGGTCACTAAGTGTGAACTCGCTAGAAGCGTACTAGGCTGGCACTATAAGTGTAGTCCAGCTGTAGAATCACTGGCAGAGATCCTCCGTGTCGGTCACCTAACGCGCCAGTGAGTAAATGTCGTAAGCGGCCAAGACCCGTAGTGGATGCCAGCTCAAGGTGTAGAGCTCGACATCTCAACACTCCCCCTGGGCTAAAAAGACCCTAAGGTTCAGCCCATTAAGACTTCCAAAATGCTAAGGTTCCAAAATTCAAAGGTTGTGTCCAAAGGTCAACCTTAAGGGAAGTGGATGCTTTGTGTGTGACAAAAAAAGTCTTTGAATATCCCTACATAGGAGGGGGCGAGCCTAGCAAGTAGGGGATGAGAGATAAGGCCACACACACACACACAAGCTCCCTTTACACAAAGGGAATGAGGGACACATGTCAGCTCCCTAGGCCAGATGCCCACAAGGTGTACCCAATTCCTATTGGATGACCCTTGAAGTGGACCAATGGGAATTAGGCTAGAGTAAATTTAGCCTACTTAAGTTTAAAACACTTAATAAAAAGAACCAATGAAAATTAAGTCTCCTGGATGATTATTGGACAGCCTGTGAAGGGGTCCAATAGGAATTGAGCAGCCCAATGGGCTACTTAATTCCTATTGGTTAGAATGGGGAAAGGTCCAATGGGGATTTAATTCATTTAAATCAATTAAGTTTAATTGATTAAGCTCTCACAAAAGGGGAAAGGGGGACACATGTCAGAAGGCTATCACTTATGCTGCTTAATAGCCATTGGCTTGACTTGGGGAGGTCCAATGGGGAGCCTGCAAGAGAAAATAGCAAGAGGGCTCACCCAAGAGAGAGAGAGGGCTGATTTTTGCAAGGCATTATCACACACACACTCACACAATCTCATGTGTGAATAAAGAGAAGACTATCTCTTCCCAAGCTTTAATGGAGAGCTCATCACCTACTCCAAGCTTGTGAGATAGAACCCTACATCGACACACTCTTGGCTTGTGGATGCAAATCCAAACAAGATCCAAGCTTCAATGCATGCTCATCTCCTCTATCAAGCCAATTACTAAGCTAAAGCTATGCTAATATGAGTGATTATGTGAGGAGATGTACATCTTTCTCGTAAGATACTCCTTCTTCCTCTCAATCTACTCTCATACCCTGCTAGCTCTTTCTTCCTCTCAATCTACTCTCATACCCTGCTAGTTATCACCATCTTCGAAGGTGTGTGAGGTCTTGAGTCTGAGAACGGGGATAATTAAAGTTGTGTTTGCTAAGTGTTTTACTTAGTGCATGAAGCTTTCATCTTCATTGCACTAGCTATTCTTGAAGGAACACAAAGAATTGTATTGTACAATGTCTCTCTTGATGAGAGAAACCATAATACAAAGCCTTTTGGAGGGGGGACCGGCTCCATGAAAATCCGGTCCTCAACTGTTGTCAATAGCTTAATTTCTCTCTCTTTTGAAAGTATTGTTGATGCTATCTAACTAGGTGTTATGCGTTTTGTTGCTCTCTCCACCCAAGCACTCTTGTAATTCTCATAAGGAATCTATTCTAATGAAATGCCCACTATGTTCATGCTAATTTCCGCTACACATAAGTTTTAAGACCATTAAATGTTACATTGGTATCAGAGCACAAGGTTTCTCTTTTCTTGCTCAAGAAGGGAGGTCCCCAAGCTAGCTATAAATGGTTGGTATTATTAAGTGCCTGTGAGTAAGTAGAATATGGATTTTTCAGCCTTGCAGTGCGCCTGCCTTCGTGCAGTTAACGGCGCATCACCGGCGAGAGCTATGGTCTTAATAGTGGAGTTCTACGGGGCTTGCCTATTGCTTAACCACTATTGAGCTATTAGAAGCTCGGTGCTGTTTTGGTGTCAAAAGACCCTCTCTTCTATTCCTTGCAATTAATGGTATTCGAGCTACGGGTACAGTAGCTTGAGTGCTTTCTCGAAAGGGGTAAAGACGAGTATCAACTAGGGCTTGAAGTGCCAAAGTACACCTAAAAAGTTTACACCTAAAAGTTGCTAGAATGGCTGACAATAGTAAAGAGAGTGAAATAAATGTCGATAACTTTGATTTTGCTCATGAGCAAGCTACTAATGATGCTTCGATGCTTGTTAACTATCTTGTTTCTAGGATTCAACAAGCCATGGGCAATCCATCTCTCCAAAGAGATGTGTAACGGCAGCTCCGTGCTCTCGGGATTCTCCAAGCTCATCACCATGACGAGAGAACACCTAGGAAGCCTCCTTGTGAGACTCCCAAAAGAGGTCTCTCTCCGATTCGAGAAGAAGAAGAGAATCTGTACGAAGGGCTCAAGAATTTACTTCTTGATGATGCATCTCCTTCCCAAAGGAGAACTCAAGAGCCTCTATAGAAGGAACGAGAAAGAAGTGAGTCTCCCGCCACCTCGGCGGAGATGGCTCCACGAAGACGGCGGGCTAAACGCTCTCCATCACCACCAAAGCGGAGAATACCATCAGACTCTTCTCCATGCCATAGGGATGATAAAAAGCAAGAGAAGAAAAAGGCGAGAAAGAGGACATCCTCTTCTCCATCTTCTTCATCCTCTTCCTCTTATGAAAGTGATGGTGAAGACAACGAAGATGAAGACAAGAAAAAGCCGAGAAAGAGGTCACCCTCTTCTCCACCTTCTTCAAATTCTTCACCTTCTGAAGAAAGTGATGGTGGAACCTTTGAACCATCAAAAAGAAGAGGCCATAGGAAATCCTATGCCGCATGGAAGAGTTCATCCAAGTTAAAGAAATTCAAAGAGGGACGGAGGAGAATCTCTTTCCTTACCTATGATGGAACCTTTGGTGCTACGGATAAAGTCTTGGCCTTTATCTAGAAATTTGATGCGGCATTTGGAGATGAGGGCTTCACAGAGTCCTCTAAGCTACGCCATGTAGCTATGCACTTTCAAAAGTCCACCAGGCAATGGTGGTCTAGCCTACGAGCCAACGGTGAAACTCCACGAACATGGAAAGCTTTAAGAGATTCCATTATGAAGCAGTTTTTGGCCACCGATGCCAAAGACAAAGTACTCACCGAATGGCGAAGCTTAAAGCTCTCTGCCGATGAATCCGTCCACAAATATCGAGACAAGTTTTGGGACATATAATTCAAAGCCACTGTCTTTAAAAAGTTTGATTTTGGAGAGCAAAAGCAACAATTTTGTGCCGGCTTAACCAAAGAAATGGCGGAGTATGTCAACTCCCAAAGGCCACCAACCATATCGGCGGTAATACACCATACTATGGTGGCCTCACGAATCAATTTCCAAACGGGGGCTAAACATTAGAAAATTTCGGAGGTCATTTGGAGGGCCTTGTAAGAAATTGTATTTCTCTCTCTAGAAACTTTTTTTAAAATGCACTTGCACTTTGTGAGTACGTCCAAAAGGAAAACCAGACACTCTGAAAAGTAGATTTATATTCCCAATCGTCCTTGAAAACGGTCACTTTTTTATTTAATGCGAGCGTCTTTTTCAGGAGGCAGGTGCGGCGCATTCAATGCAGCTTACGTCATCACTGAAAGTTGAAAAGTCACAAACTGTAAAATAGTGATAGATTTTGAGGATTTTGACACCACCAATGCATCCGGAACGCCAAAATACCTTAAAAACGAATGTCTACTTGTCTCATTCCGACATCCGGAGAGGCAAAAAATGTCAAAAAACCCCCAAAAATGGGCTTTTTACTAAAGGCGTGCGAGGAGGCATTCTAAAATTTTAGAATGCCCCTCTGCGCGCCGTTAGTACAAAGCTTTTTTTAGTGATTTTTGGACACTTATCTTTCCAAAAAGCCCCTTTTTAGAGGTTTTTGGACATTTTCCTCTCAAAAAGCTCCCTAAAAAGAGGAAAAAAGGGCCTTTTTACTAACGGCGCGCGAGGAGGCATTCCAAAATTTTGGAATGCCCCCTCACGCGCCATTAGTACAAAGCTCTTTTTAGTGATTTTTGGACACTTATCTTTCCAAAAAGCCCCTTTTTAGAGGTTTTTGGACATTTTCCTCTCAAAAAGCTCCCTAAAAAGAGGGAAAAAGGGCCTTTTTACTAACGGCGCGCGAGGAGGCATTCCAAAATTTTGAAATGCCCCCTCGTGCGCCGTTAGTAAAATGTTCTTTTAGGGGTGTTTGACATTTTTGGCCTCTTTGGATGTCTAAGCGAGGCAATTGGACATTCATTTCTAGGAGATATGTGTGTTCCGGACGCATTGGCAGTATCAAAAGTTTCAAAATCTTCCACCACTTGATAGTTTTGTGAATTTTTGAGTTCTAGTGATGACGTATCCCGTATCAAATGCACCGCATCTACCTTCTGAAAAAGGTGCTCGCATTAAATAAAAGAGAGTGCTCGTCTTCAAGGACCACTAGATTATTAAATGAGGAGAGGGACACTTTTTATATTTTTGTTAATATCAATCTATTTTTCTACGTAACGTAGGCTCTTCTCTCATTGGAGGAGCTTATTTTCCTCTCTCTACCAAAAGGCCCTCCAAAAGACCTCCGAAATCTCCTAATGAGAAATAATAAGCCCCCGGAAAACAAGGGTTCCAATGAGCCTAAGGGGAAGGACAATGTCCAAAAGTCTCCTAAGGGAAACTCCAACAAAGCTAAAGAGAAGGGAGTTTACAAAGGTAAGAACAAACTCTCTCCTGAAGAGTTTGAGCGTTATCGCAAGAATAACCGGTGTTTCAAGTGCGGCGAACAAGGGCATGCATACCGGGCTTGTCCCCAAAAGAACAACCGCCAAGATACTCCTAGAGCTTCCTTGGTTGAAATCCAAGAGGAGGAGACTCACCAAACTCATCACAAAGGATCTCCTCTATGCCATGCTTGGGGAAAAGTAAGAGAACATGATGCTTTTATTCTCTTTGACCCTAGTTCTACTCACAATTTTATATCGATAGAGTTGGCCACCAAGCTAGGCATACAATCCTATGAGATGGGAGATGTCCTACCCGCAGACAGTGCCTTCAAGGGGCAAGAAGCTTCAGTCACTCCCTTAATCGGGAAATTGAGGCTTCATGTCCAAGGCTATGTGGACAAAGAGGACTTCTTTATCTCTCCTCTCAATCATGAGGATATAATCCTAGGGGCACCATGGTTTGACCGCCTGGCTGTCGATGTTAAATTTCCTGAAAGGAGAATCTCCTTTAAGTTCAGGGAAAAAGACATGTATATAGATGCTAAGGAAATGGGTAACACTATCCCCATTGTACATACACCAGCTTTCACCAAGTCAATAAAGAGCTCTATTTCCGTGTACATGATTTTTGTTAAAGATTCTCAAAATGAACTTAATGCTTTAACAAAAGAAAATAAAAGCAACCAAAAGGAATTAGAGTTATCCAATTTTCTCAAGGGGTTTCAAGATGTTTTTATTGATGACATCCCTTGTGAGCTACCTCCTAAACGAGGTAATGATGACCATGCAATTGAACTTCTTCCAAGTTCACCGCCTAACAAACCTCCTTATAGATTTTCTCAAGCTCAACAAGAGGAGATTATGCGGCAAGTTCATGAGTTAGTTGAGAAGGGCATGGTTAGGCCTAGCTCATCTCCATTTTGCTCACCTGTGCTATTAGTGCAAAAGAAAGATGGCACATATTGTATGTGTGTCGACTATAGAGAACTAAATAGGATCACTATCAAAAACAGGTTTCCTGTTCCACAAGTAGAAGACCTATTTGATAAGCTACAAGGATCGACCTACTTCACTAGGATTGACCTAAAAAGTGGCTATCATCAAATAAGGATAGTTGATCAAGACATTGTAAAGACCGCATTTTGCACCACATTTGGTCTTTACGAATACATTGTCATGCCTTTTGGATTGACCAATGCACCAGCCACATTCAACCGCTTGATGGAGAAGCTGTTCAGGCCTCATCGAACCTTCACTAGAGTGTTCTTTGATGATATTATCATCTACTCTAATTCATTAGACGAACACCAGCAACACCTCCAGGTAATATTTCAAGTTTTGAGAGAGAATAAACTTTATGTTAATCGAAAGAAAAGTGAATTTTTCTTGCAAGAGATTCAGCATTGAGGTCACATTATCTCTCAAGATGGCATCCAAATGGATCCGTCAAAGTTAGAGGTAATAAAAGGATGGCCTAAACCAAGGAATCTTCATGAACTAAGAAGCTTTATAGGTATGTGTGCATACTATAGACGCTTCATAAAAAAGTTCTCACAAATTGCGGGACCATTACATGACCTAACAAAGAAAAGCGTTAGGTACACATGGTCTGCTAAGGAGAAACAATGCTTTCAAAAAGCTTAAAGAAAAGCTTATCTCTCAACTTGTGCTTACACTACCGGATCTCTCAAAACCATTTGAGGTCCAATGTGATGCTTGTGGTGATTGCCTAGGAGCTGTTTTACTCCAACAAGGGCACTCCATAGGCCTTGAGAGTCGAAGGCTCGACCCAGTTGAGTAAGCTCTAGGCATATATGAAAAGGAAATCCTTGCAGTTCTACATGCCTTAGACTCATGGAAGCACTATTTATTGGGGACTCCTTTCATTCTGCGAATGGATCACCAAAGTCTTAAGTACTTCATGAGGTAGACCAAGCTCTCCGACAAACAAATGAGGTGGGCAAATTTCCTTTCGCAATTTCATTTTCATATTGCTCACATTGCCGGCAAGCATAATCAAGTAGCTGATGCACTCTCAAGACGGCCGAGAGTCAATGCGGTTTCCATAGCAACTCACAATGATCTATCTTCAATGATAGATGAGTACGCTATTGATTCCGATTTTAGAGATGTGATTTCAGCCCTTGCATTAGGGAAGAAAGAATAACCATTTACTTTACAAGATGGTTATCTTCTATATGGCAATAGACTATGCGTTACTAACTCACTACGTGAGAAAGTAATGTATGAATCTCATGATCCACCATATGCGGGGCATATAGGGATTCAGTCTACCTTAAAAGGAATTAAAACATATTTCTATTGGCCTACCATAAAAGTGAACATACAAGAGTATGTTTCTAAATGTTTGGTATGCCAAAAGACAAAATTTGATAGAGGGAAGCAACTTGGATTGCTTCAACCCTTGCCAATCCCTAATTCACCATGGGAGAGCATATCCATGGATTTTATCTTTGGATTGCCTAAGTCTATCCATGGGAATACGGGAATATGGACGATAGTAGACACATTTAGTAAACAAGCTCATTTTATACCTGTCAAAGAGACTATCAAAGCCCATCAAATGGCAACCCTCTTCATTTCACAAATTTTCAAGTACCATGGCTTGCCAATGTCCATAGTGTCGGATAGAGATCCTAGAATGACCAGTAATTTCTGGAAGGGTCTCTTTGAGAATTTAGGGACAAGGCTAAACTTCTCTTCGGCCTATCATCCACAAACGGATGGTTGTTGGATGGGAGCGACTCACACACCCATGAAGGGCATGCAAACACTACCTAGATCAACATAATGTCAATCGAGGACACAAATGACACGATAGCCACACGGAGGAAATCTCTTTAGCTTGTCAGGCTGAGACAATCCTACACATACAACACTCAGAAAGGCCAACTAAAGCACAATCAAGAACCTCACTTTTCTCAACTACACCACCTAGCCACATACACACATACGGAAGGTAACTCACCTAATCATGCCAGATTCATACAAAACTTAAGGAACACCATCCCCTCACTAGGATACACCTGTCCCTAAGCTTCTACACTCAGAACCCTCACTCAAAACCCATCTGCGGAAAACGCGTAGGATGACAGAACAGAATTTTGAAAGTGCCCGAAACTGAAATTTATGAGTACCTATGCGTAGCTTATGTCACCACGATTCTATAGGCTACTAGCACGCAGAAAACAGACATGATTTGATACACTTACGGCCACAAATAGCTGGTAGATGCGTCGGCGTGTGCGCTTTGTCTTGCGTGGAATGCTTGGCGTTGTCGCGTAGCTCTCCTTGAGCCTGCAGCAATGGTGCAATCGGATCTCCAATGTGTTGAGTGAGCCGGGCGTAGCGAGAGGATAAAGCTCACGCTCACTCTCTTTCTCTCTCACACACAGTAGACGGCAGCGCTAAAAGTTTGATTATGCCTAAAAGTCCTCTTTTACAAAATGAACTAGGTACCATATATACTAAGGCTACCTTAGGTTTAACCAAAAATGGGGCTGAAAGGGTCAAATGGCTTTGTATTTACAATCTGGAAGTGCCATTGCACCCCGGCTTCTGAAACTAGAATAACTACTCATTACAAATGACGTTTATAGCCATAATCCGTAGCATTTCATAACTCAGAAAAGATAAGAATTTGGTACGAAACTTGAGTTATGTTGTGTTTTTGACCCAACGTTCAACATTTCCCCCTTCCACGTTTATGTCGTCCTCGACATGACCTGATTGTTGATGGCGATGTGGTCTTTGCTAGCGTTTTGGCTTCATCTGTTGCACTGCTTGTAACTTTGTCGAACCACAACAAGAACTATGATCCATTTGAGCGGAAATCTATCAGCATAACCATTCATCTTTTGCGATCATCTGATTACTTTTATGTCTGCTCTTCTTCATTGGGGACTTCTTTTTTCTTGTGCAATCATGTTGATAGTGTTGGCTGCAGCTTTATCATTGTAGGTCATTCTTCGACTCGCCATTGAGGAGAAGTATGCTATGATCTGAAATTGGTGCTCCAATTCATTTGTCAATTGATTTGAGTAGCATTTCCTTATTGTTGATGTAGAAGGAATATGTACAAGAGGATGGTGATAGGTGTCCTTAGATCAGGGTCTAAAATAGATCAGGGTCTAAAACCTGGATGACCAAAGGGAAAAAACCCAGTGGGAAAAAAATGCCTTTGGTATGCGCTCTTATTGGAGTTGAGCAGTTGAACGTGAAGTACATGTTCATGAAAGGTGAGTGCTTGGGTGAAACACGGAAATAGTGCCTGATGCAAGTGCCAATTATGGGACACTCTATATGCATATGAGAAATTTGTCAACAAAAGCATGCAATATGAAGGAAGGAGATGATGGGTGTTTTGAGGAATAAATGTAGCACATGTGACATCAAAAGATGTCTCAATAGCTTCCATCTTTCCAAGAAGGGTTTTCAATGTAGAAGTTTCTCCACTCGTATCTCACTGTGCTCAGTACATGAGTGTCTTTTGGACCTTCTCCTTCACTTCACCAAACTTAAGTACTTAGACTTCGACTCTTTTTCTCACCTATACCAGCATGAGCGACACAACGTAAATATGCTCAACTCTTCCAGCTTGAGCAGTACCTAGAATAGCTAAGACTCTTAGACCACAGAGAATATTACTTGAAGCTTTGGGACTAACACCTCACTCATTTTGTGGCTTAGCTACTCGTCTCTAACTTGTATGACTTGTCGATTTCATGTTGACACTGCTTTGTGACAAGTTCTTTGGCTGTTGTAGTGGCTGCTGAGACATACTTCGTGAAGTTTCATCGTTTCCCTGTACCTTCTTCTCTTTGTAGTGCTCAGGCCTCTCGTCAGTCTTTTCTTCATGTGGATTATGGATTTTATTTTATTTTTTTATATAATCAACAAAGAAAATCTAAAAAAAAAACTTAACAAAAGAAAAATCATTCAAATAAAAATCTAAATGCTATGTACACTATACACATGTCCCTAGGGGCTCATGTATGGATTTTGTCCCCATACTCCTCTGTAACACTACTATGAGGGCATATATGCTAAATTTTGTCAAAAAATTATCACAATAAAACACAAAAATTCAATGCATCTCACAAAACATTGCCCTCTAATAGTCATAATATTAGGTCCGCATTCAGAATGCCTCCCCCCTTCCTATTTGGAGTCATCCTTTACGACAGGGTATCACAAAGGGTATGTGTTGTGCTTGGGCAATTAAAAGTTGTGCCTATGTAGGCCTTGTAATGTAGCCCTATTATGCATACACAGTCAATGCATAGAAAAGATTTATGTTGTGAAAGATGTGGGTATAAGAAATTTGCTTATTGGCATTTGTAGACATATAAGAGCTTGTAATCCGTTATCTCTTCTAGGTATGGATCTGAGCACCTATAAAGATTGACCTCATTGTTGTCAATGTATCTATATAGTCCTTCACTCTCATGGCCAATCATCCAAATTCTCTCAACAAGATGGGTCTTTATCAATTGCAAGTTTGGAAGATCCATTGTGGGAGGATATTCCTCTATCGTCGGGATCTCCAAGCTTGTGTAAGCTGCTTATGAATCTAGGGTAGACATGATTTCTGGGCTTAAGAGCTTTTGCTTGGTTCAAGTAGACTTACTCCACTTTCTTCAAGTGCTTTGGTTAGGGAAAAGTCGAAACTATGTCCAAAACCGCAACCGTTTCGTCTCAATTCTCGCAAATTATTGCTTTCAGACACCCCTAAATTGCGGATGCATTTTGAGGCCTTAAACGATGTTTTTTTCAAAGTTGAACTAAATGGTTGCCGCTCTCAGGCTACGTTTTGATATAAAAAATTTTCCGATCTGATATCGTTTATGAAAGTTATGGGCAAAACAATGAAATGCAGTTTAGAATGGTCAAAATGAGTCCAAATTCAATTTTGAAAAAAGATTTGGGATCTTTGTGACACTGTGAACACTCCTGTATGGTCAAAAGTACAGTTGGACCCTAAAACTAGCGTGTAGACATACTACGCGTAGGATGTCCATATGCTCACAATTTAACAAAATTTGGTCCAGAGACTCCCCTTAAGTCCAACAACACAATGGTATGCTCAGAATTTCCTTTGGACCTAAAAATGGCCTTGAGACATCCTATGCGTAGGATGTCTTTTTGCTCACAATGACTTGAAATTTTCACCCCAGCTTCTCCTTCATGTGCTGATCACAGTGGTGTGCTCAAAAGTTGGTTTGGAGTCCTAAATCAAGCTAGAGACATCCTACGCGTAGGATGTCTAGCTGCTCAGATTTTGTCCAAACTTGCACTGTAGCTTCCCCTTGATGTGCTAAAATGACATCTATTTTTACTTTTTGATTCTGACACCTATAGGTTAGTCAAATGATCAAGAATCTTTTCCAAAAGCCTGATGTCTGTTCTGATGAATTCCCAAGTCAAATCAACTCCCAATTGGACCAAAATTGACTAGGAGGCTTGCCTAAGGCTATGCAACAACATGGTATGTCCAAAGTGTTATAGAATTGACATTTTATTATTTATTGTTGCAGCTGACAGGTGGAAAAGACCCTCGGCATGACACACGCTTCTTGGCTATCCACTTGATTGCGGAATATCCTCTTCCGGATCCACTTAAGAAAAACGCTTTCTTTAGCCGAAACTAAATCAAGCAACCATCACACGAGTGTTAGAAGGAAACCTACTTAGGTCCTTGTGTCCCCAACAACGGCGTCAATGTTGGACGGGAGCGACTCACACACCCATGAAGTGCATGCAAACACTACCTAGATCAACATAATGTCAGTCGAGGACACAGATGACACGATAGGCACACGGAGGAAATCTCTTTATCTTGTTAGGCTGAGACCATCCTACACATACAACACTCAGGAAGGCCAACTAAACCACAATCAAGAACCTCACTCCTCTCAACTACACCACCTAGCCACATACACACATACGGAAGGTAACTCACCTAATCATGCCAGATTCATACGAAACTTAAGGAACACCATCCCCTCACTAGGATACACCTGTTCCTAAGCTTCTACACTCAAAACCCTCACGCAAAACCCATCTTCAGAAAATGCATAGGATGACAAAACAAAATTTTGAAAGTGCCCGAAACTGAAATTTATGAGTACCTATGCGTAGCTTATGTCGCCACGATTCTATAGACTACTAGCACGCAGAAAACAGGCATCGTTTGATACACTTCCGGCCACAAATAGCTGATAGATGCGTCTGCGTGTGCGCTTTGTCTCGCGTGGATTGCTTGGCGTTGTCGCGTAGCTCTTCTCGAGCCTACAACAATGGTGCAGTCGGATCTCCAATGTGTTGAGCGAGCCGGGCGTAGCTAGAGGATAAAGCTCACACGCACTCTCTTTCTCTCTCACACACAGTAGACGGCAACGCTAAAAGTTTGATTATGATAAAAGTCCTCTTTTACAAAATGACCTAGGTACCTTATATACTAAGGCTACCTTAGGTTTAACCAAAAATGGGGTTGAAAGGGTCAAATGGCTTTTGGAACTAGAATAACTACTCATTACAAATGACGTTTATAGCCATAATCCGTAGCATTTCATAACTCGCAAAAGATAAGACTTTGGTACGAAACTTGAGTTATGTTGTGTTGTTGACCCAATGGTCAACAATGGCCAAAGTGAAATAGCTAACCTAACAATTCTCGATCTACGAAAAGCCTATGTAACGGAAGTAGATCAAAGATCCCAATGGGAGAAGTACTTACCCTTAGTGGAGTATGCTTACAATAACACTGTACATACTTCCACGGGAAAAGCACCTTTCGAGGTAACTGAGGGAAGATCAAAAAGTCCCTTGCTACTTAAGGTACATGGGAAGATCTTCGTTGCAGATGAGTATAGCCGAGACCTACAAGAATCTTTTTGAAAGATTAAGGATACTATCTCTATCTCACAGCAAAGGCAAAAGGATGTTGCTGACAAGCACAGAAGATCCCAAGCCTTTAAAGAAAACGATTGGGTCTTGTTAAAGTTTCCCAAGGCTCCATTAAGGCACACGACGGGCAAGAATCCTACAGGCCACCAAAAGTACTATGCTAAACTAGCAAAAAGGTACTATGGTCCCTTCCAGATTCTTAGGCCAATCAATGAGATGGCCTATCAACTCAAGTTGCCCAATCATTGGCTCATACACAATGCTTTCCATGTGAGCCTATTAAAGCCTTACAAAGGAGAGCCACCTCAAGAACCAACTATTGAAGACCCACCGGAGATCGAGCACCAAGAGGAGGTGCTGCAGCCCGAGTCCATTCTCCGACATGAAGACAAAGTATTAAGAGGCGATAAGACTATCCGACGATATCTTATTAAGTTAAAACATTATCCTTTTGAAGATGCTAGATGGATGCAAGGCATACAATTAAAGGATAACCTAAACCTTGTGAATGCTTACAATGCTTCCCAAGAGTAAGAAAATGTACAAAATGTTAAAAATGAACAAAGTTTTTGTCTTATAAGACTCTCTTTTTCTTTATTGTGCACAAAAATGAAGTAGTATGCATGCTTAGATCAAGTTTGCAGAGACGACGTCTCCCAAACACCAAGTAGAGCTTTTCACTCTACTATGGAAGACTGATAGGACTAATGTGCAGACATGCTTGCGGCAGCCTCAAGATCTCAAGCGCCAAATGGACTAGTCATCCATTGTGGAATGATGTCGTAGGGTAACATAGGGATCCTCTACCCGCTAAGAAAAGGACTCATGAATATGCTTTATCTTCTCTACACCATAGTCGAGGACGACTATGATTTCAAGAGAGAGTTAATGTCATAATAATCAATATCTAATTCTCCTAAATGATTTTCTCATGTTAAACTGATCATTTAATATGGGAAAGTGCAAGGGGAGAAAAAGCTAGAATATTGGTTAAGCTAGCAGACCGGCCACAGTAGGGATCCAAAGGAGGGAAAATAGGGATCCAAAGGGGGTCCATCTGCAAAAGAGCCATGTGCAACAATGGGCTAAAAAGACCCTAAGGTTCAGCCCATTAAGACTTCCAAAATGCTAAGGTTCCAAAATTCAAAGGTTGTGTCCAAAGGTCAACCTTAAGGGAAGTGGATGCTTTGTGCGTGACAAAAAAAGTCTTTGAATATCCCTACATAGGAGGGGGCGAGCCTAGCAAGTAGAGGATGAGAGAGAAGGCTAGAGTAAATTTAGCCTAATTAATTTTAAAACACTTAGTAAAAAGAACCAATGAAAATTAAGTCTCCTTGATGATTATTGGACAACCTCTGAAGGGGTCCAATAGGAATTGAGCAGCCCAATGCGCTACTTAATTCCTATTGGTCAGAATGGGGAAAGGTCCAATGGGGATTTATTTCATTTAAATCAATTAAGTTTAATTGATTAAGCTCTCACAGAAGGGGAAAGGGGGACACATGTCAGAAGGCTATCACTTATGCTGCTTAATAGCCATTGGCTTGACTTGGGGAGGTCCAATGGGGAGCCTGCAAGAGCAAATAGCAAGAGGGCTTGCCCAAGAGAGAGAGGGGGCTGAGTTTTGCAAGGCATTATTTGCAAGAAAGAGAAGACTATCTCTTCCCAAGCTTGTGAGATAGAAGCCTACATCGACACTTCTTGGCTCCAACCAAGAGCCAAGCTTCAATGCATGCTCATCTCCTCTATCAAGCTAATTACTAAGCTAAAGCTATGCTAATATGAGTGATTATGTGAGGAGATGTACATCTTTCTCGTAAGATACTCCTTCTTCCTCTCAATCTACTCTCATACCTTGCTAGCTGTAACCATCTTTGAAGGTGTGTGAGGTCTTGGGGCTGAGAACGGGGATGATTAAAGTTGTGTTTGCTAAGTGTTTTGCTTCGTGCATGAAGCTTTCATCTTCATTGCACTAGCTAGTCTTGAAGGAACACAAAGAATTGTATTGTACAATGTCTCTCTTGATGGGAGAAACCATAATACAAAGCCTTTTGGAGGGGGGACCGGCTCCATGCAAATCCAGTCCTCAACTGTTATCAATAGCTTAATTTCTCTCTCTTTTGAAAGTATTGTTGATGCTATCTAACTAGGTGTTATGCTTTTTGTTGCTCTCTCCACCCAAGCACTCTTGTAATTCTCATTAGGAATCTATTCTAATGAAATTCCCACTATGTTCATGCTAATTTCTGCTACACATAAGTTTTTAGACCATTAAATGTTACAAAAAGCATTGGCAGTGCACCTTCACTCTCACTAGTATTGGAATCCCAATCATGCATATCTGAATACATCAAGTCTCCGGTGAAACTCTCTTCATTAGGCTCACAAGATGCATTAAAAAACAATTCTCTATCTTGTAGAGGCTCAAAATCAAGTAGAGCATCATCCAACATCCGCATAAGGTCATCATCAGCTGCATCTGAATAAACTAATTGCTGATGCATGACTCTAGATTGATTGGTATCCTTAACATCTGTATTTGAGAACCCTTCTGAAGATTCTTTCAATAAGCACATAAGATCTAGGTCCATTGCTTGAGAAGGTTCCTCCATCTTGCACATTTTAGGCTGTTGTAAACTAAGATTTCCACATATGACATGTATACTAAATAGGGTTAATTTTATTTGCGAGTTAATCAATTCATGTTTTTTTGCTAACAGGTGATGCTTTTTCGATTTTATAGAAGCATGGATTTCACTCATATGTATGCTCTCTAAGGTGGCATTGTGGTATGTTAAATAAGTACCGAGGGAAGGAGAGAGAAGAAGGATTAGACGGAGAGAGAAAAACATACTTGTGAAATAGAGATAGGATCGGGGTGTGAGAGTACCGACAACGAGAGAGAGAGAGAGAGAGAGAGAGAGAGAGAGAGAGAGAGAGAGAGAGTGGGAGAGAGGAAAGATAGGTTCAAAATGAAAAAAGACCCGGCTCAAGTTTGGGCAAGAAGGTTCTCAAGCCAGTTCAAATTATTTAATTTAGTAACTTGGTATAGAATTGTTTATGTGTTGGTTTAATGTATATATTTTATAAATATCCCACATTTTAATTGAGATGAAAGTGGAGTTTTTTTGTGAAGAAGGAGGTTGTGTGCACGTTTTCTACTCACGTGTGTGTGTGTGTGTGTGTGTGTGTGAGTGAGAGAGAGAGAGAGAGAGAGAGAGAGAGAGAGAGAGAGAGAGAGAGAGAGAGAGAGAGAGAGAGAGAGCCTGAGAGTGGGGGATGAGGGGGAGAGAGGAAAGATAGGTTTAAAATGAAAAAAGTCTGGCTCAAGTTTGGGCAAGAAGGTTCTCAAGCCAGTTCAAATTATTTCATTTAGTAACTTGGTATAGAATTGTTTATGTCTTGGTTTAATGTATATATTTTATAAATATCCCACATTTTAATTGAGATGAAAGTGGAGTTAAGTAAAAGTGGAGTTTTGTTGTGAAGAAGGAGGTTGTGTGCACGTTTTCTACTCACGTGTGTGTGTGTATGTGTATGTGTGTGTGTGTGTGTGTGTGTGTGTGAGAGAGAGAGAGAGAGAGAGAGAGAGAGAGTTTGCCTGTTCATATGCGTGTGAAAAGGTTCCAAAGCCGAGTCCACAAATAATGTTTTCCGAGCCCTTAGAGAAGCATTTAGTGGTGGTTACTCATTGCACTATTATATGCCTATAGTATTCATAGGGGAATAATAATCATAGTGTTTCGCGAGCCCTTAGAGAGGCAGTTAGTGGTGTCTACTCATTGCACTATTAGATGCTTATAAATCTTATAGGGGAATAATAATCGTAGTGACCAATCATGCATATTTTATTGCACGTCCCACTTAAAAAGTTAGTGGTGGAGTAGTAGACGATTATAATATTCATATTGACAAATCATGCATATATTATTGCACGCTCCAATTTAGCAGTTAGCATATGCTGAGTGGGATCCCTCATGTCACTAACACATGCCACTATTCCATCACTATCAATGCTTCTTGAGAGCATGCTGCTTTAGCCTATATAAATGTTACAAGGCAAGCAACATATGTTGCACAAGTGAATCGGAGGTGGTAATCAAGAGAGATTTTTTCATTTTCCCTGTACTTATACAATGCCTATAGGATATGCAACTACTGGTAATGAGGTAGTTGAAAAAATCCATGAAGAGCTTCACAAACTCCCCCCCAACGCACCCCTTGAAGAAAAGAAGAAGTTTACACAGAGAGAGCGTGACACAAACAAGGCGATCCGGATGTTCAACCACCTTAATCGCGCTCACAACACCGGAGACCAGGAACTGAATGATGGCTTTGAGACAATGCGAGAAGCTCTGGGCAAGTGGGAGACATGGGGGTACATAGACTACTCTCGAAGGGCCGCTTTACAGGCGGAGATTGACCATTTGCTTGTCTGCAAATGCACAATCAACCTGGTCGACATCTCTGGCTCTAATGTGGTAGAAGATTGAGGCAAGATTTCAATAATTATGCACTAAATATATATAGTTAAATAAATATGCACTAGAACATGATAAATTGTACTAGTGTGATGCAAGTTGTACTGTGTGTGTGTGTGAGTGTGCAGGTTTGATTCCCTACCTAATCATGTAAACAACTTATTTTAATTATATGATGCTTATTTTAACTATATTATGGTGTTCCACTCTTCAGTGCCTTGGCGAGAATAATTCATATATCTCTGTCTGACTTATTTATTGAAGTAGCTATGATACTTTTAATCGGCCTGGTCTACTAACACATCTTCAAGATCTGTCATAATTTAGGGTATTGAACCGCCAAATGTAACTACAAGCTATTTGAAAGCCAAACGTAAAGAAAATCGATGTGAGTTTTTTATATTATGCAAGAAAAAGATGAGCATGTCTTTAGTACTTACCCTACTTTTAGTAGAATGTTGTTTCCTGTCCATGTAAGTGTTGTTGCAAACAAGGATGAATGCCTGATAAGCCAATTTGAAACTAGGAATCTAAAAAATATTGATGGTTGTACTTGTTTGGGCAGAGACCTCAAAGTAATGATACACGCATAGACTCTTGCATATAAAATAGTAATTAAGAATACTTTAATGAGTTGAAGAACTGCATACGTACATAAACACACACATATAAATAACTATATATATTGTATAAAAAAGTACTTAAACACACTTTACCGAGTTGAAGAACTGCTTACGTACATAAACACACACATATAAATTTAAAAAAAAATATATTATATATATATATAATATAAATATTATATATAAAACTATATATATTCTTAGACCGACAGTGTAAAGAAATACTGACAAGCAAATGAAATTTTGACAGCATAACAACGTGAAAAATAAAAAAAACCCATTCCATACTTGCTTCTGTAAAAGCTTTCCTAACATTCGTTAAGCTTTCTTATTCTATACATGCTTCTGTGAAGCTTGCCTAACTTTTGTGTATACATGAAACCATGATTATGTTTCTAAACTTGAAGAAAAAAGCATGATTATATTCACAAGCAATCAAAATTTCGGCAGCATAACGGCGTGAAAATACAAACAAAATAATTTCCCATTCCATACTTGCTTCCATGAAGCTTGACTAACTTTTCTGTATACATGAAACCATGATTATGTTTTCAAACATGAACAAAAAGCATGATTATATTGACAAGCAATCAAAATTTCGGCAGCATAATGGCATGAAAATTCAAACTAAAACAATTCCCATTCCATACTTGCTTCCGTGCAACAGCCAATGCTCACGAGAAGAAGAAATTACATACACAAAAAAGCATGTGTTGGTATATTACTTTGGTAAATCCAAAGCTCTCAACTAACTTCTATCTAGCATAATAAATATGAAATCATGGTTGAATTGATAAGGACGATCAACACCAACAACATGTCTTTAGTAATACCAAAAAAATGGCACCCAAACACCATGGTCATACGTCGTTCCATAAAAATCACAAACTAGAGAAAACGATAGATAATACCAATGTTGATGTTAATCAAGGGCAATGTGATCCAGGCTCATATTGTTGCCAATCAGTCTCCTCATTGCTATCTGCATCAACTGCTGAAATAGCACATACACATGGAGCCTTGAAGCGTGAAAGATGTTGATGGAAGACCTCTGGATCACTATCTATGCAGAGACAGTGTTTAGACAACTCAACGCAAACATTGCCCAAGCCACCACATCAAGAAAACATATCAACAATGTAGGTGTGCTCCGCAGTATGTTCGCACAAGCCAGCTAAAAAAAGCAAAAAATATGAACATTTTTACTTTATGTAACATAGTCCAATAACGAAAGTAGGAAGCATATATTCTTACCGAAAGAAGTCAAGGATGCAATCGGCGGCAGCTCTAAGAGTGTGTCCTACAATGTACTCTCCGTCGGTGCGCTCCACCAGTATTCCGGACTTGGCATCGAAAGAGTTGTTGTCCACGCTCTCTCCATCTCGTCGATTGTAGATAGGATGTTGACCCTTATGATAAAACAATCCTATCAATAGTGTTTCCACCTACAAATTACAATTAGAATGTGATCTAATTGAAGAAAACTACGAGCATGCTTTTCAATCAACAAATAAATTTACTTACTCTCTCAATCTCAATGGTCTTTTGCACATAACCATCGGGGATCAAAATAAGGATGGTGTGCATCATTTTGAATCCCATCTCGATGGCATGGCTAGACACAATGCCAAAGTGATCAGTGGAGCTTAGGTTGATGTACCACCCATTGTCTGCCACATACATTGAAGCTATTACGGCCACTTTCTTACTTAATTTTTGAGAGAATTGATTCCATGGAGGGACCTGCATAATACACATTGTTAATTTAATTAAAGTTACAAAACTATCATAGACTGTCCATTGTGGTTTTGAAGGATGCATACCTCGTTCTTCGAAATATTTTCAACTTTAAAGTTTGTTGGAAAATCTGCAAACAAAAGAGAGGCCACTTCATTGCTCTTTTCCCCATCAACATGGGCTGAATGAAGAAAATCCAAGATCCTGCATACGATCAAATACATGTATTTCAAACATTCACAACACACACCACACATAGTTAGTCTTTCTTTTCACATGTTTTTACCATTTCTAATCATCGAGAGAAATTTTGTAAACATCTAGCATGTTGCCAATAACGGTCACATCACAATCTATGGAAGGCACTGTATAATCAGAAAATAAAATGTTTCATCAAGAATTGTTGAGTAGAAAGAAAGTGACAGCTAGATATCTATACAAGCAATTTTACCTGTAAAGCCTTGAACACCTTTTTGGTTCTTTTTGGGAGACTTCTTGGGCTTCTTGGATCTAACAAAATCCAATTGTTTCTTTATAGATGAGATTGTACTATTGTTTACTCTTTTCAAAGAGGTGGCTTTCTTGGAAGCTGAGCCAATCTCCTCAATACCATTTTCATTTCTTTCAAGAACGTGCTCTAAAGCAAACAAAAATATATTTCTCACAAACATAATCCAAATAGTTTGAGCACTTTAACAATTTTGTAGTTTTTATAAATGCCAAAAATAACCTTTATATAAGTTCCCTTCATCACGTGGATAGGTGTCTCGAGTGTAATCTAGCCACCAAAGGCAATACTCAATTTCCCAAGCAATCAAACCATAATCTCTCATCCATAGTGGATACATACACTCCTCACAAGAGAGGTCCCTCCAACTTTCAACAGCAATTGGCAACTTCTCCAACAAAGTTTGATCGTAAAGCTGAATAAGCCATCTACATAAAATGTAGTTAACTTTATTTGAGCTCCTTTCCTAAGTGACTTATTTATTATACAAACTCTAAGTAAAAAATAGAATAACAACCACAAAGATATCAATTGTATTACCTGAATAATACTCTCCTCAAACATTCCATAAGCTCTGGAATTTTTTCATCTGACTCTTTTGCGTTGAGCTTACTCCAAAGCTCCACAAAAGCTTTATCAATGTGGTCCCTCAATTGGTGATGAAACCATGCTTCAAAGCCCTCTGGCATTTCTTCAATCATTTTCCCTTTGATCCTCAAGCATTGCTTCAAGATACTTCCCCAATACCACTCTTTACGCAAGTACATTCTAAATTTCATTGCACTAATATAACGCTCAGAAGTAACATCATCTACACGGCAATGCATCAAAGAGTGCAATATTTCCTTTTTCCTATAGAGCAAACAATAAACAAACCATAAATGCATTGATTCATTTGATGATTACATGTGTATTTTTTATCCAAAAATTATTACCTCTCTGGTGATATTTTAGAAGTTGCCAAAGAGTGGACCTTGTCTCTTGTAAGGCCCACTTGATCCTTTTCTCTTATTCAATTGAAGTTAAATAATAAAGAGAAGAACCCCTGGCCATTGGTGGGGTTGGCAATGGCCAACATCTATGTTGCATTAGCACGAGATTAAATCAAATCAATTTTTCAATCAAATAAATCAAATTCAAATGACATGTCAACTTACAATTTTGTAGAAATTCAAACATAAACGGTGAGAAGAGAAAGTGTTTACCTTATAAGCTCTTTCTTTGAATACTTTTTCTACTCTTCCTCGAGCAACCATTTCCTTTTCTGGCAGTGAAATCGAGGGATCATTGATCTCTTGCATCTCTTCGATAAGAGACAAGTCAAAGTCTTCCTTTTGTAGAGAAAATGAAAAAAAAAGTAAGATTTTACAAAATAATGTCAAGTTTTAGAAATGACATAAAAAGTGTACTTTAAGGCAAAAAAATATACCTTCCATATGAGCATTGCTAATAAAAGAGCAGGAGCGTTGTACCAACTCCCTTTAGATGCCTTCTTCTCACAAGCAAGATCTACCTCTATCCATCGAATCCAATCTTGGGGAAAGTCTTTCATTAAAGAATCTTTGCTTGCCACAGCCAGTTTTTGGAACAAGAAGATCTCCTACCCAAAATTTGTGCTCACAGTGGTTCTACCAATCCTAAACCACAATATCTTAAATTAAATGGCAGTAGAATGACATCGATAAAGTAATAGCAATAACTTTCAAAACAACAAATGTGCTACTCATTTTGAGAGCGCAAAGCTAGCATAAGCTCCCCCTCTGCACTTCTATCAACATTGACAAATTGACACTTCACAAAACAATGTCTCCACTTTATCATTGAAAATTCTACAACAAAAAAAAAGAAAATTAGAAAGCATAGAGTAATACAAGTCAACTTTACATTAAGCAAAAAAGAAATCACTTACAAGTTTTTATTAAGCGCATCCAAGTTTTCAAACGGTGATTACCATCCCAAACGATAAAATTTTTTCCCCTTAATTCTTCCCACTCAAGGGGAAGGGAATTATCAAAATCATCGCTTATTTCTTGCCAAATAGGCCCCCATTTATCTTTGTCTAAGTCGGAAACATAATGTTGATCATGGCATGGCTTCTTAAATGACACAAGAAATGGAGCTCCAAGCACACTATATCCAGACATCTCAAACCTTTTCACCAAGCCCTCAGTGCCTGGACCCACTGCTCTAATGGCTTAATTTTTCATCAATCTACAGAGAGGAATGCGAGGAGGTTCCCCACCTCTCTTTACAATAAAACCCTCTACAATATCCTCCAATATTTGACCATGAACATCCTTTCCAAATACTGTTGGATGATCGAGAGGTTTAGCAACAATTGTTGTTGCTTCAGACACGCTGTGAGCCACCAATTCACCTTGTGTAGCATGAATATCTATGAACACCTCTTCTTCATGCACATCACTCAATATATCCTCTTCTTCGTGCACATCACCCAAAATATCCTCCTTTCGAAGGACATTGGAAGAAGCAATGGAAGATCGTGCATTGGCCCTATGCCTTGTAGTGCCAGACCTTAATGTGTATCCTAATCCTACAAGCAAAAAACAATAAGAACACAACTAGTTTAGTGAGTATGATGAGACAAAAAAAAAAAGAACACAAATAGCTTAATGTATTTGAACTTACTTTGAGAGATACCTGTCCTGCCACGTTTAGATGGTGTACGAGCAATAATCTATCAACCACAAACAACAAAAATCTTCTTAGCAATGACAATACAAATATAAACATCTAAATTTCGGCAGCATAACGGCGTAAAATGCAAATTTAAAAAAAAAACATTCTCAACTTTCTCATGGCAAGGAAAAATACAAATCCACTTTGACATTTGTATACCTCTTCTCTACAGTGACCTGTTCTTACATCATTGTAATTGTTACTGTAAGTGTGTTTAGTATGTGTGTATGCAAGTGTGTTGATGTGTGTGAATGCAAGTGTTTATGTGTGTGTGTGTGTGTGGATGTATGCATGATTGTGTGTGTGTGTGTGTGTGAATGTAAGTGTAATATGTGTGTGTCTGTATGCATGATTGTGTGTGTGTTTGTGCTATGTATGCAAGTGTTTTGATGTTGTGAATGCAAGTGTGTTGATGTTGTGAATGCAAGTGTTTATATATGTGTGTGTATGCAAGTGTAATGTGTGTGCGTATGCATGATTGTGTGTGTGCTTGTGCTATGTGTGCAAGTGTGTTGATGTTGTGAATGCAAGTGTTTATATATGTGGGTGTATGTATGTGTGTGTATGCAAGTGTAATGTGTGTGCGTATGCATGATTGTGTGTGTGTTTGTGTTATGTGTGCAAGTGTTTTGATGTGTGTGAATGAAAGTGTTTATCACTGTGTGTGTGTGCTTACCTACGCACGCTCGCCTGATCCACCGGAGGAGGTCCAATAGGAGCTCCCCCATGCCTTGAAAGGCATGGTGAGAAGGCAGCGCGCGCTCTGTACTCTCACCATGATTTTCAAGGCATGGAGGAGCTCCAATGGAGCTCCTCCGGTGGATCCGGAAAGCGTGCGTAGGTAAGCGCACACACACTCACACACACACACACACACACACACACACACACACACGTGAGTAGAAAATCTATACACACACACATTGTACCTTGTCTTCTTTTACTCCTTCTTCTTCACAACACAACTCCACTTTTATCTCCCTCTTCACTGAAAAACTCCACTTTCACTTCACTCCACTTTAATCTCAATTAAAGCTCCGCTTAAACTTCACTCCACTTTCATCTCAACTACTAATTTTTTCACACACACTATATATTTGCAAAAAATGATATTGTGGTATAAACACTCTCACACACACATTCATTTATATATATATATGTATATACACACACAAAGATATACGCAAAATGGATTCATATATATAATTTTACTAAAAAAATACTACGTTTTTTACACACACACACACACACACAAGTATATATTAAAAAAAATGATTGTATGTGTTTGTGTGTATAAAAAACGTAGCATTCTTAGAGTTAAGTTATACACACACACACACGCACACACAAGATGGAAAAACTATGTGCACAGTCATACATACATACACTCTCTAGAGCTAATTATATATATCTTAACTTAAAAAAATGCTACGTTGTTTACACACACCCACAAAATCATTTATACACACACACAATAATGTATATAACTTAACTAAAAAAATTATATATACACACTACCAAAAACACACACACATATATATAAAATGGCAAGATGGAAGCATATATATAACTTAACTAAAAAAATTGCTACGTTTTTTATACAAAGTCAGTCATATAGAATGTTACGCTTTTTATACACACACTCACACAATCATATATATATATGTATATACACACACACACACACACACACACACACACACACAAAAGATGGAGACACTATTAGACTGCATTAAATGCAGTCCTTGAACCACCATTTAGAAATTAAATGGCCCCTCAAATTTGATGACATATTCCACTGCACATACATTCACAACCGTCATATATTAAATGCACTTCTTCAATTATGATTTTCATTATTCTTTGAGCCGTCACAAGATCTTATGCAATTGTCTTTTCGTCTACCTACCCATCTTTCACTTTCATTAACCTTCACATCTTTCATTAACTTTCACAAGTTTCATTAACCTTCACTTTATCTTTAACTTTCATTAACCTTCACCACCTTCACTTAATCCACCACAGTTTTCTCGCATCTCCATTGTGTAATCTTTTGCTTGAGAGAATATGTCCAACATGAAAGTAACAATAACTTGGAAGGTTGGTGGTCAGATAGTCAATCGTGACATTCAGTTGAAGGGAAACCCATTGTTGCTTAGTGCTTACTATTTGCATAGTTTGTTGCCTCCATCTTGCCATTTTCAATCACTATCTGCTCTTATTGAAAGTGATTGTGGCCTAACAAAAGTCTTACTGCAACCACAGTGGGATATCAAAGGTCATCAGCATTTCTTAATAGATGGATCTTTTTCGAGCTTGTTTGAGATACTTCATTCAGACACATTTATACAGGTATCTGACAATGAGAAAGGAAATGACAAAGAGATATCTGAAGATGTTTTAAACATTGTGCATCTTTAAAGTAGTGGTGATAATATAGGACAGCTCAAAACTCAGTCAATTGTCATTTGGATTCAACAAAATCCAGGGGCAAAAAAGTTAAATGATCTGTTCACATTATGTGGAGCTCCTGTGCAAGTTGCTGAACTTCCACAACATTATGATGGAAATTTGTGTTTCGAGTTACCTGCGACTCAGGATAAAACAAAACGAATGACAGGGATGGAACAACGCTTTGATGGTCACTTGTGGACTCCCCCATCTGTGACAACCATGGCAATAGCATGCACAATTCGTCTAAGCCACTGTTTGGGATGCATGTAGTGCAATTATTCAACGTGTCCTCATTATATTAAGGAGCAAGAATTTAATAGTAGATATTTTCATGGATATTTGGACAGACAGATCAAAAAGGACTACCTTGCAATGGAAGAGAATACAACAATAACTCGTAATTATTGTCAGAAGGTTGTTACTTGTGTTGTTTTGCCTAGAGATGGTACAATGTCGCGACTGGCAATACATGTTGGTAAACATTGTCATAATGTTAAGGCAGGAACCTCTAGGGCTGCTATTTCAAGAGTGCGGAAGCTGGTAGGTGCAGTACTAAAAATAGCAAAGGGTGGCCCAAGAAGAATTCAAATGTTGGTGGCTCAACAACTTGTTCTTCACTCCTTGATTAGTGAGGAAGCTGAAGTTACATTCGATGTACAATTCGCTGATTTTTTAGAAGAAATGATGCCACTGGTTCAAACCAAAGGGTAAGAGAAACTCAATTTTGTTCCTTGAATTTGTTAATTTTTTAACTATTTTAAATTTAGCCTTCTTGTGATGCATCATGTAGGTTTTCTTCAATTGTTTCAAAGGAGAGGAAGAGTCAAGGTGTTGTTATTGGGGATGGATATGATAATATTTTATTGCTTCAAAAAAAGTGCATGTTTCCTTTTTTCCATGGGAGTAGATTTCCTGGACAGGGTGAAGAGGATGACAAGTGCTTCCTATTTAAAATGTACACTAAAGGACCAGGTTCTGGGATTGATCTAGTAAATCAAATGAAAAGAACTGAAACTAGTGACTTGAGAAATGCGTGGGTACATTTTGATTTTACCCATAGAATAGATGGATGGGCAACAATGTCATGCTCAGTTTATGATCCAAGGTAATCTTTAAGTATTTAAATATCTCACATTTTTTTATCATTAAATAAAAGAAGATGTGTGAAAATGTTTATGTTGAATATCTTGCAGCATAGGATCACTACAAATAATTGCTATATGTGAAACTAAAGAGGAGGATGCAAAGACTCAAGTTATTTTTTGGGAGAACTTTAATTCAACAATGAAAAAGTACGGTCATGGTGCAGCTGACTTTGCAGGTTTTATGTCTGATGAAGCTGGTGCAAATTGGAATGCTATTCGAACAGTCTTCAATGGCGGTACATATAATATCATGGAGGGACGTGAACGGTCATGCCTATTTCATTGGGAGCAGAGTCTCCACAAATATGCTAAAAAGTGGATACCTCAACATCTAACAAATCAACACATTGATATGTGTGAGGAATGGAGATCTTGTAAGACCATTGTGCTTGCATCTCAAAAGGCACTTTCAATTCAAAAATGGTGGAGATAGCATATATCTACAGAGAGCATCACAAGAGTGAGCAGATGGTTTAAATGGTGGGAGCAACGAATTTCACACTGGAGAGGAATTGGAACAGATGTAAGTACCTTTATGACAATCTATATTTTTAGAAAAATTTATAAGCTTTTCATAAATGAACTTTAGAAATTTTAATTCATGTTTTTTTGAATTTCATAGGGTGGTCCAAGTCCGTGGGAGCGGGCACAAATTCCCAATGTTAATTTATCAGAAAGTGTACATGCCAATTGGTTAGCGGGTGAAGGTGGAATGAGGAAAATATCCTTGTATGATGCATGTGTAACAGATGTTATAAACTCATATATTCAATGTGCAAAGCGTTTGGGATATACTACTGGGCGTTATATAGGAATGGGTCCCACAATGGAGACCTTGCTTTCTTGAGTTGAATCTTAGCAAACTCCAACTCCAACCAATGTGGCCCATCTATTACAGGAGGCTATTGTAGGGACTCCCATGTATGCGCAGCCAATTTTGCATGGAGACAAAGAAATAGTACAACGCAAAAAGAGGGGTAGAATAGGAACAAGTAGCTCCCATCGGCCGGAATATGTCATGGAATCTAAGCAACGAAACCATCGCGGTCGACAAAAAAAAATCAAGTTTGATACCCAAGGACCAAGTATTTCTAACATTCCGCTGCAAATTAGTCACACTGATGATGATATTGGATCTCAAAAAGAAACAACCACACCTTTGTCATCTCAAAGAAACAATGTGTTTGAGAGTGATGTGCCACACACTCAGTGGGTCCTCAGGAGAATGCCCATTCAAAGTCAAAGAAAATGTTTTGGAATGGTAGGGAGAAAAAATTGTGACAATATCTTGCATAGTCGCTCAATTGGTCTTGTTGCTCCATGTATATGGTCCGAAAGAATGTTCAAGGGTAAAACAATTGAGCAATGGTTATGGTTTTGTAATCATGATATTTTGCATGCTCAATCAATCAAAAGACAATTCAAAGATTTACCTCCTGCTCCAAATGTTTGGCTAGTAGAAAGAGGGACAGATATCTCCACACAGGAACTTGCCGCACTGCATCAGAGTGGATTTCGGACAAAGAATTCAATGGTAAATCCAAAACTTCTTGCTGGCAACTACAAAGAAGGTGGTGGCAGCTCAAGGAAGAAAAAGTGGAGGCATGGAATCTCTAAAGAGGCCATGAAGAAATTGGAAGCATGTAATAGTATGACAATTATATTTTTGGATGAAGTGAAAAGGTTTCAAGAGCATGTAATTTTTCGAGTTCTCACTGAAAATATTTATGAGATTCATATAAAATAGAGTCCAACATGTACGTGTCCGGATTTTCAAAAGCGAGAGAATACCAACAAATCCTTTTTGGCATGCAAACATATGTACTATGTGTACACAAAAGTGCTCGGACTTGAACCTAAGGAGCACATGATTATTCATCAGCCAACCCTCTCACCAATGGACATCGCTTTTATTCTTGGACAACCAAGGAGGATTTCTCCCTCCATTTAATTACAGCTGGTTTGGTATGCACTGGCCACTTGATTGTGATTACAAGCAATGTGAGTGCAAGCTATTTGGGAGCAAATTACTTGCCTTTCAGAGTGACCATTACATTTATGGCGACTATCATTTTTTGTACTCTAATTTTGATCTTATCCTGTGGTAGTTTAGCAAATGTACTTACGTCCTCAAACTTACGTTGTTTCAAAAAGCTCACGCTTGGAAAAAATAGTATTGTCTCTATCTGGCATGATTTTTGACTTCATCACATTTATATATGTTGTGGATTATTTAACTCTGAAAATAGTGTTGTCTCTATTTTGCATGATTTTTTACTTTATCGCATGATTATATGCTGTGGATTATTTGACTCTGATCACATGCGTTACGAGCATATTTGACTCTAATGGCATGAGTTCCAAATGGTGATTTTATTTGTTTACATTTTCACGTCGTTATGCCCTCTCGGTCTCTCTCTCTCTCTCTCTCTCTTTCTCTGCGTAGTGATATACAACTCTATGATTTTACTTTCTCTCTCTAGAAGAGAAGTCACTCTCTCTCTCAAGGATTTATGATCCTTCTTCCAATGGTAACTCACATAAATACTATCTCTCTAGAATTTATACTTTCTCTCTCCGTCAACCACACATATATGGAGTCTTATGACGATTGAAAATCACATTAAATAGATACTTTATGCTATGAAACATATTTGGTTAAAAAAACTCTAAAGATTGCTCAAATTGTCAAAAAAACTTGAAATGAAAAACTCTCAAATGTTAAATCCCCTACTAAATACATCTGCTGTAAATTGCTCTTCAAGTCTTTCACCCTCTTCCAAATATCTTTGCACTTCTGTAGCACAAAGTTCAGCATGCACATTGAAAATTTCATCTATTGTCTTGTTTGTATCATCGGTACAATGAAACCAATCATATTCAACACCAAGAGATTGCACTTCACTATGCACCCCCTCTAAATCAGCATCATCAAGTTCATGATCATTTTGCCATAGTGTGAGCGCTGTGTCACAAATTTTTGATAGAGAAGAGGTTTTCTCCCCTTCTAAGTCATTAGAAAATTTAGGATCCGTTTGCGTCATTGGTAGCTCTGGGTCACAGAAACTTGTCATAGAAGGAGTCTGCACCCCCTTTGAATCATCAACATCACATTCAAGATCAATTTTCCACTTTGGTAGCCCGGCTTCATAACAACTTGTCAATGAAGGAGCCTGCACCCCCTCTGAATCAACATTTTGTAGATCTTCAAACACATTCTCTTGCTTAACCAAGTCCTCAAAATCTGGTATATCGAAATTTGAAAAATCAGGTATACCCAAATCTATGGTCCTGCTGCTCTCAATTGCAGCCTTGACCTATAGCATCTATATCATCAATCAACTCTATGGTAGAATCTGTACCAAACAAATTTTGCTCTAATTTTGTTTCAATAGTAAAAGTATCAATTGTAACCGAGTCTTCATGCTCATTCACTTGCACAACTTCTTCTTGAGAATCAACCAATTTGTTTTTTTGATCCCGTGATTTCCTTTCCTCCTGTACTGCCTGTATAAGCTCTTTGCAAAATTCACCATGTGTATCTTGAGGCTGTAAAGCCTCACCCTCAAAGACTTCTACCTCATGCAAGGCATCTGGAAAACCCAACATCCATACACAGCTTTGACTATGTCTTCATCATTAGCTTATAAGAAGGTAGCATCTTGTACATTACACTCATCAATCACAGCTTCTAATTTTGATCATACTTGTCCTCAAATATCTGCATAGTTTGGTAGAGTTGGACTATGTTCTTGTGATAGCTTGCATGATGCTCATAGCTTACTTGCACAATAGATTCTTTGAAGTATTCCTAGTCGTCGTTGTAGGATTTGGTAACCTTTTGAATCTGCTCCTTCAAATCTGAACTCACTAACTGCTCAAAAGATATGATCATAAACTTTTCTGGTATCCATCTTAACTTGGTTTCTCTCCCATAACACTCTAGGTAACCTTCTAGATCATATCCATCGAAGACTCGTCTCTCGTCGTATACTGCATCTAAAGCTGCATCCAAAGATTCATCCATTTGATTTTTCTTCTTTATGGTCTCCATTTCAAGCAGAGATCCTTGAACCAATTAAAGCATCCTCAAAAAATCTAGAACTGTTGACTTATCATCAAAACCATTTGCACTTAACTCTTCAATCAACTTCAGCATCTACTTCAAATTCTCCATCTTTACCTCCCACCCCGGCTCGTTTTGCATCGGGTTCACCAAAGATGTTTGGGTATATGTGTTTGAAACATGAGTCGGGCATGCGCTAGGCGTCTGGTTGTGAGAGGTGTGAAAGAGTGAGATCAACAAACACTAAAAGCTCTAGCAGTCACCGTAACTATCAACTAATCGACTAAATCTTTAGGTACAACGTACCGATAGCCAAGACGACCGGCTGTTAGTAGCACCGTCCTTGGATTAATTAAAAACTAGGATTTTAAGCTCCCTTTTCAATTATCCGGGCCATTAATGACACTAGTATTTACCAAGATGAGTATTCAAGTTTAAATTGAAGACGATGATGCATTCATAGCTGCTCTCTTTTAATCCTTCAATTTCTCTTAAGGGGTCTATCAAGCTTGCTGATAGCTTTCATTGTGAAAGAATTAGATATCGGTTGCTGGTCGACATACAAAAGTTATTCTGTGTCAGATTTCCAGAATTGATTGATATCTTTCACTTTACATATTTGATTAGGTCAAAGACAAGGTTCAAGAACTTTGCTTCGAGTGAATTCCCTTCCACTTGCTTCACCTTAGCTTCTTACTTCTCATGCCTCCTTGCTTACTCCTTCATGCCTTCCTCTTGTATCCTCTTGCCGTGCCTTGAGAGAGAGAGCCCTTTGCTTTGCTTCAAATCTTGTTTTTCTCCCCCTTTGCCTACCCTCACTCACCGAGGACAAGAGAGAGCGACCAAGAGAGCCTTCGAAGCCTTTCAATACCCTCACAATACTCCCTTATTCTCGTTACCCCTGCACCCTCCTTTTGTTTCCTCATCATTCATGCCCGTTTTTTCTTCCCTTTTTATGCTCCTTCTTGCTTACTTGAGAACGAGGTCGGAAGGTTTCTCAAGGGACGAGAGAGAGAGAGAGAGAGAGAGAGAGAGAGAGAGAGAGAGAGAGAGAGAGAGAGAGAGAGAGAGAGAGCCCTTCTATGCTTTCCATCTCCCTCAAGCTTCACCCCTCCCTCCTCGATGCTTCTTTCTCGTTGTTCCTTCTCCCCTTGCTCGTAACCCTCATGTTCTCTTCCTCACGTTTGCTATGCAACTAACTCTTAAAATAGCCACCATTAGTTTTATACAATAATGGTGTCGTTGGTGATGTGGCATGGGAGTCCTGTCTATGATGTGGCAGTCTTGATGGGTCTCGAGAGCACAAAAACCGCCACCTGTGGCTCCGAAACTGAGCTCGCTAGCGAGCTCGATGATTTTCTCCTCTTAGTCGTGCTCAACTGAGCTCTCTTTTGCCCAACACGAGCCCATCTCCCCTTCTCTCTACTGCCCGTTGCTGTCTTTCATGCCATTCCCCCTCATTTTTCCATTATAAAATCCCTTTAGTATCCTTTACAAAGTGGGCGGCCATGCTCTCAATGTCTCTTGGTGGCCAATCAACCACCCACCAATGGGCACCACACTCAGCATTTCTCAGCAACCAAGTCATTGCCAACATCACCTTTCACTAACATGTTGCGCATTCCCCACAATAGAGTCGGTCTTTTCAATTGAAATCCCATTAAAACCTCACGTGCTTTCATAATGACACCACATTTGGAGTAAACGTCAACCAAGAATTTCTTATCATCACATCTGTTTTTCAGCAGCCCTTGACTGGCAATATCGTCATGAATTTTATTGTCCATCTCAATTCCTTGGATAATGTCACATGCCCTCAAGATTCAAGTATAGGTGATTGCGTTTGACGTAAGGCTTTCCATCACATTCGGTTAAAGAGTGCCAAAATAGCCAGGCACTGCCAATCACGACTTACATCGGACAAGCACTACATGAGATGGCATCCCAGACATGAAACTCCTCAAGCTATTGCTGCTCCCGCATTCCAAAACCTCGATGAAGCTCAAAAATTCCCAGATGGCTCCCCAATTGAGACAACCAGACTAGTACCGGCCCCCGGTGAAATTTAATCTAGCGATATCTTGGCAATTATAACTCCGATTACTGTTTTAAAAGAAGGATGTGCTCCACAAAGTGAGAAATTTAGGCCCATGCATTCACTTCATCTCAAACCCTTCATCAACACCTGCCCAATCTAGTACGGATTTGCAAACATCTCGACTTCAAACTACCATAACTTCTTCACCGTAGCTCCAATCAATGAGCCATAAACATAGGCTAGTAGAGCACTTCAAGCACTGCAATTCTAGATCATAAACTTTTATCTATGCTCACTATGAGCATACTCCTTTTTAACATCATTAAGGAATTTGTTAACCCTTTAAAGCCGCATCTGGCATACATTAATCATTAAAATTTTCCTGTTAACAAGCCCTGATCACTGCTCAATAAATGTGTAGGCTTCAAATAATATTAGCTTACATTTCTTTGCTCTTTTTTTTCCCATCATCGAAGCGAAGCTTCACGATAACTCTTAAGGATATACACCCACACCTTTTTGGTAGAATCATCTATGAATGTGAGAAAGTATTTTCCCCCCCCCTAGAGTTTTATATGGCATATGACCACACAAATCACTATGCACTAATTCTAGGGGTTTGCCTAGTTTCTTGTTCAATGGCAAAGATGTCAACCTAGTCTATTTGACGTATAGAGAATGCTCACACAATGGAAAGTATGTGTAGTCTAACACAGGTAAGTATCCAAAATGCTGAAGTGTCTTCATTCCCTTTTGGCTAATATGCCCTAGCAGGCTATGCCACAACTTAGTAGACGGCAGCTCGGTAACATAGATAGAGTGTTCTTTGATTCTCAAAACAAACATAGAGTGTAGGGATCATTTTTTACAACCTTTTATCATGGCAAGGTTGTTCTTGCAAATTAGCCAAGAAAGAATACCAAAAACTACAGTGTAGCCAAGATCATCCAATTGTACTATAGAAAACAAGCTCTTTGTAAGATTGGGCACATATCTGACATTCTGCAACACAAAAGTAGTGATTATGCATCTAAATTTTCACATCACCAATGCCAATAATCTCAAGCTCATAGGAATCACCAAGCTTGACTATGCCATACATGGATACATAAGAGAAAAACCACTCTCTATGCGGTGTGACATGTAAACTTACACCAGAATCAAGAATCCAATTTTGTGTGTAACCCTCATCTTGTGCAACAAAAGCATATGAAGTGAGAACATAAGTAAAAATGAGAACATCTGAGGGATCTGCTATCACCTCTCCATGAATATCTTTTGGCATAATGTTCATCACTACAGGACAAGCATCCTCTACTATAATGGTAGATATGGGAAACACTAATACTTTCACTGCCAATGTGATTGCCAACTCGGCGTCAAAAGCATAGAAAACCATCGAGATACATTTCCTATGGTGAGGGTACCTAAAGTGGGGAACTCCAGCTACGTGTATCATTGAAGGTGTCTTAACATTCAAGCACACCCCAGCTAAAAGAAACCTCATGCTATTGACCCTCCAAAGGCTAATGCAGACACAAATGGACTAGCCAAAGTCTCAAAAAGGGATCTTCCGGTCTGAGTCTTAGAAACCTGTCAAAATAGCCAAGAATGGCTCCTTACGTAGTACAATGGGCAGCATGTGGCCGCAACTCAACGAACATGAGTGAACCGCACTCAAATAGGCACCAAGACTTGTTGCATGGAGTAAAAGTGATCCCTACGGGGATATTTTCTCTCAAAAGATCTCAGTAGCACTAGATGTACTCACACAAAAATGCATCTAACAATGCATCTCTCTGCAAAGAAACTGACATCGAAAAGACTGCTAAATCGTTTATGAAAGCGCTGTGTCTGGAAACTTTGAGAATCTGTGTGTGAATGGTTGTAAAGTTCCCTGTAACCTGTAACCTACATGTCAGCGTTGCTATATGCCGATTTCCGTTGCTGGGCAAAAATATGCTAGTCAAATACGGGCCAAAAGTGTCATAGTCAAAAACCATGCCGTAGAGCATGATCGGTATGCTTGGTGCCAATGCAAGGTGTCACTCCTCTATGGTAGAGGTACCTCACTCGTGCATGTGGCAAGCACAGATTTCGATTGAGGGAAAAAGTCATCCGCAAGAAATTGGTGTCGGGTTGGATTTCTAGAAATCCACCGTAATGTGTAAGGATGTCGAGCCTGTGCATTAGAAATGGTGTCGAAAATCGATGTGCCGATGCGGAGCACTAATTCACTGATGTCGGGGAGCCGAAGCTCTTTCTCTCTCTGCCTGAGAGTGATGACAATTTTGATGTTGATTCCACCTTCCGCCACCGGACGAATGTGGCTAGCCGAGTAGCTGCAAACGCCTATGCTCAAAGCCGGTATCGAGGAAATTCACCGAGGTCAAGGTCATCGATGCTCGAAGCCTTCCTCGATGCTGTCTCTCTCTCTCTCTCTCTTAATGCTTGCAAATGGAGATGCCTGAGATGGAGTCGATATCAATGCCGAAAAGTGCACATACATTGTGTGTGTGTGTGTGTGTGAAAATCGGAGAGTCCGGAGGTGGAGACGGGATGTCGATGTCGATGTTGGAGCCGAATATACCCAAATACATGTGACCACTACTTTGCTCTCTCTCTCTCTCTCTCTCTCTCTCTCTCTCTCTCTCTCTCACACACACACACACACACACACACACACACACACACACACACACACACACACACATCTCTCAGTCACTTGCTTGCTTTGCTAGTAACTCGGCGTTTGGGAAGAGGAGTTGGGAGAGGGTGGTGTGAAGCAAATCTTGCACACAAGGAATGTGTAATCATGAGATTTTAAAAGAAAATTACATTCAGTGTCGTGATGCAGGTACTAACGAGCATCAACTGACGAGCATCAAGATTTCCTTTTCCAATTCTCCTTGGTTACTGCTCGACTTTCTTCCCCCAATCTCAATGCCTTTGCTCACATTGCCCTGCTTGCCTTGGCTATGCTCGCTACTACTGTTTGCTCAGTCTCAATTGCAGACCCGCTCGATTCATATTGTGTGTGGGTGCACACGCGTACAACTACACACCCAAAAATTCTTTGCCTACTCGATTTTGTGCTTGCATGATTCTCGACTCTGTTTGGTCAAGATCTCCTGCGGTTTCTCGATGATTCTTGTTGCAAGGCCTGCTACAAAAGCCCAATTTTCCCAGCTGTGTGAGTGTAATGTAAGCGCACACAATCTCTACAGATCCTGGTTCTAACACACAAGGTTTATTTGTTGCTCTCAATTGCTTGTTGCAAGCCCTTGATTTCACCATCACAATTCCTTGCTTGCTCAACACCCTTTGCAGTGATCCAATTCCTTGTAATTTCTTGCACAATTATTCTCAAAGATTCCAAAGGGAGCTGCACACACCCGGGTGGGGGACGAAAAACCGGTTCAGTATCTTTGTTGCTCATTCAATTTGCAACCACTTGAATACTTCAAGATTATTTGCGTCTCTCCGTTCCTGCAGAGCTTCAAGCTCTACCTTGCCAACATTTCCCAACTTGATAAGGGTCATTACACATGTGGGGTGAAGCCGAGGCTCGGGAGTCTTGCTCCTAGGCTCTGATTCCAATTGTGGTGCTTGTGCGGAGTCTGCAAGAGACGGAAGGAGAAGAGGATTGGGGAAGGGGATGATACACAGAGGCAAGGAGTTGGGTTAGAGGAGAGAAAAGTAAGGGTGGTTTCCCACGGCCACCTGGCCTACATCCCAACACCCCAAGGGTGAGCCCCTTCAATCGCCTCCAAGCTCAAATCAAAGAGGTGAATCACAAGAATGAAAAACTCAAAAGGTATCGTGTTGCCCTCGAGGTGCACCTTCAATCACTCCAATCTCAGAAGATAGTGGATACCGATTGCATTCTAGAAAAGGACAAAGAGGTAGAGTGCACATACACGAGAATGTGGTTTCACTAGCCACCAAAATCCAACAGAATGCTACCATCATCCCCTCCAAAGTGGAGGAGTGCTTGCAAGAGCATCAACGTCGTAAAGGTCCTTCATTGACCGTGAGCATCTGTGGCTTTCCCTCCACTTGGTGGGAGGAAAATGACAAATTTCTTGCCAGCGTTAACCAAGCTCAACGAGGCTATGCAACCCATCAAGTTGGACATTCCCACCATTGAATTCGTGGATTGGGATCCTTGCACCAACCAAGGGAGCCTTTTTTTCATGACCAAAGAGGGCCACATGACACTCTAAAAGAAAAAGAATCTTCTCAAAGGCACAAACATATAGATAAGTGAGGCTCTAACCCCTGCCCAACTCAAGATAAAGAAGCAAGAGTTGTAGAAGGTACAAGATGCATGGGCCGCAGGAAACTACGCCATCTACTGTGGTGGTAGAGCTATCATTGAGGAGTTTCAAACAATAAAACCCACATGGAATTCCAATCCTCCCTCCTTAGGCACCCCTACCGTATAAGCGACATTTGTTGCAATTTTCTTGTATCCACCCTAGCTCTCTCCCCCCTACCCAACATCTATATATGCCATTGTAGACATTGTACCCTCTTAGATAGACGAGACTCAATTGTACATGTTTTCTTGGTCCCATAGGTCATATTTGACCTCCAAGGACGTTAATGGAATCTCTTTCTCTCTCTCTCTCTCTCTCTCTCTAATTTAACATACACTAAATTGACACTTTCTCTCTCTAATCTCTCTCTAAACTCTTTTTTTCGATGTTCAATTTATCATACTTTAATTTATCACTTTTTCTTTTTTGTAATGTTTAATACCTAATTTTTTCTCTTTTCGTCTTTTTTTCTCTCTCTAATTTAACATACACATGTATCACACATCAATTCACTCTAATTTAACATTGATTTAACATTAAAAATACAAGAAGTGTAATGTGTAGGTGTGATGTTTAACGTGTAATGTTATCTTTTTCTCTCTACTTATACATTTATTTGACATTAATCAATAAATCTATGATAATCTTTCTCATTTAACATTAATTTAATGGTTAATTTAACATTAACCATTAAATCTATGCTAATCTCTCTTTCTCCCTCTCTTTTCCTCTCTTTTTTTCCTCTCCCACCAATCACACACCAAGCAAGCAAGCACCTACACCAAACATGCAAAAGGTACAAAAAATATGAATCTATCTTTTCTAATGTCTGTGTGTTTAAGACAATGGGAAGGGGGGGGGGATTGTGTAGAATGTTGCCTCTTGTGTTCCTCTAGTGGTTGAGTCTTCTTGCAATCCTCTTGTGTAGATCCCTCTTGCATGACACCCTCTCCTCTCCAATGATCTTCAAGCGATGGAGCACTTTACCAAAAGTTGGTTGTGTGTGTGTGTGTGTGCATAAAGAGAGAGAGAGAGAGAGAGAGAGAGAGAGAGAGAGAGAGAGAGAGAGAGATGTGAGCTTTAAGAGGGAGAGAAGAGAGAGAGGGGTGTGAGATTTGAGTAGCGAAGAGGTCAAGGAGGGGTAGCATGTATGGTTAAGAAAGGATTGAAATTTTTTGTACCAATTGTAAAAGATGACAAGCACAAATGCTATGTATGCCTGAAAATTATGAGACCTAAAAGTGCACCCATTTTTATAGCTAGTTTCTACATTCTCCATTATGATTCCCCCTTTTATGCTTGCATGGCTAGATATTAGCCATTTTTTGATTCAGAGGAGGACATTGCTTATTTTAAAGGCAAAAGTGATGTTATTGTCTTTGGGCGTATGAATGCTTGCACAAGAACATTGCAACATGATACTCAAAAATTTAATATGCCATACAGTTCAAGGAAATTGGAGACAGTTCACTTGTATGATTGTACTTCAATGGATGAGAAAGAGAAAAATCACTATGGAGAGCTACTTTTATACATGTGCAATAGCATGGGTATGCTCATTTCCAATGGTGTATCTTTGTGGACTGGAGCCAATGGATTTACATGTAAAAACACAATGGGGATGGTGTGATTGACTATATGCTACTGTTAGAAGCTGGACACACTCCACGGCAGTAACTTCTTGGAGGACTCTTATTTTTTGTAATTATTCATTCATTAAGGAAAACCTAATTTTTCACCTTGTAATTATTGGCACTTACAGAAGTTTCCAGATTGTATTCCAGTTTTGATAGTTAGATTGAGTAGATGGTTGATTTTGGAACTTTAGGGTTTGAGGGTATATATACCACTTTTTGACCTTAATGAAAAAACCTTTTGTCATTAAAAAAAAGCAAGTTTGAAGTCTGTGAGTGAGCGTACTGTGTACGAGAGAGAGTGTGTGAGATTCATCTTGACGCTACGTGTGCTCCGGTGGTCGGAATTGAGTGCGGAGAGGTGTAGTGTGTCACCCCCGACGAGAGCTATGTGCCGATACCTACATTGCGCGCGTACGGTCCGGTCTTGCGAGCTCCTTCTACAAGCTTCATCGGGTGTTTGGGTGAGTATACGTTGTCCGATTTTTCATTGCATCATATCCACGCGTTCACATTGAGTAGAACTATACATTAGGCACTTTAGATTTTGGAAATGAAGACCTGCAGACTTTCACCAGAAATCGTCGTGTTTCTGCACCAGGTGTTTTGGGTCTAGATTTTGGTTCATAGACCCTAGGGAGAGTGACCTATTGGTATTAGTAGGGTCTCCTTCAAGTTCTATGGTGTTTGGAGATTGTTTGATGGGTGTTTGGCTATAGAAAGCGTTGTAGGAAGTTTCCTCTTATGCACTCTTGAGGGATGTGACTTAGACAATTGGTAGAGACCTCTGTAGGAATTAGTTAGAAGCCGGTCGAGTGTAGGTTGACACCTTATGCTTGCTTCCACGCGCCTGCAGGTCGAGCTTCGTCCTTAGCCGACATTACATGTTAGGTGAGTTCTCGCTGTGCTAACGTCCCTCGTGGCGTATCCGTCCAACATTGGCGCCGCTGCCGGGGATGAAAACCTTAGGTAGGTGACCGAGACTAATCCTTGAGGATTGGGATTTTTGGCTTGCCAAGAGTCTCGCTTTACATTTAGATAGGATCAGAGGGTGGAGGACTCTCTAGGTCTTAGAGGGAGTCTAGGAAGCGTGTGTCTGGCCTAGATCCTTTGACTTAGGTAGATGAGGTAGACTCAGGTAGTTTTAGGTGGTAGTTGAGTTCTAGAGTAGGAGTTGGAGTGGTAGAAGCGGTGAGAGGAGAGCTTGAGAGTCCGAAGAGGCCAAAAGGAAACCAAAAAACCCATTATCACCATAGGTAGGAGTAGAGTAAGTAGGACATCATGATTTAGGATCTAGAGCATTTCATGCATGTACACTTGCTTGGTAAAATCATTACAAGTTTGTAAAAGACGCAAAAAGACGCAAAAAGTGTGTTTGAAAGCCTAATTGAAGTCCAAAAGTTACTATGAGTGTGTCTAATAGATCTACAGAGCATTAGGAGCATTCCTGTCAGAAAACAGTTTAATTTTAAGCTAGGAGACATCCTACGCGTAGGATGTCTACAGGCTAATATGGGAGGAATTTTTGGATTTTGAGTTGACCAGTGTGTTCAGAAGGTAGGGTTTAGCCTAATTTCAACTGGAAAGTGGAAATTTGGCCATATCTTGATAGGATAAGGCTAGATAGACTAAAATTACCAGACATTCTACCCAAATAGTGCCAAAACATTATTTTGAGACCAAAACCATAAGATGGTTACATGAGCATGTCTTGCATGATATATTGAGTGACTCAAAGGGGTTTCACCTCATTTGGGTAAGAAAATTGGATTCAAAGCGGACTTTAGCACTTTTGACTGAAAATACAAAAACAGCTGAAATTTGGGACTTTTGACATCCAAACCAAAATCTAAGCATACCATTGGGTTATTGACATCAAGGGGAAGCTGTGGGACAAATTTGGGGTCAAACAGGCCAAAAAGACATCCTACGCGTAGAATGTCTTCTGAGTGATTTGGGACTCTAAACTGAAAGTGATCAGAAACTCAAGGAGAGCCTGGGCATTGAGTTTGAATCCATTCTGATGAAAAAGACATCCTACTCGTAGGATGTATAATGCAAGATAATGAAGCCAGACTTTGACTTTGAGCATAGTAAGGTGTTATATAGCCTAAGGCAAGCCTCCTAGTCAATTTTGGTCCAATTTGGAGTTGATTAGACTGATCAATACCAGCAACAAGCCGTTGGAACAGATCTCTAACTCATTGACCAGCTAATAGGTGTCCAAACCAAAAAGTAAAAGCAGTTGTAGGCTCAGCACAACAAGGAGAAACAACAGTGCAAAAATCCAAGAAAAACACAACTAGAGATATCTTACGCGTAGGATGTCTATTGGGGCATACTGCAAGGAAAATTTGGCATGGTATAGACAATGAGATTCCATTTGGCTTAAGGGTTCCAGAACTTCTTTCAGAAGTGAATTTGGACCTTGTTTGCCCACTTGACGAAGCAAAGACTGAATTCAGAATTTTTTGCGTAAATTGACCAACATCTGAGGGTAGTACTGTTTCAGATTAGCAAACCTAATCCAGAACATGAGCAGTGTATAAAATACAGTAGTGGTTGAGATTAACTCTCCAGTTATACCAATCATTACTAAGATAACCCCTAACAGATAAATGTTTTGATTCAAATTGCAGAAATTAAAACGCTTGTGTACAGGTATATTCAGCAACAAAGCAAGAAGTTGAGCAAAAACTGACCTTTGCCAAGTGAGTGGTTGAATTTGTGATAAATTGCATTGATAAGTTTGATGAATTTAAGATCAGGAAGATACATTGTTAGAGACCAGAAGGTGGCAGGTGACCAAGGTAGCCTAGTATCCAACGAAGAGAGTGTAACTCAAGCAAGGCTAGATCCGTTGGCACCAATTATTGAAGAAGGTAGTGATACTGACACTTCGTCAGACAAATCTTTCTTCATGATGGGTAGTCAAGAGCCAGGAGGTTTCACCTATAATGGACCTATGCGAGGAGGAAGCACCTCCCAAAATCCTTTGAGTGATTCCAAGCTCACGGTGATCTTCTTGGAGGGAACAAACTCGAGAGGAGCCCTAGTCTATTCTGACTATCGAGGCCGCAAGTGCATTTGTATCGAAGAGAGGCCAGCTCAAAGATGGGAGATAATCCGAGTGTATGATGATGGAGATAGATTACGAGACGAAAAGGGGAACCACTATTTAATAGTTAGTAACCCTGAAGATTACAACAGATATGGAGATAACGTGGCAAAAGGGAAAATGATTTCAGAAACTCAAGAACCACCACCAAACATTGATCAGCCTGGAGCTATTTTTATGTATGATAAGAAAACAACCAAGGTTCCAACTTATAACGAAAACGTGGGAATCTACAAGCATGAGAGTGAGGGTATAGTCTCTTACTTTCGTAGGAAAGAACCATATGTAAACGAATTAAGCAAAGACAAGGTTCTTTACTTATTCTCTTATGAAACTGCTATGGGGAAGGGCATAGTTTTTGTTGATAGATACGGGCGAGAATACCAACGTATTCTCCCAGAGGAAGTAGAGAGAGCAACAGGTCCACGAGCATCAACATATGCCCCTAAGGAAGTGCCAAGAGCCGCCTACACCCCAATAAAGTCAACGAATCCTTTTTTAGATGAGTATGATGCTACCTCACATTCCACCCGACCGCAAGCATTCAACAGCCAAGACTAACCAGCAAACCAGCCATCATTGCAGGCATGACTTCGACAGAGTGCAACAATGGAATTAAACCGAAACCGAGATGGTTATCAAGCCACATGAGGGCTCAGGGATTTGCAAGAACCACCACTCTATTCAAGTTATCAGGCAGAGAGTAAGCCAAAGACACAGGGGTCAACAAAGTCTGGAGGACCACCCATGGAACGAGTTTGAAGAGAAGAACCACCTCCAGCTAGAACAGCTAGAAATTATGGCTTAGGAGCACCATTGGGAGAGGAACCAGCCTATTACAAAAGGCCCGAGGAGTTATATCGACTAGGACGGGGAGATCAAATGATGAGGTTTGTAGACCATCGAAGGATTAGACCTTCTCAAGTACAAAAATGGGTAAACAAGAAATACACAGGAAGCAGAGACCCAAGAGATCATGTAGTAGCCTTTGTGTGTGTAATTAGGGCCGAAGAGGTGTTAGATTTTCCAACCCATTTTGCAGGGTTTGGAATAACCCTAGAGGATGATGCTGCCACTTGGTTTGACTCTGTAGAGCGTAGAGACTTTGAGTCAATGGAGGAAGTGTTTGACGAGTTTATCGAGGAATTCTCTCAAAGGGGAATCGTTCATAATACCGTCTCGCAGATCCATAAGTTCAAACAGAAAGATGGAGAATCTATATGAAAGGCAGCCCTAAGACTAAAAAGATATGTTAAGTTCTGTCCTGTTGAAGAACTGCCAACTCAGTCCAGACTTATGATGATATTCATAAGTGGACTAAGGAATGCAGATCTCTAGAAAGACTTACATATGAAGAGGAGCACGACGTTGAATGAGTTGACCAAGTACGCTCTGTACCTTGTGGACAATTGTGCGGTCTACAAAGAGAGGGAGTTCAAGGACCTTGATGACGATTTGTCTTCACAACAAAGTGGAAGCCAGTCTTCTAAGACAGCACCAAAAGGAGAAGTAGCGGTAAATCAGGAGCAACTTGTAGATGAAGTGCTAAAGAAGATCAACTTGTACGCCAAACCCCAGGCTAAACAGCCCAAATGGTGTGCTATTGAACAAAAATGGACAAACCATGGGACCGAGGAATGTTATTATAACAAGGGATATGTGAGAGAGAGACCTTATGCTCCCCAAGAGCCAGTAGCTTCCCCTCAAGTTCCACCAATGCCTAGATATCGAGTAGGAAACTTACCATGACCTGTAGGTGTAGAAAGACCACAACCGGTGTTGGGGCAACAACCACCCCTACCAGGATTACGACCAGTTGGTATGAGATACATACCAACAGTAACTGAATCAGAGGAGAAGGCTATGGTGCCTATGCATGCATATTATGAACATTCAAATGGATATGCAGCAAACCCTGTCTATTATCCACCGGAAGAACCCTCGACACCATAACCATGGAGCATGATAGGAAATCAAGGACCACCAACTGCTACATAGGCAGCGGGAGAAGGAAGATATAGCCTAGATGAACGAACACTAATGTTCATAGCCAATGGAGGCATGGGCGGACAGAGGCATGCTTACCAACAAAGAGGAGCTCAAGGAGCACCTCAACAACCCAAGGGACCCTGTTACAAGTGTGGAGGAGACCATTGGCTGAGAGACTGTCCTCATGATGAAATCATTAGAGTCAATGCGTATTGCCCAGAATGTGGAATTACTCATTTGATTCCCGATTGCCCTAAAAACCCGAGCAAAGGAGAAAAAACCACCTTGAATATGTTAGAAACAGTACCTTCGAGTGGAGAATCGGAAAATGAAACAATCATACCAATTCAAGCGGTAACACGGGCCCAAGCTCAAAGAAGGATGAATGAACCCATAGTTGAAGAACCAAAAACCGATGCCCAAAGTTCAGAAACGAAAAATAAGAGAAGCACTTGGAAAGCTAGAAAGGCACGTAGGAAAGCCAGGAAGGAACGTGAGCAAACAGCCCTATTCGAGGAGTTGAAACATACCAAGGACAGATTGGAGCGGTTAGAGGATCTAGCTAGCTTAAGCTCACACACCATAGCAGCCATAGCACCCAAGGAAATAACAGAGCCCAAGAGTGCAGGATCAGGAGAATCTGTACTGGCAGACAAGGTAAATGAGCAGTTGGATGCGCTTCTAAAAGCTTATGAAGCTCGACGTAAAAAGAACCAAACCCAGGAGCAAAGGTGGATGACTTATCCATATGTAGAAATAGAAAAACAGATGTTGGATATGTGTAAAAAGATGATTGAGACGGCTCAATCATTGATGGAAGACCCGCTGGGTATACTTGCAAATGGGCATGAGGCACCAGCTCCAACCCCTACCCAACCAACTTTAGAGAAACATGTGGAAACAAAGGAAAGACTCACTAATGCCTATGAGTCCAGAGGAGAGCCTATCATAGTGCCAAATACCACCGATGGGGCAAGTGACGGGTTCCAGCCTAAAACATTGGCAGAAATGGGTAAGAACAGTAACAGTCTAGATGATCTGTGGAAGCAAATCCGTGAGGCCAATGAAGCTAATAGGATGAGTAACCACACGAATAGCACAAGAAAAGAAAAGAATGTGATCTTACCTCCTATTGAAGAATTTGAGGCAAGGTCTCAAATGAACTTTGTGATACATTCACAAGGGGGAGACCAAGGATCTATTAGTTCAGGGCACAACCAACCAGACTCATTGAGAACCATACCCTCTTACCTAGGAGAGTATGAAGCTAAGTCGTTAGTGAGAGCAATCCCATATCAAAGACTTTATTCTAACAAGGTAATGGATTCGCAGGGATTGATTGAGTTGTTATCCACTCTTGTGGCATGCACAATCACGTTAGCAGAACTCCTAAGGTTAAGGCCAAGCATGTGGACCACAGTAGGAAAATACCTAGAAAAATTTGGAGTAAAAGACCCCACCTTGAAGCTACAAGAAGGGATCAGAGAGTTGGACAGGCCTCAACTAAACACTAGACCAGTACCATTGAATAAGGTTGGAGAATATTGTGAGGGAGAAGACGGAAACACTACGCTACCGGTAGAATTCCAAGGAGTAGTTTCCAAGGCTATTCTTGACATTGGAGTGGGAGTTGCTATCGCCACCAAGGAAATCTAGAAAAAATGTGGAAAACCAGCTTTGAGGACTACTAGAATAAAACTACAATTGGCAAATGGGTTCATGGAGAAGCCTCCAGGACTTTTAGAAAAAGTGATTGTCACTTCGTGCGGAATTGAGTATGAGCATACATTTGTAATAGTCGATTTTGACAAAAAGAACAATTATGAGGTAATCTTGGGACGACCATTCATGCGACAATTGAAGATGGTCCAAGATTGGGGTTATGACCACATATACCTCAGACGTGGCGAAACAAAAACTAAAATACACATGAAAGTCCAAGATTCGGCTACAGTAGCAGGATCAGAACTACCAGCATGGTTAGGGCAACCAAAAGAGATATAGATGTGTGGAGCTTCACATTGTGGAAGCTTAAGAAGAGAGGACTGCGTCTTAGAAAGAGCAATTGAGGACAAGGGGTATATTCCAGAACCTTTCCCTGAAGATGCCTTGGAACCTTTAGAATGGGAACACATACTAGCAACATTGGATGTTTGTACCATTACCGACAGGCCAACAACAAAATTTTGCGATAAGGATGGCTATGATGTGCTACCCTATTACATGGTAAGCGTTATACCAGAAAAAGAGACGGTAGAACCACCAGAACAAGAAGAGTTTTACAACTCCTCTGAACATTTGGAAGTAAATGATGATGCAGATAATGAGTGTTCAGACACCTCAAGTGAGCACGGAAATGAAACCCAGAATATCAAGTTTTATAATTTTTCTAATCAACACCCTAGACGCCAAGAACGCTATAGGAGGAAACGAGCAGGAAACAAAGCGAGAGAGAACCTGATGCGAAGGATAAAAGGTAAAACTCACTATTTGATGCTTGTAAAAGCAGAGGATTGTGTAAAAGATCAAATATCACGAAGATTCTCAAAAAATCGAATAGAAAGAATGCGAGAGGAAATAAAACAGTTACGAAAAGCTAAAACCAAAACAAAATCACAAAAATCTCAAGAATCAAAAAAAGAAACAACAAAAGACCAACAATGGACCAAATTGGAGCGTAAACAAAAATACCAAGAATTGAAACGGTCTTTGAGAGAGATATGGATCACTGAAGAAGATAGCGATGGTAAAGGGGAGTCAGAAAAGGGGAACATGAATGTACCATCACACTATCGGAAATTTACTATCCAGGACAGAAAAATCATAATGACACCACCAGTCAGGGAAAGAACCAACCAAGAATCCTATGATGGGCCTGAAAATGCAAAAAAGATAGACTTCGCAAAACCAGGTGAAAAGCCTCAGCCGGTCTATATAGCTAACGATTTAGAGCCTGAAGAGGAAGAACAGCTAACACAACTTCTCAAGAAGTATAAAGATGTGTTCGCTTGGTCCTATAAAGACCTCAAATGAGTTGATTCGTTGATATGTCAACATACAAGTCCTTTGAAATCGGATGAAAAACCTAGCAAACAACGTCCTTATACATATAATGACACATTCGCTAAACGAATCAAAGAAGAGATTGATAAACTGATGGAAGCGGAATTCATCTATGAGATTCAACATACAGATTGGGTGTCACCCATTATGGTGGTTCCCAAAAAGAATAGAAAACTGTGTGTGTGTGTAAACCTCAAGAAGGTGAATGCAGCAACCCTAAGGGATAATTATCCCTTGCCAATCACAGAACATGTACTTGAGCGTGTGGCCAGGAAACGGGCTTATTCCTTTCTGGATGGGTTTCCAGGATACAACCAACTGGCAATAGAAAGGGAGGATCAACACAAAATAGCGTTTGCCACAGAATGGGAGATTTATGCATATCGAGTTATGCCATTTGGATTAACTAATGCACCAACCACTTTCCAAAGGTTAATGACCCACGCATTCAAAGAATACCTCAGAATATTCTTAGAAATTTACGTGGATGACCTATGTGTACACTCTCTTCTACGAAAGGAACATATTGACCATTTGCAAAAGGTCTTTGAAAAGTGCAGGACATATCGAATCTGTCTTAACCCGGAAAAGTGTGTATTCATGGTTAAGCAAGGTAGAATCTTAGGACACATTGTCTCAAGAAATGGCATAACCACCGACCTAGACAAAGTCAAAGTCATTGTAGACCTACCTAGGCCTACTAATGCGAAACAAGTGCAATCCTTCATGGGACACTGCGGATATTATCAAAGATTCATATACATGTATACGGTTATCGCACAACCTCTGTATCGTTTTCTAGTCAATTTCGAGTGGACCAAAGAGTGTGAAACTTCATTCCAAAAGCTGAAGGAAAACCTTATATCAGCACCTGTACTAAAGGCACCAGATTGGGAAAAGATATTCCATGTGCACATTGATGCATCAGCATATGCCATTGGAAGTATTCTAGCTCAACTTGGAGACGGAACAATGGATTTTCCGGTTTGCTATACGAGCCGACAGTTAAATAGTGCAGAAAAGAACTACACAACCACCGAGCGGGAGGGGTTAGGAATGATTTATGTTGTAAAGAAATTTCGGCATTATTTGCTTGCAAACAAATTTGTGTTCTTCACAAATCCAAGCTCTTTTGTACCTAGTAAATAAACCTTGCAATACAGGGAGAATCGTACGCTGGTTTATTATATTGCTAGAATTTGACTTCACAGTGGTGGTCAAAAAGGGTAAAACCCATCTACGAGCGGATTATCTTTCAAGGATACACAACAGGGAATCTCCTGAAGGAGTAGATGATGACATACCAAATGCTTATCTTTTCAACATTGAAATGGTACCCAAATGGTCTCAGGAAATTGTTAGCATTCTTTTCTTCGGAAGTGGGTTTGATAATACGGAATGCAGATCTAAACAGCAAACAATTCGACAAAAAAAAAACTTTCAGTTGATAGCAGGACGGCTATATCATCTTGGATCGGACCTAATCCTACGATTATGTATAAATCCGGAAGAATTCGAGTGCTACTTTGAAGAGGCACATGTCCAGGGTTGTGCATTTCATTTCTCAACAATGAAGAAACAACGGAGACTGAAACAGTTAGGGGTTTATGGCCAACTATGTATGCGGACACACATTCTTATGTTACCAATTTTACTATATGTAGTGCCAAACGACCAGTGGATCACACAACTTTGTTCAGGTAAAAATAACACCTGCATGGATTCAATATATCATTGACTTCTTAACCACCAGGACGTTCCCTGAAAACATCACAAGAGCACGGGAAAAAGCTATAGAGCTGGAAGATCGTGACTTTCAGCTAATTGGGAAACAACTCTATAAGCGAGGTAAGGACAATCAACTTAGAATCTGTGCAAGTGAAAGCGAATACCTGCTGATTCTAGAACATGCACATAGCGGAATAAGTGGAGGCCATTTTTCGTGTGATAAGATGGCAAAAATTGTCTAACAGCAGGAATTTGGTGGCCTACATTGCACATGGATGCTGAAGAGTTTGTAAAGCGTTGTGACGCATGTCAACGCACCAAGATGCCAATAAAAAAAGATGAGATGCCATTACGGCCAATGATGGGAGCAAGAGCATTTGCAAAATGGGGCATTGACTTTGTGGGACCTATATCACCCCCTGCATATCGCACCCATACCCAATATATCATTGTGGCTACGGACTATCTCACAAAATGGGTCGAAGCTAAAGCAACACAAAAAACTGATGCACGCACCATGGCACAATTTTTGTATGAGAATGTTTTTGTACGTTACAGGTTACCAATCAAAATTGTCAGTGACCGTGGAACACATTTTCTCAATGAAGTCATTGAATATCTGTTAGAGGAATTCATGGTCATACATAAGAAATCTGCACCATACCATCCACAGGCCAATGGGCAAGCTGAGGCCACTAATAAAACACTATGTACGGTTCTCACTAAAATAGTGTCAGAATCAAGAACAGATTGGGATCAATAGCTACACTCAACACTGTGGGCATACAGGCTAGCTTACAAAACATCGATAGGAACAACACCATACAACATGGTGTTTGGCCTAAATGCTATACTACCCATAGAGTTTTTAATTCCAACTCTACGAGTAGCAAAAAGCTTAGAATGGATAGGGCATGAGCTCTCTTCCAGAATTGATGATCTTGAAAAGCTAGATGAACTACACTTACGAGCTGTCGCTTCAATCTATGCTAAAAAGAGAAGACAAAAAGAATTTTTTGACAAACATGTGCGTACCAAAGAGTTCAAAACAGGTGATTACGTACTTGTTTATACCTTGAAGCAACATGCCAAGAAACTTAAAAAGCGAGGGATGGGACCATTTATGATTAGTGATCTATCACAAAGTGGAGCTGTGAAGCTTGCTACATTAGCAGGTGAAGAAATGCCAAACTGGATTAGTGGATGTCGACTGAGGAGGTATCATCTACCACTCACACAAGAGATGCTCCAACAAATTCATCAAGGAAAAAAAAGAACGAAGGAAAAACAAAGAGTACGAGAAGAAGCTCAAGCTGAAGCACGAGAACACATTGCAAAAAGACGTCTTCTGCGACAACAACAACAAAGTGGAACACCACCGCGAATCAATGCTATTCGACTGACGAAGTTGGAGGAGGAAACAATGGAGCCAATAATTGCGGTCAAAGTGGGCAGCAATCAAGTTGAATCAACAAAATTTCTTGATTCAGGTGCTCAAGCAAATTTGATCTCTAACGGATTATACCAACAGCTCAAAGTCGCAGGTTAACTTCATCCTACTCCTCAAGTTCTAGAAAGTAGCACATCACACCCATTGAAAACATTGGGATGGACTATATTGCATGTACAGGTACATCAATATATTTACCCACACAAATTCTATTGAAGCGGTCCAGGGCGGTCAACAAGAAGAGAAACCTCTAGACACCCTTCAAGGCTCCCGTGCTGCTCAATGGGGCTGGGGCACAACACAACACAAACCAAAACAACAAACCCCCAGCCAAATCCCAACTACACAAGGGGCACCACCTAGTTTAAGAGCGAACTAGGACGCAAAAGAGGAGAATTGTTAGAGCAACCCACAAACAAGCAAGGAATTTACACTAACCCTAACACCAATGGAACACTCTCACACACTAAAACACGAGAGAGAGAGAGAGAGAGAGAGAGAGAGGGTGCTCGGGCTGCCTTGAAGTGTATCGTTAATGATCAAGCAAACATAAATATATATATGTAAGAAAGAGAGAGAAAGGGGGAGGGGGTGCTTGTTGCATTAATACCTTCTTACAAATCTGTCATGACAAATCAAAGTGAGATTAGTATTTGTTCAACATAGCTTGCGTAAATTTCACCACAACACATCACAAGAAAAGCCAGCCCAATCACTGTCTTAAGGCCAGGGGAGTCCTCTCCACCCTGTCGCCCTCTTACAGTATGTGGGATTTATGGCTAGATTGATGACAACACCAGAGACAAGCTATCAAGAAATTAACAAAAAACACTAAGACACTTACGCATCATTGTTGTCCATTATTTCACGTTGGAAGGGAGACAAAGTATCCAAGCTTGGTCCAAATCCACCCTCCTTGATTCAACAAATGTTGGGCTTACACTAGTAGGAGAAATGATAGATTTCCTACTCTCAATTGAATGATCACTCTCTCTCTTACAATGGCATAGAGTTCCCTTGCTAATCCCCTATTACAACACATGCACATGCATAAGACAATGAGCTTCCACTCAAGAGCTCCTTCTAGAGAGATTGAGCTTGGCTTCTCAAGCTATAGCATAGTGCTCTTGCTTATGGCTCCCCCCTTTTGTGCTAGCTACACCCTCCTTTTATAGCAATTTTGAAGGCTAGGGTTACTCCTCTAACCATGGTTGGGTTAGATTTTCAGCAATTTATCTAATTTCTTTTGCTTGGAATTATCAAGAAGTTGATGGGGAAAGGGAGAGGAGAGAAATGGAGGTGATAGGACTTTTCATAGTGGGTTAGTGTTAGTAGAGTTAGTATTAATTTACAAATGGAATTGGATATTTACAATGGGAGTATCCATGTAGGATACAAATAAGGAAGAAAAAACTCTTAAGAGGTAAGAAAAGGTGGATTTCTTACAAGGTTGAGGCTCCAAGTGTCTTGAGTAGGGCCAATTTTCACACTTGTTGACGGTCCACTAGCTTTGACGGTACATTTGTTCTCCACTCTTGACCTTCCTTGAGAGACAAGGTAATTGAAGCTGAGTAATCAACCACCATGATGCTGTCTTTTAAGAGAAGAGGCTGAATTTTGTGGTTTTTTTGATAGATATGGGTAAATTGGAGGAGGAAAAATGAGACTAGGTGGTCAATTTTGGAATGGAATTGTGTGTGGGAGGTATGAGTTCACCATGGTTTCTCTTATTCTTCAAGGTTGAGGAGAAGGTGAGTAGGGTGCAGAGAGGAGTGGTGAGAGAGGTGGGGATGATGAGTGGAGAAGTGTGTGTGAAAGAGGAAAATGATAAAGTGGAAGAGAGAGTGTGGCTGCATAGCATGGGAAAACTGGGGTCCACTAATAAAATCATAGCTCACAGCTCGTAGCTCAAAAAAATATGAAAAACTTTGAGGCAAAAGTTCAGCCCACGAGCTACAACTTTTGTTTGTATCACCTTTTCAAATTCGGAGAGCAAGTGAACTTTAAAAATTCAGCAAAACCGACCGTGTTTTTCCACTGCACAAGGTCCTTGTGGGGTCCTTCTTTGGATGATTCTTTTGAATACCTCCAAGAGTGAGCCCTCCATAGTGCATGTATGCATGCCACCTACCCTTGACCTGATTTGGTAGGTCTATAATTGAAGATATTGTTGAGATCTCAATATAAGTGAATAGTACAACTAAGAAAATCAAATATTGAGGGGTCTAAAAAATATGTACATGTCAAATATAAATAATATAAGTGGAAAAAATATAAAGGGGTCAAAAGAAATCTCTCTCATTATGAGGCTACCATAAAAAGATAAATATTTTTGGTGTTCTAATTTTTTAGAGAAAAAAAAACAAAATAGATGTAGGAAGGGAAACATCACAATAGTGAAAAAATATACACATAAATAAAACTAGTTTTTTTGGATTTTTGTTAGGGTGGAGTTACACCAAATATAAGAGAAGCTTATATGAAAATATTTCTATATGGAATAAAGAGTATGAAAAATGGTAAGAAAAATTGTGGTAATGGTGAGGCAATGTACAAAGCATAAATAACACACACCTAGGTAGAAATATTTAAATAAATACCAAAATAATTATGAAAAAATATTTTATTTAGTCCCTATATACAAAGAAATATTTACATACGCATGGGCCATAATATACTTATATTTTTTATTTTTTTGGCTCAACTAGCCCAATGCCTAGCTAATTGAGGGTTTTTTATTTCAGTAAGGAGATATGGGAAAAGTCCCCTAACTCACACGCACCTATATACAGTGAAAGGGTGAGGGTAACCACAGTGTTTGAGTGATTTGATAGGGTGAGATAACTCACTATGGCAATTACAGAGAGCCGAAAAAACGGCTATCACTATGTGGTGACAGAAGAAAGCACACAACACCCAATGATGCTCGGGCAACCTTGGCAAAAAGAGTACAATGTGCAAATAGATTGGAAAGCAAAGGCGGTCAAAATTCAACATGAACATGAACAACAGGTGATAGATTTTGCTCAACAATACAAGCAGGATCAACTCCTGCAAGCCATGGAATCACTGGAAACAAAGACAAAAGCACAAATGCCATTACAGAACAACATGATACCCGCGACCAACAATCAGGTAAAAGCCAACCATGCTACTTAGAGACATATGAAGCCACCGGCCGCAATGCAAAGATCTAGGCTACCAAAACAAGGTAAACAAGTATGGATGCGGAAGGATAGAAATTCCATGGAAGACAAAGAACAATGCAACAACAAAATTCCAACAAAGCAGATGGTTCAACCACAAACCAAGGGCATAAAACAGATATGGATCCCAAAGAAAATTCTTAGCCATAACCCAAATGTCACTCACATTTGGATATAAATGCAAAAGCAAAAGGAACTCCCTTCAGTACAAGCAACAACGGAAAGCAGACAGCTGCATTTCAAAAAGGAAAATCGACAGATGTGAATGCCAATAAAAAAAAAAACATGTGGCAAACAAGAAAGTGCCAAACAATCTACAAAAACAGGCACCAACAAAATACCAATGGCAAGCAAAGGCAATACGGCCCATTGCCATTAAGGCCTAGGCAATTCTATCCTTTGAAACAGCTAAGACTCCATCAACAGTGTCGGCAAAGCAATTTCCTTTTGCAAAAAAGACAATTAAATAGAGAGCAGTAGAGTTACAGCTGTTACTTGCAAAGAAAGCAGGAAATCTCGATGACGAATGCCAATAAGCAACTTGCTTATTCCCTTCTCTTGCACAACATAAATTTTTCCATGCATTGACCGAGTATGCAAAAAGTAGGGCCACATTAATCGGCCAGGCATTAGCACAACTGTTTCAACCTATGCACGGCACATACTCTAAGCCGATACCTTGTCGTCCGGGAGGGCTCCGGCTAGGAGGGGGGGAGGCATTCTAGAGGCACTCTCAAATGCGGAACCAATGACATTCTAGAGGCACTCTCAAATGCGGAACCAATGACAGAAACAATCGACAGAAAAACTTCAAAAATATAAATAGCACGTGAAAAACAGTCGTAATGAAAAACAAAAAAATATGGTGATGATCAGTGACTATAGGACAACCTATGGTATAGTGGGGGTGCAATTATGAGACTGAAGCGGAAAGCGTGTTTTGGCCAGGTTTTGACCGAAATGCCAAATTTCTGGTAAACAGAGAAAATGGAGTCCAAATCAAGAAATTTTTGAGCCTAAAACACATCTCGCAAGAAGATAGGAGCACATGTCAAATTTCATGAAAAGTGGTTTGGGGACCTCCATTATAAGAAATTTTCACCCCATTTTTAGCTCATTCTCACTATTGAATTTGTGGAGAGAGCTTCTGCCACCTAGAGCGGATCGACCTTCCAGCAGCTTCTATGACGCGCACGACTACCCTACGAGCTCCAGACATGAGAGGTAGGCTCACCACCTTGAGCTTTTCACGCATGTTTGTCATTATGTCGCGAAAACTAGCGTAGGGGTCACACACAAAGCGGGCCGAAGAGACCTACAAGTAGAGATGGCGGCCTAACGGCTAACCCAAAAGCAACAAGACTTCATCACCAGCTTACCCTAGTCTAGGAGACCAGTCCTGGATGTCCAAAGGCAGTAGAAAACCATCAGGAAAAACCCTAATTCCCAGAAACCCGCAAGAGGCCACCAAATGGGAAATCGGTGAAACGACAACCAAAGGCTACCAAAATTCATGGGTAGGAGCATCTCGACATGCTTGACAAGTCTATATGACCCGCATGACCAAAAAGTGACCCAAAGCGGCACTAAACTTCAGAAACGGCATCAGACACACAAAGCGTCAAACCACAAGTCCGTTTGCCACCAAACTTCACGAGCGGCTTTCCTAGACCATCAAAAACCAAGTCCTATGGTGGTAGACCACCACAAATCATCAAAGTTATGTAAACGCAACCACGGGTGCTTCTAGAGCAACAAATTGCCAAATAGAGCTCCGGTGAAGCCAAAGTCGACAAAAACATACGGCAAGGATCCCCAAGGGATCAGGACGCTATGTAGACCAACATCAAGAAATTTCATCGCCATAAAGCACTCCAAAAGTCAGAAAACGACTCGGAGGCCCTGAACTCCACACAAGGAGTTATACTCTATCCATTTGACATTTTTGTTGAAATTAGGCTCAAAAGGGACTTAGCGGGGCAAAGGGCAAGCACTGGGAGCACCAACACTGAAAAAATCACCAGGAGACAGCCTACGTGTAGGATGTCTCAAGGGAACTTTTTGGCACAAACTCCAATATTTTTTATCATGCACATGTTCTGAATGACATTTACAAGCCATACACCAAGTTTCATCACATTTGGACCAAGTTTGACCTCATATGCATGAAAAAACGCAAAGTTACGGAATAGAGGCAATAATGGGCCAAAGACCTACGAAATCTTGTCCAAATCCCATGAAACTTGCACAACACATTCACCAACACATCAGCAAACAATCTGTGTGGTCAGGTAGAAAAAATGATGAAATAGACATCCTACGCATAGGATGTCTAATTGACCTTTTTGACATGCAATGGATGTTTTATCATTCCAGATCAAATCACCTTATCATCAGGAGCCCATATATCAAGTTGGAAGCCATTCTAATCACTTTTGACCCCCAACACCCTTAGGAAACACTTTTTGAGCCCAAAAACACCTCACAGAGCCTTACAAGCATCAAATCCTGTCCAAATTCAAATCCAAGAATATGGCCATGTTCCATAGGCCAAGGACAACCCACAGAACAAGTTTCATGTCATTTTGATGAAAAAGACATCCTACGCGTAGGGTGTCTCCAGCATAAATTTAGCCTTCTGTGCAAGGAATGACATCATGGGAGCCAATATCATGGTGCAATGAGCCTATATCCCATTTGGACATCAACTGCTACCTATGATGGACATTCTACCAAAATTGTGACCTAAAGCCTGAATTGGCCCAAAAATCCACTTTTTGATATCCAAATTCAAATCCAAGCATACACCCATGTTCCATGAGCCTTACACTACCTACATGTCAAATATGAACCAATTCTGATGAAAAAGACATCCTACGCGTAGGATGTCTAGATAGAAAATTTTGTCCAGATTTGCACTGTGAGGACATGCACAGCTTCACAAGTTCCTTTTAAGCTTTATTTCCAATTTTCAAGTCATTTGGATAAGTAAAACTCAATTTCGCAGCTAATATGGAAAAAACGCTAACTTCGGACTACTGAGTGCAACACGATCTATGGCGCCTCGAAGTCACCGGCAAAGAGGAAAAGAATGACCATCAAAGATTATCTGGACGAAGTGGAACCCTTTGTCATTCCAGAAGGACCACTAAAGCCCACCAGCACACCTCGATACAAGAGGATCTATTAGAGTCCAATGACCTAAAGATCTACCAGGGAGTATTCAAGGACAATGAAGGCAATGTCATAGATCTACCAATGCTTCCGAGAGAGATCAACGCGTTTGTACGAAGCAACATGGCCGAATACTCGGAGAAAATTGACCTGCACAACTACTTCGAAGCAATACCGGCAGGGGTGGACATCAAAAGAGTCTGGGAGTTTGTAACAAGCATCAAAGAGGACAGAGTGGCCAAGGTAACAGATTTACAAGGAAGACCAGATACAAAGATAATAATCAATGAGCGGGTTGTAGCCCATGCACTAGACCTCTCCAATGAGGGAGATAGCGTAACAAAACGAAGGGATGAAGTCAAGGTGTACAAAGAGAAAAAGGCAAATTACACCTTTGAAGACATTGCCAACCCAAAGGTGGTAATTATGAGCCAGTTGTACAACCACTACTTCCACATGTGCATGAAGAGGCCACATAAGTACAGGATGCCGCCAGGTGCAATTGCCACAACGTTTACTTGGGCAATGACAAAAGGTATCCCAAATATAATCAACTATGCGGCATACATACATGACAGCTTAGTAAAGATGGGCAACAAAAAACCAACCTGCATAGTGCTAGGAGAACTGATCACCAAGGTGGTATATGGGGCACTACACACTAAAGGAAGGTGGCATGACCCCCCATCTAAGAATGATTGGCTAAGAGTAAAGGAATACAAGGAAGATGGGTTGCAAAGGGCACCAAGGGTGGTTACGAGGTTGAAAAGACGGCTAGAGCCAGTTGAAGAGGAGCAACCCGGGCAGAAAAAAGGAAAGAAAGAGTTTTCTCAAGTGCCGACCAAAGAGACAAGGTCACAAAAAGCGGCAAGACTAGAGAGGCTGATGGAGAGTTTTCGAGCAGAGAGAGCCCTCAAGGGTGATTTAAATGAACTCTGGAAGCCATCTCTCGAGTCTATGTCCAGATCATCCAAAAGAGTGCAAAGGGACCGCTTTGAAGATTACATCAAAAATTTTGAGATTCTTGATGCTGCAGCGGAAAACATTCCCCATGTACCTTTCACAGAGGAGGAAGTAGAACAGATGAGGCGGAAACTGCTAGATGAACAAGAAATCCAAGAAAGAGAAAGAAAAAAAAAGTAGACAGGGACTTAAAGGGCAAAGCTGCAGCCTTATGAAATAGCCCTAAACCCAGACCACAGCCATCACCACCGCCCTCACCAGCTCTTAGCAGCCCTCCACCAGAAGATAAGGAGGCTGGGAACAAACAAGAAGAGGCCAAGCCTGAATCTGAGCAAAAAGGACTAGATGAGGCCTACTATGCATTTTTGGACCTGCTAGCTGCAAGCTATACGAAGGAAGAAGCCGCCACAGTGGCATTCGACTTGGCGAGGGACAGGGCATAAAGAACAGATGCAAGGCATCCGACTAGTGGAGCTAAAAGAAATTTCTACAGACACTGTAGACCGTTGCACCCACCCTCCAATGACTGGGACGTGGTGATGACAAAGCTATCCGGATTGAGGGCACAATCCATGGATTCAGAGAAAGAAATGACGACTCTCAAAGCCACTGAAGAACATATCAAAAAAGAAGTAGATTCTCTGCAGGCACAAAGCCAAAGGAAAAAAGAGAGAGAAGATTGACCTGCAGGCTAGCTTGGCTCTACAAAACTGCCAATCAATGGAAGAAGTAAATCAGGAATTAGTAAAAAGAATACAAGCAGCTGAAGAAGAGTGTCAGTAGCTCAGTAAGTCGTTGCGAGATGCCGAAAGAAAAAGAGATAATTTGACACTACAGTTGGCCGAAGAATCGAAAGAAGTAGAAGTCATGAGGAATGCCAAGGAAAAAGTAGAGATAGAACAAGAAGCAAGCCTGGATGAAGTCCTTGAGCTCAAGGACCAATTAAATGTCAAAGATCAAAACCATCCATAGGCTACAAGCATCACCTGCTAGAGTCAGAGCTACGAGCTTGACTCAAATCATTTCCGAGAGTCAACTATATGAAGAGCAAATGTAGGAACTTCAAAAGGAGCTGACTCATGAGAAAACGCAGAGATTGATGATGGCTGAGGGTTCTATAGTAATGCAAACAAGAATGGAGCAGGTCCAAAAATCCCTGCAAGAAGAAGTGTAAAGCATAAAGATAAAGCTCGAGGAGGCGGAAAGTGTAAACGTTGAACTTAATGACCTCCTCGTGACTATGGGCGGAGAAGCTGAAGCGGAAAAGCAAACACTCCTCAGGAAAATTGAGCAGTTGAAAGGCCAGCAAGGAGGTGAGTCAGAAAGTTCAGGACCAGCCGCCAATGAGGGCATCGACCTCAAAAATGTGGCAGATCCTGTGGACACACCCATGCAAGAGGAAAGCATAGCAGGATCCTCTCAAGAGCCACAGGATCTAACACAAGAAGAGGAGAAAAAATTGCGTAAGGCAATAGAGGAAGAGCTCAGAGAAACCACGAAGGAAGCCTTGGAGTGGGAGTAGAGGGTCTTCAAATCTATGACCATCCAGAAGATCGACACCATCAATCTCAGGCATGAGTGGCTTCAACCCTCTCTCCCATATCCATTGCTGAAATATGAGGCAGCTACAATAAACAAGCGGATAAGAGAAGAGCCAACAATACCTCTCTACAGTGCAGACACCTCGAAGCTAGAAGGAGTTAAGCTTATAGTGGATTCTCAGCCAAAGTGGAGGAAGGCTTGGCTTACAAAGTACCCACAATACCTAATCCACCTGGTAGAGGCACCTAAAGATATCAGAGACAATCTCAGCTTATGTCCTCTACCAAGGGTTAGGACGTGGAAGGCACAATAAATTTTGCAAAGAAGACAACCCACTTGGCTGAACTACCCAAAGTTGTCGGGCGTGAAGGCAGGTGAGAGAATAAGTGTCCAATACATGGTGAAAACCCTAACGGACGCCATAAAGTTGTTCACTGGCTCACCTGACCTTACATGCATTATGATGAGGAAAATTTGCAGAACCATCTTAGCAGTATTGGAGAACTTCAAGCCAAGCCAGGTGACCGACAACATATTCTTCTTCCAGGATACATACAGATGCGCCTATGATCTGTCAGGTCAACCTTCAAAGGAGGTGATACACGCGTTGTATCAAAGAATCGTGTTTCTACCATCCTATCACCTCCAGGATTTTGAAGAAGCATTCTATACGGGGTTCTTCACCATGAATACAGACATCTTTGGCCCAACAATGTTGAACCTACATGCCAGGTACGAATCACTGCTAAAGATGCGGAAAACGATAAGATGAAGCAGCAGATCAAGGCCATGTCGGGGAGGACATGATCAAGGATGGGGAGAGTGTTAGAAGCTGGACACACCCCACGGCAGTAACTACTCGGAGGACTCTTATTTTTTGTAATTACTCATTCATTAAGGAAAACCTGATTTTTCACCTTGTAATTATTGGGACTTATAGAAGTTTCCACATTGTATTCCAGTTTAGATAGTTAGATTGAGTAGATGGTTGATTTTGGAACTTTAGGGTTTGAGAAATTGTAAGGTATATATACCACTTTTTGACCTTAATGAAAAAACCTTTTGTCATTTAAAAAAAACAAGTTTGAAGTCTGAGTGAGCGTACTGTCTGTCTACGAGAGAGAGTGTGTGAGCTTCATCTTGACGCTATGTGTGCTCCGGTGGTTGGAATTGAGTGCGGAGAGGTGCAGCGTGTTGCCCTCGACAAGAGCTACGCGCCGATACCTACATTGTGCGCGTATTGTCCGGTCTTGCAAGCTCCTTCTAGGAACTTCATCGGGTGTTTGGGTGAGTATACGTTGTTCGATTTTGCATTGCAACATATCCACGCGTTCACATTGAGTAGAACTACACATTAGGCACTTTAGATTTTGGAAACGAAGACCTGCAGATTTCGGCCAGACATCCTACGTGTTTCTGCGCCGGGTGTTTTGGGTCTAGATTGACCTTGTGTATTGACCTTGCATGTAGAAAAACAACTAACCATGATAATATCATCCAATGGGAAGAGAAATTATCACTTTGTATGGATTTTAAATGGGCACCAATGTATATTGAAATGGTTGAGCAAAAGTTATGGATGACAAATGGGCACCAATGTATATTGAAATGGTTGAGAAAAAATTATGGATGAAAAAGATTCAGTATGACGCACCATTGAAAACTAAATGGGAAGATTTCAAGAAAGTTATTTTTTCTTGTGTAGAAGATTTCTTTTCCATAAAGCATGTCCATGGTATCAACAAAGATAGATAACGCAAAAGGTGGTTCGGTAAAGAATGTCAAGATGCTCGAAAGTCTTTGATAAAGCTTGATGCAACTATGGACAAAGACAACTATCAAAGTCATTTGAATTCATACAAGGCATTGATTTGAAAGAAGAGAATAAGATGGGAAGTCAAGCATCAATTTTTCCAAGTGCAAAAAAAAGCACACGCATGTGGAAGATTTTGGAGAAACTTGAGAGGAAAGTGGGTTGAGATTTTTTGTAGCTTGAGTCTTGTGGATATGTACACACATTGTAGGAAACTATATGAGCAACCAAACGTTGGAAAGATGCCATTTTATGGTTAATTCCCATGTATGCCCTCTTTTTCTACTATTGAGGATGTGTACGGTGGGCTTGAAAAATTATCCACTCGCTGTTAACCCTCACGGCACACGGACACCCCATCACCTACGACGGACGTGTATTATGTATTTGGTAGAGTCAGGTACCGGGCTTGTCGGACCAATAGGGAAAGGTAGAGTGATCGCCGATGAGAGGCGCACTTTAACTGGGACATTCAAGGGATTAGTTGGTTAAGCATGGGTGCCCAAGTGTGAATGGGGTGAGCTCCTATAAAAGCCAACTAAACCTAATTTTTACTCATTCTCTCATTTGTGCAATTGAAGAGTGCTCTTGCTCCATCTCCATCTTCTTCTTCTTCACCTCCTTGTGTGTGTGTGAGAGAGAGAGAGAGAGAGGGAGAGTGTGTGTGCGATCGAGCATTACGAAGGCACGACGGCGGCGAAGCGGTTGAGCGCGGCACGACTGCAGCTTCTTCTTCATCGCGGCAAGGAATCCACCACGAAGGCGAGCGTAGAGCGGTGAGTGACACACCCTTTGTTTTCTTGAGCTTGCTAGTTTAGGCTTGTTGTGTGCTTGGAGCCGTTTGTGGCTCGCATACGGTGTATTGGCAAGTCCCTTGCTTCGACAGTGCGACAAGGAGCGCACATTTTTGGCACCGTTGCCGGGGATATGCCCTACACTAAGCTCGGTTAGCACTTTACGCTTCCTTGTGGTGCAATTTCTATCATAGGAAAGGCAGGGAAGGAGTGCGTGGAGATTTCTGTTTTTTGCGTTTCTGCATTTTCTGTCAAGTTTCAATTTGTGCTATTGTCTGTGTTTTTTCAATTTCTGCAATTTCTGCATTTTCAAGTTCGGCGTTTTCAATTTCTGCAATTTTCTGCATTTCTGCGTTTTTCAATTTTCTGCATTTCTGCATTTTCAATTTCTGCAATTTTCTGCAATTCTGCGTTTTTTCAATTTTCTGCATTTCTGCATTTTCAATTTCTGCGTTTTTCAATTTTCTGCATTTCTGCATTTTCAATTTCTGCAATTTTCTGCAATTCTGCGTTTTTTCAATTTTTTGCATTTCTGCATTTTCAATTTCTGCGTTTTCAATTCTTGTATTTTCTGCATTAAAAAAAAATAATAATAAATAAATTTTTGGAAAAAAAATTTCTGAAAAAAAAATTTTAAAAAAAAATAAAAATAAAAAATAAAAACGCGAGCGAGCGGGCGGCTAAATTTTTCGAAAATAAAAAACGTGACTCTTAAAACGGACGGGTTGGGTGGTATAAAAGGTAGATCGGGATCGGTTTCCCAAGCCCAAGCCCAAGCCCAAGCCCAAGCCCAGGCCCAGGCCTCAATCCTTAGTCTTATGATATAACTAGACTTACTCTTATATATATACCCTACTCCCTCAAGAGAGAATGAGAGCATGTGGGACAAGTCCTCCACTCTCCTCCTTTCTCTTCCCACTTGCACCCTTAGACTTTCTAGTTTGGGCCTAGTTCCCTACTGAAAATTGACAGTTTTAGGGATTCCGAGGGCATAGAGTGACCAAACGGAGGGCTGTAAAGCACGGCACGACCCTCTGACCGATACGCTCGTTTCGAGCTATCACACGGCCCATTCCACGACACGCTCTAAAAAATCTAGCAAAAAAACAAACAAAAAACACGCTAAAAACTAGTCACAAGGCCTCCTAGAGCAGCTTTTTGACACCTTAGGGTATCAAAAGCACATGCACTTACGCTCTGGGCGGGTGCTAGAACACGAGCATATTGAGGGTGCCTCTGTTCATACGGACACCCATTACCCATCCACGATAAGCTCTAGACCCTCAGCAGGGACACAAGGTAGCACCACCCAAGACCCTAAAATAACCGCTAGTGATTCCTCCTCCGACTCAGAAATCATGGAAGCATACCGTACCCAAAACACTGAGAGAGAAGGCCATGCACCTCCCGAAGCTCCACTGCCTAGTACTAGTATGTTTAGTCGTTTCATGGAAACATTAGGTAGAGCTACCCGCTCGGAACCTGATGCAAATGAAGCACACGAAGGGGGTGGGGAAGTGGACTCTCCTTTCATATCGCACGTGGACCCCACACCCCCAAAGAGTGTCCATGTGGATATCCTACCAACTTCTTACCAAGAAGGCCCTGTTGAGCTGCCTCCTTCAGAAGTTCCCTCTAGAGTACCGTTGGTGACAAGTAAAACCATGGGGAGCAACATTGCTTCTACCTCACAAGAAACCGTTAACACGTCGACTCTAGAAGGATTGTTCATTAATGATCATTGGACATACGACCTCCACACTGAGGTGTTGACGGATCTACACTCTGGCCACGCCTACCATGTAGGATGGATAGAGATTGTACAATCCACCTCTAGTGCCACGAGCATCGAAGATCAACAGAAAATGATCTGTAATGTTATCCATGGCATTATTCAATCAGAAAGGCAAAACCGAGGGGTAAATATACTCTCAACTGGCCCCATGAGATTTCTGGATACGAGCAAGGCTCAACAGCCTACTCTATCACAAATGGAGACTCCTCTAATGAGCCCCATGGACCCATCTTACGTCATTTCACCTGGGGTCTCTATGCAATCTGAGCCTCCGAGCGAAAACTTTAGCTTCCCTAACTTGGCTCAACCCTCTATCAAGGAAAACACAGTGCTCACTTCAGGGATAAGCTTGACGGAGAATGTACCGATGACGTCTACGGTTAGCGCAGTGCCACTACCTAATGTCGTAGTACCTAATATGGGGCCTCGACCATATGTGCCTCTAGCCCCTTATGCACACATGGCCCCCACACCTCCAATTGTACCACTTGCTTATGCTCCTCGAGTGCCGCTCCCTAGCTCTTATTCGAGTGGACCTATGCCCGGTTATGTTCCATATCCTGCATCATCTATACATATGCCAAGACCGGTACCCGTTCCTCTCCCACATATGATTCCAAGAGTACCTCCACCTGCCCTACCTCCTCACATAGGTGACTTGGCAGCGTTTGCTCAAACCATAGGTCGATCTATCGCGGAAAATATGCGTCATGCATCTGATAGAGAGCCTAGAAGTAAGGCAGTACAAATTGCCAAACTCACGCAAAAATTCAATGGGGACGAAGATGCTAGGAAACACATTGAAGTGTTTGAACAAGTATGTGATTCCTTAGGGGAACGCAACGAACTACATAAGTGCAATGCCTTAAGCTTGACCTTAAGTGGGAAGGCTGGAGATTGGTATAGAACCCTAAGGGTGGACGAGAAAACAATCTACCCTACCCTTCGAAGGTTGTTTCTAAAGGAGTACATACGAGAAGGTGTGCTTTGGGGTGTAGCATCTCAGCTACAGAAGGCCGAACGTAAGGAAGGAGAGTCAGTAAGGGACTTCATTAGTCGTCTAAAGATTTAAACTCTCGCTGCCCTGTAAATGAGCGCTTCAACAATAACCAACTGCTTGATCGATTCATTCGAGGGTTGAGGAATGAAGGAATCTATAATGGACTAGTGATTAGAGGTATCACAACCTGGGAAGATGTCACTGCCAATGCAATCCAATTAGAGGACAACTTGATGATAGCAGGCATGAGGGTGTCTACTGACACGAGATCCACTAGCTCACAAGCCATTGAGTATGAACCCATGACTGCAAAGCCCATTGCCAATGAGCCAAAGGTATTTGAGACATTCTTGACAGACCTCACCAAGGCAATCCAAGAGTCTCTTAAGGATAATCGACCCCCTCAAAATAGTCACATGTATCCAAGAAGGGAGCAACAATGGTGTTCCATTTGCTTAGGTCCACATAGCACTAGTGAGTGCCCTACGTTTAGAGTAAAATTTAATGGAACTTGCAACGCATGTGGTAGGTATGGTCACCAAGCTAAGGATTGTTTAATGATCAAACGTATGATGGCAAATAGACCACCTGTAGCTTGGACGGATGCACCTCGAGCTCCTGTATTGATGCCTGATCCACCTGTTGAGCAACTACCGCAACACATGGTCCCTAGACCTCAAAATGTTGTACAAGCTACACCGCTACCACCTCCTGTGCTAGGACCGCAGCCGCCGCATCCAAGAGTCGCCCCTATGAACCAAGTGGGTTGCGAGCCATCAAATGCTTATCCAGATGGCTGTGAGGAGGAAATAGACACTAGTATTGCCTACGGACTTGATACATTGGAAGAATGTCCTATATACTACATGGAAGATTGTTGGGGGCAAGTCAAGCCGGTTTATCAAGCTGCTGCTCTCGCATCCAGAGGTCAAAATATCAACACCCAGGCTAGGAGGCCACCTCTTCAATGCTACGAGTGTGGTGGACCACATCGAGCAGCGGAGTGCCCTATTAGGCTGCAAAAGAATGCTGCACAGATGCAAATAAATCAAGGGAGCACGTCTGCAATGCCAATACTCACATGTAATCGTTGTGGCATAGATCACTTGATTGCCCAATGCCCCTATAACCCAAATGCGCCTAAAATCCCACCCCTGAATTTGGTCGAAATTGCTAGTGTGACGTCGCCAATACCACCCGTCGCACCCGCTTATGTGATTACACGGTCCATGCTTCAAGGGCCAGGCCATATCCTCGAAGAGAGAGATACCGCGTCAGTTATTCAAGCAAAGAAAAAGAAGACACGAAGGAAGAAGTTGCAGAATACGGAAAATTCAAAGCCAAGTTCCAAAACAAACATAGGAACAGGAGATGACCCCGTGTATATGAATGACCTCGAGGATGATTCAGATTCAGTCGAGACAATGGAGACTAGAACCAATACCACAAAGAGAAAGACCGACAAAGAAAACCGTAACATGGAACCAAATGAAAACCGAATAAGAGAAAACCATAAGGAGCCTCTGAAAACACCACAAGTGTTTCCAAATCCAATCCAAGACCCCCAAGATAAACCGCAGGGGCAAAAAGGGAAGAATCGTAAAAAGAAGATTGGGACGTACCCAAACCCAGTAGACGAGATTGAGCAGGTGAAACATCTAAGAGGTTTAGTGGAGGAGACTCAAAGGAAACTAGAACCAGAACCCATGCAGGTCAAAATTCATGACACAGTGTTTCCCACGCAAGTTCATCCACCCCACATGAACCATAGACCGTTAGCCATATCTAGTATCATCCAAGAAGGGAGTGAGGACAGGACATCAGAAAGTGAGCATACACCCTTCTTGTTGGAAAGGATGTTTAACGAAGGAATACCTGATCCCATTGAGGAATATGAGATTCCATCCTCACCAGTTCCTAGTCAAGGACCTACACCCTGCAAAATGCCAATGAATGTTGCCAAACTAGTGGACTTCATGTCTTCTGAGGTTCGAACCACGATCATAGCAAAGCTGTATGGAGATCCTGAGTTATTCCTTGCACTTCGAGCATTCCTTAACGGAGATCTACGAACGGGATTACCGCAGTTTGCGCAACCAAATAGGCCTGACTCGATTATGATTGATGAGGAAAATCATGTGCAATCACTTGACTTAGATGGACACGAGTCTGTGATCGAGGTACCCATTAACGAATTAGGGTAGTATTTTGAAGGCGACGAGTTTAATGCGACCCTACCCATCACTACCAAGGGATTAACTATAAAGGGAATTCTTGATGGTGGTGCGGGAGTTAGCATCGTTACAAAAGATTGTTGGGAATCCATGGGAAAACCCCGCCTCAGTGTTACTAACATTGTGGTAAAGATGGCAAATGGTACCATAGCCAAACCTATGGGGATGCTCAAGGATCTTAAGATCAAAGTTCTAGGACACAAGGTACGACATACGTTCATTGTAATGGATTTCTCTAAACACCTTATGTCATATGAAATGATTTTAGGACGACCATTCATGAGGGAAGCACAAATGGTTCACGATTGGTCTAAAAATCATGTCTATTTGCAATTCCAAGACTCTATCCTTAGAGTGGATTTGGTGACTGGTAAGGTACACCCCTTAGGGAGTAAAACCATTATTGATCATCGCTCTGACACCACAGTTCACTCAGCCCCACTACAATATTGTTACACTTGTAAGAAGGATACAGACATTGGCCAAGATTCTCCTTATATGGATATCCTACCTGGGATGACTAAGTCGGACAATGTGGATTGGGTCCACCTAGCATCAACCATAGACACTTGGGGAAATAGGGGGACGACCTGGGTAACACCTGAGGGGGTTGAAATGCCTATACCCTTAAATATGCCACAAGCAATGCATATCGCTTCCGACAAGACTCATCCTAATGTAACGAAGAAAACATACAAGTGGGTCCCTAAAGCTTCCTTAGTGACCATAGCTAGTGCTAAAAAACAGAAGCCTTGTAAAAAACGTGCCACTCGCTCCAAGAAAAGTAAGAAAATGTTGCGATGGATCCCTAAACGACTATTGGAAGCCCAAGGCTACTATCAAGGAAATGATCAAATCTGGGTGCCAAAACGTAGATTGTGCTCTTACCTATCACCTGACCCAAGTGAGCCCAATCCCGTAGTTCCAAAACGAATCAATGATCGTGGAAAGAAAAAAATCACAGAATGCTACACACCTAGTCCAGAGCTAGTTTGGGTGCCAAAGAAAGAACGATTTGTTCCACCTAGCTCAGGAAGGGGGGAGTCCCATGAAGCTTCTAGCTCCTCATGTAATGCATCCATAGAGGTAAAAGCTTCTACACCGCCTCCATCTATAGTAGTGGACCTCCATGAAGCTACAAAAGAATCCACACCTCCCAGTGTTCAAGAATCACCTAATGAACCACTTCAAGTTCGATCCTGGGAGAGTACCTTACCACCCTTGCAGCTTGACGAGGCACCTAGGGTAATAGAAAACTACTGGCAAAAATCCTCACCTATTACCAACTGGAACAATTGGTTTCAAAGGGTGACAAGCTCATTTCAAACGGTATGATCTACCCAAGGAAGGGGGGAGTGTTTGTGGACATCCATTATTCACTTGCTTCCCTCTCAACCTTTCTCCCTGACCTCTTAATCTCCGATCTTAGGGAATGTACATATAAAGCTTTATACTCACAAAAAAAAAAAAAGAGCAAGAGCAATTAGCAAACGACTATGCACATTAAAAGTCAAAACATTGACTCAGACCTACACATGTCACAATTGGTACAGTGAAACAAAAACCTATGCCATAAAACACCTTTGATCCTCATCACTTGAGTGATGGAGGGTAGGTAAGATTAGTACGATAGAGTGTTTCTGTTTTAGAGTTGAGAGATTAGCGAAGTTCTCTTTTCCCACTGATGTGCCTCCTAGAGGTATTGTTTTTGTTTCCTAGTGTGTACAGGAGCGTGTTGCTATTGATAGGATTTGGACCTTCATGGAACCTTCAAATCAAGCACGACCATCAACACAAACAGGTGTTTCTTGTCCATTAGCATTGCCTTTATCTTTTTGCATCCATGTTTGTCTGCTTTGATTGTGATTGGTAGCATAATATTCAGCGCATTTGCTTAGTATCAAACATTTAATTCAATGTAATGTTTTGTCATAATCACTTGTCTAGGTTTAAAAATCAAGCAGTCCGACTAAGCTAGTTTGACCAAGCTAGGTATTAGAAATCTTCTCTTAATACCATGGGGAATGCCTTCCTAATAAGCAATGGTTACTTAGGTTCTTAATCCGATTTAGGCAGCATTGTGTGAAATGTACTAGGGCTTTCTAGTGGGCTTAACCCTATCGACCTTTAGCTTAAGTATTATAAAGGGAGTTTACTAATGTGATGAGCCTGGGGAGTGTAACAATGTTATATGACCCCCCAAAGTTACAAAATTTAAATGCTGAAAATGAACAAGCAAAAAATCAAAGTGCCACAATGTAAAATTTTAAGCTGGAAGAGAAATCTCAGCTTGATTTGGTACTTCACTCACATGTATCGCCTATGGTACTAGAGCCCTAGAGGTTCCCAGTGTGGGCGCTTTTCCTTGAAAAGCAAAAAACCCAAGGCATACAAAATAAGCACACACATCATAATTGAATCACTGTGAAAAGACCTTGAGGGGTCAATGAAAAAGTAATCAGTCAGGCGATGATTTCATGAGAAATTCCTTTTATGGTAGCTTAACTACAAGGTTTTCTAGATATAGCCTCTAGTCAGCCCTCGAACATGAATACTTGGCTCTCGCGATTAAACAACTTAATTGACCACAGAAAATTAAGAAGCTTACCCATGGTATTAATATTCGATCTCTAGTGCCTTTCGACCGTTAAATTAGCGACCCCAGACTTGTTTAATTTTCTACCTTTACATCTGTTTATGCATTTGATTACATTGCAATTTAATGTTCATTGCTAACAAATTGTTTGAAATTCTTTGACCAATCAATTTGTCTACCTAAACCTGCATATGCTTTTTAAGAGAATGCAATTACTGTGCCAATGTTGTTTGATTTTGTAGTGACTGAAGAAGGCTAAGGACATTCATCTCAAATGCTCTTCCACCTCGACGACCCAGCTTCAACTCAATAGCTTCCGAGGACGGAATCTACATCAGGAAGGGGGGCATGTTAACCCTCACGGCACACGGACACCCCATCACCTACGACGGACGTGTATTATGTATTTGGTAGAGTCAGGTACCGGGCTTGTCGGACCAATAGGGAAAGGTAGAGTGATCGCCGATGAGAGGCGCACTTTAACTGGGACATTCAAGGGATTAGTTGGTTAAGCATGGGCGCCCAAGTGTGAATGGGGTGAGCTCCTATAAAAGCCAACTAAACCTAATTTTTACTCATTCTCTCATTTGTGCAATTGAAGAGTGCTCTTGCTCCATCTCCATCTTCTTCTTCTTCACCTCCTTGTGTGTGTGTGTGAGAGAGAGAGAGAGAGAGAGGGAGAGTGTGTGTGCGATCGAGCATTACGAAGGCACGACGGCGGCGAAGCGGTTGAGCGCGGCACGACTGCAGCTTCTTCTTCATCGCGGCGAGGAATCCACCACGAAGGCGAGCGTAGAGCGGTGAGTGACACACCCTTTGTTTTCTTGAGCTTGCTAGTTTAGGCTTGTTGTGTGCTTGGAGCCGTTTGTGGCTCGCATACGGTGTATTGGCAAGTCCCTTGCTTCGACAGTGCGGCAAGGAGCGCACACTCGCAAAGCAAGAGATCTTCAAGGTATCAAGCTGGAAATGATTAAATGGACGAGAGATCATCAAGGTATCAAGTGAGAGATCTTCAAGGTATCAAACCGGAAATGATTAAATGGACGAGATATTTTACACATGAGTGGATGCGTGATATGTTCAACCTTGCACTTTGACATGGTATGCCTTGTGATTGGAGTTATAATTGGGTCAAGCCTTTGCATAAAGAGGGGATGTAAAGAATGTAGATAACTATCTCACTATAATGATGGGGTCTCTTATGGAAAAGTTATTTGGTTGCATAATAGCGATAAAATTGAGTGATTGGGCTGAATAGAATTGAAAGCATACAAAAGAACAAGCGGGTTTTGTTCAACACCATAGTACCATTGATCATCTTGTCACTCTTCATGTTCTCGTGGAGGAAAGTTGGTTGAAAGGCAAGCAAGGAAAGCCTTTGATATGATTCCATGTAACAATTTGTGGAGAAGGATGGAAGAACTCCAAGTGCCAAGTGAGTTTATGCTTGCGATTTCTTGAATATATGAGAAGGTGATGTGTCAATTGTGCATGGAAAGAGGAATTTTAGGAATTTTTGCAAGCACTATTAGGGTTAACACAAGGATATCGGTTGTGACCAACTCTCTTTGGTCTATGCATCTATCAATTAGAACAAATGGTACTTGAGTTCATGCAAGAAGAAGGCATTGAATTTGTCACTTTTGCAATGTGTTAATCCCGGGGAGGTCACTTAATAAAAATGTAACCTATCACGTGAGTTCAACAAAGGGTATTTAAAGTTCTTGAAACTTACAGAATATATATACAGGATGGCATTATTTTTTCAAATTTGAAAAAAACTTACAGATTTAAAAAAAAAAAGGTACATTATATCCCTAACAAAATTCACAGATAAGGGGTTTTACAAACATGCTTTGAACGCACGTGATATGGTAGTTTTATACATAGTGAACCCCCCGAGGTGTTAATCATGCTCTTGTTGTATGTGGATGATATAGTACTTTAAATGATGCACAAAAGCTCGTGTTTGTCCTTGAGAAGTTTTGCTTGCATAGTGGGCTAATTGTGAATGAATCCAAAACCAAGGTTATGCTTGTGAAAACCAATCATGAGGAGAAGCCATGCATTGTGTACAATAATCATGAGTTTTCAGCCAATCATAAGTTGCATGAACGTGCAATGCATTTTTTGGAAGCCATAAAGAGAGCATACTATGCATTTGAGAACATGTATAAGGCGGGAAACATCAAGTGTTCGGTTCTCAAGAAGGACACATGTTCTTCTTTATGGAGTTGAAGTGTGGAGTGGGAGCATCTCAAAGTCTACTTGGAAAGAGTTTGAGAGTGTCCAAAAGCATTTTCTTACAAACTTTCTCCAAGTTAAGCCACAAACACCATATATGCTCCTACTTCTTAAGTCAGGATCTCTTTCAATTGAGGTTATGGGCATGGAAAGTGTTGTGGAGTACATGATAAAGATGCATCAAAACCCCTTACATCGACTTCCTTAAACTACATGAGAAGAAAAAAAAAAAAATCAAAAGACACACAAAAGCAAGATCTTGAGCACGGAATGGATGCAAGACCGTAAGAAGTGGTTTGGAGATGGGATGCATTACACTTGCTACATGATGCCTCAATAGACTCCCAAGTTAATGAAGCTTTTCTACAACATTAATGTATTACCGCTTGGGAGGAATCCAATTGGTCATGCTTCATACATTATACCCATATTTCCCCCAACTACAAAACCATGTTCTTTGTTGAAAGAGGAAACCGTGCTCACCCTTACATACTTGAGCATATCCCCTTGATAATATTGCAGCCATTCGGCTTAGCTCTCACTCCCTTTGATGCAAGACATGGCATTGGGGCAATGGAGAAGAGTCAAATCAGTTGTGCAAATTATGCTCACTAAAAGTTTGAGAGTCGCAGTCCCTCACACTATTAGAGTGCTCAGCTTTTGGTCACATCCGACCTTGCTTCATTCATAGTAGTATACTACATTGGTCAAGGAGACATGCATTTCCCAACTTTCTTGCACCTCCACATTCTTGATCTTCTGAGGTTGCCACAAGCAGACCCTCCTCCTCACATGCTATCCTACTTTCTCCTCAATACATGGATGCCTCCATGCAGCCCGCCTCTCTCGCACCCCTCACTTGCAGCACACCCAAACTCTCCAACCATCCTTCCAAATCAACCCAACTCAACTATCACAAGTTCAACAGCAGGATCCCCAAGTGCAACCCATCATTCACAAACTGCAATCACCTCGGCCACATTGCCATGAGCATGAGTTTGTCCTCATCAACAACCTCCTTTATTTAATCCAACCACAAGGCCCACCCCAGCCCGCCTCTCTCGCACCCCTCACTTGCAGCACACCCAAACTCTCCAACCATCCTTCCAAACCAACCCAACTCAACTATCACAATTTCAACATCAGGATCCTAGGTGCAGTTCATCAGTCATCACAACCTATGATCACCTCGGCCACATTGCCATCAGTAGGAGTTTGTCCTCATCAAAAACCTTCTTTATTAAATCCCACCATAAGGCCCACCCCAAATTATTGTACTGTGACAAATCCAACCCCATTACATAGACTATTTCCATAGCCTTCCCCTCTTTAATTACCTAGCTTTCCATCGTGTCTTGCATAACCTTCACCAATGCCATTACTGGCCAAAGATGCACCAAGACATTTCTTAATTCCTAAATCATTGCCCTCAATGTCAATAGATCAAAAGTTCCCTCCAAAAATCCAATTACATGGAACACATTAGAGTTTTAGCTCCATTCGAGCTGATAGGTTGGGATCTCATGGGCGCATTCTCGATATCTATCCTTGGTAACCACTATGTTGTGGTCATGGTGGACTACTTGACACGTTGGTGCAAAGTGCAAGCTCTACCCAACACTCCTACATAATATCATCTTCAGACATGACTGCCCCCAAACGGTCCTATGCGATCAAGGTCCTCAATTTTATAACAAAGTCATGGAAATTCTCACCAAATGTTTAGGCATCAACCAAGTATTCTCCTCCCCCTATCATTCACAAACAAATGGGCTCACAGAGCACATGAATTGGATCCTCAAAGAGATTTTGGTTGCCTTTGTCAACCCACTCTAGAACCATTGGGATGAAGCCATACCATATGATGTACACACATATAACACTTTTGTACAGGCCTCCACAAGGGTAAGCCCATTCCACACCCTCTACAAGCGCAATCCTCATTTCCCACAAGAAAACAACACCTTGTAGCTTGAACCTCGCCACCAAGATGCATAGGAATGGCTCTCTTACCTTTCTCAAGCCCAACCCATTCTCCTCCAAGCTCTACTTCTCAATTGGATGAAAGCATAACAGTGCCAACAATGCTCATACAACTATAACAAAAACTATGTGGTATATGCAGATGGTGACATCGTATCAGTTTGTTACCCCTTACACTACGGTGGCCTCAACGAATCTCTCATGCATCATTGGATAGGCGCATATCAAGTTGTGCGTTGCCTATGTTTGAATACATATCACCTTCAACGGCTCAGTAATAACTACTCCATCACGACCGCACACATATGTCAAATCAAGCATTATCACACAACTGCAAAAACACCAGCCTAGGGGGGAGGTGTGGCATCCCCATACCTAGATAACAAACATAACAGAATAGGTGATTGGCATACGTAGTCGGACATCAACCATCTTGGGATAAACCCTTTGTTAGCATTGTTCACTCGGCCCTTGGTTTAATACAAAGCAATGTACCTAGTCCAAAGGGAGCAGACTTTGTCTAGTTTCAGATCTGTTACAATGTCATCATCAAGTTTTTAGTTTAAATATTTATCACGACCAAACTTTCTTTATTTTGATAATAAATTGAAAAGAAAAATACCAAAATAACTCAAAAACATATGAAATAACTTTTCCAATTCAAACATACTATTAGGAAGCTAAGATAAAAATATCATAATCATATATTTATTATATTCAAAATTTCTTAAAATTAAAAGAAAAAATACCAAAATAACTTAAAAATATGTGGTAATTTTTGGACTTTAAGTAAACTGTTAACAAGTTGAGATAGAATATCATAATCAAATGTTTAGTTTAAATAATTATTAACACCACACAATTATAATTTTAGCTTTAATATTTATTAGGACTAAAATTTCTTGATTTTGATAGTAAATTAAAGGGAGAAAAATACCAAACTAACTCAAGAAAATATGAAGTAATTTCAAAGTTCAAAAACACTATTTTTATTTTTATTTTGATAGTAAATTAAAAGAGAAAAATACCAAAATATCTTTTAAAAATATTGGATAATTATGAAAGTTTAAATAAAATATTAGAAAGCCAAAACATTATTGCACTATTAAGAAGCTAAGATAAAAATATCATCATTATATTTTTACTTTAAATTTTTATTAAGATAAAGATTCTCTTATTTTGATAGTAAATCAAAAGAAAACAAAACTAAAAGAGATTAAAGAAAATAGGATAAATTTAAGAGTTCAAACATACTTTTAAAAAGTGAAGATAAACATATCATAGTCAAATTTTTAGCTAAATTATTTATTAGGGAAAAAATTATCTAGATTTATTAGTGAATTAATTTTTTAAAAAAATAGGGATGAAAATTCTACAATAAGCATAAAAGAAAAATAGAGTATTAAGAAACCATGATAAAATATCAAAGCAAGAATTACTATATACAGAACTATAAGCAATTAAAAAATTAAATTCTTAAAAATTTGAGAAAATAAAAGGTTATATTAATTTCACAAATTAATCACTTAAAATTCCATGGTAGTTCTTACAAGTACTTTACCTAATAATTAAGTAAACTTTATAAAATTATAGTGGATATTCTTGCGAAAAGAATATGTTCAAGTTTCCATTTGGAAGAGGAGATCACTCCAAAGAGGACAAGGGCCATACATAATCATGATGTTGGTTTGAATAGTATCCATGAGAGCATTCTTGAACCAATGGCGTAGCAAATTCTAGCTCTCTAGATCGCTTCCAAGTGGATTATTAGTCTTTTGAAATTCTACATTTAGTATAAATTGTATAAAGCTATAAGATTGCATCTAATATACAATAGATAACTACCTTAAGAATGATAAAAATAGCTATAAATGGAAGGTTAACTTCCAAAAAAAACCATGCACTTGATTGAGAAATAAAAAAGAATGTTTTTGGACAGTCCGAATAAGCAAGGAAGGAATTTCTTTGATTATCCTTAAGACAACTTGTCTCAAGGACACTTCTAATTTCTTATTACTTTTTTCTCTTCAGGTAAAGATTGACAATTAGCTAGAGGCCACTTAAGTTGGCCGTCCCCATGGACATCAAGCCTTTGCTCAATTCATATATATATTTCTACATATGTTAGGATACCATTTTTAATCCTAGGAGAGCCACCTGATTCAATAGGCAACTGTACGGTGTATCAATGCCCGAGGTTTGTAGGTGATTTCTTCTTCCACCGAGTTTTTGAATAAAGGAATGTGTGCCAGTTTCCACCCTTGTATTGGTGTCTTGAGACAAGTTAAGTACTAGTCACGATTACATTTTTTAGAAATACATTGTCCTAAGTCTAATATTGTCTATCTGAGAAAGAGTGATTGCAATGCTCTTTTCAATGGCTGCTTAAGGAATTGAGAAATGAACCATTAATTTACGTCTCAAAAATAATATGGTAGTAATTAGAAAATTAAAGATCATGTGGAGTGCGGGGTAGAAAGTGGGGATCAGCTCGGGTTGTTGATCATGGTGTCAAAGTCGATGATGCGAAGCGTAGAGACTAAGGGGAGTGAGCACGAGAGAGAGAGAGAGAGAGAGAGAGAGAGAGAGAGAGAGAGAGAGAGAGAGAGAGAGAGAGAGAGAGAGAGAGAGAGAGAGAGAGAGAGAGAGAGAGAGAGGAGAGAGAGAGTCTCCTGGACCAATCAACCTTGGCAATGAATACTGAATGTATATACAATGGAGGCAAGGGGTTTCTTATATAGCAATCCTAGTAAATTGCCCTACCCAAGACTTTGACAAATAAGTAAAATAAATACCTAAAAGACAAACTAAAAAATGGGATCACATTGGGTAGTTCACTTGAGCTGCCTAAACTTTAACACCCTCTCTACAGCTTATAGTGGACATAAATAGTGAGACCAAGTCAATGAAGAAGCTACCATGGACACCCCATTAGTGGCCACTAACTGGATACACCTCGGTGTTTCTCTCCTCAACTTTGTACCTGAGAGTAATGCCATCTTGAGCATCGGTTGCCTTTGTGAAAACTTTGAACTGTAGAACATACTATGCCAATAATCCCCATTTGTGAACTATGAACACATCACTTCCAAAATATAAAACTCCAAGATAATGAGTTGTGAAACACATCTTGTCCATGATCCTACCAACAAGAATGGATCGGTTCACTCATCCATAGTGTTTTAGATGTCTGATTGGTTCCCTACGAGATGCATGTGCATTGAACTCCAACCTACGGGTCCAAACACCAATAACTTGAACTCCAACACAAGGGTCCAAATTAATTATAGGGAGCATTGCTTGCTTGCCCCTCTCTGCCACCCACAAGCCTCTCTCTTGTTGAAGATAGTGGTGACACCTGTCATTTGACTAGAAATCTGATGTCAAGGCCACTGTGGCCACCACCATAAGTGCCATGCCGATCTCCTGTTTCAAATCTTTATTACCGTAATCTCTGTCCATCTTGCCTTTGAATTTGTCTTCAAGTGAATTCCTTCTTTTGACTTTGGCTTCAAACTCTTGAGCCAAACAAAGTGTCAAATCACAATTATAATTGTGGTTGTACCTCTCGGGTACCAAGGCAGCTAACTGAGTACTTGTACTGCCATCCTTGTCCAATTAACCATTTTTTATCTCCTCTAGCATCCTCTGCCAATTGCTTTTGACTTCACAAACTGGAGTCAAACAAAATTCCAGGTTCCTTGAGAATTGTGCCAGTGCACATGTCGTTAAATGGATGGTTGATGCTCGGTTATCCATAGCTTTTGGTTGTCTTTGGTCGTTGTCGTCGTGGTTGCTTGAGCAAGAGGAGGCCATCTTGAAGTTGAAAAAAAAGCTTCTTGCACTTCAATGGGCCGCACAAGCATCACCAAGCCGCACCAAAATCCCCAAGCAATTCCACTCCTTTGCACTAATCCCAAGCTGTTTCACCACTTCAAAATCCTCGCCTACTAAGACATGCCAAAACACCTTCAAGGACTTTTGCAAGCCACTCTAATGGTAAATTCTCCCAAGTTGCTCCAAAAGCTCCACAAAACTTCTTCAAAAGAATCTCCAAGAGATATGCGCTCCGCCCCTTAACACTAGGTTGGTAATGGGACACTTTTATGTCCTGTTAAGTGACCATTTTCCTTGAATTATATCAAGAGTTTCAAAATGGATTTTGAGGTTCTATCTATCTATAAAGTTGTCTCATGAGCTTAAAAAAACTTGACATTTTTTTGGAATATCAATTCCATCTTTAACCTTGTCCTTGCACAACATTTCACAACCTAAACTGTGTGAAAAAACGGGTCCTGTTTTTGGCTTTTTTCAACTTTTTGCAACTATACCACTCTAGAATTCATGTTTGTGAGGTCTATAATGCTAGATAACTATCTTTGGTAGTCCTCAACATGTCTTGATGCTTCTAGGGATAAATAAATGTTAAAGTTGTAAGTTATGACCAAATTACAAAAATGGTCAAATCCTATTTTTTAGTTAATTTTAGCTCTTCTATGATTTTTTTGGTGGCTTTCATGATATCCAAATGCATTTTTTATTTTCTATGGCGCATATTGTAACATAAAGCTAATATTCCCTGAGTTTTGGGGCACCTAATACCCTATTTTGCATAGTACACAACGATGGTTGATTTTTTCAATTATAGAAGAAAACGAAACATTCTAGTACATCAAGTATAGCTTTTTCAATATTTCTAGTTTCTTGTGACAACTATATGCATTTTGTAGGTAGTAACCATATCTAGTCATAAGGATCAAATTTGGCTAGATATTGAGTAGTTTCTATGGGATTCTACAACTCATAATGTTGAAACCAGTTTTTTCATGTTTGCTGTATTTAGCACTTCATCTTTGTCCCCAAGATTCCCCTTGGTAAGAGATTTATTATTCTTTTGACATGCTCCATGGATCCTTATGAACCTAAAGGACAACAGGGAACTAAGAAAAAATGCATATATTATTTGTATTGAGGGTGGCTATAGAAACTTTGATGATAGGTTTGCAGATTGGTAAAAATTCAACTTTTTTGTACCTATTTCTTTTGGCAAAACAAAAAATAGTGAGTGAGAAGCACTCATATGTTTTGATCACCAACCCATTGAAGTTAACTAGGGAATTTATCTCAAGTCCTACAAAAATCCCTAATCTTATTTTTATGCAACAAAACATAAGAAATGACTGTTTTGATGAAAATGTACTGGTCCATCAACTTTGGATGCTTGGTGTGACCAAAAGATGATAAATTTTACAAGTTTCTTATTTTTTCCATGTGTAGTAGGCCTTGAACTATAACCTCATGAAAGGATTTTACAAAATGAGTGGATCTACTATGGTTTTGGAGGTTTTTTTCAAAACCCTGAAAGGACACTTTTATGTCTTGTTAGGTTACCAACCTAGTGTTAAAAGTACTTCAAAAAGGGACTGCATGATTTTGCACCAAGATGCTCCCAAAAACCCGATCACTAATGCGCCTCTAATGCCCTCTATTTAACTTTAATGATAAATATTGTGTGCCTCTTTGTAATTGAGTCAAAGCAGGGACATAAGGGCGCGGAGGGTTGTCACCAAGGGAGAGCCACCAAGGAGCAGTGTGTTTGAAAATGCTGGAAATAAGATGTTGTCACCCGAGCCACTATTTCAAGGGGAAGACACAACATTTTGGTATGCACTTGCAGGGGATATGGTAGTCGACAATCGCCAAGGGAGAGGGAGCTACCAGTCGAGCATTTCAAAACGTGATGGGAGGGGGCACCGCTGAGGGATAAGACAACAGCACCATGGCCACCTTTTGCGTAGCGTTTTTAAATTCAGGAGGGAAAGAGACTCGTGGGATGTAGAGGGGAACTGCCGGCAAGCGAGGGGGATGAGAAGTTTGACGCTAGTGAGGGAGAAAAATGCCCAGTGTTTTGAAACGCTATGGGCTGCTAGGGATGCTGACGACTAGCAAAGGGGGACTTTCCACTTCTCCTTTGCAAGACCGCTCCTCCACCAAAGCTCTTCACATGCGAACTACACTTGGCTCTGATACCATGTCAAAGTCAACGATGCGGAAGCATAGAGAGAGAGAGAGAGAGAGAGAGAGAGAGAGAGAGAGAGAGAGAGAGAGAGAGAGAGAGAGAGAGTCTTTTGAACCAATCAACCTTGTCAATGAATAACTGAATGTGTATACACTGGAGGCAAGGGGTTGCTTATATAGCAATCCTAGTAAATTGCCCTACCCAAGACTTTGACAAATAAGTAAAATAAATACCTAAAAGCCAAACTAAATAATGGGATCACATTGGGCATTTCACTTGACATGCCTAAACTAACACATGGATGGTGGACCTGATCGATCGGGGTGAAAAGTTGGGGATCAACTCAGGTTGTTGATCATGAATGGATGGGTGGAGCCGATTAGTTGGGTAACTATCCATTCTCAATACATAAACACCTATAACACTTTTCCATTGGAAAATAAGTTTATCAATGGCTATGCTCTCACATACGTAGAGAGAAAAAATTATTGGAAGAGGACTCCTTGGCCATTTGTGGAGGTCATAGGGTTGAAATTTTTTTACTCCTTCTAGACTTTTTTCATGTTTTTCGCTACTGAGATGGGAATAGGTCTTTTTTCTAGGGTTTTAGACTCAAGAATTTTACTTCTAGTAACTCTATTTTTCACTAGTCTTAGAGACCTGTGAAGGACCCCATCACATGTTTTGAGTTGAAGGATCGAGGACCTCACAAAGGAACACAGATATGCCCACAATCAATAGTTCATTGACTCTAAATACAATTTTTTTTTCCTTAGAGGGTAAGATTGACTTTTTCCAACCTTGGAAAAATCTTCTCATAACCTTGATATGGTCTACAACAAAGTTACAACACTCCGTCAAATCCATAGCATCATCCTTTGATAGGCAGATCATAAAAAATGCCATTGTGATTTGAGGTATGAAGTCACATAAAACCTTATTTATCACGTTCATCATATATGCAACCAAATTAGTCACTCCTGGAGATAAGGTACACATACTTACCAATCCCAAAGGTGTTTTCATGGTTATCAAATATTTGCTCTTAGTAGCTAGTTGAAATTGATCATACCTTGGTGAATAGAGATCTCCCATTGCGTTAATGTCATGACCTTCATGAAAATGCCTTTGTAGATTTATCCACAATTAGTCACGTACCCACATTCGTAACAGTACTCTTGCTTACATGATTCACATATTGTATGAAACACAAAGCCCATTCTTCTTATGCATGGTGAACCACTTGTTTGAATAAGGTGCACAAGAAGGCTCCAAAATACCCATGCTAATCTTCTCATCGAGTAGTTGTATTAGCCTTGAAAAATGTGCTTTTGGGAATGTAATTGGATGCAAAGCGGCCAAGGTACATGAGGGATAGTGAAGATTACCATAGGTGCAACAACACTAGGATCAACACATCCTATTTCATGTGGTAAAAAAGAATAAGCCTTACCATAAAGCATTTCTTCATAACACTTCTTCTCTTCTTATGATTAAAACTCTTCACATCCAACCTTTAGTTCTTTCAGAGGTTCCTTTTTGAACTTATGTCCATTCTTTTTTATCCCTAAGTTTTGGCTACAAATAGCCTTGTTCTAGCTTCTCCCTAAAATTTGATGGTAAAGGTAAGGGCAATACTAATCTTACTTTCTTTGTCATAGTTTTATACTTGGTCTCTATCCACACTTTTGGTCCTTCATTGACATTAAAACCTTGCTCATTTTCAAAAGCCTCAATCACTTTATACAAGACTTCCACAATCCTTTTATACATTTTCATAGAAAAAAAATCCACAACTTCACTTCCATCTTGCAAATTAGAACCCATTGTAGCCTCAAGATCATACATAGTATCGACATAATTGTAACTCTAACTTTTTTTGGATTTCAAGACCTATAGCTTGAAGAAAGAATTCAACCTTTTCATTATCCAAAGTAACTTTCTCTATTCTTGATAGTTGAACATAGCATCACCAAAACTCTCTCAGCATTTTAGTGAAATGCTAATTTAGATTGCTCCCAATTTCTTACTTGCTTCTCTTTGATTCCCCTTCCATGGTATCTAATATCGAGGATCAAAAAAAGGTCAAAACTTCCAATCATCTCCACCTCTAGCATTTGTTGCAACTCCATCTCACATAACCATGAAGATACTTTGGGATATCTTCCCCTCAAATTGATCCATTTTATTTGCAATAGATATCCTAGTCCGCAGTAGGTAGTTTGGGTAGTTTGAGAACAACTTCTTGGTCATACAGCTTCTTGACCCGCTTGTAACAGTTCAACTATAAATGATAATAGCCTCAACTTCTGAGGCAGGTTGTGCCTGAGTCTTGCATTTCGACGGGCATATAGGAGTTTTAGGTTTCTTGCACAACCTCAGCCCTTCGTTTTCCACATGTGCTTCTCTCACCTAGGTATCTTACACCAACACAGCCCTTCGTTTTCCCCATGCGCTACTCTCAACTGCAAACACCATGAGCCATCCCATATCCCCACATCCTCAACCCACTTCACCACCCTATGAAGATACCTCTATGCACATGGAGTTTGGTGTGTAGCCTACTCCAGTTGAACACATGTTCCAAGCCATGTCCGACCTACTTCTTCAAGTGAATCACACCAATTAGAATTTATTCAATTAAATCATGACACAATCACACAGAGAATATGCCAAAATCTATCCCAAACCTTTCTCAGGTCTGCCCACAGAAGATCTCTTAACATGGTTGGACCATTTTGAAAATGTTGTAGATCATCATAAATGATCCAATTAGAGGTGAGCTATGGAAGCTTGAACACTTTTTGAGGGGGTAGTGGCAACGTGTTTTGTGCAACAACCAGTCAGAGTCAAGGGTGATTGGCATCTTCTGAAGACCTTGCTTATACAAAATTTTTCTCATCATAAAATCACACAAGCGACCCTTCAACAACTTAAGCTCCTTCGTCTCAACAGCAACATGAGCAAGTAGCACAGTTTACTGTAAAGCTAAACCAACTTTCACTCCGTGCCGATGCCTCAATGTTTGAAGAGATGAAAATCTCTTTTCTCTGGCCTCGACTCCGGCATGACATCTCTCGGTGAGTAGGTGATCAAGGTCCCACGACTTTTCATGTTGCCATCCAGATAGTGTAGCATATTGAAGGAACTAATGATCAGGACACAACTCAGGTATATACAACATCCACTCATCAACACATCTCAGCTGATCAACCTCCTACACCTATGGACATCGACGTCCAAAATCTATAATACAGCTCTTGTCGCTCTTTACCAGATAGAGATGCTCAGGGAGGACCAAAGTGTTTTTATTGTAATCTTTATCGGCATGTGAAGCGATACTACAGAAAATTTCATACTAGTCAAAAGCAACAACAACAACAGGTTCAAAATGCACAGATTTGTGTTGCGGATGTTGCAACTTTGGCCTCCTTACTGGAAAACATCTGAGTGGGTGGTTGATGGAAGGGCCTCCCCCGCACGTTCAAGCCGTCACCTCTTCTGATCGCATGGTGTGCTCTACATCAGTCCATATCAAGGGTGCACTTCATGAAGCATTACTTGACATAGGTAGCACCATTTCCTCCATTAGTGAATCTTTAGTCCAACACCTAGGATTACCTACTAGCATCATAGATCCTATATCCATTTTTAATTGGAGATAACAAACAATTGTATCGCTCTCAAACAATTGCCCATTGCACTTTTCACATTGGTCATCACACTTTTCCCCATGGTTTTTATCTACTCCCTCATCAGTTGTTCCCAATTACAATTGGTTGTGTAAATGAAAGCTCATCTTCAGTTTGATACACTTCATTTAGTACTCCCACAATCCCTCCCAATCCCATTTATTTATTCACATGGTGGTCCGAATTTTGTTCACGTATAGCATACCCTCATGGATGTTCACACCCACACCAACGATGTTCGTGCTTTACTTTGATATTTTACTTCGCTATTTATGCTTAGAAAAACCAAAGCTCAGATTAGCCTTCCTGTACGCCACTCTATTTGCAGTGGTGACTTAGCCCCCATAAAAATGCCCACACGATGACGCTCTCCTCCCGCTAATCAACAACTCAACAAAGCCATTCAAGAGATTCTTGAGAAGGGAGTGATTACTCCTACAAATAGTGAATGGGCCTCAGAGTCCCACTTAGTTGGCAAGGATGATGGTTCTTACTGATTTTGTGTCGACTTCAAGCCGCCCAATAAGATCAATGTCCATGACCTGTACCCCTTTGCATTGATGACCTCTTGGATTAGTTAGGCAAGTTGTGTTACTTCACTTCCTTAGATTTAGAATCTGGTTATTGGCAAATTTTTCTTGATTAGGCTGATGCCCAAAGTCAAAGCCAGAATGAGTTTACCTTTCCCAAGCTCAATCTGATAGCAGTTAGCATCGTTCTTCAGCTACCCCCTTCTATCCACATGGTTATCCCTCAAAATAAGATGTAGTTGGTAGAGGAGCCATCGGGTGTCCTCACTTCATCCCAGAGATCCACTCTCGGTCTTAGCATTCCAACAAGTTCAACTCCCCCACACATTCTCACAACAATGGGGATACCCTGCCTTCAACTGTTGACAAGACATCCCCCAATGCCAAGAAAGAATCCAAATCTTTGCTCTTTGATAGTGATGAAGCTTTCTTGGAAGAAGTTTCCAATCTACAAAAGATCAAGGTACTAGAGAAACCACTGGTAGAAAAAGAAAAGCTTACATAGCAGGGACAATCTTGAAGAACACCTTCCAACAAGTGTCCCTCTATGACATGCTGCGACTAGATGTGAGTTTTAGAAGTGACACCCTTGCTGTTATTCAGTCACTTTACCCCGGAGCAGGTCCTAGTGGCAGGCACCTCCCACTACAACCATCAAAGTCCTTTATGATTCTCCATCCCACTGCTCCCCTCACTGATTATAGAAGCCCTCATCTCACCATGTCCGTATTGGGGTGGCAATTATTAGGAGTGATTGTGGATGGTTGATCTGGCATCAAAACTGATTCCTTGTTCATTATTTTAGCTCTAGGTCTACAACCTACTTGCCCTGCTCCCTTCATAGTTACATTGGCTGACCAACGGGCAGTCTACCTGGTGGGCATAATGGACAATGTGCCTCTGCAGGTACAAGACTTTACTTTTAACTTGGATTTGGTTGTGGTTCATCTTCCCCAGGTTAAGGGAAAATTTCCCTTGCTCATTGGTAGACCATGGCTACGACACACTTTAAAGCACTTCATGATTGGGGAAACGACACCATGTGGATACATACTCTTGGCTCCCTGATGCAACCCATTTTCCTAGAAGGAGGCATGTATCCCGTTGTGCAATATAGTTCTTTGTCCCTAGAAGCCAACCTTGAATTGGAACATCCTACTCCACCTGACGGGTCAGATGAGGATCTATTGGAGTGGTTGGAAGCTACCAAATCTATGCCTTGTTATGGAGTCTCTATTCACTCTTTGCCTAAAGGTACACTTTCTCCCAATGTTTCCACATTAACTAGAACTAATGAGCCACTCGAGCTAGCTCAAAGGTTGAAGGTCATAGAAGCTACTCCCCATGCGCCCTTGGTGGAAGTCTTTGGATTTGGTGAGCCTATGAAGAATCATAGAAGCGGGAAGAAATATCCTCTACAAGAGTTCACCCCCCCTCAAATATCAGCCCCATTGGTGTCTACTTCTCCGACCTGGACAAGCTCTCCTCTGTGTCTAGCGAACTCCCTTCACAGACCTCCCTCAAAACGGGATACAAAAAAAAAATTGTATATTTCAAGCTTGATGAATTCATTACTCATGATATCTGTCTGCTCATCATTCCTAGTCACATCCTCTACCTTGCCCCTTCACCCCCCACTACCCCTCCACCCCCTCACTTGCCCTCGCCCCCCCGAGCTCACCCTCACCCCTATACTGCCCTCGCTCCTCACCCCCCTACCCACCCCCCGCCCCCTACCCACGAGGCCTGGCCCCCTCCCTTGCACTCGTCCCTACACACTCCCCCTTCGTTCCTTCCCACCCCCTTCCCCCCTCCCTGCCCCTATCTAGTCTCCCCTCGCCCCTACCCACCCAATCTCCCCCTCTCGCTCCTATCTAGCCCCCCTCGCCCCTATCTAGCCTAACCACCCACCCTACCCACCCCTACATAACCCTTCCCCTCTAGAAAAAATTGCCAAAAAAGAAGAAAAATCGTAGCAGTCTTCAGTTCCTACTTTTTGGTCAGCTTACCTAGCGAGGGAATTACTTCTTCATCATATTTTGCAAATATTGGCATTGCTTCATTGGTACTTCCTCCTTAGGAACTCGAAATATTCTCCAACATCACCTTCTTCAGTCTGAGTATACTGCATTTTTTCTTGTTATTCCTGGTGTTTTAAATGTTCTCTCTAGTCTTAGTGTTTTATCTCACCGAGATGGTGAGTGGTTTTGTGGCGGGGAACCTGTTGTTTCAGGGCTACATAGTCACTTTCACACAGGACTCACAGTTAGTACAGTTGGTTTGGTTTGGTTCACACTGGACGGACTCTTTGGGCTGGCAGTGACATGTGGCAGGGATACCGATGGTGGTCTAGTGGACATCGTGGCTAGGTTACCACCACCACTTAGTCTGGAGATAGACTTAGATGGCTGACATTTATGGGCCATTGGTGGCTCTTTATGGTTGGACATATGAGTAGTAGATGTTGGGTCAACATTATCATCTTCTTCATATATGGCCCAGCATCGTTGTCTAGAGTAGTGAGTCTATACACACAGCACGTATGCACCATCGTTGCACATCTGAGCCTCAACACCCCCATTATACCCGTGAGTTCTAGGTTGGAGGTGAGTGTGCTGCCACACCAGAGTCTACTAGTTCCTTTGCGATAGTCGAGTCCATATGCATGGTTTTCTACTGTGTCTTTGTTTTGGTTTGCTGTTATCTGTTGTTTCCTGTGTTTTCATTCTATTTTGAGTGAGATGTCATGCACATTTCATTGAGGAGCATCCATTGTAGAGAGCACGAATCCCTATCCACGCTACAATCGGTCCCGTAGGTCTATGGTCTACGGCTAGTGATAGCCCATTAGAGGTGCACTAGACTGTGCACCAAACTCGTTTAGTGCCAATTGGCTGAAAGTGGATGCTCGTATGTGAAAGAGACGGACCCAACCCATAGATAGGGTTGTACAACTAGTCTTTTGATTCATTCGGAACGTATGAAGCTTGGTTCTGCCTTATCTTCTTCTTCTTTCTATCTGTGAGCATGAGAGAGAGAGCGAGAGAGCACAGGTGATCAAGCAGGGAGTATGACGGAAACAAGGAGGGTGGTAAGCAGTGCGGAAGCTTCTTCCTCTCAGCGTGCACACAAATTCCCTCAACGGCATCAGCGTAGGAGGTGAGTGACATGGCAATGTGAAATTGTGTAGGTTGTGTGCTTGTAGCCATGTGTCTTGCAGACAATGTTTAGCAAGTCCCTAGTAGTTGACATTTTTTGGCACCGTTGTCGGGGAGCCGCTCTACGCCAAGCTCCAACCGCAACTTGCATCTATGTTGAGGTTATTTTTTTGCATGTTTGGAAGGCTAAGAAGTGTGTGTGTGTTGTCTATCTGTGTAGATCTAGATGTGTTGAATCTGGTTGTGTTGTTTTTTGGGGTAAACGAGGCTCTGTTGCAATTTTGTTTACATTTTACTATATGGCAATGTTGCCTATTTTCTGTTTTTTTGTAAACTTAGACTTTGTTAGTTTTGCTATTGAAGTTTTTTTTTGGGTCAAATTATGAGTTGATAACTTTGAGAAACAATTAAAACAAAAAAAAGAAAAAGAGAAAAGAAAAAGAAAACAAAAAATTAGAAATGCCTTCTTGTAAACAGTTGCATTCTTTTTTGAATTGACAAAAAAAAAACCGACTCCAACTAGCACCCCGTGTAGGTGAGAAAAGGATAGAGATTTGGCCTCGGTCTTGGTCTTGATTTATATATATAGGAAGTAGGTTCCTCCAGAGCTTCCTTTCAAGTGAAGGAATAGTGTGTCTCCTGGTAAAATTATACCTCACTTCTCAAGGGAAAAAAGAAGCATGGGGGATCTAGGCTTCACCTTTTCCCTCGAGTAGCTTCCTTTAGACTTTCTCTCTTGTGCCTACACGCCCAAATCGATGAAATCGATTATTTTGGGGATTGTGAGAGTTTTCAATAGATGAACAGTGTTTTGCAAAGCACGCCATGTCCCTTCGATTGATACACTCATTTTGAACTATCACATGACACATTCCACATCACACACATAAAAAACGGTTAGAAATACGAGAACAATCAAGTAAAAATGACCAAAATAGCTAGTGGCAAGGCCTCTAAGGGTACTTGCCAACACTTTTAGGATACACACATGACATGTATTTATGCTATTCACGAGTGCTAGAGTCTGAGAAATTAGAGAGTGCCTCAAATTACACAGGAACCCATTATCCACCCACATTAGGTTCTGGGCCTTCGGCTACTAGGACCCAATGTAGTGCAACCCAAGACCCACACATTGGGCTAGTAGTGACTCTTCATTTGATTCTGACATGCTGGAGGGACATCTTACCCCATACCTGGAAAATACAAACCATCTCGGCCCCACAAACAAGTGCTAGTGTGTTTAGTTGCCTAATGAAAACCATTAGTCAAGCCTGTCATTTGGAGCCTATAGCTAGTAAAGTAAACGAAGGTGATGGGGAGGTAGATTAGCTTTTCGCTTCTCAAGTAGACCCTATACTCCCCAAGATTTTCCGTGTCAATATCCTACCCCCTGCATTCACTAAAGAGCCTACCAAGCCATCACCCATGTTTTCCACACCACACCATTACCCTCTCCAGTGCTAGGACTGCAGCCTCCGCATCCGAGAGTTACCCATGAACCAAGTATGTTGTGATCCATGTAGTACTAATTTGGGATGCAAAGATGACATAGACTCGGGTATCACCTACGGAGTAAATACTCTGGAGGAGTGTCCCCAGTGCTACATGGAGGACCATTGGGGACAAGTCAAGCATGTATATCAAGCTACTACTCTTACTCAAAGAGGCCAAAACATCAACATAATTGCCAGGAGATTGCCTTTTCAATGCTACAAATGTGGTGGACCACATCAAGTAGCTGAGTGTCCTATTAGAATGCAAAGGAATGTTGCACCATTGCAACAAGTCAAGGGAGCACATCAGAAATTCCAATACTCACATGTAATTGTTGTGGCATCTATCATTTGATTGCCCAATGCCCTAATAATCCAAATGCACCAAAGATTATGCCATTGAACTTGATCGTGATTATCGATGGGGCACCACATGCTGCATCAATTTGCCTAGCGATAAAGAAGAAAACATGAAGGAATACATCACTAAAATCTACGAATTGAATCCCTTATTCAAAGACCAACATAGGGATCGGTGATGACCCCATGTATATGAATGACCCTGAAGATGATTCTTATTCAATAGAAACCATGGAGACTAAAATTGCCACCATAAGAGAAAAAACCAATGAGGACCACCACAAGAGGAATCAAGAAAAGACACAATTAGGGGAAGACATAAGGAAAACATCCCATACCACCGATGATGCAACGAATGTCTTCAAGGCTAACCAAATCAAGAAAGAGCCTCCAAGAGAAGCAACAAGGACCCAAAACCAAGGGAACCATGAAGAAAATTGGGACCTATCCAAATCCTGTAGAGGAGATTGAGTGAGTTAAGCATTCAAGGAATTTGGTAGAGGGTGGAGGCATGTTGACCTGTCATGCTTTTTCATGTCCCGGACAATGCTAACTAGCACAATTTTGACATATGCTAACTAGTACAATAACTTGAGCTACATCTCCAAGATCTATGACATATGATATATCAATAGAAATCACTTGAAATAAGGAATCCAAATGTACAACCTCCGACAAACTTTGATATTATTTGTAAAAAAATTACCGGACGCCCAACTTTTTGAAGATGTGCTAACTTGAAACTGCTAACTAGCACAAAAAGCGCGACAGGTTAACATGCTTTCACCCTAGAGGAGACCCAAAGAGGGATTGAGCAAGAACCTAGGCGGATTAGGATTAGAGATACATTGTTTCCCACACAATCGCAACCTCAAGGAGATCTCAAGCCATTGGCCATACCTAGTATCATCTCGGAAGGAAGTGAGGTCAAAACATCAAAAAGTGGGCATACACCTTTCTTGATTGAAATAATTTTTAGTGAGGGAGTACCCAACTCCATCGAAGAAATGGACATCCCATCTTCACCAGTCTTAGGTCACGGACTAGAATCTCAAAAAGTGCCCTTGAACATTGCCAAAGTAATGGTTTTCCTAGCTTCTAAAGTCAGAACCACTATAATGTCTAAATTGTATGGGGATCCAAAGCTATTGTTGGCTCTTTGGGAATTTCTCAATGAAGAATTAAAAGTCGGCCTACCATAATTTGCACAAATGAGTAGGCCCAATGAGATCCCAATTGAGGAGGAACTCTTGGACGCACAAGTCAAACTAGATGAAAGTTCAATTATTGAAATATCTGTTAACAAATTGGGGCAATACTTTGAAGGAGATGAATCTAATGCAACCCTACCAATCACTACTAAAGGATCAATTGTGAAGGGAATCCTTGATGGAGGTGTAGTAGTGAGCATTGTAACAAAAAGCTGTTATGGGAAGACTTCATCTTGAAGATTGCAAGAAGCAATCCTCAAAGAGGAGGATGAGTAGTGAAAAGGTGTGGAATCATGGAATTTTCCACTCAGTCAATGTCTATTTGCTCACTCCTAAATAGGTTAAAAACTCATGGAATCAGTTCATCACTACCATTTTCCTTTGATAAACTTGAATATCTCACTCTCAAGGACCAAATGATTAAAGAGATCCAACAAGAAAAGTCCAAAGAAGACGATCCAAACAAGGATATAGAGCCCATGTGAAGAGTGAGATGTATCAAGATAATGCCCATGAAGCTTCTTCAATGCTAATCAAGATAGCATAGATGTTTTCACATGTTTGAAACCTTTCACATGGAAAATCAAACAAATGCTCCATGGACCTCATTTCTAGAAGGGAGCAAGGGCCTCTTCTAAAACTTCAAATTATCCACAGCTACAAAAACTTGAAGACGGGATACTCAATGAGGACTACATGGAAAAAATGCTAGCAGGAACCATGAAGACCTGACAAAGGCATCCACGATCTTGCTTGTGCAATGCTAATCATGATATCATGGATGTTGCTCACATGTTTGAAAATCGTTCACAAAGCAAAGAAAATAATTGCTCCATGGATGTCATTTCTAGAGAAGAGCAAGGGCCTATGCTATGACCTCTTAGGGTATATGAAATCCTTTATGAATTCTATGTGTGGGTTATGTCTGACCATCCGCTTTCCCTTTTACACCATATTCTTCACCTCGAGGAAAGATGTAATGGGTCCAATTTTGACTCTACTAGTTATTATCATTGGATCCCTTGGGAGGACAACCAAAAGGCTTTAGGAACACCATGAGGGCAACATGAAGAGAATCTTGACAAGTGTCCTATTTGCTTTCTTTGTACCAAGCTTGCCTTGTGTGAGGGTGTGCATGTTCTCTCTCTAGCCCCTACAATGAGGGATTTCGCCCCTTTGTGTAGGATATGCATTGATTTTTTGGAACACCTTACCCCCTCAAGCACCTTAGTCATTAAGCACCTCAAGCACCAGTCAGCAACAAGCACGACAAGCACCTCAAGCACCTTACTCAGCAAGCATGACAAGCACCTCAAGCTTGGAGCGGGTTCCCACCTCAAGCTCAGCCGTAGCTTTTCTAAGGTCAAAGGACTTTTAACACTAATCATTGGAGTTCTTTAATGAAGCTATCCTTAAGGTATTTAAGATCCATTAACTAGCCTTGCTCTTTGACAGATCATAACTCATGTTGACCCCTTTACCATTGGCCCCGTGTTGAGATAGACCCATAAGCACATGTTTATATTCTAACCCTTGTTCCCGTCTATTCTCCCACATTAAATGATCAGTTTAATATGATAAAATCATCTGGGTTGGTTAGATATTAGATGTTATGACATTACCTCTCTTTCTTTAGATGTTATGGGAAGCCAAAGATAGAGATAATGAGGTAGAAGAGATAAAGACTTAGTCATTAGTCAATGTTTCTTAGCGGGTGGAAGATCCCTTTTTACTCTACAAGATCATTCCAAGATGGATGACTAATCCATTTGGTGCTTGGGAGACATAGCTGCTACAAGCATGTCTGGTCTTTAGTCCATTTCATTCTCCCAAAGAGAGTGACAAATTCTATTTGGTGTTTGAGAGACGTCGTCATCACAAACATGATTCTAAGCATGAAAACTAGTTAATATGTGCACAATAAAAAGAGAATTAGTATTATAAGACAAAAACATTGGTCATTCAAAAGAAATATGTACATTTTCTTACTCTAATGTAGTATTGTAAGCATTGACAAGGTTCATACAATCCTTAAGATGTATTCCTTGCATCCATCTAGCATCTTCAAAAGGATAATTTTTGAGCTTAATAAGATATCGTCTACAGATAATCTTACCATGTCGTAGTACCTTGTATTCATGCCGAAGGATAGCTTCGGGTTGTTGTAGCACCTCTTCTTGGTCTTCGATTTTGGAAGGGTCTTCAATAATTGTTCCCATCTATTCTCCCACATTAAATGATCAGTTTAATATGAGAAAATAATTTCGGTTGGTTAGATTTTATGGTAGATGGATTCTATTGCATGGGTCACGATTATACATAACAAAAAATCTACAAGAGAATATTGTGTACAGATCCCATGCACCTCCTTATGCAAGGCACTGTGGAATTCAAGCCATAACCCAAGCAATAAAAGCTTATTTCTATTGAACCACTATGAAGCACGACATTCAAGACTATGTAAAGCAATGCATAGTATGTCAAAAGGTCAATTGTGATGGACACAAGGCCCCTCAATTGTAAAAGCCTTTGCCAATCCCAAATCTCCATGGGAGAATATTTCTATGGACTCTATCTTTGGCTTGCCAAAGTCCATACATGGAGTTAGGATCATTTGGATAGTGGTTGATTGATTTGGTAAATAGTCTCATTTTATTTCTATTAAAAAGACTATTGAATCACATCAGCTACTTTGCTCATTTCCCAATATTTAAATAGTATGATATGTGCACTTCAATAGTTTTCGATAGATATCCACTTATGATAAGTCTCTTTTGGAGGGGGGTATTGAGAACATTGACATACGTCTTGATTTCTCTGAACAACATATTATTCTCAAACAGATGGCCAAAGTGAAATAAAAAATTGAAGTATTCTTCATCTTCTTAAAAAATATATCAGTGAGAAGAACCAAGGTAATCTATTAGCAGTAGCTAACACAGGCTACACTGAATGTGCATCAAGCGGGAGATATGCTATGGTTGTGAAAAATATTTCCAACTCACTTTGTATAAGTCTTGGGCTCACTTGGAGTTCCAAAGTTGTATATGGTAGTTTGAGGGCTCAAGCTTAAACCCATAGTAGAAGGGATTGTGGTGAAAGCCTTTAAAAGGAAGCCATTATGAAAGAAGGCTTCATTCTTGAGTATCCACTCTTAAGGATCCACTTTAGAGAGCTCCCTCTCTCTTGAGTGTTCACTCTATGGCCTAGCCTTGAGCTTAATGTTTATGCTTAAGAGGCTAGTGCTAATCCAATTGTAATTAGAGTAAGCTCTTCTTGATTAGTCTAATTCTTATTTTCTCATTAGTCTACTTCTTCTCTACATTTCATCTTGTCATGAAGTAGTATTACACTTTCATTTTTCTAGATTTTAGAGATGTATGTACTTCTGTCTATTAACCACTCCTATTCTTCCATAAGCATTCAATTTGTGATATTTAGCATCATTAATTAGGTTGATTAAGTTGGGTCTTAATCTTATAATTAGTGTCACTATGGGAGAATGCTGCTATTACCGCACAACATTACCGCATAAGAGGAGAGAGAGAGAGCTTCAAGAAAGAGAGAGATTTTATGTTGCAGCCTCGCTGGCGCGTTTTCCATTTTTTCCGCGAGCATTACCGCACATATAGCCGCCCATATTACCACAATAGAAAAATTCTCCACGCGGCCCATTCTTCTCCCACTTTTTCCTTTCTATAAATCCTATTCTATTTTGTTACTTTTCAAAAATTGGTACCCCCTTTTTGCATGGAGTGTAAGAAATCCCATTCTCATTGGGATTTGTAGTACCTCTCTTCTCTTTGCTTGCCTCGTCTATTGGTATGATTCTCCTACTCTACTCATTTGTACTCCATGAGATTCTATAAACAAAAAAAATTTGTTTCCACCTCAAAATCTTCTGTCAACTTTGCACTCATATGGAAATGGCAAGCGAACGATCATCAAAATTGTATTGTCTTGCATTCATAAACAAATAGCCCTTTTGTACAGCTTAAGTAGAGACAGAAGACAAAATACAAAAGATATTTATTAATTTCATCCTCCAAGAGATCTCTACAAGTGCTTACATCCATGTCCAACCCCATGGTAGCTAAATCAACAAATAAATCTATTGATTCATCATCTACAGCCTCTCCTATTGAATCATCATCATCCTCTCCAACCTCGTCCTCCTCCTCACTATGGTTGGTTATTGGGAATGGTTGGTTCTCCTCGACCTCAACTGCATCATCGTCATTGGCGTCTTCTTGAGATGGTATGGTGGGATCTGCCAAAGTCTCTATGTTCGTATCTGCAAAGATAGATCTGCTCCGTGGTGTGACTGGAATAACATACCAAAGTCGTCTTCGATACATACAAGGCACATAAAACACCTGTAGGTCATAGAGCAAACAACAACATGAATGTAGTTTTATATGTATCATATAATGTTTTAGTGAGTTGCACATGGACTTTACCTGCTCACAACTACTAGGTTGCACCAAGTTGTCGGTCTTCCCGCAATGAAATTGCCTGGAGTCTACCATATAGAGCCCATTCTCATGTCTCTTAACCTCACCCGCAAACCATCGGCAGTCAAAGAGATATTTGTGAAATGTTTTGAAATCCACTTTGATTATCCTCTCTATTGTTCCACATTCCCTCACCTCTTGTGTTGTCGTGTGAAAGTTACTTATAAATCCACTATCGTGAGTGGTTCGATGCTCATCTATCTTGCGGGTTTGAAAATGACGTCCTTCGGACCACATAGAGTTGAATGTGAAGGCCTGAAAAAACCAATCAAGATAGATGAGAGAGAGAGAGAGATGACACACATACACACACACACACCACACCCACACACACACACTCTCGCACACACATACTAAACACATTGAGTATATTACCCTTGGTAGACATCCTCGCGCGTACTCCCATTCTTTAGGGCTTATTTGTTCTCCTTGTGCCTTGGCCTTGGTTATGGCATTGTGTATCCACCCAACTAGAATTAGATCAGGGTATTTGGAAAGCTCTTTAGCAAAGGGAGGTGATCGCCTACCGCCATGCGACCTCTTCCATGCTTCCCTCTCCCTTTCTCTCGTTGTACGCACCTCCACATACATATCCACCCATTTGCCCATGATGGGAGCATTGAGTAGACACTGGTTGTTGACTATGGATTGAAATTCCTTATCCAAAATCAAGAGAGAACCTTTCCCACTTGGAATTTTTGCGTGTTTTTTTGGATCCTCTTCCTCCGTCTTTAAACGAGGCAATGATGGGTCTATTGTGAAAAGATATTGAGAGACATACACAAAAGCCTCTTGTACAATCCAACCCTCTGTCATACCCTCTGCCATGCTTGCCTGAACAGATGAGACCATTAGTGATTAAAGTAACCAATAAAAAGAGTTGTGAATACAATCCAATCCTAATAAGATTTAAAGATTAAGATCGATGAATACCTCTAGTTGTGATCGTAGCCTTACAAAGTCTTTCAAGGTCTTTAGGAACCTCTCAAGAAAGAACATCCACCTAGAGTGAACCAGACCACAAATGGCTATCTCCTCAATAAGATGGAGTAATAGGTGAACTTGGCTAACAAGGATAGAACGTGGGAATGCATCCTCAATAGCACAATTTGCTTCAATCACTAGAAGTCGAGCTATTGGAATGGCTGAAACTTAGATTTCTTTGGAACTCACAAACCTGTAACCAAAAAACCCTTCATAATCTTCATAGTAAAGTTAGTCTTCAAAGTAAAGTTTAGGAGGGAGGATCAAATGTGCTATACCTGACAACTTCTCCCACCTTGAATATTGCAGTCTTTACCTTCGTGTCCCCAAATCCACTAATGCTAATTGGAAGCACAAACTATTGCACAAACAAAAAGACTTATTAGTATCCAGAACCCTAAACCACATACACACACACTCACATACACACACACACACACACACATTACCTGAATAATCTTGTGCCAATCATGGGCTTTAAGACCATACAGTTGTGTGGATCCTCCTTTCTTAGTTTTTGTGAAGGTACCCTTGAGTGGACGCATATAACCTGTTGTAGTACGGATGGATGAAATGACTTGTTTCATCCACTCTTGATCCACCCTTGATAGAATCCAAGGTGCCTTTGGAAGAACCATCTTCCCCCAAGGCCCCATGCGAGGTGTGGCTGAAGGAGGGAGCCTGCTTATGTCCCTCATGTCCTCTCTAGCCCCCAATGAATCTTTCTTGCCTACTATGTGATCCCATATAGCTTGCCCAACATTTTTGAACACATGCATTGGATCCAATAGGTGTTGGATTTTCAGTGAAGCCCAATAGGGTAGTGATAAGAAAATAGAGTACCTAGACATACCCCTAGGTGGATCATTGGGAGGAGGCAATGTGTTGTGATTCTTGTTCCAATGTCTTGCCCAGTTGGCCATGGTCCAACGGAGTGGCTCCATCCCATTGCACGGTGGAGCATAAGATTGTTGTGTGGGAGGCAAGAAGCGATGGTTATTGGGGTAGATCACCTTACCAAGTAGAGCGGGTCTCTCTGTCACGAGTGAGGGTCCACAAGTTGGGCATGCCCTATGTCTAGATGTCGATAGTCCTACAAAAACAAAAGACATAACCGCATATAAGTGACCAATGCAAAGACATTAAAGAGCGTCACAAAGTATAAGCTTAACAGAAATCTCTCCAAGCCCAGGGTAATCATGCATGGTCCACATGAGAATGCACTTGAGGATTGTGCGCCGATCACGAAGTGGTCTTGACACATCAAAAACATCTATGCTGTTCCATAGCTCTTGAAGCTCTTCAATCAAAGGTGCTAAATATACATCCATGTTCTTCACCTTGTGTTTTCCTGGGACTAGAAGAGAGAGCAAAATGTTCCCCTTCTTGGTTGACTCCCATGGTGGAATGTTGTAGTTCACAACAACCACTGGCCAAGTACTCCGTGAGGTAGACCGATGCCCAAATGGGTTTACCCCATCACTAGCCAGACCAAGCCTCAATTGACGAGGCTCTTCTCTAAACTCCGGCCATGTCTGCTCAATGTGTTTCCATGCCGGCGAGTCAGCCCCGGCACTCTCATAACCCCATCGGTGGAGAGATTTTTCATATGCAATGTAAGAAGCTCGCTTGTTCCTTTGGTGCTAAACATGTGCTTGATGTGGGGAATGAAGGGTAAATGACGAAGAACCTTGCGAGGTATTGTGGTTCCTTGCATTCCCTCTTTGTACCTTGATTCTCCACACTCGGGGCAAGCATCAAGCCCTGCATGTTCATTGCGGAATAGCACGCAATCATTGACACATGCATGTATGCGATCATAGTCCATCCCAAGCCCTATCACCACCTTTCGTGCCTTCCTTCGATTTTCTGGAAGATGATTGCCTTTAGGCATTATCTTTCCTAATAGCCTAATAGCCTATGACATAATTAAATAACACTCGTTATTGCATATAACCACGAAAAAAACTCACAACTAACACTTATTACACTTAAACGTACCTCAATAGTGCATCGACCCCTGCATTGCTCCATCCAAACATTGCTTGAATATTCAAGATCTCAAGAGACGCTCGTAATATGGAGTAGGAGCATCCCTCGTAAAGAGCGGTGTGTGCTGCCTCTAGCAATGAATCTTTGGTTTTTTGGGTGGCTTCTTCACATGCACACTCATTCGCCGCCTCACGTGCAAGAAGATCCTCAACCATATTGTGCAAATGATCTTCCTCCACCTCCATGTGGGGCGGGGTGGTGGGGAGATCCCCATATGTGGTGGATGTAGGATGCGCATGCGCTCGTGTGGACCCACCCACATCCGACGGCGGGTGTGACCCCCCTCCCATGACTACTTCCTAGCGCAATCTCTCTTCCGTCCTCCTCCCCCCTCCACCCCCGATCACACTTCAATGGGGAGCGACATCAATGGATGCCAAAAACCTCGGATCGCTAGTTTCCATTCGAGCGCGTTTTCTCGGATCGTCCCATAGTCCATAATCATCCACGTGAGCCAAGCATATACGCCGAAGCCGTGCAATCGCACGCTTACATTGCGTACATGGACATGGTAATTGCTCGCTCAACCATCGAATTCGTTCTGCGCCAACGGGCGGACCCACGTCATCCCAATCGACCTTCACACACGACCACACACTAAATAAGAAAAAATTAAATAAGAAAAAGAAGAATCAAGAATGTTGGTACTCACATGACTGACACTCATTAAATATAGAGGGGAGGTGGGTACAAGAGGTCATGCAGTCGGCGTAACACATGCAGTCTCATCAAAGATTTTCGCGGTAATACATGCGGTAATACAAGCGGGAACAAGCGCGGTAATACACGCGGTAAAATCTCCATCAAATTTTTTTTTATTAAGGGGGCACGTGCGTGCCCCCACAAAATTGATGCCAAAAATTCAAAAACGAGCTCCTCTTCTGCGCGGGCCTGTTTCCCTCTCCATCTCCAAGCTCTCTCTCTCCTTTTCCCTCTCCATCTCCAACCTCTATTACCCTCTTCTGCGCGGGCCTGTTTCCCTCTCCATCTCCAACCTCTATTACCCACCATATCCAAGCGTTTGAGGTCACGACTGTAAGTGCTCGAACTCTCTCTCTTTCTTCTTGTTCTTCTACACACACACACACACACACACACACATGCACACACACACACACAATGCATACACATTGCACACACACACACACATGCACTAACATGCACACACACATTGTACACACACGCACACGCACACACTATTTTGTGCACAATCACACACTAATTCTTGCATTAGTGTGTGCATGCATTATACACACACTAATGCCCGCATTAGTGCGTGCATACGTTACAAGCACATACTAATGCTTGCATTAGGGTGTGCTTGTGCATTAATTAGTGTGTAAACAGACTAATCCATGCACAAGCACACCCTAATGCAAGCATTAGTGTGTGCAAGCATTATACACACACACTCATGCTTGCATTATTGTGTGACTGTGCACAAATTAATGTGTTTTCACACACTATTTTGTGCACAATCACACACTAACGCAAGCATTAGTGAAGCAGACACTAATGCTTGCATTAGTGTGTGCATGCATTATACACACACACACACACTAATGCTTGCATTAATGTGTGATTGTGCACAAATTAGTTTGTTTTCACACACTAATGCAAGCATTAGTGTGTGCATGCATAAGTTAGTTTTTACACACTAATTTGTGCCCGTGTGCATGCATTATACACACACTAATGCTTGCATTAGTGTGTGCATGCATTATACACACACGCATTAGTTAGTTTCTACACACTAATTTGTGTCCAAGCACACACTAATGCTTGCATTAGTGTGTGTGTGTGATTGTGCACAAATTAGTGTTTTCACACACTATTTTGTGCAAAATGCATGCATTATACACACACACTAATGCAAGCATTAGTGTGTGATTGTGCACAAATTAGTGTGTTTTCACACACTATTTTGTGCACAATGCATGCATTATACACACACACACACACTAATGCAAGCATTAGTGTGTGCATGCATTAGTGCGTTTCCACACACTAATTTGTGTCCAAGCACACACTAATGCAAGTTTTAGTGTGTGCATACCTCTCTACACTTGCATTAGTGTGTGCTTGGACACAAATTAGTGTGTGGAAACACACTAATGCATGCACACACTAATTCTTGCATTAGTGTGTGCTTGTGCACTAGTTAGTGTGTCTACACACTAATTTGTGCACAGTCACACACTATTGTGAGCATTGGTGTGTGAAAAAATTGCACACACTAATGCTTGCATTAGTGTGTGCTTGTGTACAAATTAGTGTGTGAAAACACACCAATGCATGCACACACACACACACACTAATGCTCGCAATAATGTGTGCTTGTGCACAAACACACTAATTTGTGCACAATCACACACTATTGTGAGCATTGGTGTGTGAAAAAATTGCACACACTAATGCTTGCATTAGTGTGTGCTTGTGTACAAATTAGTGTGTGAAAACACACCAATGCATGCACACACACACACACACTAATGCTCGCAATAATGTGTGCTTGTGCACAAACACACCAATTTGTGCACAAGCACACACTATTGCGAGCATTAATGTGTGTGTGTGTGTGCATGCATTGGTGTGTTTTCACACACTAATTTGTGCACAAACACACACTAATGCAAGCATTAGTGTGTGCATATGTTACAAGCACACACTAACGCTAGCATTAGTGTGTGCTTGGGCATGCATTAGTATACCAAAATATACCTCCATTAGCATTAGCATACAAAAACATACCTCCATGTGGGTGTTCGATGAAGTTGATTGAGACCCCAATGGTCACCGAGAAGCCCAACGGTAGATTAAGGTCCAACACACACACACTAGATTAATTTCTTTGCCACACACTAACGCACACACACAATAGATTAATTAGAATCACACACACTCTAAATGGATGTAAAAAAAAAAGGCACACAAACCATTTCTTAAATAGGAGATAAAAGGAATCCTATGCAGGGAGGAATCCTATGCAATAAAGAATCTCACTTTGACTAGAATACAATGTTAATTAGGGTCCCTTTTTTTTGTGAAATTGTAGGATATGGCATCCTCTTCCACACTCGGCTATCGATCCATAGAGGACTTTCTCGTAGAGCGCCTCACTTATGAGGACGCTTGTGATGCTTACTACTCGCACTCTTCCTCCCACCAGTCACAATCCACCTTCGGCTTTCGATGGTTCCGATATGCAGTACACGACTCCAAACTTGAGAGGGCATACCGCGCCTAGGCAGAGTGTCTATCCTCTCAACAGAGTCTTCGTGGGCGGTACACACCAGCACAGTTGGCTGCCTATGGGCTCTCACCGCTTGCGACACCGGGCGTCGGCACTCCGATCGTGCAGAGTGTGCCTCCTAGTGGGCCTCCCTCCACCTTACCCTCGACTTTCCCGTCACCTGCAGCTCCCTCCACCTTGCATTCCCAATGATCCATGCCTGCACCGTCGAGTTATCCGTCACCTACACCACCCAGCGGTTCGGGCTCGGCAGCACTCTTCGGGTGGCCAGCACTCTTCCCGTAGTGGTGGCTCACACTCTCTTCGAGGTAGTGGCTCGTGTTGCTTTGGTGGTGCAGGGGGCAGTGCTACAGATTCACCTCCTCCTACACCCCGACCTCCTCGCTCAACTCTTCGAGCTCCACATGAGGATGAGGACCATGATGCGCCCACCCGCGGACGCTCATGTCTACTACTACTATATACATTGAGGGGGGGAGGTGGATCTAGGTTCCTCTTTGGGGAGGACATTTTGAGGGCACCTTAACCAGCTGATCCATTCGACATACCACGATCTTTCAAAGATCAGGACCCAGCCAACTTGACGTACATTCATACGACATTGCTCATGCGGTTCCCTAATCCGGAAGTGGAAGAGTTCTCTAGGCAGTGGCTCCAGCAGTACGTCAAGAATTTCTTCAAAAATAAGAATTCCAGTGTGCGGAGGGCGGCAAAGCGAACATTTGAATCTGAGGGTCACAACTATCGCCCTGGAAATGTTCACGACAAGGAGTGGGAGAAAGCCTAGGGCGAGCTGGAGGACAAGAGAGCGGCAGGTGCTAGGGCGCACACTGGGCAGGTGGAAGCAAGGGCGCAGCAAACGCACCCGCATTATGGCTCGGGCGGAAAAGCAACATGGAAAGATAAATTTGTGAGTGCACGTATTTTCATTTGAATTGATTTAATTTGTGGTAATAAGGTTAGGTTTGTGATATTTTTTAATTGATATACAACAAAATATTACTATGACCCGCCCAAGTCGAGAGATCCAGAGATACAGAGAGAGCCACTCTGAATATGAGACATGGTGCTAGCTGTATGAAAACAACAAAATCAATCACGAAGAATTTAAAAATGCATGTCGTACACTACAGCCTATAAGTGTGAACTTTTTTTAAAAAATGAGTGCATGCAAAATTATGTATCCATTTGTATTAATTAAAGGCTTTCTTGTTTTTTTCTTCTCCAGAGTCAAGGAGTCCCTCGCGAGGTCCCAGGATCCGAGTAGCTCAATCCTCCAAGTGTTTTTGGGCCCGTCTTCTTTTCGCCACAGTTGTATAGCCCCCATGTATCACCTATTTGGGCAATTTTGTAATATCCAATATAATTAAATACTTGATTTTGGCCCAAAGTCTTCTTTTGGCCACAGTTGTATAGCCACCATGCATCGCCTATTCGGGCAATCTTGTAATGAACAGTTTCTCCAATACAATTAAACATTTGATTTTGGTCCAAAGTTTTTGTGCAATGAAATTGTTGTTTTTTTATTTATTAAATGTATAGGAAAAAAAAGGAAAATGACCATTTGGATGGGTCCTACCAAGGACCATCCAAATGGTCATCTCCTTTTTTTTAAAAATACTCGCGTGCGCGGTAATACTAGCGGTAAGTCCCACGAAAATAAGCGCAAAAATATAGCTGGGCCGATTACCGTGTGCATTGTTGAAGGACCATTACCGCGAGCATTACCGCCCCCGAGATTTTTTGACTTCAACTTTTCCTTTGTTTTTGTGTGTCTATCTAAGCGGTAATGTGCTCCAAATGTCATAGTGTGTGTGTGCCCTATTGTTTTCTTGTGCGTAGATAGGTTTTATGAAGTTCTAGCACCATTCACTTTGTGTGTGTAGCTATTGATGAAGTGTCTTGATTGACATGTGGTAATTAGTGTGTGCTTATCATTAGTGTGCTTGGGGTTTCTAGTCTATGGTAAGTCGGACTTCGGTGGGCTTGATGTGTGTAGGAGTTGTTTGATTAGTGATTAGAGTAGGTTTAGAGTTAGTTTTTCCATGGCTAATCTCTACCTGCATTGGAGAGGTGATCTCTTGAATCCTCTATTCCATTCATCCGATGCTCGTGCTTCCATGCCCTAGCCGGGTTGCCGATCCACGGATTGGATAATTTTGTGTGAGGTGTGATTAAGTCATGCTACAACGCTTCTCAACATTTGGTGTCGTTGCCGGGGATCGATAACCTAAGCTAGTGAGTGTAGGATGTGTAGAATAGAGTAATTTCACTACTAATTTTTCAGTTTCTGAGTGTGTGTAACTCAATTTTTGGTTTGATTTGATGATGTTGTGCAAGAAGTTGATGCTAATGTTGAGTTATGAATACCCCAAACCCCCAATTTCACTAATTTCATGCTAACCCTTACTAATTCCGCTTCATTTCTATGCTAATTGTACTATTTTATGCTAATTTCTACTAGTTTTGACTAACCTTGCTAACCTAACCGCTAACAATTGAAGTGAAATGTATAATTAATCCCCTTGTAAGAGGTGGAATCATCACTCTAATCAAGTCAAATGTGCTAATTTATGCCTAATTTGATGATTTGAGTGTTTGAATTTTGACCTACAAATGGTCAATTTTGGAGCTGATTTGATGGTTCACACCTTGTGTGCAATGGTGCATCTTCGCGTGGAGCAAAGGAATAGCTTGGAGTGTAATTACAATGTAAGTGCACTCACTTGCTCATGTCAGTTCTTGATTGATTAATGTGATTCAATGTTCTAATTATTTGCTAAATTTAGGTGTGTGGTAACACGAATTGACCTACACTTTGCACCTAATTTGATACACTTGGAATGAAATTGATTGTCAATTTTGACTAATGAACCTTGTGTGTATCAAAATAGTTCTTAATTATCATCAAGAATTCATGTGTGTGCATACACCAAAGAGGGAAAAAACTGTCAAAAAATTTCAAGTGTGTGTGCACCTACTCTTGAATGTGTGCATGCATATAAAGTGATGGAATTGACGATACATGAGTATGAAATCATGTAAATGATGTGTATGTTAAGTTAATTCAATCACTGGATAAGCCTAATTGCCAAAAAATTGGGCAAAAATTGAAGTGTGTGTGCCCATCCATGACCACTTGATTTTCAATGATTGATGGTCAATTGGGACACATGAATGGTTTTTGATTGTGAAATGATCATGAAAAGTATGTGCAATCATTAGGTTTAAGCCTAAATTCGTTGCCAATTGAGCCAAAGTTGATTTTTTGTGCTTAATTTTTGAGTGTGTACATTGCTTGAAAATAGTGTTATTTTTTAGAAATAGAGCATGCATGCATTTAATTATGCTTGGTAAATCTTGAATTTTGTGCATTGCAATGTGAAATTGATCGGTGAATTGCATATAATCTCAGTCTAAATTTGGATGTGTGTACCTACTCAATGGCATGTGCAATCCTGTGCTTGAATGAATAATTGGGAGCAATTACCAATTATGATGATTAAAAGACCTAAAATGGTTGATGTTCTATGTGTATAATTGATTTGGGATGATTCCATTGATACACAATTGAAAATGATTTTACATATTACCATTGTCATATATGTCTATATGATTGGATATGGTAATACTTTCTTAATTTGTACGTCCATGAGTTTTCATAATCACAAGTGTGAAGCTTTGTAAAAACCGAAATGACAAGCCTCATTGGGCTTGAATGATTTAGGATATTGAAATTGAGCAACCCAAGTTGCAATGATGATAATTGGGAATGGTTTTGTAAATGGTGCACTACATTGTTCATGTGCAATGTTCTATAGTGTATAACACACATCAATTACAACTGTTTTACCCATTTTGATCATTAATGGACCAATTTTTGATGTGTTTCATACCATATAACTTGAAGAATGCGATCAATCAAGACCAAAATGTGGGTACTTTTATAAGCTTGTAGCCAAATTTTAAAATCAATTGAGGATTGAACTTGATTTTGAACACTCACACATTCTTGTGATTCTCTCTCGTATCGGTCATGGCGTTATGAATTCAATCATACCTTATCCGTTTGTGATATGTAACTTTGGACCCATGATGTGTTCCTTGCCTTGGGTTCAATTTCCCCACATACACTATCTCATAGTGAGAACAAACTCCTATAGAATTTTTTTTTCAAAAAATAAATAAGTAAAGAACCTTTACCCACTTGCTGTTTGGCTTGACTCACACACACTCATTTTGTCCAGCTTGGTAGCTTTTGACGCTCACACACACCCAATTTGGCTTGGCTTTATTCATTGACACACACACACACAGTGATAAAATCCCTAAGCACTATTTCAGGTACAAAATTGAATAAGTGGTACACACATGTCAAACACACTATGACCCTTACAACCGATTGGAGTCGCGTGAGGTTTTATCATGCTTCCACCTCGCTGGGTTCTCACTGGCCCCACCCCGACTATGATGGCTTTGTGCCCACTTGGTTGATAAAGCACGCACGCACACACAGTCATACAAAACCTGTATTTGCTACAACATTTGTGCAATCTTTAACAGAGATGGCACACGCTCAATTGAGCTTCACGCTGCACACACACACACACACACACACACACTCTCTCTCTCTCTCTCTCTCTCGGATCATGCTCATCCACTTGCTAAATCACTACCAGGCATGACTGTCGATTCAATTGTGCCGCAAATGCACACACACACACTTGCTTGACCACCTTGTAGCATGAGTTCACACTTGTTGTAGTTGCATACAATGACTCCTACTCTATTGCAACAACTGCCCGTTGTCGTGTTGTGGCACATATATAGTGGGAACGAGCATTAAGCGATTTATCTTGTGACATTTTGACGCATAAGTATACTTCATATAATAATCATATGTATAAATAAAATCTTTCTACCATACCTTAGTATTTACCTTTGAAGTAATATAAATGTACATTACTATTAGAAAGTACTGCAAGAGAAGTATCAATGATTGTGCCTCTTTTTTCTGGGGGAAAAGCATTTGTATATTTCTTCTAATATCTCAGCTATACCCTACCATATATAAATTATTTTCTTCTTTTCACATTTATTTAATAATATAACCCTTTAATAATGCATACCTTCTTGGATACATACAAGAGGGAAGGGCCTACTAGAAGACTTTATGAAAAGGAAGATCCAAAGCTTCTTGGACCATCCCAATTTAAAACTCCCGACCTAAGGCCGTGGATAAAAGTACAAAACCAAGTCAAGATTTTTTAGTAGGCCAATTTTTCTTTTTGAAGCATGTCAATCCGAGTTACAGATCAAAATTACAGGAAAAACCCTCTCACAACTACACTGCAAGAAGAGATGGTAAACAGGTGAATCAAGTGAAAAGAGGTAATCTTGGTCTTTTTCCATAAAATAGGATATTTGGAGGATATACACAAGCATGTGAAAGTGACACACTCATCTTAGTGCCATACTTTCCCTTGAAGAAAGGCTTATATCTTGCCTCATCTTCTCTCTCCATTAAGGTGGTGATGATTGCTATTGCTCTCCTGTAAGATATATGTTGCTAGTTTTCTTTCATTTTCATATCTAGTCCAATACTTGTCTCTAATCTATCTCTATCTCTCATTGTCTATCTTTAATACCACCACACTACTTAGATCTATCTCTAATTCTATCTTTACTCCTCCTTTCATCTCTCTTGTTGTGTCCTAATTGTTTCATTGGAAGGTATTCAAGCAACAATCTTGTCAATGTAACGGGAACAACCTTCTTGCGGGAAACAATTATGTGCACAAGGTTAGTAACCATATCTTCATCTTTCACAAGAATCTCTCTCGCTTAAGTTTCTCATTCTCTTCCACAAACTCTAGAATCTCCTTGCTACAGGTACTTCTCTCCCGGCAGTATTCTTATTGCCTAAGGGCAGTAATAGGGCTTGGGAGAGAAACTCTTTTCTTCTTCTCCTTTCACTTCTTTCACACCTTTATCTTTAAACATACTAAGTATATCATTGATGAAGAACCATAATCCACATAGAGGCAATTTTGTTCATTTCCATTTTGTGCAATCTATTAGGGTCAACATTTGGTTTAGTCGAAAGATTCACTTTCAGCAACACGTAGTGTTTCTATTTTGTCCTGAAAGGCTCAACGAAATACTTCTCTCACGAGATCCCATCATACTACCTAGTATTGACTATAACTTGTCTTTTGATGTGAATGTGGTTATTTTATTATGAATCAAGAGGATTTGTACTCACAACTAATCCCAATTTCTAGACAAAACATATACATTATAGTAAGCACAAATCTACAGTTCCAAAGAGCAATCCGTAGCTTATTTGGACAACAAAGATTAAATATCATTAGCTCATCCATTAACCCTTTTATCCTACCCATGATACGATATGATCGTAATCTCGATGTTTTCATTTTTGTTTTGTTTTGACTATCTTTTATGAGTTCTCTCCATCATGTGTGTGTTTGTAAGGGAAAGTGAGCGGCTTATTTGGCTCCATTTCTTCTTTATCTCTAGAAGCTATATTATCTACATCTTAGCTCCTTCTCATAACCTTTGAGCTTCCTCACAAACTCTCACAGCAAGAGGCCCGGTGCCTTCCTTGCAAGACCGCCAACTTCTTGACATGTTTTTGGTGAACCCGACGGGAAACTGACAAGGTGAGAGTTTTTGGGTAACCATGAGTGGTCATGTTGAGCAACAGGGTATGGATTTTGACCCAGCAACAATGCAAATGTTTCAAGCATTTGCAATGTTCATGCAACAACAACATTCTACTGAAAGAAGGGAGATTTTAGCAACAAAGGCCATACAAGGAGTCGTCAACAGAATGGATGAGTTCAATGGCAAAGATGTAACCAAGTACTTATCCAGTATGTGAAGGAGATGGAGCTGTATCGCATGTCAAAAGGTGAGATGATTCAAAGCTTTGAGCTAGTTGTTGCTCCATAAATTAGGGAGCATGTTAGGGCAATTAAAGATGGGCATGGGAGAAATTGGGAAGAACTCAAAGTAGCTTTAATGGAGGAATATTTCATGGAGGACTCGAAGAGAGTGACCAAAAGGACATTCTTAGAATGGGTAGTCAAGCCAAAGCAAGGACTATCAATAAGAGAGCTACTTAGGGAATTTGAGAGGCGCTATGCACAACTCACGAGGACAAAAAGTGCCACACTAGATGCAGAGAAGACATATCTTTTCTTACAATCCACACGTAAAGAGTTTCAAGAAAATTTGGAGCTTCTTCTTGAAGATAAAGATGCTGATCAAGGACAAAAGACCAACTGGAATGAAGTTGAAGGTGCTATCTCATTGCTTGCCAAACGACAAAGAAGAAGGGACAAGATGGTAATAAGGAGTACAAGTCCTTCAACCTCAACTTCTGACAAAATGGTAAAGCCTACTTATATAGCTCCTAAGTTTGATGAGTCTATGCTAGATGAACTTGTGAAGGGAATGCGTGACTTGAAGGTGAAGCTTGCAAAGCTTGAAGAAAAAGGCACACCATCAGGGCCACTTCTTAGGCAAAGACAACAGCCCAAAGAAGGGTTTGTTAATAGATGTATTTGGTGTGATAGTACAGACCATGTAAGAAGGGATTGTGATGATTTTAGTGATGCTTTGTCAAAAGATGTTGTCTTTTTTAAGGATGGTAAAATCCACTTAAGAGAGACAAGTCTACCCTTGAGAACTAACTTTGGGAAGGGGGGAATGTAAACCTTAGTTGAAGATATGGCAACTAAGCATGCTAGCTCTTCAGTTGGGGCAGCTACTTATGGAGTAAAAATTGAGCATCTTAGTGATGAAGAGGTGAATGACCATCATGGTCAAATTTGGCCAAATGTCATGCAATTAGCTAAAAAGGGAAAGGTTACAAAAGAGATTCTACATTAAGCAGGTGATTGCATACGTCTAGAAATAGGATGGAATGATCCAGTGGACTCATTGTCAGTGCATGCCTACATTACAAAATGCCAACAAAATGAGGCTATTGTAGAAGAGAAGCGCAGACGTGAGAATGCCCATGAAGGACCATCAAAAAAAGCTTCTAGAAGTGGGGGAAGAAGCGACTCAATGCCAATCTAGTGGGAGAGTGAAGCAAGTGCATTTCTCAAATGATGATGAAGAAGTTGAAGCTATTCCTAGGAGCTACTATTCACGAAGTCATTGGGCAAGGGCTACTACAAAAACTCTGGTCAAGGTAGGTGATCTTGAAGAGCCATTTGTTTCCTTGATTGACCATGGTTCAAAAATAAACATAATGTCAAAGAGTCTCTACAACAAGTGCAAATGTTAGATGGACACAAATTCATGGTTGGATGGTGAAAGTGGCAAACAATTCATCCGGTGAATTGTATGCAGCATGTCCAGGTGTGAAGGTGACAGTAGGTGATGTAAAGATTGACCAAAACTTCTTTATATAGGATACATCTTCATATCATCTCATCCTTGGATAACCCTACATTGTGGGAGTTCTAATGGAAATAAACGTAATGGATGATGGTTCAGCATATGCTAGGATACGTAGCAAAGATGGTAAACGAGCTGTCCAATTTCTCATAGTTTGTGTAAACCATGAAAGAAATCGTGACAACCTCAAAGAATATCCTCTACCAAATGTGAGCAAAGAGTTTCATGATCATAGAGAAATGATGGGTTTTGGCCAAGTACCATTTTAAAGCGGGATTGCAGTGGTACAGAAAGAGAAAGGGTCTCGCCTGATCCAAAAATAGGTGAAACTTTTTCAACAAGCTCCTTAGTAACAAGGAATGGATCAGTATGTTTTACAAAACTTGAAGATTTGAAGAGATGTGAGAGGCAATATGTGCATAATGTACAAATAGGCATGAAAAAGAGTGGGTTGCTAGAGCCTACTGAAAATGTTTTAGGTTTGTGTGAACAAGTTTCTTTTGTATATACTATGGGTGAGCTTGATACTATAATAGGCCCTAGTTTGCATCTTGAAAATGAAGTTGTGAAAGTTTTCTCTATGGAAATGTATCAAGTAATAGAAGCCTTTAAAGAAAACCAAACAGTTGGCCCAGAAGTAAATGTTGAAACTAAATACAAGAGTGTAGCAAAGAAGGTGAAACCAGTAGCTTCACCCTTAACACCCAACAATAGAAATAAAAGATTGAGCAGGCTTCTTTACAACCAAGTTTGAGGAATCCTAAAAATATTGGACATACCTTCACAAAGGAGTCTTTCCAGGAGTTGCAGATTGGTCGCGAGGAGTTTCTAACACAGGAGGAGACAAAGTACTTCAAAGAAATGCTTTCAAAGCATGGTAAGGCTTTTGCATTTGAGCCACATGAGATAGGATGTGTTGATCCTTATATTGTAGCTCCTATTGTAATTTTCACGATACCTCATGTGCCTTGGAATCTGTGGCCTATTCCGGTTCCAAAGGCTCATTTGCCCAAGTTAGTAGAGCTATTGAATGAGAAGATCAGAATGGGAATTTTGGAGCCTTCTTGTGCTCCATACTCAAACAGGTGGTTCACAGTTCTGAAGAAGAATGGATATCTACGCTTCATCCAAGATATGCAACTAATGAACAAAGTGACAATTAGAAATGTAGGTACATGCCCAATTGTGGATGAGTTTGCAGAGGTGTTTGTAGGGAGGGCAATCCACTCGATGGGGGATCTCTAATCAAGCTATGATAAATTTCATCTTGCAATTGAAAGCAGAGACCTTACAACCATGAGGACACCTTTGGGTTTAATTTGGTAAGGATGTGTACCTTGCCACAAGGAGCAACCAACTCGGTTGCATATATGATGAATGGGATGAATAAGGTCTTACGTGACTTTATTCCTCAAATCACAATGCCTTTCATTGATGATTTGCCTATCAAAGGATGTGAAGAAAGTGACAAAGATGAATCTTTGGATCCCAGGGGATGTCGCAGGTTTGTGGTAAATCACATAAATGATTGGGATAAAATTTTATCTAGGATGGAAGAAGTGAATCTTACATTGTCAGGGAAAAAGTCTATGTTTGGTGTCAATGAAGTGCTCATTGTGAGGCACATGTGTGGGCCATATGGTAGGAAACCTTGTCCAACAAAGGTAGATGCCATCCAAAGAATGAAAGAAACATGCACTAGCATCACTGAGGTTAGAAGGTTTCTAGGAGCATGTGTCTTCTATGTTATTTGGATTCCACATTATGCACATGTAGCTTATCCTCTTTATCAATTTCTTAGAAAGAATCAAAAGTTTAAATGGACAGAAGCACATGTAAAAGCCATGAAAAAGCTAAAGGAGTTGCTCCAGTTAGCACCAACTTTGAGAAAGGTAGACTATGAGTTTCAAAGGCAAGTAATTGTGACAGTAGACACCAGTCCTACAGGGATTGGATGGGCAATAGGACAAGATGACGAAAAAAGACGCAGGTATGTGGTAAAATTTCGAGCAAAGGTACTAAGTGCTCCCTAGAGAAACTATCCACAAATAAAGAGAGAGCTATAGGGTATAGTTACAGCCTTGAAAAATGGGAAAGAGTACCTAATTGGTGCATGTGTGGTTGTAGAAATAGATTGTCTACCACTTCTTGGGATGATTACAAGCTGCTCAACGTAAGACATTGCTATGTTGCGGTGGATTGTGTACATTAAGTTCTTAAATCCTGAGTTTAAGCACATTGCAAGTAAAGACAATACAGTGGCAAATATGCTATCAACAGCAAGGTATGAAGATGAGTCATAGATGATTGACAAGGGAGATGATGTAGGCACAAATTTCTATTCTATCTCTCATGTGAAAGGTAACAATGTTAGCATGACTAATCCACTTGAAGTATTCTTGAAAGAGCTTTATGAAGCTGATTAGCTTCCTATTTGAAGCTACTTCAGTACTCTAGCAAAACAGGATGATTGGTCTGAACAAGAATTCAAGAGGATACGCGCAAGAAAGCATATGGGTACTTTCTAAGGGATGGTTACTTGTGGAAGCATCCTAAACAAAAGGGTGTGACACCACAATGGGTTATATGTAAAAAAGAGACTCAAGTAAAGCTCATGCAAGAGTTTCATGAGAGTCTATGGGCTCGACACAGGGGTGTGTGGGCAACCTTCTCCAAGTTGAAAGAAAAATACTGGTGGAAAGGTATGTATAAAGATGTATCTCAATTTGTAGAGTCATGTGTAACTTGTCAAATGTATTCAAATGTCTGACATCGTGATGGATTGTACCCTACATATCCACTAGCCATGCACTATAAATGGGTTGTGGATCTAGTCACAATGCCTTTAGGACTCTGACACATGAGGTACTTGGTTCTTGTATGAGAGGATCTAACTAATCAGGTTGAAGGAAGAGGATTAAGAGCTAAAACCACAGAAGGTGTTTGCAAATTTCTTCTTGATGAGGTGATTTGTTGTTAGGTTGTGTGGGAAAGATAACTGTAGACAAAGGTGAACTGGATGCCGAAGAAGCTGTGAGGTTCCCACCCCGCCGTATCAAACAGCGGATATGATGGTGAACCTGGTGGCCACTAGATCTATAGCGGAAGCAAACAAAATGGTTCACGGTTCAACTAGCGGACGATCTCTCATCACAAAGTGAGTCGAGCTCGAGCCTACTAGTGAGGAAAGCTTTTCCATGCATGGGAACCCCCCCATATATTTTTGCCCTTTTATCAAAATATTTCCCATTATATAAGTTACTTTTGATTTTTTTCTTCCTTTTTCACAAACGTTTTAGCCTTTATTAAATAAATAATACTTATGCTAATCAATCACGATGTAGCATAATAAGTAAGCTTTCTTTGTTGATCTCTCTTTTGACCTTAAAAATATTAAATATATATATTCTAGTATTTTCTAATATATTTTTTTCATGTATGTATATTATTCCACTCTACCAAATATTTTATTCACTAGTTTTCATTTTCAAACCTCAACCCCACTTTCAAATTTCAATAATACCTCCATCTAGATGATTGCCAATCTTTTCAACACTCTAGGTCATGTTTTCATACACATGAAGGAGCTTACACTTGAAGGCAAGAGAAAAGTCCACTCAAAGGGGAGCACCAAAAGACTTTTGCAGCCACAAACAATACATTATTTGGCTGAATTTTTTAAGTAAAGAAGAACCCCAAATCTGAAGGAGCGTTCAACATGAAAGATGTAGCTCCTGATCTCAACTTTTAGCTCAATTATTTTCAGAATTTTTGGAGTTATGAACACGGAGATATGTTTTTGTAGTGGACCCCATTTTTCTTGTGTAATGGTGACGCAGGCCATCCCCACTTTTCTTCCTTCTAGAATGGCTATGGTTCTACAAGTCTTCAAGCATGATTACAAGAGACAAGGCTCTTTTAATGAGGTCTTGGCTAGTCTAGAGTAATTCTATCACCATTTTTGGAGGATCCATCCTCATCAACAAATATCCACCTTCGACAACCTCTCTTATAATTTTCTTACCTCTCTCTCTTCTCGCTAATAAGCTTATGTCTATCCAAAGCTAGACTATTGTAAATATTTCCTATCCTCTACATCCTACCCACATTCTCTCTTTTTCTCTCTCTATTGACTCTGGTATTTTAAATAATGAGGAGACAAGATGGGAGCCACAGTCACATGCACCCCATTTTCCTAGTCACCAAAGTGGAACACTCACCTCAAATAGAAATATTGCTAAATCCTTCCCTCCTTCCCTATATAAGGAGGCCATGAGAGCTCACTTGGGAGGAGAGAACACACACACACACATACCTATCCATACACACTCTTGTGCTACATGCTTGTAACATGAACCCTAATCACATAATCACAACACCATCATCATCACCATCACCATGCACAAAAGATTAGCACCACACCTCCACACCACTTGTAATTAAGGGTTGAAGGCACAATTTCAAGAAGAAGAAGGGTGGACACACTCATGATATTCCTCACCATCAACTCCCATCTCTCCATTATGCCTCCTACGATCTTGTTCCCTTCTCATTTTCCTGCCATACACTACCTATTGTATTCATCTTTTGCAAGCAATCAACACACTCCATCTTGGTGCAATGCTTTGTGTCGCTTTGGATACATCTCATTGTGAGTATGGTATATGCTTGTTCCTTGCCATTTTTTTTTCTGCTTATATTAAGGTGTGCAGATTCGCTACCACACACACACACACTCTCTCCCTCTCATATTCCTATCATCTTGCTACTTCCATCTTAAGGTGTGCGGATTCGCCACCTTTTGTATGAGAAGTGAGCATACTTGCATGTATCCCTCACCTCGTTATCTTCCTTACTACATGCACGCGTAGCGAGCCCATTCTCACTCACTCACCACTCCTCTCACCTTATTCTCTGACCACCCCATTCCACATTTGGGCGTGGATCTTGAAATTGTTTTCCATGCATTCTTCATTGTGTATATGTATACGTCCTAGCCGCATATCTTGCTAGGTGGTGCCCCTATTGTGTATTCCCCATGATGAGGCCATTGTGCATAGTCTTGGTGTAGAGGCCACCGGGTCTATTTTCTCACTTCCGCCTCTCATTTGGTGCCCCCACGGAGGAGGGCTCGTGAAACCCTTCAGTTTACAAGACTGAAAACCCTAAACTATTGTGAATGGATGAATGAGTATGAAGGATTTTCTAACTGGACGACAGAAGAAGAAGAGCTCCAAGCACAACTAGACAAACTCCGCATCTCCATCGAAGCTCGAGTGCCAGGCGTAATGGTAATCGATTTGAAGTGGGAGAGTCAACCAACGCGCCAAACCCAGTGGATATACATAGGCCAAGTGCCAAGAAGAAGAAGGAGAAGGTGGAAACCATGTCCGCAACCTACAACCAACCAACAACAACAAAATGGAAGGAGCTCTGCACAATAGAGAATCAACACTATTCTACTTTGAGAATCGGGTAACTCAAGTCACCGAGGTAATTATCATAGTCAGTTTTCAAGTCGCACCTGATGCTGCAGCACAAATAACAGAAGCATTGGCTCACACTCTCACTAGAGAAACTAGGGATCTACTGACTTTGTTTCAGGAAAGAACACCACCCTCTCCTACAAGCTTGGACAGTGACTAAGCACCTCTAAGCTTCACATGAATCAGGACAACCTACCTCAAGACAGATCACACATACCAACACGTGTACGCTCAATCAAGGTAATATTGGACTTGAAGATTCACTACCAGCACGTCATTGACACCATGCCGGGTGGGGAGCGGTTTTTTGAGGTTCTGGCATCACATCAGCCATTTGTTTTACCTTTGGTACAAGGCAATGTACCGTTTGAAGTTTTAATCTATGTCCTAGTATAATAGGGTATACACGCCTCCTTGTAAAGAAGAAAAAATTTTTGCAAGTTAAGAAGTGTGTCTTTCTAGCTCTCTCTCAGTAATCATGGCAAGTGTAGCATTTCCAACCTTTACTGGTAAGGTGGGCGAGGATGCTGCAGACTTTCTAGACAACTTGGAAATAGCATGTGTCATCTCTACGAGAGATGATGATGCTTCGCGCTTGCGCATCTTCCCACTTCTAATGAAGGTGGAGGCAAGATCATGGTACAATGCCTTGGCACAAGAAACCAAGGAACGGTGGGACTTATTAAGGGCAGTCTTTGTCAAGTGTTTTGGAGAGGGCACAACATCAGAGAAACTATGGCAATTGTTGACAGAGTTGAAGTAGGGCAATATGCTGGAATACGCATCATATGAGTCAAAGTTTGTAGATTTATGGGGGCGATGGGTTGCATCGCTAAGAGAGGATGAGGGGGCACCTGATTTCCTAAAGAAGGATCGGTTTGTGGCTGGGTTATGGCCAACTCTTAAAGAGAAGGTGAAGGGAAGGTTTCCTGCTACGTATGAGCTAGCAGTTGAAGTGGCCCGCCTTAAAGACAAGAAGTTGCGCCTACAAGCCAGGAATATTGATGGAGAGGAAGCCGTTAGGACCCCACCACCTCTAGCACCACCTACAACAGTCGCCCAGAGGATTCAACCACAAGAACCAATTGAAGATCAGCAAGACGTGCTCAACCGAATCACCAATCAACTTGAGAATCTCTCGGTCCATTTGATACAACAAGGACATGCACACAATCGCAACCAAGAGCAAGGGAGAGGACAACGAAGGCAAAACCAAGAATACCAGTGCTACAATTGTGGGGAGGATGGTCATGGCATGTACTGCTGTCCACAACCAAGGAGGCAGACTTTCAACAGAGGAGCCAGACAAAACCAGGTTTCACCACCAAGAGCAACACCACCACCACCGAGGGCACCACAACAAGCACCACCCGTGCAAATCTTACAACCACCGATTCAACCACAACCACCACCACCACCACCACAACTTCTCATTCCACCCTTACCCCCACCACCAGTTGGCAATCAAACAGTAAGCGTCATCAGTCTTGAAGGTAAGGAAAAGGAGAAAGTGGAGGAGGATAAGACCAAGGTTAAAGGAGTAGATGCCATTGGGGTAAAACGCGCTAGGCATGGTGAATCTTCTCAAAAGGAAGAAAAGATGAAGAATAAAGGGGAATCTAGCAAAAAGCCGTCCAAGTCACGACGTAAAATTGACATTGTAGATTTCTCTTTGGGTGAATGTTCTAAACCATATGATTTGGTTCAAGATGTTTCTGTGCAATGCCCAAAAATCACCTAGCCCCAGTTACTCCACCTAGCACCTAGGGTGAGGAGACAATGGACAAAGATGGTTAACACAAGGCGACCAAAGCCAAAGATAGCTGGGGCTATCTCTGGGAGGAATCTAGACGACATACTACCAGTGCTGGATGCTTACATCAAAGGGCAACACATCTCCAATATCTACATCGATGGTGGCGCACAAATATGCGTCATGAGTGAAAAAATGATGCACCGTTTGGGTTTAGAGGTGAGTCGGCCGGCACCATGCCGAGCCAAAATGGCAAATAATTTAAAAGCTCAATGTGTTGGTGTCATAAATGCAGTTAGGATAAAGGCATTCAACACCGAGGTAGATGTGGACATCTTTGTCATGCCACACAAAGGGGAGGGCTATCCTATCATTCTAGGGAGGCCTTGGCTTATGGCTATGAGAGCTAAGCAGGACTGGGACACCGGCATAATCCAGATGAAGGATGCAAAAGGAAGGCCAATACTTTACGACATGAAGATAGGTCAACAACGCGACATGGATCTAGAAACCTCCGAGGATGAGTTTTCTAGTGGTGAATCTTCAACCGCTTCAGAGGAGGAGTCAACAGTGAGTGAAGAAAGTGACAATAGCATTGAGGTGATGGGGATCATTCTCAAGGACCCTAAGAAGATGGAGCAACCTGATGCCTCATCATCAAGCCAAGGGGAGACACCAAGTATACAACCTCTGGTAGAAGCAAGTAAGCTACATCAAATGCTCTCTAGTGAGTTGTGTGGGAAGGAGCGTGAAGATTATATTTTGATGCTAAGTAATTTTACCACATTGTTCATTGATGAATATGATAAAATCACTGGCATCACAGTAGTTCAACATCACATTAAGCTCAAGGAGGGAAGTAAACCTGTAGTGCAGAAGCTCAGGCGGCTAGGAGTAATTCAACAAGACGCCCTACTCGAAGAGGTGAGGAAATTGCTAGAAGCCGGTTTTATCTATCATGTTGAAGACTCAGAGTGGGTTTCTCCAGTGGTAGTCACACCAAAGAAGAATGGTAAGTGGAGGGTTTGTGTTGATTACAAGCCTCTTAATGCTGCCACAAAGAGGGACCATTTTCCTCTTCCTTTTCAAGACGAAATACTCAATGAGGTAGCAGGACATGAGCGCTACATGGTATGTGATGGCTACTCAGGCTACTTCCAAATTAGCATCTCTGAAGAAGATCAAAAGAAGACAACCTTCATCACACCATGGGGATGGTTTGCTTACAGAGTTATTCCCTTTGGTCTCACTAATGCTCCAGCCACTTTTCAGCGATATGTGACATTTGTTTTTCAGCCATTCTTTGGAAAATCAATCCGTGTTTTTATTGATGACTTTTGCATCTATAGCTCTCGCTCTCTTCATTTGGAGAAATTTTATGAAGGTCTAGCTAGGCTACAAGCTTTGGGTGGCCAACTCAATGTGGAAATGCCACATTGGTGAAAGCAAGGGTACTCTTCTTGGCCATGTGATCTCGGCCAACGGCATTGAAGTTGACCCAAGCAAGGTTCAAGCCTTGGTGGCTTTGACCTCTCCCACCACAACAAAGCAATTGGTCTCTTTTCTTCAAAAGGTGAGGTATTTGAGTAGGTTCATTCACTTGCTCTCCCAAGTGGTTCTCCCTTTACAGCAAGTTACCCATCAAGAGATCTTCACTTGGAGTGAAGAAAATGAACAACAATTCAATGAGGTAAAACAAATTCTAGCTTCACTTTCCACCATAGCACCTCCAAAGTGGGACGAGCCATTTTATGTAAACCCTAGTGTTGGCAATGACACATCTGGGGCTGTATTGATGCAAAAGGATCCTCAAACTTCTTTCATGCGTCCTATATACTTCTCTAGTCGAATGATGACCCCATCAAAAAAGGGATACACGGCATTGGAGCACATGGTGCTTGCATTAATGTTTGCTACCACCAAATTTCGCTCTTATTTATTGTCTAGACCATTCATAATCTTAACAATGGAAGAAGTATTTCCTTATGTAATGCAGCACATGGATGTTTCTTCTAGGATTTCCAAATGGCTCACAAGGCTAAAAGAGTTTGACTACACAATGCAAGTGGAGAACTCCACAAGGGCCAGTCTAGGAGGTATTCTCACTCATCGCCACTATGAAAAGAAGCTAAAGATAAAGCCAAATGATCAAGATATTACACCTGTGCTGGAAGTCCCTAAGGTAGAGGAGGCTCACTCTCTTTTCTTTGATGGAACCTACAAGAGGAAAGTGGACAAAGCTGCAGCAGGCATTGTCATCTTCAACGAGCAAGGGGACAAGGTTTTCTCCATTGGGAATCTCTTGGATTCTCACTCTAACAATGAGGCAGAATATGCAGCTTTAACTCTTGGGTTAGAGTGGTGTGTGACACAGGGCATTCAACGGTTAAATGTATTTGGTGATGCCATGCTTTTAATAAAACAAATACAAGGAACTTGGGCTTGTAAAAATCATATCTTGCTAGGCCATTTGCGCAAAGTCAAGGAACTTTTAGGGAAATTTCAAGTTGTACAATTACATCATGTCCCTCGAGCAGAAAATCAAGAAGCAGATGCTCTAGCTAGAGAGAAGTTGCAAGATGTTTCAGTGGTGGGTGCTATCAAGTTTAAGCTGCCTCTCTTCCAAGGTAGCGATGCTATGCTTGACATCATGAGTTTCTTGGACACAGGAGAGTGTCCTAAGGATCTTACTAAGGGCCAAAAGCAGTGGCTTGTGCGCAAGGCAACAAAATACCGCCTTATCAATGACGACCTCTACTGCAAGGGTAAGGATCAAATTCTTAGGCGTGTACCTCTCTCTAGAGAGATCACTGAAATCATTTCAAGTTGCCATGATGGTGTTTGCGGAGGAAACTTTGCACTTGACATCACTAGTAGAAAGATTCTGCAAGCCAGGTTTGTATGGCCTAGTCTACATAGGGATGTGCATCATTGGTGTAAAACATGCAAGGAATGTCAAAAGACATGGGATAGGAGTCTCACATATGAGCCACAGAATCCTATAATCTCATATGGACCATTTGAGAAATGGGGAATTGATGCTATTGGGCCTTTGCCAAGGAGCCAATCAGGTAAATTTTATATCATCATGGGTGTGGACTACATGACCAGGTGGGCTGAAGCAGTTGCCACCACCCAGATTACAGCTAAGGAAGTGGCTAAGTTCATATTTGAAAACATTTGTTGCCGTTTTGGCACTCCTCTTGAAATAATTTCTGACAGGGGACCAGGTTTTAGAGGAGATCTTGTAGGAGAGCTAATGGAGAAGTTAGGTATCTCACGACGACACTCAACTCCCTACTACCCACAATGCAATGGTTTGGTGGAAAAGGTAAATGGTATGATCTGCAAGATCATCACTAAGCATGTAAACAATCAGAAAAGTGATTGGGACAAGCATCTTATGGCTGCACTTTGGGCTTATCGCACTTCATTTCGCACATCCCTTGGGTTCACACCATATTACTTGGTGTTTGGTAAGGAAGCCATTTTACCCATTGAAGTACAATTAGCTAGTCTCAGGGTGCTAGCTGGGCAGGTGGAACGTCCTAATGCTCATCTCCACAACCACATTCTTGATCTAGAGAGGCTTCAACTAGACAGAGAAGATGCTATCAACTATTATGCAGCACAGGCAGAGCAGCGTCGACTTACCTTCAACAAGGGACTTAGGGAAAAAGGTCTCAAGAAAGGTATGTTGGTCCTACGGTATGATAACAGGTTTGACACCAGGAAGGATAAAAATTTTTCACCCAGATGGGAAGGGCCATTTGTCATTAGAAAGCGCTACGCCATTGGCAGTTACCGATTGATGGATGCAGATGGTAGGCTCCACAAAACACGTGTCAATGGATGGAGGTTGAAGCAGTACTTTTTGAGATTTGATCAAACACCTATGATGGAAATCCCCGAGGAGGGAGACTCCTCCACCTCAATTAAGGAAGAATCAGGTACAACGCTAGAGGCATGAATGCCTCTAGCCTTAGGGGGAGGGCTAATGAGGAAAGCTTTTCCATGCATGGGAACCCCCCCATATATTTTTGCCCTTTTATCAAAATATTTCCCATTATATAAGTTACTTTTGATTTTTTTCTTCCTTTTTCAGAAACGTTTTAGCCTTTATTAAATAAATAATACTTATGCTAATCAATCACGATGTAGCATAATAAGTAAGCTTTCTTTGTTGATCTCTCTTTTGACCTTAAAAATATTAAATATATATATTCTAGTATTTTCTAATATATTTTTTTCATGTATGTATATTATTCCACTCTACCAAATATTTTATTCACTAGTTTTCATTTTCAAACCTCAACCCCACTTTCAAATTTCAATAATACCTCCATCTAGATGATTGCCAATCTTTTCAACACTCTAGGTCATGTTTTCATACACATGAAGGAGCTTACACTTAAAGGCAAGAGAAAAGTCCACTCAAAGGGGACCACCAAAAGACTTTTGCAAACACAAATAATACATTATTTGGCTGAATTTTTTAAGTAAATAAGAACCCCAAATCTGAAGGAGCGTTCAACATGAAAGATGTAGCTCCTGATCTCAACTTTTAGCTCAATTTGTTTCAAAATTTTTGGAGTTATGAACAGGGAGATATGATTTTTGTAGTGGACCCCAGTTTTCTTGTGTAATGGTGACACAGGCCATCCCCACTTTTCTTCCTTCTAGAATGGCTATGGTTCTACAAGTTTTCAAGCATGATTACAAGAGACAAGGCTCTTTTAATGAGCTCTTGGCTAGTCTAGAGTAATTCTATCACCATTTTTGGAGGATCCATCCTCATCAACAAATATCCACCTTCGACAACCTCTCTTATAATTTTCTTACCTCTCTCTCTTCTCCCTAATAAGCTTATGTCTATCCAAAGCTAGACTATTGTAAATATTTCCTATCCTCTACATCCCACCCACATTCTCTCTTTTTCTCTCTCTATTGACTCTGGTATTTTAAATAATGAGGAGACAAGATGGGAGCCACAGTCACATGCACCCCATTTTCCTAGTCACCAAAGTGGGACACTCACCTCAAATAGAAATAATGCTAAATCCTTCCCTCCTTCCCTATATAAGGAGGCCATGAGAGCTCACTTGGGAGGAGAGAACACACACACACACATACCTATCAATACACACTCTTGTGCTACATGCTTGTAACATGAACCCTAATCACATAATCACAACACCATCATCATCACCATCACCGTGCACAAAAGATGAGCACCACACCTCCACACCACTTGTAGTTAAGGGTTGAAGGCACAATTTCAAGAAGAAGAAGGGTGGACACACTCATGATATTCCTCACCATCAACTCCCATCTCTCCATTATGCCTCCTACGATCTTGTTCCCTTCTCATTTTCCTGCCATACACTACCTATTGTATTCATCTTTTGCAAGCAATCAACACACTCCATCTTGGTGCCATACTTTGTGTCGCTTTGGATACATCTCATTGTGAGTATGGTATATGCTTGTTCCTTGCCATTTTTTTTTCGGCTTATATTAAGGTGTGCGGATTCGCCACCACACACACACACTCTCTCTCCCTCTCATATTCCTATCATCTTGCTACTTCCATGTTAAGGTGTGCGGATTCGCCACCTTTTGTATGAGAAGTGAGCATACTTGCATGTATCCCTCACCTCGTTATCTTCCTTACTACATGCACGCGTAGCGAGCCCATTCTCACTCACTCACCACTCCTCTCACCTTATTCTCCGACCACCCCATTCCACATTTGGGCGTGGATCTTGAAATTGTTTTCCATGCATGCTTCATTGTGTATATGTATACGTCCTAGCCGCATATCTTGCTAGGTGGTGCCCCTATTGTGTATTCCCCATGATGAGGCCATTGTGCATAGTCTTGGTGTAGAGGCCACCGGGTCTATTTTCTCACTTCCGCCTCTCACTAGCAAGGAGATCTAGCTCCACCTCGTAGGGGAAGCGTACTTAAACTATCTAGCGATCCTAAGACCCACCTTCCAAGAGGAGAGAAATCTTGAGTGCCTTTTTTCCCATGTTTCAGAGGCACATACACTTGAGACTGGTGTCGATTTAAACACTATGGGGACAGAGAGTTCCCAACCAATCGGGACCACCCTTCTCATAGGCATTGGCAACCTGAGCCAAGCCCCCACTTTCCACCCCCACACTCACACTTCCTTGTGTGCCCTAATTACTACCACAGTGGTTGTTCAACATAAAAGTTTCTTAGTTAAATTCCGATTTACAAGTTTGTTAAGACAGCCCTTCAATCAGTATTTCACAGCGGCACCAAGAGAGAGTTCTAGTAAAAATTATACTCAAACTTATTTATTAAAATTCCAATATTTTGAAGATACAACATCCCCCCTCCAGCGAGAGTTTACTCCTCCCGTTGTCTCCTAGCTGCCCATACAACTAGGTATGTCCACCGCATAGAAAGCACGACATGGACATTCCCACCGCTTAACCAGCAGACGTGGGTTCCCACCGCTTAACCAGCAGTCGTGGGTATCCACCGCTTAACGAGCAGTCGTGGATTCAAGAGCCCTTAACCAGGAACTCTGCCCCCTGTGATCAGTAGGGGGTTCATGACTAATTCAACATTGGAAATAGAATGAACATGCCAAGCTAAATTTTCCCTAGCAGACATTCTTTCCTATTGCAAACAGTATATATGTCAATCATTTATTTCCTACTTTAGACTTTAATATACAAATGAATTCAATTGCCGAGGTTTCTGTCGGATTTCTCCAACATGTTTGGGGATATGTTCATTCCTAGCTAAACGTATGCAATGTTAAATTAAACAACTTGAATAAAACTGTGATCTACCTCTTCCATTTCTTCGTCATTGGCTCATGAGATGGCCGGTGCTTGTTTGACCATGGGAGCTTTTCCTTTTCCATTTGTATTGCTCGTTCCCGCCTCGTGGTCGTGGGCACCACCGAAGCGAGTTCTCTTAACCGGGGCCATTTTACTCACTACTTTAAATGATAAACTTGAAGAAAAGAGCTAAATCCCGAGAGCATCATAACTACCAAATGGCAGATTAGAATTATTAAAGAATCCTCCTTAGGCAAGAGATTAGATTTTTCCTTCGAGACCTAGCAATTTTATGGGTAATTCCTTACTTACCCTATGGGAAATGGCTCTAAGGTTAATTACTTGTCTTAGATGATTAAGAAATTCAGAATTTTACTAACTGATTCAGGAAAGAGATGAAGTAAGCAAGCTCATTCATTTTCTTAGAGCAATATGAAGATGTAGAATTGTCGCAGGCATGTGTGACATAAAATTCTCTTCTTAATGGCCTAATGATGGATTTATTTTCAGCCTTAATCACATTTTAATGTAGGAGAAGATTGAGTCTAATTTAATTACAACACTATTGAGTGGTAAAAGAATGAATTTCATCAAATCTACACTATTACTGGCTGACAATTTATTAACTATGCTGCCTAGAGAGAGAATCTTTCCTAATCATGCATTAATCCTTGGTTAAGGATGATGAATGGCTACATAATTTAGCTAATTGAATGATGACTATGTAATGGAGTATAGCTATGGAGATTTAGAGAGCAGCTATAGGGAATTACAGCCAGGATTAAGCATAGTAGCTAAGGAATTTCGAGAATAAAGATGAGAATTAAGAAGAGCAGTAATTAAACCATGATTACCGTGATTAGGGGATGAGAATCCTCTGATTTTTCTGATCCAATGAATCCTCAAGATGAGAATTTCATCAACACCTCCTTCCTTGCTTCTCCTTAAAAAACTGTGTGTGTACCGGCAGCACCTCCCCATGGTGTGTGTAGGTGTGTGTGTGTGTGTGTACTGGGTGTGTGTGTAAGCATGTGTGTGTGTGTGTGTGTGTGTGTGTGCATGCCTTTAAATAGGCCTCCTCAAGCTGAAAATCGATTTGTGCTGCTATAAGCATCTGAGTGAGCACTCAGTCCTTGCATGGCAAGTCTAGTTGCCTACCCACCAAGTGTCCAGTTGGTTTAGTTAACTGGTTCTCACACTTAGTTGCAAGCTTGGAAACTTCCCAAAGACTCCCACAAGGCAAGGGGGCACCCCCTAGCTGCTAAAGCTGGTCTGGAGTGGCCTGGAACCTGTTCCCACACAGCCCTGGGCCCCTGGTGCCTCCCCGGACAATTTTATGAAAAATTGGTTTTAGGCTAAAACGGGCCATACGAGTCAGATTTTGATGCCGTAGATTGCTATACTAAGCTCTAAAAAAGGCGTACTGGACCGAGTACCTTCCATATTTAGCAGCCCCTCGGGGTTCGAAAATGCATTTTTTTTCAAATTCGGGGTACGGGTGCAAATTTTCGAGATGGTCAAAATTGGATGGGTCGGGTGACCAAAAACTTACTATATTTGGAAAATTTTCACAAAAATTATTTTAATTCTCATTTAGAAGCTTTATAACATTCTAAACATCATGGTACTAACAGAATTCGGAAAACTGCTAAAAATAGTAACTTTTTCCATTATATTCATTTCATGGTACAATGGTGCTCTTTTTTGGTCCGGGTCAGAGACCTTACAGAAGCAAGAGAGTTCTTTTCTAGATTAGGAATCAAGATTTCTCTTACTACAACTTACAACCCTGAAGGCAATGGAAAGAGTGAAAGAGGGCACCCTCCTATCATCAAAGCTTTGGCCAAGACTTGCGAAGGAAGAGTTGGTGAGTGGACAAAATTGTTACCATATGCTTTATGGGCTGATCGTACAACACTGTTAGAAGCTGGACACACCCCATGGAATTTAACTATTCGGAGGATTATTATTTTGTAACTATTCATTCATTGAGGAAAACCTGATTTTTCACCTTGTAAATATTGGGACTTACAGAAGTTTCCAGATTGTATCCCAGTTTTGATAGTTAGATCGAGTAGATGGTTGATTTTGGAACTTTAGGGTTTGAGAAATTGTAAGGTATATATACCACTTTTTGACCTTGATGAAAAACCTTTTGTCATTTTAAAAACAAGTTTTGAAGTCTCTGAGTGAGCGTATTGTGTACGAGAGAGAGTGTGTGAGCTTCATCTTGACACTACACATGCTTCAGTGGTCAGAATCGAGTGCGGAGAAGTGCAGCGTGTTGCCCCAGACGAGAGCTACGCGTCGATACCTGCATTGCGCGCGTACGGTCCGGTTTTGCGAGCTCCTTCTACGAGCTTCATCGGGTGTTTGGGTGAGTATACATTGTCCGATTTTGCATTACAATATATCCACGCGTTCACATAGGGTAGAAATACACATTAGGCACTTTAGATTTTGGAAACGAAGACCTGCAGATTTCGGCCAGACATCCTACGTGTTTCTTCACTAGGTGTTTTGGGTCGGGATTTGGGTTTTCTGCACCGGGTGTTTTCTGCACCAGGTGTTTTGGGTCGGGATTGGGTTCATAGACCTTAGGAAGAGCGACCTATTGGTATTAGTAGGGTCTTCTTCAAGTTCTATGGTGTTTCGAGATTGTTTGATGGGTGTTCGGCTCTTGAAATTGTTGTAGGAAGTTTCCTCTTATGCACTCTTGAAGGCTGTGACTTAGACAATCGGTAGTGACCTCTGTAGGAATTAGTTAGGAGTCGGTCGAGTGTAGGTTGACACCTTATGCTTGCTTCCACGTGACTGCGGGTCGAGCTTCTTCCTTGGCTGACATTACATGTTAGGTGAGTTCTTGCTGTGCTGACGTCCGTCGTAGCGTATCCGTCTAACATTGGCGCCGCTACCGGGGACGAAAACCTTAAGTAGGTGACCGAGACTAATCCTTGAGGATTGGGATTTTTGGCTTGCCAAGAGTCTCGCTTTACATTTAGATAGGATCAGAGGGTGGAGGACTCTCTAGGTCTTAGAGGGAGTCTAGGAAGCGTGTGTCTGGCCTAGATCCTTCGACTTAGGTAGATGAGGTAGACTTAGGTAGTTTTAGGTGGTAGTCGAGTTCTAGAGTAGGAGTTGGAGTGGTAGAAGCGGTGAGAGGAGAGCTTGAGAGTCCGGATAGGCCAAACAGCAACCAAAAACACCATTATCACAATTTCACATGATAGGTAGGAGTAGGGTAAGTAGGACATCATGATTCAGGATCTAGAGCATTTCATGCATGTACACTTGCTTGGTAAAGTCATTACAAGTTTTTAAAAGATTCAAAAAGACGCAAAAGTGTGTTTGAAAGCCTAATTGAAGTCCAAAAGGTACTGTGAGTGTTTCTGATAGATCTACAGAGAATCAGAAGCATTTCTGTCAAAAAAAAAATTAATTTTAAGCCAAAAGACATCCTACGCGTAGGATGTCTACAGACTAATCTAGGAGGAATTTTGGGATTTTGAGTTGACCAGTGTGTTCAGAAGGTAGGGTTTACCCTAATTTCAATTGGAAAGTGGAAATTTGACCATATCTTGACAGGACAAGGCCAGATAGACTGAAATTGCCAGACATCCTACCCAAATAGTGCCAAAACATTATTTTGAGACCAAAACCACAAGATGGCTGCATGAGCATGTCTTGCATGATATTTTGAGTGACTGAAAGGGGTTTCACCTCATTTGGGTGAGAAAATTGGGTTAAAAGCGGACTTTAGCACTTTTGACTGAAAAAGACAAGAACAGCTAAAATTTGGGACTTTTGACATCCAAACCAAAATCTAAGCATACCACTGGGTTACTGACATCAAGGGGAAGCTGTGGGACAAGTATGGGGTCAAACAGGCCAAAAAGACATCCTACGTGTAGGATGTCTTTTGAGAGATTTTGGACTCCAAACTAAATTTTGAGTATACCAAAGTGATCAGCAACTCAAGGGGAGCCTGGGCTTTGAGTTTAAAGCCATTATGATGAAAATACATCCTACACGTAGGATGTCTAAAGAAAGAAATTGAAGCCAGACTTTGACAGTGAGCATAGCCAGGTGTTGTATAGCCTAAGGCAAGCCTCCTAGTCAATTTTGGTCCAATTTGGAGTTGATTAGACTGATCAATATCAGCAATAGGTTGTCAGAACAGATTTCTAACTCATTGACCAGCTAATAGGTGTCCAAACCAAAAAGTAAAAGCAGCTGTAAGCTCAGCACAACAAGGGGAAACCACAGTGCAAAAATCCAGGCAAAACACAGCAAGAGACATCCTACGCGTAGGATGTCTATTGAGGCATACTGCAAAGAAAATTTGACCTGGCATAGAGAGTGAGATTCTATTTGGCTTAAGAGTTCCAGAACTTATTTCAGAAGTGAATTTGGACCTTGTTTGCCCATTTGACGAAGCAAAGACTGAATTCAGACTTTTTTGCGTAAATTGACCAACACCCGAGGGTAGTACAGTTTCAGATTAGTAGAACATCAGCTGTGTATAAAATACAGTAGTGGTTGAGATTAACTCTCCAGTTATACCAATCATTACTAAAATAACCTCTAGCAGATAAATGCTTTGATTCGATTGCCAAAATTAAAACGCTTGTGTACAGGTATATTCAGCAACAAAGCAAGAAGTTGTGCAGAAACTGACCCTTTGACAGGTGAGTGGTTGGATTTGTGATAAATTGCATTGATAAGTTTGATGAATTTAAGATCAGGAAGATACATTGTTAGAGACCAGAAGGTGGCAGGTGACCAAGGTAGCTTAGTGTCCACCGAAGAGAGTGTAACTCAGACAAGGCTAGATCCGCTAGCACAGATTATTGAGGAAGGTAGTGATACTGACACTTCGTCAAACAAATCTTTCTTCATGATGGGTAGTCAACAGCCACAGGAGGTTTCACCTATGATGGACCTATGTGAGGAGGAAGCACCTCCCAAAATCCTTTGAATGATTCCAAGCTCGCGGTGATCTTCTTAGAGGGAACAAATTCGAGAGGAGCCCTAGTCTATTATGACTATCGAGGCCGCAAGTGCATTTGTATCGAAGAGAGGCCAGCTCAAAGATTGGAGATAATCCGAGTGTATGATGATGGAGATAGATTTCGAGACGAAAAGGGGAACCACTATTTAATAGTTAGTAACCCTAAAGATTACAACAGATATGGAGATAATGTGGAGAAAGGGAAAATGGTTTCAGAAACTCAAGAACCGCCACCAAACATTAATCGGCCCGAAGCTATTTTTATGTATGATAAGAAAACAACCAGGGTTCCAACTTATAAGGAGAACGTGGGAATCTACAAACATGAGAGTGAGAGTATAGTCTCTTACTTTCGCAGCAAAGAACCATACGTAAACGAATTAAGCAAAGACAAGGTTCTTTACTTATTCTCTTATGAAACTGTTACGGGGAAGGGTATAGTTTTTGTTGATAGATACGGGCGAGAATACCAACGTATTCTTCGAGAGGAGGTAGAGAGGGAAACAGGTCCAAGAGCATCAGCATATGCCCCTGAGGAAGTGTCAAGAGCCACCTACACCCCAAGCAAGTCAACGAATCCCTTTTCAGATGAGTATGACACTACCTCACATTCCACCCGACCGCAAGCATTCAATAACAAAGACCAACCAGCAAACCAGATATCATTGCAGGCATGGATTCGAAAGAGTGCAACAATGGAACCAGACCAAAACCGAGATGGTTATCAAGCCGCACGAGGGCTCAGGGATTTGCAAGAACCACCACCCTATTCAAGGTATCATGTAGAGAGTAAGCCAAAGACTCAAGGGTCGAGAGAGCCTGGAGGACCACTCATAGAACGAGTTCAAAGGGAAGAACCACCTCCAGCAAGAATTATGTCTTAGGAGCACCATTGGGAGAGGAACTAGCCTATTACAGAAGGCCTGAGGAGGTATATCGATTAGGATGGGGAGATCCAATGATGAGGTTTGTAGACCATTGAAGAATTAGACCTTCTCAAGTGCAAAAATGGGTAAACAAGAAGTACACAGGAAGCAGAGACCCAAGAGATCATGTAGCAGCCTTTGTGCGTGTAATTAGAGTTGAAGAGGTGTTAGATTTTCCTACCCAATTTGCAGGGTTTGGACTAACGCTAGAGGATGATGCTGCCACTTGGTTTGACTCTGTGGAGTGTAGAGACTTTGATTGATGGAGGAAGCGTTTGACGAGTTTATCGAGGAATTATCTCAAAGGGGAATAGCTCATAATACCGTCTCACAGATCCATAAATTCAAATAGAAAGATGGAGAATCTGTACGAAAGGCAGCCCTAAGACTAAAAAGATATGTTAAGCTCTGTCCTGTTGAAGAACTTCCAACTCAGTCCAGACTTATGCTGATATTCATCCAAGGACTAAGGAATGCAGATCTCCAGAAAGATTTACATATGAAGAGGAGCACGATGTTGAATGAGTTGACCAAGGAGGCTCTTTATCTTGTGGACAAGTGTGCGGTCTACAAAGAAGGGGAGTTCAAGTACCTTGATGACGATTTGTCTTCACAACAAAGTGGAAGCAAGTCTTCTAAGACAGCACCGAAAGGAGAAGTAGCGGTAAACCAGGAGCAGCTTGTAGATGAAGTGCTTAAAAAGATCAACTTCTATGCCAAACCCCAGGCTAAACAGCCCAAGTGGTGTGCTATTGAACAAAAATGGACAAACCATGGGACCGAGGAATGTTATTATAACAAGAGATATGTGAGAGAGAGACCTTATGATCCCCAAGCTTGAGTAGCTTCCCCTCAAGTTCCACCGATGCCTAGATATCAAGTAGGAAACTTACCAGGACCTGTAGGTGTAGAAAGACCACAACCGGTGTTGGGGCAATAACCATCCCTACCAGGATTACGACCACTTGGTATAAGATACACACCAAAAGTAACTGAATCAGAGGATAGGACTTTGGTGCCTATGCATGTATATTATGAAGATCCCAATGGATATGCGGCAAACCCTGTCTATTATCCACCGGAAGAACCCTCGACACCTGAACCATGGAGCATGATAGGAAACATAGGACCACGAATTGCTGCACTGGCCACTGGCAGTAGGAGAAGGAAGATATAGCTTAGATAAATGAACACTGATGTTCATAGCCAATGGAGGCATGGGCAGATAGAGAGATGCTTTCCAACAAAGAGGAGCTCAAGGAGCACCTCAACAACCCAAGGGACCCTGCTACAAGTGTGGTGGAGACCATTGGCTGAGAGACTGTCCTCATGATGAAATCATTAGAGTCAATGTGTATTGCCCAGAATGTGGAATTACTCATTTGATTCCCGATTGCCTTAAAAACCCGAGCAAAGGAGCAAAAACCACCTTGAACATGCTAGAAATAGTACCTTCCAGTGGAGGATCGGAAAATGAAACAATCATACCCATTCAGGTGGTAACACGAGCCCAAGCTCAAAGAAGGACGAACGAGCCCATAGTTGAAGAACCAGAAACGGATGCCCAAAGTTCAGAAACAAGAAATCAAAGAAGCACTTGGAAAGATAGAAAGGCGCCAGGAAGGAACAAGAGCAAATAGCCCTATCCGAGGAGTTAAAACATACAAAGGAGAGATTAGAGCGGTTAGAGGATCTAGCTAGCTTAAGCTCACACACCACGGCAACCATAGCACCCAAGAAAATAGCAGAGCCCAAAAGTGCAGGATCAGGAGGATCTGTACTGGAAGACAAGGTAAATGAGCAGTTGGATGCACTTCTAAAAGCTTATGAAACTCGACTTAAAAAGAACCAAACCCAGGAGCAAAGGTGGATGACTTATCCATATGGAGAAATAGAAAAAGAGAGTTTGGATATGTGTAAACAGATGATCGAAACAGCTCAATCATTGATGGAAGACCTGTTGGGTAAACCTGCAAATTGGCATGAGGCACCAGCTCCAACCCCTATCCAACCAACTTTAGAGAAACATGTGGAAACAAAGGAAAGACTCACTAATTCCTATGAGTCCAGAGGAGAGCCTATCATAGTGCCAAATACCACAGATGGGACAAGTGACGGGTTTCAGCCTAAAATATTGGTAGAAATGGGTAAGGACTGTAACGGTCTAGACTATCTGTGGAAGCAAATCCGTGAGGCCAACGAGGCTAATAGGATGAGTAACCACATGAATAGCACGAGAAAAGAAAAGAATGTGATCTTACCTCCTATTGAAGAATTTGAGGCAAGGTAGAAAATGAACTTTGAGATACATTCACAAGGGGGAGACCAAGGATCAACAGCCAACCAGACTCGTTGACAACTTTACCCTCTTACCTGGGAGAGAACGAAGCCAAGTCGGAAGTGAGAGCAATCCCATCTCAAAGACTTTCTTCTAACAAGGTGATGGATTCGCAAGGATTGATTGAGCTGTTATCCACCCCGGTGACATGCACAATCACGTTAGCAGAACTCCTAAGGTTAAGGCCAAACATGTGGACCACAGTAGGAAAATGCCTAAAAAAGTTTGAAGTGAAAGACCCCACCTTGAAGCTACAAGAAGGGATCAGAGAGTCGGACAAGCCTCAACTAAACACTAGGCCAGTACCATTGAATAAGGTTGGAGAATATTGTGAGGGAGAAGATGGAAACACCATGCTACCAGTAGAATTCCAAGGAGTAGTTTCCAAATCCATTCTTGACAGTGGAGCAGGAGTTGCTATCGCCACCAAGGAAATCTGGAAAAAATGGGGAAAACCAGCTTTGAGGGCTACAAGAATGAAACTTCAATTGGCAGATGGGTTCATGGAGAAGCCTCTAGGACTCTTAGAAAAAGTGATTGTCACTTCGTGCGGAATCGAGTACGAGCATACATTTGCAATAGTCGATTTCGACAAAAAGAACAATTATAAGATCATCTTGGGACGACCATTCATGCGACAATTGAAGATGGTCCAAGATTGGGGTTATGACCACATATACCTCAGACATGGTGAGACAACAACTAAAATACACCTGAAAGACCATAGTTACAAAGATGTGAACCAAACACCTGTGGAAGAGTTTGATTCGGCTACAATAGCAGGATCAGAACTCCCAACATGGTTAGGGCAACCAAAAGAGCTATGGATGTGCGGAGCTTCACATTGTGGAAGCTTAAGAAGAGAGGAATGCGTCTTGGAAAGAGCAATTGAAGACAAAGAGTATATTCCAGAACCTTTCCCTGAAGATGCCTTGGAACTTCTAGAATGGGAACACATACTAGCAACATTGGATGTATGTACCATTACTGACAGTCTAACAACAAAATTTTGCGATAAGGATGGCTATGATGTGTTACCCTATTACATGGTAAGCTTTATACCAGAAAAAGAGACGGTAGAACCACCAGAACAAGACGAGTTTTACAACTCCTCTGAACATTTTGAAGTAAATGATGATGCAGATAATGAGTGTTCAGACACCTCAAGTGGGCGTGGAATTGAAACCGAGAATATCAAGTTTTATGATTTTGCTAATCAACACCCTAGACGCTAAGGACGCTATAGGAGGAAACGAGCAGGAAACAAAGCAAGAGAGAACCTGATGCCCAAGATAAAAGGCAAAACTCACTATTTGATGCTTGTAAAAGCAGAGGATTGTGTAAAAGATCAAATATCAGGAAGATTCTCAAAAAATCGAAAAGAAAGAACGGGAGAGGAAATAAAACAGGTACGAAAAGCGCTAGCTAAAAACGAAACAAAATGACAAAAATCTCAAAAATAAAAAAAAGAAACAACAAAAGACCAAGAGTGGACCAAACTAGAGCGTAAACACAAATACCAAGAACTGAAACGGTCTTTGAGAGAGATATGGACTACTAAAGAAGATAGTGATGGTAAAGGGGAGTCAGAAAAGGGGAACATGAATGTACCATCACACTATCGGAAATTTACTATCCCGGAAAGAAAAATCATCATGACACCACTAGTCAGGGAAATAACCAACCAAGAATCTTACGATGGGCCTGAAGATGCAAAAAAGATAGACCTCGCAGAACCAGGTGAAAAGCCTCAGCTGGTCTATATAGCTAACGATTTAGAGCCTGAGGAGGAAGAACAGCTAACACAACTTCTCAAGAAGTATAAAGATGTGTTCGCGTGGTCCTATAAAGACCTCAAAGGAGTTGATCCATTGAAATGTCAACACACAGTTCCTTTGAAATCGGATGCAAAACCTAGCAAACAACGTCCTTATACATATAATGACACATTTGCTAAACGAATCAAAGAAGAGATTGATAAACTGATGGAAGCTGAATTCTTCTATTAAATCGAACATACAGATTGGGTGTCACCCATTGTGGTAGTTCCCAAAAACAATGGAAAACTGCGAGTGTGTGTAAACCTCAAGAAGGTGAATGCAGCAACCGTAAGGGATAATTATCCCTTGCCAATTACAGAACATGTACTTGAGCGAGTGGCCGGGAAACGGGCTTATTCATTTTTGGATGGGTTTTCAGGATACAACCAATTGACAATAGCAAGGGAGGATCAACACAAATCAGCATTTACCATAGAATGGGAGATTTATGCCTATCGAGTTATGCCATTTGGCTTAACTAATGCACCAGCCACTTTCCAAAGGTTAATGACTCACACATTCAAGGAATACCTAAGAATATTCTTAGAAATTTACATGGATGACCTGTGTGTACACTCTCTTCTACAAGAGGAGCATATTGACCATTTGCAAAAGGTCTTTGAAAAATGTAGGACATATCGAATCTGTCTTAACCCAGAAAAGTGTGTATTCATGGTTAAGCAAGGACGAATCTTAGGACACATTGTCTCAAGAGATGGCATAACCACAGACCTAGACAAAGTCAAAGTCATTGTAGACCTACCCAGGCCTACTAATGCGAAACAAGTGCAATCCTTCATGGGACACTGTAGATATTATCGAAGATTCATATACATGTATGCGGTTGTCGCACAACCTCTGTATCGTTTGCTAGTCAATTTCAAGTGGACCAAGGAGTGTGAAACTTCATTCCAAAAGCTGAAGGAAAACCTTATATCAGCACCTATACTAAAGGCACCAGATTGGGAAAAGATATTTCATGTGCACATTGATTCTTCAGCATATGTCATTGGAAGTATTCTAGCTCAACCTGGAGATGGAACAATATATTTTCCGGTTTGCTATGCGAGCCGACAATTAAACAGTGCAGAAAAGAACTACACAACCACTGAGCGGGAAGGGTTAGGAATGATTTATGCTGTAAAGAAATTCGGCATTATTTGCTTGCAAAAATAAATTTGTGTTCTTCACAGATCATCATGCTCTTTTGTACCTAGTAAATAAACCTTGCAATACAGGGAGAATTGTACGCTGGTTTATTATATTGCTAGAATTTTACCTCACAATGGTGGTCAAAAAGGGTAAAACCCATCTACGAGCGGAACATCTTTCAAGGATACACAACGGGGAAGCTCCTGAAGGTGTAGATGATGACATACCAGATGCTTATCTTTTCAACATTGAAATGGTACACCAATGGTCTCAGGAAATTGTTAGCATTCTTTCCTTTGGAAGTAGGTTTGATAATACGGAATGCAGATCCAAACACCAAACAATTCGACAAACAAAAAACTTCCAGTTGATAGCAGGATGGATGTATCATCTTGGATCGGACCTAATCCTACGATTATGTATAAATCCGGAAGAATTCGAGTGCTACCTTGAAGAGGCACATGTCCAGGGTTGTGCATTTCATTGTTCAACAGTGAAAACACACCAGAGACTGAAACAGTTAGGGGTTTATTGGCCAACTATGTATGCGGACACACATTCTTATGTTACCAATTGTACTATATGTAGTGCCAAACGACCAATGGATCACGGAAATTTGTTTCAGGTAAACATAGCACCTGCATGGAGTCAATATATCATTGACTTATTAACCACTAGGACGTTCCCTGGGAACATCACAAGAGCACGAAAAAAAGTTATAGAGCTGGAAGCTCGTGACTTTCAGTTAATTGGGAACCAACTCGATAAACGAGGTAAGGAAAATCAACTTAGAATCTGTGCAAGTGAAAGTGAATACCTCTGCTCATTCTAGAACATGCACATAGCGGAATAAGTGGAGGCCATTTTTCGGGCGATAAGATGACAAAAATTATCTTAACCGCAGGAATTTGGTGGCCTACATTGCACATGGATGCTGAAGAGTTTGTAAAGCGTTGTGACGCATGTCAATGCACCCAGGTGCCAACAAAAACAGATGAGATGCCATTACGGCCAATGATGGGAGCAAGAGCATTTGCAAAATGGGGCATAGATTTTGTAGGACCTATATCACCCCCTACATATCGCACCCATACCCAATATATCATTGTGGCTACGGACTATCTCACAAAATGGGTCGAAGCCAAGGCAACACAAAAAGTTGATGCACGCACCACTGCACAATTTTTGTATGAGAATGTTTTTGTATGTTACGGGTTACCAATAGAAATTTTCAGTGACCATGGAACACATTTTCTCAATGAAGTCATTGAATATCTTCTAGAGGAGTTCATGGTCATACATAGGAAATCTGCACCATACCATCCACAGGCCAATGGGCAAGCTGAGGCCACAAATAAAACACTATGCACGGTTCTCACTAAAATAGTGTCAGAATCAAGAACAGATTGGGATCAGTAGCTACACTCAACACTATGGGCATATAGGGTAGCTTACAAAACATCAATAGGAACAACACCATACAACATGGTGTTTGGCCTAAATGCTATACTACCCATAGAGTTTTTAATTCCAAATCTACGAGTAGCAAAAAGCTTAGAATGGACAGGACATGAGCTCTCTTCAAGAATTGATGATCTTGAAAAGCTAGATGAACTCCGCTTACGGGCTGTTGCTTCAATCCATGCTAAAAAGAGAAGACAAAAAGAATTTTTTGACAAACATGTGCGTACCAAAGAGTTCAAAACAGGTGATTACGTACTTGTTTATACCTTGAAGCAACATGCCAAGAAACTTAAAAAGTGAGGGATGGACCCTTTGTGATTAGTGATCTATCACAAAGTGGAGCTGTCAAGCTTGCTACATTAGCAGGTGAAGAAATGCCAAGCTGGATTAGTGGATGTCCGACTGAAGAGGTATCATCTACCACTCACACAGGAGGTGCTCCAACAAATTCATCAAGGAAAACAAAGAATGACGGAAAAACAGAGAGTACGAGAAGAAGCTCAAGCCGAAGCACAAGAACGCATTGCAAAAAGACGGCTTCTGCGACAACAACAACAAAGTGGACCACCATTGCGAATCAATGCCATTTGACTGACGAAGTTGGATGAAGAAATAGTGGAGCCAATAATTGAGGTCAAAGTGGACAGCAATCAAGTTCAATCAACAGCCTTGCTTGATTCGGGGGCTCAAGCAAATTTAATCTCTTACGGATTATACCAATAGCTCAAGGTCACAGGTTAACTTCATCCTACTCCTCAAGTGCTGGAAAGTAGCACATCACACCCGTATAAAACATTGGGATGGACTATATTGCATGTACAGATACATCAATATATTTATCCACACAAATTCTATGTGGTGGCAGATGAAAGCACACAACACCCAATGATGCTCGGGCAACCTTGGCAAAAAGCGTACAATGTGCAGATAGATTGGAAAGCAAAGGCAGTAAAACTTCAACATGAACATGAACAACAGGTGATAGATTTTGCTCAGCAATACCAGCATGATCAACCGCAAGCCATGCAATCACTGGAAACAAATCCAAAAGCACAAATTCCATTAACACTAGAATGGCAACAGGACACTTTTATGTCCTTGGACACTTTTGTGTCCTGTTAAGTGACCATTTTGCTTGAATTATTTGAAGAGTATGAAAATGAATTTCTAGGTGCTATATATCCACAAAGTTGCCTTATGAGATGAAAAAAACTTAGCATTTTTTTTGGAGTATCGATCTCACCATTAACCTTACTCTTGCACAACATTTTTGAACCTAAACTGTGTGAAAAAACGGGTCCTGTTTTCGGCTTTTTTTCAATTTTTGGCAACTATACCACTCTAAACATCATGTTTGTGAAGTTTAGATGGCTAGAGGTTAGGCCTTCATAGTTCTCAACATGTTTTGATGCTTGTAGGGAGAGCTAAGTGTTAAAATTGAAAGTTATGACCAATTTACAAGAATTGCATAATCCTGTTTTTTGGCCAAAATTAGCACTTTATGATTTTTTTGGTGGGTTTCTTGATATCCAAATTCAATTTTGATTGTGTAAGTGTAATGTATAACATAAAACTAATCTTCCTTGAGTTCAAGGGGACCTAATATGCTATATAGCATAGTATATGATGATGGTTGAGTTTTTTGATTTCTAAAGAATACGATACATTTTAGAGTAGCAAGTATAACTTTCTCAATATTGCTAGTTTCCTAGGCCAATTGTGTGTATTTTGTAGGTAGTAACCATATCTAATCATAGACTACAAACTTGGCTAGATATTGAGTAGTTTCTATGGGTTTCTAGAGGTCATAATGCTAAACCCAGTTTTTCATGTTTGTTGTATTTAGCACTTTATCATTGCCAGACCTATTATCCTTTTGACATGCTCCATGGCTCTTTTTGAATCCAAAGGCCCAAAGGGAACTAAGAAAACATGTATATAGTATCTGTATTGAGCGTGACTATAGAAACTTTGATGATAGGTCCGCAGAATGGCAAAAATGCAACTTTTTTGTACCTTTCTTTTTTGCCCAAAAAACAATAGTGAGGTAAAAGCAACCATATGTTTTGGTCACCAACCCATTGAAGTTAAAGGGGCATTTTATCTCATGTCCTACAAAAATCCCCACTCTTATTTATATGCAATCAACCGTAAGAAATTGTTGTTTTGGGCAAAATGCACTGGTCCATCAACTTTGGAGGCTTGTAGTGGCCAAGGGATGAGAAAAATTACAAGTTTCTCATTTTTTCCATATGTAGTAGTCATTGAACTATAAGCTCATGAAAGGATTTTTCAAAATGAGTGGATCTACTATGGTTTTGGAATTTTTTCCCAAAACCCTGAAAGGGAATTTTTATGTCATGTAAGGTTACCATTCTAGTGTTAAAGAACAACATGATACCCGAGACGAACAATCACGTAAAAGCCAACCATGCTAATTACGGACATATGAAGTCACCGGCAGCAATGCAAAGATCTAGGTTACCAACACAAGGAAAACAAGTATGGATGCGGAAGGATAGAAATGCCATGGCGGACAAACAACAATGCAACAACAAAATTTCAACAAAGCAGATGGTTCAACCACAAACCAAGGGCATAAAATAGATATGGATCACAAAAAAAATGCTTAGCCATAACCCAAATGTCACTCACATTTGGATACCAAAGAAAAAGTAAAAGGAACTCCCTTCAGTACAAGCACCAACGGAAGGTAGACAGCTGCATTTCAAAAAGGAAAACCGCTTTATGTGGATGCCAATCAACAACAAACCAATGGCAAACAAGAAAGTGCCAAACCATCTACAAAAACCGGCAGCAACTAAATACCAATGGAAAGCAAAGGCAATATGGCCCATAATCATTACTTCCCAGCCAATTCTCTCCTTAGTCACAGCTACGGCTCTATCAACAGTGTCGGCAAACCAAGTGCCTTTTGCAAAAAAAACAATTAAACAAAGAGCAGTAGAGTTACAGCTGTTACTTGCAAAAAAAAAAAGGAAACCTCGATGGCGAATGCCAATAAGCATCTTGCTTATACCCTTCTCTTGCACAACATTACTTTTTCCATGCATTGACCGAGTATGCATAAAGTAGGGCCACAGTAATCGGCCACGCATTAGCACAACGTTTTCAACCTATGCACCACACATACTCCGAGGCGATACCTTGTCGTCCAGGAGGACTCCGACTAGGAGGGGGGGAGGCATTCTAAAATGCGGAACCAATAACAGAAACAACAAAAAAAGGCTTGAATTTTGACTATTTTAAGGGTTGTTGTTTGATTGCAAAATTTTCTGGAGTAACCCAAGTATAGATACCCTTATACAACATGAAGCTACAAGTATATGGGGCCAAATGCCAAATCAAGGCCCTTGGTGTGTGTATATAAGTAGAAATAGCCATTTTTCAGGCAAAATATTGGTAAAACGGAGAAATCCGGCCATAAAAATTTCATGCGAGTGTATATAATGATTGGCGATGATGTTTGTGATTCATTATGATTTTTGGGGATTTTTTGGGTTTGATTTGCTATTTTTCTTTTAATTTTGCTAATTTTTGGCAAAAAAACTTCAAAAATAAAAAAAGCAAGTGAAAAAAAGTCGTAATGAAAAACAAAAAATATGGGGATGATTAGTGACTATAGGAAAACCTATGGTGCAGTGGGGGTGCAATTATGAGACTGGAGCAGAAAGCGTGTTTTGGCCAGATTTTGACAGAAATGCCAAATTTCTGATAAACATGGAGTCCAAATCAAGAAATTTTTGAGCCTAAACCGCATCTTGCAAGAAGATAGGAGCACATGTCAAATTTCATGAAAAGTGGTTCGGGGACCTCCATTATAAGAAATTTTCACCTCTTTTTTAGCTCATTCTCACTATTGACTTTGTGGAGACAGCTTCTGCCACCTAGAGCGGATCGACCTTTCAGCAGCTTCTACGACGTGCACAACTACCCGACGAGCTCCAGACATGAGAGGTAGGCTCACCACCTTGAGCTTTTTGCGCATGTTTGTCATTATGTCGCGAACACTAGCGTAGGGGTCACACACAAAGCGAGCGGTAGAGACCTACAAGTAGAGACGGCGGCCTAACGGCTAACCCAAAAGCATCAAGACTTCATCAGAAGATTACCCTAGTCTAGGAGACCAGTCTTGGATATCCAAAGGCAATAGGAAACCATCGGGAAAAACCCTAATTCCCAGAAACCCGCAAGAGGCCACCAAATGGGAAATCGGCGAAATGGCAACCAAATGCTACCAAAATTCATGGGTAGGAGCATCTCGACATGCTTGACAAGTCTATATGACCCGCATGACCAAAAAGTAACCCGAAGCGGCACTCAACTTCAGAAACGGCATCAGACACACAAAGCGTCAAATTGCAGTTGCGGCCAAAACCGCAAACCCGGCCGTTTGCCACCAAACTTCACGAGTGGCTTTCCTAGACCATCAACAACCAATTCCTATGGTGGTAGACCACCACAAACCATTGAAGTTATGTAAACGCAACCACGGGTGCTTCTAGAGCGACAAATTGCCAAATGGAGCTCCGGTGAAGCCAAAGTCGACAAAAACCATACGACAAGGATCCCCAAGGGATCGGGAAGCTATGGAGACCAACATCAAGAAATTTTCGCCAAAAAGCACTCCAAAAGTCAGAAAACGGCTCGGAGGCTCTGAAGTCCACACAGAGAGTTATTCTCTATCTATTTGAATTTTTTGTTGAAATTAGGCTCAAAAGGGACTTAGGGGGGGCCAAGGGAAAGCACTAGGAGCACCAGCAATAAAAAAATCACAAGGACACATCCTATGCGTAGGATGTCTCAAGGGAACTTTTGGGCACAAAATCCAACATTTTTCATGATGCACATGTTCTGAATGACATTTACAAGCTATCCACCTCATATGCATGGAAAAACGCAAAGTTAGGACATAGAGGCAATAATGGGCCATAGACCTACCAAATCTTGTCCAAATCCAATGAAAATTGCACACCACATTCACCAAAACATCAACAAACAATCTGTGTGGTCAGAAGGAGAAAATGATGAAATAGACATCCTACGCGTAGGATGTCTATTTGACTTTTTTGACATGCAAGGGATGTTTTATCATTCCAGATCCAATCACCTCATCATCAGGAGCCCATATATCAAGTTTGAAGCCATTCTAATTACTCTTGACCCCCAGCACCTTCAAGATACACTTTTTGAGCCCAAAAACACCACACAGTGCCTTACAAGCATCAAATCTTGTCCAAATTCAAATCCAAGAACGTGGCCATGTTCCATAGGCCAAGGACAACACACAGAACAAGTTTCATGTCATTTTGATGAAAAAGACATCCTACGCGTAGGATGTCTCCAGCATAAATTTAGCCTCTGTGCAAAGAATGACATCCTGGGAGCCAATACCATGGTGCAATGAGCCCATATACCAATTTTCAACCCAATTGGACATCAATTGCTACCCATGATGGACATTCTATCCAAATTGTGACCTAAAGCCTGAACCAGCCCCAGAAAATCCACTTTTGGATATCCAAATTCAAATCCAAGCATATAGCCATGTTCCATGAGCCTTACACTGCCTGCATGTCAAGTATGAACCAATTCTCATGAAAACGACATCCTACACGTAGGATGTCTAGATGAAAATTTTTGGCAAGATTTGCACTGTGAGCACATGCACAGCTTCACAAGTTTCTTTTAAGCTTTATTTTCAATTTTCAAGTCATTTGGATAAGTAAAACTCAATTTCGCAGCTAATATAGAAAAAATGCTAACTTCGGACTACTGAGTGCAATAGGATCTATGGCAGCCTTGAGGTCACCGGCAAAGAGGAAAATAATGACCATCAAGGATTATCTGGAAGAAGTGGAACCCTTTGTCATTCTAGAAGGAACACTAAATCCCACCAACACATGGATACAAGAGGATCTGTTAGAGTCCAACGACCTAAAGATCTACCAAGGAGTGTTCAAAGACACTGAAGGCAATGTTATAGAGCTACCAATGCTGCCGAGAGAATTCGTACGAAGCAAAATGTCCGGATACTTGGAGAAGATTGATCTCCACAACTACTTTGAAGCAATACCGGCAGGAGTGGACATCAAGAGAGTCTGGGAGTTTGTAACAAGCATCAAAGAGGACGGAGTGGCCAAGGTAACACATTTACAAGGCACACCAGAAACAGAGATAATAATCACTGAGCGGGTTGTAGCAGATGCACTAGACCTCTCCAACGAGGGGGATAGTGTAACAAAAAGAAGAGATGAGGTTAAGGTGTACAAAGAGAAAAAGGGGAATTACACCTTTGAAGACATTGCCAACCCAAAAGTGGCAATCATGAGCCAGTTATACAACCAGTACTTCCACATGTGCACGAAGAGGCCACAGAAGTACAGGATGCCGCCAGGTGCAATTTCCACAACGTTCACTTGGGCAATGACAAAAGGCACCCCAAAGATAATCAACTATGCGGCATATATACATGACATCCTAGTAAAGATGGGCAACAAGAAGCCAACCTATATAGTGCCAAGAGAACTGATCACCAAGGTGATTTATGGGGCACTACACGCAAAAGGAAGGTGGCCTGACCCCCCATCTCAGAATGATTAGCTAAGAGTAAAAGAAGACAAGGAAGATGAGCCGCAAAGGGAACCAAAGGTGGCAACAAGATTGAAAAGACGGCTAGAGCCAGTTCAAGAGGGGCAGCCCGAGCAGAAGAAAGGGAAGAAGGAGTTTGCTCAAGTGCCGGCCAAAGAAACAAGGTAACAGAAAGCGGCAAGACTAGAGAGGCTGATGGAGAGTTTTCGAGCGGAGAGAGCCCTCAAGGGTTACTTAAGCGAACTCTGGAAGACATCTCTAGAGTCTATGTCAGGATCACCCAGAAGAGTGCAAAGGGACCGATTTGAAGATTATATCAAAAATTTTGAGATTCTTGATGTTGCAGCAAAGAACATTCCCCATGTCCCTTTCACAGAGGAGGAAGTACAGCAAATAAGGCAGAAACTGCTAGATGAACAAGAGAGCCAAGAAAGAGAAAGAAAAAAAAAAGCAGACAGGGACTTAAAGGGCAAACCTGCATCTTTACGAGCCAGCCCTAAACCCAGCCCACAACCATCACCACCTCCTAGCAGCCTCCCACAAGAAGATAAGGAGGCTGAGGACAAACAAGAAGAAAGGCAAGCAAAAGATCAAGAGCAAAGACAAGAACCTGAGCCAAAAGAAGAGGCCAAGCCTGAAACTGAGCAAAAAGAACTAGATGATTCTTACTATGCATTTTTGGACCTGCTAGCTGCAGGCTATACGAAGGAAGAAGCCGCCACAGTCGCATTTGACTTGGCGAGGACAGGGCCTAAAGAACAGATGCAAGGCATCAGGCTAGTGGAGAAAAGATCAAAATGGAAGTAGATTCTCTGCAGGAACAAAGACAAAGGCAAAAGGAGAGAGAAGCTGACCTACAGGCCAGCTTGGCAAGGGCTCTACAAAATTGCCAAGCAATGGAAGAAGCAAATCAAGAAGCAGCAAAAAGAATACAAGCAGCTGAAGAAGAGTGTCAGTAGCTCAGCAAGTCATTGCGAGATGCTGAGAAAGAAAGAGATAATCTGACACTACAGCTGGCAGAAGAATGAAAGAAGTAGAATCCATGAGGAACGTCAAGGAAAGAGCAGAGATAGATCAAGAAGCAAGCCTGGATGAAGGCCTTGAGCTCAAGGACCACCTAAAAGTCAAAGATCAAACCATCCGGAGGCTGCGAGCATCACCTGCTAGAGTCAAAGCTACGAGCTCGACTCAAATCATCACTGAGAGTCAACTCTATGAAGAGCAAATGCAAGAACTTCAGAAAGAGCTGACTCTCGAGAAAAAGCAGAGATTGATGATGGAGGAAGGTTCTATAGTCATGCAAACTAGAATAGAAGAGGGACAAAAAGCCCTGCAAGAAGAAGTAGAAAGCATGAAGAGAAAGCTCGAGGAGGTGGAAAGAATAAACGCCGAACTTAATGACCTCCTCGTGAATATGGGCGAAGAAGCTAAAACGGAAAAGAAAAAACTCCTCAGGCAAATTGAGGAGTTGAAAGGCCAGCAAGGAGGAGAGGCAGAGAGCACAGGGCCAGCCGCCAATGAGGGCATTGACCTAGAAAATGTGGCAGATCCGGTGGACACGCCTATGCAAGAGGAAACCATCGCAGGATCCTCTCAAGAGCCATAGGATCTAACACAAGAAGAGGAAGAAAAATTGCGTAAAGCAATAGAGGTGGAGCTCAGGGAAACAACAAAGGAAGTCCTGGAGTGGAAGCACAGGGTCTTCAAATCTATGACCATTCAGAAGATCGACACCACCAACTTTAGGCGTGAGTGGCTTCAACCCTCTCTCCCATACCCATTGCTGAAATATGAGGCAGCTACCATAAACAAGCGGATTAGAGAAGAGCCAGTTGTACCTCTCTACAATGCAGATACCTCAAAACCAGAAGGGGTCAAGCTTATTGTGGATTCTCAGCCAAAGTGGAGGAAGGCCTGGCTTACAAAGTACCCACAATACCTAATCCACTTGGTAGAGGCACCTAAAAATATTAGAGACAACCTCAGCTTCTGTCCTCTACCAAGGGTTAGGACGTGGAAGGAGCACAAAATTTTGCAAAGAAGCCAACCCACTTGGCTGAACTACCCCAAGCTGCCGGGCTTGAAGGCAGGTGAGAGAATAAGTGTCCAATACATGGTGAAAATCCTAACGGGCACCATAAAGTTTTTCATTGTCTCACCTGACCTCACAGGCATTATGATGATGAAAATCTGCAGAACCATCTTAGCAGTGTTCGAGACCTTCAAGCTAGGCCAGGTGACTGACAACATCTTCTTCTTCCAGGATATACAGATGCGCCTATGATCTGTCAAGTCAGCCTTCCAAGGAGGTGATACATGCGCTGTATCAAACGATAATGTTTCTACCATCCTATCACCTCTAGGCTTTTGAAGAAGTATTCTATACACGCTTTTTCACCATAAATACTGACATTTTTGGCCCAACAATGCTGAACCTGCATGCCACGTACGAATCACTGCTAAAGATGCGGGAAACGATACGATGAAGCAGCAGATCAAGGCCATGTCGGGGACGACATGAGCAAGGAGAGGGGGAGTGCTAGAAGCTGGACACACCCCACGGTATCTAACTATTCGGAGGATTATTATTTTGTAACTATTCATTCATTGAGGAAAACCTGATTTTTCACCTTGTAAATATTGGGACTTACAGAAGTTTCCAGATTGTATCCCAATTTTGATAGTTAGATCGAGTAGATGGTTGATTTTGGAACTTTAGGGTTTGAGAAATTGTAAGGTATATATACCACTTTTTAACCTTAATGAAAAACCTTTTGTCATTTTAAAAACAAGTTTTGAAGTCTGTGAGTGAGCGTACTGTGTACGAGAGAGAGAGTGTGAGATTCATCTTGACGCTATGCGTGCTCCTGTGGTCAGAATCGAGTGCGAAGAAGTGCAGCGTGTTGCTCCCGACGAGAGCTACACGCCGATACCTACATTGCACGCGTACGGTCCGGTTTTGCGAGCTCTTTCTACGAGCTTCATCGGGTGTTTGGGTGAGTATAAGTTGTCCGATTTTGCATTACAGCATATCCACGCGTTCACATCGAGTAGAACTACACATCGAGCTCCTTCTACGAGCTTCATCGGGTTTTTGGGTGAGTATACGTTGTCCGATTTTGCATTACAGCATATCCATATGTTCACATCGAGTAGAACTACACATTATGCACTTTAGATTTTGGAAACGAAGACTTGCATATTTCGGCTAGACATCCTACGTGTTTCTGCACTAGGTGTTTTGGGTCGGGATTTGGGTTCATAGACCTTAGGGAGAGTGACCTATTGGTATTAGTAGGGTCTCCTTCAAGTTCTATGGTGTTTCAAGATTGTTTGATGGGTGTTCGGCTCTAGAAAGTGTTGTAGGAGGTTTCCTCTTATGCACTCTTGAAGGCTGTGACTTAGACAATTGGTAGAGAACTCTTTAGGAATTAGTTAGGAGTCGGTCGTGCTTCCACACGCCAGCGGGTTGAGCTTCGTCCTTGGCTAACATTACATGTTAGGTGAGTTCGTGTTGTGCTGACGTCTTTCGCGGCGTATCCGTCCAACAAACACATAGCTCAATAAGTGGCTACATGCCTGCGAAGCTAATGTATGGTCAAAATCCAGTGATGCCGATTGAAGATATAATTCCCACATGGAATGTACTACCTTGGCAAGAGGGGGCTTAGCAAGGAAGATCTCCTTGTGCTGCGTATAAATCAAGTAGAGAGAAGACCTAGAGACATTGAAGCTGCAAAAGAATGACTCAAAAATGCAAGGCTGAAAAACAAGGACGACTTTGATAAGCGACATCGGCTCAGGAGCAAAGAAATTGACAAAGGTGACTGGGTTTTAGTGTATGATAGTAGCCTTGATAACCATTACACAGTCATGCATAAGTTTTCAAAAAGATGGTTTGGACCATATGTTGTAAAGCATGTGCATGAAAATGCTACTTAAAGCTTGTCTGAACTAGATGGTATAGAAGTAAAGATTCCCATTGCAGAAAAAAGGATCAAAATGTTTAAGAGAAGATTAGACAATGATCCTGAAGATATTGAAGAAGAGCAAAACACAGGTGAACATGAAGCTCTTGAATCATCGAGTGAAGAAGAAATCAAGGAGGATGTACAAGAGGGTTGATCTTACAAAGAGACAATGTGGCACATACCACAGGATGTGCAGGTTTAGAGGGGGTGGATGTCGTGCTGTGGCACGTATATAGTGGGAACGGGGATTGAATGATTTATCTTGTGACTTTTTGATGCATAAGTACACTTCATATAATACTCATATGCATAAATAAAATCTTTCTACTATACCTTAGTATTTACCTTTGAAGTAATATAAATGTACACTACTATTAGAAAGTACTGCAAGAGAAGTATCAATGATTGTGCCTCTTTTTTCTAGGGGAAAAGCATTTGTATATTTCTTCTAATATCTCAACTATACCCTACCATATATAGATTATTTTCTTCTTTTCACATCTATTTAATAATATAATCCTTCAATAATGCATACCTTCTTGGATACATACAAGAGGGAAGGGCCTACTAGAAGACTTTATGAAAAGGAAGATCCAAAGCTTCTTGGACCATCCCAATTTGAAAATACCGACCTAAGGGCATGGAGAAAAGTCCAACACCAAGTCAAGCTCTTTTAGTAGGCCAATTTTTCTTTTTGAATCATGTCAATCCGAGTTACAGATCAAAAATTACAGGGAAAATAGTAAAAAATCCTCTCACAACTACACTCCAAGAAGAGATGGTAAACAGGTGAATCAAGTGAAAAGAGGTAATCTTGGTCTTTTCCCATAAAATAAGATATTTGGAGGATAAAAGACACAAGCATATGAAAGTGACACACTCATCTTAGTGCCATACTTTCCCTTGAAGAAAGGCTGAAGTCCTGCCTCATCTTCTCTCTCCATTAAGGTGGTGATGATTGCTATTGCTCTCATGTAAGATATATGTTGCTAGTTTTTCTTTCATTTGCATATCTAGTCCAATACTTGTCTCTAACTCTATCTCTATCTCTCATTATCTATCTTTAATACCACCACCACACTTAGATCTATCTCTAATTCTATCTTTACTCCTCCTTTCATCTCTCTTGTTGTGTCCTAATTGTTTCATTGGAAGGTATTCAAGAAGCAATCTTGTCAACATAACGGGCACAACCTTCTTACGGGAAACAATTATGTGCACAAGGTTAAGAACCATATCTTCATCTTTCACAAGCATCTCTCTCTCTTAAGGTTCTCATTCTCTTCCACAAACTCTAGGATCTCCTTGCTATAGGTACTTCTCTCCCCCCAGTATCCTTATTGCCTAAGGGCAACAATAGGGCTTGGGAGAGAAACTCTCTTTTTCTTCTCCTTTCACTTCTTTCACGCCTCTATCTTTGAACATACTAAGTATATCATTGATGAATAACCATAATCCACATAGAGGCAATTTCTTTCATTTCCATTATGCGCAATCTATTAGGGTCAACATTTGGATTAGTCGAAAGATTCACTTTCAGCAACGCATAGTGTTTCTATTTGGTCCTGAAAGGCTCAACGAAATACTTCTCTCACCAGATCCCATCATACTACCTATTATTGACTATAACTTCTCTTTTGATGTGAATGTGGTTATTTTATTATGAATCAAGAGAATTTGTACTCACAACTAATCCCAATCGCTAGCCAAAACATATACATTATAGTAAGCACAAAGCTACAGTTCCAAAGAGCAATCGGTAGCTTATTTGGACAACAAAGATTAAATATCATTAACTCATCCATTAACCCTTTTATCCTACCCATGATACGATATGATCGTAATCTCGATGTTTTCACTTTTGTTTTGTTTTAACTATCTTTCATGAGTTCTCTCCATCACGTGTGTGTTTGTAAGGGACAGTGAGCGGCTTCTTTGGCTACATTTCTTCTTTAGCTCTAGAATCTATGTTATCTACATCTTATCTCCTTCTCATAACCCTTGAGCTTCCTCACAAACTCTCACAGCAAGAGGCCCGGTGCCTTCCTGGAAAGACCGCCAACCTCTTGACACCATGCTTTTGTCATCGACGCTCTCTCTCTCTCTCTCTCTCTCTCTCTCTCTCTCTCTCTCTCTCTCTCAAAAAACGCAGCCGTTTTTTGACCTAGTAGACAGCAGTCCACTCTTTTGATCATAACTTCTTCATCCGAACTCCGATTTGGGTGATCTATAGCCTCAATCGAAGAGCAAGAAGTCCTTTACGCATTGATGTAAAGACAGAAATTTTCAGAGTTATGAAAGGCATTTCTGTAGCAGCATTTCCGAAGTGAACAGGTTCAACAAAATTGATTCTCATCTCCTATTTTACATACAATGTCTTCCGGCACTCGCAAGGGTTCTTCTTCTTCAACAAGGTCCACAACCATTGTGGAAAATGATCCAAAATCTCCTAAGTGTGGAGATAGCAACACAACCACCCAAACAACGACATCGGAAACCATGATCATGGCATACTTGGTATCATTGCAAGAGACCGTAAACAAACAAGGCGAAGACTTACGAGCACTTGCAATGGAGAATGGCACACTAAGGGTACTTGTGGTTGAGAATTAGAATCTCAAGAGGACACTTGAGATGCAAACAACACGTTTGATGCAACTTGAAGAGGAAGTCAAGGAATGTAAACTCTCTGTTGTGGACTTGAATGCTTTGAAGGAGCGGATGAGCAAAGTATCATGTAAATTACAGTAAAGTTTAAGAATTCGAAAGGTGAAGCAAGGTTGACTATCTCTGCTGTCTCTGCAGCCTGCAGCGGTTTCGAATTCAAGGAACAAATAGCGTAATTAGAATTGAAACAGCGGTATACTTGCTAGCACTTTCGTTTCATACACCTATATGATAGTGAAAACTGCTAGAGACAGATGACGACGACGTATAGTTTTCTTTACTTATCACTATACTTTTATAAATAAAGGTACAGCTTAATTTGCCAAAACTGATTAATGCCGCCACCTGGCTGAGCCAGCTGCCCTTTCTTCTGGTTTCATGCATACTGGAAACCAAGGAAACTGAGTTGCGCTTTGCTTCTAGCTTCTCTCTAAACGCTCCGAGCGGTTCCTGAAACGCAGGAACCAAAAGCTGCCGGGGCCTAGACTTCCCATTCGTCATTTGAAGAGCATGACCATGTATTGAAAGAGGAGAAATTTGACACTATGAGCCGGGATGTATGCGACATGAAAAATGTATGCACAAACAAGTCTTGGGCTGATGTATGTGGTAGCAATGTGGTTTCTAATTCCTCACTCATGCAAGCTATGGTTCAAACAAAGAATGTTGAGAATGTGGATGTGGAGGAGTTGAAGGAACAGGAGCGACGTTCCAAGAACATTGTTATTCGTGGAATTCCCAAAGAGAAGTTAAAGACACCTCCTTCTCTTGCCATTGTTATTGAAGATTTCTTCAAAACCCACTTTGGCATGTCCGGAGTTATGGTCTATGGAGCACATAGAGTGGGGAAGCAAGGAGATCCTCGCTCGGGAGAACGGCCAATTGTATGCACCATGCCGGATGAGACCAAGCGAAAGATTATCCTTGATAATAGTTGGATCTATTTGAGGGATACAAAATGTTTTGTATGTGAAGATCTCACTATTAAGCAACAAAATATGCGTCGCAAGGCATATGAGGAAAAGAATAATAAAAACAAGGAGATCTCTCATGAAGAAAATGTGCCCAAGGAGGAGGCAAGTCTCTCAAGCAAATAGGGATGCGTGGCCTATGAGACCGAGTTACAATTGAAAATATGCTTTTGGAATTGTAATGGATACCCATGGAATGCGGGGGTTGGCATTGATGAACTAACAAGAAAAGCCGATGTTGTACTTCTTGTTGAAACTTGGGAGCATGATACACAAAGGATTAACGGCTTGGAGGATTACAATGTACATTCATTGATGTGGTCAAAGAATCTCAAGCAACGAAGAGGACAAGGAGGGTTAGCATGTATGGTTAAGAAAGGATTGGAAGATTTTGTATCAATTGTGAAAGATGACAAGTACAAACGTTATGTATGGCTGAAAATTATGACACCAAAAAGAGCACCCATTTTTGTAGCCGGTTGCTACATTCCTCATCATGATTCTCCCTTTTATGCTTGCATGGATAGAGGTCAACCATTTTCTGATTTGGAAGAGGACATTGCTTATTTCAAAGGTGAAGGTGATGTTATTGTATTTGGGGATATGAATGCTCGCACAAAAACATTGCAACATGATACTCAACAATTTGATATGCCATACATTTCAAGGGAGTTGGAGGAAGTTCACTTGTATAATCGTACTTCAATGGATGAGAAAGAGCCGGATCACTATGGAAAGTTACTTTTACACATGTGTAATAGCACGGGTATGCTCATTGCCAATGGTGTATCTTTGTGGAGTGGAACCAATGGATTTACATGTAGGAGACATAATGGGGATAGTGTGATTGACTATATGCTACTCTCTGAAGCCATCATGTATCGCATAAAGAGTTTTATGTTTGGTCAATGGACCCCGGAATCCGACCATCGCACCTTATGTATTGACCTTTCATGTGGAGAAGCACGCAAAAGGCGGTTTGATAAAGAATGTCAAGATGCTCGAAAGTCCTTGATAAAGCTTGATGCAACTATGGACAAAGACAACTATCAAAGTCATTTGCATACATACAAGGCATTGATTCAAAAGAAGAGAAGAAGATGGGAAGTAAAGCAACAAGAATTTCAAGTCCAAGAAAAGGCACATGCATGTGGAAAATTTTGGAGAAACTTGAGAGGCAAGCGGGTTGAGAATTTTGGTAACTTGAGTCTAGTGGATATGTACACACATTGTAGGCAATTATATGAGCAAGAAAATACTGAAAAAATGCCATTTTATGGTTCACTCCCATGTATGCCATCTTTTTTTACTATTGAGGATGTATGCGGTGGGCTTGAAAAGTTGGCCACCCGCAAAGCGGGAGATCTTCAAGGTATCAAGCCGGAGATGATCAAATGGACGGGAGATTTTACCCATGAGTGGATGTGTGATATGTTCAATCTTGCACTTCAACATGGTATGACTTATGATTGGAGTACTAATTGGGTTAAGCCTTTGCATAAAGGAGGGGATGTAAAGAATCTAAGCAACTACCGGACTATAATGATTGGGTCTCTTATGGAAAATTTGTTTGGGTGCATAATGGAGATGAAATTGAGTGATTGCGCTGAAGAGAATGACAAGCGTGCAAAGGCACAAGCGGGTTTTCGTCGATGCCATAGCACCATTGATCATCTTGTCACTCTTCGTGTTCTCATGGAGGAAAGTCGGTTGAAAGGCAAGCGATTGTATTGTTGTTTTGTGGACTTTAAGAAAGCCTTTGATATGATTCCACGTAACAATTTGTGGAGAAGGATGGAAGAACTCCAAGTGCCAAGTGAGTTTATGCTTGCGGTTTCTCGAATCTATGAGAAGGTGATTTGTCAATTGCGCATGGGAAGAGAAATTTCAAAAAAATTTGTAAGCACTATTGGGGTTAAACAAGGATATCCATTGTCCCCAACTCTCTTTGGTCTATGCATCGATCAATTGAAACAAATGGTACTTGACTTTATGCAAGAAGAAGGCATTGAAGAGGTCACTATTTGCAATGCGGTACTCATGCTTTTGTTGTATGCGGATGATGTAGTGCTTCTAGCACACACTTTAGAAGATGCACAAAAGCTTATGGTTGTCCTTGAGAAATTTTGCTTGCATAGTGGGCTAATTGTAAATGAATCCAAAACAAAGGTTATGCTTGTGAAAACCAACCATAAGGAGAAGCCATGCATTGTGTACAACAACGAGACACTTGAAGTTGTTGAGAGCTTTAAGTACCTTGGCCTTGAGGTTCCATCCAATCACAAGTGGCATGAATGTGCTATGCGTCGTTTGGAAGCGGGAAAGAGAGCATATTATGCATTTGAGAACATGTGTAATGCGGGAAACATCAAGTGTTGGGTTCTCAAGAAGTATCTTTTTGATGCATTGGTGACACCGGTTCTTCTTTATGGAGTTGAAGTGTGGGGCGGGAGCATCTCAAAGTTTACTTGGAAAGAGTTTGAGAATGTCCAAAAGAGTTTTCTTACAAACTTTCTCCAAGTTAAGACACAAACACCATATATGCTCCTACTTCTTGAGTTGGGATCTCTTCCAATTGAGGTTATGGGCATGGAAAGGGTTGTGGAGTACATGATAAAGATGCGTCAAAACCCCTCACATCGACTTCCTACTATTGCATGGGAAGCAAGCAAAAAAGTTCAAAAGACGCATAAAAGCAAGATCTTGAGCACGGGATGGATGCAAGACATAAAGAAGTGGTTTGGGAGATGGGATGCATTACACTTGCTACATGATGCTTCAATTGACTCTCAAGTGAATGAAGCTTTTCTACAACGCCAATGTATTACGGCTTGGGAGAAATCCGGTGGGTCACGCTTCATACATTACACCACCTATATTGCCCCCAACTACAAAACCATGTTCTTCGCTGAGAGAGGAAACCGTACTCTCACTTACATGATTGAGCCTATTCCCTTGTCCGCGATACGCACTATCGCAGCAATTCGGCTTAGCTCCCATTTCCTTCGATGCGAGATAGGGCGTTGGGGCAATGGACAAGAGTCAAATCGATTGTGCACATTATGCTCACTGCAAGTTCGAGAGTCTGAGTACCACACACTACTAGAGTGCTCAGCTTTTGATCACATCCGAACTTGCTTCTCTCACATTTTCAGCCATAACTTAGACCTACACACTTTCCTCTCCCAACCAAAGTGTGGGCTCTCCATTGCGACTCTCATCACTACAATTTTGGAGCATCGAGAGTCACTCATCAGCCATACACATACTACATCACATGTAACTTTGGTCCCATAGGTCATATTTGACCTTTGAGGATGATAATAAAATCTATCTATCTATCTATCTCTCTCTCTCTCTCTCTCTCTCTCTCTCTCTCTCTCTCTCTCTCTCTCTCTCTCTCTCTCTCACACACACACACACACACACACACACACACACACACACACTTGCTGAGTGCCCCTCACACACGCACCTCTGACGCCCCTCCCCACATCTTTCTCTTTTGTCCCCAAAAAATGGAGACACGGTTAGAAAAAAATAAAAGCATTAAAAACGAAAATAAAAAAGAAATCTTCTTAAGGTTGGGTTCTCACCCTATGGCTTGACTTGAAAGGGAGGATTCAAATACGAAACTCAGCTCACCTCTCGGATGGTTTTTTAAAAAAGCAATTGATAATGCTACAAAATGAGAACACTTGATATTGTGTTATGATCAATAGTTTTTTCTTTATAATATTGTGTTAGCTTGGACGTATGATGATTCTTACAATTTGTCATGCTTGGTATCATGCACTAAAGAATAAATGAATTTTGAAGGAGAACATGACATTTTGGATTTCCATGGTTGTGAAAAGAGGTAATTTGGCTATCAAAGAGTTGTATATCACCTCTACACTTAGATGATGTATTGATACTTCAAATTGCATTAAAATGTGGGCTTGGTATTGATTGTTGCATCTCTAGTGCTTTCCTTGAATGCAAAGATCTTTTAGCACTGAAAATTTTCATTATTTAGGTGTCTTGGCCCAAAGATACAACATTGTGTTTTGATTGACTTTAAAAAATCTACAAGTTCACTTCATCATATGCACTCTCTCTCTCTATGTTTGTCATTGTGTAATTTCCTTACTTGCACTAAAGTGCATTGTTTAGTGCTCGGCTTGATTGAATTTTCATTGCACTAAATGTCAAGCTCTTTTTGAAAAGCATGTGAGCTTCATGTGAGAGTTACACTTGATGGTGAATTGTGCTTGTTTGGTTGGGATTTTATGCTTGAAGATGGCATTGGATATGCATTTTAGTGCTTGATTTGAATGAAAAAAATACCTTGCATAGCACTAAAATTAAGCTTGTTTGATGGCCAAGAGAGAGCATGAACATTTTGGGCTTATGATTGATTGAAAATTTCTTTAGTGCTTGTGTTGAAATTCCAAATTCCTAAGAGCACTATTGATTTGAGTTTTTTGAAGGGGTGTGGCAAAGTTGAGCTTTCATTGATCAAAGTGGGAGTTGGCATTGCAAAATATTGCAAAATTTGGCTACTTAAAGCCATTCCAAGTCTTTGGATTAAAAGTTATATACATGCTAGCTCATAGCTTGGTCTAAAATGCAATTTTTTTCACTTTAGTGTTTAGCCAACTTTTTTGAGCTTTCAAGTACAAAATTTAGCTACTAAGAGCCATTCATTTTATTTCATCAAGTTTTAGTTATCTCTAGCTCATAGATTGATCTAGAATGTAAAATTTCATGTGAGCTAGTTGTTAGCCAACTTTTTGGAAATTGTAAAATTCAACTTTCAAGAGCCAGTTCATTTCATTCAAAAGCTGCATTATTTTCAGCTCTTGGCTTGTTTTAATTCCATACTTCAAGTGAGCTAGAAACTGATCTACTTTGAATCATGCAGGAGAGATTGTAAAATTTGTAAAATTTGCTTATGTAGAAGCTCATTTTATCTCTCTCATGATTGTTATGTATGCATAACCTTGCTACTAAAGAGCATCATGTGAATAACCAAAGACACATTTTTCACTTGGTTTTTTTTCCTTTTGCAAATTCGGGTATGCAAGACCCTAGCTTTAGGTTTTCATTAATGTTTTTTGTGTGCTTTTGGCTTTCAATAATTGGCTTTTGTAGCTTGTGTTGACACTTAGCTTCAAAAAGCTTGGATTGTAATAAAATATCAAGAGGCTTCTCTACAAAGGGGATGCTTGCTCAAGGATGCTCAAAAGAGCATGAATAGGTGTAATCCTTCCATGATTTTTATCTTTTTCATCTCTCCATTCTCTATGCTTGGCTTAAGTAATTTTTGCTTCTATATAAGCTATGGTTTTTTCATGTTCAAAAGCTAAGCATGCTAAAGTTTCAACACTTGGCTTTGTGAAAATTAACTCATCAAAAAATTAGGTTTTATGTGTGCTAATCATAGGTAATTGGCCTTGACCTTAGGTTAATGTAAGTTCATTTTTCATTAGTCCTAGACTCTTAGTGATAGTCTTAATACTCCATTCATTTCTAACATGACCTAGGGCTACGATTAGGTTTTAGTCTTTTAGTCCAATTGCCATTAGCATCTCATGTTGGAAGCAATAAAAAAGGGCTTAAAAATGAATCAATGAAGCAAAACCATGTCAAGAAAAAGTAGCAAAAATGTTACTAGACACATGAAAATCAAAATCTTTATGTTATGTTGTGTCTTTGTGAGGCCTAGCACCTTAATGGCGCTTGGCAGGCGAGGGGAATCACCTTGGCTTGCTTGGTCAAGGCCCTAAAACGATGCCCTGGGCTGATAGGGGTTAGTTGTCACCTTGGTAGGCTAGTAAGCTTTTGGAACACCTTCTTGAGGGTTCAAGGAGCCGAGAGTCGTACCTAGATTTTCCTTGGGGTAGTAGCCTTATGATGTGCTTTAATTTTTTCAATGAATGACAAAAACAAAACTTCCATGAGCTTCAAAAAGCTTTGACAATGTACTAATAGACTATGAGTTTTTTTATAACCCATAGACATAATAGACTTGTATGATTTATTAACATTGGTCACATAGTTTTTAGGCTATTAGGTTATGAACTTGCATTAGCCTAGGGTCATACTTGATTGCTTGTGTTTCATGAATAAAACTGAAATTTCAAGTGGTTTAATCTTCACAATAGTATAGGTGTCTTTTTTGCTCTATGTTGTCTAGTTTTTTACTATGATTCACCCATATTTTAGAAGCAAAAAATTCACTTTGCATGATTGTTCATTGTGCTTCATGTTTGTGCATGATTGTTCATTGTGCCTTTGATGCTCATTACTTGTTCTTATCTTTTGCAATTCAACATTTCTTCCATGGTTTCTACCATGTCACCATGTCTTGCTGCACCGTCACACGAGGATGTGCGCCAAATTAGGAAGGGGGTAATGTTAGCAGCAGCTAACACAGGCTACACCAAATGTGTATCAAGCGGGAGATATGCTATGGTTGTGAAGAATATTTCCAACTCACTTTGTATAAGTCTTGGGCTCACTTGGAGTTCCAAAGTTGTAATACATGGTAGTTTGAGGGCTCAAGCCTTTAAAACGAAGCCTTTATGTAAGGAGGCTTCATTCTTGAGTATCCACTCTTGAGGCTCCACTTTTGAGAGATCCCTCTCTCTCTTGAGTGTTCACTATATGACCTAGCCTTGAACTTAATGTTTATGCTTAAGAGGCTAATGCTAATCCAATTGTAATTAGAGTAATCTCTTCTTGATTAATCTAATTCTTATTTTTTCATTAGTCTACATCTTCTCCACATTTCATCTTGTCATGAATTAGTATTACACTTTCATTATGCTAGATTTGAGACATGTATGTACTTCTTGATATTAACCACTCCTATTCTTCCATAAGCATTTGATTTGTGATATTTAGAATCACTAATTAGGTTGATTAAGTTGGATCTTAATCTTGTAATTAGTGTGTGTGCCCTATTGTTTGCTTGTGTGTAGATAGGTTTTATAAAGCTCTAGCCCATTCACTTCGTGTGTGTAGCTATTGATGAAGTGTTGTGATTGACATGTGGTAATTAGTGTGTGCTTATCATTAGTGTGCTTGGGGTTTCTAGTCTATGGTAAGTCGAACTTCGGTGGGCTTGATGTGCGTAGGATTTGTTTGATTAGTGATTAGAGTAGGTTTAGAGTTCGTCTTGCCATGGCTAATCTCTACTTGCAATGGAGAGGTGATCTCTTGAATCCTCTATTCCATTCATCCGATGCTCGTGCTTCCATGCCCTAGCCGGGTTGCCGATCCACGGATTTGATTATTTTTTGTGGGTTGCATGTGAGGTCCCCACCCCGTCATCTCAAACGACGGTTCTAATGGTGAACCTAGTGGCCACTAGATCTATAGTGGAAGCAAACAAAGTGGTTTAAGGGATCAACTAGCGGACGAGCTCTCATTACCAAGTGAATTGAGTCTAGCCTACTAGCAACGAGATCTAGTTCCACCCTGCAGGGGAAAGCATGTCTAACCAATTATTGTTCCTAAGACTCACCTTCCAGAAGAAAAGAAGTCTCGAGTGCCTTTTATCCCATTGCTTTTAGAGGCATGTACACTTGGGACTTCACTGCTTTTGGTGCAATGAGCAATTCTAGCATCATATACCGTACTATGGGGACAGAGAGTTCCCGACCAATCAGGACCACCCTTCTCATAGGCATTGGCAACCCGAGTCAATCCCCCACTTTCCACCCCCACACTCACACTTCTTTGTGTGTTTAATTACTACCACAATGGTTGTTCAACATATAAGTTCTTTGATTAAGTTTCGATTCACAAGGTTTGTTAGTAGAGCCCTTTAAACAGTTTTACAAAGCGGCACCAAAACAATCTTTCTAGTAAAACTTTGCTCAAAACTCATTTCATTAAAAATTCCAATGTTCCGGAGGCATGAAATCCCCCAGCGAGTGTTAACTCCACCCGTTGTCACCTAGTTTCCCATACGACTAGACTTTTCCACGGCATAAAAAGCATGACATGGACATCCCACCGCAAAGAACACAAGTCGTGGGTATCCACCACAAAGAACGCAAGTCGTGGATAGAGGCCCTAAGCTAGTAACTCTAGCTACTGCGAAATCTTCGTGAGCCACCACCTGTGATCAAGAGGGGGATCAGGACTAAATCAACATTGGAATTGAAAATGAAATGGCCGAGCTAAATTTTCCCTAACAAACAATCTTTCCTACTTCAAACAATATATCCCAAAAACATTCTTTCCTACTTGAATTAAAAAAATACACATAATTTAATGTTGCGGTCTCCGTTGGATTTCCAACATGTTTGGGGATATGTTTTCTTCCTACATTATCAAATGCAATTTCAATTAAACAATACTTGAATTGAATTTTGACCTACCTCAACGATCTCCTCGTGGCCGGTGCTTGCTCGTCCATGGGAGCTTTCCCCTTCCCATTAGAGTTTCTCGTGCCAGCCTCACGGTCATGAGATCCACCGAAACGAGTTCTCTTTGTTGGGGCCATTTTATACTTACTACTTTAAATTGATAAATTCAGGAAAAGAAGAACTAGTGTTCGAGAATATCATGACACCAAGATGACAAGATTAGTCTCAATGAGTAAATTCTCTTCTGCGAGAGGATTAGATTTACTTCAAGACATGGCAATCGGTCATAGCTATATCAAATTTAGGATAGCATCTCACTTGTCCTTATGGGAACAGACCCTGGAAATTAATTACTCGGTCTAGATAATTAGCTCTTGCTTAATTAGAGTACTAGAGATGAATTAGGCATAATAATTACTTCACCAATGCAATGCAGAATTACCATGTGCATAGGTGAGAGAGTTCCCTTTCTAGAGATAACAATAGGCAATTAATTTCTCTAATTATACCTTAATCATGTGTAATTTGAATTTAAACTTAGCTAATTGATCATTGTGAAATGATAGATTGAATTTGGTCGTTTAACCACATTTCTAGATGTTGGTTTAATTCCATCACTGTGATGGCTAGTGGTTAAATTCTTTCTGCTAATCATGCATTAGTTTATGATCAAGAGAGTTTAATTACTTGCATAATTGATAATTGAGATTAATATTAGGCAATAGGCTAATTGTATAGTGAATAAGACAGTAGACAAGCTAGGATTATGCTTAATACAAGCGGAATTAAGAGAATGATAGAGAGAATTGCAGCATAAGCATGAAAATTAACTTTGATTACTGTAGGTTGGGCTGAATTTTACTTGATTTGCTGATCCAATGGAGCTCTTGAGGCGAGAATTTGGCAGCACTTCCGTCCTTTGACCTTCCTCTAAAAGTTGCGTGTGCCGAGAGCACCTCCCCAATGTATGTGTGTGTAGGAGTGTGTGTGTGTGTGTACTGAGTACGTGTGTGTGAGAATATGAGTGCTTGTGTGTGTGTGAGCATGTCCTTATATAGTGCTCATCCTCATGCAGGTCGATTTCTACTGCTATATGCATCCGAGTAAGCAACTTAGTCTTGCATGGGAAGTTGAGTGCATGCCCTGCAAGGTGTCCAATTAACTTAGACTAACTGACTCTCACACTCTCTCTCAAGCATGGCAAGCCTCCCACAAGTCCCTAGAGGTGTGAGGGCGCCCTCTAACTGCTAAAGCAAGCTTCCAATGGCCTGGGACTTGTTCACACACAGTAATTTTAACCTAAGACGGCTAATTCAAGTCAGATTCTAATGCTGAAAATTTCTATACTAAGCTGGAGATAAGGTGCATAATCCCGAGTACCTGCCATATTTAGCAGCCCCTGGCATCCGAAAATGCATTTTTTCAAATTCGGGGTACGGGTGAAGTTTGTCGAGACGGTCAGAACTAGACGGGTCGGATGACCAAAAATTTACTATTTTTGGAAATTTTTCACAAAAAATATTTTATTTCATTTTTGAAAGCTCTATAAGATTCTAAACATCATGGCATCGTCAAATTTAGGAAAATTGCCAAAAATAATAACTTTTTGCAGCAGTAAGGTTATTTTGTGATACAAGGGTGCTCTTTAGCTCAAGGTCAGAGATCTTACATTGCAATTAGGTCGTGCTACAACGCCTCCCAACATAATCAATGGTTAGAAATACTTACCTTTGATTAGGCTCATAGAAAAGATCTTCTTTAGCTACTGATTCTTCTCTACTCATGTGTAACAACTGCATATCACAACCAATCTTGAGATGAATCATAAGCAAAAAGTGGACATTGAAATTACAGAAAATATTTGCAAACATCTAGCAAAAAAATGAAGACCATGGAAAATCCTTGACATAAACACACATATACTATCACATGCAAAAATCAACACCATTCACAAAATTTTAAGTACACTAGCAAACCAACACCCTATTAGAATCAATAAAATGGTTTTGTGAGTTTGAATGCAATTTTGGATCATCCTTGTTGGGAAAGGGAAAATTAAGTTCAAGGACTTGTAAAGAACATAGATTTTTGTTTTTTGTGAATGCTACATCCTAGCTTGCTTTGAATGTATCCATTTGTTGTAGCCACTTCTTAGATACTATAAAAGATATCACTCATTTAGACACGTGATGTAGTGAATTAATAGTACTACTACATAGTACACATTCAAAGGAAAATATTTTTGCTTCAAAATTCTCCACAAGTTCAACAGGAACTTAGAAGGAAAAACCAAGATAGAGGATAATATGACAATGAGATCATCATAATTACTCCCATAGATCTATTAAGAAGACAAGAAGATCAACCCTGCAAGAAGAGTTCTATCTTTCATCCATCAGACTTGAGTAACTATCTTTTAATATATCTTCTTATATGCAAAGATGAAAGGCTACAATTCCATGTGGCTACAAATGGATCCAGTGATGACGAGGGCAGAGCTTGTCACTCCTGACCTCACATCCTCACTCTTAAGACATCCACACTGACCTCCTCTGTGCTATTTTGGGCCACACCAATAGGAGCCTATGCCTACATGGCAAAGGATCAAGATGTCAACATCTCCTCTCTCCCTTGAGTTGCGGCCACATGCACACTTCATCCATCCACTAACATATCAAGAAGCCAACCCTTGAGTTGCGAGCACAAGCTCACTTCCTCTTGGGAGCCTCTTTTGTGTATAGACCATCTCTAGTCATGGCCACCTAGCTCTTTAGTCGCTGTCCTTTGATCTATCAACAAGTAAAACCTTCCTTTGCATTCACCACCATCAAACGTGTACTACGGGCATGAAACGAGAGAGAGAGAGAGATAGAGAGAGAGAAAAGTTGCCAAGTCTAACTTTGTGTTGCTAATCCCTAAACCCTATATTCTCTAGGGATTTTTGACACAAAGGTGCTGTCAAAAGTACTCCATAGACTTGCCTCCATGCAATAACATGTAGCATTTCTTACAACTTGGAGCATTGCTCACAATGCCACTCCTTAAAATGAATGCGGCAATGAAGACTATACTAAAAACACTATTGTTTACCAATGAACTGGATATGATTAAACATGGTAAGTTGTCAACCAGAAGTTATGTTGAGAAGGTCAAGGAGCTTACTAGACAGTTAAATGAACCACCCTCAAGAAAATGCATGTGTGGCCTGATTTTTGAGTGGTTTCAGAATTAAGAAGCTCAGGGAGTAGGAGGTACTAGCACCGCCACCTAGAGGGCTGAGGGAAAGGCTAAGGAGGTCGACGAGTGGTAGGAGCAAAGGAATCTAGTAGCCAAGATTACAGTAGGAGGTACTAGCACCGCCACCTAGAGGGCTAAGGGAAAGGCTAAGGAGGTCGACGCGTGGAAGGAGCAAAGGACTCTAGTAGCCAAGATTACAGAAGATCTCTCTAAGAAGATGCAACATTTGAGTGCTTAGATGCCAAGACCATCCAAAGGCTATGGCCACAACTTTAAGAGGCTCAAGAGATCAAGCTTCTAGAAAGTAGTTATGGTAAGGATGAAGCTAAAAAATAGAATGAAGAATCACTGAAGGCATTAGAAGAGTGCCTAGAGGAGGTCCAACAAGCTAGAACAAACTTGATCAAGGCTGAGAAAAAGGAGTCAATGACAAACAATGTTCAGCTGGAATAATTTGATTTCTCAGCAAAGGATAAATCAGTCAGAGGACGCAGTAGGCTAGCATAGGCATGGTACTATAAAGATAGTCATCTGGAGGGAAGATCATCAAGCTCGAAACGTAGCTCTCACAAGAACAGGGTGAAATCTATGTTGAGGTCTACAAAAGGATTCAAAAGCTAATTATAGAGATAGATGACATCAGACAAATCTAACCAAAGGCTGCAAAGTTTATCATAAAGTAGAGAAAAACATCATAAGAGGCTATGGCTATGGATCTCTTTGAGATAAAGGATGATGAAAACTCCAATTATCTAGATGGACTATAAGTTAAGGAAACAATGGAAACCATTTTCAAGGGTGATATCGGATGGCAAGGTAGGTGTAAACATTCTAGGAGAGCAGGTCTTGTCATTTAAGAAACAAAACTAGATCCATTCAAGATAAGTATGGTTGATTAAAGAGTGGTCCAGGCCAACCACTTAGTGAAAAACATACAAATTAGAGTAGGAAAGGAGAATTTCAAGACTAGTTTTCTAGTATTCGGCATTTAGGGAATGTATAGTATGTTATTGAGTCGCGTTGGCTCAAGAATTCATGAGCTATCCTTGGTTATGCAAGCTAGACATTGATAATTCAAGGATCCAATGGACACATTCACGTAAAATCGAACAACATCAAAAGGTGGAAGAAATAAATGCATCCAGAAGAACTCTAAAAGAAATATGGTACAAAAAACAAGAGCAAAAAGATGGAGGCAACAATACCCAAAACTTCACTGAGTCTAACCCAGGAGAAGGACTAGTGACTTTGGATGGGAGGAATCTAAAAGGGTGACCATGAACAAATGAAGATTTTAGATCATATGGGGATCACATGCAAACGAATGCAGATAGTCCTAATCAAAATAGTGAGCAAATGGACAAGGAGGGAAGTCTGGCTAAACTAAGGAATTTCTTGAATGAATATGCAGCAGGGGATTAGGCCAAATAAGGAAGAAAAATCAGTGACAAAAACGAAGGGTGGTGGAGAACAGTGGTTATTGCCCGATGATTAAGAAATTGAAGAATGGAGTCTTAGTTTAGATGAGAATTCAAAAATGATCAAAATCAGCAAACATACAAAACTAGAGATAAAAGGAAAAGCCAAGCAAGTATAAGGATGTTTTTGCTTGGGAACACATACACCGGAAAGGGAGTGGATCCAAAGATGTGCCAACACAAGATGCCATTGAAACTAGGTGGATGACTAATGTGTTTGTATACTTGCAATGCCCACCTCTCTAAGTTTTGCCACCACAATATATGTTGCACAGTTTGTAAGGCCCCCATATGAGGAGAAGCCAATGGTGCACATATATTTGGTGGATTCCAGCTATGCACGCTGATGAGATCTCTATTTGTGATCTTGGGTGGTACGGAGAAAATTCAGGGGCAACTTTGGGGGCCTCGGGGGCGGAAGCCCCCGAGACTTTTTTTTCCCTTCGCTGGAATATTCCTTTTTGCGGGAATATCTTGGCCGGACGACGGCCGAAAGACAATCGGAAAATGGACGTCTGGTGGCCAGTGGCCAGTGGTCGGTGGTCTTTGGCCGATGGCCGGATTTCCTTGGCCGGTGGCCGATTTCTAGGAGGACTTGTCTACCCAAAAGCGGCTACACATGGGCGCATGCGAGAGTCCTACTTGGACTTGGCTATCTAAGGGCGGCTGCACATGGGCATTTAGAGGCTCCCTTAAAACTATATAAGGAGGCCTTTTCATGAGTATTTTGGTAGAATGGTGTGCACACTTGACGCACACAGCACATCCTTGTGTAAGGATTATTAGTCCCTTGTATTCACTTACTCTAGTTGTCTAAATCGCCATCTAAGCTCTACCTTGAGAGCGCATGGGTGGATGATGCCATCAATTTGTATAGTGTACTAATCTAAAGTTTTTTATTTGCCACTAATCTACTTTGCATCGTGTCTCTCTCTACTCTCCTTGCTACTAGATCCTTATTGTATTCCGCATTCTTACATAATGAATCTCTTAGACCTACATGATGAATCCAAATTATGCTAAAATGATGAAAGAGAAAATCAACAACTTGCTAAAAGCGAGATTCATCATTGAAGTGGAAAGTAGTGATGACTGGTTGTTTCCAATAGTGGTTGTCTTGAAGAAAAATGGTAACATGAGGATCTATGAAGATTATCAAAAGTTGAATGCTTAGACTATCAAGGACCCATTTTTGCTTCCATTTATTGATATGATGCTAGAGGAGATTGCTAGCCACGAGATGTATAGTTTTATAGATGAATACAATGGCTATAATCATTTAATCATAACACCAAAGGATAGGGTCAAAATGGCATTTATCACTGAATGGGGAGAATTCATGTACTTAGTAATGCCTCTTGGATTGAACAATGGTCCAACAACCTTTCATAGATGTATGGTGGAAATATTTAGTGACATTTATAAACCAATGGCTATATTTGTGGCTGATATTGGTATGTTTTCAACGAAGAACATGCATCTTCTATTTTTGAAAATGGTATTTAAGAGATAAAAAGAAAAGTGGAGATTTGACAAAACCTTTTTAAGTCGGTCTTTATGGTCTAGAAGTGGTAGCTGCTAGGGCATATTGTATCCAAAAATGGCATTGAGATGGCTCAAGAGAAAGTCTACCTAGCAAACTAGAGCACTAATGAATGTGTATGAACTTTAAGCTCATTCCTAAGGTACATCAACTTTTATAGAATATTCAATTATATGTTTGTAACCAAGGATTTCCCACTATATGAGGTAGCCCAAAAGGGAGTAAAGTTTATATGGACCCAAGAATGTGAGGCTAGTTTCCATAGTGCCTAAAAGAAGCAATCAACAAGAAGCCAATCCTTCATTAGACCAAGAAGTGATATTCTATGTTCATGTGGATGCAACTGGTATGGTGATAGAATCAATATTAGCCTAGCCTAATGGGAAGACAGACTACCAATCTACTTTGCTAATCAGAATTTTAGTACAGTTGAAGAAGAGTACTCTATAACTACAAGAGAAGCATTAGGAATGGTATTCAATGCAATCAAGTTAAGACACTCTTGCTCGAAAAGCTATTCTTCTTTTATGTTGATATAATCAAGCACTCCTCTTTTGTATTAACAAGGTGGAAATTCATGTCTGGTTAATCACATGGATCATGTTCTTGATAGAGTTTGAACTCAAAATCTTCCACAAGCTAGGGAAGACTCACCATGGTGTAGATTTCTTAACCAAAAGTATAGAGGGAATTTCAACAATGTCACTAAGAGATGAGCCAGTGGATGTTGAGTTATACTAGAGTATGACAAAAAATGGACTAGATCCAGAGTGGCATGACATATATGAATTTCTCTAATCTAGAAGATTTCTAGAGGAATGGTCCAAATCCACTAAGAAGACACTGATCATTAAGAGTCTAAAGTGGATCAGGGTGAAAGCATGTTAGCTTGTCATGATTTTTCATGTCCCGGACAATGCTAACTAGCACAATTTTGACATATGCTAACTAGTACAATAACTTGAGCTACATCTCCAAGATCTATGACATATGATATATCAATAGAAAGCACTTGAAACAAGGAATACAAATGTACAACCTCCGACAAATTTTGATATTATTTGTAAAAAATTTACCGGACGCCCAACTTTTCGAAGATGTGCTAACCTGAAACTGCTAACTAGCACAAAAAGCGCGACAGGTTAACATGCTTTCACCCATCATCATACATACTTAGAATTGATGGAGTACTTAGAAGATGTGTTCCTATGCAAGGTGGGTTGTAGGTCATTACAAAGGCTTAGAGTGGGAGCTCAAGGGGACAACTGACATCACTTACAAGCAGGGTTATGGTGGAAAAGCATGATGGATGATGTTAGCGCTGTGAAGAACTTATGATATTTACTAGAGAATGGAAAGAGCAACACAAAACAGATATGATTCCTTTGACCACCATATAACCATTGGGGTTTTTCTTGAAGCAAGGTCTAGACTTTATGGGTGCATTCAAGAAGGGTACGCCAAGGAAGAACATGTATATTGTGATGACCACATGCTATGTTAGAAAATAGGTAGAGGCGAAAGAATTACTCAACAACACATCAAATTCAACAACATGGTTCTTGTACGAACATATAGTCTGCAAATATGGTTGACAAAGGAACTCATTTATCAATGATAGAATCTAGATCTTCATTGAAATTTTCTCTATCAAGTATCAAAAATCAACAACGTACTACCCTAGAAGCAATGGACAAGCCGAGAGCACTAATAATACCATCAAGACCATTCTATCCAAGATAGTGTAAACGGAGCCCCATAAATGGGATAAGAAGCTTCAAACAACACTGTGGGCTTATTGTAAAACTCACAAGATCATGATCAAGATGACTCCATTTGAATGGTATATGGTACAGAGGCAATAATGCCTATGGAGCTTGACACCCCCAGCCTTAGGATGTCCATTGAATATGAAATGTCTTAATTCAACATAGAAGAATAGGCTCTTGATGATGCGTTGAAGCTGGAAGAGATCAGAAAAAGGGAATGTTGGAATAAGAAGTAGTGTATAGAGAAGGAAGTAATGGCATGACAGTAAGCTGAAGGTTAGACAATTTAATGAAGATGACTTGGTTTTACTATACCACTCAAAGCTAGGCCTATTAATAGTGGGTAATGAATGCCCTTCAATAATGCTATTTTTAGCATATAGTGCTTCATTTTTTGATAGACATATGATTTTTTAATACACTTTTGATGTATTTATGGGCTCTATATGAGTTCTAGATTGTATATTTGACACTACCATATGCCTAGGAGCTGTAGAGATGCACATAGTTTTATGCATCTTATGGACGGTCGGACATATTTTTTTTGCCCTAGGTATAAAGTGAATTTTACTTCATTTTTTCACTTATCCTCTTGAGAGTAGAGCTTTCATGGAAAGCTTGCAAAGAAGGTGGAGATGATGATGCTTGTAGTGTAGCGTTCTCTTGTGCTTCCACTCTTTCTATGGCATGCAATAGAAAGTTGAGTGCTCTTCTTCTTCTATCTCTTTGTCACTTGTGTTAATGGTGTGTGGTTAAGTGTTAATTAGTCTCCAATTATTGCTTCTTGCTCTCATTTCTCTTATTGATCTTCTGATTTGTGTGTGTGAGTGATTGACGAGAGTGTGCAGCATTGTCCTCTTGATTTGTGAGATTAGAGTAGATTAGAGAGTAGGCATTGAGTAGCATTCTCTATAAGCATTGCATTTCCTTCTTCTCTTTCTTGATTAGGCTCCTATTCTTACATTTCGTTTGAATCCATGTCTCTATTTACACACTTGGAAATTGATTGGAATTGGTGAATTGATGTGAAATGAAATGTTTTAAATGTTAATTTATTTGTGAGAATTGGGGCAATGTGCATAATTCTTTTAGTTAAACCACTAATTAGATAAATTTTTGGGAAAAAATTGAGTCCAAAAAAAAAGTTCTAAAACAGTTCAAATTTGATTATCAATTTGACATGAAGCTCATCTCTTTCAAGGATGTGACCTTTCTCCAAGTCAATCAGCGATGGACAGAGCCCACAAGGATGTGACCTTTCTCCAAGTCAATCAGCGGTGGACAAAGCCCACAAGCTAAAGGTGATACTGTGAAGACACAAGGAGTACATGTTCAAGCTAAAGAAGGATGCTATCAATCTTCTTGAAAGGCAAGACAAGTGCAATTTGATGATGATGAGGAAGAAGCTCAAAGCATTCCTAGGAGCCACTATTTTAGAAGCCACTCAATGCAAGCTCCTACAGAGACATTGGTCAAGGTAGGTGATCTTGAAGAACCTTTTTTTGACTTAATTGACCATGGGTCTAAAATAAATATAATTTCAAAAAGTCCCTACAACAAATGCAAAGGGCCAATGGACACGGAACATGGTTGGAAGCTCAAAGTGGCAAACAATCCATCCGATGAATTTTATGCAACATGTCCAAGTGTAAAGGGGACAATATGTGATGTGAAGGTTGAACAAAATTTCTTTATACAGGACACATCTTCATATCCTCTTATCCTTGGGAATCCCTACATTGTGGGAGTTTGAATGGAAACAAAGGTAATGGATGATTGTTTAGCTTATGTCAAGATACGAAGCAAAGATGGAAAACGTGTTGTTCAATTTCCCACAGTTTGTGTAAGACATGAAAGAAATTGTGACCCTCAGAGATCATCCTCTACCAAAGATGAGTAAAAGGTTTCATGATCATAGGGAAATGATGGGGTTTGTCTAAGTACCATTGTAAAGCGGGTTTGCACTGGTAAAGAAATAAAAAGATTCTCACCGAATCCCAAAAATCGGTGAAACTTTTTCTACAAGCTCCTTGTTAACAAGGAATGGATCAGTATGTTTGTCTAAGTACCATCATAAAGCGGGTTTGCACTGGTACAGAAAGAAAAAGGTTCTCACCTAATCCAAAAAATGGGTGAAACTTTTTCTACAAGCTCCTTGTTAACAAGGAATGGATCAGTATGCTTTATGAAAGTTGAGGATTTGAAGAGATGTGAGTGGCAATATGTACATAATGTGCAAATAGGCATGAAAGAGAGCGAGTTGTTAGAGCCTAGTGATAATGTTTTAGTTTTATGTGAGCAATTTTCTTTTGTAGATACATGGGTGATCGTGATGCTATATTGAAGTCTAGTTTGCATCTTGGGAATAAAATTGTGAAAGTGTGCTCTATGGAAATTTATCAAGTCATAGAAGCCTTTAAAGAAAACCAATGTTCCAAGAAAACAATTGGACAAGAAGTCCATGTTGAAACTAGATACAAGAGTGTAGAAAAGAAGATAAACCAGCTGCATCACCCTTACCACCTAGCAACAAGGAAAACATTGAACAAGCTTCTTTGCAACCAAGTTTGAGAAATCCTAAAAAGATTTTGAACACCTTCACAAAGGAGTCTTTTCAGGAGCTGCACATTGGTTGTGAGGAGTTTCTAACATACGAGAAGACAAAGTGCTTTAAAGAAATGGTTTCAAAGCATGGTAAGGATTTTTCATTTGAGCCACATCAGAAAGAATATGTTGATCCTTCTAATGTAGCTTCTATGGTAATTTTTACAATACCTCATTTACCTTAGAATCTATGACCTACTCCAATTCCAAAGACTCATTAGCCAAATTTAGTAGAGCATTGAAAGAGAAAATCACAATGGGGCTTTTGGAGACTTCTTGTGCTCCATACTCAAATAGGTGGTTCACAGTCCCAAAGAAGAATGGTGCTTATGCTTCATCCAACACACGCAACCAGTGAACAAGGTGACAATTAGGAATGTAGGTAGAAGTCCAGTTGTGGATGAGTTTGCAGAGGCATTTGCAGGGAGGGAAATTTACTCAATGGGAGATCTCTACTCAGGCATGATCAATTTCAGCTTGCATTTGAAAACAGATACTTGACAACCATGAGAGCACCTTTAGGTGTTGTACTACGAATGTGTACCTTGTTGTAGGGAGCAACCAACTCGGTTGCACATATGATGAATGGGATAAATAAGGTCCTACATTGATGATAGGGTATAAGCCTTATTTCATTTTTCAATTTTTTACCAGCTATGTTAGTTTGATGATGGCAAAGAGCTTAAGGTACCTTTAGCATATGCATATTAAAGTGCATGTTGGCACAGACCGGAGGCTTTGCAGGTTCAGAGGGGGTGGATATCGTGCAGCTCCGCTCCCATGCTAAGAAAGATACCACAAAAATGCACATCAAGATTATTTGAAGCTTACATGATTATTGAGCAGTGATCAGGCTTGTTAATAGGCCAAGTTTAACGATTAGTGTATGCCAGATGCGACTTTAAAGGGCCAATTGATTCCTAATGATGCCAAAAAGGGCTATGGTTGATGTGAGCACAAATGGGAAATTATGATCTAGAACTGCAGTGCTTAAAGTGCTCTATCGGCATGTCTTTACGGCTCGTCGATTGGAGCTACGGTGAAGACGTTATGGCGGTTTGAAGTTTAAGTCGATCATATCGGATTGGGCAATTGCATCTGAGGTTACAGAGATGAAGTGGATGCACGGGCTTGAAGTGCTCGATTCGTGGAGCGCGTCAATATTTTCAGATCAGTGATCGGAGTTACGGTTGCCAAGTTATGGGCCGTTAAAGATTCACCGAAGGCCGGTTCCTTGCCGTATAGTCCGCTCAATCGGAGTCGAGCCATCCGGGAATTTTTGGCTCTTGATCGGGTTTTGGAATGCAATTGTTACGGGGAAAGGTCAACACTACTGTGGCTTGCTGGAGAAAAATGAGTTGCTAGGCAATGCTTGGCCGATGTGTATACTAAATGTGATGTTGTTTTACGAAAGCACAACAAGTGCTTGAAGAGCTTTGTGTTTGGAATGTGGCCTCTTGGAATGCATTGATTGCAAGATTTACCCCAAGGTGAGATATTTCCTGATGACATTGTTGGATGGGGCTGTTGGAGAAAGTTTTAGTTCTTGGCATTGTTTGGCCAATATGTATGCCTAATGTGATGCCCTTATGAATTAAACCGGCTGCCCAAATCCAATAAAAAGTGGCCACCCATTGTAAATGGGGCTACCCTAAACTTTATAAGGTGTGAACTAAAGGAGAAAATCCATGGCGTGAAGGAGACGATGGGCACTCCTTGCGTAGGGAGTGAGGAGCACTTGCAGCGGCTTGTAGAGGGTGCAAAAGCCCGCGAGCATGAAGCAAAATCTGACCAGCACGTTGAGGCGACCTTTTTCGATAGCATCTACGCCACTTTCTGCATGGGTCGAGGACAGCATGCCACATCTCTAGTGGCATTTTATGCAATGACGGCGCCGTCACTGCCTAAAAAAGATATAGAGGGCTCAACAATAGAGAAAAAACGAGTTCCTTAGGGAGGGCTAATAATAGGGGGAAAAAGGACGTAACGAAGGGAAGGAGGAGGACAACAAGCGAAGAAGGTAGAGGGAGTCGAAGGGCAAGGCATAAGCAGGAGTGTTAGCAGCGGCTAACGGCTACACCTATTATGCACCAAGCTGTGGATGTGCCATAGTGCACAATATTTACTTTTCATTGTATAGGACTTGGGCTCATTTAGGAGTTCCAAAGTTGTATGAGTCTCGTCTAGAGAGCTCACTTTATCCCATAGTTGAAGGGTTTGAGGTCCAAAGCTATAAAAGAGCCCTATGCTGAATGAGAGGTCATTCTAGAGTGGTCCTTTTGAGAACTCTCTCTCTAGAGTAGGTTTTGATGGCCTGGCCTTTGAGCTTAATGCCCATGCTTAGAAGGCTAGTTCTAATCACATGTAATTAGTGTAATCCTCTCTTAATTAATCTAGTCTTCATTATGTTGTCAATCATGTTTCTCTACTTTCCTTCATTGTTTTGAAGTGTTGATCTTTTCTAATCTAAGTCTTACTTATGCTAAGCTACTCCGATTAGTGGAGTCCTTATCTAACTCTCTCGATTAAGTGGAGTGGGCATACTCGTGATTGAGGGATTAGAGTTGTCCTCTAATGGTGTGCTTGTGTGTGTGTGTAGGTTTAAGAAGCCTTGAGCTTAATTTGATTATGTGTGACTTGATTTGAACACCATGTTTGGCATGGTTGGGGAAGCCGACTTGAATGCGATCTTCTGTGCTTAATCGTCAATGCATGTAATTAGTGTTGTGCTTGAGAGACTCCAAGATTAGTGTGTTTCACTTCGTTGCTTGATGTGTGTAGATGATTGCTTGTATTGATGCTTGATGTGCGATTAGCATTAGTTGATTTGGGACGATTTCTATTCGCATTGGCGGATGCACGCTCTTGAATCCTCTCAATCTTTGCATCCGATGACGCTCTCGCACATTCTCTGTGTGATGCCTCCAAGCCCTAGTCGGGTTATGCTCTCTCTCTCCGGATTGATAGATTTTGTGGGAGATTGCCCATATATGCTATGGCGAGCCTCCAACATTGGCTCCGCTACCGGGAATGGGTTGCCTACACTAGTGGAGTTGAGGTTGCAGAAGATAAGAGTAATTTGATTTTACCAATTTCTTGTAATTAGGTAAGATTTGATTTGTGTGTAGTGTAATTAGGTTAAAGTGGATGTGTATATAGTCATTTCACCCCAAAAACCCCTAAATTCTCTTTTGATTTTGCTAATTTTTCACTAACTTTCACTAATTTTGCATCCCATTCATGCTAATTTCGTGCTAATTGTACTAATTCCATGCTAATTTCATGCTAATTGTGCTAACCTAACCACTAATTTTGATTTGGAATGTATGCTAAATCCCCTTAATTGAGGAGGATCATCACTCTTAATTGCTCTAATATATGCCTAATCATGTGATTGAGTGTTGATTTTGGTCAATTTTTTTATCAATTTTGGACCGAATCGGAGTTGCACACGTGTGTGCAATGGAGTGTCTACACGAGGAGCAAGGACTAAGCGAGCAAGCAATCAATTGTAAGTGGATTGACCTACTCCGTTCAATTTTTGATTGATTATGTTGATCCCATTGAGTTGCTAAATCATTGCTAAAATTAGGTGTGTGTGCCTAATTGATGGAATTTATGCCTAATTTGATGAAATTGTAATGAAATTGGAATGAAATTGTAATCAAATTGAACACCTAAATGCTTGTAGATTGATGATTTTGCAAGAAATGTGTGTGCGAACATTAGGAATTGGCCTAATTTCGATGCTAATTGAGCAAAAAAAAAAATGTGCACCTAATTTTTGTGTGTGTGCAATGCTAAATTGAGTAGAATTTGATCAATTTTTTATTAAAATTGAGTTAATTTAGCATGTATATACTCATGTATGTGTGCAATTTATGAAATGCAATGAGTGTTTAATGAAATTTTTTCACAAATCGACGGCCGAAATTTAGGTGTGTGTGCCTAATTAATGGCCAATTATTGCTAAATTGGGGATGAATAATTGGCCTTGGTTGCCAATTGTGATGATCAAGACCTAAATTTTTGTGCATGTATAATTTATTGATTTAAGATGAATCAATTGCACACAATTGAGGATGATTTAATGCACTACCATTGCATTGAAGCCAAATTGATGGGAATTTTATTGGATGTGTGCCTACGTATTGATGTAATCGAATGAGTGTGACCATACAAACCAAAATGACAAACTCAAATGGGTTTGAATGATTAAAGCTATTGGAGATGAGCAATTGATTTTGCAATGATGATAATTGGGAATGGGTTGGCAAGAGAGGGAATGTGTGCACTAAGCTTGTGTATGTACATTTCCTTAATTTCAAATTGAAAATTGTGCATTTGTGAGTTCAAGTTTCATATTAGCCGAGATTAAAAGAGAAGCAAGTGCATGATGAGTTTTCGAATGATGTGAGAGCCAATTTTGTGTGCACACAATCTATAACCGCTCCAATTGAATTTATGCTTTCAAGTATCATCTATTGAAGAATTCAATGTTCTTGATGATTAATGCACGAAAACCATTGATATATATGTTCGTAATGTGTGCATTGGGTGAAAGTTCATAGTGGCTTCATGGTCTCGAAACATTTTTGGGAAATGAACAATGGCTTGGTGATAGCATGATTGACGATGATGCACTTGAGAACAAATTATTGTGTTTGAGTGTCGAGCATTAAAATTATGAAGCTAGTTTGCATCATAATTCATAGAGAGGATCGAGATGGAAATCTCATTAAAATTTCAAAGTGACACGTTTGTCAATTGATTCGCTATAGAATCGGGGGCTCAATTGGCTCATTAGTGCTTCATGAAATAATTTATGCGCATGGGAACAAACTCGCTCACAGACTCCCTATGCCCATGGAGAAGCCCCCTTATAACTCTCATGCTTTGAAGACTCGATTGGCCCACAAAAGGCATCATGCCAAATCAAAAACACAAAGTTGATTTCTATGCCAAATCAAAAATACAAAGTTGATTTCTTCCGCTTTCATGCTGCCAATTTTGGCGCCCTAGCCCCACCCCACTTGCCTCAATGCCCTCCCTTCTCGGCCACTTGTGGCTTGTTGCGTAGCTCTAAACGTTGCCCTTGCTTTACTCACACACACACGGTTTTCATAAAATGCCAAATCAGGCCCACCCGCTGGCCCACACCCCTGGCTCCTGAGTCTTCACACACACACACATTATACCCATTGGAATTGGAGTTGATCTCTTGAGACAGCTAATTCGAGTGTTGGAAGATTTCAGCTACTAGTGTGGGAAGATTTCAAACAGCAGACTGAACAGGAATCAGAGACTAGAGAGGAATGTGGATACTAAAATAAGAATCAGACTTATGCACTAGAAATAAGGTTCAGATTCAGATTCAGATTCAGATTCAGAAGACTGGACGAGAAGTGAGTATAACTGAAATATATGTCATGATTGGGATTACAGATCAAGATTACAATCAATATGATTTACAGAGAGAAAGTACAGCCGACAATACTGCCAATGATTCTCAAGTACAAGTATAGCCAAGGCGCTAACCTAAATGATAATAACTGCCAACCCGATTACAATGTAATGGGCCCTATTTATACACTTCGGGTTTACTGTAGTAATTACCATAGTAATTACTAAGTAATTCGCTTCCTATCTTCTAAGAAGATGTTCCCACATAGTGAACTATCCAGTCGTCTACATCCTTCCCTTCTTTCTGAATTTTGGCAAGATTCCAAAATTTCTGAAAAAATCCCCTGTCTGATTCTGATGTGAGACTGAAAAATCCATCGTCTGGTTCTGATGTTGGGATTCCGGCTTGACCACTAATAGAATGGCCATACAAAGATTGCGAGTAGGCAGCTGAAAAGGCCAAGGATTGCGAGAGGCAACTGAAAAGGCCAAGGTGGAGCTGTCATCAGGCCAAGGTAGAGCTATCATCTCCACCTTCCTACTGAGGAGAAAAGTCGCCACTGAATTATGAGATGGAACTACCCAGTATCCTTCCATTGGACCGTCTTTCGTTTGCCCTTTGACCTAGATGGTGCCTGAGAAGTCCCAGTACCAGCATTCTCCTTCTGAATCAGTCGGTAAATGGCCTCCTGCTCAAGCTGATCATGCCGATCGGTGGTCATCTCTACTTCATAAGGCGTGAGAGAATGATAAGTTTTGGTGTCAGGATCATAGAGTGTACTCCTGCCCTTGCTAAGTCTAGTTCTGGCCAGCTTATGACAATGCGAAGTAGTATGGATCCATCCTTCTGGAAGAGGCTGATTAGTTTTGACTCGAGCTTTGAAAAGAATCTCAGCCATCTCCCTGTACTGTGGTGCCAGACCCGGCTTTGCTGCAATGTCTTTTTCAGGCAATTTGGAAGATTCGACCGTAAGTTGTAGCAACAACTGATTAGTAATCCTGGTCAGTCCTCTGACTTGAATCTTCCACTGGCCCATACATAGCTGGATCCTTTGCATCTCCTCTTTCAGTGATTGAATGTCATTGATTTGGAGAGCATCATTGAACAACGTCTGCCAAGTCTTCCATTCCACAGTTGAGCGCTCATACCAATCCTGAAGCTCATCAATAATTTTGAAGTATGTGAGACGATCAACTGGTTCTTGCGAATGACTGGACTGCTGTGAGTCCTGCGCCTCATCAGCCTGACTATGCTCCTCCAAAGCCTCAGTGTCAGTCATCTTCTCTTGCTTGGGGTCGGACTCTCTTCCTGACTCCTCAGGAATGGGGTCCACACGAATGGTAGATTTCCGGCCACGATTGGATTTTGGTGCCATTGCTGAAAACTTCAAACTGGGAGAAGAGTCTTTCAGTCGACGAGCTTCAGCTCGATCCACCGTCATCGCCAAAATGGAATTGGAGCTGATCTCTTGAGACAGCTAATTCCAGTGTTGGAAGATTTCAGCTACTAGTGTGGGAAGATTTCAGACAGCAGATTGAACAGGAATCAGAGACTAGAGTGGAATGTGGATACTAAAATAAGAATCAGACTTATACACTAGAAATAAGGTTCAGATTTAGATTCAAATTCAAAAGACTGGACGAGAAGTGAGTATAACTGAAATATATGCCATTATTGGGATTACAGATCAAGATTACAACGAATATGATTTACAGAGAGAAAGTACAGCCAACAATAGTGCCAATGATTCTCAAGTACAAGTATAGCCAAGGCGCTAACCCAAATGATAATAAATGCCAGCCCGATTACAATATAATGGGCCCTATTTATACACTTCGGGTTTACTGTAGTAATTACTAAGTAATTCGTTGCCTATCTTCTAAGAAGATGTTCCCCAATAGTGAACTATCCAGTCATCTACACCCATCAACTTGTCTGTAGTGACTGAATTTTGTGCGCTGCCCTGCCGCATACGCACCTGCCCGGGATTGACACTCCTTGCAATAAGTTACCCACACACACATACATTGTAGGGCGGTGCAAGCTGCTCTCGATCCCCCTAATTTGGCTGCAACTTGTTGAGTCCGCCAGCTATAAACTCACACACACACACACACACAAGCCGAAATCCGTCACATTGCCTTCATAGAATATCGCCAGAAGGAAATTGAAAAAAGAACAAAAAAACTCAAATAACGTTTTTGATATTGGAGAGTGTTCCCACCCTTGCCCCGATTCGGAATCCAATTCATCCACGTTTCTCCCTTAGTTCACCGAATTTCATTTGCTAACAAAATAAAATAATAAGTGGACTCTTATCAAGGGAAGATCTCCCTCCCTTGATATATCAATCATTTGAAGGAATGGTCTTGAGCTTATCAATGTGACAAAATTGTTGGCGTAAAGAGAACGAGTGAGACTGTGAAAAATGTTAGCTTAAGGATTGTTTTAAACGGCAGATTTTCATTGTTGATAACCATTCAAAAGGGTGTTCACAGTAAATTTTGAGAGTTCATTTGGTTTTTGTTGCATGAGAGTTGGCTGTTGTCATGCTAACATCGATCTACCTCTAGTGCAAAACTAAAAACTGAAAAACTCATTAGGATGACAGCCTCTTTTGTCATGGCGAAAATGAGAAACTCATTTTAAATGCATTCATTGGCCTATGATGGGGATTCGGGTTTTGAATGATCACTTCAGAGAGAGTTGAAACTTGATTTCATCATCTTCTTTTCTCTCTTTGATATAAGAATATATTTGCTACTCTAGAGCAAGGTGTGGGTGTGGGCATGGATAGTGGGGGTGATAATTGTGTGAGTATTTGGCTTATGCATGATCCAGTGATTGGCTTTATTGAAAAATTCTCTTTGCATTAAAAGGAAAGTTATTTTTTGGCAAGCATGTGAACTTCAAAAGCTATCATTGCTAATGCTTTAATGCTTGGGTAACATTGTGCATTTTGGGCTTGATATTGATTATGCATTTTAGTGCTTGAATTGAATGAAAAATCATTTGAAAGCATTGGAATTGATCTTATTTGGGCCAAGAGTGAGCATGAAATTTTTTGGGCTTATGATTGATTATGAATTCCGTTAGTGCTTGTATTGGATGTTCAAAAGCTAAAGAGCACTAAGGATTTGAGTCTTTTGTGAAGTGATATGGGTAGGAGTGTGCTTTCATTGATCCAAGAAGGGGTCATCATTGCAAAAAATTGCAAAACTTGGCTAGTTAGAGCCATTCCAATTATTTGGATTAAAAAAAATTGTATAAATGCTAGCTCATAACTTAGCATAAATGCAAATGTTTTCATTTGAGCTAGTGTTTACCCAACTTTTTTGAGCTTTCAAGTACATATTTTGGCTATTAAGAGCCATTCATTTTCATTTCATCAAGTTGCAGTCATCTCCAGATCATAGATTGCACTAAAAAAATGTAAAATTTCATGTGAGCTAGTTGTTAGCCAACTTTTTGAAAAGCTTTGAAATGATAAATTTGGCTTTGAAGAGCCACTTCACTTCATAAAGTTGCATTATTTTCAGATCTTGGCTTGTTTAAATTCCATATCTCATTGAGCTAGAAATTAATCGACTTTTGAATCATGCACGAAAGATGGTAAACATTGCAAAATTTGCTTATGTAGAAGCATTTTATCTCTCATTGTTGTTATGTATGCATAAATTTGTTACTTTAAAGCATCATGTGCATAACCAAAGGCATTTTTTTCCCTTGGGTTTTTTCCCTTTGGAAAATTCGGGTATGCAAGACCCTAGCTTTAGGTATTTCATTAATGTTTTTTGTGTGGCTTTTTCAATAATTGGCTTTTGTAGCTTTTGTAGCTTTTGTAGCATCTTCTTTTGCAAATAAAAAGATCGAGAGTCGTCTCTACAAAGGGGATGCTTGCTCAAGGATGCTCAAAAGAGCATGAATAGGTGTAATCCTTCCATGATTTTGCTCTTTGTTCATCTCTCCGTTCTCTTGTTTGGTTTAAGTGAAATTTAGCTTCTAAGCTATGGTTTTTTCATGTTAGAAATCTAGGTATTTTAAAGTTTCAACACTTTGCTTTGTGAAAATTAACTCATCAAAAAATTAGGTTTTATGTATGTTAATCATAGGTAATTGGCCTTGATCTTAGGTTAATGTAGGTTCATTTCTTGCTAGTCTTAGAATCTTAGTGATAGTCTTAATACTCCACTCATTTTTGTCATGACCTAGGGCTATGATTAGGCTTTAGTATTTTTTAGTCCAATTGCCACTAGTATCTCATAAAGGAAGCAATAAAAATGAACCATAAAGCAAAGAAGTGTCCAAAAAAGTAGCAAAAATGATACTAAGACACATGATATTAAAATTCTATATTATGTTAAGTCTTTGTAAGGTCTAGCGCCTTATTGGCACTTGGTAGGCAAGGGGAATCACCTTGGCTGGCTAGATCAAGGCCCTAAACCGATGCCCTAGACTGATAGGGGTTAGTCGTCGCCTTGGTAAGCTAGTAGGCTTTTGGAACACCTTCTTGAGGGTTCAAGGAGCTGAGAGTCGCACCTAGACTTTCCTTGGGGTGGTAGCCTTTGTGATTGTGCTTTAATCTTTCAATGAACATGACTAAATCAAAACTTCCATGAGCTTCAAAAATCTTTGACAATGTACTAATAGATTAGGAGCTTTTTTATAGCCCGTAGACATGATAGACTTGAATGATTTATTAAGATTGTTCACATAGTTTTTAGGCTAGTAGGTTTATGAACTTGCATTAGCCTAGGGTCATAATTGATTGCTTGTGTTTCATGCATAAAACTGAAATTTCAAGTGGTTTAATCTTCACAATAGTTTGAAAAACAAAATTCTTTATGTTGTCTAGTTTTTGACTATGATTGACCCATCTTTTAGAAGCAAAAAATCACTTTGCATAATTGTTCATTTATGCTTCATGTTTTAATCATTCTTGGTGGCCTTTGATGCTCATTACTTGTTCGTATGTTTTGCAGCTCAACATTTCTTCCATGGACTTGCTTTCTACCATGCCACCGTGTCTTGATTCACCGGCACATGAGGACTTGTGCCAAATTAGGAAGGGGGGAGTGTTAGCAACGGCTAACGGCTACACCAATTATGCACCAAGTTGTGGATGTGCCATAGTGCACAATATTTACTTTTCATTGTATAGGGATTGGGCTCATTTAGGAGTTCCAAAGTTGTATGAGTCTACGCTAGAGAGCTCACTTTATCCCATAGTTGAAGGGTTTGAGGTCCAATGGAGATCGTAAAGAGGAAAAATCAAATGGATGAAGATTTGGATGCAGTATACAATGAGAGATTAATATTTGATGGTGAATATGATCCAAAAGGTTACCTAAAGTGTTACAAGCAGCAAATGAAGCATCAAAAAGTGCCAGAAGTTCAGATGATTGCAAAATTTGAATAGCTTGTGTGTGATCATATTAAGGATCATATTAAAATTTGAACAGCTTGTGTGTGATCATATTAAGGATCAACTTCAAGTTCTTGCAAGAACTCATGAGACAATTGGGATGCTTTTGCAGAAGCAATTATACAGGGGTTCTTATTGAGTGAAGACCTAGGGGTGAAAGCATGTATAGGTGGCCTGGAAAGTAATGTCAAGGACATTGCTTTTTTGCGCTTAAAAGTGGGTGTTTTAAAAGTGCTTCAAATCTCAAAAACAATATCACTCTCCTAAGTTACGTCAATTAAGTCTCCTAATGTACCACAATTAATGAGACTAAATGTAATTTACTGTTGAACGCTGGGCCGCTTCTTTCCCGCTACTATCTGTCTAAGATTTCTTTGTCTCTGAGATCTCTCTTAGAGCTCTATCTAGCTCCTCTCTGTCTCTCTCTCACAGAGCTCTTGCTGAGCTTTCTGTATCGCTCGGCCCCCCCTCTCTCTCTCTCTCTTTCTCTCTCTAAGCATGGCTCCTCTTGTGTCTAAGCTCGCGCTCATCTCTCTCTCTCTCTTAGCACTCTTTCTCTCTCTCTCACGAACTCTATCTCTATAGGTTCCTCTTCTACTTGATGATTCTTGAGGTATGTAAACACTTATTATGCTTTGTTAGTATCTTGCTAATTAGTGCAAGAAGTGCCATGTATTAATTAAAAGTATAGCTTGTAGTTATGATTTGTATTGTATTTCTTGTAGAGCTATCCTTTGAAAGTACTGCAACAATGGAGCACAGTGAAGAACTGTCTATCAGCTCATCGTCATTGAGTAGAGAAGCTCAACTTCAGTGCAAAAAATTAATGAGGGAATATTGGGCTGCTCATAAATGAAAGCAACGTAAGGCAACGGTCAACTTTGTGACGGAAAGCAATACAGGGGAGATGGATGAAAGAAAGAAACAAAGGATATGTCAATCTATGGTACAACACTTTGATACATTAACCGTGGGAATGGATGCAAGTGGTAGGAAGGAAATCTTTGATGAACTTCTTCAACATCCTTGCTTCTTTACTATGTAGAGTAAATCCAAAGAGTTGAAAGCAATTATGCTGAGAAACATCCGCAACACTTTGAATCATGTGAAGGTCCCAAGATCTTCAGACGAGTTTTTTGTGAAGAAATCAGCAATGATGATATTGGTGAATGGTGGAAGCAAGGACCAAAACACTGACATGAGCATACCGCCAGCTGCCAAGCTTATGGGGATCCACAAAAGAAAGTTATATTCAGCCAAATAGCACTTAATAGTGTCAAGTGAATCCGATGGTTCGTTCCCTGCATATGCGTTGTGAGCAGGATGAAAACACACACAGCGCCTCTATAATGACCTGACACACAATCTTGGGAAGATACACACACACACACACTATGGGGCACCACTCGGCTTAGACAACACACCTGGCCGAGACAGGGAACACACCTCTTGAGTGAGAGGAGAGAGACTATCCACTTGCCCACTCCACACACACACACACACGCACACGCACACACACCCAAAAAACTCAGCTCAAAAGAGGATAATTTCTGATGTTTAGATACAATTGAGCTTGGGCCAACACCAATGGGGAAAATAGCTCACACAAAATGGGTAAAATATACCAGATACAATCACAAACTCGAGCAGAAACTTCGCTCATAGGAGAAAATTACACAGAAAAACAACAGGAAAAGAGTGAGGAATTTGGCAAAATGGACAGCACCATCGCGTCCGGAACGGCCCAAACCCCCATTCTACAATGTCAAAGTGCTCAAATCCGACCTCGGATGAGCAGTTTACGGCCAACATAAGCAAAAACACACCTGCGGCTGTTCCTCCTCTCTTCTCCACGTTTTTTCTGATCTTCTCTCTGTTTTCTCAGCTCCCACACTTAGCTTTTTTAGTTGGGCACCCTTGGCCTTTTAGATGACCTCAAACGGACCCCGAACAGGCCAAAAACTGACCTCGCAGTACATAGTTGTCACCTTTTTGCATCATTCGCACACCTGGCACTCATTTCTTTTCAATAATGTGTCTCGCAACCACGTGAAGTGGCCCCAAAAAGTGGTCCTAATGATGAACTTTCTGCATAACTCTCACAAGAAAACACCCACGTTGTGTCCGTCCTCATCCGCGTGCAAATATTGACCCCGTTCGCCCTCCTGACGCTACTAGATGCCATCTGACGCACCTGCTTACCTCATGTTTCCGGCCCGCGGATAGCTTCCTCGAGACGTTTTACGCACTATAAACTCCTCATTATTGTAGAAAAAACATAGTGGTACTGGTGATAGTGAAAATCGATACACTATGTACATGCTGTCCTACCTGTACACATGTTGGCCCCACATAACCACCTGGCTCTGGAAAATGGGCAATTCTTTATTTGATGCACGATGCATGTGTATGTACATATGCGCACTCCCTTTCTCCAAGAAACTCCTGACATAATTTGCCCCTCCCCTAGCCTGCTAGATCATTCATGATCAGCAGCAGCAAAGAGAGATATGAGACTCGCCGCATCACAGGTCTCCTCATCCCTCACCAACACTGCTTTATCCACAGACAGCTCATCTTGCTCCACCATCATCAATCTAGCATGATACAATTTAAGACACAATCCATTTACCCTTGACTTATGTAGAACACCATCCAGGTTAGCCACCTGATATGTGCCATTTGGAAAACACTCCACTACCTTGAAAGGGCCTTCCCACTTAATTTGAAACTTCTTTTGGAAGGTGTTTTCCAGCTTACTGTTGTAGCGCAAAACCAAGTCATGTTTCTTGATACCCTTACTTTTGACCTTTTCATTTATCTTTTCCAAAGCCTTATCCTGCATCTGCCCATAATGCTCCAATGCGCTCATCCTATCCAACTGGACCTCTTGTAACTGCAAGAGCCTCTCTTTGAATGCATCACTAGGCGGCCCAAGAAACTTCTCTAACATCTTGACCGCAGGCAACTCTACCTGCATAGGCAATAGTGCTCCCTTTCCATACACCAAATGAAATGGAGTAAACCCTGTACCTGTCTTCACCGAAGTACGGTAAGCCCATAATGCACTAGGCAATTCCAAATCCCAATTCTTTCCTTGGTGCTCTGTCACTTTAGAAAGAATTTGTACCAACTCACCATTGAATCTTTCATTTAATCCATTACACTGCGGGTAATAAGGAGTGGTATGCTGGTGCCTAATCTTCATCTTTGTGCATAAGAAGTCTAGCAGTTTAGCTCTAAATCCTGGCCCTTTATCTGAAAGTAGCTTTATGGCACCCCAAACTTGCAACATATTTCATCATACACAAATTTTGCCACATCCTTTGTAGTGATCTGTTTTACTGCTATAGCCTCTGCCCATCAAGAGAGAGTCCACTACCGTCAAGATATAGCTTTTGCCCCTGCTTGTGATAGGTAACGGGCCTATTGCATCAATCCCCCACTTTTCAAACACATCAAACGCCATAATGGTTTTTCGTAGCTCTGGCTTCAACACTCTCTTCCCAAATGCTTGACACCTATTGCAAGACCTACACCAATGGTGAACATCCTTGTTCAAACTAGGCCATACATACCCCTCTTGCAAAATCTTATGCAAGGTGATCTTTAGAGCAAAATGGCCACCACATGCACCTTCATGATTCTCTTCCAACACTCTGTAAAGCTCCTCCCGCCAAGGTACACGTCTCAACACGAGATCAGCCCCTTTCATGTATAAGACATCACCAATCAATTTGTACCTGTATGCTCTACGCACAAATCCATACTTCTTAGACTTCTGAATCTCCTTTGGAATGATTCCTGTTAGCAAAAACTCCTCTTCTTGAGACAAACTTTCCCGGCCATGATAAAGAGGTAAAGTGGTCCTCAACACAAATAGCTCCCCAATCATGCCTTGAGCTGCTTCATGTGCCTCTCCATTTAGAGCACGTTCAATGTGTCTGATGCTCCATGCTTCGAACTTTTTTAACAGGCCTTTAATTCTGAAGCACATTTCCTTCAATGAGGTGTTCTTGCTCTTCCACACACCCAGCACTTGCTTCACAACTAACAAGGCATCACCTTTTATGCTCAACCTCCGAACCCCATTCTTCAAACAAATGTGTAATCCGGCTTTCACAGTAGCATATTCAGCCTCATTGTTACTATGAGCATCCAATTGGAACCCTCTCTTGCATACTAGCTTCCCCTCTGGATCATAAAGTGCTATACCCCCTAAAGCTGCATCATGGCTCTTTCTGTATGAACCATCAAAGAACAACGCATGTGCATTGTTGATCTGTGGTACTTCTTCAACTACCTTTCTCACCACCTCTTCCTTAACAATAACGGGATTCTCCTTGTAGGTCAACAAATCAGCTAGGGTAGCCCTTGTACTATCTTCCACTAGAAAAGAGAACTCAAACTCTTGCAGCTCAATTACCCATTTCTTCACCACATTTGACATGTTAGTACCATTAATTAACTGTGGAAAAAAGGCATAACTCGTCAAGAAAACAAAAGGCCGTGGTAGCAAGTAATGACGAAATCATCGACAAGTAAATATTACACTGGCCATCACTAGCTCTACTTCCGAGAACTTTCTCTCCGCTACCAAATTCACTCGGCTTGCACAATACACTGGCCTCATATAATGGCTACCCTTCCCCTTTTGCAATAGCATGGCTCCAATGGCATCATCCCCTACTGAGGGATTTACATAAAAAAATTTCTCCCAATCAGGAGCCTGCATGGCTGACAAACCCCCTAACACCTCTTGAAACACTTCTTCACACTTGTCATCCCATTGCAATGGATCATGCTTTGCCACTTGTTGTAATGGATAAAGAATCTGAGAAGACAATGGAATAAACCTTTCCATGTACTTCACTTTGTGTATAAAGGTTGCCAATTGCTTCGTACTCGTAGGTGATGGAAGAAGAATAATAGACTTAACCTTATCTGGATCAGCCTCAATGCCATTTTCTCACACCATATGGCCCAATAACTTCACCCTTGGCTGTGCTAGATGACATTTCTTTGGATTTAGTTTTCCTCCACATTCATCATATCGAGCCAATACCATCTGCAGCTTCTCATGGTGTTCAGCCCTACTGCTATCAACACAGAAGTCATCCATAAAAGCTTTAACACAACTACCAATGAATGGTTCCAACACCCAATTTGCTCTCTCTTGATAGAAGGAAGGTCCATTTGACAACCCAAATGGCAATACTGTGTAGCAATATCAGCCCCATGGAGTAATAAAAGTGGTCTTTGTGCGGTCTTTAAGAGCAATCTTCAATTGAAAATAGCATGAAAAACCATCACACACACTGTACCTCTCATCACCTGCCACTGAATCCAAGATCTGATCGATGAATGGAAGAGGATATGGGTTCTTCTTAGTGGCTGCGTTTAAGGGCTTAAAATCTACACAAATCCTCCACTTCCCATCCTTCTTTGGACTGACTACTACTGGACTCACCCATTCTGTGGTCGCCACAGGGACTATGAACCCTGCCTTCAACAACTTTTCCACCTCTTCTCGCAAGGCTTCTATTTGCTCTTGACCCATCCTTCTTAGCCTTTGCTTCACTGGCTTAGCACCTTCTTTCAACTCTATATGCATCTCTTCACCCTTGAACCCTCTGATCTCTTCATATGAAGTAATGAACAAATCAGGAAAACTAGCCAGCATATGCAAATATATATCCTTCTCCATAGCTGAGAGGTCTCCACTGATCATTTGTGTCATCAATTCCTACTTCTTTGAAAACTCAACCTTGGTTTGCATCAGCCCTTCAATCACTTCATAAGGCCCTTCACTTTCATCTTCAACCTCCTTCGCAAATGCAACTAAACCAAACTCCTGTATTTCTTTCTCCATCAAAAGAAATGCAACATCAACATCCTCATCACTGCTGGTAGTGCTATCATTGTCCTCATCTGTCACCGTGGAAGAGTCTTCATCACTAGACTCATCCTCATCTTCATAAAGCTCCTCTAATCGTTTCCTTGTGTCCATATTATAAAGCTTCTTGGTACATGTCTTTCCATAGAGGCTAATCGTACCATGTCGCCAATCTTGAACAGATCCCACTGCACGTAACCATGGTCTGCCCAGTATAATAGGATATGCTCCCAACCCTGCTGGCATCACATGAAAATCAACCACTGCCTTTGCATCATATGCCTCCACTTCTAAGCTCTTTACAACACCCAAGTATTTTACTTTTTGATGGTTTGCCAATCTGATCCAAAAACCTGACACCCCAGCCACTGTAAGACCCATCTTCTCAATGCATGAGTGTGTTATGATGCATATTTGGGCTCCGCCATCCACATAACCTTGTCCCAAATTTTTCCTTTTATGCCACACATCTACTATTGGACAAATTTCTGGTAGCTCATCCATTGCCAACACCTTTACTGAACCTCTCTCTGGCTTTTTCTCCATTGGGTTAACCATCCTCTTCCACTGTCGCTTTAGCTTAGGCGCCATCTCTATAAGCTGCCCAAAAGTAACATCTGCCTTCCTGCTTGTCAGATCCTCCTTCAAGTCATAGCTTAATTGCCCATCCTCTAGTGGAAAATCTGAAACATGAAACTTTCGACGAGCTCTCCTTTTCCTCTTGGCCTTGACATCCTCGCGTTCATGGCTCTTTCCTTTCTTCTTACTAGGACCTGGGGCACTTCTTCCTTCCTTATCCTCTGTGGTCCTCTTCCCAATAGGAATTACTAATGTATCCTCTAGCTTTGATGCCTTCTCCAAGGCGACTACACTTAGCACTTTTGTCTTTCCCTTTTTCTCCTGGGTCAGTCCACTGGTTCCTTCGTCTCCCTTAATTTCGATGCCATAATCATTTGACCTAGTTAGCACCTATCTTGGCAATGGAAACATGTCTCCCCCCATCCTTGGTGGCTTATCACATTGCGGGCTGATGTGACCCAACTCTCCACAATTATAACATGTGGGCGTCTGCCTCCAAAACCTACCATTGCTTTGTCCAACACCATTCCTAGGCCTTTCTTCACCTCTTGGCTGATTTCAAAACCTCCCTCGACCTCGATTATTTCCCACTTGACCTAGCATGTTTAGGCTGAGATTCTTCATCAAATCTACCATTTGCCTCATGTCTTGCCTTAGCCCATCATCTTGCACTGTTGTAGTGACCACTGCTGGCATAACCTGAGTAGTAACAGGAACCACTGGTTCGTGATGAACCCCTGACATGCGACCTTGTAAAGACTCTATAGGCTGAAATTCAGACCTCATGGGCAAAGACTCCACCCCTAACTGGCTCATTTTCCTCAACTTCCACTCTTTGTTCCTTGATACCTCTAGTGCATCTTCATATGGCCTAGGCTTCTTTAGCTCCACTCTCCAACGTATATTCTCCCAAAGACCAGCTAAGAACCTGTCCTTCTTCATCATGTCAGGCGGGGGTACCTGTGGTGCTAAGGCCTTGCACATTCGCTCCCATGCCAATGAAAACTTACGTATGTACGCATCTACTGGCTCACCTTCCTTTTGCACCAAAGCGTGTACTTCTTGCCACACTTTGTCAGGATCTTCTATCTTCACAAACTCCACTTCCAAACCATGTCGTAGATTGTCCCAACTCAACCTTACAGGTGGATCAGCCACACGCAACTCCTCTTCAAATGCTTTAGACCAAACTCATGCATCACTCTTCAAACAAATTTGGAGAAGGCGTAACATCTGCGCAGGGTCATGAATCTAGTTGCTAATGCAGGCAACCTCCGTCTTTTCCAAAAAATCTTGCACATCTTCATCACTTCTTCCATGAAACTCCGGATAAGAGAAAGCCATGGCTATTCAAGTTACAATGCTTTGAGAACCCCTTTGAACACACGTGCAAGAAACCAAAACTTTTGACTACCCAATCCCCAAAAACTTCAATGGAGATCAACTTTAGATAAGGACAAACACATGCACATCAAATGAGTTTTCATAGTTGATCATCGGAATTACAACAGGCAAAGGACATTCCAAGATATCTCGTAATCTTCTTGGCCCGAACATAAAGACTATGCGCTGCTGGAAAAAAATCTTCCTGGACACATGGACATTTATCTGGATTCTTTGAGTTAAATGAAATGGAGTGAATTGAGGGCCATTTTGATCATCCATTACAGCCAACCATGAAGCTCCCAAGAAGGCACACCTGACTTAACCTCTAATTTTTCCAAAATTTCAGTATCATAACAGTATAAATGGCTCAAAAGACCAAAAAACCAGCCATCATAACTTGGAAAAATTTTGGCAGAGTTTCCTAGAAATAGAGTAGTAGGAACCCAAAATATAGACTGTATATGTATGCATAAACTTTCAACAATAGAAGTCAAGCATCAAGTAGGACTCACTAGTACATAGCCTATGGCGAGGTCACAAAAAGGGTGCTCCAGCTACCTGTATCACCGAAAGGATCTCTACATTTGAGAATCCCCCAGCTCAATAAAAACCTCACGCTATCGACCCTCACACGAAGGCTAATGCAAATCGCATATAGTCAAGTCTCAGAAATGAGTATCTTCCAGACCAAGTCTCAGAAATGGCTGGGACTACCAAATAAAACCAACTATGGCTCCACAAAGGCGTACAATGGTAGTTTCCACAAGTAACGTACAGTACCAACAGACAATGCGCTCAAACAAGCACCAACTGATGTATACCCACAACAACTGCAAGTGACACCAGTGCTAGTATATCACTGTACTCCAACTACATGTACCTGTGTGAATCACATGTACCTATACCTGTCCCTCTAACCTGTAACATGTAACCTGCAATCCCGAATCTCGAAGCTTGAAGCTCGAAGTAGAAGGTACTCGAAGAAGGTCCTCAGTGGGGGCACCAAAAGAATGTGAGCGGGATGAAAACACACACAACGCCTCTATAACGAGCCGACACACACTCTTGGGAAGATACACACACACACTATGGGGCACCCCTCGGCTTAGACAACACACCTGGCCGAGACAGGGAACACACCTCTTGAGTGAGAGGAGAGAGACTATCCACTTGCCCACTCCACACACACACACACACACACACACACCCAAAAAACTCAACTCAAAAGAGGATAATTTCTGATGTTTAGATACAATTGAGCTTGGGCCAACACCAATGGGGCAAATAGCTCACACAAAATGGGTAAAATATACCAGATACAATCACAAACTCGAGCAGAAACTTCGCTCATAGGAGAAACTTACACAGAAAAATAGCAGGAAAAGAGTGAGGAATTTGGCAAAATGGACAGCACCATCACGTCCGGAACGGCCCAAAACCCCAATCTACAATGTCAAAGTGCTCAAATCCGACCTCGGATGAGCAGTTTACGGCCAAAATAAGCAAAAACACACCTGCGGCTGTTCCTCCTCTCTTCTCCACATTTTTTCTGGTCTTCTCTCTGTTTTTTCAGTTCCCACACTTAGCTTTTTTAGTTGTGCACCCTTGGCCTTTTAGATGACCTCAAACGGACCCCGAACAGGCCAAAAACTGACCTCGCAGTGCATAGTTGTCACCTTTTTGCATCATCCGCACACCTGGAACTCATTTCTTTTCAATAATGCGTCTCGCAACCACGTGAAGTGGCCCCAAAAAGTGGTCCTAATGATGACCTTTCTGCATAACTCTCACAAGAAAACACCCACGTTGTGTCCGTCCTCATCCGCGTGCAAATATTGACCCCGTTCGCCCTCCTGACGCCACTAGAGGCCATCTGACGCACCTGCTTACCTCATGTCGTCGGCCCGCGGATAGCTTCCTCGAGAAGTTTTACGCGCTATAAACTCCTCATTATTGTAGAAAAAACATACTGGTACTGGTGATAGAGAAAATCGATGCACTATGTACATGATGTCCTACCTGTACACATGTGGACCCCACGCAACCACCTGGCTCTGGAAAATGGGCAATTCTTTATTTGATGCACCATGCATGTGTATGTACATATGCACAATCCCTTGCTCCAAAAAACTCCTGACAGCGTGTCATAAAGATGATGCACGGAGAACTCACATCACTCAAACTGTTAAAGACATAGTCTTTCAATTTTGGACGGATGAGACGAGGGTGTCCCCCAACAAGAAAGATGTTTGCAGTAAGAGACTAGCTAGATGTTCATATGTAAAGCATCCAATCCACCTTCTTGAGGAACCTCAGGTAATTTATATATTTTTTTAGCACTTTTTATTGGTGCTACAACTCATATTCCTGCACAACATTATGTTTCTATACCACTTTTTATTGGTGCTACAACTCATTATTGCCACAACATTATGTATCTATACTTCTTTTTATTAGTGCTACAGCTTGTTTTGGTGTTTTGCACCACTTTCTAGTGCTGCTGCAACATTAAAAAGTGGTGAAACATTACTATATTGGTCTCTAATTGTATCTGAACCACTTCTAAAATTGGATCAATAGTTCTAAATGTTTTTGAAGCACTTTTACTTGTGTTTCCACACCACTTTTTAGTGTGTTTGAACCAGTTTTTAATGTTTTGCAGCAGGTTTTAATGTTTAAGAAACAGTTTTTACTAGAAATGCACCAACGCTTCACCGTAAACCCTACAAAGTGGTGTTCACCCACTAAAAAGTCTTGTTTACCCAATGCTAACAGACGTGTTTTACAAACTCGTAGGGGTGCTACAGGTGCAAACGTTTTTGGTGGTGCAGCTCACTTTTTCTAAGTGATGTAGCAGCTTTTAGTCATGGTGCAACAGTTATAGTAGTGCCATAGACTTTTTATTGTTGCTGCATGAATGGTGCCCACCACCTTATGATGGTAACCAAAACCATATTAGTGGAGTTTGAACACATTTTGTTAGTAAACACTTACAAGTGCTGTCACACCACAATGAAGCGATGCACACAATACTTACACGTATAAAAACCACTTTCACGTGGTGTCTACTTTCATGTGCTAAGTCACTACGTCAGTCCATCACTCCATGCAAGTGGTGAGGCACCACTCCCAAGTGGTGTGACACCACTTTCAAGTAGTAACTAAAACCTTATCACTGCAATCAAGCGGAAAGTTTCCGCTTTCAAGTGGCCAGACACCGCATTCAAGTGACAAGAAAACGCGTTAAAGTGATGACTGCCCACTTTGAACTAGTTTCTCACCACTCTCAAGTGGTCATCAAGTGGTGAGACACCACTTTCATGTGCAAAGTACTACGTTAGTCATCACTCCATGCAAGTGGTGAGACACCACTCCCAAGTGGTGAGAAGCCACTTTCAAGTGGCCGAACATCGCATTCCAATGACTTGAATCCGCGTTCAAGTGGTGACTGCCCACTTTGAACTAGTTTCTCACCATTCTCAAGTGGTCATCAAGTGGTGAGATACCACTTTGAAGTGATAGCTTAAACCTGGTCACTGCAATCAAGCAGCAAGCTCCCGCTTTCAAGTGGCCAGACACCTTATTCAAGTGACCAGAATCAGCGTTCAAGTGGTGACTGCCCACTTTGAAGTAGTTGCTCACTAATTTCAAGTGGTCATCAAGTGTTGAGACACCACTTTCATGTGCTAAGTCACTACGTCAGTCCATCACTCCATGCAAGTGATGAGGCACCACTCCCAAGTGGCAAGACACCACTTTCAAGTGGTAGCTAAAACCTTGTCATTGCAATCAAGCGACAAGTTCCCGCTTTCAAGTGGCCAGAAACCGCATTCAAGTGACCAGAATCCGCGTTCAAGTGGTGACTGTCCACTTTGAAGTAGTTGCTCACCACTCTCAAGTGGTCATGAAGCACTTTTCACAAGAGCTCCTCCACTTCCAAGTTGTGTTGGACCACTATCTAGTTCTGATGTTGGTCTGTCGCCTAGTATTTTGTCCCTCCCAGCTACTTTTTAAGTGCTAGATTTTAATTGGTGACTGGCCACTTTGAACTAGTCGCTCACCACTCTAAAGTGGTCATTAAACACTTTTCACAAGAGATCCTCCACTTTCAAGTTGTGTTGGACTACTATCTAGTGCTAATGTTGGTATGTCGCCTAGTATTTTGTCCCCCCCAGCTACTTTTTAAGTGCTAGTTCTGAACTTCCCCATAACTTTCATGTCCTTACTCACCACTTTTTAATCGTTGCCCACCATATTCAAGCAGTGCACACCATTTTTATTGGCGGTTCATCACCGTCAAGTGGTTTGAATTCACTTTTAAGTCGTTCCAAACCACTTTTTAGTTACGCTGAATGCGGTTTCTCACCACTATTAAGTTGTCCTCACATAACCTCTTAATATTCTACCTTTTTGTATGGTTACTAGTTTCTACCTAATTTGTATTTGTGGTGCATTATTTTCACAGGTAAAACAATACTACTGAATGTATCATTACTAGTTTTTAGTGGTGCACACCAGTTTTTAGTGATATAGAATCACTTTTTAATGTTTTGAAACAATTTAACCAGTTTTGAATGCTAAGTTTATTTTTAACATTTCTATACATGTATATTACAGGTGGAGCTTTATTTAAGATTCAAGACAAAGTTTGCAGATATTCAGATTTCGCAACGTTGCTTCGAGTCTATGAAACCGTTCTTTGTCCGAAAATTGAGGGATCGCTACACCTGTTGTTGTATTGTGCATGTACAAATGATTTTCCTTAAAGAGGCAGTAAATCACATGCGGACTCGAAGTTTTGATCTTCATGGTTCTTGCTGCATGTGCAACTAACCTATATGCCTTCATCATGATGAAGTTTTCAACCATGGATGTCTTGCATACAAAATGCAAGTATGAGTACCACTTCACTGTTGGAGTCTATACTCTGCCTATACTTGCAGAACATAGTTTCCATAGCTACCAATGCTTAATGGGAAAATGCAATGCATGCAGTGTAGGTAATATTCAGATCTGTCCAAGAGAAGAAGTCAAGGATTTCAAAATGATGTGATCACACTATAATTTTAGGTTAATAACAATAGAAATGCAAAATAACAAATATTTTGTTAATTGACATTCATCTTTTTTGACCTCCAGGGAGACCTGGAGACCGGCTCGTAGCCCGCTGCGCTAATTAGTTGGCCCGCCGGGCTAGTGAGTCTTCCCGGCGGTCACGTCGGGTAAAGCTATTTGCCCGTCGGGCCCGCTGTAGCTCAGTATGCTATCTCTTCTTTCAAGTATTATTCAAACCAAACATTAGTGTTATAATCAATATCACACACAAGCGTAGTAGTGAAGCCTGAAGGGAATAAACCTCAATCTACTCAAACATGAGCAAGCAAATACAACGGTGAATCAAATATGTGATCAGTCCATCCCAAAAGTAGAGATATTGACCCAAAGATTCACCTTCCTACCTCCTTTCATGAATCAGTCCAGTAAAAAAGAACTAATGACCCATGATTGGAGCTCTAATCGAAATAGCAAGCAAATACAGCGGTGAATCAAACATGTGATCAGTCCATCCCAAAAGTAGAGATATCGACCCAAAGATTCACCTTCCTACCTCCTTTCATGAATCAGTCCAGTCCAAAAAAGAACTAATGACCCATGATTGGAGCTCTAATCGGAATAGCAAGCAAATACAGCGGTGAATCAAACATGTGATCAGTCCATCCCAAAAGTAGAGATATCGACCTTAAGATTCACCTTTCTACCTCCTTTCATGAATCAGTCCAGTCCAAAAAAGAACTAATGACCCATGATTGGAGCTCTAATCGGAATAGCAAGAAAATACAACGGTGAGTCAAACATGTAATCAGTCCATCCCAAAGTAGAGATATCAACCCAAAGATTCACCTTTCTATCTCTTTTCAAGAACCAGTTCAGTCCAGAAAAGAACTAATGACCCATGATAGAAGTTCTAATCAATATAGCAATCAATTTAGCAAATATAACGGTGAACCAAACATGAGATCAATCCATCCCAAATGTAGAGATACCGACCCAAAGATTCACCTTTCTACCTCCTTTCAAGAATCAATTCAGTCCAAAAAAGAACTAATGATCCATGATCAGAGTTACATTAAATTTTAATTTTTTTTAAAGACTATTCATTTTTTTACCTTTAGTTGTTCTTCTAAATTTTAAAGGATGACCAAATTTAGAGGAAGATGTGATGTGATTTCATGTGATGTGAAGGGTTATATAGAGCCGCCAAATATGGAGGGGGTACACGATGGGCCCGGCGGGATTCTTTCTTGTACCGCCGGGCCTGCCGGGTTTAATATGAAACCCGGCGGGCCTTCCGGGATTGTTGGTTGTCCTGTCGATTCTACGTTTCCTACCGGTTTTTGTAGGTCATGACATTAGATATGTTATTAACATGAAAACAATAATTAACATTTAAAAAAATGCATCATCGCGTAATTAAAATCCCTGGAAGAAGTTGAGCAGAGTAAGCAAGTATTTGTGAAGTTTTTTGAAAATATAGTGGGTGCTACTGGATTAAACAATGAAGCTAGAAAGAGCACTGTGAAAGGCATTGTCCACAAGAAAATGTTGCCTAGAGAACTTTTGCGAGTGTACCAAGACCACTTGAAGAAGTATGTCACTCACAATTTTATATTTAGGTGGCAAGCACAACAGTTCAAGGACTGCATTTCTTTGTTTCCAAATGATGTGGTTGTCTCTGTCGTTGACTTTGCAGAGAACTACTCCAAGGAGCAAAATGAGATCCAGTGAATGCATTGGTACACTAAGCAGGTCACTAGCTTTGTCCTGATTACTTATTTCCGCATCGCATCAGGTGCAATAAAGAAGACCATGCACTTTTTTGTCTCAGATGATAGAAAACATGACACCTTATTTGTGCAGCATGCTTTTCTCTTACATGCTCAATGGTTGAGAGATCAAGGGCTAAGATTTAAAAAACATTGGGTTTGGTCAGATGGCGCAGCTTCACAATTTAAAGCAAAGCGACCGTTTTACTTTGCTGCTAGATATTGGAGCCTTACTGGCATGGAAATGAATTGGAATTTTTTTTTCTCAGGACATGGAAAGGGGGAACATGATGGGGTTGGGGCTATCATTAAAAGGGCTCTAACTCATGAGCAATTGAAGCAAAATAGCGTGCGGTTGACTTGTGCAGTTGAAGTTGTCTCTTTTTTGAGAATGCATCTCAGTACTGGAGCAACTACTATGTATGACAAGCAAAAGAGGGAGGTCAGTAGGGTGTTCTGCGAGGTCAAGCTAGGCGATGCTCAGTGATCCCATCAATGGGACTGCAAACCATTGAAGGGCTCAAGAGCAATGCACTGTGTGAATGGGTATTCTGAGAACAACACTTGTGCATTGCGATCAAAACGGTTGTCATGCTTTTGTTTTCCTTGCAGGCTTGGCCATTGGAGAAAGTGTATGAACATATCACATGTGGATACATGGCAATATCACCCTTTGGAGCCACTTGCTAATGATTCCCAGTCATACGGAGACTCAGACGATGAGGAGTTCCATGGTGCCACTTATGCATGTCATTATGACTCCTTAAGCGATGCTCTCACACCTGGAAACAATTTTACTGTCACTTCTGAAGAGAATAATGAGGAGGTTGTTGACTTCTACATTTTGAAGTGTGTAGTAGCTAAGGGCCTAGCAACTAACGAGCAAATTGATGCATGGGGCAACAAGATAGAGAAGCATACTTATATGGTCACGGGCTATTGGTATAAATCCCTACAAGCAAACTTGTATGAGCTGTGGGATAACAAGCCAGTAGTTTTCATATATTCCCACTTGATAAGGGCAATAAAGTTCCCTATGGAGCCTATAGTGCTCGATGGCATAGGAGAAGTGTTCAAACTTTCCAATGAAAACCATGAGGCAATATACAATAGCATGCCCTTTGAATTGTAAATCAAATCTGATTTTATATCATCTAGTGAAAGATTGAACAAGATGGAATTGGTGTAAACGTACGATGGAATTGACATGTTGGTTTTTGAGAATGCTTCACCACCCCCCCTCCCCCCCCAAACATCACCACTAAGAAGTGTTGCAGTTTCAGATAAACTCAATAAAAATTTACCACTTTATAGTGGTACTAAAGTGGTTTAGCACCACTAAAAAGTGGTTTAGCCCCACTAAAAAGTGGTTAAGAATGCTTAACCACTCCCCCCAAACATCACCATTAAATGGTGTTGCAGTTCCAGAAAAACTGTTGCAATAACATAATAAAAATTTAACCACGTTTTAGGGGTTTAGCACCACTAAAAAGTGGTTCTAAGACATTCAAAAGTGTAGAGACATGTATAGTGCAGAGACAGGTGGGTACCAGAACTTCTGTATATTACAAAAAGTATATTACAACAATTATCCAGAAACGTCTACATATCCACCAAGAATGTACAATATATAACGTTTCTGGCACTTCCGGATGTACAATCTCATTCATCTCCATTTATAAAAAAGTGCTCAAAGACTAGACTCGAAAGTTCATCTTTGGGATTGCTGATGGGGTTTGCCTTTGTATACTCCAGGGTATTGGGGGTTAGTGCCCATCTGCACAGCCATGGCAACAGTGTGTGTGTGAGGTAATCAGGGTCTTGTTCTTCATCAAGAGGATCAAAGGTGGGTGGACATATACAGTTGTCCCAGACATTGCGCAGATTTTTATATCTGGAGTTTTCTACCAGCAATGTCCGAGAGGAGTCATATTCTGGAAACTTGTTCCAAACATGGTAAAGGGGCTTAAAAGACACAGGTTCACCTGCAAGGTCTCTTGGAGCTCCAACAATCTCTTCAAACTATGACCACTTTTCACATTGCTAGTTTGAGAAGAGATCCCTAAAGTAATAAGTCCTATGTTCCCATATGTCTGGCCAACATGTACTGAGGATATGCTCAATGTTAGCAGCAATACAAGTGCTCCAAATCATTGCATCTTCTATTTGCCTCAAATCCCAAACAAATTACTCAACATCTCTACGGTAGTAGATCCATAACTTCTCGTCCACTCTTTTTAGTTTAAATCTGTCGAAAGCTGGACGTGGAGGGTGTTTAAGTTGTCCTGTCTTTGGATCACGTTTGGTTACATCTCGTTTCACGAATAGTCCATCGAGATCAAGGATGATGAGATTTTTTATCTTGCAGAAATTCGAAACAAGATATCCCCATCCAGGGCAGTTTGGCGAAATCTCCTCAATTTTGGGGCAAACTGCTGGTTCCTGGTCTTCCTCTACTTTATCTGGTGTTACATCTGCATCCTGCGTAGCTGCTATGTCTTCAACCTTCTCATCTGGCTCTTGAACATCTCCAATCCAGCTAACTTCTGCCATAGACAAGTACCATGCCTTAAAAACCTCAATCAGGCTGACATATTAACCTTTTCAAAATACACTTGAAAAGTATACCTTCCAGGCTATTGATTTCCATTTCATTAATTTCATGAACTTCTATGCCAATAGTCCACTTGGCAGGAGATACTGGAGAAAAAATAAGCTCTACTTGAAGATGCTCATGATGATGTCGGAAAGAACAATACGAGTACAATAAATAGACAGTCAATGAACAATATGAGTACAATAAATAGACAATCAATGAGCAATAAACAACTAGTGAACGAAAAATAAAGCCGTCGTTTCATTATCATCAAAATGAGGGTACAAAGACAAAATTACAAAGAGGCTACAAAGCACAAAAGGTTAATAGGGGCTACAGAAGTTTCTTGCGGGACTTTGTTTTGGGAGGTTTAAGGTTGGGTGCTTGGAGGTTAGTCTTTTTCCGAGCAGATGAAGGCTCCTTAGATTTTTTACCTCCTGGAGTAGGCTCTGGAGGCTCGGATGCAACCTTAGCTTTTTTCTTTGGTGTGGCGCGCTCTTCAGTGTTGCTCCTCTTTTTCCTACGCCCCAAAATCTGTGCACAAACATCTGAAATAAGAAGATCCGAGTCCTCGTCAGACAAGTTCACTGTTGTATCCTTTTCAATCAGCTTCTCAAATGATTTTTTAGCATCCTGTACTTCCTTGTTCACTGCAAGTTCTGGCTTCAGAGGCACCTCGGTTGACTCCTTGGATGCGTCACCTTGAGCTCCCACTACATCTGCTCTTTTTTTAACCCTTTTTTCTGCCTTTTGTTGGTCCGGAGTGTCTTCACCTGCTTGTTTCTGGGATGCATTCTTATCCCCGCACCCACCACACATGCTATCAATATTGGGCTTGCGTGATGACCCAGCTTGGGAGTGTGCTACATAAAAGACAATGTAATAATACTCAATATTAAGTTATGTGAACATTCAAAGAGAATAATTTTCCACAGAATAGTACCAATTCCATCAACAGGAGATCCAAAGATGCCTTCCATTGGATCTTTCTCTGCAATTACATGGAAAAAAGAAACAAAATTATCAAGAAATGAATCTACAATCAGCTTCATATCATAAGGTATAAAAACATCGATTACCTGTACCAACATTCTCATCCATGTTTGCCTCTCCAGGTGCCAGCAGCTTTGAAGCATCTTTTAAAGGTTCCTCACATCCATGAAATAGGCACTGGCCGGCAGACTTATAGACAGTTACAAAACAAAGTGGGTGATACGGATGTTGACACCAAAGCATGTAGACACCGGTAACAACAGTCTGCATGATAGACATCCCACAAGCAACACAATCACCTAACTGCACACAACTAATGTCCGATCCCAAATGAACAGGCGGCCTGACAAGAAGGATAGGCATTCTTGACTTGAACAAATTAATAATCGTTTCCACAAATCGAAGATGCCCTGTCGCCACTTCTACTTCCCATAACAAAGTGTCATGCTGACCCTGTAAAAAATAGCACTGCGTACTTTATAAAACAGTAGAAGTGTTTGTGCATTACTTTCAAGATTCTTCATCACTTTATGTGGTACCACTTAAGAGTGTTATATAAACACATTTAAGTGGTCTTTTACCATATAAAATGGTCTCTAACCATTTTTTCCTAATTAGAGTTTAACCACTTTTAAGTAATATCAACTACTACTAGGTGAATCAATCAAGCTTACATACCTGTAACTGTGCTGCCTCTTCACCTAGGTTATCGAGATTGTGCACTTCAATATCAAGTCCCATGTCTTTGAGAGCCTCCTTTCTGATTTGAATCAAGGTCTCAAGATTTGCCATTGCTTCCTCGTTTGGTACAAGCCCAGCCTTATGCTGCTACAAGCGAAAGACGTAGCGTCCCTGCAAAATACCTCAAAATAGCATGTATCAAAACAACAAAACACCGCAAATATGCATACCTGACAAAGCCTATGAGCATATAATCAAATCGTACTCGAACAGAGGGAGAGAGATAGCGTGATAGAACGAGAGAGCACGTGCAGGCGCACCTCCTAGAGCGGAGTGCTACGCCGGCACGGCGAGAGAGAAGAGAGGAGAGGTGAGAAGAAGAACACAGACACTGGGTGCAATCTCTCTCCGTGCAAGAGTGACCATTTCCCTCCTGCACGTATTTAATTTATAGATTCTTGAATGGTCAAAGTGAGTACAAACTGGCCTGCCAGTCATAAATGGCCAAAGCTCATAAAGAGCACTTGGATAATAAAATGTACAATATATATTTCCATTCGCATAGGCCTAGCTCGGTCTAGTCTTTTCCACCTGTCAACTGCAATAAATCATAAAATATCATTTCTATAACATACCTCTCCGTTGGCCCAAGCAACTGTCCTCAGTTACGAAGATAAAAATCTGCAAACAGTACTTATCAAAAACAGTGATTAATATGTTGTGTCAAAAACATCACATAATAAAAGAAAAATTTATGAAACTAAACAACATTAGCCTATGCTTGCCGTCATCCACATACTACCTATTCTAGTGTCCCATACCACTAGAATAAGCAGTATATGTCATACCCTGAAGAATCAGGATATCATTGGTCACACTCATCATTAATCTCATAATGTCAAGTCTCATCACATAAATACTGTTGTAATAATCATCAGATACCAAATCCTAATCCAATTCCAATTTCCACAATATAAGTCCAAATCCAAATCACTTTTATTATGTACCCGGGTAACAAAATCATACCAATTGTAGTGGTGGCCAGCCACTGCAGCATGATTTTGTGATCGGTGTTGCCTCATCCGGCGAATCTACACCAATAAAACGTGTTGCCTAAATCGGCGAATATGTACTAATGCTGCCTAAATTGGCGGATCTGCATTGGATATTGTTTTAAAATAATAAATCTGAAGTTTATTAATGTGCTACCTAAATCGGCGGATCTGCACCAAGATGACTATCTACACACTGCCTAGATCGGCGAATCTGTGTGTGCATGACCAATGGACTAGGCAAGACATAAAGGGGGGAAAAATAAAAATTAAAAAAATTTACTATGTTGTTGACATCACGGTGCAGTATAACAAAGTACTTACAAATTATTGCCGCCATTCCAAAGCACCTTAGTGTTTGCTAGCACAACACTCGAGAAGTAATGGCATTTTCACAAATCAAATCAACATTGCAAGGCTCAGCTATTGTTGAAAGAAAACACAACTTGCATTGTCACTTAGTCTCTAGAATGATATCGTTGCATGAGAAAGTCAATATAAACGTTGAATTTGATTGAGCATGGAGGACTTGCCTTTTGTAAAGCTGTACATGGTGCAATTTAAAAAGCGATTAAAGATACAGAAAAACATGTCTATTGAGGACAGGCATGACTTCTGAATAATTAAAAGAAGAATAAATGGGTACAGTGTATCCGATATCATCATGATGAGAAGAGAAATTTCACAATGTAGTAGTGTGCGTTTTAGATCGTACAATCATTTTATAAGATCCATTTGTGAGGAAATCATGCAAAACTTATGTAATGAAGATCAACATCAATTTGGCAAAGTTGCCAAAAAGGAGTTATTATTATTATTATTTTATTATTTTTATTTTGTAATAACACATTCTATACTTGTTGAAACCAATCACAAGTATTTTCCCATTCTCAATATACATTAATAGTGTTTAATTTTGAAGTCTTGGTGAATATGTCTATACATATCAGTTAGACATTGATTGGTCTATAACAAGGTGCATAGAGTGTAAGTTTTAGGTGATAGGCTGACTAGATTTTCAGTGTGACATTATTGTACATATTGATTATTGAATCAACTTATAGAATGGGTGTTACCATGAATAACGTTATGGTATTATTGTGTGATGAAAATAGATTGTACATACTATAGGAAATGTTAAATACATATTTCACTGTTTCATCCCTTGGTGGCTCTAATCTTCCTCTGTTTGATGGCCCCAAGTCACACGTACCACAAGGCACCTCATGGAGTTGATTCACAATGATTCCTAGGAATGCGATGAAGGGCGTCTAAACTATTTCCTTTGAAAGGGTGCAATAAGTGTAAGCCTTTCCTTTAACATGTCCAATGCCAGCTTGATGCATTACCTTGCCTTATTCTAACGGCCAAAAAAACATCCTGGAAATGTACTATGCAGGAGATTTTATCACGAACAGAATCGGTTGTGAACACAACCACCAATCCTCATTTGACCCCAAATTTGTAAGCTCTAGGGGTGAAAGCATGTTAACCTGTCGCGCTTTTTGTGCTAGTTAGTAGTTTCAAGTTAGCACATCTTCGAAAAGTTGGGCGTCTGGTAAACTTTTTACAAATAATATTAAAATTTCTCGGAGGTTGTACATTTGGATTCCTTGTTTCAAGTGCTTTCTTTTGATATATCATATGTCATAGATCTTGGAGATGTAGCTCAAGTTATTGTACTAGTTAGCATATGTCAAAATTGTGCTAGTTAGCATTGTCCGGGACATGAAAAAGCATGACAGGTTAACATGCTTTCACCCCTAGTTGTATCAAAAAAAAACTTAGAGAACATACATATAAAAGAGCTATGCAAAACGGACTCCATATCAAGAACGATTGTTGCTGATTAGGAGGACGAAGGGGAGTTGCATTCATAGAAACTCAAAGGATACCGTTGTGGAGTCACTTGTGGAGATACATGAGGAAATAGTGTCAGATTGCGGATGAAAGGAGTTACACTTGAACATAATGTTACAACAACAACATAGGATGTAAGAGACCCGCACTTATAGCTAATGAACACTGCAACCGCCGAGGGAAGCTTTATTCCAACCGCAAGAGTGCCGATATAAAAACAAAAAAGCATGTCAGACAATTAGATCTAAATTGGAACTTAACTCCTAGCTACTATAATAAAGAGGCACGCATTGGCCGGTGTCAGCTGCCAAAAGAAAAATAAGCCTGGGAATTTGAAGCAGGCGACATTCGTGCAAGGCCTTAAGCACGGTAGCAACGAGAGACAACACTATTGACGTATGTCTCGCATTATTGTATGTAGCGGTTGCAAGAGAGGCTTTGATGGATGCAACCAAGGCATCATCATTAGCATCACTGTGTAGTTTGAGAGGCTGGTTGGAAGAGAGTAAGCTGAGAGCAGGGAGAAATGAAATGAAATGTTATATTAAACGCCTTCAAAGGCTAAATTTCCATCTGAAATCGAAATGATATGCTCTTGTTGGGTCTGGGTACAAAATAAAGTGAAGTAAAGTGTTTTTTTTTTAATAAGAAAAAACTAACAGGAAAACTCTGAAAATCAAAATCAAAATTGCCCTGAATGTTATGCCCACAACTTTTCAGCAGTGCAAAGCTCTATCTTCGCGACAGATGCTGTGGATGAGGTTGGCGAGATGATGACGATGTCGATTACAACAACGCTTCCTCTTTTGACTGCGTGCTGCAAGCGGATGTTGCTGCTGAGGTCGTCAAGCCCTTCTTGAACTGGCGGTTTGCCACAGCACGAGAGAGATGGAGAGAGCTGGGGTGAGAGAATGATAGGTAGAGAGAGAGAGAGAAATAAATCTAGGGGGGGTGCAGACACACTCAATTGATTCTTGACCGCCTCCACTCCTGCAATGCTCGAGCTGGCTCGTCCCTGTTGAAGACCTTTGAAACTGTCTTCCTCATGACTCTCCCAAAGTTGTCGAGATGACCTGTGAGTCTCTCTCTCTCGCACGCATTGCGTAGCTCGGAAGAGTGCAAAGGCTCCAAGTTCTGTCTAACCAGCTTCGACGAGTATTTCAATAGGCAAGGATCCTCCACCAACATGGACATAGTCAAGAAGTTCTCGACCTTCTTCCTCATAATCTCCATTACAGAACGTTGTTGCTCCATTGATTATTGCATCCTCAAGCCCTTCGACTATAGTATATTGTTGGCACAGCTTCTGGTAGCATAGATAGTCTATCATGAAGACTACCTATGATGAGGGAATCTGATTATGCATGCAGCTGGTACCGAAGATGGCACATTGCATGTGCGTGCTTCTCCAAAGCTGGCCATATCAACCAGTCATAAAAGGCGTAGGGCTACGAGTTGGGCGCCGCCATGCAAGAAGCAGAGAGAGTTTGCGTGTTTTTTCTTTTTTTCCTTCTTGTTGGTAGGCTCTAAGTGGGTGGCTGAGACGAGTTTGGCCGCTGCAAATTAGCGGTAAGGAGCGTGCAGGTTGGCGGTGGTTGAAGTGGGTGTGTGGGGCTGTGCGCCGATGGTTGTCAGAGAGAGAGAAAGACATGATGTGTGTGTGTGTGTGGTTGGGCGACGACTGCGAGAGAGAGAGATTGGGTTGGTGGGTGGTATACCACCAAAGGGATGGCTGCAACTAAAGGGAGAGGGAGATTTGGTTTGCCACTCGAGAGAGAAAGCGAGTTGTCGAGGTTGGTGTGCGCGAGTGGTTAGCAAGGGGAGAGAGAACCTCTGCATGGAGAGTGGGTGGTGGGCCGAACACGTGTGCAGTGAGCTATGTAGTGGAGTAGTGGCTCAGGACGAAGAGGCCAGTCGGTGTTCATCGCTTGAGAGCTGCTGCATGGCGGTCTGGGGTGAAAGCTGTAGTGACAATGGTTCAGGGATGTTGACCACAGAACATACCGGCTAGCTGGGGTGTACTCTCCCAGATGTGCTTGTGCTCAGTGGGTTGTAGTTAAGCACAGCATGTGTCGACGTCGTTGACGCATCTGACGGGGAGGCAAGAAGGTAAAGGAGGATCGAGGATCTCCAAGGCCGGCGCCGGTCCAAAGCTGTGGATACTACACCATTAGGGGTCCATGCCATGCCGTCGAGGGGAGGGCTTAATCTGTTGCGCCATGGGGCAGCCGCATCGTTCTGTGCAGAGAGCTCCTTTATATATATATATATATATATATATATATATATATATATATATATATATATATATATATATATATATATATATATATATATAATTTTCTTTAAATTAGCATTTTAAAATAAGATCAACATGGAGTAAGTTCTCACGATGACTCTAAGCCGAGAGGTCATCTTTGGAATAAGTGCGCGTCAAACCACTCTCGAGCATCTCCTTGGAGTGCGACCTTATCAGATAGCTATTGAGTTCTACAATATATTTTAGACGAATGACTTGCTCAATATTCTACGCTCCGTTCTAATGGCCAAGAATTCTTTTTCTTCTAACTTCTTCCCTTGATCTTATACATCCATTACATACCAAACTACCTATGTGCTAATGACTAGCGTGATGATTCATGTGGATGATATTGTGAGTGAAATTTAGTGCTAATTAATGTATTAATTTTAACATAACTACTCTATGCATTAATACTATGTAAACTTTGCTCATAGTTTAAGATTGTCATTTCTACTATCTTATTCAAATATCTTTCACTAATTACAAATTAATGAAGGATTAACGCCATATTTGCATGAAAAAGATAATATAAAACAATAACATAGAATTATAAAATTTGAAACCCATAAGAAAACAAGAGCACTTAGCTTTTGGTTATCCGAATCTGCAATCACTAGAGCGTAGCCTCGGCTCTGATACCACTTCTACAAGCAGAAGACGTAGCGTCCCTGCAAAATACCTCGAAACAGCATGTATCGAAACAACAAAACACCGCAAATATGCATACCTGACAAAGCCTATGAGCATATAATCAAATCGTACTCGAACACACAGAGAGAGAGAGAGAGAGAGAGAGAGAGAGAGAGAGAGAGAGAGAGAGAGAGAGAGAGAGAGCGTGATAGAGCGAGAGAGCACGTGCGGGCGCACCTCCTAGAGCGGAGTGCTACGCCGGCACGGCGAGAGAGAAGAGAGGAGAGGTGAGAAGAAGGACACAGACACTGGGTGCAATCTCCCCCCGTGCAAGAGTGACCATTTCCCTCTTGCACGTATTTAATTTATAGATTCTTGAATGGTCAAAGTGAGTACAAACTAGCCTGCCAGTCATAAATGGCCAAAGCTCATAAAGAGCACTTGGATAATAAAATGTACAATATATATTTCCATTCGCATAGGCCTAGCTCGGTCTAGTCTTTTCCACCTGTCAACTGCAATAAATCATAAAATATCATTTCTATAACATATGCAACTTGAGTTCCTCCATATCCTTGTTCAGTCTCTCTACGATCTTGGCGGCGCCTCGTATCAAACCAACCTGCTCATCTCTTTTTATCTTTGATTGATCTAAAGCAATTTTTATTGCTTCGAGACATTGTTGCTTCTCTTTTAACTTTTCAATAGCATTAGCCTTCATGTTAGAAATAGCTGCTTACAGCAGCCGTTGACGTAGAAAATGTAGTCGAGGAAACATTTGACATTCCAAATGTTCCCATCGAGCCAAAGGCCCGCTTCTTTAGAAATTCCTCCTTAGCCTGCCCTGAAAATTGATGTCCACCTGAGTATGTCTGCCAGTCAAAGCCTGTGCAAGTACTGTCAGTGTAATTAGGCATATTTTCTGCATTAAATTTCCGCTCGCTTCCAAGACATGGACCGTTTGTGGACCTCCATTTCTCCACTTTTCTATTTAAAGTTTTCTGTTGGCGTAACATTTTGATAACACCTTCATCATACACAGCCCATGCAACTAAACCTTCAGAATCTTCAGCGGCCTTGCACTTCTACCAAGTAAATCCATGTGCAAAATGCACGTCTACCTCGTTGTTTGGGGGAGCTCCCTGATATACTTTGTGGTATAGTAGGAGACATTCTTCATACATTTCACGCCTCAGCCCCTTTAAATGCATCTTCTCCTTTTGGTGGCGCTTGTAAAGCCATACACTAAGCCACTCCTCATTTGAGAAATCATCATCACATAGGAGCTTCGGATCCTGGCCAACCAAGCATAGCCCATATTCGGTATGAAAATCTTCCTTGGTGAAGCAAAATTTTGTTTGAGTGGGTAACCTGCCACTCGTGGTACTGTCCACCTCCCTGTAAAAACATATAAGAATGCATGCTAGTATGTAATGAGCCATAATTAAACTTGTTTTATCAACAATAAGAAGTGGTTGAAATGATTTTTGCACCATTCTCAGTGGTACTACAAAATTTTTAAGTGGTGGTGTACCACTAAATGGTTCTCAACCACTTAAAACTGGTTAGGTAACACTAAAAAGTCTTGCTACACCACTATTTTCTAGTGATACGTCCCCTTTTGGTGTTTCTTCACCACTTTAAAGTGGTGCTCCAGCACATAAAAGTGGGTTGAACCACTGTTCAGTTGTGCTACACTGATGTGAATTGTTGTACACAACTTAAAACTGGTGCTACACTCCTAAAAAGTGGTGCTACACCAATAGAATGTGGTATCTCCTTGTAAAGCTTCATCACTTAAAAGCACTTAACCACCACTTTTAGCAAAGATGCAGAACTAACGATTATTGAGGAGTCACCCTTCTACAGGCTAAGGTGAGCCGGGCCAGACAATGCCCGTGTGCTACCATATGCCATGCCCCACTGCTCCACAGTAGAGAGATCGAGGAGATCCAAACCTGAGCACATCAAGCTGCTGGGGAGAGACGAGCCCATATGATGGCTCACCTAGTGGTGTCCGTTAGGGTAGCCCTTGCTCCCAACCCTCCCATGTACTATATTCTACATCCCCCCATTAGCATAGGATGGAGCTAGCTAGATTGATACATTTGCATGGTTGTACTACCTTGAGCATATAGACATGCACATATCCCTAGTACTAGAGGTCCACCCATCCCCATAGATCCCATCATCCACCAGAAGTCTTTTTCTTTTATTCTGTACTAGTTTGAATTATTTTATCTTTTTTGATAGACAGAGGACATTCACACATGTACATTTGCTCTCTCTCTCTCTCTCTCTCTCTCTCTCTCTCTCTCTCTCTCTCTCTCTCTCTCTCTCTCTCTCTCTCTCTCTCTCTCTCTCTCTCTCTAAAAGCTTGTGGTCGATGCTCTGTAGAAGTCTCTCTGTCTCTCTCGTTGATGGCGATTGCAAGCCTTCTTGACACCCCTAAATTGTTTGAGTTACAGGTAATCTACATGGTTGTTGGCGGACTTCTACTCTATACGGCCACATAGTTTCCATTATATAAAGCTAGTGTGAAGGCAGATTTTGTCATAATAATCAATATCTAATTCTCCTAATGATTTTCTCATGTTAAACTGATCATTTAATATGGGGAAGTGCCAGGGGAGAAAAAGCTAGAATATTGGTTAAGTTAGCAAACCGGCCACAGTAGGGATCCAAAGGAGAGAAAATAGGGATCCAAAGGGGGGCCCATCTGCAAAAGAGCTATGTGCAACAATGGGCTTAAAAGACCTTAAGGTTCATCCCATTAAGACTTTCAAAATGCTAAGGTTCCAAAATTCAAAGGTTGTGTCCAATTGTCAACTTTAGGGAAAATTGGATGCTTTGTGTGTGTCTCAAAAGTCTTTGTCAAGCCCTACATAGGAGGGGAAGATCCCAAGAAGTAGGGGATGAGAGAGAAACTCATACACTTACACACAAGCTCCCTTTGTACACAAGGGGAAAGAGGAACACATGTCAGCTCCCTAGCCCAGATGCCCACAAGGTGTACTCAAATCCTATTGGATGGCCTTGGAGGTAGACCAATGAGAATTAGGCTAGAGTAAATCTAGCTTAATTAATTTAAAACACTTAATAAAAGAATCAATAAGAATTAAGCTCTCTAGAAGACTATTGGATATTCTCCCAAGGGGACCAATGAGCATTCAACAGCCCAATGGCTTGTCTGATTCCTATTGGCCAGGAGGCAAAGGGGTCCAATGAGAGTTTAATTGAATTATTAAATTACCTAAAGCTCTCACAAAAGGGGAAAGGGGGACACATGTCAGAAGGCTATCACTTATGCTGCTTAATTGTCATTGGCTAAGCCTGGGGAGGTCCAATAGGATACTAGCATGAGTAATTAGCAAGGGGGGTCGACCAAGAGAGAGGGGGGGTTGATTTTTGCAAGGAATTATCACACACACTCACACAAGCTCATGTGTGAAGTAAAGAAGACTCTCTCTCCTTCTCAAGCTTTAATGGAAAGCTTATCACCTACTCCGAGCTTGTGAGAAGGAAGGCCTACACCAACAAGTCTTGGCTTTGTGATGCAAATAGCCAAGCTTCAATGCATGCTCAACTCCTCTACCATGCTAATTACTAAGCTAAGATATGCTAATATGAGTGATTATGTGAGGAGATGTACATCTTTCTCGTAAGAATACTCCTTCTTCCTCTCAATCTACTCTCATACCCCGCTAGCTCTCACCATCTTCAAAGGTGTGTGAGGTCTTGGGTCTAAGACCGTGAGGGAATTGATGTTGTGTTTGATAAACATTTTGCGTAGTGCATGCAGTTTCCATCTTCATTGCACTAGCTAGTATTGAAGGACACAAGAAATTGTATCGTAAAATGTCTCTCTTGATGGGAGAAACCATAATACAAAGCCTTTTGGACGGGGGACCGGATCCATGCAAATCCGATCCTCAGCTGTTGTCAATTGCTTAATTTTTCTCTGTTTTGAAGTATTGTTCATGCTATCTAACTAGGTGTTATGATTTTTGTTGCTCTCTCCACCCAAGCACTCTTGTTAATCTCATTAGGAATCTATTCTAATGAAATGCTCACTATGTTCATGCTATTTTCCGCTACACACAAGTTACTAGGCCATTAAATGTTACATATTTCCCTTCTTCTATCCCTTCATCACTATGCGGGCGTAGCAATTGGAGGTGTTTGAGGGGGGAGGGGTAACATAAGAGCAGGGAAGGATGTTGTAACAACAGTTGAAGGGATGTGAGGCGGGTTGGAGAAGCTCCTGAGCAATCTACAATTTTAAGGCGAGGAAGGAGCAGTCCGCAGGTTGAGGGATGCCTTGGTCTACATAGGTCTCTCTCTCTCTCTCTCTCTCTCTCTCTCTCTCTCTCTCTCTCTCTCTCTCTCTCTTTGTGCGAGTGGAGTGGGTTAGAGTATATTCAATGCGCATTGTCTCTTTAGTGTACGGGTTTTCTTAATTAGAAAGTGAATATGTGCCCCACCATTTCAAAAAATGCTTGTAATGAATGTCTTCTAAGCTCTATCTTTATAATGAATATCTTCTCTCCCAACCAACCAATCAAAAAATTGTACATTTTTTGAAAATAATCTTCCCTTTTTCATACCCCTTTGCGACAAGCCAAAAAAAAAGAAGAAAAATTTCTACAAATATGTAGAAATTTGTTAGTTTTTCAGGATTCCATCCATACAAGGAGGTTTGGCCGTCTAGTAGAGGTCATATTTGACCTTCGAGGACGACAAGAAAATCTCCGAATTGGTGAGAGTGGTAGCCAATCCGCCAATTGCTTAGTAGGCAGAAGGGTAGTTTAAGTCCTCAAAGGAACTGCGTTTCGCACGTACACTCTTTGGTCTAGAACGTTTGAACTAAATCAAACACACCCCAAAATCTCCACACACGTCACAAACAAAGCATGAGACCTAAGTAGGATTAAGAGATGCATGCATTTTAGGTGATACAAGAAAATTGGAGGGATCCTCAAAACCTACTAACTTTCATCTCCTTGCTCGAGCCGCTGAGGGGGATTGGCAAGGCCTCATTGAACTGAGGCAGCATGCCATAGAACCTCAACTTGAGAGATTTGACAACAGCACTCACAAGAGCGACATCGTCTTTGAGGTACTCCTCGTAGATAAAGAGGCAATACCGCTGCCTCCTCTTCATCTCCTCCCTTGACACCGCCCTCAGCGCCGGTAGAATCCTGGCTATCTCCGACGTTGGAAACTGCAGAGCACATTGATGCCATTGTATCAGACCCTCAAATGGCTTCACATAGTTGTCACTGATAAGCACCGGAATTGACCCTGTGCTCATCGTCTCTATCAGCCTATACGACGATGGCGACCTCCCTGCCGGCACTAACCCGAATGTTGAATTCATCAATTCTCGAAAACCATACCGCTTAAAGCGCGACTCATCTTCATCGCACCCTTTCCCTGCATCAGGATTTTGCTCTCTTATCTCATTGTTTGTCACTTGATTGCAAGTGACTGCAACAACCACATCCTTCCCATTATGCATCGCACGCATGGCCGGATTGCTTCGGAAATTACCCTCCTTGTGCCCCAAATACCTTGTTCCCCTGAAGGTGAGGAAATACTTTCTGTCCCATGGCTTCAAGCTCTGTAAATGAGTTAGATGTGTCTTACCTGCCAGCGGAATGGATATGTCGAACCCTGGGCGGTGTGTTGTCTCATACAAGCAAGAGGCGAGCACGGACGCATTGCCGATGGTGTGGGGAGGAGGGGCTGTGATGGACCACCTATCTGCAAGAGTTGCTATGACATGATTGAGGCCACCATTCCAGTGTGGGAGTGTACTCGGATGAGGCGGACAGGGCCTGACATGGTGCGTCGGCATCGTGACAAGAAAGAGACATGCCTCGCTAGCATTTGTTGTCAGCCATGGTGTGGAGTTTAGAGCAGCGAGGTACGACAGAGGCTCGTAGTAGGGAGGACCGTAAGCATAGATGCGAAAATTGGCCATGTTTGCACATCTTGAGAAGTTGAAACAGCTGTCCATGGAGCAAAGAGGAAATGTGTTCTCCATATGCCAAAACTTGTTGGCAAACCACTGCTTCGCTGCTTCATCATCAGGTTGTGTCGAAGGAGATGATAGAGTAAGGAGGTCGGTGCTCGTATTTGAACATGTGCAAGCTGCAACAGAGACATTATCTTGGTGTGCTAATGATTGATCGGTTGTGATGCTGCTGCAAATTATGGTGGATTGCAACAAAGAGAATCTGAGCACTTGAGCAATTTCTGAGTAGAATGCAATCAAAAGAAGACCCACTATGCAGAGCAGCGCAAGGAGCAGCCGCAGGCGGACCGTCCCCTTGGTTGGTATGAGCGCCTTTGTACCTATGTTGTCTATACTGTATGTCATCGTCGAGAGAGCATTGATCCTTTGCGCTTCGTGTGTGTGTGTGCGTGTGTGTGTGTGTGTGTGTGTGTGAGAGAGAGAGAGAGAGAAGCCCACGCTACCTTGTGTGTGGGTTTGGTGTGGGGGGGAAGCACAGAGAGGTTATTTTGCCGCTGCATGCATCATGTTCTTGGCTCCCTCTCTCGTGGTTGTTTGTTTAAGCGAGTCTTGACTACTGCGCCCTTAGGCTAAACAAGAGTAGTGGGAAAGCACTCTCTCGCCATATGCTTGAGGACACGTTCAGACTGTCGAAGGCTACGAATGCAGTGTCTACTTTTGTATTGAAAAGGTACTGGGCTGAGAACAACGGGGTTCGATGGCCCATATTCAAATTGGGGCCGCTACTAAATTTCGATCGTTGATTCTGTCAAAATACATTTCGAGATTTCGAAATAATTTTTGAAAATGTTGACATTAGTGTTTTCGGAATTATAATCGCACACTCTCGCATCTAAAGCAAGGTACAAATGCGGATGTGATGGTTATGGCATTAGATTAGGGTCCAAATTGTGGGTGCGAGGCGTGAGGTGTTTCAAGATTAAGTCTCGCATCCCGATATTAGTTTTTCCTGCACTAATCTCGAGATCTTGAGATTAGGTTTTACACATCGACCGCCTAGATTCAGCAGCGACCCTAATTTGAAAATGGATTGTCGCTCCCATGGTTTGCATCCCGTGACACGTAAAAGGGAGGGAGGGCTAAGGGTGAGGTGCATAACTCGATTGGCTTAGCGTCTTTCATGTTGAAAGTGTACTAACGTTACTCTCACTCAAGGGCAACGAGCCGTCACAACTCCTATACGCCCCTTCGTAGAGTTGTCCCCTAAGGCATATTTCACAAAGCGAGATGCATACACGTAGCATCAACGTTTTTCAAAAGCAGGCAGTAAGTGTTTGGGAAAGGTTTGCCTCAGCTTAGCCTTGAGCCGGTTGAAAATAAAGATTAGCCGGTTTCAAACCAAGGCAAAGGGAAGGCGAACCGGTAAAATATATAAGAAAATAGTCCAAAAATCCTGCAAATCTAAACAGTGCTACTATTGTTACCAGTTTTCATCTAGGCAAGGAGGAAACCCGTCCGTCTAGGAAAAAATACTTTCCCAAACACTGGGTAGTGCTCGGAATAAAAAAAAATTAAACCGTGGAAAGGTAAAATTAAAATTGACCATATATGAAGGTTTTCACCCTAAATTTCTCTCACCTTCAAATTTAAAATTTAGAGGTAAATCTTTGAATACAATAGTGTGTGACTCTATTTATAACTCACTCGAGTATTTTAAACGAGTTACCACAACTAAGATAGGTAACTAAATGAATGACCGACTTTCAAACTTTTGAAAGGTATTGGAACATGTAAGAATGCCTCTTCTCAACTTTCTGTGAAAGTGACATGCCAACAAATCTCATAAAATTAAGTATGTAGCTTGCTGTCATTCCTCATTAGGAGCCAAATCCACCATAACTAGTGATCGAGTGGAAAACTTGACTTAAGCATGAAGGGACTAAACCTAGTCGCGGCATGCTTTGCATCATGATAAGCAAACTCCAAACTAGAGAGGTATCTTTCTAATTGGATTGCTTCTCGCTATCGTACGCTCTTAGCATATTCTCTAGCACTCGATTAATACTGTAAGCTACCCATCCATCTATGGATGATTGGCATATTGATATTCCATGTTGAGATATCAGGCTCAACATGTACGACTCCTAGATGACTATCACCAACAATCATCATCACTAACACTTTGGTGGATATACATACCTTTACTAGTGATACTACCACGGTCCACTAAACTACACCGAGCTAGTCTACCTACGAGAGTGATGGCAGAGCTTGATTGTGTCCGAGGAGCTTGGAGCAGTAAAAGCAGGAGTAACCTAGGAAGCGGCCTCGGTATTCACGAGAGCCATCATCACAATTGAGGTGATTCCTTTTGTAAATTGTGCATCTCAAAGTTCTATACAGTCCTTTGGACTACGACTCTGCAAGCAAGCGGTTTTTCATTTCGAGTTCGATTCGACCTGTTTTGGAGCTAGAGTGTAGTCTCATACCGAAATGATAAGGTTCGGGTTTCTACAAATTTGCATTTTAGAGGTGCAGAAAGCTTCGGCTCGGCTGCAATGTTCACAAATATTGTTTGGCATTGTGAAAAAGGTGTTTGTACGTAGATTGTGGTTATAGGTGGTAACTGACTATTTTTAGTAGTAGGCTGCCCAGAGACTTGGTGAAGGGTTGGAAACATGTCGTCCAACAATGATGGGCTTAACTAGATTGCCATGCTTGGAAGTTCAAAATGACCAATTCCTTTATGTGTAAAGGTTAATGGGACTACATTGATGGAGAGCATGATATAGCACCATCGTTACCAAAGGAAGGTGCAAGTGTTGTGCAGATAAAGACGTTCAAAGATTGGAACCAGGGAGCTCGGAAGGTTATGTACTAACTTTCTATGAGTGTGCAGGACACTATGTGCATAGCTACCTAGACATGTCTCGTTAATATGTTACCCTCCATCATCAATTGTAGTGAACTACGTGAGCATTTCCTTCTTTCTTACATGTTGCACGTTTACTCGCCATTGCCAAGTTGAGGTCCATAGCTACTAGGACATTTCTCGTCAATGTGTCACCCTCTGCCATTGGTTGTCGTACTGATCTGTGTGAGCATTTCCTTCTCTCTTGTGTGTTGCAGGTCTTCTTGCCATTGTCGGGTTGAGGTGCATAGCTACCGTGGTGAAGTTGGTTGTAGCATGTGCACTTGATCTATGTGGCCATAGTTCACGATAAAGTTGATGGCAGCTACCATGGTGCCAAGTTCAAATTTGAACTTGACGGAGAATCTAAATGGACCACATTGTTCGCCCACTATGATTTTCAAGTTTGTTTATGGTCCACAACTTCACATGCATTGCTATGGAAGGGCACAAACCCAAGGTTGAGCTTGGAATTATGTGTAGGCTATGTTTTTCAATTTCACCATGCTTATGTATTGCCCAAATGCATCTAAAAGTGCCAGCGGTTTTCACACAAGTTTTCATGGGAGAATTTCTAGCTCAAGTCCAAGTTTGAGCCACGATTATGTGTAGTTGAGGAGTTTTAGGATGCATTTGTAGCTTAGACTCAAGACTGAGCGATGCTTATGTATAGCCCAAGTGAAGTCCATAAGTGTGAGCAGTTTTCACAAGCATTGCTATGGGAGAATTTCTAGGTGCACTTCCAAGCCTAAGTTTGAGCCACACTTATATGCAACCCAAGTGTTGCTAGGGAGCATTTGTAGCTCAATCTCAAGTTTGAGCCATGAATATGCGTAGCCCAATTGTATCTAGGAGTGTGAGACATTTTCAATGTGTACAAGCTCCTTGAATCTCTAGCTCTTGTCTTGCTTCCACATGAATGCCCACTTTGTTCTCAAAACAACTTATTTTATGTGGTGGAAATTGATTTTGTTGTCGTGTATTGAAGCGTTCAGAGTTTACAATCTAGTGCTCAATCAAGCTTCAAGGGTTGTCACATATGAGCAAAGGCATGAAATTCTTTCAATTCAAAGCCCCATGGTATCTTTGGCCTTGTAGGGAATAAGTAATTGTTGTGCATTTCTTAAGTTTTTTGTCTTGCAAGTTGTTACTTGCAAGACTAATCAAAGGCCCAAGTTGTTGAAGCTCTTACAATTCAAGTATATGGTGAGTAGGTCCAGCCAATTTTCCAAAGAAGTTTATTAATAGGAATCTTAAGAGATGCTTCTCTGGCTTTGAGAGAAAAAGGCAATATTGATAAACAATCTGTCAGCTTATGAAAAGCTACAAAGTTTTAGAGAGCAAAACGAAACAAAAGGCAAAAAGAAAAAAATGTTTCTTTATAACTCATGCTCTTTCCATGCGCCAGATATTTCTCTCGCACACACACACAAGGTGGCAGGGAGTCGATCTCTCTTGCGGGAATAGGAAGTCAATTTCGTCTCGTCAAAGCTACGGGTGTGCACGCAGGGAGGCATGTTGTCAGGTGAGCATGGACTGAGTGAGACAACTCATAGGTTGGTGGCGCAAATCCATTCAGAGAGAGCCCCGTATGTTTTTCAACAACTCAATGCAGTTGTTGTGTGTGTGCACACGCATGTTTTGCGTGCGGCATGAAGCAAATGAGTATGTGCAATAGAAGGGCCTGTTCAAAAGAAATTCAACTACTTTAGCTGGTTCGGACATTCCCCTGTTCCTCTCCCTTGCTTGGCCTGCAACAACCTACCGGTTCGAGCGTGCATCAGCTTGCCGTGCTATCTAGTGGTGTCCTCCACAACCTCTTCTGCTATGCACGCCCTTATGCATGAGGTCCCTGCATGGATCAACAAGCGATTGGTGTGCATGAGGGTAGCAATGCGTCCGATCTAGAAGGGAAAGCAGTACAGGCAGCCGAGTTGGGCCAAGGGTGAGGTGGGGGAGAAACCTGTGAGGAGAGTAGCTCATTGCAGATGGGGAACAACATGGAATCTTTCTAGATTCCACTCAATGAAAATAGCATAGACGGAGTATGTTGTCAAATAGTATATGGTGACTATAGGGCTTGATCTAAAAGCGTGGATAGCAAAAACATGACTTTATGTAATGTCCATGTTAAAACTCGTGTACGCTTTCCTTTGACGCCTACACAAGATAAGCATTGATACTTAAGTTCTATCCAGATGGCTATCACAAGCACTATACACTTTTTGGAAGTCCTATTTCTCTTCCTTTGCAAGAGGTCTTGACCTAGCTCCAAGAGACTAGAATTGTCTCAAATTTTTGCAAATTTTCCCAAAATTCCTAAATTTGTCTTAGATAGTAATGTTTACAAATTTTGTACTATTTTATTTTTTGGGGCCATACCTTGTGCTATGTTGGCATACTTTTTTGTCTTGTTAACAGTATACGAATACAATGGTAGCATATTGAGGGTTGGTTTTCACACTCATTAAGCTAGTAACCCTAAGCATTAAGGTGGTTGACTTACCTCATTTGTTGATAGTATAGAAAGTTGGAAGTGGCATGAGTGTTAATTTGTATGCTAGTTAGCATATCGGGTTATACTAGTCAACAGACATGCTTTTGTGTATGCTAGAATCAAGGAGAATGAGTCCAGGTTGCAAGGAGAGCCTCTCAATATCAAAGAGTGCAGGAAGCTATGCCCAAACCACTTTGTGCATCATCAACTATTTTGAATCAGCGGGCAAAGGAATCAATTGTAGCAAGTAACGCCAATAACCCAATGCCTGTACACAAACGTCATGTAGTTCTACTTCTTGAAGAAGCCAAGACGCTCCTTGCATTAACAAGCCATGAGAAAAATCTTACAAGTTAAGGAGGGCATTTTGCACGGTAGAATCCTTGAGCTTCAAATAGAGCTATCACAAGCCCAAGCCAAGCTGTAAGAATATGCATCATTGGACAAACCACTACCAGAACACGCTAGTCCTTCGCAAACAAGGACTTACAGACACATCTCTTGATCCTAGAAGTACTGAGTTCTACATAGATGAACTACTTAATGAGCTGACACAATCTTTGGCTTGAGCACCTCACTCACTTTACCCCTATCTACTTTCTCAAGAAGCCAATGCGAAGTGCTACAATTTTTGTAATCACAAAGTTTCATTTACCCCCTGAGTTGTCCCTTTTTGTATTCTCAATTCAAAATTGTATTGTATTTAACTATAATTATGACTCTTAATGCAAAATTAACTTATGTGTGCATGTGCGCGCGCGTGAGAGAGAGAGAGAGAGAGAGAGAGAGAGAGAGAGAGAGAGAGAGAGAGAGAGACGAACATCAAGTAGTATAGCATGACTATCTTTCATAATTTTCAAGTAATCACAATGGACAAAACTTATAGAACTTAAGTCACACATGTCTATATGAAACACACCAACCATATCATCTACTTCATCTATATCAGAGCATTTTGAAGCTATCTCTCATTTCATATCATCGTCATCTCATCAACTTTCACAACTATAGCTTCATGGGTTTGGAAGACACTGTAGTGCTTTTGTGCTGCTCTTGTTGCAATGTTGATTGGCTTATGGATAAGTCTCATGTTGCAAAAACAGAGACCAAATCAACAACCCATGTAGGGTGAATCTGGTTTCATTTCTTGGTATGCATAAAGTCGAATACCGACCAATTTCTCTCACAACTTCCATTTAATGTTGCAACAAATAAAACCCTTACTGCAATGGGTTGCAGCTCCAATTCTCCCCATCATACTCCTTCCACCATAGAGCTGCACTGTGCAATGGCATCTATATGCCATGGATGGGTGTATGCATGATAAGGTGTACCCACTTTCAGCAGTTTCCCTCACCAAGATAGCAAAAAAAAAAACCTCTTTTTTGCCACTCCTACGTACATTTGACTTGCTTGCACTTCCTTTGAAGAGGCAAGATTTGATAGCCACACAAAGCACATAGTTGCAAACACAATGAAAAGATTTTAATCTGGTTCAGCCTGTCAAAGCATTGGGACGTTGATGAAGAAATACTTATAGCTTTTTATGGGATTTTCTCCTTTCCTTACCCTTTTGGACATCAAATCTTCACTTGGCAAGATTTTTTACTTGATTTATTGATAATTTTTTGATCTTTTCACAATTAATATTCATTTTTCTTTGTGAGAATTATATTTAAAAGAAAGTTTTTTTTATACCATATATCTAACAATGTAGAGCTTATTTTGCAAGATCCACCGGCCAGTTTGATAGATTATGACCCAAGGAATGTGACTATGCAAAAAAGAATTAAACTTCAACGGTTCACTTTTTAAAGATCTACCTTAACAAATAACAAAGATTGTTGAGAGGACCTTGATATAATTTTTTTTTTTAATCTAATAAATATATGTTATAGTTCTTAGTGTAAGGCCCTCATTGAAAAAACAAATTGAGTAAATTTGAGTAAGGGAAAGACACTTTTCCATTGTTCTATTTTTTTTAACATCCACCATTCACTTGAGGTGTGCCTCCTAAGTGATGATTTAATTGTTGTCTTCTCTCTAGTTGCAAGTGTAAATTATATAACTGATCAAGTTATCTTGTCTCTTTCCTATGACATGGTGATAGATATTATATCTCTTTCTTGTAGGATGATTAAGTTATTTTGTCTTTTTCTTTCAAGATTATAAGTAATATTCAATAAGCGCTTTAAATGTAATGACTTGTTAACTTCAGGATTCGACTTTCTAATGATGACATATTCACTTGATTTACAGATATGGAAGAATAACTTAACCACAATGAAGCTCAAGCGATCTACAAAGAAGAGAGAGAGCATTATGGCCAAGAGAGACCTCGAAGCTATTTCTAGAATCAAAGAGGACGAGTCTGGGTTGCAAGGAGAGCCTCTCAATATCAAAGAGTGCAGGAAGCTATGCCCAAACCACTTTGTGCAACATAAACTATTTTGAATCAACGGGAAATGCAAAGGAACCAGGTCGAGTACAACTATCATATTTGGAGCACAAAGAGCTAGTACGAGTATTGTTACGCGAAGATTCATACAACGGGAGAAAGTATACCAAAAAATAACCAAATGTCACTCTACTTTATACAGCAGTGCTATGTTTACAATATCCTTGGGAGGAGGGTAAATTGGTCAGAACGCCCTAAGAATTCTGGCATTGGGCATGGTCCAGATTGCAGACAAACTGCCAGCAAGTAACACCAATAACCCAATGCCTGCACACAAATGTCATGTAGTTTTACTTCTTGAAGAATCCGAGATGCTCGTTGCATTAGCAAGCCAAGAGAAAAATATTACAATCTAAGGAGAGACACTTGACATTTTGCACGGTAGAATCCTTGAGCTTCAGATAGAGCTATCACAGGCCCAAGCCTTGTAACAATATGCATCGTTGTACAGACCACTGCCAAAAAATGTTAGTCCTTCACAAACAAGGACTTACAGACCCTTCTCCTTGTCCTGGAAGTACTGAGCTCAACGTAGGTGAACTATTTAATGAGCTGACACAATCTTTGGCTTGAGCACCTCGCTCACTTTACCCCTATCTACTTTCTCAAGAAGCCAATGCGAAGTGCCACAATTTTTGTAATCACAAAGTTTCATTTACCCCCTGAGTTCTCCCTTTTGTTATTCTCAATTCAAAATTGTATTGTATTTAACTATAATTATGACTCTTAATGCAAAAGTAGCTTATGTATGCGTGTGTGCGCAGCACGTGCACACGCAGGCGAGAGAGAGAGAGAGAGAGAGAGAGAGAGAGAGAGAGAGAGAGAGAGAGAGAGAGAGAGGCGAACATCAAGTAGTATAGCATGACTATCTTTCATAATTTTCAAATAATCACATCGGACAAAACTTATAGGACTTAAGTCACACATCTTTGTCTATATGAAACACACCAACCATATCATCTACTTCATCTATATCAGAGCATTTTGAAGCTATCTCCCATTTCATATCATCGTCATCATCAACTTTCACAACTATAGCTTCATGGGTTTGGAAGACACCGTAGTGCTTTTGTGATGCTCTTGTTGCAATGTTCATTGGCTTATGGATAAGTCTCATGTTGCAAAAAACACAGACCAAATCAGCAACCCATGTAGGGTGAATTTGGTTTCATTTCTTGGTATGCATAAAGCCGAATACGGACCAATTTCTCTCATAGCTTCCATTTAATGTTCCAACAGATAAAACCCTTACTGCAGTGGGTTGCAGCTCCAATTCTCCCCACCATACTCCTTCCACCATAGAGGTGCACTTGTGTGTGCAATGGCATCTATATGCCATGGATGGGTGTATGCATGATAAGGTGTACCACTTTCAACAGTTGCCCTCACCAAGATACTATGTACATTTGACTTGCTTGCAATTCCTTTGAAGAGTCAAGATTTGATAGCCACACAAAGCACATAGTTGCAAACAAAATGAATAGCTTTTATCTTCATTTTTTCACATCTAAATGGCAATTTTATTGTGCAAGGACTAATCTGGTTCAGCCTGTCATCACAGCATTGTGACCTTGATGAAGACATAACTTTTTATGGACTTTTCTTCTTTACATACCCTTTTGCACATCAAATGGTCACTTGGCAAGAAATTTAACTTGATTTATTGATAATCTTTTTGGACCTTTTCATAATTAATATTCATTTTCCTTTGTTAGAATTTATATTACAAAAACTTGATTTTTTTAACACTAGATATTTAATGATATAGAACTTATTTTGCAAGATTCATCGACCATTTTGATAGATTATGACTCAAGGAATGTGACTATGCAAAAATCTAAACTGCAACGGTTCATTTTTTAAAGGTCTACCTTAGCAAATAACAAAGACTGTTGAGAGGATCTTGATATAGTTTTTTTTTAAATCTAATAAATATATATTATAACTCTTAGTGTAATGTCCTCATAGAAAAAAAAAATTGAGTCAATTTGAGAAAAGGAAAGACACTTTTCCATTGTTTTATTTTTTTCACATGCACCATTCACTTGAGGTGTGCCTCCTTAGGTTTGGTAAAATACCAAACCTAAAATTTTTGACACTTGTCAATTAACCATGGCTTGGTCCTACTCTCTTAATCCTAGTTAGCTAGTCCACCTTATACAAGGATGCCACCACATCACCGAAGGTCCATGTTATCACCCCATCTCACCTTCCTAATCATCACAATTTACTTTGACCGTAACACTTAGCTTGCCATGTCACTCTAATTGCCAACTCATCCACCACCCTCCACTGCCACCTTAAGTGCCATGTCATCCACCACCTCACATGCCAAGTGTAAGTATTGCTTGCATGGATTGCCACATCACTCGCCACCTCATGAGCCACCAAGTATTGCTTGCATGGTTTGCCACATCACTCGCCACCTCATGAGCCACTAAGCATGCCACATTGCCACCTCACCAACTCATCACCTCCTTTTTGCCACCTAATCGTTACATGTCACCATTTTGACATGTCATCATATGAAATCCCATTCATCACCTCATCTTTCCACCTATCCATTCCATGTCATCAATCATCCACATCAGCTTGCCACATGGATGACCATGTTATTCATGTATGGTCACCTCAATAGCCATGTCATTTTTTTAAAATAAATGTAAATAAAATAAAAATCAAGATACCTCAACCTAATTATTTAAATGGTAATTTAAGCAAAACAAATCTATTTTCATGTATTTTTTATTTTTTAAAAGTGTAAATTAATAATTAAGTTCTATTATATTTGGAATATCATTGGATTACAAGAAAGAATGATTTTTTTAAAAGAGCTTTTGGTTTACTTATGCACATGGGTTTTGGACCTTCCATAGCGATACAAGCCACACGTAGCTTGCAGCGGAAAAAATGCTCACCGTGCTCCTCGATTACATCGCTGCCCAGCGGGAGCTCATTGTAGTCGATGTCCCAGACCTGGACACGATTCGCCATCACTCATCGCCTACCAAGCCTTGTCAGTCACCCTGAGCGCGCCGACCGTCGTGAGACTCGAAAGGTAGCCTTGGCATTTGCCCAAGGGGGGGATTGCATCCCAACGTCACAAGAGGGGTGTGGGGAACTCGTTGCCTCACCTCATATGTCCTTCGCTCCGCATTGTGCCCCGTTCCCGTCTCAATCGAGCACCACTTCCCTTATAATTGTACACAATCAGGCGTGGGCTGGCAAACCCCCCAAGAACCATGGCAATCCCATGGTCCAAGGCACCTAAACCCCATGATCAGGCATGAACCCCGCAGTCTAAAAAAAACCCCACGGTACCCATGAACCCCATCGTCGGGAAACCCCATGCTGCATGTGAACCCTGCGGACCGGCAAACAAGGGAAACCCCCCTTTTTGGGGGAAGGCCAAGAGAAGGTTTGCCATGGATGGTTGACAGTGAAAATGATGCATTTATCACCCCCGACACCTTGTGCGACGATGACAAGACCCGTGGTGAATGAAGGAGCCGAGCGCACGGATGAGGGTCGATGGGTGCTTGATGGATCCACCGATGACTCCATCATGACATAGCCAACTACGTCGATAGAGGATAATCGAGGGCATGGACACATTGGCAGGATGGCTCGGACCAACGGTTGGGCTGACGCTCTGAGTATGTAACAAGGATCGACAGGTATATGAAGCACGACGTGGACAACATCATTGTTGATGAAAACATGACGGGGCCAATCGAGGTCGGTGCACCGTTGGGTCCGACTATGTTGAGGGAGGACAACCAAAGGGTTGTCCATGAAAGTCTTCGATGAAAGGATGGAGCGGGTTGACGGAGGTGGACAGGCGGACGGGTGCTTAAATCATGGAGTAGATAATGCCACCATCGCCTACACCGTAACGGGGCATTCAAGGTCGATAGTCCTTGTTGGGATTCAGGCCAACCGGCCGGACATCCCACTTACTACTAACCCATCTACTAACTTAACCCATGTATACACTTACTCTTTAATACAACAGAATAAGGACCTGCAATAGGATAACACTGCTGTGCGCTCCACCCAAAGCAGGTCTCTCTCTCTCTCTCTCTCTCTCTCTCTCTCTCTCTCTCTCTCTCTCTCTCTCTCTCTCTCTCTCTCTCTCTCTCTCTCTCTCTCTCGCACTTGCACTCGCACATGCTTCTCGTGGCACCTTCAGCAATGACACAGTCGACAAGCCGTGCATGGTGAGGCTGATGGGGCGGCATGGATTGATGGGTGAGCCTTGTAGAGGGTCGACAAGTGCATGAAGGACAGAGTGAATGGTGCCACCGTGACGGGGTAGGTAGCGTTGACGAGGCCGACGGGATGTACACGGGTGCAACAATGGCAGCATTGATGGATAGGTGAGCCAACATGATGGATGTGTTGGTGAGGGTCGATAGGTGCATGAAGATTGAAGTTGACAATGCCATGGTCGATGACACCATGAAGAGACCGGTAGCGTTGACAGGGCCACCTATGTTGTAACTAGAAGGATGTCCATGAGACTTTGTAGGGGTGGAGAAATGGATATCAAACCCACCCGTGCAAAGTCACATGGCCATCCGATATGGTTTGGGTGGTCCCAAACCATATTATACGCTAAAATGGACCGTACGAGCCATACAATCGGTTTGATTGCATAGTATGGGCCTTGACCACCCAAAGTAGTTTGGATGGCTATACATCTTTGTACGAGTGGGAAAATAGTACTCACATTTACCCTTGAAATTTTTTGTGGCCATCCAATATCGTTTGGGAGGTCCCAATACATAGAATACGCTAAAATTGGATGTATGAGCCATAAAAACCATTCTAGCATATAGTATGGGCCTTGATCGTCCAAACCATGTTTTATTCCCATAAACTTTTCATGGATGGGGAAATGGTTCTCATCCCCACATGTTCAAAGTCTCACGGTGAGAGTGAGATTTTTGAATGGGGCCTCTAAACCCAAACCAGTCGGCCAACCCTCACAAAATGTTCGTAGAGAAGTATGCACACTACTTGGGGCACCACCTTCTTTTGGGAGCGGAGAAGGAAACCAATCAAATAACACTTTTACACACCCACTCAGACAACGCACTTTGAGAACCCCTTACTCCATATACACTTTGGACGCTTGACACCATCAACAATTGTGCAACCCAATGCCATGCATCAAATGTAAATATGCAATTCGTGGAATTACTTTCACCTTCTCCCCATAAGAATACCCATGATATATCCAAACTCCTCCTCTCTCAAGCACTCATCAAAAAATTATGTGCACAAGAATTGCTTCTCAAAAAACACAAGGGAATCACCTACACCAAACTAAAACACTTTGCATACAGAGCTCATCTCCATCTATGCAATGCCGTGACAAATAAAATCACCATGAGAGGTAGCCACATTCATATGTAATGAAGCAAAAGAGAGTTGGAGTGAGAAATTCCTTTAGACTAATTGAATAAGTGTGGAGAAACAAACCAGTGGTAAATTGAGAGCCGGACACTTACTTGATTTCTCGCACACTTTTAAGGGGAAGAAAGATGCTGGCTAACCATCAGGAATTGCGAGCACTTGATTGTTCAAAGATCATTTATTGATCATTAACATAACCATGAGAGAAATCATGATGTATTTAAAAATTATTGAGGTGCTACAATTATTTATTGGGTTGATGGAGTAAGAGTATTGTAGAATAGAAAGAGTAGAGGATAGAGTTGCACTTCCTCCAAGACGAGGGTTAGGAGGGAGGATGTGAAACAGGGAGAGTTGGGAGTTCAATACTACTGATCACGAACAACATGGATTTGAAAATATAGGTGTGTGTCCTTGAGTCTCTCCAAGGGGGGCTATTTATAGTTGTGCAAGAGTGGGGTTATGCTACACTTAATTAGGGTGAGTGATTAGACCTAATTAAGTTTCCTTTGACCACTCATTGAATATTGGACATAAAATGGACTATTTACTGACAAAAAATAGCATTTTAGACCGTGAAGGCTCCATAGGGGTGCATAATGTATGTGGGCCCCACCATGAGGCCCTACGGGTGGTCCTGCGCGGTATCTCAACTTATCTATCTTGGCATTAGAAGCATATTTAGGTCGGTCCCATCACATGCAAGTGACCTTGAACTCTCATTGCTCTTCTAGAAGATGAGTAAGGGCAAGATAAGATCTCACCCTCTTGATTTACTTGATTTACAGTTCCCCTTTGCTGCAATTCTGACAGATTTACATTGTTTTGACCATAACTTTTTACATGTAGCTCGAGATGACATGCTTCAAAAGGAAAATTTGACCTTCTCAACATGTTTGATATAAATTTGGACTATTCTTCATGCCCATGCACCAAGGAATTCGGTTTGGAAGGTCCACACTAGGCTAGGGAACCTTTTGCTTCAAAGTCTTCTTGTATGGGCCCTTTGCTTGTAGTATGCATCCAAGGGGAATGATGCTTTTTCAAAAGGGTATGATGCTTAAACAAAGAGAGGAGAGCCAAATCTTATTTTCTTGTGAAAAGAATATACATTTAGAGTCTTTTGAAAAGGAGAAAAACTATATGTATATTTTTAAGAGATATTGGGCCACCTATGTAGGGGGCATAGAAGACTTGTAGAGCTAGACCATAATCTTTGGTAAAGACAAGTGGAGAGTTGATTTGCATGATAATTCATCTATATGGGATGGAATATGGATATATTATTTTTCTACTACTAATTTACAAGAGGTAAGAAAGTTTGGAGGTAGATAGTTGGTTATTGTACGCTTAATTTTATTTACAAAGCAAAAAAGAAAAGGATGGTAATATAAATATATGACGAAGGTGACATTTTTGGGAAGGAAGAAAGTTTGGAGGTAGATAGTTGGTTATTGTACGCCTAATTTTATTTACAAAGAAAAAAAGAAAAGGATGGTAATATAAATATATGACGAAGGTGACATTTTTGGGAAGAGTATGATGTATGTGTCGCCACAAAGGTTAAACGAAGAGAGGGAATTTACTCTAGATAACTTAATAGCATAGAAAAATATATACACATATGAGGAAGAGGACGTTGAGTAGGCTGAAAAATGTTGCAAAAAGATGGTTGCCATTTTATGCCACTCATATTAGCCCTCCCCCAAGCCTAGAGATATTCAATCTTTAGGAGGACGGTGTTGCTTCTTCTTCTTCTTGTTTTTTTTTTCTTCTTTTTTTTCATTTTTCCTTTTCCTTTTTTTTCTTTTTTTCTTAATAATAGGAGGGGTGACATGCACTCTTTTACTCCATTAGACCTGCTTTTTATTACCTCAATCCCATAAATGGGAGATGGAAGGGTTGTCTTGGGTATGTTCAGATTCCAAGACTGGGTCTTCTTTGCACATCAAAGCTTTAAAAATAGGTGGAGCATTTGCCAAGCCAAATGGATCCATGCCAATTTGGAGCTTAGATGATGTAGGTAGATGACTTCCTACCAACGGATTGATACATCAAAAGTAGGGCTTTAATCTCCATCCATTGACTTTGGTCTTGTGGAGTTTTCTTGATATATCTGCTAATCTGTAACTACCATTCCCAAACTTTGTTTTTATCATGAAAGGTCCCTCCTATCTTTGCAAAAACTTTTTGTCAAGTCGAGTATCAAGTCGGTTATCATAGTGAAGAACCAACATACCTTCTTTCAATCCTTTCCCCTTGAGCGTCTTGTTGATTTGGTCCCTTTGGCTTGTAGCTTGGGTGATGTAGTGATCAATGGACTCTTCTCTATCTAGCTCAAGTCATTGGAGATCTAAGATCCTTTCATGTAGAACCTCTTTTGGTTTTTTTTCCACTCTTGCAAGAATGCGCAAGCTTGAGAGCTCTACCTCAATGGGGAGAAGTGCCTCTGTCCATAAACTAGATGAAAAGGGGTGAATTGGGTAGATACCTTGAAAGATGTCCTATATGCCCAAAGAGAAGCAGTCAAATGGTGATCCCAATCATTAGGCCGGTCCACAACCACCTTAGAAATGATCTTACATATCATTCCATTCACTTTTTCCACCAATCCGTTGCATTGAGGATAGTAGGGTGTGGAATGCAAGTGTTTCACTTTTAACCTCCTCAAGAGATCATTCAGAAGGTCAGCCCTAAAACCTGGGCCTCGATCAAGATTTCTAGGGGTGCTCCAAACCTACTACAAATATGATAAAAAATAAACTTTGATACCTCTTCAGTAGTGATTCGGGTTGTGCTTGTTGCTGCCTCCCATCGTGTCATGTAGTCAACACCCATGATGATGAAACCTTTCCCTGTAGAAGTACAAGGTAGGCGACCTATTGCATCCACACCCCACTTTTCAAAAGGGCCATAAGATATTATTGGGACTCGAGGGTCATATGTTAGTCATCTATCCCGAGCAATTTGGCATTTCTTACATGCCTTACACCAATGTTGGACATCTCGATGTAAGATCGGCCAAAATATACCCTGCTTGTAAAATCTTCCTACTTGTAATATCTTGAGAAAAGTGACCACCACAGACATCATCATGACATGAAAGAAGAATTTTCTCTCTCTCCTGCACACATGGTACTCTCCTCAAGACCAAATCTTTCCCTTTGTGATATAAGTCATCCCCGATCACGTGGTAAGGTGTGGCCTTCTTAACTAGTCTATGTCTTTGCACCTTGTCTAAGTGTTTGGGACACTCACCTGCTTGTAGGAAGAAAATAATGTCTTTTAGCTCCTCTTGACCTTGATATTTGGGTTCATAAAGTTTCACACCTCCTACCGCCATTTGAAGCTTTTCATTTGCAAGTAAGTATGCTTCCGTGTTATGAGTTCTCACAATGTGATGTACCTGTGTTGCTTAAAAACCCTTCATCAAAGCTCTTACACTACTAAGCCACTCAAACAATGTACGATTCTTGCACCTCCAAGTCCCTTGGATTTGCCTGACCACTAGCAAAGAATCACCTTTTATAATAAGTCTTTGTATGCCTAATTCTTTTCATTATTCTAACCCAAGGGTTAGAGCAGCATACTCACCCTCATTGTTAGAGTGGACATTGGGTAGAGTGATACCTTTTTTAACCATTACCTCCTTTTGTGGGTTCAAAATGATGATCCCCCCTGCTGTTTTGTCATGTTGGCATTGATAAGCTCCAAGCACAAAGAATGGGCATTATCAATCTCCTTCTCTTTGAACTATTTTGAGCCTTCCTCTCTTTGTAGTCGTGGTCCTTCCCTTTCTCTCACTTTGTAGGTGAGAATGTCTGCATGTCTTGCTCTTGTGCTATCTTCTACAAGGAAAGTGTATTCGAATTCTTGGAGTTCAAGAACCCACTTTGCTATTCTAGATGAGAGGCTCATGTGTTGTACTACATATGGTAGATCGTGCTCCAAGGTGAGAAAAACAAATGGCACAGGAAGAAGATACGAACGAAACTTCCTTACCACAAACAAGATTGCAAAGACCACTTGCTCCATTTCAGTGTATTCCTTCTCTGTAGGAGTCATCACCTTGCTTACAAAATAGATCGGCCTCATGTATGATGTTTTAGGATCTTTTTGCATCAAAACAACACCAATTGCTTCCAAACCTACACTTGGAGTGACATAGTAGGTCTCCTTTGGATCTGGTGGCATTAGGGTTGGGAGAGAGCTAAGAATGCCCTTCACTTCCTCAAAAAATTTTGCATGTTCCCTCCCCCATTCAAATGTAGATTGGTTTGCCAACCTATGCAAAGGGGCGATGGCTTCTGCTAGAAGATGGATGAAGCGAGACATGTACCTCACTTTGTGGTTGAAGGTCATTAGTTCCTTAGTTGTTGTTGGTGGATATAATGACAAAAGGGCCTCTACTTTAGAGGGATCCACTTGAATACCTTGTGAAGAAACCACATGGCCTAGCAAAACCACTTGAGCTTCACCAATATGACAGTTCTCTAGGTTGAGTTGTCCCCCAAATTGATGGAGCCTCTTCAGCCCCTCTTCAACCTTTTGGCAGTGAAGTGATCTACAACTATAAATACAGAAATCATCCATAAAGACTCTTATAGATTTTCCAAAGAATGGCTGAAATAAAAATATTATGAATCTCGTGAAGGTGCTAGGAGCATTGGTGAGCCCAAAAGGCATTACTCTAAATGCAAAACATCCCCAAGGTGTGATGAAAGTGGTTTTTGGTTGGTCTTCTTTTGCTATTCTAATTTGAAAATATCATGAATACCCATCACACAGTGTAGCATTCATGACCTGCTACTTCATTCAAAATTTCATCTTGGAAAGGGAGAGGGAAGTGGTCCCTCTTTGTCGCAGCATTGAGGGGTTTGTAATCCATGCAAACCCTCCAATTACCATGCTTCTTTGGAGTGACTACAATAGGTGATACCCATTCGGAGTGGATACTGGATAGATAAAGCCAGCCTTTAAGAGTCGATTCAGTTCTTGTAAGGAGAGCCTTTTGTTGCATAGATCCTAGTTGCCTTAACTTTTGAGCCACGGGTTTGGTCCCTGGTTTCAATTCAATTCGATGCTCTATTTCATATAAACCTTTTATTTGTGAGTAGTCAGTGATAAACAAATTGGGATACCTCCTTACCATATTGATGTAGGACCTCTTCTCCTCACAAGTAAGATCTTTTGCAAGCATCTTCTCGAATCCTTCCTTGAGGTGGTGGTATCTTTCATCCCCTCGTGTGTGACTGTCTATTGGCTTTTCTTCTACGAAAACATCTTGGGTGTTGGTGTTAAATACAAGTCCCATTACCTCCAAAGAAGACTCCTCTTCACTGGTTGATTCTTCCTCATCACTTGAGTAAGGACTCTCTTCCTCAGTCTCTTCATCTACCGTGGTTTCATAATTGATATCTAGTTGCTTTCCTTCTCGCCAATCATACACCACCAATTGACCCTTCTGAAGAATCAATCGACCACTTTCCCATTTTTGATCTGCATTCACAGCAATGAGCCAAGGCCTCCCTAGGATGATGGGATATCCCTCCCCCTTAGCTGGCATGCCATACATATCCACTCGTGCATCTATGTTACATACAGAGACTTTTACATTTTCAATGATCCCCAAGCACTTCACACTTGAGTTGTTGGCTAGCCTAGCTTGACAATTAGAGGACTTTGTAATTTCAAGCCCTAACCTATTCAGTGATTTTTCCGTGATCACACACATTTGAGCTCCACCATCAACATATACATTAGACACCTTTTTACCCCTTATGTAAGCATCTACAATGGGTTCTACATCTTTTTGTAGCTTTAAGGCCACAACCTTAATGGAAAGATTTGCTTTCTTCTTTCGAATTCTTGTACTTACCAACTTTGGCCATTGCCTTCTTACTTTGGCTGATAGGTGTAGAAGTTGAGGCCATGAAGTGTTTGGCTTTTGGGTTTGTAAATCCTCCAGGATGTTGTAGGGCTCTAGCTCCTTTCCCAATGGGAAGTCGTTGATACCAATTTCCCTTCGCCTTGATCTTTTCTTCCTGCTACTTTCAGCTTCTTCCCTCTTTGACTTCTTCTTCTTGTCCCTTATGGCTGAATTTTTTCCTTCACTTCTCATGTCTTCATCCTTATCATGTGCTCTTGTGCGTTTTTCTGCCAACATAACATCAAAGTTTAGCGTATGCTCATCCATTACCTCTTCTAGCTTGATGACGTTGACTCCTCTTTCTTCCTCCTCGTGTGGGAAAAGAGGTATATTTGCTGGTGGTGGTGGTCGACGAAGGATTTGTGGGCCTTGAGAAAGTTCTTGCTGCACAGTGAGAGGAGGCAGTATAGGGGGGGGTATATGTCTCCCGGGAGTTGCCTTGGATGTGGACAATTGTACATGCCATGGCCCATTTCATTGCAATTCCAACATCGCAATTGTTGAGCTTGTCTTCGTTGATTGCATTTCCCTTCTCTTGGTTGTCATTGTTGAGGTAGGCCCTGTACTAGATTCAGAGTGAGGTTCTCAAGCTATTGAGTTAGCCTTTGTAAAACCTCTTGTTGAGAGTTATCTCCTATTTGTGAAGATTGTGCAAGAGGGGCCCTAATTGGTGGTTCCATGGTTTGTGAAGACTCCCTCTCACTCACTTCATTCAAACCCCTTGCTCTATGTGCTTGGAAGTGTAGTTTTCTAAACTTGATGATGGCTACCTCACGTGCTTCTTCAAAGGTGGATGGGAATTTTAGCTATAATTTAGCCTTTAAAAGTGGATACAAGCCAACCATGAATCTCTCTTTTTTTTTAAAGTTAGGTGCACCACCATGATTTTCTAATGTAGCCTCCCACCTACCCCATAGATTGACAAAGGTTGCTTCATAAGAGGGATAGTCTTCAAGTGATACCTGCTTATGTCCAATAAGACATTTCCATAGTCCTTCTGAAGTATCACCTTGCCCGAACTTGGAGAGGAAGCTTGCTCGCAGTCTCTCCCAGTTGGACATGATTTGAGGTTGCTTGATCATTAACATAACTATGAGAGAGATCATGATGTATTTACAAATTATTGAGGTGCTACAATTATTTATTGGGTTGATGGAGAAAGAGTATTGTAGAGTAGAAAGAGTGGCGGAGAGAGCTGCACTTCCTCCAAGAGGAGGGTTAGGAGGGAGGATGTGAAACAGGGAGAGTTGGGAGTTCTCTACTATTGATCAAGAACAACATGGAGTTGAAAATATAAGTGTGTGTCCTTGAGGCTCTCCAAGGGGGGCTATTTATAGTTGTGCAAGAGCGGGGTTATGCTACACTTAATTAGGGTGAGTGATTAGACCTAATTAAGTGTCCTTTGACCACTCATTGAATATTGGACATAAAATGTACTATTTACTGACAAAAAATATAATTTTAGACCTTGAAGGCTCCATAGGGGTGCATAATGTATGTGGGCCCCACCATGAGGCCCTACTGGTGGTCCTGCGCGGTATCTCAAATTGTCTGTCTTGGCATTAGAAGCATCTTTAGGTCGGTCTCATCACATGCAAGTGACCTTGAAGAAGATGAGTAAGGGAAAGATAAGATCTCACCCTCTTGATTTACTTGATTTACAACTCCCTTTTGCTGCGATTCTGACAGATTTACACTGTTTTGACCATAACGTTTTACCTGTAGCTCGGAATGACATGCTTCAAAAGGCAAATTTGACCTTCTCAACATGTTTGATATGAATTTGGACTATTCTTCACGCCCATGCACCAAGGAATTCGGTTTGGAAGGTCCACACTAGGCTAGGGAACCTTTTGCTTCAAAGTCTTCTTGTATGGGCCCTTTGCTTGTATGCATCCAAGGGGAATCATGATTTTTCAAAAGGGTATGATGCTTAAACAAAGATAGGAGGGCCCAATATTATTTTCTTGTGAAAAGAATATACATTTTGAGTCTTTTTGAAAGGAGAAAAACTATATGTATATTCTTAAGAGATATTGGGCCACCTATGTAGGGGGCATAGAAGACTTGTAGAGCTAGACCATAATCTTTGGTAAAGACAAGTGGAGAGTTGATTTCCATGATAATTTATCTATATGGGATGGAATATGGATATATTATTTTTCTACTACTAATTTACAAGAGGTAAGAAAGTTTGGAGGTAGATAGTTGGTTATTGTACCCTTCATTTGATTTACAAAGCAAAAAACAGAAGGATGGTAATATAAATATATGACTAGGTGACATTTTTGGGAAGAGTACGATGTATGTGTCTCCACAAAGGTTAAACGAAGAGAGGGAATTTACTCTAGATAACTTAATAGCGTAGAAAAATATATACACATATGAGGAAGAGGACGTTGAGTAGGCTGAAGAATGTTGCAAAAATATGGTTGTCATTTTATGCCACTCAACGGTCATCCGATATGGTTTGGGTGGTCTCAACTCATACTATGCCCTAAAATGGGTCGTATGAGCCTTATGGCCCAATTTAACGCATAGTTTGGGCCTTGACAGCCCACACCATACTAGATAGATGTGCAACTTTGCACGCGTGGGGGATTTTTGTTCAATCCCACCCATGAAAAGTTTCAGATCCATCCAATATGGTTTGGGCAGTCATGGCCCATACTATGCACTGAAATGGGCCCTACGTCTCATAGGACCACTTTAGCACATAGTATGGGCCTTGACTACCCATACCATATCAAATGGTTGTGAAACATGGCACTCATCCCCACCTGTACAAATTCTTTGTTCATCTGATATGGTTTGTGCGGTCCCAAACCATACTATGTGCTAGAATGGGTCATATGGCTCATAAGGCCCATTTTAGGACATAGTCAGAGCCTTGGCCGCTCATACCATATCGGATGGTTGTGTAACAATGGATTAGATGATGGTGCTTACCTCAACCCGAGAAAAGCCTTGTGGCCATCCAATGGTTTGGGCAGTCTTAAATCATACTATACGCTAAAACAGGCCGTATGGCTCATATGGCCCATTTTAGCACATAGAATGGGCCTTGAACACCCACACCAATTTGGATGGTTGTGCAAATTTGCAGGGGTGGGGGATGTTGAGATGTCGAGCTCTACACCTTGAGCTGGCATCCACTAAGGGTCTTGGCCGCTTACGGCATTTACTCACTGGCGCGTTAGGTGACCGACACGGAGGATCTCTGCCAGTGATTCTACAGCTGGACTACACTTATAGTGCCAGCCTAGTACGCTTCTAGCGAGTTCACACTTAGTGACCGCATGTACATATGTGCTACTTTTCAGCTTTAGCACTTAGTCATTTTTGTACTCTCTTTTCTGTGAAGAAGAAGAAGAAGCTTTCCATCTCTGTGTGCTTTGTGCTTGTATTGTGTAGCTCTCTTGCATCCTCATTCTTTACATGGTATCAGAGCCTGGTGCATGCAAGAGAGGCTAAGAGAGCAAGAGCATCACAATCCCTTTGTTCGCAATCCACGACCAGGACAAGTTTTTCGCACAAGTTTCTGAACATGTCTCCAAAGTGCAGTATACAGAGATTTACTGTACAAGTACAGTGGTTGTGAAACGCTTGATTGTGGACACTCGTTGAGTGTAGAAAGCGTTACAGGAACCACGATAGCAGGTTCAGCAGATTTGCAGGTTTTTGCAGATTGCAGCTATTTTGTCTTAGTGCTTCAAGATGTCTGACGGTTTCAGTCAGATTGTTACTGAGAAGCTTGAGAAAAATAACTACCCTGCATGGAAGTTTAGAATAACAAATTTCCTAAAAGGAAAAGGTTATTGGGACTATGTAGAAGGAGACAATGAAAAGGAACCAGAGATTCCTGAGGCAAATGCTACAGCAGAACAAAGGAAAGCTTTGAGGGACTGGCAACAAGGCCAGAGCAAAGTGATGTATTGGCTGTCTATGAGCATCACAGATGGCATGATGGGCTATCTACAGGATGCTGAAACCCCCGCCATTGCATGGAGAAACTTAGGCAGAGTGTTCGAGGTGAACACTAAGGCCAGGAAGCTTCAACTAAAGTCGGAGCTAAATCAGGTTAAGAGGAACAACCTCTCAATCAATGATTATGCCTTGAAGATCAAGAGTATCATTGAGGCTCTTGGATCTATTAAAGTCTCAGTGGAAGACGATGACATTGTTCGTGCATGCTTGGATGGTCTAGGAGATGAGTATGTACATTTTAGGTCTTCCATGAATACAAGAGACGACATCCCCGTGTTCCAAGATTTGATTTCTATGCTTATTCTTGAGGAGAAGAACCTTGACACATCTTCTTCTCATGGCAGAAATAATTCTGAACAGGCCTTCTATTCTAACTCCAACAGAGGTAGAGGTAGAGGTCGTGGTCGAGGCCCAAGGGGTTGCAGGGGCCAATTTCTAGAAGGTCAATCAAATCAAAACAATACAGGTGACAGGGGAAACCAGTCTCAAGGCAGGGGGAGTCAAAGAGGTCGTGGTGCAGGATCAAGCAGGCAGCAACATACTCCAGATAGTAGAGAATGTTGGACTTGTGGTGAAAGAGGTCACATGTCACGTGACTGTCCAAAGGGAAAAGCAAGTAGAAAGAGAGAACAGGGCAACTATGCATCTACTAGCAGAGATGCAGATGACAGCAAAAACGAGCGCATGTTTGTTATGCAGCATGTAATGAATACAATGACTGCAGAGAATTCCACCCAAGATGATGTTTGGTATGTGGATTCAGGTGCCTCTAATCACATGACGTCTCGTGGAGAGTGGTTTAGAGATATGCGCAAACCAGATGTGTCAGGCTATGTGCAGACAGGAGATGACACAGCTCACCCCATTGCTCATGTAGGGGACATACCTCTAAATACGAAGAGTGGGAAATCAAAGTACTTAGCAGATGTACTTCATGTCCCAAACATTACAAAGAATCTTGTTTCTATTGGACAAATGGTTGAGCAGGGTTTGCAGGTTCGCTTCAATCCAAATGGCTGTTATGTAGAAGATTTCCAGAATGGCTGTAAGCTGATCACAGAGGGCAAATGTGTGGGCAGAATGTTTACGCTGAATGTAGACATGCCTGAGGTAAAAGCTGCATTATTTGCACAGGGCACAGATGTTGTGGCTTATGTTCACATTTGGCACAAACGCATTGGCCATGTCAATGAGCAGAGATTGCGCAGCATGCAATCAAAACAGATTGTAAAAGGTTTTCCCAAATTCAAGGTGGATGGTATGCATAAAGTGTGTGCAGCATGCCAGTTTGGAAAACAATCAAAGGGCTCATTTCCACATGAGCGCAATGTATGTAAAAGGCCACTTGAGGTGGTGCACACAGATGTTTGGGGTCCAACCGATACTGCAAGTATACATGGTTGCAGGTATTATGTCTCTTTCATTGATGACCATACAAGGAAAGTATGGGTCTACTTCATGCGTAACAAAAGTGAAGTGTTTGGTCACTTTCAAGACTTCAAAGTCATGATTGAGAAGGAGACAGATATGCAAATCAAGACATTGAGGTCAGATGGAGGGGGAGAGTACTTCTCCAATGATTTTTCAGATTTTTTGCGAATGCATGGTATACACAGGCAGTTTACATGCAGATATACTCCACAACAGAATGGGGTCGCAGAAAGGAAAAACAGGCACATTGCAGAGGTTGCACGTGCATTGATGAATGAGAAGAACATGCCTCATCATTTCTGGGCTGAAGCTGTAAATACAGTTGTGTACATTATGAACAGGACACCTACAGTTGCGGTGCATGATGTAACACCTGAGGAAAAGTTTACAGGTACAAAGCCTGATTTGTCACACTTGAAAGTGTTTGGCTGCATAGCTTACGTGCATGTACCAGATGAGTTGCGTAGGAAATTGGATCCTAAAGCAGAGAAATGTATTCTTGTGGGATATTCCCTTGAACAAAAGGGGTACAGGTGCTACAATCCTACTACACGAGAATTACGAGTGAGCAGAGATGTAGTCTTTGATGAGTTGAGCAGCTGGTACAGTAATGCACATGGCACTATTGGGGCTGATGTAAAAGATGATGTGGTTGTACAAAATGTGAGGCCACAGTCACAGGTTTTGAGTGGACCACAAGAGTCCTCTTCTCGTGGCTCTGTTGAGAAACCATGGAATGGTAGACTACGTACGCAGGTTACTCCACCAACAGGTACAGGGAATGTATCACGAAAAGGAAAGGAAAAGGTTCATGAACCTCCCTTTATGGTTGATGCATCATCAGGTTTTTCACATGTAGACATGGATTCAGATGGTTCTGAACAAAGTCTTGATGAGGAATTTGGAATTCCGGCTGTCAAGACACCTGGTGTAAGGAAAGTACAAGAAGATGCTAGAGGGCAAAGGAGTGACCAAGGACCGCGCAGATCTAATAGAGTCAGAAATCCAGTTCAGAAATTGACTTATGATGGGTATCTAGCGCATCACCAAGCCTACATGGCTAAGGTGATACAGGATGTGGAGCCCACATGTTTTGAGGATGCATTTGGAAATGTGCATTGGGATGATGCAATGAATGAAGAGATGGCTGCATTGGAAGCAAATGACACATGGGAGTTGGTGCCATTGCCAAGTGGCAAGAAAGCTATTGGCTGTAAATGGGTGTATAAAACCAAGCATAAGGCTGCTGGTAACATTGAGTGTCACAAGGCAAGGCTGGTCGCAAAGGGTTATGCACAGACGTATGGCATAGACTATGAGGAGACCTTTGCTCCAGTGGCAAAGATGACGATTGTGAGAGCTGTCATAGCAGTGGCTGCATCTAGAGGATGGATTATGCATCAAATGGATGTAAAGAATGCCTTCTTGAATGGTGAGTTGCAAGAGGAAGTGTATATGGATCAGCCACCTGGTTATGTCGATCCAGGTTACCCAGATTATGTATGCAGACTTCTCAAAGCTTTGTATGGTTTGAAGCAGGGCTCTAGAGCATGGTATGATAGGATTGCCAAGTATCTTGTCAGTATTGGTTTTAGGAGAGCTCATGCTGATCATTCACTCTATGTACGTGAGAGTGATGTGGGGATTGTGGTCATTACCATATATGTAGATGACCTTATTATTGTTGGTGACAATGCTATGGAGATTGACCATGTGAAGGGTCTTCTCAAACAGGAGTTTGAAATGAAAGATTTGGGCGAGTTGCGCTACTTTCTTGGCATTGAGGTGATCAGGACTCCAGAGGGTGTATGGCTGTCACAGAGACAATATGCTTTGGACATGTTGTCAAAGTATGGTATGGCTGATTGTAAGCCGATTTCCATTCCCTTGGATGTGAATGCAAAGCTGAGTGCAGAGAAGGGTGATGTTGTTGAGGATGTCAATATGTACAGGAAGATGGTGGGTAGTCTAATCTACTTGACTATCACAAGGCCAGACTTGAGCTACACAGTAGGCTTGGAGAGACAGTTCATGCAGCTTCCGAGGAAGCCACATTTGGATGGAGTACGACGCACAGTTAGGTATGTGCAAGGGACTCTTGACTACGCATTGTTCTATGCAGCAGATGCACCATTAGCATTGTATGGGTATACAGATGCAGATTGGGCAGGTAGCATTGTTGATAGGAGATCTACGAGTGGCTTCATGTTCTCTTTTGGGAGTGCTGTTGTTACTTGGAGTGGCAAAAAGCAGCCTACGGTCGCTTTATCGAGCACAGAGGCCGAGTACAGAGGTGCAGCAGTTGCGGCGTGCGAGGTAGCTTGGCTACGCACATTACTTGAGGACTTGGGAGTGCAGGTGGACCAGCAGATTGTCATTCATTGTGACAACCTCAGCAGCATGCAGTTGGCTAGGAACCCAGTGTTCCATGCTAGGACCAAACACATAGAGATCCATTACCACTACGTTCAAGAGCGAGTGTTGGCGGGCGACATCGACTTGGTCTACGTCAGCACAGAGGAGCAGATAGCGGATATCTTTACCAAGGCCCTCGGAGCTGAGAAGCTTCGACGTTTCCGGACTATGCTTGGACTCTGCGACATGCAGAGCTCGAGGGGGAGTGTTGAGATGTCGAGCTCTACACCTTGAGCTGGCATCCACTAAGGGTCTTGGCCGCTTACGGCATTTACTCACTGGCGCGTTAGGTGACCGACACGGAGGATCTCTGCCAGTGATTCTACAGCTGGACTACACTTATAGTGCCAGCCTAGTACGCTTCTAGCGAGTTCACACTTAATGACCGCATGTACATATGTGCTACTTTTCAGCTTTAGCACTTAGTCATTTTTGTACTCTCTTTTCTGTGAAGAAGAAGGAGAAGCTTTCCATCTCTGTGTGCTTTGTTCTTGTCTTGTGTAGCTCTCTTGCATCCTCATTCTTTACAGGGGAATGGTGCTAATCCCGACCCATGCAAACTCTCATGGCCATTCAATATAGTTTGGGCGATCAAGGTCCATATTATGCGATAAAATGGCTCATATGAGACATATGGCCCATTTTAGCGCATAGTATTGACCTTGACCACCCAAATGATTGTGCAATTTTGTACGGGTGGAGAAATGATTCTCACCCCCACTTGTGAAAAGTCTCGTCACCATCCGATATGATTTGGGCGGTCTCGATCCATATTATGCATTGTAAACCCTAAACCATGAACCCTGAATCGTAATCCCTAAACCATAAACCCAATACCTTAAACCTTGAACTTTGAACCTAAACCCTTATTCCTAAAATCTAACACTATACAATAAACCCTAACCCTAAAGTCTAAACCATAAACCTTAAACCTTGAACCACAAACCGTAACCCAAAAATCCTAAACCATAAACCTTAAATCTTGAACCATAAACCCTAAAGCATAAACCATGTACCCTAAACCCTAAGCTTCAAAGCATGTACCCTATACCCTAAATCTGAAAACCCTAACCCATAAATCCCAAGCTTGGATGTTTGTGAAACTTTGGATGAGTGGGGGAATGGTGCTTCACAGCCATCTAATATGGTTTGGGCAATCCCGACCCATACTATACTCGAAATGGGCCATATGGCTACCCTATACCTTAAACCCTAAATCATGAACCCCAAATCCAAACCCATAAACCCTAAACGTGGATGATTGTACCACTTTGCACGGGTGGAGAAATAATACTCACCCCTACCCATGCAAACTTTCACAGCCATCTGATATGGTTTGGGCGGGTTTGACCCGTACCATGCACTAAAATGGATTGTATGGATCATACACTACAACACAACATGGAGATATCGACGTGCGTATATTGACGAAATTAGCGGGCGTCGATATACGCGTCGATATATGCGTCGCAATGTGCGTCGACATACACATGGAAAGGCTTTCAAAAAGTTCCCTTGAGACATCCTACACGTAGGCTGTCTCCTGGTGATTTTTTCAGTGCTGGTGCTCCCAGTGCTTGCCCTTTGCCCCCCTAAGTCCTTTTGAGCCTAATTTCAACAAAAAAGTCAAATGGATAGAGTATAACTCCTTGTGTGGACTTCAGAGCCTCCGAGCCGTTTTCTGACTTTTGGAGTGCTTTTTGGCGATGAAATTTCTTGATGTTGGTCTACATAGCTTCCTGATCCCTTGGGGATCCTTGCCGTATGGTTTTTGCCGACTTTGGCTTCACCGGAGCTCTATTTGGCAATTTGTCGCTCTAGAAGCACCCGTGGTTACGTTTACATAACTTTGATGATTTGTGGTGGCCTACCACCATAGGACTTGGTTGTTGATGGTCTAGGAAAGCCGCTCGTGAAGTTTGGTGGCAAACAGACTTGCGGTTTGGCGCAAGTGCAATTTGACGCTTTGTGTGTCTGATGCCGTTTCTAAAGTTTAGTGCCGCTTCGGGTCACTTTTTGGTCATGCGGGTCATATAGACTTGTCGAGCATGTCGAGATGCTCCTACCCATGAATTTTGGTAGCCTTTGGTCGTCGTTTCGCCGATTTTCCATTTGGTGGCCTCTTCCGGGTTTCTGGGAATTAGGGTTTCTCCCGATGGTTTTCTACTTCCTTTGGACATCCAGGACTGGTCTCCTAGACTAGGGTAAGCTGCCGATGAAGTCTTGTTGCTTTTGGGTTAGCCGTTAGCCCGCCATCTCTACTTGTAGGTCTCTACCGCCCGCCATCTCTACTTGTAGGTCTCTACAAGTAGAGATGGCGGGCTAACGTTAGCCCGCCATCTCTACTTGTAGGTCTCTACCGCCCGCTTTGTGTGTGACCCCTACGCTAGTTTTCGCGACATAATGACAAACATGCGTGAAAAGCTCAAGGTGGTGAGCCTACCTCTCATGTCTAGAGCTCGTAGGGTAGTCGTGCGCGTCATAGAAGCTGCTGGAAGGTCGATCCGCTCTAGGTGGCAGAAGCTCTCTCCACAAAGTCAATAGTGAGAATGAGCTAAAAATGGGGTGAAAATTTCTTATAATAGAGGTCCCCAAACCACTTTTCATGAAATTTGACATGTGCTCCTATCTTCTTGCGAGATGTGGTTTAGGCTCAAAAATTTCTTGATTTGGACTCCATTTGCTCTGTTTACCAGAAATTTGGCATTTCGGTCAAAACCTGGCCAAAACACGCTTTCCGCTTCAGTCTCATAATTGCACCCCCATTATACCATAGGTTGTCCTATAGTCAGTGATCATCACCATATTTTTTTGTTTTTCATTACGACTGTTTTTCACGTGCTTTTTATATTTTTGAAGTTTTTCTACCGATTGTTTCTGTCATTGGTTCCGCATTTGAGAGTGCCTCTAGAATGCCTCCCCCCCTCCTAGCCGGAGCCCTCCCGGACGACAAGGTATCGGCTTAGAGTATGTACCGTGCATAGGTTGAAACAGTTGTGCTAATGCCTGGCCGATTAATGTGGCCCTACTTTATGCATACTCGGTCAATGCATGGAAAAATTTATGTTGTGCAAGAGAAGGAAATAAGCAAGTTGCTTATTGGCATTCATCGTCGAGGTTTCCTGCTTTCTTTGCAAGTAATAGCTGTAACTCTACTACTCTATTTAATTGTCTTTTTTGCAAAAGGCAATTACTTTGCCGACACTGTTGATGGAGTCTTAGCTGTTTCTAAGGATAGAAATGGCTGGGCCTTAATGGCAATGGGCCGTATTGCCTTTGCTTGCCATTGGTATTTTGTTGGTGCCTGTTTTTGTAGATTGTTTGGCACTTTCTTGTTTGCCACAGGTTTGTAGATTTTTTGGCACTTTCTTGTTTGCCACAGGTTTGTTTTTTATTGGCATTCACATATGTCGGTTTTTCTTTTTGAAATGCAGCTGTCTGCTTTCCGTTGTTGCTTGTACTGAAGGGAGTTCCTTTTGCTTTTGCATTGGTATCCAAATGTGAGTGACATTTAGGTTATGGCTAAGCATTTTCTTTGGGATCCATATCTGTTTTATGCCCTTGGTTTGTGGTTGAACCATCTGCTTTGTTGGAATTTTGTTGTTGCATTGTTCTTTGTCTGCCATGGCATTTCTATCCTTCCGCATCCATACTTGTTTACCTTTTTTTGGTAGCCTAGATCTTTGCATTGTGGCCGGTGACTTCATATGTCTGTAAGTAGCATGGTTGTCTTTTACCTGATTGTTGGTCGCGGGTATCATGTTGTTCTGTAATGGCATTTGTGCTTTTGACTTTGTTTCCAGTGATTGCATGGCTTGCAGGAGTTGATCCTGCTTCTATTGCTGAGCAAAAGCTATCACTTGTTGTTCATGTTCATGTTGAATTTTGACCGCCTTTGCTTTCCAATCTATTTGCACATTGTACTCTTTTTGCCACATTGTACTCTTTTTGCCAAGGTTTCCCCAGCATCATTGGGTGTTGTGTGCTTTCTTCTGTCACCACATAGAATTTGTGTGGGTAAATATATTGATGTACCTGTACATGCAATATAGTCCATCCCAATGTTCTCAACGGGTGTGATGTGCTACTTTCTAACACTTGAGGAGTAGGATGAAGTTGACCTGCGACTTTGAGCTGTTGGTATAATCCGTTAGAGATCAAATTTGCTTGAGCACTTGAATCAAGCAATGTTGTTGATTCAACTTGATTGCTGCCCTTTTTGACCACAATTATTGGCTCCACTGTTTCCTCCTCCAACTTCGTCAGTCGAATGGCATTGATTCGCAGTGGTGTTCCACTTTGTTGTTATTGTCGCAGAAGCCGTCTTTTTGCAATGCGTTCTTGTGCTTTGGCTTGAGCTTCTTCTCGTACTCTTTGTTTTTCCTTCGTTCTTTCTTTTCCTTGATGAATTTGTTGGAGCATCTCCTGTGTGAGTGGTAGATGATACCTCCTCAGTCGACATCCACTAATCCAGTTTGGAATTTCTTCACCTGCTACTGTAGCAAGCTTGACAGCTCCACTTTGTGATAGATCACTAATCATAAATGGTCCCATCCCTTGCTTTTTAAGTTTCTTGGCATGTTGCTTCAAGGTATAAACAAGTACGTAATCACCTGTTTTGAACTCTTTGGTACGCACATGTTTGTCAAAAAATTCTTTTTGTCTTCTCTTTTTAGCATAGATTGAAGCGACAGCTCGTAAGCGTAGTTCATCTAGCTTTTCAAGATCATCAATTCTGAAAGAGAGCTCATGCCCTGTCCATTCTAAGCTTTTTGCTACTCGTAGAGTTGGAATTAAAAACTCTATGGGTAGTATAGCATTTAGGCCAAACACCATGTTGTATGGTGTTGTTTCTATCGATGTTTTGTAAGCTACTCTGTATGCCCATAGTGTTGAGTGTAGCTGTTGATCCCAATCTGTTCTTGATTCTGACACTATTTTAGTGAGAACCGTACATAGTGTTTTATTAGTGGCCTCAGCTTGCCCATTGGCCTGTGGATGGTATGGTGCAGATTTCTTATGTATGACCATGAATTCCTCTAACAGATATTCAATGACTTCATTGAGAAAATGTGTTCCACGGTCACTAACAATTTCGATTGGTAACCCGTAACGTACAAAAACATTCTCATACAAAAATTGTGCCATGGTGCGTGCATCAGCTTTTTGTGTTGCTTTGGCTTTGACCCATTTTGTGAGATAGTCCGTAGCCACAATGATATATTGGGTATGGGTGCGATATGCAGGGGGTGATATAGGTCCCACAAAGTCAATGCCCCATTTTGCAAATTCTCTTGCTTCCATCATTGGCCGTAATGGCATCTCATCTTTTTTTATTGGCATCTTGGTGCATTGACATGCGTCACAACGCTTTACAAACTCTTCAGCATCCATGTGCAATGTAGGCCACCAAATTCCTGCGGTTAGGACAATTTTTGCCGTCTTATCGCCCGAAAAATGGCCTCCACTTATTCCGCTATGTGCATGTTCTAGAATCAGCAAGTATTCGCTTTCACTTGCACAGATTCTAAGTTGATTGTCCTTACCTCGCTTATAGAGTTGGTTCCCAATTAGCTGAAAGTCACGAGCTTCCAGCTCTATAGCTTTTTCCCGTGCTCTTGTGATGTTTTTAGGGAACGTCCTAGTGGTTAAGAAGTCAATGATATGTTGAATCCACGCAGGTGTTATGTTTACCTGAAACAAAGTTGTGTGATCCACTGGTCGTTTGACACTACATATAGTAAAATTGGTAACATAAGAATGTGTGTCCGCATACATAGTTGGCCATAAACCCCTAACTGTTTCAGTCTCCGCTGTGTCTTCATTGTTGAGAAATGAAATGCACAACCCTGGACATGTGCCTCTTCAAAGTAGCACTCGAATTCTTCCGGATTTATACATAATCATAGGATTAGGTCCGATCCAAGATGATACAGCCGTCCTTCTATCAACTGGAAGTTTTTTGTTTGTCGAATTGTTTGCTGTTTGGATCTGCATTCCGTATTATCAAACCCACTTCCGAAGGAAAGAATGCTAACAATTTCCTGAGACCATTTGGGTACCATTTCAATGTTGAAAAGATAAGCATTTGGTATGTCATCATCTACTCCTTCAGGAGCTTCCCCGTTGTGTATCCTTGAAAGATGATCCACTCGTAGATGGGTTTTACCCTTTTTGACCACCACTTTGAAGTCAACTTCTAGCAATATAATAAACCAGCGTACGATTCTCCCTGTATTGCAAGGTTTATTTACTAGGTACAAAAGAGCTTGATGATTTGTGAAGAACACAAATTTTTTTGCAAGCAAATAATGCCGAAATTTCTTTACAACATAAATCATTCCTAACCCCTACCGCTCGGTGGTTGTGTAGTTCTTTTCTGCACTATTTAACTGTCGGCTCGCATAGCAAACCACAAAATCCATTGTTCCGTCTCCAAGTTGAGCTAGAATACTTCCAATGGCATATGCTGATGCATCAATGTGCACATGGAATATCTTTTCCCAATCTAGTGCCTTTAGTACAAGTGGTGATATAAGGTTTTCCTTCAGCTTTTGGAATGAAGTTTCACACTCTTTGGTCCACTCGAAATTGACTAGCAAATGATACAGAGGTTGTGCGATAACCGTATACATGTATATGAATCTTCGATAATATCCACAGTGTCCCATGAAGGATTGCACTTGTTTCGCATTAGTAGGCCTGGGTAGGTTTACAATGACTTTGACTTTGTCTAGGTCTGTGGTTATGCCATTTCTTGAGACAATGTGTCCTAAGATTCGTCCTTGCTTAACCATGAATACACACTTTTTCGGGTTAAGACAGATTCGATATGTCCTACACTTTCAAAGACCTTTTGTAGAAGAGAGTGTACACATAGGTCATCCATGTAAATTTCTAAGAATATTCTGAGGTATTCTTTGAATGCGTGGGTCATTAACCTTTGGAAAGTGGCTGGTGCATTAGTTAATCCAAATGGCATAACTCGATATGCATAAATCTCCCATTCTGTGGCAAACGCTATTTTGTGTTGATCCTCCCTTTCTATTGCCAGTTGGTTGTATCCTGAAAACCCATCCAGAAAGGAATAAGCCCGTTTCCTGGCCACTCGCTCAAGTACATGTTCCGTGATTGGCAAGGGATAATTATCCCTTATGGTTGCTGCATTCACCTTCTTGAGGTTTACACACATACGCAGTTTTCCATTCTTTTTGGGAACCACCACAATGGGTGACACCCAATCTGTATGTTCAATCTCATAGATGAATTCCGGTTCCATCAGTTTATCAATCTCTTCTTTGATTCGTTTAGCGAATGTGTCATTATATGTATAAGGACGTTGTTTGCTAGGTTTTTCATCCGATTTCAAAGGAATTGTATGTTGACATATCAACGAATCAACTCATTTGAGGTCTTTATAGGACCAAGCGAACACATCTTTATACTTCTTGAGAAGTTGTGTTAGCTGTTCTTCCTCTTCAGGCTCTAAATCGTTAGCTATATAGACCGGCTGAGGCTTTTCACCTGGTTTTGCGAAGTCTATCTTTTTTGCATTTTCAGGCCCATCATAGGATTCTTGGTTGGTTCTTTCCCTGACTGGTGGTGTCATTATGATTTTTCTGTCCTGGATAGTAAATTTCCGATAGTGTGATGGTACATTCATGTTCCCCTTTTCTGACTCCCCTTTACCATCGCTATCTTCTTCAGTGGTCCATATCTCTCTCAAAGACCGTTTCAATTCTTGGTATTTTTGTTTACTCTCCAATTTGGTCCATTGTTGGTCTTTTGTTGTTTCTTTTTTTTATTCTTGAGATTTTTGTGATTTTGTTTCGGTTTTAGCTTTTCGTAACTTTTTTATTTCCTCTCGCATTCTTTCTATTCAATTTTTTGAGAATCTTCGTGATATTTGATCTTTTACACAATCCTCTGCTTTTACAAGCATCAAATAGTGAGTTTTACCTTTTATCCTTGGCATCAGGTTCTCTCTCGCTTTGTTTCCTGCTCGTTTCCTCCTATAGCGTTCTTGGCGTCTAGGGTGTTGATTAGAAAAATCATAAAACCTGATATTCTCGGTTTCATTTCCGTGCTCACTTGAGGTGTCTGAACACTCATTATCTGCATCATCATTTACTTCCAAATGCTCAGAGGAGTTGTAAAACTCTTCTTGTTCTGGTGGTTCTACCGTCTCTTTTTCTGGTATAACGCTTGCCATGTAATAGGGTAGCACATCATAGCCATCCTTATCGCAAAATTTTGTTGTTGGACTGTCGGTAATGGTACAGACATCCAATGTTGCTAGTATGTGTTCCCATGCTAGAGATTCCAAGGCATCTTCAGGGAAAGGTTCCGGAATATACTCCTTGTCCTCAATTGCTCTTTCTAAGATGCAGTCCTCTCTTCTTAAGCTTCCACAATGTGAAGCTCCGCACATCTATAGCTCTTTTGGTTGACCTAACCATGCTGGTAGGTTCCGGAATATACTCCTTGTCCTCAATTGCTCTTTCTAAGATGCAGTCCTCTCTTCTTAAGCTTCCACAATGTGAAGCTCCGCACATCTATAGCTCTTTTGGTTGACCTAACCATGCTGGTAGTTCTGATCCTGCTACTGTAGCCGAATCTTGGACTTTCATGTGTATTTTAGTTTTTGTCTCGCCATGTCTGAGGTATATCACTAGAATGGTAACAGGACACTTTTATGTCCTTGGACACTTTTGTGTCCTGTTAAGTGACCATTTTGCTTGAATTATTTGAAGAGTATGAAAATGAATTTCTAGGTGCTATATATCGACAAAGTTTCCTTATGAGCTGAAAAAAACTTAGCATTTTTTTTTTTAGTATCGATCTCACCATTAACGTTACTCTTGCACAACATTTTTGAACCTAAACTGTGTGAAAAAACGAGTCCTGTTTTTGGCTTTTTTTCAATTTTTGGCAACTATACCACTCTAAACTTCATGTTTGTGAGGTTTAGATGGCTAGAGGTTAGGCCTTCATAGTTCTCTACATGTTTTGATGCTTGTAGGGAGAGCTAAGTGTTAAAATTGAAAGTTATGACCAATTTACAAGAATTGCATAATCCTGTTTTTTGGCCAAAATTAGCACTTGCCGTCACTTGCCCGTCACTTGCCCCATCGGTGGAACCCGTCACTTGCCCCATCGATGGTATTTGGCACTATGATACGCTCTCCTCTGGACTCATAGGCATTAGTGAGTCTTTCCTTTGTTTCCACATGTTTCTCTAAAGTTGGTTGGGTAGGGGTTGGAGCTGGTGCCTCATACCAATTTGCAGGTTTACCTAGTGGGTATTCCATCAATGATTGAGCCGTCTCAATCATCTTTTTACACATATCCAACCTCTTTTTTTCTATTTCTACATATGGATAAGTCATCCACCTTTGCTCCTGGGTTTGGTTCTTTTTACGTCGAGCGCCATAAGCTTTTAGAAGCGCATCCAACTGCTCATTTACCTTGTCTGCCAGTACAGATTCTCATGATCCTGCACTCTTGGGCTCTGCTATTTCCTTGGGTGCTATGGCTGTTGTGGTGTGTGAGCTTAAGCTAGCTAGATCCTCTAACCGCTCCAATCTGTCCTTGGTATGTTTCAACTCCTCGAATAGGGCTGTTTGCTCACGTTCCTTCCTGGCTTTCCTACGCGCCTTTCTAGCTTTCCAAGTGCTTCTCTGATTTTTCCTTTCTGAACTTTGGGCATCGGTTTTTGGTTCTTCAACTATGGGTTCATTCGTCCTTCTTTGAGCTTGGGCCCGTGTTACCACCTGAATAGGTATGATTGTTTCATTTTCCGATTCTCCACTGGAAGGTACTGTTTCTAACATATTCAAGGTGGTTTTTGCTCCTTTGCTCGGGTTTTTAGGGCAATCGGGAATCAAATGAGTAATTCCACATTCTGGGCAATACGCATTGACTCTAATGATTTTATCATGAGAACAGTCTCTCAGCCAATGGTCACCTCCACACTTGTAACAGGGTCCCTTGGGTTGCTGAGGTGCTCCTTGAGCTCCTCTTTGTTGGTAAGCATGCCTCTGTCCGCCCATGCCTCCATTGGCTATGAACATCAGTGTTCGTTCATCTAGGCTATATCTTCCTTCTCCTGCTGCCTATGTAGCAGTTGGTGATCCTTGATTTCCTATCACGCTTCATGGTTATGGTGTCGAGGGTTCCTCCGGTGGATAATAGACAGGGTTTGCTGCATATCCATTTGGATGTTCATAATATGCATGCATAGGCACCAAAGCCTTCTCCTCTGATTCAGTTACTGTTGGTATGTATCTCATACCAACTGGTCGTAATCCTGGTAGGGGTGGTTGTTGCCCCAACACCGGTTGTGGTCTTTCTACACCTACAGGTCATGGGAAGTTGCCTGCTCGATATCTAGGCATTGGTGGAACTTGAGGGGAAGCTATTGGCGCTTGGGGAGCATAAGGTCTCTCTCACATATCCCTTGTTATAATAACATTCCTCGGTCCCATGGTTTGTCCATTTTTGTTCAATAGCACACCACTTGGGCTGTTTAGCCTGGGGTTTGGCGTACAAGTTGATCTTCTTTAGCACTTCATCTACAAGCTGCTCCTGATTTACCACTACTTCTCCTTTTGGTGTTGTCTTAGAAGACTTGCTTCCACTTTGCTGTGAAGACGAATCATCATCAAGGTCCTTGAACTCCCTCTCTTTGTAGACCGCACAATTGTCCATAAGGTACAGAGCGTCCTTGGTCAACTCATTCAACGTCGTGCTCCTCTTCATATGTAAGTCTTTCTGGAGATCTGCATTCCTTAGTCCACTTATGAATATCAGCATAAGTCTGGACTGAGTTGGCAGTTCTTCAACAGGACAGAACTTAACATATCTTTTTAGTCTTAGGGCTGCCTTTCGTATAGATTCTCCATCTTTCTGTTTGAATTTATGGATCTGCGAGACGGTATTATGAGCGATTCTCCTTTGAGAGAATTCCTCGATAAACTCGTCAAACACTTCCTCCATTGACTCAAAGTCTCTACGCTCTACAGATTCAAACCAAGTGGCAGCATCATCCTCTAGGGTTAGTCCAAACCCTGCAAAATGGGTAGGAAAATCTAACACCTCTTCGGCCCTAATTACATGCACAAAGGCTGCTACATGATCTCTTGGGTCTCTGCTTCCTGTGTATTTCTTGTTTACCCATTTTTGTACTTGAGAAGGTCTAATCCTTCGATGGTCTACAAACCTCATCATTGGATCTCCCCGTCCTAGTCGATATAACTCCTCAGGCCTTCTGTAATAGGATGGTTTCTCTCCCAATGGTGCTCCTAAGCCATGATTTCTAACGGTTCTAGCTGGAGGTGGTTCTTCTCTTCGAACTCGTTCCATGGGTGGTCCTCCAGGCTCTGTTGACCCCTGTGTCTTTGGCTTACTCTCTGCCTGATAACTTGAATAGAGTGGTGGTTCTTGCAAATCCCTGAGCCCTCGTACGGCTTGATAACCATCTCGGTTTCGGTCTGATTCCATTGTTGCACTCTGTCAAAGCCATGCCTGCAATGATGGTTCGTTTGCTGGTTAGTCTTGGCTGTTGAATGCTTGCGGTCGGGTGGAATGTGAGGTAGCGTCATACTCATCTGAAAAAGGATTCGTTGACTTTCTTGGGGTGTAGACGGCTCTTGGCACTTCCTTAGGGGTATATGCTGATGCTCCTGGACCTGTTGCTCTCTCTACTTCCTCTGGGAGAATACGTTGGTATTCCCGCCCGTATCTATCAACAAAAACTATGCCCTTCCCCGTAGCAGTTTCATAAGAGAATAAGTAAAGAACCTTGTCTTTTCTTTATTCGTTTACATATGGTTCTTTGCTACAAAAGTAAGAGACTATACCCTCACTCTCATGCTTGTATATTCCCACGTTTTCATTATAAGTTGGAACCCTGGTTGTTTTCTTATCATACATAAAAATAGCTCCAGGCCGATCAATGTTTGGTGGTGGTCCTTGAGTTTCTGAAATCATTATCCCTTTCGCCACGTTATCTCCATATCTATTGTAATCTTCAGGGTTACTAACTATTAAATAGTGGTTTCCCTTTTCTTCTCGGAATCTATCTCCATCATCATACACTCGGATTATCTCCCATCTTTGAGCTGGCCTCTCTTCGATACAAATGCACTTGATGCCTCGATAGTCAGAATCTAGGACTCCTCTCGAGTTTGTTCCCTCCAAGAAGATCACCATGAGCTTGGAATCACTCAAAGGATTTTGGGAGGTGCTTCCTCCTCGCATAGGTCCATCATAGGTGAAACCTCCTGGCTGTTGACTACCCATCATGAAGAAAGATTTGTCTGACGAAGTGTCAGTATCACTACCTTCTTCAATAATCGGTGCTAGCGGATCTAGCTTTGCTTGAGTTACACTCTCTTCGGTGGATACTAAGCTACCTTGGTCACCTGCCACCTTCTGGTCTCTAACAATGTATCTTCCTGATCTTAAATTCATCAAACTTATCAATGCAATTTATCACAAATCCAACCACTCACCTGGCAAAGGTCAGTTTCTGCTCAACTTCTTGCTTTGTTGCTGAATATACCTGTACACAAGCGTTTTAATTTTGACAATTTGAATCAAAGTATTTATCTGTTAGGGGTTATCTTAGTAATGATTCGTATAACTGGAGAGTTAATCTCAACCACTACTGTATTTTATACACCGCTGATGTTCTGGATTAGGTTTGCTAATCTGAAACAGTACTACCCTCAGATGTTGGTCAATTTACGCGAAAAAGTCTGAATTCAGTCTTTGCTTCGTCAAGTGGGAAAACAAGGTCCAAATTCACTTCTGAAAGAAGTTCTGGAACCCTTAAGCCAAATGGAATCTCACTGTCTATACCATGCCAAATTTTCCTTGCAGTATGTCCCAATAGACATCCTACGCGTAAGATGTCTCCTGTTGTGTTTTGCCTGGATTTTTGCACTGTTGTTTCCCCTTGTTGTGTTGAGCCTACAGCTGCTTTTACTTTTTGGTTTGGACACCTATTAGCTGGTCAATAAGTCAGAGATCTGTTCCAACGGCCTGTTGCTGGTATTGATCAGTCTAATCAACTCCAAATTGGACCAAAATTGACTAGGAGGCTTGCCTTAGGCTATATAACACCTTACTATGCTCAAAGTCAAAGTCTGGCTTCATTTTCTTGCATTAGACATCCTACGCGTAGGATGTCTTTTTCATCAGAATGGCTTCAAACTCAATGCCCAGGCTCTCCTTGAGTTTCTGATCACTTTGGTATACTCAGAATTCAGTTTAGAGTCCCAAATCACTCAGAAGACATCCTACGCGTATGTCTTTTTGGCCTGTTTGACCCCAGATTTGGCCCACAGCTTCCCCTTGATGTCAGTAACCCAGTGGTATGCTTAGATTTTGGTTTGGATGTCAAAAGTCCCAAATTTCAACTGTTTTTGTATTTTCAGTCAAAAGTGCTAAAGTCCGCTTTGAATCCAATTTTCTTACCCAAATGAGGTGAAACCCCTTTGAGTCACTCAATATATCATGCAAGACATGCTCATGCAACCATCTTATGGTTTTGGTCTCAAAATAATGTTTTGACACTATTTGGGTAGGATGTCTGGTAATTTCAGTCTATCTGGCCTTATCCTGTCAAGATATGGCCAAATTTTCACTTTCCAGTTGAAATTAGGGTAAACCCTACCTTCTGAACACACTGGTCAACTCAAAATCCAAAAATTCCTCCCATATTAGCTTGTAGACATCCTACGTGTAGGATGTCTCCTAGCTTAAAATTAAAGTGTTTTCTGACAGGAATGCTCCTAATGCTCTGTAGATCTACTAGACACACTCAGAGTAACTTTTGGACTTCAATTAGGCTTTCAAACACACTTTTTGCGTCTTTTTGCGTCTTTTACAAACTTGTAATGATTTTACCAAGCAAGTGTACATGCATGAAATGCTCTAGATCATAAATCATGATGTCCTACTTACTCTACTCCTACCTATCATGTGAAATGGTGATAATGGGTTTTTTGGTTGCTTTTTGGCCTCTTCGGACTCTCAAGCTCTCCTCTCACCGCTTCTACCACTCCAACTCCTACTCTAGAACTCAACTACCACCTAAAACTACCTAAGTCTACCTCATCTACCTAAGTCGAAGGATCTAGGCCAGACACACGCTTCCTAGACTCCCTCTAAGACCTAGAGAGTCCTCCACCCTCTGATCCTATCTAAATGTAAAGAGAGACTTTTGGCAAGCCAAAAATCCCAATCCTCAAGGATTAGTCTCGGTCACCTACCTAAGGTTTTCATCCCCGGCAGCGGCGCCAATGTTGGACGGATACGCCGCGACGGACGTCAGCACAGCGAGAACTCACCTAACATGTAATGTCAGCTAAGGACGAAGCTCGACCCGCAGGCGCGTGGAAGCAAGCATAAGGTGTCTACCTACACTCGACCGGCTCCTAACTAATTCCTACAGAGGTCTCTACCGATTGTCTAAGTCACATCCCTCAAGAGTGCATAAGAGGGAACTTCCTACAACGCTTTCTAGAGCCGAACACCCATCAAACAATCTCGAAAGACCATAGAACTTGAAGGAGACCCTACTAATACCAATAGGTCGCTCTCCCTAGGGTCTATGAACCAAAATCCAGACCCAAAACACCTGGTGCAGAAACACGTAGGAGGTCTAGCGGAAATCTGCAGGTCTTCATTTCCGAAATCTAAAGTTCCTAATGTATAGTTATACTCAATGTGAACGCGTGGATATGATGCAATGCAAAATCGGACAACGTATACTCACTCAAACACCCGATGAAGCTCGTAGAAGGAGCTCGCAAGACCGGACCGTACGCGTGCAATGTAGGTATCGGCGCGTAGCTCTCGTCGGGGACGACACGCTGCACCTCTCCGCACTCAATTCCGACCACCGGAGCACACGTAGCGTCAAGATGAAGCTCACACACTCTCTCTTGTACACAGTACGCTCACTCACAGACTTCAAACTTGTTTTTTTTTAATGACAAAAGGTTTTTTCATTAAGATCAAAAAGTGGTATATATACCCTCAAACCCTAAAGTTCCAAAATCAACCATCTACTCAATCTAACTATCAAAACTGGAATACAATCTGAAAACTTATGTAAGTCCCAATAATTACAAGGTGAAAAATCAGGTTTTCCTTAATGAATGAATAATTACAAAAAAATAAGAGTCCTCCAAGTAGTTACTGTCGTGGGGTGCGTCCAGCTTCTAACAGTAGCATATAGTCAATCACACCATCCCCATTGTGTTTTTACATGTAAATCCATCGGCTCCAGTCCACAAAGATACACCATTGGAAATGAGCATACCCATGCTATTGCACATGTATAAAAGTAGCTCTCCATAGTGATTTTTCTCTTTCTCATCCATTGAAGTACAATCATACAAGTGAACTGTCTCAAATTTCCTTGAACTGTATGATTAAATTTTTGAGTATCATGTTGCAATGTTCTTGTGCAAGCATTCATACATCCAAAGACAATAACATCACTTTTGCCTTTAAAATAAGCAATGTCCTCCTCTGAATCAAAAAATGGCTAATATCTAGCCATGCAAGCATAAAAGGGGAAATCATAATGGAGAATGTAGCAACTAGCTACAAAAATGGGTGCACTTTTAGGTCTCATAATTTTCAGGCATACATAGCATTTGTGCTTGTCATCTTTTACAATTGATACAAAAAATTTCAATCCTTTCTTAACCATACATGCTACCCCTCCTTGACCTCTTCGCTACTCAAAGCTCACACCCCTCTCTCTCTTCTCTCCCTCTTAAAGCTCTCTCTCTCTCTCTCTCTCTCTCTCTCTCTCTCTCTCTCTCTTTACGCACACACACACACACACACAACCAACTTTTGGTAAATTGCTCCATCGCTTGAAGATCATTGGAGAGGAGAGGGTGTCATGCAAGAGGGATCTACACAAGAGGATTGCAAGAAGACTCAACCACTAGAGGAACACAAGAGGCAACATTCTACACAATCCCCCCCCCCCTTCCCATTGTCTTAAACACACAGACATTAGAAAAGATAGATTCATATTTTTTGTACCTTTTGCATGTTTGGTCTAGGTGCTTGCTTGCTTGGTGTGTGATTGGTGGGAGAGGAAAAAAAGACAGGAAAAGAGAGGGAGAAAGAGAGATTAGCATAGATTTAATGGTTAATGTTAAATTAACCATTAAATGAATGTTAAATGAGAAAGATTATCATAGATTTATTGATTAATGTCAAATAAATGTATAAGTAGAGAGAAAAAGATAACATTACACGTTAAACATCACACCTACACATTACACTTCTTGTATTTTTAATGTTAAATTAGAGTGAATTGATGTGTGATACATGTGTATGTTAAATTAGAGAGAGAAAAAAAGACGAAAAGAGAAAAAATTAGGTATTAAACATTAGAAAAAAGAAAAAGTGATAAATTAAAGTATGATAAATTGAACATCAAAAAAAAGAGTTTAGAGAGAGATTAGAGAGAGAAAGTGTCAATTTAGTGTATGTTAAATTAGAGAGAGAGAGAGAGAGAGATTCCATTAACGTCCTTGGAGGTCAAATATGACCTATGGGACCAAGAAAACATGTACAATTGAGTCTCGGCTATCTAAGAGGGTACAATGTCTACAATGGCATATATAGATGCTGGGTAGGGGGGAGAGAGCTAGGGTGGATACAAGAAAATTGCAACAAATGTCGCTTATAGGGTAGGGGTGCCTAAGGAGGGAGGATTGGAATTCCATGTGGGTTTTATTTTTCGAAACTCCTCAATGATAGCTCTACCACCACAGTAGATGGCGTACTTTCCTGCGGCCCATGCATCTTGTACCTTCTGCAACTCTTGCTTCTTTATCTTGAGTTGGGCGGGGGTTAGAGCCTCACTTATCTATATGTTCGTGCCTTTGAGAAGATTCGTTTTCTTTAAGAGTGTCATGTGGCCCTCTTTGGTCATGAAAAAAAGGCTCCCTTGGTTGGTGCAAGGATCCCAATCCACGAATTCAATGGTGGGAATGTCCAACTTGATGGGTTGCATAGCCTAGTTCAGCTTGGTTAACGCTGGCAAGACATTTGTCATTGTCCTCCCACCAAGTGGAGGGAAAGCCACAGATGCTCACGGTCAATGCAAGACCTTTACGGCATTGACGCTCTTGCAAGCACTCCTCCACTTTGGAGGGGATGATGGCAGCATTCTGTTGGATTTGGGTGGCTAGTGAAACCACATTCTCGTGTATGTACACTCTACCTCTGTGTCCTTTTCTAGAATGCAATCGATATCCACTATCTTCTGAGACTGGAGTGATTGAAGGTGCATCTCGAGGGCAACAAGATACCTTTTGAGTTTTTCATTCTTGTGATTCACCTCTTTGATTTGAGCTTGGAGGCAATTGAAGGGGCTCACCCTTGGGGTGTTGGGATGTAGGCCAGGTGGCCGTGGGAAACCACCCTTACTTTTCTCTCCTCTAACCCAACTTCTTGCCTCTGTGTATCATCCCCTTCCCCAATCCTCTTCTCCTTCCCTCTCTTGCACACTCCGCACAAGCACCACAATTGGTATCAGAGCCTAGGAGCAAGACTCCCGAGCCTCGGCTTCACCCCACATGTGTAATGACCCTTATCAAGTTTGGAAATCTTGGCAAGGTAGAGCTTGAAGCTCTGCAGGAACGGAGAGACGCAAATAATCTTGAAGTATTCAAGTGGTTGCAAATTGAATGAGCAACAAAGATACTGAACCGGTTTTCCGTCCCCCACCCGGGTGTGTGAAGCTCCCTTTGGAATCTTTGAGAAGAATTGTGCAAGAAATTGCAAGGAATTGGATCACTGCAAAGGGTGTTGAGCAAGCAAGGAATTGTGATGGTGAAATCAAGGGCTTGCAACAAGAAATTGAGAGCAACAAATAAACCTTGTGTGTTAGAACCAGGATCTGTAGAGATTGTGTGCGCTTACATTACACTCACACAGCTGGGAAAATAAACCTTGTGTGTTAGAACCAGGATCTGTAGAGATTGTGTGTGCTTACATTACACTCACACAGCTGGGGAAATTGGGCTTTTGTAGCAGGCCTTGTAGCAAGAATCATCGAGAAACCGTAGGAGATCTTGACCAAACAAAGTAGAGAATCATGCAAGCACAAAATCGAGTAGGCAAAGAATTTTTGGGTGTGTAGTTGTACGCGTGCGCACCCACACACAATATGAATCGAGCGTTTTGCAATTGAGACTGAGCAAACAGTAGTAGCGAGCATAGCCAAGGCAAGCAGGGAAATGTGAGCAAAGGCATTGAGATTGGGGGAAGAAAGTCGAGCACTAACCAAGGAGAATTGGAAAAGGAAAGCTCGATGCTCGTCAGTTGATGCTCGTTAGTACCTGCATCACGACACTGAATGTAAATTTTTTTTTAAATCTCATGATTACACATTCCTTGTGTGCAAGATTTGCTTCACACCACCCTCTCCCGACTCCTCTTCCCAAACCCCGAGCTACTAGCAAAGCGAGCAAGTGACTGAGAGATGTGTGTGTGTGTGTGTGTGTGTGTGTGTGTGTGTGTGTGTGTGTGTGTGTGTGTGTGTGTGTGTATGTGTGTGTGTGTGTGTGTGTGTGTGAGAAAGAGAGAGAGAGAGAGAGAGAGAGAGAGAGAGCAAAGTAGTGTTCACATCTATTTGGGTATATTCGGCTCCAAAAACGACATCGACATCCCGTCTCCACCTCCGGACTCTCCGATTTTCACACACACACACACACAGTGTATGTGCACTTTTCAGCATTGATATCGACTCCATCTCAGGCATCTCCATTTGCAAGCATTAAGAGAGAGAGAGAGAGAGAGAGAGAGAGAGAGAGCATCAACGACCTTGACCTCGGTGAATTTCCTCGATACCGGCTTTGAGCATAGGCGTTTGCAGCTACTCGGCTAGCCACATTCGTCGGGCGGCGGAAGGTGGAATCAACATCAAAATTGTCATCACTCTCAGGCAGAGAGAGAAAGAGCTTCGGCTCCCCGACATCAGTGAATTAGTGCTCCGCATCGGCACATCGATTTTCGACACCATTCCTAATGCACCGGCTCGACATCCTTACACATTACGGTGGATTTCTAGATATCCAACCCGACACCGATTTCCTACGGATGACTTTTTTCCTCAATCGAAATCTGTGCTTGCCACACGCACGAGTGAGGTACCTCTACCATAGAGGAGTGACACCTTGCATTGGCACCGAGCATACCGATCATGCTCTACGGCATGGTTTTGGACTATGACACTTTTGGCCCCTATTTGACTAGCATATTTTTGTTAGGAAATAAGACGTAGCTAAATAGATAATTGAGTAGATTACTTAATGGAGAGAGACATATTTATATACACGAGATTATAGAGTAGAGAGAGAGAGAGAGTACACACGATATATGTGGTTCACCCAATGTGGGCTACGTCCACGGGAAAGCAGCCACTCAATGGCTTTAGTACTTCAAAACAAGAAGTAGTTTACAAAGGGATTATACCCTTAATGGAGCTCCCACCTTGCTTCACTCTCACCACCTCACACTCACCTTGTTGCATCAACTTCACACTATGAAATGTGTGTAGAAATGGCCTCCTTTTATAGGCCAAAAGGGCTGCCCTCTCTTATGAGAGACAGCCATGTGTAGCCGTCCTTGTGCGAATAAGTCCAAATCGGACCCTCCAATCCGCCCATGTGTGGCCGCCCTTGAGAAGACAAGTCCGCTTTTGAATTCGGCCACCGGCCACCGGCCATTGACTTCCGACTACCGGCCATCGGCCATTGACTACCGGCCACCGGCCAACCGACCGGTTGTTTTCCTACCACTTTCCGGCCGCCGTCGGGCCATAATATTCCGGCGAAAAAGAATATTCCGGCGAAAAAAAAGTCTCGGGGGCCTCCACCCCCGAGGCCTTTAAAGTTGCCCCTGATTCTTGTCCGTGAAAATTTTGGTTTCCGGTGAGTGATTTTCCTTCACGCACGATGGCTTCTCCTCATAATGGGGGCCTTACAAATGTGCGATTTTACCACAGAAAATTACAAGGGTAAATCAGGCTCCATACTTAACAATCTCCCACTTGGAGACTGATCTCCAAACCAAATCGGTGACTGCTTTCCATTCTGGCTTCTTATCCTTGAATGTCGATTGAAGATGAGCAAAAGCTCAACTTCTCCTTGTTGACCACCTTTGTAAACATGTCTGCAGGATTTTCACTTGTATGCACCTTTCCTAGCTTTAGTTGTCCCTCTTCCAAAAGAGTGCGTATGAAGTGATATCTCACCTCAATGTGCTTTGTCCTTGAATGAAAGGCTTAGTTCTTCGCAAGATGGATAGCGCTTTGGCTATCACTGTACAAGACACAATTGTCTTGTTTGAATCCAAGCTCTTCTAAGAATCTGTGAAGCCACAGAATTTCTTTGCTTGCCTCCGTCATTGCTACATACTCTGCTTCCGTGGTAGAAAGTGAAACCACTTTCTGCAGCTTTGAAGCCCAGCTTACTGCTGTGCCTCCAACCGTGAACACATAGCCAGTAGTGCTCCTTCGAGTATCTTTGTCACCTGCCATATCTGCATCAGCATACCCTTCTAGAAAAATATCAGTTCCTTCAAAATACAAAGTATTTGTTGTTGTCCCTTTTAGATATCTAAGTATCCACTTCACAGCTTGCCAATGCTCTTTACCTGGGTTGTCCATGAACCTACTCACAACTCCCACTGCATGTGCAATGTCTGGCCTTGTCCATACCATAGCATACATTAGAGAACCTACCGCTGCAGCATATGGAACTTTAGACATATAGGCTATCTCCTCTTGTGTCTTTGGACACATATCCTTCGTTAGTTTAAAATGACCAGCCAAAGGTGTAGAAACTGGTTTTGCATTTTGCATTGCAAACCTTTCTAGTACCTTCTTGATGTAATCTTCTTGAGATAGCTTTATTGTCTTCTTCGTCCTGTCCCTTGATATTTTCATACCAAGTATCCTCTTTGCAGCACCTAAATCTTTCATTGAAAAAGATTTGGACAGCTCCTCTTTTAGGTGTTTGATGTCCTGCATGTTAGCACTTGCAATCAACATGTCATCAACATACAACATTAGGATGATGAATTTCCCATCTCCCAAATTCTCCGTGTAGACGCAGTGATCCGAGTTGCATCTTTTGAATCCATGATCCAACATCCATCGATCAAACTTCAAGTACCATTGTCTTGATGCTTGCTTTAAACCATACAAGCTCTTCTTTAATCTGCAAACCATTTTCTCCTTACCTTTTATTTCATACCCCTTTGGTTGAAGCATGTAGATTTCCTCCTCTAAGTCACCGTGAGGGAATGCCGTATTTACATCCATTTGCTCGAGATTTAGATCATGAGCATCCACAAGGCTTAAGACAAGCCTAATTGAGTTCATTTTTACAACAGGAGAAAATATTTCATTGAAGTCAATACCTTTCTTTTGAGAAAAACCTTTTACCACAAGCCTAGACTTGTACCTTTTCTTCCCACCTTCTTCTTCCTTTAGCTTGTACACCCATTTGTTTTGAAGTGCCCGCTTACCTTTAGGCAACTCAACCAACTCCCATGTTTGGTTGCGATGTAGTGAGTCCATCTCCACTTGCATTCTCTTCGTCCATTCTTCTTTGGATTCATGTTGCATAGCTTCTTCATATGATTCCGGCTCTCCAGAATCTGAGATCAAGAGATGGTTGAAGGAAGGAACAAACCTTTCTGGAGGTCTACTTGCTCTTGTAGATCTTCAGGGAATAGGTTGAGGCTCCTCATTTGGTTGACGTTGTTGCACATTGTCACCGTTTGCAGTCCTTGAGTCTTCACCGTCCTCAAGCTCCATGTACTCATCACCTGTTTCTTTTGTTTGTTTTCTTTCCAAGTAATCTTTGTACATATTTTTTTCGTTAAAAATTACATCCCTACTCCTTAAGATTTTACCATCTTCAGGATTCCATAGGCGATACCCAAAGTCTCCTTCTCCATAGCCAATGAAGAAACACTTTTTGGACTTTGCATCTAACTTTGATCTTAGGCTTCTATCTATGTGCATGAAAGCCTCACACCCAAACACTTTGAGAAATGCATAATTCACCGGTTTACCTGTCCATGCCTCTTCTGGGACTCCCCCATCCAATGCCGTTGAGGGTGACCGATTGATTAAGTACACAGACGTACTTACAGCTTCCGCCCAAAGCTCAAGCGGTAGGCCTGCATGTAGCCGCATGCTTCGTGCTCGTTCCATGATTGTCCTGTTCATCCTTTCCGAAATCCCATTTTGTTGAGGTGTCCTTGGGGTTGTCCTTTGCCTCCAAATGCCATTGCTAGCACAAAAGCTTTCAAAAGCTTGGCTGCAATATTCGCCTCCATTGTCGGATCTGAGGCATTTAACCTTGGTACCTGTTTCATTCTCCACAAAGGCTTTCCACCTTTGAAATATGGAAAATACATCGAATTTATTCTTCATGACATAAACCCATGTTTTTCTAGTCGCATCGTCTATGAATGTTACATAGTACAATGAGCCACCAAGTGATGGTGTACTTGCAGGACCCCAAACATCAGAATGAACCAACTCAAGTTTTTTATTTTTTCTTTCATTTCCTGATTTTTGAAATTTTACCCTCTTTTGTTTACCATAAACACAATCTTCACAGAACTCTAAGTCCACTTCTTTCAAACCTGGTAGAAGCTTCTTTGTTTGAAGGATTTGCATTCCTTTGGCACTCATATGCCCAAGTCGGTAGTGCCACACCGCACTGTCAACTTCTGTTGTTGCTGCACAAGCTGAAGGTTGCGTGCTAACAGTACACAAGTAAAGTGTACCGACTTTTTCACCCTTGGCAACCACCAAAGATCCCTTTGAGATCTTCCACCGTTTGTTTCCGAATGCAATGTTGTGACCTTCATCATCCAATTGTCCTGTAGAGATCAAATTTTTGCGAAGAGAAGGAACATGCCTAACATCTTTAAGCTTCCATTCATTTCCGTTAGCAGTTTTGACAGAAACTGTACCTTTGCCGGCAATCTCACAAGCTTCATCATCTCCCAAGTATACATACCCAAAATTACCTTTGGTGTAGTCTTGGAAATGTTGCTTGTGTGGTGTCGCATGGAATGAAGCCCCGGAATCTACTATCCAGGAATTAGACACATTGTCTAATGAGAGAATTAGAGCATCTTGCTCTACTTTACCTGCCACATTGGCCTCCGATGTTGGCTTGTTGTCTTGAGACTCTGTCTCCTTCTTCTTCTTGGACCAGCAATCCTTCTTAACGTGGCCCTTCTTGCCGCAGTTCCAACATTCAAGAACTGACTTTGTGCGTGACTTGCTCCGCCTTGAGCGATCACGACCCTTTTGGTTTTTGAACCTCTCCTTAAGCCTTCCTCTTGTTTCCACTGATAGTGCAGCACTTGATGATTCTCCTGTGCTTCTCCTTCGCATTTCCTCGCTTAGGAGAACACCCACAACATCATCAAACTTAAGAGTATTTGTGCCAGAGATAGAGTTACTTACAGCCATCACAAGGCTGTCCCAACTATCCGGTAGAGATGATAGTATAAGGAGAGCTCGCACTTCGTCATCGAAATTGATTTTCACTGATCGAAGTTGACTTATGTTTGTGTTAAAGTCATTTAGGTGTTCTGCAACTGAACCATTCTCTGTCATCTTTAGATTGAACAAGCGCTTCATAAGAAATACCTTATTGGATGCCGATGGTTTCTCGTAGAAGTCATCAAGTGACTTCATCAAGTCCTCCGTGGTCTTCATCTCTGAAACATTGAAGGCCACCGTTGACGCCAAGCTTAACCGGATTGTTCCCAGTGCCTTTCGATCAAGGACAATCCATGCTTCATCTGCCATTGTTGCGGGCTTCTTCGCAAGACCGCCTAGTGGCAAATAGAGGTCCTTTTGGTAGAGATAGTCTTCAATCTGCATCTTCCAATGTTGGTAGTTTTTGCCGTTGAACTTCTCAATCTTGAGCTTCCCTTCCTCCACCATAACTCCCACTCAATTCAAGGAATCCTTTCCTTGAGATAATTTAGCTACGAGCAAACCTTGCTCTGATACCAATTGTTAGGAAATAAGACGTAGCTAAATAGATAATTGAGTAGATTACTTAATGGAGAGAGACAGATTTATATACACGAGATTATAGAGTAGAGAGAGAGAGAGATTACACACGATATACGTGGTTCACCCAATGTGGGCTACGTCCACGGGAAAGCAGCCACTCAATGGCTTTAGTACTTCAAAACAAGAAGTAGTTTACAAAGGGATTATACCCTTAATGGAGCTCCCACCTTGCTTCACTCTCACCACCTCACACTCACCTTGTTGCATCAACTTCACACTATGAAATGTGTGTAGAAATGGCCTCCTTTTATAGGCCAAAAGGGCTGCCCTCTCTTATGAGAGACAGCCATGTGTAGCCGTCCTTGTGCGAATAAGTCCAAATCGGACCCTCCAATCCGCCCATGTGTGGCCGCCCTTGAGAAGACAAGTCCGCTTTTGAATTCGGCCACCGGCCACCGGCCATTGACTTCCGACCACCGGCCATCGGCCATTGACTACCGGCCACCGGCCAACCGACCGGTTGTTTTCCTACCACTTTCCGGCCGCCGTCGGGCCATAATATTCCGGCGAAAAAGAATATTCCGGCGAAAAAAAAGTCTCGGGGGCCTCCGCCCCCGAGGCCTTTAAAGTTGCCCCTGATTCTTGTCCGTGAAAATTTTGGTTTCCGGTGAGTGATTTTCCTTCACGCACGATGGCTTCTCCTCATAATGGGGGCCTTACAAATGTGCGATTTTACCACAGAAAATTACAAGGGTAAATCAGGCTCCATACTTAACAATTTTTTCCCAGCAACGGAAATCGGCATATAGCAACGCCGACATGTAGGTTACAGGTTACAGGGAACTTTACAACCGTTCACACACAGATTCTCAAACTTTCCAGACAGCGCTTTCATAAACGATTTAGCAGTCTTTTCAATGTCAGTTTCTTTGCAGAGAGATGCATTGACAGATGCATTTTTGTGTGAGTACATCTAGTGCTACTGAGATCTTTTGAGAGCAAATATCCCGCAGGGATCACTTTTACTCCATGCAACAATTCTTGGTGCCTATTTGAGTGCGGTTCACTCATGTTCATTGAGTTGCGGCCACATGCTGCCCATTGTACTACATAAGGAGCCATTCTTGGCTATTTTGACAGGTTTCTGAGACTCAGACAGGAAGATCCCTTTTTGAGACTTTGGCTAGTCCATTTGTGTCTGCATTAGCCTTTGGAGGGTCAATAGCATGAGGTTTCTTTGAGTTGGGGTGTGCTCAAATGTTAAGACACCTTCAATGATACAGGTAGCTGGAGTTCCCCACTTTAGGTACCCTCACCATAGGAAATGTATCTTGATGGTTTTCTATGCTTTTGACGCCGATTTGGCGATCACATTGGCAGTGAAAGTATTAGTGTTTTGATGCCCAATTAGTGTAGTTGGCACATTTATGCATATTTTGAGTTGAGTTTTGACTCCTCATACAAACGAGGCTTTGTCAGATTTCCTTTCCGTGAGTTGTGACTTTCATTGTTGGCACCTTTTGACCCTATTTCGGTTGAGATTTTACTTCCGATACAAAGGTTACTTTGCCCAAATTTATGTAGTTTCTTGCCATAGTTTGGCACCTCTCAAACCCTCTTGTCAGTGATGGCTTCTTCTTCAAAAAAGGAGGAGTATTTCATTCGCAAGTTTGATGGTAGCAACTTCACCATGTGGACAGAGCGCATGAAAGATGTTTTGACAAACAAAGGCCTATCAGAACCGTCAAAAGAGCGTGGAGAGGATTATGACTATACACAAGCTCAGTGGGAGCTTTTGGATGCGACATCCATGGCTACCATACATCTATATCTAGCCAAGTCTGTGTTCTTCACTATCATAGGGAAGACAATAACCAAGGAACTTTGGGATAGCTTATGTTCAGTATGGGAGAGCAAAAGTGCATCCAATAAAGTTTTTCTCATGAAAAAGCTTATGAAGCTCAACATGAAAGAAGGTAGCATAGTTTCTGGTCACTTAAATAAGTTCAATTTTAGTTGACATCTTAGGGCTTTAAGGCGTTTTTTGACGACGAACTCAAGTCTATATTCTTGCTATACTCTCTACCCAATTCATGGGACATCTTTTGCACAGCCATTAGCAATTCGGCTCCGAATGGCAAGTTAGTAGTCAATGACGTCACAAATGCATTGCTCATTGAAGAAATTTCACGTAAATCTCTCGACGGTGCCAGTCATGGAGATGCATATATGGTTGGCAATCCAACGAAGGCAAGAGACCGTGACCAGAACAGAACAAATACAAAAGCAAAAGTAGAGAGCAAAGTCCTTGTAGTCCTATAGCAGACACAGGAACTCAAGTAGAGATCGCAGTGCCAAAAATGTCAAGTGTTACTGTTGCCTTAAGAAGGGCCATTACAAAAAGTATTTTTGCAGTTTCCTAAGAGATCAGAAAAACAAGAAGAAAGATAATTCTGGCAAAGGCAAAAGTACGGTGAAGATTGAGGAGCTCAATGTGGTTGAGTCTCCCATACCTACCACTACAGTAGAGGATGCTTGTCCTGTAGTGATGAACATTATGCCAACAGATATTCATGCAGACGTGATAGCAGATCCCTCATATGTTCTCATTTTTACTTCAGATCTCACTTCATATGCTTTTGCTGCACAAGATGAGGGTTACACACAAAATTGGATTCTTGATTCTGGTGTAAGTTTACATGTCACACCGCATAGAGTGGTTTTTCTCTTACGCATCCATGTATGGCATAGTCAAGCTTGGTGATTCCTATCAGCTTGAGATTATTGGCATTGGTGATGTGAAAATTCAGATGCATAATCACTACTTTTGTGTTGCAGAATGTCAGATATGTGCCCAATCTTACAAAGAGCTTGTTTTCTATAGGACAATTGGATGATCTTGGCTACACTGTAGTTTTTGGTATTCGTTCTTGGCTAATTTGCAAAAACAACCTTGCCATGATAAAAGGTTATAAAAAATGATCCCTACACTCTATGTTTGTTTTGAGAATCAACGAACACTCTATCTATGTTACCGAGCTGCCGTCTACTAAGTTGTGGCATAGCCGACTAGAGCATATTAGCCAAAAGGGAATGAAGACACTTCAGCATTTTGGCTACTTACCTGTGTTAGACTACACATACTTTCCATTGTGTGAGCATTCTCTATACGGCAAATAGACTAGGTTGACATCTTTTCCATTGAACAAGAAACTAGGCAAACCCCTAGAATTAGTGCATAGTGATTTGTGTGGTCATATGCCACATAAAACTCTAGGGGAGGGAAAATACTTTCTCACATTCATAGATGATTCTACCAAAAAGGTGTGGGTGTATATCCTTAAGCGTTATCGTGAAGCTTCGCTTTGATGATGGGAAAAAAAAGAGCGAAGAAATGCAAGCTAATATTATTTGAAGCCTACACATTTATTGAGCAGTGATCAGGGCTTGTTAACAGGACAATTTTAATGATTAATGTATGCCAGATGCGGCTTTAAAGGGTCAACAAATTCCTTAATGATGCTAAAAAGGAGTATGCTCATAGTGAGCATAGATAAAAGTTTATGATCTAGAATTGCAGTGCTTGAAGTGCTCTACTAGCCTATGTTTATGGCTCATTGATTGGAGCTACGGTGAAGAAGTTATGGTAGTTTGAAGTCGAGATGTTTGCAAATCCGTACTGGATTGGGCAGGTGTTGATGAAGGGTTTGAGATGAAGTGAATGCATGGGCCTAAATTTCTGTGGAGCACATCCTTCTTTTAAAACAGTAATCGGAGTTATAATTGCCAAGATATCGGTAGATTAAATTTCACTGGGGGCCAGTACTAGTCTGGCCGTCTCAATTGGGGAGCCATCTGGGAATTTTTGAGCTTCATAGAGGTTTTGGAATGTGGGAGCAGCAATAGCTTGAGGAGTTTCATGTCTGGGATGCCATCTCATGTAGTGCTTGTCCGACGTAAGTCGTGATTGGCAGTGCCTGGCTATTTTGACACTCTTTAACCGAATGTGATGGAAAGCCTTACGTCAAACGCAATCACCTATACTTGAATCTTGAGGGCATGTGACATTATCCAAGGAATTGAGATGAACAATTAAATTCATGAAAATATTGCCAGTCAAGGGCTGCTGAAAAACTGATGTGATGATAAGCAATTCTTGGTTGACGTATACGCCAAATGTGGTGCCATTATGAAAGCACGTGAGGTTTTAATGGGATTTCAATTGAAAATACCGACTCTATTGTGGGGAATGCGCAACATGTTAGTGAAAGGTGATGTTGGCAATGACTTGGTTGATGAGAAATGCTGAGTGTGGTGCCCATTGGTGGGTGGTTGATTGGCCACCAAGAGACATTGAGAGCATGGCCGCCCAAAGGGTGGCCACCCGCTTTGTAAAGGATACTAAAGAGATTTTATAATGGAAAAATGAGGGGGAATGGCATGAAAGACAGCAACGGGCAGCAGAGAGAAGGGGAGATGGGCTCGTGTTGGGCAAAGGAGAGCTCAGCTGAGCACGACCAGGAGGAGAAAATCATCGAGCTCGCTAGCGAGCTCAGTTTCGGAGCCACAGGTGGCGGTTTTTGTGCTCTCGAGACCCGTCAAGACTGCCACATCATAGACATGACTCCCATGCCACATCACCAACGACACGATTATTGTATAAAAATAATGGTGGCTATTTTAAGAGTTAGTTGCATAGCAAGCGTGGAGAAGAGAACATGAGGGTTACGAGCAAGGGGAGGCGGAACAACAAGAAAGAAGCATCGAGGAGGGAGGGGTGAAGCTTGAGGGATATGGAAAGCATAGAAGGGCTCTCTCTCTCTCTCTCGCTCTCTCTCTCTCTCTCTCTCTCTCTCTCTCTCTCTCTCTCTCTCTCTCTCGTCCCTTGAGAAACCTTCCGACCTCGTTCTCAAGTAAGCAAGAAGGAGCATAAAAAGGGAAGAAAAAACGGGCATGAATGATGAGGAAACAAAAGGAGGGTGCAGGGGTAACGAGAATAAGGGAGTATTGTGAGGGTATTGAAAGGCTTCGAAGGCTCTCTTGGTCGCTCTCTCTTGTCCTCGGTGAGTAAGGGCAGGCAAAGGGGGAGAAAAACAAGATGTGAAGCAAAGCAAAGGGCTCTCTCTCTCAAGGCACGGCAAGAGGATACGAGAGGAAGGCATGAAGGCGTAAGCAAGGAGGCATGAGAAGTAAGAAGCTAAGGTGAAGCAAGTGGAAGGGAATTCACTCGAAGCAAAGTTCTTGAACCTTGTCTTTGACCTAATCGAAGATGTAAAGTGAAAGATATCAATCAATTCTGGAAATCTGACACAGAAGAATTTTTGTATGTCGACCAGCAACCGATATCTAATTCTTTCACAATGAAAGCTATCAGCAAGCTTGATAGACCCCTTAAGAGAAATTGAAGGATTAAAAGAGAGCAGCTATGAATGCATCATCGTCTTCAATTTAAACTTGAATAGTCATCTTGGTAAATACTAGTGTCATTAATGGCCCGGATAATTGAAAAGGGAGCTTAAAATCCTAGTTTTCAATTAATCCAAGGGACGGTGCTACTAACAGCCGGCCGTCTTGGCTATCGGTACGTTGTACCTAAAGATTTAGTCGATTAATTGATAGTTACGGTGACTGCTAGAGCTTTTAGTGTTTGTTGATCTCACTATTTCACACCTCTCACAACCAGAGGCCTGGCGCATGCCCGACTCATGTTTCGAACACATATACCCAAACATCTTTGGTGAACCCGATGCAAAACGAGCCGGGGTGGGAGGTAAAGATGGAGAACTTGAAGTAGATGATGAAGTTGATTGAAGAGTTAAGTGCAAATGGTTTTGATGATAAGTCAACAGTTCTAGATTTTTTGAGGATGCTTTAATTGGTTCAAGGATCTCTGCTTGAAATGGAGACCATAAAGAAGAAAAATCAAATGGATGAATCTTTGGATGCAGCTTTAGATGCAGTATACGACGAGAGACGAGTCTTCGATGGATGTGATCTAGAAGGTTACCTAGAGTGTTATGGGAGAGAAACCAAGTTAAGATGGATACCAGAAAAGTTTATGATCATATCTTTTGAGCAGTTAGTGAGTTCAGATTTGAAGGAGCAGATTCAAAAGGTTACCAAATCCTACAACGACGACTAGGAATACTTCAAAGAATCTATTGTGCAAGTAAGCTATGAGCATTATGCAAGCTATCACAAGAACATAGTCCAACTCTACCAAACTATGCAGATATTTGAGGACAAGTACGATCAAAATTAGAAGCTGTGATTGATGAGTGTAATGTACAAGATGCTACCTTCTTATAAGCTAATGATGAAGACATAGTTAAAGCTGTGTATGGATGTTGGGTTTTGCAGATGCCTTGCATGAGGTAGAAGTCTTTGAGGGTGAGGCTTTACAGCCTCAAGATACACATGGTGAATTTTGCAAAGAGCTTATACAGGCAGTACAGGAGGAAAGGAAATCAGGGGATCAAAAAAACAAATTGGTTGATTCTCAAGAAGAAGTTGTGCAAGTGAATGAGCATGAAGACTCGGTTACAATTGATACTTTTACTATTGAACCAAAATTAGAGCAAAATTTTTTTGGTACAGATTCTACCATAGAGTTGATTGATGATATAGATGCTATAGGTCAAGGCTGCAATTAAGAGCAGCAGGACCATAGATTTGGGTATACCAAATTTTCCAAATTTGGATATACCAGATTTTGAGGACTTGGTTAAGCAAGAGAATGTGTTTGAAGATCTACAAAATGTTGATTCAGAGGGGGTGCAGGCTCCTTCATTGACAAGTTGTTATGAAGCCGGGCTACCAAAGTGGAAAATTGATCTTGAATGTGATGTTGATGATTCAAAGGGGGTGCAGACTCCTTCTTTGACAAGTTTCTGTGACCCAGAGCTACCAATGACGCAAACGGATCCTAAATTTGCTAATGATTTAGAAAGGGAGAAAACCTCTTCTCTATCAAAAATTTGTGACACAGAGCTCACACTATGGCAAAATGATCATGAACTTGATTATGCTGATTCAGAGGGGGTGCATAGTGAAGTGCAATCTCTTGGTGTTGAATATGATTGGTTTCATTGTGCCGATGATACAAACAGGACAGTAGATGAAATTTTCAATGTGCATGCTGAACTTTGTGCTACAGAAGTGCAAAGATATTTGGAAGAGGGTGAAAGACTTTAAGAGCAATTTACAGCAAATGTATTTAGTAGGGGATTTAACATTTGCGAGTTTTTCATTTCAAGTTTTTTTGACAATTTTAGCAATCTTTAGAGTTTTTTTAACCAAATATGTTTCATAGCATAAAGTATCTATTTAATGTGATTTTCAATCGTCATAAGACTCCATATATGTGTGGTTGACGGAGAGAGAAAGTATAAATTCTAGAGAGATAGTATTTATGTGAGTTACCATTGGAAGAAGGATCATAAATCCTTGAGAGAGAGAGAGTGTGACTTCTCTTCTAGAGAGAGAAAGTAAAATCATAGAGTTGTATATCACTACGTAGAGAGAGAGAGAGAGAGCATAACGACGTGAAAATGTAAAAAAATAAAATCACCATTTGACAACTCATGCCATTAGAGTCAAATATGCTCGCAACGCATGTGATCAGAGTCAAATAATCCACAGTATATAATCATGCGATAAAGTAAAAAATCATGCAAAATAGAGACAACACTATTTTCAGAGTTAGAGACATCCCAGATAGAGACAATACTATTTTTTCCAAGCGTGAGCTTTTTGAAACAACGTAAGTTTAAGGACGTAAGTACATTCGCTAAACTACCACAGGATAAGATCAAAATTAGAGTACAAAAAATAATAGTCGCCATAAATGTAATGGTCACTCTGAAAGGCAAGTAATTTGCTCCCAAATAGCTTGCACTCACATTGCTGGTAATCACAATCAAGTGGCCAGTGCATACCAAACCAGCTGTAATCAAATGGAGGGAGAAATACTCCTTGGTTGTCCAAGAATAAAAGCGATGTCCATTGGTGAGAGGGTTGGCTGATGAATAATCATGTGCTCCTTAGGTTCAAGTCCGAGCACTTTTGTGTACACATAGTACATATGTTTACATGCCAAAAAGGATTTGTTGGTATTCTCTCGCTTTTGAAAATTCGGACACGTATATGTTGGACTCTATTTTATATGAATCTCATAACTATTTTCAGTGAGAACTCGAAAAATTACATGCTCTTGAAACCTTTTCACTTCATCCAAAAATATAATTGTCATACTATTACATGCTTCCAATTTCTTCATGGCCTCTTTAGAGATTCCATGCCTCCACTTTTTCTTCTTTGAGCTGCCACCACCTTCTTTGTAGTCGCCAGCAAGAGGTTTTGGATTTACCATTGAATTCTCTGTCCAAAATCCACTCTGATGCAGCGCGGCAAGTTCCTGTGTGGAGATATCTATCCCTCTTTCTACTGGCCAAACATTTGGAGCAGGAGGTAAATCTTTGATTTGTCTTTTGATTGATTGAGTATGCAAAATATCATGATTACAAAACCATAACCATTGCTCAACTGTTTTACCCTTGAACATTCTTTCGGACCATCACTCTCAAACACATTGTTTCTTTGAGATGACAAAGGTGTGGTTGTTTCTTTTTTAGATTCAATATCATCATCAGTGTGACTAATTTGCAGCGGAATGTTAGAAATACCTGGTCCTTGGGTATCAAACTTGATTTTTTTTTGTCGACCGCGATGGTTTTGTTGCTTAGATTCCATGACATATTCCGGCCGATGGGAGCTACTTGTTCCTATTCTGCCCCTCTTTTTGTGTTGTACTGTTTCTTTGTCTCCATGCAAAATTGGCTGCGCATACATGGGAGTCCCTACAACAACCTCCTGTAATAGATGGGCCACGTTGATTGGAGTTGGAGTTTGCTGAGATTCAACTCAAGAAAGCAAGGTCTCCATTGTGGGACCCATTTCTATATAACGCGCAGTAGTATATCCCAAACGCTTTCCACATTGAATATATGAGTTTATAACATCTGTTACACATGCATCATACAATGATATTTTTCTCTTTCCACCTTCACCCGCTAACCAATTAGCATATACACTTTCTGATAAATTAACATTGGAAATTTGTGACCGCTCCCACGGACTTAGACCACCCTATGAAATTCAAAAAAACATGAATTAAAATTTATAAATTTCATTTATGAAAAGCTTATAAATTTTTCTAAAAATATAGATTATCATAAAGGTACTTACATCTGTTCCAATTCCTCTCCAGTGTGAAATTTGTTGCTCCCACCATTTAAACCATCTGCTCACTCTTGTGATGCTCTCTGTAGATAGATGCTGTCTCCACCATTTTTGAATTGAAAGTGCCTTTTGAGATGCAAGTACAATGGTCTTACAAGATCTCCATTCCTCACACATATCAATGTGTTGATTTGTTAGATGTTGAGGTATCCACTTTTTAGCATATTTGTGGAGACTCTGCTCCCAATGAAATAAGCATGACCGTTCACATCCCTCCATGATATTATCTGTCCCGCCATTGAAGACTATTCGAATAGCATTCCAATTTGCACCAGCTTCATCAGACATAAAACCTGCAAAGTCAACTGCACCATGACCGTCCTTTTCCATTGTTGAATTAAGGTTCTCCCAAAAAATAACTTGAGTCTTTGCATCCTCCTCTTTAGTTTCACATATAGCAATTATTTGTAGTGATCGTATGCTGCAAGATATTCAACATAAACATTTTCACACATCTTCTTTTATTTAATGATAAAAAAATGCGAGATATTTAAATACTTAAAGATTACCTTGGATCATAAACTGAGCATGACATTGTTGCCCATCCATCTATTCTATGGGTAAAATCAAAATGTACCCACGCATTTCTCAAATCACCAGTTTCAGTTCTTTTCATTCGCTTTACTAGATCAATCCCAGAACCTGGTTCTTTAGTGGACATTTTAAATAGGAAGCACTTGTCATCCTCTTCACCCTGTCCAGAAAATCTACTCCAATGAAAAAAAGGAAACATGCACTTTTTTTAAAGCAATAAAATATTATCATATCCATCCCCAATAACAACACCTTGACTCTTCCTCTCCTTTGAAACAATTGAAGAAAACCTACATGATGCATCACAAGAAGGCTAAATTCAAAATAGTTAAAAAATTAACAAATTCAAGGAACAAAATTGAGTTTCTCTTACCCTTTGGTTTGAACCAGTGGCATCATTTCTTCCAAAAAATCAGTGAATTGTACATCGGATGTAACTTCAGCTTCCTCACCAATCAAGGAGTGAAGAACAAGTTGTTGAGCCACCAACATTTGAATTTTTCTTGGGCCACCCTTTTCTATTTTTAGTACTGC